>NC_091821.1:497537292-498936875 GCF_038994185.2 Dermacentor albipictus
TGAACTCTGCTTTACACTATGTTTTTATTTCTTCAAAGTAGGGGAAACGTTATTGGGAATGGCCCGAGAGTATGAGGCGGCAATTCGTTTGCAATGTGTGACGAAATTTTTACGTTTCTGCCATGATTAGGGGCGTCGAAAATATATGCGGAACTGACATTTTTTTCTCCTACTTTTATGCGTCATACGGGTTTCGTCGTTAATTTCTCCGGTGGGCTGAATAAAAAAAAAATAAAGAAACGTCTATATTTGAAGAAAATCAGGGGCACATTATGGGTAACACATGGGCAAAGTTCAACGTGTGTAGAATTAATGTGGCCTTTGGAATGAATTACGCATTAAAGGGCTCCAAAGCGTGATGAGGGTGGTTTACTCACGGCAGAAAATTTCGCCTACTGCTATGGCATAACAAAGAAGGCTAACAAAATAAAATATTGCGAACACGAAGCCAATGCTATGCCAAACTTGTGTACGAAGTAAAATAAATGTGGATAAAATACAGCCTTTGCAAACTATTATTTCACCAAGTGCTCGAACGATTTAAATGACAATTTTACGCTATGTTTCGCAGTGTCCAGACGGCTCTGTGTTACGCAGTTTATATGTGGCAAAATATCCGAAAGATTTTGGGTTGGGTGTAGACAGAATTCAAAGTGTTTGCGTGAGCACTCACAACTTGTGCAAGACATTACGTATTCAAGCCCTCCAGCACTGACTTCTACGACGGGCACAACATTTAAGGACGCAGCCCTGGCATAACTGCAAACACGGCCAGAGTAAAGTTTAGCAGAAATTGGCCAGACCACTATAGCGAATCCGGTTGCGAGAATAAATGCGTGCTCATCTAATACTGCTAGCACAAAATAAGTTTTAAGCAACTCCTGGAAAGAGTACCGGTGCCATTGTTAGCTACATTTTTTCCCATTAAAAAAAAAAAACTCTGCGTTACAAAATTTATATCTCATGAAAATGCGGAACATCTGAAGTGCAATGTGTAACGTTTTTGGCAATGGTAGAAGCGTTATAAATATTGATAAATGCATATTGCGTGTTTCTTGCGGCCGACGCACGCGGGTGCCCCGACGAAGACGACGAACGCTCTCTGGATGTCGAGCGGTCGGCTGGACTGGCCAGCGCTGCAGTTGCTCTTTGTAAATATACTTTATATATTAGTCTCCAGATCTTAATCCTTCGTTCGTGTAATATTTTGGTGGAGGGTGCCGTTCCCCGTCCTCGCCATGGAGTTCCGCAGAGGTCGTACCGTCCTGCTTTCTGCCATGGCTCACGGTACGCACCTCGTCTCTTTCTATTCCTGTGACTATGACAACAACGTACGTTACAGTTACCAATCTCCGCGATCTTGGCATTTTCTTCGGCCAGGATAATGCCAGTGTTGAGGACTGGCTCAGTCTGTATGAGCATGTTAGCCGAAACAACCGCTGGAACCCTATCAATATTGCTACGGCACAATATGTGCGATCACGAAAGGCCAGCAGTGTGAAGACGACGACGACGGTTAGAAGCTTGCGCGGGCTGTCGCCTCTTGGCCAAGCGCAGCGTATTTTCCTTGTAAATATATTTGTACATAGCTTTTCGTCTGCGTCTTCCTACGTAACATATCTGGTGGAGGTGGACGTTCCCTGTACCTCGTCACGGAGCTTCGCAGTGGACGGTACGTCGAGCCTTCCTTCATGGCTCCCGGTGACGACAACCCGACTCCGCCGGCTCCGACACCTGCTGCCACTTCGCCGACCTACATCACTCTCCCCGCTCCCCGTGATCCTGGCGTATTCTCGGGCCACGATGGGGAAGACGTCGATGACTGGATCAGCCTGTATGAACACGTCAGCCGCAATAACCGGTGGGACCCTACTATTATGCTCGCCAACGTAGTCTTTTACCTCGGTGGCACACCTCGAGTTTGGTATCGCACGCACGAAGATGAGCTCACCAGTTGGGATTCACTTAAGACACAGCTTCGAGACTTGTTCGGCAACCCCTACGGTCAACAACTTGCCGCGCAGAAGGCGCTTTCCGGCCGTGTTCAGACGTCAACAGAGCCCTATGTCACGTACATTCAGGACGTCTTGGCTCTGTGCCGCAAAGTTGACACCCACATGACTGAGTCAGACAAGGTTTCCCACATCCTCAAAGGCATTGCCGATGACGCCTTCAAATTGCTCGTTTGCAACAACGTAGCCACGGTGGCTGCTGTTATCAAAGAGTGCCGCCGCCTGGAACTCGCCAAAAGCCGACGTATTGACCAGCAGTTTGCCCGTCTGTCCAACACCCCAGCGACATCTTCCTGTGCCGACGCTCCTCGTCCCAACAACAGTGCCGATGTTACCAGGATCGTCCGGCGTGAGATCGAGGCCGCCTATCCGGCTGCCTTCGACTCCAGTCCCACCAACACTTCTGCAGTCACGGTCTCACTGATCCAGGCAGTTGTCCGCCAGGAGTTTGAAAACATGGGTCTTCACACCATCTGCTCGGCCCATCGCCCTGATACCCGCCCGGCTTCTTCGATTTCGCCCCGTCCCGCATCTTCTTACCCACCACGTTTCCGCAACCCTTCTGAATGGCGCACTGCTGACGACAAGCCTATTTGTTTCCACTGCCATCGAATCGGACACATTTCTCGGTACTGTCGTAGTCGCTGGAGTTCCCCGCTCCGGTCTACTTATCCTGCCTACTCTCGCCCCTCAGGTGGCCCTTCTCGTCCCTATGCCGCACGCTCTGATAATACCGCCACTGATTCTCCTGCAACGAACCGCCCCTATTCTCGTTCGCCTTCGCCCCAACGCCGACAATCTCGCTCTCCCCAGCCCCGTCGCTCCTACTCGCCGACTCCCTTCGGACGCCGCTCCCAGCCGGAAAACTAGACGATGCAGCGCCTCGAAGTGACGCTGCATTGCTCCCTACGCCGCCAAATCCTCTACTGACTTTTCCCACTCATCTGAACCTTCTTGACGTGCAAGTCGACGGTGTTTCTGTGTCTGCTCTCATAGACACTGGAGCGCATTTGTCCGTAATGAGCGCTGCCCTTCGTAACCGGCTCAAGAAAATTATCACGCCCGCCACGACGCCTGTTGTCCGTGTCGCCGATGGCGGATCAGCCCCCGTAATTGGTATGTGTACCGCCCGCGTCTCCTTCGCCGATCGCTCAACAATCGTGCTATTCACCGTCATCGCCCACTGTCCCCACGACATCATCCTCGGCTTAGACTTCCTCTCCGCACATTCTGCTCTCATCGACTGTTCCGCCAGTACTCTCCGCCTTGACCTGCCTGTTCTGGATCCTGCTGAACCCCACCCCAGTCGCCTCAGTTCCGCCGACTTCGTTCGCTTGCCACCTTCGGCACTGACCTACGTTGACCTAGTGTCATCCCCACCAGTCCCCGACGGTCACTAGATCGCGGCTCCTATGCAAGACGTCCTCCTTACACACGGGATCACATTACCCCATACAGTTTTATCTATTACGGCTAATTGCGTCTGCCTGCCAGTGGTCAACTTTGGCTTGACGACACAAGTGCTGCCACGTGGAATGTCTGTGGCCCAGCTTTGTTCATTCGAGGATCACTCAGTAGCATCCATTGCAGTAGACGACACTTCATCCGATACTCCTCTACCATCGCAGTCGACAAATTGTACCATCGCTGACTTACGGAAAATGATTGCCCCCGACTTGCCCTCCGAGCACGCTCGTGGACTCCACCGCGTTCTGTTTTTTTACCACGATATTTTTTACTTTAACGATCGTCCTTTGGCCCAAACTACAGCTGTCAAACATCGCATTAATACCGGCGATGCCCCTCCTATTCATGGCCGCCCGTATCGAGTGTCCCCTGCTGAGCGTCAAGTTATTCACGCAGAAGTTCGCAAAATGCTTGCCAAGAACATTATTGAACCGTCATGTAGTCCTTGGGCGTCACCGGTTGTGCTGGTAAAAAAGAAGGATGGGTCATGGCGCTTTTGCGTGGATTATGGGCACCTTAACAGGGTTACCAAAAAGGACGTGTATCCCCTACCTCGGCTTGATGACGCCCTTGACTGCCTCCACGGTGCTCGCTATTTCTCCTCTATTGACCTTCGCTCCGGCTATTGGCAGATTGCCGTGGACGATCTCGACCGCGAGAAGACTGCCTTTGTAACACCCGACGGTCTTTATCAATCCAAGGTGATGCCGTTCGGCCTATGTAACGCTCCTGCCACTTTTGAACGCATGATGGACTCCCTTCTTCACGGTTTCAAATGGTCCACGTGCTTGTGCTACTTGGACGACGTTATCGTATTCTCCCCAATGTTTGCTACGCACCTCGAGCGCCTCTCAGCAGTCCTGGACGTTTTTCGGCGAGCCGGTCTGCAACTCATTGCATCGAAGTGCCAATTCGGCCGTCGCCAGATTACCGTCCTTGGAGATCTCGTTGACGCGAACGGAGTGCAACCGGACCCAGGCAAGATCCATGCTGTTGCGCACTTCCCTGTTCCGAAGTGTGTCAAGGATGTGCGCAGCTTCATCGGCCTTTGTTCGTACTTCCGCCGTTTCGTGAGGAATTTCGCCGCCATAGCACGACCACTAACCGACCTTTTGAAAAAAGACGCTGCTTTCCAGTGGGCCGATAACGAGGCCTCTGCATTCTCTCATCTAATCGACATTCTCACAACGCCTCCCGTTCTGGCCCATTTCGATCCTTCTGCGCCTACCGAAGTCCGTACTGATGCCAGCGGTCACGGAATTGGAGCAGTACTGGCACAACGCCAGCGTGCCCACGACCGTGTTATCGCTTACGCCAGCAGGCTCCTCTCACCCGCGGAGCGCAACTATTCCATCACTGAGCGTGAGTGTCTGGCCCTAGTTTGGGCGGTTGCGGATTTCCGCCCATACTTATATGGCCGATCCTTTTCCGTTGTCACAGACCATCACGCGCTTTGTTGGTTATGCTCATTGAAAGACCCTGAAGGAAGACTTGGTCGCTGGGCCTTACGCCTCCAAGAATATTCGTTCTCTGTCACCTACAAATCTGGCCGACTACACAAGGACGCTGACTGCCTGTCTCGCTACCCGGTAGACGAGCCTGACGACGCCGACAGTAGTACCGCTGACGGCATTTTCTCTGTGTCTGCCTTTGCTAACATCGCCGATGAGCAGTACCGAGACCTATCGCTGCGAGTACTCATCGAGCGTCTGCGCTCTACACCTACCGACGCATCCGTTCGCCGATATGTCCTCCAGGGCGGCATTCTGTACCGAAGGAGCTTCCTCCCCGATGGCCCTGATCTTCTTGTCGTGCCACAACATCTACGACAGACTGTGCTCTTTGAGATGCATGACGCACCCACTGCAGGACATCTTGGGGTAACCCGCACGTACGACCGCGTCCGCCGTCGCTTCTTTTGGCCTGGTCTCGCTCGCTCCGTTCGACGCTATGTTGCTGCCTGTGATCCCTGCCAGCGTCGGAAGACACCTCAGGTGCTACCTGCCGGTCATCTCCAGCCGATCACCGTCCCTGTGGAACCGTTCTTTCGTGTTGGATTAGACCTGCTCGGTCCCTTTCCCACGTCATCCTCTGGGAACAAATGGGTAGCCGTCGCGACTGATTACGCCACCCGATACGCTATCACTCGGGCTCTCCCTACCAGCTTCGCCACTGACGTCGCGGACTTTCTCTTGCGTGACATTATCTTGCTTCATGGCGCCCCGCGACAGCTGCTTACTGACCGTGGTCGAAACTTCCTCTCGAAAGTTATCGCTGACATTGTGCGTTCCTGTTCCATTCAACACCAACTGACTACTTCATGCCATCCTCAGAGTTTGCTACCCGAGTTCAGTCTTCTACTGAATCGTGTGTCTCGTGCATGCAAGACGTGCTCGCTCTTAGCCGGAAAGTCGACGAGAAAATGGCCGAGGTTGACAAAGGCGGCCACGTACTCAAACAGATCGCGGATGATGCGTTCAACTTGGTCTTCAACAATGTGTCCTCCATCGACGTGATTGTCAAGGAATGCCGCCGCTTTGAGCTCGCCAAAAGCCGCCGCGTCATTCCACAGTTCTCCCGGCTCTCTAACACGGCTGCGATGTCAGCTTGCGTTGACCTTACCACTTCACCACCCTTAAATAAGCACGTCACACGTATTGTTCGCTGCGAGCTCGAGGCTACAAGTCCTGCGCCGTTCCATCCACGCCCACTTGACCCCATCATTGACCAACCAGCCCCAGCAATCGCTCTCATTCAGGGAGTTGTGCGGCAAGAATTTGCAAACCAGGGTTTACCTGCTGCCTGCTCCGTCTCCCGACCTGACGCCCGACCGGTGCCGACTGCTACACCTCACGGGGATCTGTATTTCCCTCCCAGATATTGCAACCCTACCGAGTGGAGAACTCCGGACGACAAGCCCATTTGCTTCCGTTCCATCCGCCTTGGCCACATGGCTGGCCACTGCCGCACCTCATGAACGTCGCCGTATTCGAGCTCCTCTTCGCCGTCTCCTAGCCCATATGCCGACCCGCGCCGTTACTTGCCTCAACGCATGCCTCATATCTCTGACGTATCCATCGATGTCAGTTATCCTGCTCGCTGGCCGTCACCTCAGCGCCGTCGGTCCCCGTCGCCCCAGCCCCGCCGCTATTCGTCGGCGACCAATTATGGACCCTCCGGGTCGGAAAACAAGACCATGCAGCTGCTGGAGGTAGTGCTGCATAATCTTCGTCGTGTCGAAATCCTCCATTGACGCTCCCAACGAACCAGAATTTACCTGATGTTCACGTCAACGGTGTCCCTTTGATGGCGTGAATAGATACTGGAGCCCAGGCGTCCATAATAAGTTGTAACCTCTGTTGTCGACTGAGGAAGGTTCTCACGCCTGCTACGACACGAGCCATACGCGTGGCCGAAGGCAGCACTGTTGACGTCGCTGGAATGTGTACTTCCGTTATAAGTATCACCGACTGCCGCATTCTTGTTCTTTTTACAGGGTTGACGGATTATCCCCATGACCTAATCCTCGGGACTCGACATTCTTAAGGCGCATTCAGCTTTGATCGACTGTTCTGCCGGTACCTTTTGCCTCGAATTTCCTCTACTCGCCCATATTCGCGTTTAACTGCCGAACAACTGTAGTACGACCGCCTTCATCCGCCTGCCGCCTCAAGCCTTGACTTTCATCGATTTCCTATCATCTTGTCCTCTGCCAGAGGGTGATTACGTCGCCACACCTGTTCCTGATGTCCTTTTGATGCGCAATATCACTGTGCCCCACTCCGTCGTCACCATCGCTGATAACCGCAAATACTTCCCCGCCGTCAATTGCGGCCTGACAAAGGAAGTTTTACCTTAAGGCATGTCGGTTGCAACGCTCCGTGCTATCGGAGATGACCACGTCACGACGTTTTCGGTAGACGTCTGCTAAGATTATGCCACAGTATGCTATTTGCCCTGACGCAACATTTCATCCCATGATTGCTGCGGACCTATAGCCTGAACAAACAGCAGCTCTATGTTGCCTTTTGCTTTCATACCACGACATCTTCGACTGCAGCAATCGCCAATTGGACCAGACTTGAATTGGTAAGCACCACATAAACACTGGTGATGCCAGTCCTATTCATCGCCGGCCCTATCGAGTTTCTGCTTCAGTGCGTAAGCTTATTCAAGATGGAGTTAGCAAGATGCTTGCCAATGGCATTGTTGAACCGTGGTAGAGCCCTTGGGCGTCGCCCGTGGTGATTGTTAAAGAGAAAGATGACACATTCCGTTTCTGCGTAGATTACCGTCATTTTAACTGCATTACCAAGAAAGACGTCTACCCCTTGCCCCGCATTGACGACGCCCTCGAGTGTCTCCATGGTGCCAACTACTTTTCATCAATAGACATGCGGTCTGGTTATTGGCAGATTTCTGTGGAAGAAAAATACCGAGAAGACCGCGTTCTCCACTCCTTATGGTCTATATGAATTCAATGTTATGCCATTCAGTCTATGAAACGCCTCAGCAACATTCGAACGTATGATGGACTCTTGGCTTCAAAGGTTCAAATGGTCAACATGCCTATGCTACCTAGACGACGTTCTCGTATTTTCGCTTACATTTGAGACACACCTTGAGCACTTATCAGCTGTTCTTCAAGTCTTCCACGATCCGGGGCTCCAACTAAATTCATCGAAGTGTCACTTCGGTCTTCGGCAGATTACAGTGCTGGGCCACCTCGTCGACACTTCCGGCATTCAACCAGACCCGGAGAAAATTCGTGCTGTCACGTCTTTTCCTGTGCCTCACTCTGTCAAAGATGTCAGAAGTTTTGTCGGACTCTGCTCCTACTTCCGACGTTTTGTTAAGGATTTCGCGACGATTGCCCGACCTCATACTGATCTTCTGAAGAAGGACGAGCCTTTTATGTGGGGCCCCGCTCAAACTGCCGCGTCCGTCCACCTCACCAACATTTTCAACACGCCACCTCTACTGGCCTACTTTGACCCGTCCTCTCCTACAGAGGTGCGTACGGTGCCAGTGGTCACGGTATCGGAGGCGTCTTAGCCCAGCGGCAACAGGGTCAAGATCGCGTTATCACGTGCACTAGCCGTCTCCTCACAGCAGCGGAGCACCACTATTCGATTACAGTTCGTGAATACTTGGCTCTCGTCTGGGCGGTTTCCAAATTCCACCCGTACTTGTAGGGCATGCACTTCTCTGTAATTACGGACCAACACGCGCTCTGCTGGCTTTCCTCACTCAAGGATCCTACCGGCTGGCTTAGTCGCTGGGCTCTGTGGCTGCTACAATATTCCTATGTAGTAGTGTACAAGTAGTGTACAATTACATGAAGACGCAGACTGTTTATCACGCTATCCAGTGGACGAACCACCCGCCGACCCTGACCCTGATACCGACGCTTGCGTTTTCTCCGTTTCTCAGGTATTACACGTTGCCCACGAGCAACACCGTGATGCCACTTTGCGCACCATCGTTGTTTGCTTGGAATCTTCGCCTTTTGATTCGTTATTCACCTAATTGCTCTCCGGGATGGTGTATTATACCGCCACAATGTACGCCCCGACGGTCCTGCCCTGCTCGTCATTTCTAAACACCTCCGGCCATTTGTTCTCCGTGATGGTGTACTATACACTCCCCCAGAAAGATATGGTAAGCTATTACTGAAGTATTTGGACGAAACAGTAATCAACCTTTAGAAGATGTATTCGCTAAACATTTCAGCAACCTCGCGTCAGCCGTTCAAGAATTTAATTACTTTTTTTCTAAAGTGTCTTCACAACTTCAGCCTTTTGCTCCAGATTCGTCTAGCGCTGTTCCTAATACTGTACGATCGGCATTCTTGCCACCGGTTACTGCAGGAGACTTGCATAGCATCTTATCCAGCACTCGACCTAAGAAACCACATGGTACAGATGGTATCTCCGTACACGATATCCAACGTAATTTTTCAGAGGTTGAATCCGTCCTTCTTTTCATCATTAATGGGTATGTGGATCACAGCGCTATTCCGGGGATTTAAAGGTGGCTGTGGTTAAGCCGCTCTATAAGAGTGGTTCTCATAGCAAATTGGAGAACTATAGACCGATTTACATTCTGTCTGCAATCATGCAAATAATTGAAAAAACACCTGCTCGTACCGATGACGAATTTCCTAAATAAAAATAACGTTCTGTCAGAAGCACATTTTGGTTTTATCCATGGAAAAAGCACTATTTCCCTAATATAAGAATTTACGTACACTATCTATTCAGCTTTTGATAATAACAAATTTGTATGTGCTCTTTTTTATATGCAAGTAAGGCTTTTGATTCCCTTATTCACACGTTACTTCTAGATAAGCTAGAAAGAATTGGTTTCAGGGGTCCATTTATGAACTTACTGTCTGTCATCGAACTCCTGGAGAGCACCCAGAATAGAGCGAGACGTTACATTTCAAAAAATTATAGTAACCAGTCAAGTGTAACCCAAATAAAGTCGATATGTCGTGGCAACCACTAACCACTCGCCGTGATATTGCCATTCTATTATTATTTCATAGATTCGTTCACACAGATGGCCTAACCTTATCAAACCTGAAAAGAAAGCGTCGTCGACGTCACAAAGACTTAACAATCAGATCAGCTACACTCAAGTTTATGGCAACACACAGGCTTTTAATTTTTCAGCTTTGCCCCGTGCTCTCCGTTTATGGAACGCTCTACCAGATAGCATCGCTTGCCAATCTAAACACAGCGCATTTTGCGATCTTCTAATCGATCAATATGCCGTTTCAACCGTCTAACACGCCTTGTCTTAATTTCTTTCCTGCATTTTTCTACACGTTAATAAAAGAATTTCAGTGATCCTAATTTCTTGGTACTGTATACATGCAAAAACATTTATAATGTTATTACGTTATTATGTTATTGTGTTTACCGTTCATTGTTATTGTTCTACCTATGTATTTGCTAATGTCACACTAACTTTCCATGTTGCGTGCATATTCCTTTAATTATACTGATGTTTCTTTTTCCCGATTCCATACTAATATGTTGTTGTATTTCCCCCTTACACAATGCCTTCTCGAAAGCCTATAAGGTACATTGAATTGAATATATCTTTATTTACAACAGATTGGGGGAGACAGGAAAGAAAAGCTGCAAGTGTAACATGCAACATGTAACATGTAAATTAAAAATAATAATAAATATATCAATAAATACATAAATAAATTATTAAATCACTCTCAGAAGGTGCGCATAGGTGACTATTCCAGTATAAAAGTAATGCTGAAATCGCGTGGTCCCCAGGGGTCCGTTTTATCTCCACTTTTATTTAACCTCTACGTCAATGATTTGCCTCAATTTGTATCAAAATGCCACATATTCCAGTACGCCGACGACACCGTCCTTCTGTCAACTCGCGCATCATTTAATACATGCGTGTATAACCTTCAAGCAGATGCCACGTCTGTAATGGCTTGGTGTACAAGTAACGGAATTGGAATTAATAGACATAAAAGTAAACTTGTTTGCTTTCATAATCCCGATAAAAAATTATCGCCTTGTGCCATTTTTTGTTCACGAGTTGTATAAACTGCAAATGGATACCATTAGACTTCTCAAATAATGTAAAATATTTAGGCATCATGTTTGACTCTGATATGACAGGGAACACTCATTTTACAGGTATTAGCCAAAAGCTTCGCACAGTATCATGTCTTCTGTATAACTCTAGATACCTGTTCCCGTTTTCTGTCCGGAAAGTCATTATTCATGCACTTGTGTACAGGTATCTTAGATGCGTAGCAACCATATTTTATCACTTTTCATTTACGTGGCGCGCAAAATTGCATTCTATTCTGAAATCTGTTCTACAAAATGTTGCATACAGTGAGACCATTCCCCCTTATAATAATCTATTTTCCTTTTTGCAGTTGCCCTCATTTGACGCATCATTTTTCCAAACTGTGGTGATAAAGCATTTTCGGAAGAGTGATTTTCTTTTTCCTTTGATTCCTGTCAGACCAGTGAGACACCATAATACGTTCACAACCCCGTGGTGTTATACCCGTTTTGGTCGTTATACCAGAAAACATTATGTTCCTAACGTTTTTTATTTCTTTACCCACTGAGCTGTACTGGATCTAATCAAAACGGACACTCAAACTGTACCTCAAAACCAATTATTCTTCTGTTTAGTTGTCATTAGAGCCCGTGTCATAGTTTCGATTAGTTTCGTTTGGTCTAGATTGGTGTGTATCGTTGTTTGTTTCAGTTTATATCTTTTGTAGCTTGGTTTTGCTCGTAGCTCGTGTTTCTTTTTGGTACTTTGCTTTTGTGTTGTAGCCTCTTTTTGTTTTTTAGCTTGCTTCAGTATATAGTGTCACCTAGTAGTGACGTTGAGAAGGCAGCAAAACTGTAATCAGTACGAGCACAGTCCGAATGGCATGACTTTGAACTCGTAGAGGCCGTCTGGCGTGATGAAGGTGGTCTTTTCGCGATCCCTCTCGTCGACTTCTGTATGTCAGTAGTGAGACTTGAGATCCACCGACGAGAAGTATTTAGCGTTTGAGCCGATCCAATGTGTCGTCTATCCGTGGAAGGGGGTATACGTCCTTCTTCGTGATCTTGCTCAGTCGACCGCTTGATAATCGACGCAGAAACGTAGGGTTCCGTCCTTTTTCTTCACCAGGACAACAGCAGATGCCCACGGGCTTTTCGACGGCTAGATGATGTCGTCGCGCAGCATTTCATCGACTTGTTCTCTTATAGCTTCACGTTCTGGCGTCGAAACTCGGTATGGGCTCTGGCGGAGTGGTCGAGCGCACTCTTCGGCGATTATGCGATGCTTTGTGACTGGTGTTTGTCGAATCCTCGATGACGTCGAAAAGCAGCCTTTGTATTGTCGGAGCAGAAATCTGAGCGGTTGCTGCTTAGTCATGGGGAGACTTGGATTTATGTCGAAGTCTGGTTCGGGAACTATGGTCGGCGTGCTAGATGCCGCAGAATCCGAGAGGACAAAGGCATTGCTGTTTTCCGCAATATCCTCGATGTACACGATCGCAGTGCCCTTGTTGATGTGTTTGAACTCCTGACTGAAGTTTGTCAGCAACCCTTTAGTTTTTCCTCCGTGCAGTCGAGCGATCCCTCTTGCGACACAAATTTCACGGAAATGACAATGCTGGAGCGGGGCGGGATGCTGACTTGATCTTCGAGCACGCTCAAGGCATGGTGACTACGAGAGCTCTCCACCGGTATCGCTCGATCTTCCGACAGCGCTATCGACTTCGACTTCAGATCAATGATTGCGCCGTGTTGGTTCAGGAAGTCCATGCCGAGAGTGACGTCTTGTGAACACTGTTGGATGATAACGAAGGTGGCAGGGTAAGTCCGGTGATGAATGGTAATTCTTGCCGTGCAGATTCCAGTCGGCGTAATGAGGTGTGCTCTAGCGGTCCGAATTTGGGGGCCTTCCAATGCAGTCTTAACCTATTTCAACTGGGCGGTGATGTGTGCACTCATGAAGGAGTAATCGGCCCCTGTGTCCACTAAGACAGCCACTGCGTGGCCGTCGAGAAGCACGTCGAGGTCGGTGGTTCTTTGTTTGGCGTTACAGTTAGGTCTTGGCGTCGGATCACGGCTGCGTCGCGTTGACCTGTGGCTGGAACGTCGGGTCGTCAGGTCGTCTTTCATCAGTGTGTTCTTTGCGGCCAGTTTTCGGCGGAACGGCGGTGTGTCGTCGTTGTTATGTCATCGAGATAGTGTTTTCGGCGTTTTCATCGACGGCGGAGGATCTTCGTCAGTTCGACGAACAGCAACCGCACCTCCATCAGTTGCTGCTTTTAGTTTTCCGGATATGGGCTGACGGACCGGCCCCGGGCTGGGCCAGCGTGTTGTCATCATTGCGGCGACAGGTAGCAGCCTGCTGACGGTGAACGGGGCGGTCGTCGAGAGTTACACTGAGTGGCGGCTAGGTAGTCGGCGATGTAACATGGGCGCTTCCCAAGCTGTGGACGCGGTGTGTTGACGGCGAACCCTCTCACTACCAAGTCGCGGTATGGGCATCGGCGGTACACATGGCCGGATTTTCCGCAGTGATAGCAGAGCGGGCGGTGGTCGGAGGCTCGCCAAATGTCCGTCTTTCTAGCGTAGGTGCGCTGGGCGACGGGTGGACGTGCTGGTGGCGGCGGCGGCGGACGACGAAATTAAGGCGTTACAGGGCCCTGGCGCCGTCATGGAGGGGGGCCTTGTCGGCGTGCAGCGGCGGCGTAGGTCATCGCTTCTGGCTGGGGCTGCGGTAATTGAGGTTGCACCTCAGGAACTCCAAGCGATCGCTGAACCTCATCTTTCACGATGTCGGCGATCGAGGCCACTTGAGGCTGCGACGAAGGCAGGACCTTGCGCAGTTCTTCGCGCACAATGGCCCTGATGGTCTCTTGAAGGTCGTCCGAACCTAGTCCTTGGATGGCATACTGCGGCGTGTGCCCCTGGCGGTTATATTGCCGGGTGCGCATTTTCAGAGTTTTCTCGATCGTCGATGCCTCTGCAGAAAACTCAGCTACGGTCTTCGGTGGGTTACGAATAAGTCCGGCGAAAAGTTAGTGCTTGACGTCCTGCATCAGGAAGCGGACTTTTTTCTCCTCCGAAATTTCCGGGTCGACGTGCCAGAAAAGACGGGCCATCTCCTCCGTGAAGATCGCGATCGTCTCTATTGGCAGCTGCACTCTGGTTTCTAGTAGAGCTTGGGCTAGATCTTTTCGCACGACGCTTGTAAATGTTTGCGAGAAGCCGCTACGGAACAGGTCCCACGTCGTTAAGGGGGCTTCTCAATTCTCGAACCAAGTCTTGGCGGCGTTTTCCAATGCGAAATTGACATGTCGCAGCTTGTCGTCGCTGTCCCAACTGTTAAACGTAGCGACCCTTCTCATACGTCTCCAGTTAGCTTTCCGAGTCCTCAAATGTGGAACCGCGGAACGTCGGTGGCTCCTTGGGCTGCTCCAGAACTATTGGGGCTGTCTTCGTGGTCGTCTCTGGATGATCTTCTTGGTCGTCTCTGGTAGAATTTCGTGTTCCGGGGACGGCTGCTGTAGCCGGCGGCTTGCTCGATGTTCCGGACGACGTTGGTGTTGTGTTTGCGGTCCGGACTTGGATTACGGCTTGTCGCGGACGTCTGGTACATGAACGCAAAGCACCTCCACCAGATGTCACTTAGTAGTGACGGGGAAGAAGGCAACAAAACTGTGATTATAGAAACTAGCGTTTTATTGGGCGAACTTGTGCCCTCGAAAGCAGGGTACACTCAAAAGAACAACGATAGCGGGGAGCAGAGTCAGCGATCGTCGAAAATCTGGTCAGTGGGTCAAGCGCGTCGGCTTTTATACCGCAGTCGTCGAATGTTCCAGACTGATCGCTGGGACCCGCGTGTCTTCCACAAAGTTCTACACCATTCGCGTCACGCGATGAAATCAGATAACACAAGGTTCGGCAACAACAGACAGCGGATAAAAGCATTGATAACATTCCAGAAACTTCCGATACATGCAGGCGCGTCCCGCGCTGTGCAATAACATTTGTTAGGCGGCGAAACGTGGTCACCCGATAAAGATAGGCAAGTGCACGTGTCAATAGCTTGATAACCTTGCTTTATTTTTTTGAGTACGTGTTGCTGACTGCCGGGTACAGCCCGACAAGCCTTCATGGCTTGGGCTGACCGGATTTGAATTTGTAATATTTTCATGAAATAAAGGTTATATTATTATTATTATTATTATTATTATTATTATTATTATTATTATTATTATTATTATTATTATTATTATTATTGCGTGTTTCTTGTGGCCGATGCCCGCGGGCGCTCCGACGAAGACGACGAACGCTCTCTGGCTCTCGAGCTGTCGCCTGAACTGGCCAGCGCTGCAGTTCATTCATTCACAAATCTTTATTAGTGTCCTGAAGCCCGGTCTTTTCAGACCGAGGCGGGCCGCATCCACGTCGGCACCGCCAGGCCGAGCCTTATGGCGTCATCGTGGACCCTCTGGACAGCCCGTAGCTGATCTTGATATGAAGAGCTTGTTATCAACTTGTGCCAGTAAAGCCATTTTTCTTCGGGGTCGGCGAGAGTCGCGGGACAGCCCGCCAGCATGTGTCTTATGTCAATGATGCCATCACACACGTTACATTCTTTACTACTTTCTCTTTCTGGGTGAATTTTATTTATGAAATACGGAGTGGGGTACGTCCCGGTTTGCAGTAAACGTAGCGTCACTGCCTGAGCCCTGTTCAATTTTACGTGTGGCAGAGGGAATTGCCTACGCCCCAAGTAGTAATATTTAGTGATGTCGCTGTAAGTTAGTAACTGATCTTTATGTTCCCCGGAATGGTTGTGGGCGTCGGTTCGGTTCTGACCGGCACGGCAAGCAAGTCCTCGTGCCAGGTCGTTCGTCACCTCGTTGAGGTTGGGCCGAGTCTCGTCCACTTGTCCCATATGTGCAGGAAACCATCGGATTTCAGTTTTGATAGTTTCGACCTTGTCGATAATTTTAGCCGCAGTCCCAGCTACATAGCCTTTGTCAAAGCTTTTAATTGCTGCTTTGGAATCGCTATAGATGAAAGACCATTTACGGTTCCTGATGGCTAGAGCAATCGCGGCTTGCTCCGCCACCGTGGAATCCTTAGTGAAGATGGTGATGGCGTCCCGTACCTCGCCCCGGCTGTCGACCACCACGGCGGTGTAGGCCTCTTTGCCTTTGACCCAGGCAGCGTCTACAAGGGCCGCCTGTTGTCCTAGCTGTTCAATTTCTTTCAACAAAGCTTTCGCTCTCGCTTTTCTCCTGCTAACATTGTGTTCCGGGTGCATATTTCTTGGGAGGGGGGTGGTTCTGATCGCGTCTCTAAGTTTCGCGCTCAATTCTACCTCGGATTCCTTCGGGTTCATTGATATATTTGGGTCTGTCCCTATCGCTTTGAGTATAAGCCTGCCCGCTCGCGTTTTCGTCAGTCTTTCCTGCTGCGCCATCTGTTGCGCTTCCGCCATCTCTTCTATCGTATTGTGCACGCCTAAGTTCATGAGCTTCACGTTCGAGGTGCTGATGGGTATACCTAGGGTAGCCTTCACTAACTTTCTGATCAGAGTGTTTAGCTTGTTCAGCTTGGCCTGCGACCATTTAAATAGACCTGCCACGTAGGTGAAGTGACATAGAGCGAAGGCGTGCACTAGCCTTAGAGCGCTGTCCTCACCCAGGCCTCTGTGTCTGTTGCTGATTCTCCTTAGTAATCTGATGACTTGGTCCGTCTTGTTGGAAATGTGCTGAATGGCATTCAGGTTGGTACCTCCCGCTGCTATGTGGAAGCCTAACACTTTAATATTTTCCACCTGCCTGATCGCAGATCCGTCGTAACAGCGTAACATAATCTTGGGTTCCTCCACGGGGACGTAGCCCCTGGGTCTTCGACCCCTGCGTCAATGTTTTAGGACCAAAAGCTCCGACTTTGCCACCGAACAGTTGAGTCCCATCTCGCCTAGCGTGCTTTCCACGGCATGTATGCTCTCTTGCAGTCTGGTCTCCGTTTGGCCTACGTTACCGTTGGCGCTCCATATGGTTATATCATCGGCGTATATTGCAAAGTGTATACCTTCTATGCTCTCCAGTTTCCTCGCGACTCTGGTCATTGCTAGATTACCCTTTGTAAATATACTTTGTAGATAGTCTCCAGTTTTAATCCTTTGTTCGCGTAACAATATTTTGTGAGCCGGATAAATAACAGCGGGAACACATGGCACACCAGCTGAAGACGGTGACGAGTTCAGCTAGTACCATCGTCTTCTTCATACGTTCTCTCGTTTCTTTCTTTTGAGTTTTTATCGGTTTTACATTGTACCAGCTAGCCCAGTTCACCGCTTCATTATTTCTTCAACCATCGTTTTTTCGGCGTTTTCGTGCTTTGTGAGACGTACGCTTGCTTAGTGAGCTTAGCGCGGTAAACATTATTTATGAAAACAACGGCCAGATACTTTGTGGTATGCAGGTAAATTTCAAAGTGGGTGGGATTAATTGCGGCCTTTGCAATAGATTACATATGGAAGGGCTTGGGACTGTTCTGAGCATTCTGCGAGCATGTAGATCTTGGCCATTTTCCCCGACAGAACTACAAACGCCAACCACATAAAATTTAGCGAGAATGGGCGAAAAGCTACGGCAAATTACGTGCGAAGCGAAATACGTAAGTAATTAACACGGCCATTGAAAACAAAAATTCTTACGCAAGTATTTGAAAGAATCAATCGGTTATTATCAGCTATGTTTGCCAATGTCCCGAGATAACTCTGCGTTACACTAACAATAAGTTTGGTGGAAGTCAGGGTCAGGTTAACTGATATATGCAGTGACATTCCTGCCTTGATTCGGAGCGTTGCACTAAATAGTGAACCCGCCTGAGTTTATTCTTTTTTATGTGTTACACGAGGTTCGTAGCAGGCTTTCCCGGTACCTTCGGCGCACTAAGGAAAACGCATTTTCGTCATATTTATTAAAACGAGTGGCAGGCTTTGAACGAAATTGAAAGTGTCTCGACACTTTATGGCATTAGCAGTAAATTACGAATTCAAACTATATAGGGCGTTATAGCTGCATTTTAGGGAACAGAATTTACCATCCTGCACTGAGGGAACTATAAATTAGCAGATCACATCTACTGAAATTTGGGGGCACATTAAGACCAACGTTCTCGCACTCCAAAATGTGGGTGAGTGAATTACTGCCTTTATAAAAAGTATTTACCAAGTGTTAAAATGCGTTAAATGCTGGCAGTGTTTGAAACGGACAAGTCATAAAAGGTCAATGTTTTCATGTACGTGATTTGATAGCATGTAACTGTAAATTATTTTTGCGTCTGCTCGAACTACATATCTTCGCTAGAAATTGCGTTGTGATTCTACAGGGTCGCACAGGTTCGATGTCTTTCTTTTACTGTGCTTTCATTTGAAATTAGAAATGGATATCATACTCCTCGGCGAAAAAGAAAAAGAAAAAACTTTGTAATATACTCAGTGCGCTTTGTTTTGAATAATTTAGGCTGTAAACGTAAATGATGGGGCTGTACGTTCCAAAACCACGATCGGATTATAAGGCACGTTATAGGGGCAGACTGTGGATTAATTTTGACATCCTGGTGCTCTTGAACGTGCACCCAAACCTCAGTGCAATAGGGGTTTTGTATTTCGCTCCCGTTGAAATTCAGCTGCTGTGGTCGGGACTGAATCCATGACCTTGAGCAATGCAATAACCGTCAAGTTGCCACGGCGGGCACAGAAGTGTTATTTTGACGTGCGACTGTTTCCGCAGTGTCGCCTAGACCCTGCGGTGTTTTAATGCAGCTTTGCGTCTGCACGCTCTGCGTCAGTTGTCCGCTTGCATCAGTTGTCCGCATGGTGCTTATTTTTCAGAAATAGCGGAAGCGTACAGTACTTTCAGCCTGCCCGCAACGGCTGTTTCCTTGTCTTCTCACGTCTTTTTCTTCTCCCGCCGTTTTCCCCTGTATGGGAAATGCGAAAATGGCAAGGCTCTTATTCACTTGTCTTGCGAATGTGTCGGTTCTGCCTATTCCCTGCCTCCTCTTCTCCCTTATATGTATCTACCTAAGTCGCCTTTGACCTTGCACGTTAGTATAAAGGTAAGCGTTGCAGTTTCTGCAATGCATCTGAGGGAGGTCATGACTAATTACAGCTGTCAAGAGGCTAGTGCTCCAGAGGGGAATGTGCGAGTGCAACGCGATGAAAAGGTGCAAACTAGTTTGTCACGTCGACTTTCTTCTCTGCCATGCTCCTACCATGTAGATACACGCTCTGAACCACTGCCCCACGCAGCGTGCAAGACAGCAGCAGCAGCAGCACAAAGGTCGGAGGAAGAGGCAAAGAAACCTTCGTTTAAAAGAGAAATGGCGTAAGAACACAAAGGTGCAGTCGTTCTTGATGCGTATGTCGAAAGTACATTGAAACCGACGCTGGGATTGCGCCGTTTCACAATTTCACTTCACCCACACGAATAGGCCGGCATGGTTCTGTTTTTCCTTACATATTAGGTTTTTCATGACCCTCATATATAGATGGAGACTTTTTGGATGGAGACATAGATGGAGACTTTTGGATGGAGACATAGATGGAGACTTTTCGCAAATACACTTAGCATTAAGAGGAGGGCTTTCAGCGGGCATTAAGTCATGCAAATTTCAATAATTATGCTACACGAACACCGGCGTGCCAACACCCGAGCATAATGTAGGTATTTCTGGAGTTTACAGCTGCTTAGAAGGAGTTTATGACTAGAGTTACAAACATAGGCGCATGAGCTAAATATATTGGCTGAAGGTTTCTCACGCAATGTTGCTTCATGCCGTTTTCGACACGCATCCAAAGCCTTAAGAATAAGTTTCGTGACCAGGAAGATTCAAACATGAGAAGTTCACTGGCTCTCTTTCTAGAATTGAAATGGATCAAACTGCAGCGAATATTTCGGGTGCTGCGCTCCAGCAATAAGAAAAAAAAGAAGCGACTGGATATTTAGCGATGCTCTGAAAAATGCCACAACACAATTTCGTGTTTTGAACTCGGGCCGTATATAGTGATTACGCGTGAACTGGCTCCACGACCGCTTAGACCCCTCGGGCTCGACGCACACCGATCGCGGTGTGATACGATGGGTATTATCAAGATACCACGGTTAAAGACGTGACTTCGTTGTAGATAACATCATTTTGGAACGGCTTTTTCTTCATGTGAACACAGAATGACAGGCTGAAATGAAATCTCTGTTTCTATACTACTGCCGTCTACGGCCGATTTTGAGGCTTTCACCTTGTTCTTTTTTATTAACGGGCCCTTTTTGTCCTGAAAAAAACAAGGTATCATTTGGGTAGCTTTCATACGATCCCGCTGTTTAAACTTTACACGTTGTGGAAGCACAATTTGAAGCTCTGATGGTAAAACTGCGCTGCATATGTGAAGTGCGGTACGACTCTTTGAATGTGCTTTATATTTCTACGGTCTTTGTACAATTTGCGCCTTCAAGATATTTTATCACCGGAAAATGAACTCGTGCCATTGAAAACTGGGGAGCTTCCAGCAGCACCTGCTAGAAGCGCTTATTAGATAGTGTCCCTGAAAGCTGCCTCTGAACATATATGTTGGTGCAACATATTTGGTGGTGTTGGTTCACCCATCAAGCATCAATGAGTATAATTTCGCCGTTCTTTTCAAACGCAAGTTCACTCCAATTAAAACACTACTTTTACAAAACGAAGAATAATGTGTCATTCGAAATTGTTGCTTAAAATCGACAGCTGCAAAAGCTACAAAATTTCTCTAAACAAGGAGGTCAAATACAACTGAACCTTGTTGGGCGAACAAGAATGCGGAACTACCAGGATCTCAAATTCGAAAACTCGCAATTCACGCAGAAAACGTATGACCGGCGCTGCCGTCGTTGCTCTACCTGGTAGTGGCAAGCACGACTGAGAGCCTCCCAATCGACGTGACCCTCTTGAGGACGTGAGCGATGAGCTTTTTCGTTGCGATGTCGATGCCCGCGTACGGCTCGTCCAGCAACACGATGCGAGGCATGGTTAAAAGAGCAGCGGCGATGGAGAGCTTGCGCTTGTCTGCGTGCCTGAGAAGAAGCCATCGCATGTTAGAAAGCGAGGAAACGTGCAGGATGAAAATCGTAGCGAGCAAACCAGAGGAAAGCTTATTCGGGGGAAGCCGCTCTGGACGAGACCCTCAGCTGCTTGTGTGGCACGGCTAGTCTTAAGAAGAGTTCTAACAGCTCCCTGTACTAGCAGGGGCGTAGCCAGGGGGGGGGTTATAGGGCATCAGCCACCCCCCCCCCCCGGAAATTTTTTCGTGCTGTCCATGCATCGCTGACCAAAGCAATCCCTGGCGCTGAACATCATTCTGGATCTAGTCTAAAATGTCTTTTTAACGCGATGGCGAACTGGGTCGCAGCTGCATCTCGCGAAGTCCGGAGAACCTTCGGAGCGCATTGGATGTCAATTCCCAAACTTTATGGGTATAAAGTTCTCAAATTTTAGTATGAAAGGTGCATTGGCATTTCCAAAGTGGGGCTTTAGATTTTCAATTGCGGAACTTTGGGGGTTTATTGTTGTTATAAACGTTTGACGCCAAAGGTAATTGACTTTTCTAAGGTCGTACATCGGAACATACAACGAGACAAGCCAAATCAACGCACTATCAGACAAGTTGCCAAAGCACGCAGCGAGGTCCCATGAGACGAAGTTTTTCGGTGGTTCATTTGCGCCGTCATGTCACACTAAAATTATCAGCATTATTTTTACCTACGCCAGAGCATCCATGTGAAGATAATAAAGCCAGCAGGGGTAACTATGTTCTTATTAATTTTTTATACGTTGACCTTTATTCGCGAGGACACATTGAGCATCCTCAATTTTTTTTTGTTCTCCCTACCCTACCCACGGGCTGCCAGAGCCAACCAGAGCCCATGCGTTTTTCTCGTGTTGCCCCTTTGGTGAGTGTTGTTTGCCCCTTTGTGAGTGCTGAGTTCTCGTGTTGCGTACTTTGGTGAGTGTTCGGTTTTCTCTGGCCGAGTGGATTTCGTCTGGCAGAGTTTCGGACGCTTTCTGGCTAGCAGACGAGAAAAAGAAACAACGGTCGCTCGCCGCCATCACTGTGGGGACTCGACGGATTGCATCGTGTTCGCTGGAGCGCAACCTCTCCGGAAAGTCTTGTCTTGCCGGTGCAGGATACCGAGCAGTATGCGTAAGGTTTTCGCTAGACAAAGCGTCTCACGTTTTCTTCGATATGTCCATGGAATTATCATGCACCGGATACACCCCAGCAAATTATAATACCTATGCCGATATTGTGATGCACCAGACACCCTCCAACACATGGTGTTGGTGTGCCCACACCGCGAGAAAAACAGTCAAGCTGATGCCCCAGAACCACTTCAAGCGATCGAAGAAACGTGGGAGGCAATGTTAAAGGCACAGAGCCTGGAAGACCAGCGAAGCCTGGTGGACCGGGCCCGGGCTGCGGCATTAGCCAACGGGTTTCTCGACTAAGAGAGCCGCCCACCTACAGGGCGAAGAAAGTACACTTTCTCACTGTTTCTCAGAATAAACGTTCATTCCTCCTCATTTCTCGTTCGGTAGCCACATTAGGTGCCCAAATTAGGCTTTCGATTGTCCCAAGATGTATTTCATTGCGTCTTTTTATTTCAGTGCCCCCGCCACACAAAAGGAAAAAAAGGCGTGTTGCGGCGCAGCGAATTGTCGCATGGTGAAAGTTTGCTTTTGTTACTTCTTTTGCCGAATGTAATGGCCCACGGGACACTTCAGTTGCCTGACACTCTTATTATGTTATTACCATAGCAATTATATGGACACTCCAGGCGCATTCCTGTCGTCGCCCTCATATTCTGTGTAAAGTCTAAGGGCGATAACACCCTGAACGCGCGCCGCATGCTGTACGTGCGACTGTTGACAATGGTGGCTCAGTCTTCTGTGCGCAAAGGAGAGAAGCGGGAAGGAAACGCGCCGCATTCCGTCGCACGCGATACATCGGGGGGAGTGAATGGAATGGGGGCGCGATCTAGGATTCTCTGAATCTGTGATTGAGAAACATGTTTATTTGCATTGTTTGGCGCATCATATTTAGTGACTTTTTCTTAGATACGTAGGTTTATTGGCGATTTATCCGTATATTTAAATATCTTGTTGCGAGGTTTTGTGTATACGTGCAGTGAACTTTGTTTCCAGTGACACTTTTTTGCCCTTTATCAAGCTGTATCTTCGCATTTGTATATTCCATTGTATCTTCGAATTTATTTATTTATTTCATTTATTTTAATTATTTATTTAACTGATACTGCTAGCCTTATATATAAGGCTGTAGCAGGGCCGGGACACAAATACAACTGTGAAAGTGATTTCAAACATGGTTAACAGTTTCTGTTAATAACAATTCCAAATATTGTGGACAAAGAATAAAGGCAGCACAGACACTTTCCTACAAGTCATGTCAATGTATGCAATTCGTATACAGAATGGTATGAATATCACTATAAACATATTTAAAAGAAAGAAAGCTTACCACGAATAATTACTGACTCTCAGAGTTTTATAATGTACATTCATAATGTACGAGGACGAGTCAAATAAAAGTGAGCCTACCCACCCCGCGCAATAATGGTTCGGTTCATTATATGCGAGGCATGCGCGTACCACACAGGCATCTCTCATTTACAAAAGTGACACGCAGCTGTGAGGATAAATTTTTTTTAATGCTCTCATACACTGGGTTTAACATGATTGCATCCCGTAATGCACGCCCCAGAAGTTGTGCAGCGTGGTGCGGTGAAGTTTTTAACAGCTGAAGGTGCTTCCTAAGAAGAAATTAGTCGCCGAATGGCTGCCGTGTACGTTGAACATTGCATTTCATTGGCCACTGTGAAGCGTTGGAGCAAACGGTTCAAAGAAGGACGCGACAGTTGCAAAGACGATCCAAGACCGGGCCAAAGCCACTGTGTAATCACCCCCAACAATATTAAAGGTTGATGAGCTGATGAGACAAGAACGGATGATAAGAATTGGCGAACTGGCAGAGCGTGTGAACATCAGTCACGGTTCGATTCACACCATAATTTATGAACATCTTGGTTATCAGCTCTCGTGTGCGCAATGGATGCCCAAGATTTTGAACCACCGCCAGAAGACGGAGAAGTTCGGCGCTACCTTGACTCATCCAATCCAGTATGAGAATGAGGGTGGCGATTTCTTGTCTGCAATTGTGATCGGAGACGAACCACGGTGCCACTTCTACGAGCCTGCACCACGACGGCAAAGCTTACAGTGGAAACATTCGAATTCACCACCCTCAAAGAAGGCAAAGGCCGTCATTTCCGCCGCAAAGGTGATGTTGACTTTTTTTTCGATCGTCAGCGGTCATTACTGACAGAATTTGCTAAATCTTGAGAGACTATCAATTGTTTCTGAAATTTTGAAACGCAATATCAATTTTGTCGCAATGAAGAACAACGGACGTGGAAAATTGACCAATGGTGTCATTTTGTTCCTCGACAATGCCCTTCCCCGTGTCTCTGATGTGGTTAATACAAAACTGGTAAAGTTTAAGTGGGAAACGCTGAAACATCCGCCATACACCTCAGACCTGTCGCCTTGCGACTTCCACATTTTGAGGCACCTGAAGAAACAGGTCAAGGGAACCAGATTCGTGCCGCATGATGACGTGTAAGAGTCAGTTGGAGACTTTTTGAAGCGGCAACCCAAGGAGCTTTATGAGACGGGAATCACGCGACCAGTTAGTCAATGGGGCAAATGTTTAAATGCTCATGGAGACTACTTCTAAATAGAGTACCCCATTTGTCATATATTCGCATTGGCTCACTTTCACTTGACTCGCCTTCGTATATTATGCAGAATGCCTGCTTTTTATACGTGCTCTCTGTTGCGACTATAATTTCGGTGAAACGCATCCTCGCGATACTCACGATACACGAATGGTGACAGCTGCTCCAGGTAATATATTGGAACAAATGACGGCGTCATTTAAATTTTTCGCTGGCCGTTGCATGTGTACAAAATTGTAAACAAGGTTCTTCGATGACAGTTTCATTAACATATTTGTCCTCAACTTGTTCATTTCATGGGCTTTACATTTTTCATATCAGCGGCATGCACTGCTTAGCTGTTTTCGAACTGATATAGTTCTAAAGTTCGTGTGATATTTTCTTTAGTTATTAAATAGACAAAAACATGGAAGCATTGATATAAGTTATTTTGGCCACAATTTTTGGCACATACGGGTATATTCCTTTATGAAAAAAAAAACATATCTTACTTGTTTTGACAGTGCGTAACGTTCAACAATTCGGTTGCAGGATCTTTCGCAATGGCAATGCAGTTATTATTGATGTATTTGATCCCTCAACAAATTTTTATTAGGAAGCTTTAGCTCAGGCCCAACTCCGACGTGGTCTATTCAAATACGTGTAAAACACAGAAACGCTTTTCTGAGATAAACTCTGCATCGCTTTTAATTAAATTTGCTGCATTTGAGAGAGAAATATGAATTCTAGTGGGTGTTGAAAGCGCAATTTCAATTTAGAGCCTCAATTTTGATTAAATGTTTTTGAAAAATTCGGAAGTTCGAAAGAAATGGAACCACGGCGTTATACAAATTAATAGCTGTGCATCAATACCACATATCACGCTTCTGTAAACGCCATCTACTATAACAGTCAAAGCGCACAAATTTGGTGTGTCAATTGGTTTCTTAAGTGAATTGGTTACGTTGTGAGCAAGGGTTCTGCAAAAGCCGTATTTCCATAATACCTAATTTCTTGAAATTCGTGTGTAACATATCAATGTTTTGCGCTTTAGATGTACGATTAGATGTAATTCGCAGAATTGTGATATCATATTTGATTGTTGAGTTACAATGTAATCTTGATAGTATCGCTTACTGAAAATGGGCGATTTTTGACCTATTTAGTAAAGAATTGACAACCTAAATGCAAAATTCAAAACAAACAGGCCCTAGAATTTAAGTTTCTTTTTTTTAATTGCAACAAGCTTCATCAAATTTGGTGCTGCGGTAGCCAACAAAAACGAATTCTCCTTCTACATGTATTTAGATAGGAGAACCCGAGCTAAAGCTTCCGCTTAAGGAGGAGGCCGAGCTGCAACATGAGCCCCCGCCCCGAACGAAATTTCTGGCTGCGCCACTGTGTACTAGTTAAGGTTGATGTGGCGCCTCTCGCCGGCTTCTGGGAGAACTACTGCCCGTAGCACGTGTAGCTGTCACAGCTCTGCGGGTTTCCCTGAATGAAGAATAAACCTAAGCTGTTCGCAGTCACAGTGTCTTTCTTGAGGTTGCGGCCTAGTCCGCGAACACACAAATTCTGCTTCTTATACCTTACTCTATTATTCACTGTGTTTACTATCGTATTAGGAAGATCAATCACACATTCTCTCAATGCTCCGAAACAAAACAGAAGCACCATTGCATGGCAAAAGAAGTCAGCTTATATGATGTGACGGTGGGATCACAGACGTCGTACAACAAGAAGCAGAAAAAAAAACACAGAAGTCGAATGCATGTTCGTCTAATTTCACTGAAGATCTGCTTTGAGCTACGCCGAAGCTGTTTCTCTTGCTTTGCATAGCACCGACTGAAGCAAGCAAGACTGCTGGGGAGACAACAGAAAGCAGAGCTCGCAGTCTCAGGGATCATGGTAATGCCGACTACTGCACCAAATCGAATCAAAATTCGTCTATTGACCAAAATGACGCCAACCAACCATCGCTACTCACACAGCCAAACGACGTCAAACACCATTCTAGATGTCACACTAACCCCAGAAGCTCTACAATGAGTGGAGAGAGCAACCAGCTATAACGATAAAACCATTGCTAATAGCCCCACGAATGATGCCTAATATGACTGTGCCTACCGTAGAAAAGGTCGCAATTTAGCGAGATCTCTTTAAGCCTTGTCTGAGCTCCTGTTCCTTCACGTTACAGCCAGAAAGCTACAGCACCCTTTAAAGGCTGAAGCAGAGACCAAGACGACAACTACTTTCTTTCTTCATGGAATGTCAAAAATGACTGAAACTGACGAATATATGCATTGCAACCCATCAGAGTGTGGCCATTGGGATTCGCTGAGCGACTCATGTCATTAATATTTCGCCGCTTAACGGTTATTGTTGTAAAACAAGACGTAAGAAAAAGAAAACGTGTTTTTGTTAGCGACCCGAGAACCTCGGCAACTCGTACGAACGATTACATTTACCGACTATTTTTAAGGCGAAACTTCATTTGCCTACCATTCCTTGGTTTCGTCTGGGTCTGTCTGTCTTTCTGTCTGTCGGTCGCTGGTTCGAGTTCTCACTGTGCAGCTTCTGCCTAATTGATCTAAAGAAGAAAAAACACGTCCGGATGGGTAACTCAAAGCTCGGCCTACCAATGACGCAGTACGATGCTGTAACCATTTGGTAACAAGCGCACGCATACATTTATCGTGACTACGCCAATGAGCTCTATCAGATGATCTTCACATGTTCATCATTGGGACAATTGGCACGCTATGGCACACAGAATGTGCGAATCGCCAAGGAGCGGGCGGTACATATCGTGCCAACAACTAGCGCTTTCATATGATCGCCGCGCGTTCATGATGATTATGATTGCCGTGCTAATTTACACTTATCCGCGTGTTGATTATGATGATGATGATGATGTCCATACTTTGGCACCTACCCCGAAATATGAAAAAAAAATTATGGGTTTTACGTGCCGAAACCACGATCTGATTACGAGGCACGCCGTAGCGGCGGACTCGGGAATAATTTCGACCACCTGAAGTTCTTTAACGTGCAGCGAAATCTAAGTACATGGGTGTTTTCGAATTTCACCCGCATCGACATGCGGCCGCCGTGGCCGGTATTCGATCGATCCCGCGACCTCGTGCTTAGCAACCGAAAACCACAGTTACTAAACGACCATGGCAGTTATCCCCTAAAGGTGGATAGGATAAAAGCTTGTCCGCGTGTTGATCATTATGATGATAATTTCCGTACACTGGCACACACCCGAAAGGGCGATTGATGAAGAAGCCGGTGGTACTTGTAATAGCATCGCCAAATATGTTTTTGAGATGATCACCGCGTGTCGATGATTGTGATTTCCCTGCTATGGCACATACAACAGGTGATTGGTGAAGGAGTGCGTCCTCGTGTTCATTATTATGATGATGATATCCATAGAATGGCACATAACAAGAGATCGCCTAGGAAGCATGCTTGTGTTGGTTGTGGTGATGATTTCTATGCTGTGGCAGATATTCCCAACGGGGGATTGGCCACGAAGTGGGTGGTTCAGATCGTGCGACCAACTGGCTCTTTGTTGTGATTATCACGTGTGGATGATTATAATTTCCATAGCAAGGCCCATACACACAATGGCGGATCGTCCAAGAAGCCCGTGCGTCTGTTGATAATGATGGCGATTTCCGTACTACGGCCCATATCCACAACGGGTGATCGGTCAAGCAATGGTCCGATACATTCAAAATCATCATCGTCATCATCATCATCATCATCAGCCTGGTTACGCTAACTGCCGGGCAAAGGCCTCTCCCATACTTCTCCAACTACCGCGGTCATGTGCTAATTGTGGCCATGTCCCTGCAAACTTCTTAATCTCATCCACCCACCTAACTTTCTGCCACCCCCTGCTACGCTTCGCTTCCCTTGGAATCCAGTCCGTAACCCTTAATGACCATCGGTTATCTTCCCTCCTCATTACATGCCCTGCCCATGCCCATTTCTTTTTCTTGATTTCAACTATGATGTCATTAACTCGCGTTCGTTCCCTCACCCAGTCTGCTCTTTCCTTATCCCTTAAAGTTACACTTATAATTCTTCTTTCCATATCTCGTTGCGTCATCCTCAATTTAAGTAGAACCCTTTTCGTAGGCCTCCAGGTTTCTGCCCCGCACGTGAGTACTGGTAAGACACAGCTGTTATACATTTTTCTCTTGAGGGATAATGGCAACTTGCTGTTCATGATCTCAGAATGCCTGCCAAACGCACCCCAGCGCGTTCTTATTCTGATTATTTCAGTCTCATTCAAAATAAGTAAGGAGAAATGAAGGAATACAAGCCAGTACATGATTGGGCACATTGCGCAACACACGGGTGCGCGAGAGCAGATGCGTATGCCAGTTTCCTTTTCGCCAATGACGCAAGAACGACATGGAGAAGCTTATTGAATTGCACTTACAGCTTCACGAAAGCTTCGCATCGCATAGGTTGTGGCATGTGGAGTGGATCTGGATTTTTTTTCTATTTATCGTAGAATTACGTCTGTCTCGTGGAGAAAGGCTAATATGGGGCATGGGCGGGGGATAAACTACAATGTTCACTCCCAACCACTGAATACTCACGCTTTAAGATGCTGTTGTGGCATAAGAGTCATAACAAATTTCCACGGTAAGCGACGGCATATAGCTTAAACGCATAACGAAAAGATGGTGCTTCACTCACACATACGTGTAACATGGCTCATCCCGCGGCTTCTTCATGTCAAAGAGCGTCAGCAGAGACTCCGCCGCCTCGCCAACTTGCCACTCGGAAACACCGCGCAGGCGACCCAGGAGCCTTAGAAAACTCCTGGCAGACATTGATTCAGGAATTCCACCGCTTTGAAGGCAGAGCCCGATGTCCGACTGCCACTGGGATAAACACAATTTGACCGGGAATTACAGCGCTTCATTTGTACTTTAGTCACTTTCTTTTTCCAGGTCTCAAATTCCGGCACGACAACTTGACAAGACGTATGTTAGCCAGTGGTTCTATGAAAGTTCATCTGGTCAGTTAACATAGAGAAAAAAGTTATTCCCGTCACTCACAAAGTCGCCGTGTAAAAAAAATAAACGGGAATTTGACGTCAGCATCATTTACAAGTCTGGTCACAAGCACGAAGACGCTGACACACTGTCGCGTGCACCCACCGAACCTGTCAATCATGAGTCAGAGGACGATGTGATGGCTTTCTGGGCGCCATTACTGCATCGGGCTTGATCAGACGACAGCGTGACGACGCTGAAATTCGATCTACCATCGACCACTTAGAGGGCCACGGATGTTATATGGATGGATGTTATGAGCGTCCCCTTTGGAACGGGGCGGTGGGTTGCGCCACCAAGCTCTTGCTACTATACTGCCTAATATTCTACCTAGGTTAAACAATGAAAAAAGACAAAAAAAACCAATATGAACTACCACGCCCAAATTTTCTGATCCCCTATTGCGAACTGTGCTTTTGTACGTCTTCGTCTTTTGTCGTTTCCCTACTTTTCTTCCACCAATCCTCCAGTCTCATCTTACTAATGTCTATTGCGGACATGTTTGCTTTACCACTGCTCCCTCTGAACGCAAGGGCTTCAAGGAGGCCAGTGGTGCCTAAATCGACCGCTGGGTAGACGTCATCACATTCTAATAAAACATGCTCCGTAGTTTCCCTAGCTTTACCACAGCAAGCACATGCTTCTTCTTCCTTCTTATATCTCGCTTTATAGGTGCGTATTCTAAGGCATCCTGATCTCGCTTCGAGAAGTAATGAGCTTCCCTTTGAGTTATCATAAATGGTTTCTTTCCTGATTTCGTTTTTTCCTCTTAGGTAGTTACTCATGGCAGGTTTCTTTTCCATTGCCGCCACCCATGAGATTAATTCAGCTTCTCTGACTTTCCGCTTGACCTTTGTTGTTGTGTTGTCCACCCTACAGGTCGCATACTTGCTGGTAAGCTTCCTAGTTCTTTTCCTCCACTGTGAATCAATGTTTTTCCTGTACAGATACCTGAACACTCTCCCAGCCCATTTACTTTCTTCCATATTCCTCAGCCGTTCTTCATACTCAATTTTACTGCAAGCTTCCCTCACTTCAAAACTAGTCCAGCTCATGTCACCCTGCACAGCTTCATTTGTAGTCTTCCCGTGAGCGCCCAATGCGAAGCGACCCACTGACCTTTGGTTCCCGTCGAGTCCTGATTGCACCCCTGATTTATAGCAAACAACCGCATTTCCAAAAGTAAGTCCTGGAACCATTACACCTTTCCACATACCTCGGAGGACCTCGTACCTATTGTATCCCCATAGCGCTCTGTGCTTCATTATGGCTGCATTTCTCTTCCCCTTTACTGTTATGTTTTTTCCTGTGTTTCCATATATCCATTGCCTTCGTTTATCCATATACCAAGGTATTTATATTCTGTCACCCGAGGTATTTCTTGGCCCTGTATCTCCACTGTCTGTTCAGTGTTTTCATTAAATACCATAACACCTGATTTTCTAACACTAAAGTTCAAACCTAAATCGTTGCTTTCCTGTACACAGATATTAGCCAGACGTTGCAAATAACTTTGCTTGTTAGCTAGCAACACAATGTCGTCCGTATAAAATAAACCTGGGAGTTGCTGCTCTATTACTGTACCGCCTGTTTGTATGAGATAACAAACCCGATATTACTTCCTTCTAGCGCCCTCTCCATCCTCACCATGTACATCATAAACAACAGCGGAGATAAAGGGCACCCCTGCCTCAGTCCCTTGTTGATATGAACTTTCTCCTCGCTCCTCATCCCTTCCCATTCAACGCAAACTGTATTTTCTAGGTAAATCTCTCTCAAAAGCTGTATGCAATCGTTACCTAAGCCTTCCCCTTCCAGGATATCCCACAAAATGTTGCGGTCCACGTTGTCGTAGGCTCCTATAATGTCTAAAAAGGCCACATACAACGGTCTGCTTTCTGCATTTGACATTTCAATACACTGAGTAAGAACAAACAAGTTGTCATCCAAACGCCTACCTATTCTGAAGCCATTCTGAAGCTCTCCCAAAATGCCATTATTCTCTGTCCATGCTTGAAGCTTTACTTTGATTGCCTGCATTGCTAGCCTGTATATTGTCGATGTAATGTTCAACGGTCTATACGAGTGAATTCTGTCTTTCTCCCCCTTTCTTATATAAATCAAATTCATTCTATTTTGTCGCCAACTGTCTGGTATTCGTCTATCTTTTAAAGTTCTTTCCACTGCTTTCACCAGAGCTTCCTTACTTTTTGGTCCTAGTTCATTTATCAGCCTAATGGGAACCTCGTCTAGCCCTGTGGCTGTACGCATAGGAATTTTCTCTTCGGCTTTATTCCAGTTGAAATTTGTCAGCAGCAGCTCCTTTTTCACCTAGGTCTCTTTCATGCACTTTTTTTCAACAAGTATAACCTCGTCATTGCCTTGGAAAGATTCGGCTGTTGCTTTTCGGATGTAATTTATTGCCGCTTCTCCTTCGAGTCTGTTTTCATCTTCGTCTAGGATATGTTGTTGTATTGTTGTTGACTTCCTGCCTAATAATTTTATGTGGTTCCAAAATATTCTAGGTGCGGCCTTCTGTTTCTCACGTATTTCTGACAACCAACGTTCACTTTCACCTTTTAATTTTGCTTGCACCAGTATTTGAACCATAGACTTTTTCTCCCGGTATATTTCCCATTTACTAGTTACTTCATCCTGTGGCAACTGCGCCTTCTTTGCCTGCCTGTGCTCTCGAGATGCTTTCTGTCATTCGGCGATCGCTTCTCGTATCGCCTTGTTCCACCAGCTTTTCGGTTTCTTTTTTCCTTTCCAACGAACATGTTGGTTCCCTTTCCGTATTTCTGTCTTTATTACACTTATAAGCTCACCATATTCCCACTCTTTACTTGGCCATTTGCCAAGTCCTTCCTGAACTCTAGTTACTGTATTTGCTATTTGTTCAGCACTCAAATTTGTACTGGCCATTTTGCTCTCCTTGCTCTCTTTCCCAACTGCTTATCCCATTTTCAATATGATGCGTTTATGGTCACTCCCTATGCTGTTAAACCCTTCTTCATCGATGACCGTTTCTCTCAACTTATCATGAATTCCTTCTGTCATCAGACAGTAATCAATGGTCGATTGCCGGTTTCCCACTTTCCACGTGATCTGTCCTTCACACTTAGGCCCTGTATTCACGATCACGAGGTTATTTTGCTCACAAAGGTCCAGCATTGACCTCCCGTTATTGTCGGTGTAGCCATCTAAATCCTGTATGTGGGCATTCATGTCACCTAATAGGACAATTTCAGCACAACTCCCGAAACTCTTAATATCAGCTCTTATGCATTCCACTAACTCTTTATACTTCTCTGTGCAATTTTTTCCGGTCCACAATTACGTAACGCCCAGCCAAGTTTCTTTCCTACTCATTGTACCTGATAACCAAAGATGCTCTTGACATTGTGAATTTACTCTTTTGCATTTGGCTCCCTGATGGATGAGCGTTCCGACTCCCCCTCCCTTTCTTTCCGACTTAGTTCTGCTGCACCCTTCCCAAGCATAATTGTCAATAACTGGTGGCTCTTCTGAGTCTCTAAGGTGCGTTTCTGTAACCGCATACACCCCTATTTGTTCTCTGCGTAACTGCTCCTCAATCTCTGCCCACTTTTCCTTTCTTAACCTATTGCATGGCGAGCTCTTTTTCTTGTTTTCCTCCTTTTTCTATTATCGACGGCAATGCTCTTCTGATGTTCCCCTAGGGGACCTTCTTCATTACTATCTACTCTGACCTCCTGAGCGCCCGCGGGCCCCCTAAAAAAGCAACAGCGCGACCACCAAGTCGCCAGCCCACTTCTCGTGCTAACCTGTAATTGAAGTGGATCCCGTCTCGTTTAAAACCACCGCAACTTCTCACTTCCCTGTTTACTTCGACAACCTCGAAGCCTTTCTCTCGGCTCATTGCCTCATTAGCAGCCACTACGGTTCTTTGTACGTGACTGTCACGCACAGGCACCTCCGGCACCGTGCACACCACGATCTGCACCTGAGGGGATAGCTCACGCAAGTCGTCCACCCCCTTCGCCAAGCGCTGGGCTAGTCCTGGCCCTTTCCTGTTTAGGACGTCATTTAGCCCACCTGCTACTACGACGAGGTTGCGCACGTGGGCATTTTCCGCGAGCTTTTCTTTTGCTCGCTCCATGACAGAACCCAGTGTGCGCCCTGGAAATGTCCCTACCGCCACTCTTTTGTCGCTTTTCACCCTCTCCACAATTGCTTTTGAGCACCCAGCCAGGTTTGAATCGCCTGCAATAATCACCCTTTCACTCTCTCCTACCTCTCCCTGCTTCCCTTTGCCATTTTCCGCGTGATTCGGACTCGACAAGGGGCATTGTGCCCTCGGCTCCTGCTTTTTCCGCGTAGCGGCCTCAAGGTAGGTGCTGCTCTTTCCAGCTAACCCATCATCACCCTGCCTGCGTTCCGCGTATTTCTCTGACCCTCCAACGCCTGTCGCGTCGGGGGTCTGCGTTCCATTGTCACGCACATTCTCGGACACAATGGCGGTCCTGTTGAGCTTTTCCTCTGCTGCTTCCAGTCTCTTTTCAACTACCTTCTGTGCCTCACGTTCCATCTTTAGCTCATTTTTGAGCTCTTGCACCTGTTTGAGAAGGTCTTCCTGGAAACTCTCCATTTTCTGCAGCCTAGTATCGACATCACATTGTGTGCCGGTTGATTCGACGCCCTCTCCATTCTTACCCGTCTCCTCATCTGCCTTAAGGGTCGCCCCCATACTGCCTGCTTTACCGGCTTTCTCGCCATGTATTGCACGGCTTTTTGCAAATACTATAATACTATATCAATGCAGAGCACATGCCATCTAGAAAAAAACCGATACGCACAGGATCCAAATCCTCAAAATGCCGTAAAGCAACTCTCACCACTGTTTCAAAAACAATCAATGCCGCGGAGACCAAAGGTATGACGCGCTAAACGACGCGGTCACGCTCTCACTTTTCTACCAAACAGGCACAGTAAAACCACTAATAGCTATTTCTCTTGCCACTTCCAAGCTACTACTTAAAGACTACAAACACTCAACGTCCCACTAGGCTGCACATGTTGGAACACGTGGCACGAAAGGATGCTCTAATCATCCTGCAAAAGAAACGTACACGAAGCACACCCGCGCACTCGAAATACGAGAGACAAATAAACAAAAAGGAAAGAAACGGAAAAACCCCCAATTACTATTTAAATGAAAAAAAACAGCAAATAAAAACATAAAAACAGAAGCAAGCTCAAAGCATGCACAAAAACTTATGATTTCGTCGTCGCCACGGAGCCCCGAAAAGCACGTCCATCCGCCACAAAATCCAAACCACGTATCACCCCACAACCATGCCACGCCATCTATGTCGCGTATTTCCGTCCTTCTGTCTACGCGACAACGTGCTTTACAAGAAAAACGACCGTTCGAATGACCGAGCCTATCATGGTGGTGCCAAAGGACTTGCGGGACGGTATTTTTTTTCGATCGCCATGACGAGCCCAAATCTGGCCACTTAGGCACCTCACGGCCGCTTGCCAGATTGTGCGAGATGTATTACTGGCCCGTGCTTTCGGCAAGCGTCAAGCAGTATGTTAAAGGCTGCCGTGAATGCCAGCGACGAATGTCACCGCCTATGAAACCCCCGCGTTATTGCAACCCATCGAACCGCCTCATAAGACGTTCGACCGAGTCGGCTTGGACATTCTTGGGCATTTTCCTGTGTCAGCCGACGGCAAAAAGTAGGTGATTGTCGCGACTGACTATTTAACCCGCTATGCCGAGACAGAGGCGCTCCCACGAGTCACGGCTTCTGAGGTAGAGCAGTTTATGTGCCACAGTGTACTGTGCCATGGTGCCACGTCCACTGCAATCACAGACAGAGGGACGGTGTTCACAGCACATGTCTCAGACGAAATTTTAAAGCGCAGCTCTTGTGCGCCCGTTTGAGTTTCATTTTATTTTAACGTCAACATCTACAGACGGTAATGCTGCGGACAGAGGACAAAAAGCCACAAGATAGGGCTTGAATGCGTCCACTGGCCGTCTACTTGATAGCAGGGCAAATAAAGATCGCATAGTAAAGTCTCAAATCGCAGCACATAAAAGATAAATAAAGATACACACTTAGAATCGTAGAAAAATAAGCAATATCATTAAAACAAGAGGACATATCTAAACTAACCGCCAAGAAATATATAAAGGTAACGTGTAGAAATAGCAAACACATATGGAATGCAGGAGGACAAATAGACATGCATAATCAGTTATTAGGCAAGTTCGGGAGTTGGAAACGCAGCATCTGATCGCCATAGTTTGTGTGATTGCGTGGACGGTCCGAACTCCCATGAAAGCGAGTGTCTCGAATATTTCTGCTTAGCTCTGTTTCACAGAACTTTCTGAGGGTATGTTGATAAATTTCAGACAGCGGCAAAGATTTCGCGTCACTGCCGGCCGCGCCGTAACCAAGGTCATCATCGGCGCGCTCTTATCTAGCTGGGCGCGCTCCTGCTGCGATTTCTCGCGCACGGCGCAAGTCTTGCTTTCCCCTTGTCCTCCAAATCCGGATTACGTGTTATCACCTATCGCCTCGCCCCCTTGCTCCGCGCAGTATCGTTACTGTGACTTTCGCCGCTACCGTCCACTCCGCCCTCGCCGTCCCTTCTCCCGCTGTCGCGGCACTGCCGCGGTGCCGGCGGCGGGCGCTCCTTGCCGCCTCGCGCGTGATCCACGGCTCTCCGCTCCTCCGTCTCCGCGTCCCGTGGATGTACGGCTCTCAGCCGTGTCTCTCGTTTCCCCGTTTTCGGGGCGCGTTCCTCAGTGGAATTTGTCGCCTCTGGCAGTGCTTGCGCCTGGCTGTCCTTGCTCCCGCCTCCACTTTTGCCCTATATTTCCTCTTACCTGGCGCAGTGCCGTTGCGGCCACTCGAAAGACAGTTATAGTGTTTCGCCCCCTTACTTCTACTTCCCACCTCAACCTTGTGCTGCCACATTAAGTGATTGAAAGGGGTCTGTGAGTGAATGAGGGTCACCTATACTCAATGCCCCTGTTCTCCACCCGTTTCCTCATCCCACCTCAGAAGAAACATTAAATAATGATTGCTAATCTCTGCACCCCTCTCCGCGGCGGTGACCCATTAAAACATGGCGCGATGGCGCGTCGCCGAAGCGCCGGCTCGTAGCCGCGGATCGTCGTGTGTGCTGCCCAATCCGAAACGCAGAACCGCCTCCGCTCGGCACTGCGTGTTCTGTATGGGGTTGCCTGTTGTTGAAATAAGGCAGCAGCTGCGCTCAAAGATCGCATTACCAAGAAGCGTAATCGTCGGCCAATTTTTCAACTGAGCAACACCAGGCATCCAAAAACGACTGCTTACCATCCGCAGTCCAACGGACTTACGGAGCGATTAAACAAGAGAATCGTGGACATGATCTCTATGTATATTGACATACATCGCAAAACATGGGATCATATCTTGCCATACGTGAATTTCGCGTGTAATACCAAAGTACAAGAAACAACGCGCTTTACACCATTTCGTTTCCTTTACGGTCAAGAAGTTCAGAAGATGCTGGGCGCTTTGCTTCCGCGTCCAGACGACGAGCGTCTAACTAGTGACGCCGAAGTATTTGCTCAGCGCGCTGAGGAAGCCGAGCGTGCTGTGGCCAGCAGCAGCACGCGGATGCACGGTGTTATCCGCCACAGACAAGCATGCTACAACCCCGTCGACCAAGTGTGCATGTGGACTTCTGTTCGCCACCGTGGCCTTAGTGAAAAGTAGCTCAGCCGGTATTTTGACCCATACACAGTGCTGCGTCGCATTAGTGACGTGAACTACGAAGTCGTTCCGGACAGTGCGGTCAAACACGGCGTAGACAACCTCACCCTGCCATCGTTCACGTAGTACGCATGAATCCATACGTTGCGCGTTCGTGATTAGTTCTTTTTTCATTTATTGATTTTTTAAAATATTTTCGCTCATATTTACAGCTAATGCGGTTACCTCTCTGCTTCTTGAGGCTGTGCTCGTCACGCTTCACCACTGCTGTACTTGTGGCTCTCCTGTCGCTGTGACTGTGTTCTTTGCGTGAACATCTGCTTTGACCATGTTTCTTTAACCCCCCATTTTTTTCTTACACGGCTTCTTCACCATCGAGCCGATTCTCTTTTCGGGGGAGGGGGAAAACGCCACCTGCAGTAATGGGCACGGTGCAAGAGAAGAGGCAGGAAGGACAAGAACGAAGAAGCGCGCGTGCTACTCCCGGCCGCTATTTAGCCAGTTTGCACCGCCGTGTTTTTCGGGAGTCAGCTGTCTTCATTAAACGTCGCGAGTCTTCTTTGAAGACACGTGACAATATGTAGTAGGCAATGGACATTCAAGCAGCTATCCAACAGCAAGAAAATGAACTAGTTAGCCCCGTTTTGGGCATTGAGTTGACGCAGGCATGAAATTTTGCTAATACAATACAATCCGTTCGGGAATAAGACCAGCTTGTACCGTGACCTTCTCCTTGCACTTTCGTATTTTCGCCGACGAATCTAGTTTGAAATTACTCCTATTAGCATGCTTTAACATTGGTCTAATACAGCTTAAGTACATGACTAGCTTAGTACATGACTAGCTTAATAGATTGGTATGCTTCCTTCAATTTCCAGCAAGGAAACCATAATATCTGCTCCAGTTTCATAGGTATTTGGTAATCTGGGATTTTCAGCCTCACTTTAGGATAATGTACCCAATCATATAAAATCACACGCATGTCAACAAGATTTGCCGATTGTTCAGATCGCTTCCTACTTTACGCTTGTCAATACAAATGGAGAATTGTAGCGCTCTGTTTTGTTATTAAACAAACAGATGTGTCCCACAAGGTATTTCATATTTGCCGTGAGGCTACGGAACCGCACTACATACCGCAGCATATTGATTTTAGCTCACTGGTATAGATTTGCAGTGTAATCAAAGCGCGAGACAAAGGATGAAAAAGTAGACAACGCCCACGCCTCTTAGAACGCTATGGCGCTGCATACAAACGTGACTGCTGCGCCTAAAAAATGTGTGGTGTCGGCTTTTACGCCTTTCTAAATATTCAGAGAGAACTCATATACATAATTACAGCACATGGGCGCTGATACAGGAACCAGGCTAGCGCTAAGATTAAAACTAACAACAGAAATGCTATTCCACGTTCAGTAATCACACGCAGATCATTTGCGGCTTTCTTAAAGGGCAGACGCGAGGTTTTGGGTTGATGCTTGCTGCTGGGTTTCTTGGTAGAATATGTCTGGGAGCAAGCACCGCTTACACGCACATAAAAGCAATATGCGCATATCATTTCTTCAGAACCTGATGGTAAGCACGGGTAGCGCGAGGGTCTCACTGCGCTGGCACGACGACTTCGCTGCAGCCAGATTCAGAATACTGCGTCTGTAATGTGGGCAGCCTCTGCGCTTGTCGTTTGTCCTTTTGTAAATTGTTGGTTCGCTGGCAGAACGACACGGGCATAGAAGGCACACGAAACAAAACACAGCGTTGAACGAGCGATTGCGAACAGCTGTTTACGTCCGCCGTGTCTCCTCGCAATGAACTTCAGGAACCGCGGTTACACGCTCCAAAATAAAGTGAAACTTCAAAGCATTTTTAAATTACAAAACACGCATATTATTTGTTCCTATTAATGACCGATTAATAATATTGTAACGTACAGGTCTTTTTCATTACATTTTAAATATTAGGCGGCATATGCAACAAGATTTGGCTGCAAGTAAACGTGGGCGTCGCACCAGCCACACTGTGGAAATTGCAATTGTGTGGAATGAGCCCTGTAAAATCTCATTGCGACGTGTGCGACTGCACTGATTTTTTTTTTTTTGGGGGGGGGGGGGGGCTCCAGTCACAGTATGCGAAGCAGCATTTACAGGAGTCGTCTTTTATTTGACGTCTTAAAGTGTAAACATTGTTAAAAATAACACGCACTGTACACAGAAAAGAGCAAGGCGAAAGAACACCAACTTCAGTTTTTCAAGAGAGCTTCCGGCTAGAAATGCTACACCAACTGGCTTTCGCTTCTGCACTTTTAAAAAGCAGGCACTATGCCCAAAAGTCAACTTAGATTGGCAGAAACACAGAAGCTGCGGTAACGACATGCCAGCAAACGAATGTCCCTTTGCAAGAAACGGCGATGCCCAGACCACCTCAACGTCCTACATATATCTGCTTGCTGCACTTACAATGAATAAGAGCTAGAGGAAAACGAACTGCGCGCTATCGTGAAACGGAACAGGCTTGTTCGGCACCACGAGTTTCAGATTGATATACCTACCGAGACTTGGCGGTAAAGAAAAATTCGAATTCTATAATAGTTGTCTCGCTACATTTCTGCACGCCATGCTAGAAGTTCAACGCTGCTAATTGTAAGAGGAAATGATTTGAACAAAGCAGGTGAATTATTGGAATCAACTCTTTAGCCTATGTGCGGTGCTTAGGTTCAAGAATATAATTTCGCTAATATTTTTTAGTCCTTTTTTCCAGCCCTCAAGACCCCAACTGATTTCCGATCAGGCCATGGGGCCAAAACGTTTCGAGACCCTTGCTTTAGGCATTGTTCATTGCTATGCAACTTCAAAACTGAAGATAAAGAAGACTAATCGGAAAACTGTGCAATGTCTTTTGAGAAAATGAATACCAGTGCAGTTGGTTCAGTTAGTCCCACAGTCTTTCTTCTGCTTAAAAAGAACGTTATGACAAGGCCGCTAAACTATGAAGCCATTTTTTGGATCTGTTCTAGCACTACCTTTCTGGAGACGTACGCAGTAGATCCTTTTTTCGTGCCTCACCTTCTGAGCGCCGCCTAAGGTGCTCCCTTCTTTCGAGTAACACTCTCCCCTACTCGGAGGCACGATCCCGGCCATCACGTTGAGCAGAGTGGTCTTTCCTGAGCCGTTGACTCCGAGCAGACCGAGACACTCTCCCGGTCGCACGGCCAGACTCGCATTCTTCACGGCCTCCGCGTCACCGAAGAATCTGGAGACACCGTTGACGACCAAGGCGTATTCGGCCATGTTGCCGCCTTCTGCGCACGCTCTTTCGACAGCAAGCTTTTCCGCCGTGACACCTTCGTCAGTCACGTGGCCTTCGCCGACATCGCTGATTTTGCGTCGTATTAATGATCGCCCCATACGCGGAGGACATGTGCACAGAACGGTGAAAAGGATAATCGCTTCCAAAAGGAGGATTCCCAGGTCCACCAGCACACTATTTGCCGAGAGGCTGAGCGGGCTCAGGATGTCCCACTGGTCCGGCAAGTTGTCTGCAATCACTGAAAGAAAATTAGGCACAGTTGACACATATTGTTTATTGTATATGATTGGCACTATACTAGGCAGAAGAAATACCAAAAACAACAAGAAACCTATTGGGTTGTTGTTTTTTTATGCAGAAACCAAGCTCTGATTATGTGACACGCCGTAGTGGAGGACTCCGGAATAACTTGCGCCATCCGGTGTTCTTCAACGTACACCCAATCCATGGTACACGAGCGGTTTTGCATCCTGTTACAACCACAACGCAAAAAACCTAATGAATATACGTGCTACCTTTGTAAAACACAGCCAATTATGCTGGAAAACTTTATAAGGCCTATAAATGCAATGTTAGGCAGTGTTTATAGTAAAATTACGACAGCGCAGAAAGACATGGACAAGACTCAACAACACTAGCTCTTGTGTTGTTCAGTCTTGTCCAAGTGCTTTTTTGCACTGTTTCTTTCACTATATACCATGAGCCCACTAGCCCAACAGCACGCCTTGGTAAGTTATGCGGTATTCTTGGTGGACTGCACATGACACCGAGTTGAAATGTGTTGGAAATGGGGAGACTGTTATATGTTATAAGGGACGAACGTTTGAAATTTCTGAATTAAATAATGTATTTGCAAATAATTAGGGAATGCTACTTCTCTCCAGGCATTTCAAACGTTATCCAAAGAGTGGTCGTATACGTATTTATTGCGCCTGGAAATTTTAGAGCAGCACTGACTTCGCATTTTGTGTAAATGTTGTGTACGCTATTGCTGCCGTGCATTCGACATATAATGCGTGTGGCTTAATTACGGCGTTATGTCAGGGCTTTGCGCTTGTTTTTCAGGTTTCCTCTGTTAACAAAACGTGACGTGGAGTTTAAGCTCCCTTAAGACCTCGAGATCGCGGTGTTTTGGGTCGTATGAAGACAACATCTTACATATGAGGTTGAATTGCATTTCATTTAATTTATTTATGCTCTGACTTGAAAGACGCGGCTTAGATGGAAATTGTGATTATACAATATGTCAGAAGCTTGTCGCGCTTGCAATAGCGCAGTTTTCTTTACTAGAGTCCTCGAGTATGATTAGGTCGACGTTTACAAGATGTATTTAGAAATAAAGAACGTCTGCGGAAACAGGAGAGAGCCCAACCAGGCTGCATCGACTTTTTGTTGTTTCGCGGTGGGTCAAACGGGATCATCACAAAAGGCCTGGTAGGGTTTTAGCCGTGCGAGGTGAGCGACATCAGGCGAGGTTATGCCAGTTGATATGGTGTACATCTGACGGGGGCTATTTCATAGGTGACATTAATCACTTGACGCAGGAAGCAATAAGAGCTCTTGCACCAAAAAGTTTTTTTTCCGAGAGCCCGCTCGGCAGGAAGGGGACCAAAGTATTGCAAGAGAGCCTGGTGAAAAGTGTACGTCATGGTGCCGCTGAGTGTAAACGCGCTTTTGATTTTCTTGGGATGCCGACAGACGAGTACAGGCAAGCTGCCTCGCGTGGTCGGCATGGGCAATGGCTTCGCTTGCATACTCGCTGCTCGAGGTCATGGAGGAAGAAAAGGTAGGAGGGAGTAGTACGTCACGCAACCAGCCTTGACAAGCGAACGAGCACTGGAGCTACAGTGGCGGCCCAACACGTCACCTCTCGCGTCAAGATCATGGAGGAAATTGGAGATTTGCCCAGACGTTTGGTTACCGGTAGTTTTTATTCTGTGCGCGTTCGGCCGGCAGCAGCTGCTCAGATGGAGGCCTCCGTGGCTGCTCAGCTGTCCTGCCTGTATCTCTGGTCGCATTTTTCTCTGGATGCTTATTTCGCTTCGGCCGTTTCCCGCAAGGCATGTGCTCCGCACTTTGAGCGAGTTTTGAGAGGTTCACAATTCAACGTCAGTGCATTTAGGCTATAGGCATACTTCGGCCGAAGTAAACAGCCCGTTGTGAGCGATAAGAAGCGATGCGTATTTGCCACATTTTTGACCGAGGCCTTGCCCGTGTGTACTTTGCGCTGGTATGCAAGCTTTATTGATTTGCATTGTCACTGGACCAGTGCCATCTTAGGCATGAGGTTTTCATGCATGCGATTGATCTCATCGCGGGAGCGGAGTCATCCTTGCAGGCCAAACGCGGTGAAGCTTATTCCCTCAGATGACGCTGACTCCAGCAAGAAACGGTGAGCTGCATTTGCTACGTACGTGCTATGCTGTTCTCTTCTAAAACGCGGTGCGTTGTCGATTGATCAGCTCCGATTGCAGCAACTACTGCAAACAGTGCTTATTCCAGCTTTCGGAGTTTGAAACCTTTATACGGCCGGGTCATGCAGTCTCCGCTATGTTCCTAAACACTGGCCCTTCTTCGAACACTGCGTAATGCGAACACGAACAAGCGGTTGGTCATCGGACGCATACGGTCTTACTACAAAAAAATATGGGGTTTTACGTGCCAAAACCACGATCTCGTTATGGGGCACGCCGCAGTGAAATCCGGAATAATTTGAGCCACCCGGAGTTCTTTAACGTGCATCTAAACCTAAGTACACGGGTGTTTTCCCATTTCGCCCCTGTCGAAATGCGGTCGCCGTGGTCGGGATTCGATCTCGCGATGTCGTGCTTAGCAGCCCAACACCCTAGCCACTAAGCAACCACGGCGGTTAAAACATAACGTGTATCGGTGAACGAAAGAGAAAGGTGCACTACAACTTGTAAACTAAACTTTGCTTTACCCCTCACACGAGAACTGACCAGTTTACAAAGCAATTTGTAGCTTCCTTTTAAAAGTGAAGGATATGCGTGCTTAGCTTCCGAAATGACACCATGGCATCACTATGCAATTTACTGTAACACGAACCGCAGCGCACACGTAGTGCAAAAGCAGTCAGCAGTGTAGCAACGCCGCGTATTTTTCGGAGAGGCCTGCTACATTTGCATTCTTCAACTTCCGACACGCTTGAGAGGCATTCTCTCTGATGCAGCTCGCCGAACGGACACGCATAGCGCAACACTGCGATTCGACGCCACAATCCAGCAACTTGAGCGCGGCATGAAGTGAAACTGCCGTGGTGGTAGCCATGTTTTATTATGTTTGAAGAGTTTCGAATTGTTCCGAATGTGAATCGAAAAAAAAATCAACCGGGAGTACTAAAACCCACGGCGTGCTCGGACGTTTTTGTCACGTGCTGGGTCGCCACAACGGATTCAATCGCGTTGAGGCATGTTCCCTCCTATTATTTCCTTCCTCCATGCTCGAGTCACTAGCAGAGGGAAGTGAAACGTCAATAGGCAATGGAGGGTCGCAAAAGACCAACACTTAAAACGTCGAATAACCGTCAGTTTCGTTGCGTAAGAAATTGTAAGCGAACGTGACGTAAGGTAGCGCGATGTCCGAGTCACGGTGGTCTGGCGAAACGTACTTAGGCAGTGTTTCGTTGATGGTCCAGTTAATTCGCTCAGTCTGGCCATTGGTCTGAGGATGAAACGAGGTAGTGAGCTTGTGCTTGTTACAGCAAGACTAGAAGAGGTCGGCGATAACTTTGAAAGCTATTATTTTCTCTGAGTCGTTGTGCTTTAGTGAAACCTTAGTGTATGTAGAGAACGAAAAAATATGTCGTTTAATTACACAAGAGCGTTGTAGTGAGATTAGGGCGAGAAAAACAGCCATTTCAGTGGCCCCTACAGGAACAGTAACTGAAAAGAAGGGGGGAAGAAGGGGAGAGGCTTGGAAGCCCTGCCTTTACAAATACACGCAGACTGGCGACAGCGAGTTAGAGTATCTGATAGTAACCAAGGTGAAGCGGCAGAAAGTTGCCCACTTTATCAGTTCCGTGAATAGAAGAAAAATAGCAGCAGAAAATCTGCAGCAAATGGCGACTAAGCACATCATGGCATAGATACCGATGCCGGTCTCATAGCAATGCGATATTGCGTAGTTCTCATTATGCATTGTAAGTGGTTGTACTCGAAGGCAGTGTGATGAATATCTACGGAGATAGTCCAGTGCTTTGGCGCGGTCGCTATGGCGCTCTGCTTCAGAACGCGATATTGTAGGTTCGATGCCAGGTAGCTACGGTGACATTTTGACAGAACTGAAGCGTCAAAGCGCGCTTGTTTTTACATTTAGTGGCGCATTAAAAAAAAAAAAAAACTCCAGGGCCCGTATTCTGTAACGCTTCGGTTTTAGAAGAATTCGCTTTGCGAGCAACGACTGGTCGCCGCCTCGGTGACGCCATCGCCTCGGGGCGCGCGCTCATATCTTGACGTCACGCACATGTCAATCATGCGGAAACCATCTGGTCGTCTGCTGAGAAGCGAAGTGGCGCGAAGTACTTTATTGTGATCCGAAAGCGCCGTTTCGCGTCTGCAGAGCCTATGCATCCCATGTGCATGGGCGAGACCGCTGCTCAGAGGAAAATGGCGGAGATGGTGACCAATATGGCACCTATGTTAGTGTTTTAGAGCGCAGCTCTTTGGCGTCCGTTCCTGGGTTTCGCGTCGTCGTCCTCGTAACCAGCTCCGCCCCCCTTTCATCCCCCCAGCGCTAGCAGCGACCGACTGATACCGCTGGATGCCGCTGACGCCGCTAGAGAGTCAAGATAACGTGACTGCATAGAACACCGTCGCCGCCATGCAGAAAGAGGAGGAAAGGGTCCCCCCCCCCCCCTGTTCTTGTGTGGCGGATAGGGTGCTCTTCAGTTGCCGACGCGCCGGTTATTTCACGTAGGCCCCGGCACGTCGACGAATACGTGACCACCTTCCCAGAGCCCATTTCTGTTTAACCTCACCCTCGCTCCCATCATCGAGTGCATACCGAAAGCTGGCCGATTCCCTGTGCGTGCTGTTGTGTACGCGGACGACGTCGCACTCTACGTCCGGGGGCCGACGTCCGCCATCACCGAGATGCGACGCGGACTACAGGAGGCCTTGGATTCCGTCGCTGGCTTCCTCCGTGCCATCGGCCTAGAGCTGTCAGCAACCAAGAGTGAGGCGATAATGGTACACCCTCGCGCTGGCGCACGCCGCCACACCGGCCGTGTGCTCATCGATGGTGTGCCACTGAGCTGGGAACCGACGGTGTCCTACCTCGGTCTAACTATCGACCATCGCCTCACCTGGGTCGCGGAAGTGAAACGCCAACGCGCCGCCTCTCCGTGTGGAACGTGCGGTTCGCCGCCTCCTCGCGCGCGGGCAGGGCTGCGCCCCTTCCTTCGCCGTCAGTGTTTATGGAGCGATGGCGCTATCGCGGGTGTTCTACGCGCTGCCGCTCTGTGATGTGCGCGACTCCCTGTGGCGCGCCGTTGACCGCGACCATCGCAGGGTGCTTCGTGTGTGCCACAGCCTCCCCCGCGTGTCACGAGTGGCAGAGACGCTCGCCGAAACTGGCGCCTGGCCCCCCTCACTGACGGCCGATCTCCGCGCGCTCGGCCACATCGAGCGCCTCTCTAGAGTCCCCGGCACGAGCCCCATCCTGTCGCTCATACGGGATCTCCCTGCGTCACGAGTGGGCAAGATGCTGCAGCTGTTCACGAACATTGTGGCTGATCCGCCGGCTCCCCCACCAGACTGGCCGCCACCGAGTCTCGCCGTGCCCCTGGACGTGTGTCTCGAACTGCCAGGCGTCCGCTCCAAGCAACGCACGCCTCTATGTGCCATCGTGCAGGAGGCTGCAGCGAGGATAGAGGACGACCTGGCGGGGAGAGCGCACCTGTACACGGATGGCTCGGTACTCGAGGACGGCTCTGCGGCTGCTGCTTGCTTCGCCCCGAGCCTCGCCATCGAGTCCCAGTGCCGCCTGCCCTGCCGAGCCACCTCCACCACCGCTGAGCTCGTGGGATTACACCTGGCTGCGGACGCGCTCGAGCAATCGCCGCACATCGCTCGCGCGGCGATCCTGACAGACTCGAGGCCCGCACTGCAGCAGCTGCTACTGGAGGAACGCGCCCCGCTGCTCGCCCAGCGTGTTGCGTGCAGACTGCACGCCTTGCAGCAGCGGGGACTGGACCTGCGGCTGCAGTGGGTGCCTTCGCACGTTGGCGTCGCCGGCAATGAGGCCGTCGACAAGCTTGCGCGACGCGCACACGATCAGAACGCGCCGATCACGCAGCGGGTCAGTGATTTCGACACCGCGCCGCTCAGGATCCGCCGAGAGCTCGCCCTACGCCATCCTGACGACCGCGTTGCGAGGGGTAAAGCCCCTTGATGTTTGAAAGTAGCGACACTCTCCTCCTCACGGCGCTTTCCTCCTCAATTCTCCTCGCCCGCCGGCTGCGCACGGCACGCTATTCCTCCCCGGCTACCGCGGACGGGCCGCAGGATTCTATGGAGGCGTGTTATTTTGGGCCAGTTGCGCGCCCCAGTGGTGTTGAAAATTTTGAGAAATGCTAACAGCAGCATCGATAATGCTAGAGGCAACATTTAGGACGAGGTTGGTTTTTTCCTAAAGCCGTATGAACGGGGTATACCGATGTAAAAGGAGCTTTTGAGGCGAGTTCTATACTCCAGACAATTTTTCTGCCGCATGATGAGATGCTTTATTTCGTGCGTCTGATATAGTATTGCTTGTGACACATCCCTTTGTGTGTGGCTTATTAAGCGAAAGCCTTAGACCTCTGTATCAAGGTCCCGTTGTGAGCTACAGAAAATATCACGTGAGCGAAGGAAGGCGGGAAGCGAACCAAAGCATGTGCAGCCGCGCATAGGAGATGATTAATGATTAGCAAAGTAATGATTGATTAGGATTGGATTAAGATGAATTCGGGCGTATTAAGGAGGGTTAAGGTGGATTAAAGTTGATGAAAGTGGATTACGGTGCATAAAGGAGGACAAGGTTGGATTAAGTTCGATGAAGGTGGGTTAGGGTGGATGAAGATGTGTTGAGGTGCATTAAGGACGATTATAGTGGATTAGGGTGGATTAAAGTGCATGAAAAAGGATGAGGATGGATTAGGAAGGATTAAGGTGCATTAAGGAGGATTATGGTGGGCTAAAGTGAATTAAAGTGAATGAAGGAGGATAAGGGTGGACTAAAGTAGATGAATGTGGATTAAGGTGAATTAAGGACGATTATAGCGGATTAGGGTGGATTAAAGTGGATGAGGAAGTAGTAGCGTTGGTTAAGGAGGATTAAAGTGCATTAAGGAGAGTTAGAGCAGATTAAGGTCGATGACGTTGGATTAGGGTTCATTAAGGCGGACTCTCGTGGATTATGGTGGATTAAAGTGAATGAAGGAGGATTAAGGTCGATGAATGTGGATTCGGTGGATTAATGTGCATTAGGGGGATTATGGTAGACTAATCGGGCTTAATACTCAATGAACCCTTATTCACCTTAGTCCACCCTAATCCACCTTAATGCTCCTTCATCCACCTTAATCCAGCTTAATACTCCCAATCCACCTTAATACAACCTAATCAATCTACATCGCCCCTAATGCACCTTACCTACCATATACGTTCTTAATCCTCCTTTATCAACCGCGATCCATTATAATCCGTCTTAATCCTCCATCATCCACCTTAATCCTGCTTAATAGTCCCAATCCACCTTAATACACCCTAATCCACCTCTATCAAACCTAATCCAGCTCTATGGTCCCTAATCCACCTTAATCGGTCTTAATTCTCCTTTAGCAACCATAATTCACCTTAATCCACATTAATCGGCCTTAATCCTCCTCCACCCACCTTAATCCTTCTTAAGGCACTCTAATACACCTTAATCTTTAATACACGCTAATCATTAATCCTCCCTAATCCATTTTATGTCAATCACTAATGATTCATTAATTAACTTGGGCAATCATTCTCTTATGCAGGCGCGGACATGATTTGGGTCACATCTGGCCTTCCTTGGGTCACGTGATACCTCCAGTTTACAAGGCGACCTTGAAACAGAGATCTCAAGGCTTTCGCCTTAAAACTTCAAAAAAACTCAATGTTGACTAGCTAACGCTCATCACCTGCAATAACATGGGTATACTTGCCACTAATTTTTTCAGGGCGCAAAGCACAATCTATAAGGCTGCACTTCCGATTGAATAACAACAGTTCGCGACGTGTGAGGGGAATATTAAGCATACTGAGGACAACCGCAACATAAACGCTGGTGAGCGTTTATGAGCGTGGTGGGCGTGGTGAGCGGAAGAATGAAAAAAAATGCAGCATTACGGGATGCTTTGCTACGAGCTATAAGAAAGACGCCTCAGCTCGCAAACAACGCTGTTCTTTGTCGGAACAAAGTTCTTTCGGCCATTGTCATGCAGCCACTGCTTCCTGCGCAAGCCGTCACGCTTTCCTTGTGGTATCATAAAAACGGCATAACCATCTTCAGGCTTCTTGTTGCAGTTATATGCGCAACAGCCCGGCATAGCGCTAGCAAATATAGCAGGAAACACGGCGTACAACGTTCGCTACGCCGAGCTAAAGCGCCGAGCCAGCCGTGCTGAGGAGGAAAATGGCGCGAACGAAAAAGAAAAACACAAGCAAAACTCAAGATCCGCGCGTTTCCAAGGGCAACGGCAGGGAGACCAATCGTCGTGCAGAAAAGCGGGGGCGAAATTGGTTACCGCGGGGGGAACGCACAAGGGGCGAGGAGGAGGCGAGGAGGTCGCGCGGCGGCGGCAGAGTTCAAAGAGTGTCGCTACTTTCAAATCATCAAGGGACTTTAGCGAGGGGACGCCCACCACGCCATCTCCCGGAGGCCGGCTTCACTAGGCGCGAGCGCGCCTTCCTCCTCGCCTTGCGGACCGGTTCCGTCTGGCCCGCCGAGAGGAGGCATCGCCTCCAAGGAGCCCCCTCCCCTCTCTGCCGGGACTGCGGCGCGACCGAAACGTTGGAACATTTGCTGTGTGAATGTCCGACTTTTTCGAACGCGCGCGCGGCCCTCGCAAAAGTCTACCGTACGCACAAACTTCCCTGTGCCACGGTGGACAATCTGCTGCACCCCTCAGGCTGCATCTCGAGCCAGAAGCGCCTCTTCCGAGCGATTCTGGTGTTCGCCGAGGACATCGCCCTGGCCGATCGCCTCTGAGCCCCCTCCCCACGCTTACGGTGTTTCGACCGCTGCTGCTGCTTCCCTGTCCCTTTAACCACTCTTTTCTACCCCATCCCCCCAGTGCAGTGCGGTTGAGGTGTCCTCATCTGAGAGACAGTTACTGCACTGCACTTTAACCCAATTATTTCCTTCCCCAACAAGAACCTCTCTCCTCTCCTCTCCACGGCTAGACCTGGTTCTTAGCGCTGCGGAAGCGAGGGTATCATATTGTTTGTGTCGGCATCGGCGGCGTTGTCCCTGAAACCAACTCCGCAGCTGGGGTTGACTCACTATCGGCGTCAGCGGCATCAGTCAGTCGCTGCTATCTCTTCCCTCCTCCCTTTATCGTGTTGTCCGCTTGCTGCGCGCGCTTCTGCCCCCATCGTTTGCTGCTGGGTGAACACGCCGCCCCCCTCCCCCCTCTTCCTGCGAGTCTCCGGTTGTCAAAGCGCCGGCTCGAACTTAATTCCTTTCTTCGCTCCTCCTCCAATGCAACCCCTGTGCGGTGGCAATCAGAGAGCCAGATCGGTGGCGGCGGATCTGTATATGTGCACCGCCCGAGCCGAAATTGCCGCTGCCGTTCGCCCTGTGCGGTGGCAATCAGAGAGCCAGATCGGTGGCGGCGGATCTGTATATGTGCACCGCCCGAGCCCAAATTGCCACTGCCGTTCGCCACTGCGAAATTATCAGCCAGTTCTTTCTGAGCCATGAGCGAGACGACCGATGGAAGTCCTCCGTCTGCTGCTGCTGCTGCTGCTGCTGCTAAACGAGCTACCAGAGCAGAGGCCCAGCGCCGTCGCCGTCAGAATCCAGAGGTGCGTGCCGCCGAAGCAGAAGCTTACCGTCGCCGCCGTCGAGATGATCCAGGAGTACGCGTCGCCGATGCAGAGGCTAAGCGCCGCCGCCGAGAAGACCCTGCCGTTCGCGCCGCCGAAGCGGAGGCTCATCGCCGCCGTCGAGAGCAACCAGCAGTAAGCGAGGCTGAAGCAGAAGCTCATCGCCGTCGCAGAGAAGACTCTACCGTTCGCGCGGCCGAGGCCGAGGCCAAACGCAAACAAAGGCTCGCATTAGCTGCGCTCAAATTTCGCATTAGGAAGTAACGTAATCGTCGGTAATTTTTTAGATAGCCTCCGTGAAAAACAACGACGGTCTGGACATCGACAAGACGCGTTTGAGATGGGAGACGAAGAATTCAGGAGGCAATGCAGGCTCTACAAAGCGGCATTGCGCAGCCTGCGCGAGGAACTTGAGGTTGTCCTGGGGCCGCAACGCTCTGGCGGCATTGATACTGTGGGCAAAGTGCTGTGCGCATTGCGATGTCTTGTGACTCCAAGTTTCCAACATGGCTGGGCCGATGAGGAAACTGTCGCCATGCTCCAGCCGTCAGTCAGTCGAATCATTTTTTTTCTGCTGGTGAAACCATAACAACCTCCGTATAGAAAAGGGAAAGGTGAAATTTCCGAAGACGACAAGTGAAAAGGCGGCGTTGGAGCAGCGGGTGCTCGAATGCGACAAGCTCCCTAGCGTCGTCATCTGTGTTGACGGGACACTGATCGCCATCTTCCGGCAGCGAAGACTGAGCCCCGCGGAAACTGAGGCGTACTGGAACCCCAAGGAATACTACGCCCTGAATCACGTGGCAGTAAGTAGTGAAAAAATTTCAAGTACAATCCTTAGTACAGTCCAATAAACCGCTTTACCCCGCACCTCCACCAGTTTGTTACAAGCACGGGGAAAAGGGGTTTATTTAGGCATGCGAGAGCAGGAACGGCAGGCTACGAACAACAGGAATGGCCGGTGCACAATCTTCGTTCTCCTCTTCCCTTCTCTTCTTAATCCCGGCGTCCCTTTTACGCGCTTGGACGTAACAGTATTAATCTTTAGTGGGCCATTGGAAGTATATATGGAAGGCCTCTTACGCGAAATTAGCAACGTGATGTCGAGTCCCTATGGGTGGAGCCGGGCGACGTTGCAGAGGTTTGGAAAAAACGCAGGCAAAATAATCCCCCGTCACATAGCTAAAAATGCACCATACGCAATCTTGATTACGGTCCAACTATTGGTGTTATTACGGTCGGTACTATTTAAATAATGTATTTATGGCCGTGTACGTACGTGTGCGTGTATTCTAGACGAGTAGCTGTATTTAAAACCCAGAGAGCGTCGCTTCTGTGGAACAAGTAACTACATTTGGTCAACTGACGTATCACGCGACTTGCGTACGTCAGTGTGACAATTGCAAATACATACTTTTGCGTAGCTTTAAGAATACGTAGAAATTTCACGCAGAATAACATATTTCATCACTAGTGTATTTTGGCATTTAATTTGAAATTCAGACATCCGTGCAAACAGTCTTCTGTAAAATACACTTCTTTCTTCGTATTATCTTCCTTGCAAGAGGAGCTGAACGATGAAGACACTATTTGACTATCTCATGCAGGTGTGCGACGCAGACCTGACGATCATGGCCATCGATACTCGCATGCAAGGTGAGTGCCACGATTCCTTCCTCTGGATGCATACGGCATTGCGCCGCCGTCAGGCAGGTGGCCTTTGGAATGAAGAGGAGTTGTTGCTTCGTAAGTGTAGCAGGGATAGTGCTTATTTAGGATAGTTGTTGCGCAGATGATATACGACACGAGAAATTCTCATACTAATATATGTCTAGGAACCTTATGCCATGCGAAAAACTGACTAGTTAGGAACGTATTTACTTTTCATTTACACCCTGCATCAGCCGGGCATTTCCGCGCTGTGATACAGTTGTTTTTCTGTTTGCAGAGCTTCCTATCAATATTTCTTATGGTAAATCATTCACATTTTGCAATATTTGTCTTGAATGCAGCACACTCAGGGTGCCCTTTCAAGCCCTGGCTTCTCATTCCTGTTCCTCGACACCCGATGCGGCTGACAGAAGAGGGGTGGCATAACGAAGCACACGCCGTTGACCGGAATGTGGCTGAAAAGGTGCATAGGCGTCGTGAAAAGCCATTGTCGGGGCCTGCAGAGGTACCGCATGCTGCACTATTCACCCCGAAAACCAGCCATAATTGTGGCGGCGTGTGCTGCGATTCACAACCTGTGTCTTCAGGCAAGGGGGTCCGTTGCTTGATCATCAAAAGAATGACGACAGAAATTGTACCAGCGACGTAGCAGCAAGACAAGCGCAGTCACCACAAGCCCTGTCGCTGCCCTCATCGCTAGTAATGCAACCTCCATGCGCTCTGCTTGAAAGAGCCAAGCACGCTCGTTCTGAAATGATTGATCCGTTCAGGCTGCCGCGTAATATTGATATTGCCTATTTGCAGTGTGCGACGATGAATGCGCCGGCAAATGAGGTGGCCAACATGAAGTGCACACCACTTGTAGGGACTGTTGACTTCTCCATAGTGTTTACGAAGTTGAAATCATATTCCCCTATTGTTCCGGTTTTCTATTACTCTTTCGGCGAAAACTCACTGACAACATACTTTTGGACCACGAATATCCTCTGGATATCCCGATTAAACCCCAACGCGTATGTCCCAGTTAGGACGTCCAGTGGATAACATGAGGACATTAATTCATGGATGTCCTATTTAAAACCTCCTTAAGACATCGACAGGATTAAAATTTTGGGATCTAAACTAATTCAAGATGTTTAATCCTATACATGTTCGAAGGATGTTTTCAACGGGATGCCCCATACCGGACAATTGTGGGACCAACACACAACCTAAAAATTCCACGTGATCATATCATGGCATGTTACGCGGCAGCCCTCAGTGCACGCTCTTCCGAAAGCGCATCAGACAGCCTCATGAAGCTGCCACACCGGTCAAACTTACGATGAAGACGATAAACGAAGAAATTGCAATGAACGATCCAATCTGCTCAAGCACATCGGGAGGAAACGTCACAAAGCGGTAGGCAGAGCACCGGAACAACTGCGCCTTATCACCTGCCGCAAGGCGTAATCGAATCAATCGTGTCCTACGATAGACTGTAATCACTGCTCTCTGAACATGACGAGGAAGCCGAGTACTGCAACTGCTACCGCAGCAGTGACTGCCACAGAGCAGTGACTGTTAAAGATGGGAGCCGGATCTTTTGAGCCGCTCTATTTAAAGTGCGAGTAAGCCGTTGTTCAGTAGAAGTGAGTGGCGGTTCTGTTGGAGGGAGGAAGCTGGTTCAATTCAATGCAATTCTTTATTTGCAGACGTATAACATACAGAAATACCATAATTGTTTGGGCCCATAGCCACAAGCTAGTTGTGCGTCCAATGAAAATTAATGACAATAACAAGTACAGAACAAGTAAGGTAAATCACGTGCTTACACATATTTGTCATACACCCTTAAATTGCGCGAGCGCACAAAAGGAAATGCGAAATAGTGAAAAGTATTTTACAGTATCGAACATTTCTAAGTAAACACATAAAACACTAGTTAAGAGAATAGCAGGCAAGTTCCTGCATTATTATGAAGATTCAAAATATACATTATTAATCTCGACAAAATCGAAACACTAGTTAAATGATATTTTTAGCAGATTTCAGCGAGTTACTAAAAAACAGACATCATGATTGTTCACAATGAATAACATTATTCAAGCTAAGCAAGTATTTTTTAAGCACGGATGAAAAATTAATTGCTTGTTTTATTTCTTCTGGTAGGTAATTACAAACTTTAGACCCTGAAAACTAGCAAGAGTTGTCCGTAAATATTCTTAGTTGGAGGAAAAATAAAATTTCCGTAGTTTGTTATCTGGTCACTCAAGGCGATGTGTGAAATATGAGAATACGAAAAGGCAGCTTGTTTTTAACAATACAGAAAACACGCGTCGCAATTTTCAATTCGTGTGTCTTATCACACGGCAAAAGATTGATTCTATTAAACAAATGCAGACTTGGTTCATTGTAACATGAATGGGTAAACATTCTCAGGATTCGTTTCTGAAGTTTGTGTACGGGTTCGAGATAAGTTTTGTATGTCGCAACCCATGATTTGTTACAGTATGCGGTATGGCTATGGATGAGTGCAAAATATAATATAGGCAGGGGGTTAGTATCGAGATCACGTGCTCGTGAGAGTGCGTAGCATCCTGATGCGAGCTTTGTGCAAACTGCGCTTACTTATTATTCTTGCCAGTCCAGATTCCTAGCGAAAACCACGCCAATGTACTGAAATGAGCTGACTTCGTCTAATGGAAAATCGTTTATTTGTAAATCTAATGATTTAGCAGCCAAGATATTGTTACGTGTTCGAAAAAACACATACTTAGTCTTATTAACGTTAATCGTAAGATCAATATTTAAAAACCATTCACTTGCTTTTTTAAACTCTTCGTTTTTTCTTTAGTTTCCAGATCACAATTGTTATCCGCTGTTATACAGGTGTCGTCGAGGTACATAAGAACTTCACTTGTACCAAAAGTGGGAAGTCCCGTTAATATACAATCAAAATAAAAGTGGCCCAAACACACCCTTGAGGAACTCCAGTGCCGATATTCTTAGGTGACGATGTAACATTTTTCATTCTGACTACTTGCACTCGTTCACGAAGGTAGCCCGTAAGAAGATCCAATGAGCTACCCCGAAAACCCTAATGTGGTATGAACATACTTCTACATTATTATGTAGAAGTATGTTGTCATCAACGGTATCGAAGGCTTCTTTTAGGTCCAGGAAAATGACACACAGAAGTATAATATTTCGCAAAGCTACATTAATTATTCGAGTTAATGTTAACACTACTGACAAAGTTGCATAGTTCGGACGAAAGCCATGTTGGTGTCGGCTCATAACCTTGTACTCATCAATAAATTTGTAGAATCGATGCGTTAGAATTTTTTCAAGTATAGTATTAATGAGACGGAGTACGGATAGTGGCCTATAATTACAAGGGTCACTTCTGTCTCCATCTTTGAAGATAGAAATCTTCAGCTGAGGCGGATAACTTGAGCAGTTCACGGAGTGATTAAACAAGTGGCATAATACTGGTCCTAATATATCTATATATATTTTTTAGAATTCTAACAGAAATATCATCTAGTCCGGAGCCTTTAGAGGTTGACATCTTGCTGTCTGTTGCCATCACGTCTCCAAGTTCAATGGTATAAGTAACGAGAGCGTTAGCTTCGGGACTCTGCAAGATGTATATATTTTTTATTCACTTTTTTGGAGCTAGGGATGGACCAATACATGCGAAATATGTGTTGAAACTCTGCATAACGTCTTCATCAGTGGGTTCGAGAAGCACATTTAGCATACGTCGTTTTCCTATTATTTCTTTTATAATTTCCCACACCTTTTTCGTCTTACCAGTGGTATGTGTAATTAGATGAGTATAATACGCCCTTTTGCGCGATCGAATCATAGCGACATATTTTTTCCGCTGAACTTTGAATTGCTGTAAGTAGTATATATTATCTTTGTTATTGCGTCATTTTTCATGCAAGTATTCATTGTCCTTAAGTGTATGAAGTATCTGCTCTGTGATCCAAGGGCACATGGGTTTATCATAGCGGCCATTCGATACCTTGAGATCACTCCTTTCTACAGCAATATTGAGATATGTAATTAGATTATTTATTTTAATGTCGATGTCTTCGTTGTATATTTCACTGTAACTAAGGCAGAGAATTTCTTCTCGTCGTCATCATCATCATCATCATCATCATCATCATCAGCCTGGTTATGCCCACTGCAGTGCAAAGGCCTCTCCCATACTTCTCCAACTACCCCGGTCGTGTCCTAATTGTGGCCATGTTGTCCCTGCAAACTTCTTGATCTCATCCGCCCACCTCACTTTCTGCCGTCCCCTGCTACGCTTCCCTTCCCTTGGAATCCAGTTCGTAACCCTTAATGACCCTCGGTTATCTTCCCTCCTCATTACATCTCCTGCTCATGCCCATTTCTTTTTCTTGATTTCAACTGGGATGTCATTAACTCTCGTTCGTTCCCTCACCCAATCTGCTCTTTCCTTATCCCTTAACGTTACACCTATCATTCTTCTTTCCAGTAACACGTTGTAAGCTATTTCCATTACAATGATCTTTCTTATTTGTTTGATACTAGCTGGAGAATCTGAAGCGGCAAAGACAGGTAGATGATTAAAGATTGGTTCTGGGTAAACGTCACCGCTAACCTCCGTGTCGATTGGTTAATGCGTTGTCCCTTAAAGACGAAGATGCCTGAGCTACAGGCATCGATGAGGTAATTAAATTACGATAATTGTAACATTGCAACGAATAGCTATAGTCACAGTTATTCTTGTTATATGTGTTTAGGTTCATGTCGCCTACTGTAATCACTGGTTCATTTCGGTGCTATTACAGAGCACAAAAAATTGATTCCAGCTTATCGGGAAATCCTACGAGGCTACCGCTCGGGCTGATGACGTCATACTCGAGCCGAATCAAAAGGGATTTAATGTCATAACAACTATATGTGGCCGCTGCCATTTTACAATACGATATATTATATTTTCCGAACAATGCAACGCCACCTCCGCATGAACGCGAGTCGCGCGCGTTTGATTCGTTTCTGTAATGAGGAAGACTGATTACCTAAATTTTTCGCAGCCACGTCTTAGTTGGTACAATGGCACTGAACTAATGCGCATGTAGCGACCGGAAAGCAGAAAGCAAGTCTACGCTTTTATTAATACTAAAGATGTTGCAATGAAAAAACTGATGCAGATGTTGCACTAAAAAGATTGACGATCTCTGATTGAATAAGCCATTGCTAAGGAATATGATGCATAGTTATAAAAGTACTTAAGCTGCTTCCGCTAAGTTTTCTTTACGTTTTAGATGGGCTACTCTGGAGTTCTCAGATTTCCGCATTAGTATTCTGCCCTAAAAAACCCATGCAAATTTCCATCCTTTCTCACGTTTTTGTTAGATGGCTTTTCGAAACAAGGTGTTGTTTGCGGGGCACAAGTGTTTATGTACACTAGGTCGCTATTATGAAAACTCAGCATGGCTGAATTCATTCGCTTCTTTTTCGCTGCCTTCAACAGTTTCTGGCGAACTGATCCGCATGTGAACTTCGCAACTGTTTGGAGGCACATTGCTCTTCGATGGGACGCGGTGAGCCACGTCAATGTCACCATCGGAAAGCTGGACGCACAGGGAAGACGCGACTTTTGCGACTGTGATGCGACTTTTGCGACTGTTCCGAAGACGTCCTCATCTTCAGTCTTTGGTATACCTCTTAATTCAATGTTATTTCGCCTATTGTACTGCTTCAACTCAATAAGCTGCTTTTTTCATTCCTGCAGCTCTTTGTTTAGTCTTCGGTTCTCTTTCTTGCGCTAAAGGCTCTGGTTTTGCACTTCGGTAAGCTCAAGTCGGAGGCTTTTTATTTCGTTGCGGTATACAAAGTTTTCATTCATGTACGCGACTTATTGACTGATGGAAGGGAGCTCACCTTTCATTGAGCTATTCGTCCCATTTATCTTGATCATCTCCTTTCTTTAGGCCATCCATTGTTTCAACAAATTTAGAGGTCATCTCAACAAGCACCTTTGATACCTCTTTAATGCTAGCTGGCGCCTTTTCAACCAAGGCCTTAGCAATATCCGACAGAGCGTCGGTCTTGCCAGTAGCAATTTCTACGGTTAACTAGGCACACTTACAAACTTTAACACAATGGGTTAAACACTACATAACACATTGTAATACACCGTGGCAACAGTGACAGCAAAGCTTCAAAAACGTTTCAAAGAGGCAAAAGAAAATTTGCTGACCTGCAATACAAAGCAGGAACCGTTTAGCATATGTACAGTCGATGCTGTTACTGCTACCAAATGATGTCCCTCCGGAGCATTGCTTTATTTATAGGCTGTACGTCGGTCAGGAGGTCCCGGTGTCCAGCACCGTGTGAAATGGAACGATCCGGCTTTCCACAGTTGCCCTGCTCACTCGCTCGTCATCTTTATCGTAGGCCAGTTCACCAGCATTTCTGATATGGTTTTCGTACTTTTGTGGACGGCAAATCTGCAATGCGAAGCAGGAACCGTTTAGCAGGTGTACAGTTGATGCTGTCACTGCTGTCAAATCGTACGGCTCTCTCGTTCAGTGAAACGTGCCGAACCGTTCCGTCAAAGCCGGGTCGCCTCCTGGGTGCTGCTTTCGCGCCATCTATTACCGGTGCGAGAAACCAACTGCACTCCCACCCTTCCCCGCCGGAGTCGCAACTAGAGTGGGCCCATATAGAGGAGACGTGGGTTCGTGCCCCGCCTGCGGCCAGTTGTTCTTTATCTATTTTCATTTCCATTAATTTATCATTTGTTTAATTTAATCAATAATTGCATGCTATTTCCCCTATGCTGCCCTCAGTGTCTTTGTTCTTTTGCTTCTTGTTATATGGCAGAACGCAGAAATTAAAAAAAATGCTTTCAGTAAGTTATGTACATATTCCTAATAATCACAAATAATATTTCTCGTGGTACAAATGGGCAACATTAGTATTCCTGTTTCATAACCGAGATGCAATATTGAATACGAGTGCCGTCAACATGGTAACTTGTAATTATGACGTTATTGTAAAGCAAGCTGCACGCACCAACAAGTGCGCCATAAATCATGCTCAGATAAAGGTTTCATGCGCGTTTGTTGCCATTACTCTCTTGGTCTCCCGAAGGCGCGGGCCGCTTCTCAGTCTGCCGAGGCTGCTGCTGCTGCGGGCGTGCTAGGAAGAATAATGAACAGAAAATGCACTGTGACATAAGGACATCAAAATGAACGCTCAGCATGAAATATAAAATTATACGAACACTATCATACGCCGTGAGTGAACGAAACTAAGATGTTTGAACGAATCATTCTTACCTTGGTCCCCATGGTGCCTGGTTGGTCGACAACCGAGACCCAACCACTCTGCTCCTGACTCTTGGCTCTCCGCAGACCTGTGCAGATAACATTATTTTTTTTTCACATCGCTAGCAAAAAAAAGCATGAAAACAGATCTCGTATGTCTGAAGCTGTTGGTTTTACTAAAGCTTGTTTGGATTCTTGTGACATAGTTTTGGAGCACCATGAGTTATTATATGTTCACACTGTTTTCATAGGCTGTCAGATACCACTAAATGAAAGCGCATTCAATGTCATTGCAGCAATAGTGAAATGGCGTTCATGCTTCTACAAGATTTCTTGTCATACGTATAACACGATACTTGCTTGATATCACCACGACAAAATCTGACATCACTAGGAATGACCACACTGAATCATGGCGAAAACCTGCATTGCGCCCCTCTCTGACTTCAATGATTACAACCACGCATCGGTGCAATCGCATACAGCATCTCGCGAACCATAAGGCATTGACCAGATAAAAGGTCCGAAACAAATGCAACAGACTACCTACCTCTTCGGCGCTGGCCGTCCCCATTATGGAAAGGATGCGACCACGTAGACCGGGCAACTTGCCACCTCCAGTGCCCTTGCAAGGAACGTTGTAAGCTCATTTACTGCAGACTATATTTCCCGACCTCACCTGTGCTCCGCGGCGTGAATAACGGCGTCGTGGCAAGCGCCGTGTGTCTCCTTGCTGCAAAAGGCGCGCCACTGGCTCAGCGTTTTAATCGCAGGACCTTCATTGTTTAGTAGCGCGATGACCGCTTTCCACAGTTCTTTGCGCGCCGCCGCAAGCTTCGCGCTAAGCGGACACGACGATTTGGTGAGGTACGGGTGGCGTTTCATGAACTCAACCAATATCTCCTGCCGTCAAGGAGATACTTGAGGTCCGAGGCTGCTGCCTTTGTGCGAGGAGATGGTGCTTCAAGACGTTTCAACGGCCACACATGTAAAAAACAGCGTCTCGTCGTCAACGCTGCGTGTGCTGATAAACATGCGGTTCGTTCAGAGGCACTCTTCTAGTCGCTGGTACGCAGTACACAAAGAAACAAAGGTACAATGCTCTTCGTTGATACGATGGCTCAAGATGACGCAACACTTCTTGCTGCAACGGCAAGCGAAGTTAGCGTGCGATGTCCCACCTAACGGCATAAATGGGTCAACGGCAGTAAACAAAATTCGTTAAACCATTCACCGCCAGATTTCGCACCCGCGTTTAATGATGAAAAATAGAAACCTCAGCAATAACACCAACAATTGACTTTATATTTACCAAAAAGCCTTCCTAAGTTGCTATATTTCCCTTGGTTTCTGCTGTCGTCCACTTCTAGAAGAAGCCTACGCGCCTAGTGGCCTCTGCCCTTCCTGTCGTTCTCATTAAGCGAGGGGATGGCCCAAACGCGACGCCACCACAGGAGCGCATTCCTCGCAAACCGAATCGTTACAGAATACGGTGCCAGGTGGTCAAAATAATACTGACCCATATATCATGAGCCCAGTGCTGCTTTTGCACGTTAACTCCACAAAATCAGTCCATTTATTGATTATACAATCAATCAATCAATTTATCAACAATCCGAAAACCAATTCAATTCAACCAAACCAATCAATGAATCAACTAGTTATCGGATCAAGATCAACAAAGATGGTTCACATGTGCGCATCCAGGGCACTCACTTTCACAGCAGTGCTGAAATCCGGGTCCCAAGGAGCTGACGTTGGGGCAAGCCGAGTGCAGGGCGGTGCGCGCTCCAGCGCGAGTGGCGCGCAGTGCCACGCACGCTTCGGCTTCCACCGGCAGGTTGACTGCGCGCACCACGCTCGAAGTCATGGCGAACGGCGGGAAACAGGAGAAGGCCGCTCGAGGGACGCCACGGCGAAGAAAGGCGGTGCGCAGGGCGTACCACACGCACACGGCTGGCGCTGCGATAGCCAAGAAGCAAATAGGGCTGATCTTGGGGCGCCGTTCTGGCACGGAAACCAGCAACAGAGACTGAATGAGCGTACATTAATCCATCGCCATTCTGTAGTTTCGTCAGTCTTCTTCCGCCGTGATAACCAATGATTAGAGAAGGCTATCTCAATTTTACGCCAGGATAACATTCCTTCATTTTCTTACACTCCCTAAACAATTATTCTGTGACTGAAAAGAAAACTCACATCTATTTATCTAGTTCAATTATTCCTCAATGAGATTCCTATGCAGTAAAGCTCATGTCAAATATTGTGAAAATTGTAGGCAAATACTCAATTTGTTGGCAGTTTACATGTGTGTTATAAGAATATTTGTGCCATATACAGCAAATTGTAATTTCCGTCCACCATTCCTGTACTGCATATAAATTGTTCTGTACATTACCATAATAAAATGTTACAATAATCAAATTTCCCTTTCTATTCCTTAGAAGCAGTTGCTTACTAGGATGTGTACGATTCTTTTTTTCTGTTGTGTTTATGCACTGTGTGCTTACTTCTGACAGAATACAGTGGCCACGTACACAAAGCTTTCCGGTCGTAAGACGCTGTTTGCGAATGGCCAGCCACGTTCGATATTTCAAGCAAGTCCTTGATGACGAAGAGTACTGTGGTAAGAAAGTTTTCTGCGAATAACAACCAAGGTGCTTAGGGAGGCTAGCCCGCGGAAAGGAAAGAAACAACGCGTTGTTTCTAGTTCTAGCGCTCTGTGAACCGCGGTTCACAGAGCGCCTGAGCGCTGAACGTCTAGCTCACTCATACAGTAACACAAAGCAGAAAGCACACATATATTTTGTCTGTACGATACTGGTTCGGCCTCAAATGAAACATACCGCATTTATTTGGAACCCGCATCAGTCGTACCCCATTAACAAGCTCGAGTGAGTCCCTAACAAAGCAGCCTGCTTCATTGGCAAAAAAACTATCGAACGTCTAGCATCACTAGCATAATTTTTGTTTAAATCTGCTGTCATCAGAAAGTCGAAGCTGGATAAAACTTCTTTCTCATGTTTCCGAGCACTGCAGGTCGTCTTTCAGCGCATGCCACTCAATGCCCGCCCATCGTATCTCCCCGCGCCTTGATCGTCACATCAAAGCGCCGGCCGTTCTTGAGCGCACGAACTTTTTGAGTCACTCGCGCCTGTTCTTCGCTATATATCACTGGAATCTGTTAATGAAATTGGATCCATTCTAACTCATGATGAATTCCCAGTAAAAGTAAAACGCCAGTTTAGCGTACGCAAGTGCGTTTCTGTTGTTCATTCGTACAAGATGTCATTGCGTTCTTATGTTAATTTTTCTTTTCAACATACTGCAATGTTCCTTGCGCACGTGACGTCGTTTTATATAAACACCAAGTTGTTTGTACTGCTTAATTTTTTCTGTTTTTTTATTTTATTCACTATCTCCTGGAATGTGTAATTATTTTGCCAAGCATTTCCCACTTTATTTACTCATTGTAAGTACCCTGATTTTATTGCGATAACAATTACATGGGCAATCCAGGCGCATTTCTGCCGTTGCCGTCACCGCAATGTTCCGCACAAAGTCCAAGGGCGATAACAAAGTTACCGTGCGCCCCGTATGCTGGCATTCCTGTTTTTATTCTAAGAGGTATTCTGTGTTTGAAAGCTCGTACTGTGACTATCGTTGCTTTCTTTTAACACCCCTACGTAATGTCCGTATTGGCGTTTGGGGAATTGAATGAAAAAATGAGTCGCACTTTATTCAGATGAATTAGTGTTGGTGCGCTAAACATTCCTGTTAAGCAAGTGCGCATTTCGTTTCCCTGCAAATATCGTTGTAGGAATACCTGACGGTGGCCGACGAGCCGGTGCCGCCTTCCCTACATTCAATGTGGAAGAAAGGCGAAAGCGCATGAAGCGGAGCGGCGGGGCTGCGGCCCGTTCCCGAACGAGAGCGCGGGTCTCGTGGCTCGCACCACATGCAGGTGCGCGACGCTGATGATTACGGCGGATGAGAACTCGTGATGGCAAAGATAACGCTACAATCCAGAATGTAGAAAATCCATTCCGTGGAAACCCACAACGTGGATGAGGCCAACAAAAATTACAGTTTATAATCTTTAATAAAAACGAGGGTTCACTTAGGCCTCATTTCCTCCGCCATGGCAGTGTGGACGACCACCTATGTGAAGAAAATGTAGTGTAGATAACAAAAGTGCATTATGTGCTAAACAGAAGCCGACATGAAATCTCCTAACAGTGGTGTGAGGAAACTTGAAGAACCCTTTGTGCTGTAATAATCAGGACTGGCATTCAAAAGACATTAGGATAAAGAAACTTCCTAAAAATTCGTCGTTCGGGGGCCCGCCACTCAGCGTAGTGCTTTCATTGATCACGATTCAGTCGCTACGTCGCTGGCTAAACGATAATGACATTTGAGCAAGAGAAATGGTGCACTGAAGTTCACACAAAGATCAATTTGGCTTTATAGTAACATTCCCCAATACCATTGGGAAAATATTCTGAAACACAAAATGGTTCATGAAGATATAAAATTTCGCCTGCTTAAACCAAGAACGCGTTGTTATTTCATACGTCCGGCAGAGGAAAGGTCTCACTCCGTCTGGCGCATCATTAATGGTAGGTTCCATAATTTAAAGCTCTCCACATATATCGTCGCTTTTAAAAACACGACAATATGCTTAAAAACAGTAATAACCTTGCAGAACTTGCTCTTTTTTCCATCGACAGTCGCGGTGCCATTGTTTTGAATGATGACTTCAATTTCTTTGATCCTAGTCCGGTATGGTATGATATGGTACAGCTTTATTCAAAGAGGAATAGCTCGTCGGCCTATTAAGGGTAATGGAGTTGGGGAATTTGGAGATGGGAAAAGGGCCAGCCACCGAGGAAAACTTCTCCGCATGATTTATCCATGATTTCCGATTCCGCAGCAATGGGGAATAGCGCTTGCAGGACACTGTTGGCCTCCGCTGAGGGATGGATCGGATTTCTTCCTAGAAGCAGGTCACGTGCTCTCGGTGCTTTCGTCGGAGATCTGAATACTTTGAGCACGCCGACAGCAAGTGTCTGATGGATGGTGCAACTGCCGTTTGGCACGCTGGCCACCCCAGGAGGTAGCTCTGCCAATGTGTTGTCAGGAAGGTGCTTCATTTCCTTGCGTGCACGCCAGCATGCAAGTGCATCAGGCCTAAATGCATTACTGATGCGGGCCTTCTCTACGAGTACCTAACATTCGCGCGACAAGCCTGCAGGTAGTAGATCTTCCTTCAGCGCACGTTGCTACAGGCACGCACCGAGCTGTCATCTCTGTCATTGTTCTAGTAAGTATATATGTTAATTTGCGCCATGTTGCAGTGGCACAAGAGTTGGTACGTTGCTGCGGTGGCCTAAGGTTAGTATCGCGCTCTCAGCAGCGTGAGCCGCTTCGTTCCCTGGTACTGCGCAGTGATGGGTAATTCACCATGCCCGAATTTCTATTGTGTGCACCATGCGCAGCCTCCTGCTTGCCTCTGCTATCTTCCTTGCTATTGGGGTTAGCGTGGGGGGTACGTAATATGCGCATCATCACCTGACTTTCGTTATATATTCCAAATCGTGAAGCGCCTGGGCGTTCTTCGAGGGCTTCGTGTAGTGCGTCACGGACAGCCATGAGTTCGACCATGGGTACGTCTGGTGGTTCTTCATTACCAAATATGCACTCTTGGGTGTGCGTGGTTCCAGCATCGACGCGGTACATTCCAAATGCGACTTTCGTATCGTCGGGCCTCGTGCGGAAGGCAGCGTACACGTAAAAGAGAACGGCACATGAATTGGCTAGGCTCTCCATATGCTGATTTGCGCTCTGGGTGGCAGCGCGGGTCCCTGCGCCCTGATAGAGGTCCTGAGTCGACCAGTTGCGTATGTGTGCCTCGCACGGCAACGTTAGTGGTGCGGGTCCAACTCCGAACCCGGGGTTTCCTTAAGAGCGCAAAGGAGAGTGCGCTCCGAGTAGTAGCGTCGGAGGGCTGGTCTACATTATGCCACTTGATGTTCGATAACGTGTTGAAGTGGTGGTAGGTAATTGCGCATAGCGTCGCAGATAATGCAGCCGTCAGTGGCGTGGTAGCCCGGTGACAACGCGGAGTGTCTCGCTGTGGAGTACTTCCAGCTGCTGGACGTGTTACGTCAATCTATGCGCAAGCAGCAGCGTAGCCAGGACAAGCTGGCGGGCTGTCTTGGTGCGGGCTCATCTGAGGAGCCAGGATATTCGCCGTATCAAATGAAGGATCCGGGAGGTAAGTTGGACGTAACTGCCCGATCCATATCTCAGGCTGATCGTCTGCTTCTATCCGCGCAACCAGAATATTCATATAGCCTTCGGTCTCAGGGTGGATGGGCGTGCCCATGAAGTGTAAGGTAACTTTCTGCCAGCGTTCATCGTGGCTACGAATGGTGGTGTATCGGGTCTTTTTTGGGCAGGAACTCAACCCCGTGTTTTCCAGGAATGCATCGGTCATGTCCAAGGCTGTTTGTAGTGCCGCCACTTGATCGGTGATTTCTTCCTCGCAAGACGTCGACAGCGTAATGTCGCCCTCCCCCCGTCTGCGTAGATTGTAAAATACAGTTCAAGTTCATCCACTTCCTCGAACTGCCAGGCCAGGAGGGACATGAATATGTTGAAGGGCATCGGGGAAAATGTGGCTCCTTGGGACACGCCTACTGCATCACTACCGTCGTGTCGCCGGGCCCGGCATGCGGACTTCAAAGGCGCCCTCCAAGAAATTCTTCATGTGAAGTTAAGTAGGCGGCCATTTAGCCATGTCGCGCCAGCAGCGTCTATCACCGTTTCATGCGTCACAGTATTAGATGTTTTCTTTAATTCAGCTGCTGCAAAGAGATCGAGTTCTAAATCCTGGTTACGACGAGGTAGGTGCGTAGTATTGCACAGAAGGTAGAAACTGTCGTGCTTACACAGGCCTTAGTGGAATCCGGTCCCAAGCGGATGAAACCATCCCGTTGTCCCCAGGTAGTAGGCGATGCGAGTCAATATCGTGCGCTCCAACACATTGCACAAGACGGACGTGAGTGAGATGTGGTGCAGGAGTGTCAAATGGTCAGGTGTCTTTCCAGGCTCAGGAATAGGCGCCACCACCGAATGCCTCCAGTCATCGGGCAGTACGCCTGTGGTCCAGACGTCGTTGATCAGCTTCAGAAGATCATTCAGATGGTTATCATCTTGATTCAAAAGAGCCGACCATATTACGCCGTCTCCGCATGGTTCACTTCGCCTGTTGGCAGTATGTAGGGCGGCACCAATTCTGTCTAGGTAAAGCGGGGATTTTCGCACTGTTCGGAGAGTACCGGGTATCGTTCTTACAAACTGGGCTCTGTGAGTTCTGCCGGTTGTGAAAAAAAGAGCATGTGACGCCTCATACTGGAACTTGAGTGCTGTTAAACCGGTGACTGGCAATTTATCTTCCTTGTTCGGTGGCGCTCGCCTCCGCTTCCGCTGTGATTGATGGCACGAAAGGTAGACCCCATATTCTACAAACCCGTTCGTTCGTTGAAAGAAGCGCAGTGCTCTTCCCTACAGTTCCGGTGAAGTTTGCGGGTATAGCGCCGTGCGGTACTAGTGAGCCGGTGAACTTTGAGTAAGTTTTTGTAACAACGACTCTTGGCGCGGTAGCTCGTTTGAAGTCGGTTTCTGCAGTCCCACAAGTTCAGTAGATGGGTGTACGGTGTTCATTTTAAGACCCCGTGCACCTTGGCAGCTGGTCCGCTGCAAGCGTATCGCCTAAGGCAGTGACTTTTCCCTGGAGGCTGCCCAATGAATGCTGCGACTTTGAAGGTTCGGTTGGCGGCTTTATAAAAGTGATCCAGATCGGTTAGTGGTCCCTACCCATACTATCTGGGTGACGTCGCCATTCCCGCAAAAGTCCTGGTGGCACCCAAGTCAGGTCAGGTGTTGTGTTGCACTTCCGCGGGTGTAGTGCATGATGAGTTGGGTAGTTAAGATCGTTCTGCAGAAGCAACTTGGCTCGTTCCACTGAACCTACCAATGCGGTTCCTCGAACAGAGACCTTGCCGTAGCTCCACCCTGTATGGAGCGTGTTGAAGTCCCCCGATTAGCAGCCGCTCTCTTGGGTAATGGTTTTCAAGGGCGGCTATCCAGTCGAGTTTACCAGGATAGAGCCTGCACGTATCGGGCCACAGGCTCTACTAACACATGATGTTAGAGCGACTGCCCAGTTTGCATCAAACGGCCAAGACTTCTTGGTGCGTTGTGCAGTAAGTGGACTTGTCAATTTGTATTTGTGGCACTGAGTTGTGCACAAACACTGCAGCTTGGGCGTCGACGTCCGCCTGTCTTGCGGCTATTGTCATGTTGTATACTCGGTTGGAAGTAGCCAGTCCAGATTCGTATGTTCGCAGACTGGCCTCGCGTTTCTTGCAGCTGAAACACTTTTGAGTAGCCCGTCTATGAGAAAAGCAAGTTCAGCTCCGGTACGCGCGTCCTGAGTCCACGACAGTTCCATCGGAGAACTGCTGGGGACTCGGGGGGCTGGGGAGCTAAACCATGATTTCGGAAGTTACAGCAAGGGAAACACGAGACGAAGAATGTGACAACACGAAACGGTTGTGTTGCACCGTCAGACCGCGTGGGGCTTCATTGCTTTGTGGAAGCCATGGTGGCAATCACAGGTCTACGGTCGAACGCTAGCCCCCAAGAGAGCTGTCGTAGCGCGTTCTTGCTGAGCCGTGAGAGCTGCGGTTACCGCTTCAGGTATCATCTTAGCTAGGGATTCCTTGCCTGAATTCTGTAGGTGCCGTCCGGCTGCTACTCTTTTCATTCTTGTGAAGGCGGTGTCTTGCACTTTTGCCCCTGCCGTTGGTTCAAGACCGAGTTGTTCGACTTTCGCTGCACGTGTTGTTCAGGTGCATCATGCTGTTGCACCTGCTTCTCTTGACATCCACCTTCGTCTGGACTGGTTGTTCGTGCTCCTTTGTCGGCCTGAATCCACTTGGTTTCCACCTCGTACGCATTTCTTGCTTTAGCTTACTGTGATATTAGTTCTTTCATGGCCGCTTCGATGCGACAAATTCCTGCTTGCAGTCGGCCTAGCTGCAACGATTCCGCGTCTATAGTAGTTTCGGCATGTATCTGGGCATCCCTGCCAATGCATTAGAATATCCTAGCAAATCATTTTACCAACATAATAGAGTACATACGGGGCCTGCTTGTAGACGGCATATTGATATTTATTGTTCATACAATAGCTTTGTTTTAGAATTTTATCTTTTTCTATTCTTTCATGATGTAAGTTCATTATTTACAACTGTTTTCTCTAATGTACTACTTAATACTCTCCAGTTCTGTCTTTGTGCAGCATGTCTTTTGTTTGCCTTGTATTCCCAGTACAGTGTTTTCTTTTGTGTGTGTTTTTCCTGCAAAATGCTGGTGCTTACTGGTGTACATAACGCAGCTCATCGCAATGTACCTTTCTCTTTACACAATCTCTCCCGCGAGGTCTGTAAAGTAAGTTTAATTAAATATATAATTAAGTAATTAAATATTACACTTTCTTAATCGGTGTCCCAGAAGTTTCGCTATTCACAGGGAGTGTTTCAACTGTCAGAGCTGTCACGGTAGAGTGGCTACGGGAGTCATATTGCTTGTGCCTGGTCCTAGTTTCGTCCGGCATCTCAATCTGCCGGATCTTTTTCTCTGGTTAACCTCCCTGCCTTTCCCTTTTCCTCTCTTTCTCTCGCAACCTGCCACGCGAGCGATGTGTTTTCGTCAATTTTCTCGATTTGCTTTCTCTGACGATCTTCGTGGGACATGTTGCGTCAATGCACAGTTGGCCAGCCTCGTTGCGCAAGCGACAGTGAGGACTGGAGGCTGGGCAGCGTTCGTTACCATTAGAATGAGGTGTGGCGCACAACGCACATCCACCTGTATGGGGGCATATGTCCGCCTTGTGGCCAGGCTGAGTACAGTTTTTGTACACCAGGACGCGCGGCACGCATGGGTGGGTCGGCAACAACTGTCCGTTGTACTTTATGCGCTGATGCATTAACTGTATGTCCACGGTGACTGCCATTGTGCCGCTATTTCACATGCGGCGCACCGCCACCACGCTCCCTTTTGCCGAATAGATCGAGCGCAGTAGACTTTCTTCATTCTCCTCGGGCGCTGTGCAGTAGATGACGAGGTGGCACATGCTCGCGCTTGGGGCGCAGTGAACGGTTACGGTCATTGATGGTAGTCCCGGCCAGTCGATCTTTTTCAGTCCATTCAGAATGTATGAAGCCTGCTTTTAGTTATAGATATGAATCTGGATCGTGTTGCTGAAACGCTCACGTTTCCACGCCAGGTGCGGCGTCAAGCGTCCTGTGAGCGATAGGGCAGCGAGTGCACTTTCCACCACGTGAAGCGGGGGCGCCGAGTGTCATTCAGCGGGGCGACGTGTGAGTATCGTCCTTGCTGATGTGTGCCTCTCTTGATGAGCAGTGATTTTGGGGACTTCAGAACGGCGTCTCTTGCTTGGAACGTCAAACCACGGAGCGTTCTTCTCTGCTGCGCCCGGTGGCCATTCCGCCTGCTAGTTCGAAATCACCGCCTCAGTGGTCGCGAAGTACGCGTCTCTTTGTCGGAATCCTCCTTCGTTCTGAGACCCTTCCTTTCGCGCGAATCTCCTCAAACAAGGGCCATGGGCTGATAGTCGGTCACGTTCTTCTCGGTGGGTGCTTTTGTTGTTCTTGCTGATGTGGGAAATTGGCTCTCCAGTACAGCGTCCGCTTCTATACCGACAGTCCCGGCGGCTATAGTGTGTGGAGAATCGGCGTTCATGGCGTCTGTTAGTGGCCCAACGGAGTGGCCCAACGCTGACCAATGTTCAAAAAAAATTTTGAACCATTGACGAGATAGCTAGATGTCTTCTGCTTCTGAGGTGGAAACAGTGTAGAAGTACATTCGCTGGAGCCAGATAAGCGTCTATTCGAATGCGGAGCGCAGTGCGCATGCAGCAGTCACTGACATGGTTTGCCTCGGCTTCCTTTTCTGATCCTGCAAAATCTGTTGATACCCTTCCTGCAGCAAATAATTTTGTTCGTCGGAAATTTTATTGCGGCACATTTCTAGCATCTTCAGAATCACAAACTGCATGCAGACGAAGAACAGATGCACAAGTTCGCATTCATCAGTGAATTGTTTTTCATGTTGACACAAAGTAGATAAGGCGCTAAAATATTCTAAAGTAACGTTAATATGTCTTAACTAGCATACTTGAAAACCACTTAGCCAGCATTCTGAAAAATATACCTGATATAAAGCGTTATGAACAAAGCAATGAAAGAAGTAAAATAGCCACGTGATTACATATTGACGCCTGGAGCATGCACCCATCCATTCACCTTTCAACTCGTCTCATTTAAACATCAGAAATATATTATATAAACTTGCATCACAGCTCCGAAAATAAAGTGTTTGAAGATTTGTCTGGATAGTTTTCTTTATCATTGTTTTCATCGATGCTGTTGCTTTTGATGCTCTACCTTCCCGTATACATAACGCCTAAAGGTGTCCTTCGAGCGCTGAGAACTTCACGTGACGTTAGGACACATACTCTGAGCGGTAAAAACTGCCCTGAATACTGTTGCTTTGACTTTGTTGGTGCGCCATGGCTCCAAAGCCGTTGCGGCCACAACTTAGGCAGTCTTCCTTGTGCTCTTGTCCAGGTAACGCTGTTCTTACCCTTGCGATATGACCGGCACTATTCCTAATAACCTTCAAAGCAAGCAGCCTTTATAATGTAGGTGCAATATTCCCTATAAAATATTGTGAGCTAGTCCCCAATTCCTTCGAAGTTGATGAAAGTATCGCCTTTGTCTCCTAACCTAAAAAGAAAGTGGTCTTATCTAATTAAACTTGCACAAAAATTATTTGCTGTGTAAAATTATAGTGTGACGAAGTTAATGCTGCCTCCAATTGATCGCTTTCGAGCACTCGTTCCAGCAATGCGCGTTGCGTTGGCTTAGCCAGAATCGAAAGCTTGGAACACATTCAGTTGTCTCATTCAGGGCACTGCGTTCCTGCTCAGAGTGCCAGGAGTTGCTGTAATCTTTGAGCTTGGCGCGCGACCAAGACCCGGAAGAATTCTGGTGGCGTGGCTACTCTGATTGCGTTCAGAGCAGCTTAATGTACGCATCTATACTAGGCTCAGATTTGCTGCAAACTGAATCGGATGGAGCGGTGCACATTAGTCGAATGTACCATCAGTCCTAGTTGAGAAAGCATGTTAGCGTACTTACCTCCTACGACGAAGAGTCCTACGCAGACGGCATAAGTGGACTGCAGTGTGTTGGACAGTTCCGCGATAGAGTACGAACAGAGAATGGCAGCCGGCGCGAAGCAGGCCACGATGAGAGCCAAGACCTCTGAAGAAATAGGACACGCAACAAATATACTAGAAACTTAAGTTGTGTTCCAGTTTCTCTATTGCTGCCAATAATGATTTCTGTAAGTGTACAATAGAAAGATTAAATAAAATTGAGCGAGGCCAAATTAGAAAATAATTGCCCCTATTTTTTTAGCCAAATTACGGCTGTAAATGCGAAGTCAACATATCTATTCCCAGCGGTGGACCTTTCTTGGATGGGCCCCGCCTTATCTGCCGGTCTCTCCTCTGCACCGTGCTGCTGTCAGTTGTTGGAGACTGCGGTTGTGCTTCACACGTCTGTGGTATACGAGCAATGAAGTGTGATTCGTTTTCTATGCAGCAAGGGATGAACACCCATCCAAATTCACAGGGAAATGCAGCTCACGTAAGGGGGAAGGTGTCTCGCTTTGAGGAGTGCGAGGTGGTAGTGTTGCGAGTTCGCAAGAGGCCGTGAAGACTTGCATGACAATGAGCCTTTGGGTGGGGAGGCCGCGTGCGTCGCTGACTGTTGACATTTCCCGTGTGGATGCAATGGTGAAAGCAGATCGGCGTCTGCACCTCACTGACATTTCCAAGGAGCTTGGCATTTCGCATGTGAGTGTTTACGACATCGTTCACGGGTCCGTAGGCTACCGGAAGTTGTCATGTCGATGGGTGCCTAAGCAATTACATGACGTGATGAAAGGCAAGCGATTGATTGCTTCACTGAATAATCTGCAACGGTATGCCGACGAGGGTGAAATTTAACCGGACCGAGTTTTTAGTGGCGATGAAACGTGGATACTGCATTTTACGCCCGTGTCGAAGTAGCGGAGCATGGTATGGCAACATCCTGGTTCGTTTGTGACAAAAAATACCGTTGAGTGCCCTATGCTGGAAAAGTGACGTAAATGGGTTTCTGGGATCGCCGAGGACGGCTACTGCTGTGTTTCATGCCACAAGGTGCAACCATCAGTCGCGATAGTTGTTTTACCACACTATCCCGTCTGCTGGTTGCCATCAGGCGAAAAGGCCGACGGATTCTCGATGTGGACAACACGGTTATCCTCCACAACAATGCGAGGCCACATCTGGCAATCAGAACCACCAACCTGCACCGGCCATTTCACTGGTAGAGTCTGGACCACCCACTATGCAATCCGGACTTCACCCCTAGTGATTTCCAAGTTTTTGGTACCCTGAAGTTCTTGGCAGGACAGTGATTCACGTGCAACGATGAAGCCAAGACAGCAGTCCCACGGTGATTCCACAGTCAGCCAGACGAGTTCTACCTCAGGGGCATGTTAAATTTTGTGCTGCGATGAGAGAAATGTCTGAACTGGTAGGGGGACTGTGTGTAAAAAGAGTGTAAAGTACGTAGAATAGCCCGTATATATGTAATTACATGTACCTGCCTTGTTTTGACTAATGAAGCATAAGAGATAAGAAATAAGACTGTTTAATTCACTACCGTGGTATTTAGTGGTCTATTTCGAAACAGTTTGCAAACCCTAAAGACGACGCCAGCGTCGTTCCTGAATTCTGACTATCGAGCTAGCCGCGAGCTACAAGACCTGTCCCCGTTGCATGAACTTTTAGCCGAGACGTCTGGAAAAGCCAAGGCCAAGTAAGCAACCAGGAAAACTGACCCACCATCCCTTGCAGCCATCGTACTGAAACAGCCCAGCGAATTAATTTTGTGGAGCGTTGTTGGACGACCCGGAAACTGTGCTCGAAACTTTCGAAACGTTCTCAGCCTCCAACAACATGACCTCTCGGGTAAAGCCGCGCCTTGTATAATTTTCCTTGGAAGACGTCGTGAGCTCTTGGGTCGAGAGCCGGAATTCCACACTTACAATGTGGGACTAGTTCCGCGGCAGCTTCCTTATGGCCTTCTTGAGCGTTGGCCGAAAAGAAAGGGTCGAAATTATATTGGAAGCCCGAGTGCAGATGCCGAATGGGAACGTTGCCATCTTTACAGAAGAGATGACCCACCTTTCCCGCCACGCCGTCCAGGAAATGTCCGAATAGAAGAAAGTTCGCCTATTCATGCGTTGTGTGAAGCAGGGACTTGTCGACGGAATGATGGTGAATCCACCAAAAGTCAGCCAAGACATTTTTCTGAGGCCACTAACATAGAGAAAACACTAACTGAAACGCGTAACAAGCAGTAGAACCACCACATGTTTATGACAAACTACTCCGAAGTTCAATCACTGGGTACAGGCGACTCGTGTGAGTCCGTCAGAACGGTTCTGCGGGAAGTGCTTATCCTATACAATAACGATGTGCGTCCACGTTTTGTTCCTTCAAGTTTATCCATTAGCTCTTCCGTCAGTGTAACACTAAGCGCAATGCAATCATGAATCTTGTGCTTAACAAGTTTTCTTCATCGTATCCTTGAGTGGCTTCAATTGCTGACATCGTACGCGAGGAGATCCAGCAGTAACTAGAAGTACCTGAACCACCGCAGCCTCAGCCAGAAGCGATAAGCTACGCCGCTGCCACCTGCCAACACATACCCACTCTGCGGCCACGTCAGGCCATGCAGCAATGCGGCCGGAAGCCGCCGTCTCCAGCCCGCCCACCTGTCCGCCCACGCAGCACCCCAAGGACGACACACATATGGAGTGCCCCCGACCACGGCCCGCTGTGATTTCACTTCGTAGAAGCGGGCTACGTGTACCACCGGTACGCATACCGCGAGCCGGGACTACGAGGCTCGCTGTGAACGCACCGCGCCCGATGCAATGCGAACGACTACATGAGATTATCCACTACATCGCAGCCACTCAGATGAGATTGTGAAAGCCTTCTCATTTGCCGTCGCAGTACGCTAAATGTAACCGCAGGGCCGATCATATTGCCACGTAGTGTTACTTGTCTTTGTCGAGGGTCCCTGCAACAAAGTTGTGTTTTCTCTCCATGCTGGACCGGCACGTCGCTCATCCTTATGAGATTCTTGTTCGTAACGTTGCATTAGTGCGTTCGCGTCGAATGCTTTTGATTGACCGCGCATGTGTATAAATACTCGCCTAAGTGTCAGAACGCGGGTTATTCCCGCGCCGATGCTCGACAGTGGCTGCCCGACCCACCGCCACACTAGTTTCCTAACCGGGCACAAGCTTGCCGTAAGAAAACATGTTTCAAGGTCTCTGTACTGCTGTCGCTGTAGAAGCACTGTCGCGTTACACGCGACATTTTGGTGGAGCTGCTGGGTACAGTGTCCGTGTTGAGGACACCCCTGGTATCCCATCACGGCAGCCCGCTGTGAGAAAACCTCGTAGAGTACACCGGAGCGGACGACGCCAACAAAACCTGCATCCTGAATACGGTCGCATTACGACGGCGCCCGAGGCAAGCAGGAGACGTTCACTACAATGAATCACGCTCCGAATGCGGCTCCGGTCATCTTGCAGCCGCCACGTGAGCCCTCCCGATTCCATAAGACGTCATATGAAGATGCGAAAGATTGGCTTGAATATTTCGAGCGAGTAGCTGCCTTTGGCAACTGGGACACCGAGGCCAGTCTGCGTCATCTCTTCTCACTTCATGACTCGGCGAAAACTTGGTATGTGAACCGAGATTCATCATTTACCACATGGGCCGCATTCAAGGCCATGCATCTGCAGGCCTTCGCAAGGGCCCTATGTAAGGAACGAGTAGAGCTGATGTTGCAGTCAGGAAGGCAGGCAGTAGCCTAATGGAAGCGTGGCTGGTTTCGCTTAAGAAATGACGCGGTTGTGCCGTAGCAGGGACCCCAACACGCCAGAATAAAATAAGATGGGCTTCTAATGAGCGACGCAAAAGTGACGAAAAAGTGAGGTAAAAGCGACGTAAAACTTTCCACTGGACACAGGAAGCATTCGGGGTAGCTACAGGCGGCATTGGCAGTCATGCAGTCTCAAGTTGCGACTGACACCGCGGCTGCTCACGGTCTCCCGCGCGTGCCAAGTGCAGAGTTGCACACATTCAGCCAACCATCCTTTTGCAAGGCGCCGTCCAGCTGCAGATTCGAAACAACTGGCCGTCATGCTCGGCCACTTTCACCTAGTCGTTCCCGAGCAAGGAGCAGCAATGCAAGGATGAGCAACATCTGGAAAACTGGGGATCACCACCACCTCTGCTTTTATTAGGCGAAGCCGGCCACGTTTACCGACAGTGTCATTTCCGAGACCTCGGACTGCGAAGATTTTCACTGCATGGACCATTGACAGCGTCCTCAAGAAACCCAGTGGTACATGGCTAAGACGGAGAGTGGAGGGCCTCGCTCCTGACGCTTAGAGTCCCCTCGGCAATTTACCTCGTCCCATTGCCAACAACGCAGCCACCCGTGGGAGGTTTTCTAGCCCCCGCAGTGGAAATTGAGAGTGGTTGCTTTAGGAGTTGAGGTAGCTGAGCGTCGAATAAGTCAATAATTTTTCCTTCATCGAACCATCGGCGACTCCGCGACCATACGTGCCGATTAAATTCGACAGCAAGGACGTGAAGCAATGCCAACCAAAGATGGGACGAAGACACACACAGCTGAGCCAATAGCGACGGCACAGCACCTCGATCTCAATTCGACGACACCATGTCACTCCGACTCGATGACACACCGCCGCCAAGACAAGATGACGCCCAAGCACGAGTCTATGTCGCAAGGTACGTCCGAGTCGTTACGCCGCCGCACAGACTCTACATTACAACGCACCTGCAACTGTAAAAGACGGAACAGTAAGGCCGCATTGCCAGTATCGGATGTGCAAGGTCTCATCGAGGGCCATAAAATTACAGGGCTAGTGGACACGGGAGCAGACTATTCCGTCGGTCACCGTTAAGCTGAAGAAAGTGCCAACCAACTTGCAACGCCCACTGATTCGCATGGCTGGCGGTCACATTATCACTCCGATCGGAAGGCGCACGTCAATAATTACAGTGCGTGCCCATAGGTACCTGGTGACGTTCGTTGCTCTCAAACAGTGCTCCTCGACGTCATTCTTGGGATTGACTTCTTAACAGAGAACGGCGCAGTGATCGACCTAAGGACGAACTTTATAGCATTTTCTGCTGCCCATGCCCTACCGACTAACGTAAACGCCGCACACACTGTCTCACTACATATTGTCGGCGACCTTGGAAATCTGCCACCCTATGTAAGCATTGTCGTTCCCCTGAGCGCTGAGCATGCGCGCGATATTGAGGATGTTATTGAAAGCAAACAATGCTTGCTTTTTGACTAGAGTGTCACGATAGCGCGGAGCATCGGCAGACTCCAGAAAGGACAAGTTTACGTCGTGCTTAACAAACTGTAGAGGACACAAACAACGGCTTAACAAAGGAACCTGCGTGGCTTCTTTAGAAAAAATTGCGTGCTCCATTGACGTTGTCGCACTCGATGAAGCATATTCAGCAGTGACCCTACAGCAGTCAAAATCGTTGCCCCAAATCGATTACACGTTGGATTCCACGCGGATCATTTTTCTTGCATGGACTTGAAATGCGGATGCTGGCAAACTTGAATATACGAAAGAGATCGGGACATGACTGCTTTTTTTAACGCCGGACGGGCTCTACGAGTTCAGAGCGATGCCATTTGGCATGTGCAATGCACCCGCCCACGTTGCAAAAGGTATGCACACCCTGGGCACGCCTGAAATGGTGCACCTGCTTCGGGTATTCGGGTATGTCGTTGTTTTTCCTTAAACTTTATAGAACGAAACTTTACAGAATGCACTACATGGTTTAAGTGCAATCTAGGCATGCGGTCTGACATCATTACCTGCAAAAATGCCGGTTCCCTAGAAGTTAGGTTCCTTAGAAGAAGTTACGTTCCTTGGTCCCTAGTAGACAGTAAAAGCGTTCGCCCCGACCTTGGCAAAACAGCTGTGATTCAAAACATTTCGCCACCAACTGATAAGAAAGGTTTGCGGACGTTCTTCGGACTGCACGTCTACTGTCGCCACTTCGTACCAAAATTCTCGAATCGCCGAGCCGCTCATACGTCTAACGAAGAATAACGCCGATTTCACAAGTGAAAGAGCGCCCATTGAGGTGTTTAAGACACTTCAGCGCCAACTGTAGTCGCCGCCAATCCTGTAGTCGCCGTCGTCCATTTTGACGACGCTGCCGAAACATTAATTCACACCGACGGAAGTGGTATCAGTCTCGGCGCAGTACTCATGCAGAAGAGTAACGGCCAAGAAGGTGCCCTTGCTTATGGCAGCCGGTGTTTATCCGAAGCGAAGACAAATTATTCTAAATGTAAAAAAGGATGCCTTGCCATATTATGGGCGGCGTCAATATTTCTCCCCATCTTTGCAGGGGGCCCGTCAACATTGTCGCCGACTACAACGCCAAACGTTGGCTTGCGAACCTTCTAGACTCCTTGCCCGTGGGAGCTTAAGGTTGCAGGAAGTTTCGTTACATATGTATTCAAGACAGGATGAAACCATTCCGACACTGACTGCCTGACATGAGCAGCTGTAGACACGACGTCAAAAGACACCAACAATGACGAGTCCTTTCATTGTATCGTCACTCATGTCGACTTTGCTCAGCAGCCGTACGAAGACGTTGAATTACAAAACCTCATTCGTTACCTTCAGCACCGGTAAAATGCATTGATTGTATACCCTCCTTTTCAATGATAATGGTAAGCTTCCAGCCAGGAGCCCACAATGTCTGCCGCATGCGATCCAACCTATTTTTATTCCATGAATTTCCTTCTCATGACCACTGTTCCCTGTGATTAATTGACATAGGTAAACGTACTCCTTCACAAACTCTTGAGGCTATCTGGCGATCCTGAAGTCTTGTTCCCTTGCTCGGGTATTCCTCATCATTCATCATGTCTTGTGCATATCAATCTTTAACCCGACTCTTGCACGCTCTCTGTTAAGGTGCTGAATAATTGCTGTAACTCCTCTGCACCATTGCTGAATGGAACAATGTCATCGGCAGACCGAAATTTGCTCACATATTAGCCGTCGATGCTTACTCCTAAGCCTTCCAAGTTTAATAGCTTGACTACTTCTTCCAAGCACCCAGTGAATAACATCGGAGAGATTGTGTCTCCTTGTCTGACGCCTTTCTTTATAGGTATCTTCCTACTTTTCGTGTGCATAATTAAGGTAGCTGTAGAATCTCTGTAGATATTTTCCAAAATATTTACGTAGGTGGTCCGTGCTCCTTGAATACGCAATGTCTCTATGACTGCTGGTATCTACTGAGTCAAATGCTTTTTGGTAATCTACGAAAGCCATATAGAGAGGCACATTGTACTGCGCGGAATTCTCAATTATCTGTTTTATTACATGGATGTGATTCATTGTACATTATCCCTTCCTGAAGCCAGCCTCTTCCCTTGGTTGGCTCAAGTCCAGTGTTACCCTTATTCTATGGCAAATTACCTTGGTGAATATTCTATATAACACTGGGCGTAAGCTGACGGGCCTAAAATTTTTCAACTCTTTAACGTCTCCCTTTTTTGTGGATAAGTACAATGCTTCCATTCTCCCAGTTTTCTGGGACCCTTGCTGTCAATAGACACTTCGTATAGAGAGCGGCCAGTTTTCCATGCAATATGTCTCCTCCATCTTTTATTAAATTGACAGTTATTCCATCTTCTCCTGCCGTCCTTCGTTTCATGTCTTGCAAGGCCCTTCTGCCCTCATCGCTAGATATAAGAGGTGTTTCTGTATCCTGTTAATTGCTGTTTCGAATGGTGGTGTCCTGACTCCCCTGGATACTGTACAGGTCAATATAAAATTCTTCCGCTGCTTTTACTACACCTTCGAGACTGCTGATAACATTACCCTGATTATCGTTCGGTGCAAACATCTTCGTTTGTCTTATGCCAAGTTTTCTCCTCACTGATTTCAGGCTGCGTCCAATTTTACGGCCTCTTCAGTCTTTCTCACGATATAATTTCGAATATCCCTTATTTTTGCCTTGTTGATCAGTTTTCACAGTTCGCCGAATTCTATTTTATCTCTCGAGTTGGATACTTTCCTTGGTTGTCACTTCTTTATTAGGTCCATTGTTACTTGGGAGAACTTGCCTACTGGTTGCGTTGGTGTCTTGCCTCCCACTTCCATTGCTGTCTCTGAAGCCAGCCTAGTTACGGTTTCATTCGTTACCTCTATGTAATCTTCATTTCTAATATCATCTCTCTAATGACGACTTCAATACGAAATTGGGGAAAAAGCAAGCTGGTAAACAAGCAATTGAAAACTATGGCCTCGATTATAGGAACATTAGAAGAGAGATGCTGGTAGAATTCGCAGAAAGGGACAAGCTGCGAATAACAAACACCTTTTTCAGGAAGCGTAGCAAGAGAAATTGGACATGGAAAAGCCTTATGGGGGGGGACAAGAAATCAAGTTGATTTCATACTTTCTGCCGACTCCAGCATAGTGCAGTATGTAGAAGTGATAGGCAGGGTAAAGTGCAGTTATTATAGGTTAGTGAGGGCTGGGATTCACCTGAATATTAAGAGAGAAAGAGTAAAATTGGTGAAAAAGAAACAGGTCAACCTAGAGGCCGTAAGGGCAATGGCAGACAAATTCAAGCTGGTATTTGCAAACAAATACGCAGCCTTAGAACAGAGAGATGAGATATTATTGTGGCCTTTCTAACTAGAACGGCAGTAGAAAAGACATAATCTCAGTGAGACGGGCGTCGTCCGCCATTTTATTCTAACTTCTTTGTCCTCATTTCTCCCTTAGCCCACTTCTTCGTCTTCTTTCATGCATCCACCGCAGACCGCTTCGATCATTTATAAAATAAGTTAGAGGGCCTAGTAAAAAACCAATTTCCAAACGAGATGTTTATGAATTACTCCATCTAATACCTTAGTAAAGCTGGAAATAAGCAAGCTAAGAATCTTAAACTGTGCGTAAAACACTCTGTTGGAGCTTCACACAAATACTGTTTGCCGAAACCACCTTGGGCCCTTGTTTGTCACAACAAAAGACAGCTAGATAGGAAGTAAACGGCATATGCTGCCATATGCTGTCGCTGATGTCCGCGGGCCAATCATCGGCGCTGGTTTTCTTTGGACGTTTAACCTTCCCGTCGACCTTCGCAACTGTCGCCTTCTTGACTCCTCAACGAACCTGTCCGTACAAGGAATCACCACGTCTGCACCACCTTTGTGTCTCGTACAAGCGCACACGCAAGTACCGAAACATCCTGGAAGAATGTCTACAGCTGTTCGAACCCCCCTCGCCAGATCGTCCAATAGTGCACAACGGCAGGCACCACATTGCGACTAAAGGACCACCAGTATACGCACGACCTCGCCGTTTAGCACCAGACCGTCTGAAAATTGCAAACGAAGAATTCGAGCACATGTTCGAGTTGGGCTTCGTTCGACCTTCCGCTAGCCCTTGGTCATCTGCTTTACGCATGGCGCACAAGAAGACGGGTGATTGGCGACTGTGTGGCGATTACCGCACCCTAAACAAAGTGACGATCAGCGACAGGCACCCTATACCCCACACACACGATTTCACCGCATGGCTTTATAGTTGCTGCATACTTAGTAAGGTAGATCTAGCAAAAGCCGACTATCAGGTTCCGGTCAAGTCTTCCGACATTCCTAAAACCGCAATCATTACCCCTCTTGGCATGTTTGAATACGTGCACATGCGATTAGGCCTCCGTAACACCGCTCAAACATTTCAGTGGTTCGTCACTCAAGTACTCCATTGCCTGACTTGTTGCTTCGTCTATTTAGACGACATTCTTGTATTCAGTGACTCTGCTGTTTAACGCGAATCTCACCAACATAAGGTGTTTGAACGCGTCCGTCAATATGGCCTGGTTGTAAACATCTCGAAGAGTGAGTTTGGCGTTGCTTCTCTCAATTTCCTGGGCCATCGAGTAGATGAGCATGGCATCCAACCCGCACCATTCCGTGTCCAAGCCATTAAAGATTTCCCACGTCTATCTTCCACCACGCAATTACGGGAATTTCTGGGCCTCATCAATTACTACCGCTGTTTCATTCCTTGTTGTGCTTCAACTTTGCAGCTTCTGCACATTCTACTCTCTGGCACACCACGAGCTAGCACGCGTATCTCATTGACTAATGCTCCTGGATCTGCTTTTGTCTCTGCCAAGAAGGCCATTGCTACCACTACTCTACTGGCCCACCCGCAACCAGACGCTCCAATGTCCGTATGGTGGATGCGTCTGACGTAGTTGTTGGAGCCGTGTTTCAAGAGCTGCTTCGCAAGACATGGCAGCGCATATCTTTCTTTTCAAGGAAGCTGACACTGCAAGAAACCCGCTGCAGCAATTTGGGTCGCGGATTGCTAGGAATCTACCTGGCAGTCCGCCCTTTCCGTCACAATGTCGAAGGGCGTTAGATATTTATTCTTACCGACCACAAACTGCTTATTTATGCTATTACCTCGAACAGTTATTCCCACACTCTCCGCGAAATTTGCCAGCTTGCATGTATCTTCGACTTCACTACTGATATTCTTCCTATCACTGGTGCCGAAAATCCCGTTGCTGACGCTCTGTCACGTATTCAAATAAATGCAAGCCAAGTAAATCGTTCCGGCATTGACTTCGCCCGCCTCGCTACCGCTCAATGCAAAGACCGTGAACTTCAAACACCACAGACTGTTAATGATTTTCTGTGCTTCGAAGATATCTTACAGCCTGGCTGCATATCACAGTGATATGCGACATGTCCATGGGTCATCCTCAGCCGTATGTTCCGCAACAATTTCGGCAGCAAGTTTTTGACGCACTACACTCCTCATCGCACCCTGGAGTACGTGCTGGAGTACATCCCACGTTTTCCCTGGAGTACGTGCCACACAACGTCGGGTCACTTCCTACCATCTGTGGCCGCGTATGTACGCTGACGTTCGTTGCTGGACTCGGGCATGCATACAGTGCCAGCGCACCAAAGTAAGTTGACATACTATGAGCGCGCCTGGTCATTTTACACCCCCAGACATCCGTTTCGGCCACGTTCACATCGATATCGATGGTCCGCTACCACCGTCCTAGAACTAACGAGACATACTCACTTGCGTTGACCCCTTCCCACGGTGGCCTGAAGCAATGCCACTCTCTCACATTACTGCAGAGTCCGTAGCCGTGGCTATCTCAAATACCTAGATTTCTCGTTATGGCGTATCACATACTACAACGACAGACACAGGAAGACAATTTGAGTAATTTCTGTTTCAAGCACTCTTTCGTCTTTTGGGTGTAACGCACATACGAACGACAGCTTATCACCCAAGATCCATGGCATGGTAGAACCCTTCCATCGTCAACTAAAGGCAGCACTTCCTTCCCGTGACTCCATAATTTCATGGACAGAGCGCCAGCCTTTGGTTCTACTAGGTCTTCGCACAGATCTGAAAGCAGACGCACAGTGTTTCTCAGCAGAACCCGTTTCAGGCCCGCGCTTTCGCGTATAGGGTGAGTTCTTCACCTCAGAACCGTCAGCTGCTGACCTAGAGTCCTACGCCGACCACCTTCGTATTACTATCGCCATGCTTATACCTCCACCGCTTCGTAACGACCGCAGGAATGTTTACGTGAGCCCATCTGTATTTGAAACCAGTCATGTATTTATTCGTCACGACGCTACTCGCGCCCCTTTACATCCTCCCTACGACGTTCTCTTCAAAGTCCTCAAGCATGACGTCAAGTTTTTCACACTTCTTGTCAGTGGACGCGAAGATACAATTTTCATGGACCGCTTGAAGGCAGCTCATCTAGACTCTGGCAGTGCGATCTCCACACCTTAAACCGCTTAACGGCAGTGCATTCATCGCTAGGGGGGGGGGGGAGGTTGAGTCATGTACTGGATAGTACTTATAGAGCCCCGCGGTGGAAGAAGAATAGACGACGGGCGCCATCAGGCACATAGGCTCATCAGTGGTAGCCAGGACATCAACGCAGTCATCTGCTTCATAAATGGCGATTCTTTATGGGCCTTGTGTTCCTACACTGTGAACGCGCATCTCTCTGTGTGCGTCCTTGCAGAGAAGAAGGACTCCATATTTTTTCCATGCTCATTTCTGATCCCTGCAAGAAGCCTTGTCAAGCCCGCCTACTCATACACCTTGAACGTTCCTTGTATAGCCTTACTTGGGAATGTGTCTACTGCTTCGTGAATGCTGGCTTCCATGGCGGCATCGGGCCTTGGGATTGCAAAATATGGAGGGCATAACGACAAAGCCACCCTCTACGTAGGACACAAGAAGCTTCAGCTGTGCCTTCCTGATGGAAGTCACCAGTTGTAATAGACTGATTCTTCGATAAGGTTCAGATTGTGGAGGTGGCACCTTGACTCCTTGCACAATGTACCTGGTTGGCTTCTTGCCAAGATTCACGAGGTAGAAAGCACACTTTCTCCAAAGCGATAAAAGGAGCGGTGCAGCTGTGTCGGTAGGCGCACGTGACAATGATTGTTGCAGGGATCAGCAATAAAGGTGGAAATACCCTGGAGACCTTTTTCTCGGAAAGAAGACACGAAGACGGATGCCCGTTCAGAGTGACTGTGTCTGATCGATATACTTGGCAGAAATCATTAACTAGCTACCTGCAGAAATTCTTCGGCATACTAAAGGTGGGCGATACTTCCTTACTCTGGAGTCCAGAAGAGGTATGACTGTTTAAACGCCCTTGCACTAGCCGGAATGCTTACTTTCTCAATCGAACGAAAATATCTTTATTACTTCTTGCACAACTCGGATGTCCTCAAACTTATGAACGGGGAACGTACGCGGTCTATGAGATCCTTCTAAGCTGCGGCCTATCCTAGATGGGACAGACCGGGCGTTACCTTAATGACCGCCTCCCGGAGCCTGCCAGCAACGTAAAAAAAGTATGGCAGAGACCTGGTTTTGCATCGCGTGGCATGCGAGGGCAGCCTAAAATACAAGTACAGTGGCGTACCTGCTATTTATCGAGGGAACAGGGGCGATAAAGAGAAAACCGTGCTCTCTCTATACATATATACACACACATATATGTCATATATGTCATATATGACATATATGTCATATATATATATATATATATATATATATATATATATATATATATATATATATATATATATATATAAATATATATATATATATATATATATATATTGTAACGTAGATTGAAGACGAGTCTTCCAAAATATACACTTCTCTTCAATGGCGGACCAGAAGAAGAGCGTGAAGCGTACGCGCTTCGTCGTCTACCGTGGTGCCAGCCGTTGCGCGCGCCGTCCCGCGGTGCGGCAGCCCCACATCATTGCCTCAATTGCCCCCCATGCGAAAAGCGACTGTCTCGGTCACGTGAAAAAAGTTCTTTCAGCGATGACAAAAAATGGAGCTCCTCAGGTGCATCTCGGCGTTCAGGTACGCGCATAGTAGGGTTTCATGCGCACTACATGAACAACTTCAGCGCGAGGACGACGACGGGGCGAACCGGGGTCAGAACTGCAGGGGACGACTTCGTAGGTAACGTCACTGAGGCGGCGTGTAACCTTGTAGGGACCAAAATACCGGCGGAGCAACGTTTGCGAGAGTCCACGGCGACGGACGGGCGTCCAGACCCACACGAAGGCGCGGGTATTGTAATGTACGTCGCGTCGACTCTGATTGTACCGAAGGGCTCCGGATACGATGCCGAGCAAGCTGGCGGGCTTCTTCAGGTCTTTGTACGACCTCTTCTACGTGTTCACCGGTCGGGCTATTATCAGCCAGAGGTAACATGGCCTCAAGTGCGGACGTGACGTGACGGCCGTATACAAGTTCGAACGGCGTACACTGCGTATTCTCCTGTACAGCAGTGTTATACGCGAAGGCCACGTAGGGTAAAATCTCGTCCCACGTCTTGTGCTCAACGTCCATATACATGGAGAGCATATCAGCCAGCGTTCTGTTCAGACGTTCCGTTAATCGAATGGTCTGAGGTTTCGGTGAGAGCAATGCGTCAGCTGGAGAACGTCCTGCATAAGTTCGGCTGTAAATGCTGTACCGCGGTTGGTGATGACAACAGACGGTGCACCATGTCGTAGGACAATGTGGCGTACAAAGAACTTGGCCATTTCATACGAGTTTGCTTGCGGAATAGCTTCGGTGTTGGCGTACCGAGGTAAGTAGTCGGTAGCGACGGCCATCCATTTGTTGCGCGAAGAGGTTACTGGGAATGGCCCAAGTAGATCCATTCCTATTTGTTGGAACGGTGCTTGAGGAGGGGCCACAGGGTGGAGAAAGCCAGCCGGTTTAACTGGTGGTTTCTTGCGGCGCTGACAATCGCGGCAGGTCTTCACGTACCGTTTCACAGAAGAATAAAGCCGGGGCCAGTAATACTTCTGTCGTATCCTTCCTAATGTTTAAGCGAATCCCAGGTGTCCCGCGCATGGCTCATCATGGCAGGCTTGCAAAATGTCTTGGCGCAGCACCGACGGCACGACAAGGAGGTACGTATTGGGACCGCTTCCGCAGTTTTTCCTGTAAAGGACGTTGTTGTGTAAGCGGTACGATGATAAGCCGCGCATAGCGAGCGGGGTAAAACACCTTCAACTCCTTGAAGGTGCTCGATCAGCAGCAGCAGCTCAAAGTCAGCGCGCTGGTGCTCAGCCATTTTTTATGGCGCAGGCCGAGAAATGGCAAGTCATGGTCAAGGTCTGATGACGCCGTAGGGAGTGGTGGACGTGACAAACAGTCAGCGCCGCTGTGCTTCCTCCCAGATCGGTAGACAAGTTATGTCGTGCTCTTATAAGCGCAGGCTCCAACGGGCTAGTCTGCTTGAAGGATCCTTGATGTTGGCAAGCTAGCACAGGGCGTGGTGTTCGCTGACAGCCTTAAAGGGTCTACCGTACAAGTAGGGTCCCAATTTACCAATTGCCCACACAACCGCTAAGCATTCTTTTTCAGTGGTTGAGTAGCTCTTAACAGCCTTGGTGAGACTGCGGCTTGCATAAGCAATGGGGCGTTCCGCACCAGCTTGCCACTGCACAAGAACTGCACCGAGACCCGTATTACAGGCGTCAGTGTGGATTTCAGTGTCAGCGTCTTCGTCGAAATGAGCAAGTATCGGGGCCGCCTGCAAACGCTGGCTGAATTCATTGAAAGACTGCTGCTGCTCGTCCGCCCGAATGAAAGGCACATCGTCGCGTGTAAGCCGTGTCAGAGGCTCAGTAATTCTCGAGAATCCATCGACAAAGTGCCAATAATATCCGCACAAACCAAGGAAGCGTTGGACAGCTTTCTCGTCTGTGGGTGGCGCAAACTCAGTGACGGCAGGTAACGTGTCTGGGTCTGGTGGGACGCCTTTAGGTCCGACGACATGGCCAAGAAATTTGAGCTCTTGGAATCCGAAGTAGCACTTTTCCGGCTTGATGGTGAGGCCGGCAGTACGGATCGACCGAGGACACTCTCGAGTCGTGCGAGATGTTCGTCAACCGTGCTCGAGAACACGACGACGTCGTCCAAGGATACGAGGCAGGTTTGCCATTTGAGTTCAGCAAGCATGGTATCCATCATCCGCTGAAAGGTGGCAGGTGCGGAACAGAGACCGAAGGGGAAACCTTTGAACTCATAAAGCCTGTCAGGTGTCACAAACGCTATTTTTTCACGATCCTGTTCATCAACTTCGATTTGCCAATACCCTGATTTAAGGTTCAACGAAGAAAAAAACTTGGTATGTTGTAGACGATCTAATGCGTCGTCGATGCGAGGCAATGGATAAACATCGCGCTTGGTGACGCTGTTCAACTTCCTGTAATCTACAGAGAACTGTAGTGTGTTATCTTTCTTTCTGACTAACACTACAGTGGAGGCCCACGGGCTTGTGTATGGCTGGATCACGTCGTCTTGGAGCATCTCTTTCCCCTGATGCTTGATCGCTTCCCGTTCCACAGGAGACACTCTATAAGGATGCGTACGAACAGGACGTGCAGACTCGTCTGTAATAATGCGGTGCTTTGTGACGGACGTGCGCCGTACTTTGGACGACATTGAAAAACAGTCCGCAAATTCATTCACGAGACTCAGCAGATGGTCTTTCTGATCGTGTGGCAGAGCAGCGTTAACGTGAATCCGTTCTTTTAGGCTGGGTAACTGAGATCGCTGAGACGATGCGATTTACAATGTGGCAATGTCAGTGACATCAATGATTTCGCGAAGAAATGCGATTGTCGTTCCTCGCGGTACATGCCCCTACTTGTTGCTAAAGTTTGTTAGCAAAACGACTGAACATTTGTTCAGTCGTTTTGGTAACAAACTTTCGTTTCGCATCTGAAGAAGCCCTCTGGCTGTGCAAATATGGCGCTCAACACAACACCTTGGCGGGCTAGTTGGTGCGAATCCATGAATACTTTGTGTAACGCAAAACGACACATACAAGAAAGATGACAGGACAAGGCGCCTTGTCCTGTCGCCAAAGAACAAAGTATTCGTGGCGCTCAAGAAGCAGGGGGATGTTGGCCTCAGCAATTCCTTCAGCGTCATCTTCCATGTTGCATCGGACAAGGGTAACCACGCTGCTCTTGGGTGGCAACGTGACGTGATCGTCAGCTACGCGAAGCGCGATGTCACTGTCGTTGTCATTACTGTTCGCTATGGCTTGCGTAGTAGCGAAGCTAACTCTGGGCTCTTGCAGGTCAATGATGGCACCATTCGCCCGAAGGAAATCCATGCCGAGTATAAGGTCTTTTGAACATTCAGGAAGAATGACGAAGTCGCCGATATACGTGAAGCCCCGAATGTTGAGTCGTGCCGTGCACCGGCCCATTGGAGTTGCCCTCCTGCAGTACGAATTTGAATTACGGTCCATAGCGTCGAGACTTTGTTCAGTGTGCGTGCGAGATTCTGGCTCATAGCAGACGTGTCCGCACCCGTGTCGATTAGCGCCCTGACTTCGTGGTCATCTATGGTAACTGGTACGTCCCAAGATACTGACACCGCACTACACTGCTTTCTTTGCGTCTCAATTACGTCATTTCGCGCTCGTCGTAATGGAGGATCTTCAGCGTTCACAACGTCAGCGACCTCACCTCCGCAGGTCGCTGGACTCAGTTTTCCAGGGAGGCAGGGCTGGGTAAGCGACGCCTTGTTGCGCTCGGCGTGAAGACGGGGCTGGAAGACCTGTATCGGGCAGGTGACGGTGACCGGGGGTCACGGAACCGTGGGCCAAACGAGCTCCTGGGGTTCTCGCGGTAGGCTTCAATCTCGTGGGGGCGTTCACCATTGCGTGGCCAAGGCGCATTCAGTGAAAATCATCGGAGCCCAGCTCGGCGGTAAGGACAGGCCCTGTAGAGGTGATCGGCTTCACCGCAATGAAAACACAGGGTCTCCGGTCTGCACGGCGCCATACGTCGCTCTTGCGGGGTGGTCGTGTTTCAGCCATCAATGGCGTGCGGCGAGTCCTGAAGTCAGCAGTTGCTTGTTCAATGGGGCGCACACAATGAAAGTCCGGGACATCGCGCGCATCGTGAAAAGTCGGAGACAACGAACTTCGTGCAGTTTCCGCATACGGCATTAGAGGCCGTGGCTGCCGTACCTCGTGCTGTGGCGCCTCGCTTCGCTCCGGGACTTGCACTGCCTGCCTGATTTCTTCTCGGACGACCTCAGCCAGAGTGAGTCGTGGTACCGATACCGCAGCCATCTGAAACTTTTGGAGCTCCTCTCGGACAACAAGCCGAATGAGCTCCCGCAAGGCATCGGTATTCTCCAAGGGCATAGCAAGAGGGTCACGCGATAGGGTCGACACGTCGCTGTTGTACTGTCGTGTTCGCTGCTGCAGTGCCTTTTCCATAGATATGGCTTCCGCAAGAAACTCTGCAACGGTCTTTGGTGGACTGCGTATTAGGCCACCGAACAACTCTTGCTTGACACCGCACATCAAGTTCCTGAGCTTTTTCTCTTCCGGCATGGATGGATCCGCGCGTCGGAAAAGTCGGCACATATGTTCTACAAACATGGCGACGCTTTCGTTCGGCCGCTGTACTCTCGCCTGAATTGCAGATTCAGCTCGCTCCTTGCGATCGAGGCTGGCGTATGTGCTGATTAGCTGGCGTCGGAATTCGTCCCATGTCGATAAAGGCGCCTCATGGTTCTCAAACCATGTCCGCGCGTAGTCCTCGAGTGCAAAGTAGGCGTTGCGTAGCTTGCGCTCTGCAGTCCAGCCGTTGAATTCTGCGACATGCTCAAAGTGATCGAGCCAGTCCTCAACATCCTCGAAAGCGTCCCCATGGAAGGATGTGGGGATTCGCGGCTGGTTAAGGACGACCTCGGTCAGTGCGGTTGAGGAAGGAGACGGAACTGATGTACTCATCTTTCCGACTCGATTGGGTAGAGGCTCGTGCTCAGGTGGCAGCCCCTGAAGTCGACGGCTTGTACGTACGTGAACAGGGGTCAGCTCGGCCAAACTTCGTACTGGGCTTGGAGAGCGTTCGATCTGGGCGTGGTAGCATGTACCCCGCCTCTCCACCAGAAAAAGGTAACGTAGATTGAAGACGAGTCTTACAAAATATACGCTTCTCTTTAACGGCGGGCCAGAAGAAGAGCGTGAAGCGTACGTGCTTCGTCGTCTTCCGTGGCGCCGGCCGTTGCGCGTGCTGTCCCGCGGTGCGGGAGCCCCACAGCATTGTGTCAATATATATATATATATATATACACAGTGAAGTAGACGCGCGTATGAAGCGGTTTATTGACGTTTCGGCCGGGGTCCGGCCTTCATCAGGGGCGCACACAATGTTACGCGCATAGTAGGGTTATATATATATATATATATATATATATATATATATATATATATATATATATATATATATTCATAAAACCTATTATCCGTCACACATGGTGATCTGTGGCAGACCAAAAAATTGTTCATTAAAATTGGGGCAACAGACAATGAGAGCCTGACAGAGGGCCCTGACCCCGATAGTAGCAGCAGTACTGCGCATATGAAAACACGCATTCGCTACAAACAGTTTTGGTAAGCAAAGGATAGCACTTGGTGTTTAATCCACAGCACAAATTCATCGCTAGTAAAGACAATAGTACTGTCGAAGTTATACACAGAACGTGAAACCACCATGAGATACTTCTAATAATCACAACAAAGAACGACTGCAGACGTGCGAGGCCTTGCAGAATTACAACCCAATTTCCAGTGAAGCTGTTTCTTTCGCGCAGTTGAAATAAGAGTTTCAGTACCCTGTAATTATATCGCATGCTTTATAAGGCTGCCCGTATATTACAGCTGTGTTTCAAATCTTGCCCCCGTGTAACGCCTTCGAGAACTTGTTTAGGAATTTCAAAAAAAGTGAGCGATTCATCAACACGCATTTTACTTCGCGTTTATAGCGTTGTGCCCAATTTCACTAAATATGATCTCAGTGATATTTGTAGGTCCGCCAGGACAGAGGGCCACATTCTGCAGCTCTCGTCAGACTCACTCATAACGCTCGAGTGGAACGCGAAAGCATTCAAAGATCACTGACAGCTTCTCATGCTTCCGTGCAACGGCAGGTTATGTAAACGCAATGTTTACCATGATACGCTGGTGGCGAACGCTATACACGAAGGCGAGCTTTCTGGTAGAAACGCGGCCTCTTGCGTTCGCCGATCCATGAGGTACCACACAGTCGCGCCAAAAATATGACATTATTTAAGGTTTCTGTTACTGTCTCGTACTTCCAATATTTATGTCTGAGAAGATTTAACATAAAAGGCATGCGCTGCCAGTGTCTTGTTTCATGAAATTTGTTTGTGGGTTGTCATTACCGAAATTCCAAGAAATAACATTGTCAAGAATGCAGGACAACGTAGGAGCAACTAGATTTGAGCAATTTATGAGCAACATATGAGCAACTAGAATTATACAGGGGCATCGCGTATTGGCAAGATTAACATCCGCCCCTTCGTCCTCACTGAGAACACCCTAGTAATCCATGTCGGATTATTTGTTCAGGAACTGCGCAGCTGCTTCACTGAACACATCTATTAATAGTACAGTAAAACACATTTTAAACATTTCCGGTGAAAACTATAGCCTACAGCTTTGCTACAGATTAATACAGATAACACTGTGGGCATTACACTGCCTAAATTGCATCTTCTGTGCCGTCGTATGGCTGTGAGCATTAGGAAAGAGAGTAGAAGAATATATTTTCGTAGATGGCAACCTCGCATCTGATCAAAAAAATGCTTAGATCGGTCCTCATGTGAGCATGCCTACAGCCTATGGGTGGCGCCGCGCTGACGGTGAGCTATGCATACCTGCTGTAAATTTGTTCGGCCGGAAGAACCAGGCATACAATCCGAAGCATGTACCCATGGGGACAACGTAGAAAAGCAGGTCGAACACCAAGTTGGCAAAGAGGTCGAGTGGTGGAGGAGTGCCTGACAGGGAGAGCAGGGCCTTCACTCCGCTCAGCTTCTCGGACGATGGCTGCAGCACGAATACTGCTGTTAGGAATCCGAATGCCACAACCGGTAGCAGGCTCCAGAAAATCCAATTGCGTGCCAGCTCTGGCACAAATGCTGAAGGCCAGGACTCGTGAGACCTGCTTTTGTTGTAGACGCTCAGCGTAGTAACAATATGGCCAGAATTGTCTCCGGAGTAGACCTGGTTCAGCGCCGTGGTGATCAAGTTCAGGCCCACGGCTTTGCTGACGGGGGTGTACGGACTGTACCACAATTCAATCCTGTAATTAAGCGAGCGTTCAATTGCTCATAAGCGCACTCCGGACGTTATTTCTCTGAGTGATGCAATGCGTGTGATAGGTGAGATTATTATGGAGAACAGTGCAGGCTACAGCAAAAGGAAAGAAAATTTAGGACAATGGCTGCTATTTCCTTTTTTTTCATCGTGTGTGCTGTTTGTCATCCTGTTCGCCAACTATCGCAATTGCGCACTCACGGAAAGCGAGTATTGTGTTCTTGCTGCTTGCTTAAGGTGTTTTTCTTCTATAAACGCACAATGATGGCGCCATGAAGCTTTTGAATATCCGTTGTAGCTCTATTTAACATATAGAAAGAAAAAACGGATACACAATATCTATATATATGAAAAAGAAAAGGATTTCGCGGTGAAATTACCAAGGCCAATGGCTCAATAAGAATATTACTGCGCATCTCCAGATGGCCGCGCGCTTTCGGCTCCTCTACACACCACCTAGCACGTTTTGCAGCTACGGCAGCTCAATAATCTATGAATATTAGCCCCATACATCTAAGTTTTAACATCATCAGCGCCTTTCAAGAATGGCGGGACTCCATACTACATGCCGAATGATATGGAAAACCGCGCTGCGTAATTAACTACCTCATTGCTCGATAACTTAATAGAGGTACCAGACAGTTGTCCATTATTGCAAGATAAAACGCTAAATTATCAGTAATAGTTTACTCCTTGCTGTGGTGATAATAGGCAGTGAATCATGGTTTAGTTTCCTTCACCGAAGTGTCTCCCTTTTTACAATGTAGCCGCTTTATTTCTATCCCAATTTCTTTGACGTCGTTAGTGCTGGCCTTTTACAGCAAGTGAAAGCAGGTCGTTAGGCTACGTTCCAGATGGGCTCCTCTCTTCTGCTCTCTGCACGCACCTGTTCTTTCTTTCGCGCTTCTTTGTGCTGGAAGGAATTCACGTCTACTGTCTGACTTGATCCTATTAGATCATTTACATGCGCAATTAAAAGACGAACAGCACAGAGATACCTCAGCAAAGGCCGCAAGGGAGAGAATTTGCGCAAGACGTAGGTGTAAACAGCTTCTCATTATTTAATATAGTATTCGGCGGTGCCTCCAGGTTGCCAAACTGTCAACGGGGTCACAAATGTTGGAACCCAGACTGTTCTGCGGCTAGGGGGCTTGCCGAAGTGTCCACGTGCCGGGGGTGTATGAGATGGGACTCCGTGGACAGCTGATCTTGTAAGAAAAGACCACCCATGGCACAGTGGGACCACCGTGAGCCCAGCTTACGCAAATCACTGGTTCCAGCGAGGATTGCCCCACCAAGTGTTAGGTGTCCTGAAGACTTGGCACCCACCGACTTCCTATACAACCTCAGGCGCTATCTTGTGGCCTCTGTCTGCTGGTGTTACTTTTATTTTTGCATTCTAAATGCATTCATCGGATGAAACCACACAGTAAACGAAAATTCCTTCACAAGAAAACAACCGCCAAAGAAATAAAAGGCGCAGAGAAGGAATACAAGGGCCCTTCTGAGACGTATTGTAAACATCCGCTTCCACTGGCAAGTTGGCAGTTGTAGCGCCGCAATGCATGGCCTACTCGCTGCCACTGAAGACGCCGCCGAAGGCAATCGTCGTGCTGTACTGGTCGTAGTGTTCTTCAGCCATGGTGCGCAGCTTGAGGTAGGCATTCTTCATGGGGATCACTGTGGCCCCTTGCTGCCTCAACAGCGAAAGGAAGTGCTTTGTCAAGTCGCTCGAATTGGCTTGAAGGAAAACATTCGCTTCGGGGAATTGCTCCGAGAAGCGTAAGTCGATGGACCTGCGCGCCGCAAATGAACACACGAAAAGAAACAAAAGAGACCAGCCTTTAGTGACCATTACTTTAAAGACAGCCTTCCCTGGCGAGTTACCATCATTTTTCCGAATTAGGTATATTTCTAGGCTCTTATCGTGGGCTGATCACGGGGATAGTGCAGCCTAATAATGTGATCAAACATGTGCTTCTGGAACCACTGGTTAGCGTGACATTTCGTTTAATGTTTATTAAATAAAATGACCCCACGGCACGATTCGAACAGAGGACCGACAGCACAGGGGCCCTATGGCCTAATAATTAGACAACGGGCCCATACCGCAATAGGCCGAATAGAACACCCTTGAGCATTTCCTACATTCATGAGCATTCCCTTGGTGTGTTTTGTTGGTATATCAATTATATTGTAGCGACTTTAGTCAACACAGGTTTATAAAATTATACTATTTATTAATGGGCGAACTTGTGCCCAGAGCTAAAGAAGACCACTCTGTCGCCTGCGCAGCGAAGGCAGAGCAAAAACGCCCTCTGCCACGAACCACTGTCCTCGAACGCCACTTGCGGCCTTTCTAGATGAAAAAACACACGTAGTCGTTTCCCATTGGTTGAGTAGCACCTCGGTGGGAGCTCGTCCACACGCAGGCTGGTAGTCAGGCGCACTGTGCGTGTCTTGATGGACTCTGGTGGTGTTTCGCTTTGTTGCAACGCTTGCGGTGTCCACAGCAACCTGTGTAGTACTTGAATGTAGGCTACGTGGCACTATCCCCTCTCCTAAAGCGCATTGTTCCGATGCGTAAGAAAACATCGTACAGTGTAGGGTTGCAGACGAGATAATTTGCATCACGAATGTCTTGCTGGGTGCTCCTTCTATTTATCTATCATAAGGTTTCATGCGCGCAACCCGTACGCGCTCCATAGGGTTGAGTTGCCTTGACCGCTCGTGTACAGCAGACTTGACTCCATATGTAAGATCCATAAGTCGGCAAACTACTTCGTAGAGACCAAAATATCGACAAAGAAGTTGTTCGGACAGACCACGCCGTCATGCGGGAGTCCATATCCACACTTTGTTATATCCGGTTCATATACCGTTTCGCGATGTTGCTGTTTGTCGTGCCTTGCGTCTATGCGTTGTCGGCGACGTTTCCGGTATCTTGCCAACTGGCGGGCTTCCTCGGCTCATTGTAGGAACCCATCTAAATCCGGAGGGTAGCCATCGTCATCTGTCGGTAGTATAGCACCGAGCGTTGTGGTAACTGCACGGCCGTGTACAAGCTTGAATGGTGTGACTCTGGTTGTCTCTTGTACGGCTGTGTTATAGGCAAAGGTGACGTAGGGTAAAATTTCATCCCACATCTTATGCTCAACATCGACGTACATAGAGATCATATCCACGAGAGTTCTATTCAGGCGTTCAGTTGGACCATTGCTTTGAGGATGAGAGGCGGTAGTTTTCCTATGGTCCGTATGAATCATCTTCATCGAGCATTGCATAAGTTGCGCTGTGAAGGCTGTTCCGCGATCATTACTGACGACAATCGGAACGCCATGCCGAAGGACTGCGTCGTTTACGAAGAACTTGGCAACTTCATCCGTCGTTCCTTGGTACAGGGAGTCTGTTTCAGCGTATCTAGTTAAGTAATCTGTAGCCACCACGATCCACTTTTTCCCAAGTGAAGATGTAGGGAATGGTCCCAGAAGGTCTATTCCAACTTGTTGAAATGGTGCTTTTGGCAGATCGATAGGCTGCAGAAGGCTTGCTGGTTTCACAGATGGCGATTTTCGTCCTAGACATTCGCGGCAAATCTTCATATGACGTTGCACTGATGCTAACCATTTTGGTCAATAATAATTTAAACTAGTTCTGGCGTATGTTCGACTCAAGCCCAAATGTCCTGATGTGGGTTCATCGTGACATGCTTGTAAAATTTCTTGGCGCATAGTTGTAGGCACTACAAGCAAAAGCTTTTCGCGGTTTGGCTTGAAGTTTCTGCTGTATAGGACATTTCCTCTGAGGCAGAATGCTGACAGGCCTCTGGAAAACATACGGGGTACTTGGATGTTCAGTCTATCGATGTGTTTAATAAGTGGTAGTAATTCTTCGACGGCACGTTGACGTTCCGCGATTTGAGTTGTTTCGACAATGCCTAGGTCCGAAAAGTCGCCTTGCTGTGTTAGTGCTGCGTCTACTGGTGCGCGTGACAAGCAGTCGGCATTGGTGTGCTTTCTTCCAGGTCTGTACATGACCGTAATGTCATACTATTGCAATCAGAGACTCCACCTTGCTAGTCTTCCAGATGTGTCCTTGAGGCTCGCCAGCCAGCAAAGCGGATGGTGATCGCTGACTGCTTTCAATGGTCTGCCATATAAATACCGACGAAATTTACTTATGGCCCAGATCATGGCGAGCCATTCTTTTTCGGTTGCTGTACAGTTGGTCTCTGCTTTCGATGAGGTCCGGCTAGCACAGGCTATGAGCGGTTTTTCGACATTTTGCCACTGGACCAGGATGGCACCAACACCGAAATTACTAGCGTCCGTGTGTACCTCTATGTCAGCTGTCTCGTCAAAATGAGCAAAGATTAGAGGTGCTTGCGGGCGTTTTCTTAACTCATTAAACGTACTCTGTTGTTCGCTTTGCCACACGAAGGGTACATCTTCTCTTGTAACTTTCGTTAGAGGCTCTGCAGCTTTTGAAAAAAATTTGATGAATCGCCTATAGTAATCGCACAGACCCAAAAAGCGTCATACTGACTTTTTGTCTAGCGACGGCCGCTGTCTTTTCGGGATCTGGACGAACACCTTGAGCGCTGATCACATGTCCAAGGAATCGAAGTTCTTCAAGTGCGAACTGACACTTCTCCGGTTTAATCGTTAGGTTCGCCGAACGGATTGCCTCTAACACTTACAGTAGCCGCTCTATGTGTTGCTCGAACGTTGCCGAAAAGATGACCATATAATCCAGATGTACTAGGCAAGATTGTCATTTTAAACTGGAAAGTACGGTATCCATCATGCGCTGAAACGTTGCCGGCGCAGAACAGACAAATGGGAGAGCTTTAAATGCATAGAGTCCATCCGGAGTGACAAATGCTGTCTTCCTGCGGTCTCTCTCATCTACTTCAATTTTCCAATATCCGCTTTTCAGATCGAGGGAGGGGAAACATTTTGCACGCCTTAGTCGATCTAACGTGTCATCGATTCGTGGGAGGGGGTACACATGCCGCTTAGTCACATTGTTTAATTTACGGTAGTGTACACAGAACCGCAGTGTGTTGTCTTTTTACTTAACAAACACTACGGGAGATGCCCACGGATTCTTGGGAGGCTGAATAACATCGTCATCGAGTATTTCGCGTACTTGGTTATTGATAATCTTTCTTTCCTTCGGCGAGACTCGATAAGGATGCTGGCATACCGGCCTGGTTGTCTCTTCTGTTATAATCCTGTGTTTTGCAATAGTCGTGCGCCGCACTTTTGAAGAACCAGAGAAACATTCAGCAAAATCCTGCATCAGGCTGTGTAACTGTTGCTTTTGAAGCACTAAAAGGTTCGGGTTGACGGTAATTACCTCGCGGACGTCGCGGCTAGTCGGCACAGCCGTAGATGCTAGCTCTAGGCTGCCTAATTCTGTCATTTCAGGAACTTCATCGAAGAAAGCGATAGCTGTTCCCTTCGCGATATACCGGAACTCGTTTCCTAAATTCGTGAGAAGGATATCTACACATCCTTTACGGAGGTGAACGAGTCCTCGCGCCACACACATGTTCCTGTTCAAGAAATGTTTCGTGTTGCTATCTGCTGTACCTTGGTAGTCGCTGAATGTGTCATTTTGACAACTACTGCACTGCTAGTGTGTCGGAACAGTTACATCGTCATCGACGACTCACAGTGGAGTGATACATGGTTCTGATTCTTCCCAAGTGATTGCTTGTTCGGTCGAGAATGATACGCTTGACTTCTGCAGGTTGATAACGGCGCCGTTAGGCTTCAGAAAATCTATTCCAAGTATAACACCATTAGAGCATTTTCAAAATACTACGAAGTCAACAACGTCTGTAAATCCTCGCATCTGAACTCTTGCGGTGCACCTGCCGAGAGGCATGATAAGGTGACCACCTGCTGTGCGTATCTGAGGTCCATTCCACTCCATGAAAACGTTTTTTAGCTTCGTCGCCACTTCATAGCTTATGACCGAATAATGTGCCCTCGTATCAATTAACGCATTCATCTCGTACTCATCAGTAAGCAAAGGCAACACTGATGCTATTTTCTCATTGCTGCACTTCTTTACCGGGAACCAGTCGTCGATGTCACCCTGGTGCCACGGTGGAGGATCTTCGCATGTCTGATTGTTAGAGGCCTCGCCTCGACAGGTCGCTCGCTTCAGTTTTCCTGCTTTGGGCTAGGCGAACGATGCCTAACTGTGCTTGAAGAGGAACGTAGGCTTGGCGATCGGTAACGCATAGGGTATGGCGACCGCGGGTGGTGATGGCGAGGTGCGCTGAAACTTTGACGCGTACATAAGTACTCTTCGGTATCGGATGGTCTTTCACCGTTGTTGGGGTATGGTGCATTCATAGGGAATCCTCTAAGACCGGCTGGACGATACGGGCAAAATGGGTACAGATGACCAGCCTCTCCGCAGTGAAAACACAGAGGCTTAAGGTCGGCATCACGCCACTTGTCACTTTCCCGAGGCCTTCTGTCAACTATACGGGCCGCATTGTGGGCTGTGGGTACGTAGTTATTTGGCCTCACGATGGGCGCCCTGCAAGGCAGACCAAAAACGCCCTCTGCCGCGAGCCGCTGTCTTCGAATTCCGCTTGCGGCCTCTCGTGGAGGAACCACACGCGGTCGTTTTCCATTGGCGGAGCAGCTCCCCGGTGGGAGCTCGTGCGCGCGCAAGCTGCCAGGCAGGCGCACACTGCGTGTCTTCATGGACGCTGGTGGTGTTTTGCTTTGTTGCAAAGCTTGCAGTGTCCAAAGCGATCTGTTTGGTACTTGAATGCAGGCTACGTGGCAATATGATCACTACGCGCGATACTTCGCTGTAGTCGATAATTACTTACAAATATGCTAATTTGTTTAGTTCTAATACGATATCAAAAAAATCGCTACTCACATTAACTGTACGCTGTCCTTTCGCGTCATAATTAGAACACCAGGTGGCGAAACATGTCTATGCGTGGTCGCTTTATAATGGCATAAAGTGGTGGAAAGAGGCAGGTGCATTCTAAGACCTCGGGTTAGACAGTGTTGCTTTCTGGAGCGAATTTTTACACAGCTATGGTGACCCTACCAGCCTGTGCCATCGTCTTCGCACACGTAGCAGTCATGGTAGTACCTGTCAGTAAAGGGTTCCTGCAGTGCAGAACGCCTCGCGTCGCGCCAACATCCCTCCACGTGTTAATTATCAGAACGTCAGCCGAGAAGCTCCTGTGAAAATTTAATTGCACAGAAGCAAGGAAGGCCGGCATACACGTCAAGACGACCCAGTGGTCCAGACGAAACAAAAATATGCGCATCCCACGCACTCTGCGTCGATGTAAGCGGAGCATTGTATGCTGTTTGTTTGATTGATAATAAGTAGCGGTGATGTTGGCGGCGAATGTGTAATTTCTTCTGCCTTTAGTCCAATACGAGAGTAGTGAGCTCATGTTACACCTTATATTGCGGCGTAATCCGGAGAACACAAAGTGTTTGCTTGAGGCGTTGTTGAGCGTCATTGTTCACAATGTCTCAGAGGGTTTAGCTGTATCATTGCCTCACTACTATATTGCGTCGTGGTAGAAGTGTTAAACGTTAGTTGAATTATGGGGCTGTACGTCGTTCTATTATTATGTACGGGGCAGCGAGACAAGAGGCAGGAGTGGGTAACGACCATATAGTAGATAGATTGGAGAATAACGAGTAATATCGTGAATCCATGAATTGTATGCAAACGTCACGAAGAGTAAGGAGCAATCCCAGTCCCGGTGCTCATCGGACATGTACATGGAAAGCATGCCCGTGAGTGTACGATTGAGACGCTCGGTTAGTCCGTTTGTCTGTGGGTGGTAAGCCGTCATGAACTTGCGGGACGTGGAGCAAGAGCGGAGAAGGTCGTCGACAACCTTAGAAAGAAAACAGCAGCCTCTATCAGTGATTAGCTGACGTGGAGCACCCTGATGTAGGATCACTTCATTAGGAAAAAATCAGCCACATCAGTTGCGCAGCTCGTAGGGAGGGCCCGCGTTATGGCATAACGCGTGGTATAGTCCGTCGCAACGGTCACCCATTTGTTGCCCGAGGATCAAGTTGGAAATGGTCCAAGGAGGTCCACGCCGACTCGAAAAAAAAATGGCTCACTGGGGACATCTATAGGCTGAAGGTGCCCAACGGGAGACATTGAAGGCTTCTTGCGGCATTGGCAAAGTTCGCAGGCAGCGACGTAGCTTCGAGCAGAGTGATATAGCCCAGGCAAGAAAAATCGCCTGCACGCACGGTCGTACGTACGGGAGACACCCAAATGACCAGCGGTGGGCACATTGTGTAACTGCGAGAGAATTGTCGAGCGCAGATGCTGGGGAACGACGAGAAGCAGTTCAGCACTACGTGGATGCATATTGCGTCGGTATAAAGTCCCGTTCTGGAAAACAAACATACGGAGGGAAACGTTCTGTTGCTCCGAAGTAAGGCGTTCGATGATGGATCATGAATATGAGTCACGAAGCTGCTCGTCGGCGATGCGTGAGAAGTCGGAGATCGATAAAACTCTGGTATCTGTATCGGTTTCGGTGCCATCGGGTGGGTCGGCAGAATAGCGGTAAAGGCAGTCGGCGTCCTTATATAGCCGCCTAGATTTGTAGGTCTTGGAAAAGGTGTACTCTTGCAGACGTAAAGCCCATCGGAGAAGACGGCCTGTCGGGTCCCTGAGTGACGATAGCCAACACAAGGTATGATGGTCTGTCACGATGGTGAAATGTCGACCGAACAGGTAAAGGTATAACGTAGCAATGGACCAAACAAGGGCCAAGCATTCACGTTCTGTTATGGAGTTAGTTGCATTCTGGTACTGACAGAAGGCGGCTAGCGTACGCGATCGCGCGATGGGTGTTCCGCTGTCGCTGAGACAAGATAGCGCCAATGCTCAGTGCGAACTTCACTGTAGGCATGCGGGTCAAAATGACCTAACGTGGGCGGATTGATAAGGCGACCGATAAGCGACTGGTAAGGAAAATTCTGCAGCCTGGTCGGGACCCCAACGAAAAGTAGCGTCCTTTTTGAGGTCTGTGAGAGGACGAGCGATTTCGGCAAAGTTCTGTTTAAATCGCTGAAAATAGGAACACAGCCCTAGGACACTTCGGACATCGGCTGAAGAGGAAACTCACCAACGGCACGAACTTTATCAGGAGCAGGCTGGACGCCAGCAGCATCAACTAAGTCACCAAGTACTCGTATTTGGCGGTGGCCAAAATGGCATTTTGCAGAATTGAGTTGTAGGCCAGCTCGTATAATAACAGCAAAGATAGCTGAGAGTCGGTGGAGGTGGCTCTCAAACGCCAGTGAAAATACAATGACTTCATCAAGGTAGCAGAGGCATGCGGTCCATTTGAATCTGCGCAGAAGAGTCCATCATGCACCCGGAGGTAGCAGAGGTATTACACCGTCCGAAAGGCATAACTTTAAATTGGTAGAGACCATCTGGGGTGACGAAGGCGGTCTTTTTGCGATCTCCTTCATCCACTGCGATTTGCCAGCAGCCAGAGCGCAAATAAATCGTCGAAAAACAACTGGCGTCATGTAAGCAGTCCAGCGCGTCATCAATACGCGGAAGCGGATACACGTCCTTTTTGGTTATCTTATTAAGGTGACGGTAATCGATACAAAATCTCCATTTTAACCAGGTGACGCCCTCGGACTGCAGGAAGGCTCGATAATATCTTTGGAGAGCATTTTGTCCACTTCCGTTCGGATCACCTGGCGTTCAGCCGCAGATACACGGTAAGGCCTCCATTGTATAGGAGGAGCGTCACCAGTGTGTATTGGATGGGTGTCGGCACGGGTTCGACCTAGCGGGCGATTGCCCAAATAAAAAATGCCTTCATAGGACATCCGAATGCGGCGTAGGGCGTCGGCAGAGCAGGTTGTAGATCAGTAGCGATCATTGGCGTGAACTTGTCGTTGCGTGAAGTAGGAGGGGCAGAAGCTGCAGCAGTGTCGAATCGTGGTTCGGGCGTAAGAGCAGCCACTCCACAGTATTCCAAAGGGCATAACAAAGCGAGAGATCCACCCGCAGGAAGCACTTGCAGACATGAACCAAAGTTCACAAAAGGAAGCCATGCTCGATTGTTGGCAAGACTTACAATTGAACTTGGTAGTGCTATTTTACGGGCCAGGAGGACGTCGCAAAGTGGGGACACCACGTAAAGACCATCTCGAAGTGGTGGAGAAGGCGACATGAGGACGTAAGTCGCAGCGTCAAGTTGTAGCCGAACAAATTCGGTAGAACGAAGGCGGGACTTGTGGTCGTCGTTAATGGGCCAATGGGCCAAAGTAATGGGCCAATTCAAGGCGAAGGGTGCCGGTTGCACAGTCAGTAAGTGCTGAATGGGCAGTTAGAAAGTCAATTTCAAGAATATCTTCGTGTGCACACTCGGCCAGTACAGTGAACAGGACTAACACTGGACGGCGGGTAATGGTAACACGGCTGGCGCACATTCCCATCACGGTTATTGTACTGCCATTAGCTACTCAGACGGCAGGAGACTGGGCAGGTGTCAGGACTCTATGGAGACGGCTACGAAGATCTGATCGCATAACCAACACCTGAATGCCATTATTGATGAGCGCATGAATGGGCACTTCATCAAGAAAAAATCCAACAAGGTTTGGTCGAGCAGCACGGGTCAGCAGAGGTTGCAGTCCGAGTCGTCAATGCAGCCTCACCTCCGGGGGCTGCATTGCTTATTTTCCCGAGAAGCCACCCGCGTAGGATGGGGCCGAGGGACGTCGAGGTGTAGGTGAACGGGATTGACGGCGTTGCAGCGACAGCGACGGCTAGTGGTGTTTCCCCGAGAGAGAAGGCCGGCATGGTATGGTTCACAGAGGGGCCACAGAGGCCGAGGGTCTCGGTCGAAGCGGCGATCAGCATATGTTCGAGGTGAGGAGTACCAGTGGCTACTACGGCAGTGGCGGGAGATGTAACCGATCCGGGAGCAAACAAAGCAAATTGGCCTGTCATCCGGCGTTCGCCACTCATAAGGGTACCGATATGGATTCGGGAACGACCGTTGAGGGGCAGCAGAGGCAATGACAGGAGCGGTAGGGGTGGGACGTGAGTGGAGGGCAAATTCGATGTCCATGTTTCCAATTTCTTGGCAGACAACAGCTTGAATGAGCGAGATGGTCATGTTGTCATGCGTATGGGGACAGTGAGAACTTGAAATCATAGCCTCAAGTTCGCGATGGATGACCTGTGCTAAGCTTGGCGTTGTAGGCGGATGTGACGTCGGAGGGTCGTTGCAGGAGGAAGTGGCAGCCGTATTCGGAAGTCGGTCGAAGCATTGTACGATGCGTTTGCTCTTCGCTTGCTCAAAATTTCGGCATTCCTTAATGATGGACTCGACGGCTGAGCAGTTCCTGCAAAGAAAGAGGTTGAACGCGATGTCATTCAAGATGTGTCTGACCTTATCGGCCTCCAGCATGTCCGTGTCTTCTTTACGGCAGAGAGCCAGAACGTCTTTAATATACGCGACGTACGATTCAGTGGATGTCTGGGCACGAGACGCTAACTTTTGCTTGACCTCCGTTTGACGTCCCACAGGCCTTCCAAAAAGAACGCGTAGCTTTTCTTTGCAGGAGTCCCAGCATCTAACGTCGGCTTCGTGCGTCTCGAACCATAGCTTCATGGCTCCTCCTAAGTAAATTATCCCGTTGGCCAGCAAAAATGGGGCATCCCACTTGTTGTGCTTACCGACGCGCTCATACAACGTCAGCCAGTTTTCGACGTCGGCCTTGCAAGTGCCGATGAAGATTCTCGAGTGACGTAGCTGGGTTAGCACTACTTCCACTGGTGTCTGAGTGGCGGAGGCAGCGTCAGTAGCCATAACAGCGGAACCGATGTGACGCCCGCTGCTAAGATCCAGGGTCGGCTTGAGCCGAGATTACCCGCACGTTCGCCAAAATATTACGGGGAGAAAATATATGTATTTACAATACACATTTAGAAGAGTGGAACTCAGTGACCAGCGTAACAATTTTTGCCCACAGCGGAACAAACCCGTACGTGACAATATAACTCTCTGTATACATTGTAAACATGCGTTGGCGGTCAGCAGCGCATTTCGCTGTGTAGCGAAGATACTACTGTGCCGCGCGACGCTTCTTGCGGGCCTGATGTCCTCGACGCTGAGTGAATGTTTCGGAGCCATCTTGCTGGCTTGTGTTTACGTGCTCCTTCTGCATACTTGGCCAGCACACTGTGGGGTCGCCAGCTTGAAGCGCACTCTTCAGGCTATGGACGGTTGTGACGTTTAGACTACGTACCACAGCCCAGTACGCGACTTGCACAGGCCAAGACGAGTATTTCTGTCCCATAGGAAAGCAAGCATAGCACGTGTCATATGTAAAAACTGAAACACTGCCGGCCGGGATGCGCGGAGGCCAGTGTCATCTGGTAGTGTTGCAAGAAACCCAGTAGTATGCTCGCGAATAGGATGGATGGATGTTAAGAGCGTCCCCTTTGGAACGGGGCGGTGGATTCCGCCACCAAGCTCTTGCTATTATACTGCCCATTGTCCTACCTAGGTAAACAATAAAAAAGGAAAAAAAACACTATGAACTACCACACCCGAATCTTCTGATTCCCTATTGCGAACTGTGCTTTTGTACGTCTCCGTGTTTTTTCGTTTCCCTACTCTTCTTCCACCAATACTCCAATCGCCTCTTAGTAATGCCTATTGCGGACATGTTTATTTTTCCACTGCTCCCTCGGAATTCTAGGGCTTCAAGGAGGCCAGTGATGCCTAAATCGACCGCTGGGTAGACTTCTTCACATTGTCATAAAACATGCTCCATAGTTTCCCTAACCTTACCACAGCAAGCACATGCTTCTTCTTTCTTATATCTCGCTTTATAGGTACGTGTTCTACGGAATCACGATGTCACGTCGAAAAGTAATGAGCGTCCCTTTGAGTTATCATGAATTGTTTATTTCCTGATTTCGTTTTTTCCTCTTAAGTAGTTACTCATGGCAGGTTTCTTTTCCATTGCCACCACCTATGGGATTATTTCAGGTTCTCTGACTATCCGCTTGACCTTCTTTGTTGCGGTGTTGCCCCCCCTACAGGCCACACACTTGCTTGGTAAGCTTCCTACTTCTTTTCCTCGACTGTGAATCAATGTTTTTCCTGTACAGATACGTGAGCACTATCCCAGCCCATTTACTTTCTACCATATTCCTCAGCCGTTCTTCATACTCAATTTTACTGCGAGCATCCCTCACTTCAAAACTAGTCCAGCCCATATCATCCTGCACAGCTTCATTTGTAGTCTTCCCGTGAGCACCCAATGCCAGGCGACCCACTGACCTTTGGTTCCCATCGAGTCCTGATTGTACCCCTGATTTAAAGCGAACAACCGCATTCCCAAAAGTAAGTCCTGGAACCACTACACCTTTCCACATACCTCGGAGGACCACGTACCTATTGTATCCGCATAGCGGTCTGTGCTTCATTATGGCTGCATTTCTCTTCCCCTTTAATGTTATGGTTTTTTCCTGTGTTTCCATATATCCATTGCCTTTGTTTATCCATATACCATGGTATTTATATTCTGTTACCCGAGGTATTTCTTCGCCCTGTATCTCCACTGTCTGTTCACTGTTTTCATTGAATACCATAACACCTGATTTTCTAACACTAAATTTCAAACCTAAATTATTGCCTTCCTGCCCACAGATATTAGCCAGACGTTGCAAATCACGTTGCTTGTTAGCTAGCAACACAATGTCGTCCTCATAAAATAAACCTGGGAGCTGCTGCTCTATTTCGGTACCCACCTGTAACCAGGAGGCAAGCGCCATCTGGTGGTGTTGCGAGAAACCAAGCGGCACACACGGCAAGACCATCACAACAGCGCGCGGAAAGTTCGGAGAAGAGGCACAGAAAGCTTCGCTTTAAAAACGACGAAAAAGAGAATTGTTCCCTCGCTGGCCGCACACCAAGCGGCACATGCCCAGTGACCAAAGCTGACGAGAGGTTCCTTAAAGAGCAGCAAATACCCAGAGCATTCATGCGCAGCTCGATAAACCGTTAGCTTGAAAGATATTTATTAAAAAACAGCAAAAACCCGGTGCATTTGTGGCGCAGCCTGCCAAACCCTGAGGTTGCTGTCATTGAAGACACCTTGTGACGTGTTTTTTTTCCTGCCATCGTCCCAGACATTAAATTCCCAGTGGACCATGCCTAGTTTCCCAAGTTGCCATCAAAGGCCTTCATTGAAGAGCTGCGCACACCTATTGGCACATACACAGTGACCCAACTTGTCGTCAAACTGAGAGAGAGAGAGAAACCATTTATTTGGACCATCGAGGTCGTTGCTCTTTAGGTCATCTGGGTGGTGTCCTCATTCCAGGACTCCACTAGCCATGGCTGCTCGAGGTACTTGCTGGACGAGAGCTTCTTGTCCCGCCAGGGTATCGCCGGTCAGCTGTACCTCCCACCACTCAAATGACATGCTAGGCGTCTTTAAGAATTGAGGTTTCCCCCATACCAACTTTTCCCACGGCCAACTTCAAAGTGGTTTATTGATGAGGGGGACATACGCAGGGGCACACACCCAGTGGATCCAGTGGCACTGGGTCACATACCTGGGGCACATACCCAGTAGAGTACACCCAATGCACACAATCACTGGAACATATTTGGCCCCTGTGCCGCACACTTAGTTGCAAATGCCGACGTTGAAGAACATGAAACGAAGTGGTTAGAGATGGAGCCGAATATTCATAGTTCGAAGTGCCGAAAAACTCAGAGGAAGCTCGTGCCGGAAGGCTATGTTCCATCGGCGCTGCTCTTTCCACATGATTCCTTCCTCGTTTGGTCTATGAATAGGATTTTCAACAGGTTCCTGGCCCGATAGTACTGAACCATGCCTCTGGCCTCAGGGACTTCTGTTCTCGTTCGTGTCTGCAACGGGAGTCTCCATGTGGTAGAGAAACTGGGTCGGCCGTCGTAAGACTGGTCCGCAAGGTGAAGGAACACATTCTATGAAGGGACCTTTCCGTCGATCCCAGAGAAGTTCGACGACTTTATTCATCTTCCACTCTTGTGTCGGTATGTTTCTTCGTTAATGAAGTGTAGCTCCCGATCTCGATGGCGACAATCGTGGTCTTTTTCATTAAGTAGGCCGAATGACGTTCTTGCAAATATTCACGGCAAAACCTTGTCCAAAGCTTTAGGGCGCAGCTCTTAGGCACCCGTTCCTGCGGCGAGCGTCGGCGGAAACGAGTGAACAAGCACAGCGAAGGATGAAAGAGTAAACGCGGAGATCCGCGGCGGATAAAACACGCGAAGAGGAAAGCGGAGGAGGAGGTTGCACCGGAACCAAGCGGAGGAAGGCGGAGTAGGAGAGTATGGTGAAAGCGTGAGAACAAAAGCATAGTGCGGTGACTATGGCTACGAGATGGCGCCAGAGTAGTGCGCGTCATCGAGGAGGTCTGTCTGCGGCTGCTGCTGTGTATAGCCCCCATGCATCACCCACGCGCTGCCTCTTACGATCTCTAGATTATCAGGCAGTCGCGCCACACTTCGCTGCGTTTGCTACATGACGCACGAGACAGGTTGTCCAGGCCATCCAATATATCGCAAATGAAAACACGTATAGGGATGCGCTCAAATTTCGTGTAAGGGAGTATCGTAATCGTTGGTGAATTTTTTCGGGTAGCAGCTCTCGATATTTCCCCTACGTCGAAATGCAGTTGGTTCTAACTTTACTTCGCAGTCTAAATGGGTATTTTTCAGTGAGAGCACGGTGTTTTTTTTTGCTATCAGGCAATATCTTGTGGTAAGCAGGCTGGGCTGTAAAAAATTACTCTGGGCGCACGTTAGTGGTCGGGAATTAATAATTACTTCCGCTAACATAAGTGTTCTGGGCAACACTTCGGAGTTTCAAAAATTTTGTCTGAGCACTTTTTCAATGCAGTATTCAATCAGCCATACCCACAATCATCCCCGCCAGGGGTCTTGTTCTAGAATAAACTTCTATTGAATATTCTTGTTCGAAAGGTTCGCTTGTATTTCTTCTCTCATCACCGCTGCCCACAGACTTTTGATGTCCTTGGAGACATTCTTGAATGTTCTGCCATCTTGTGAGTACAAGACTTTGGCACAAGCCTCGCTTAGGAAAAAATCTATTGAAGGCAAGCATGTACATGTTTTTATAAAAGATCATTGACATGCTAGTGATGAATGGCTCGTACACAGGTAAAAGCGAATATCAATTGTGGCGATCCACATCGCCAGCGGGGTAATAAGGGAGAGAAGAAGACGACGAGGTTAGCGGTAAGAATGTAGTAATAAATAGGTTCTACCTGAAGTACCCTAGTCAAATCTTTTTATTGGCACAGTCGAAAGCAAGAATCTGTGGAGAATAACAAAGTCACGTTCAACGAGAGACGGACCGCCATCGAAGGCTACAACGCAAATGCCGAACAACAAGCCGGGCCACTGGAAGACTTCACCACACCTGATGTTCTATGGAGCATTCCAAGTGCCACCTGGTTTACGGCTGATGATCCCTTCACTATAGGTACCGTTCCTACCTTCAATGAACAAGACGAGTCTGAGACTTGTTTTAAAGGACTCACCTTAGCTCTTGAAACTCAGCCTGCTGGAGCACCGTCAAAGAGTGATATAACTGTTACAAACGCACTGCTTGACTTTCAGAAATGCCAGATTCATTTGAAGAGCGGCACGTATGCAGTAGCACATACCCAGTGGCACACAACTAGCGGCAAATATCGAGTGGCCCCAGTGGCACAGACCAAGTTGCGCATGACTGCGGGCATTGAAAAGACTCATTTGAATAGCAGAACGTACGCAGTGGCACACACCAAGTGACACACAACTAGCGGCGCGTACCAAGTGGCCTCAGTGCGTGCGTTGGTCTTGAAACAATGGGCTTTGAATCCGTTATTTCAACTGCGTCCATTCTTCCACGAGGTTGGGTAGAGTCTCGAGACACCCCGCCAGCATATGTCTTATTACAATGATGCCATTAGAATCGTTACAGTCCATGTTAATCTTCCTCTCTGGATATATCTTAGTGTGGTACGGCGTGGGATGCGTACCTGTTCCCAATAAGCGCAGCAGTGAGACTTCCTGAGCCCTGTTCAGTTTTGAATGTGGCAATGGGAATTGACTGCCTCCTACATAGTAGTGTTTGGCAATGTCATTTTAAGCTAATAAATCATCTCTATATTCCCCTGCTTGATGGTGGACGGCTAGGTTGTGACTGTGACAGTTAGCATGTCCTCATGCCAGGTCATGAGCAACCTCATTGAGGTTTACCGGAGTCTGGTCCACTTTCCCAGTATGAGCAGGAAACCATCGAATTTCAGTTCTCATAATCCCAATGTTTTCAAAAAGTTCAGCTGCAACTCCAGCTACGAAGCCTTAATCAAAACCCTTCATAACTGCTTTTAAATCACTGTGAATGCAGGTTAACTTCTTACTCCTGATGGCTAGGACAATTGCGATTTGTTCCGCCATCATGTGGTCCTTGGTAAAAACAGTGACAGCGTCCCTCACCTTCCCTTGAGAATTCGATACAATGGTGTTGTATGCTTCTTTACCTTTCACCCAGGCAGCATCAACTATAGCTACCAGTTGGTTGTGCTGCTCTATTTCCTGCAAGAGTTTTTTAGCTCTTGCCTCTCCTCTTTTGATAAATAATTGTGGATGCATGTTTCTGGGGAGAGGGTTGATACTGATCTTATTCCTAACTTCAGTCCTTAATTCTACTTCAGCCTCTATTGGTCTTCTTGATCTATTCAGTTCTACACATATTGCCTCTAATATGTTCCTGCCAGCTCGTGTTTTTGTCAATATATAGTATTGTGCCAGCTGTTGGGCCGCCGCGATTTCTCCCATTGTGTTGTGCATCCCTAGACTCATGAGTTTAGCACAATTAGCACATGACCGGGGTAGTTGTAGTAGTATGGGAGAGGCCTTTGCCCTGCAGTGGGCGTAGTCAGGCTGATGATGATGATGATAATGCTGCTGCTGATGATGATCATGATGATGAGACTCATGAGTTTGTCGGTTGCTGCGTTACTCGGTATTCCTAAGGCTACTTTAACAAGCTTCCTGAGCATCACATGAAGTTTGTTTAGTTATGCCTGCTGCCATTTGAATAATCCAGCTACATAAGTGAAGTGACAGAGAGCGAAGGTCTGTATTAGCTTCTAAGCGCTCTGTTTCCGTGAGCCTCTATGTCTATTGGTAATTCTCCTGAGTAACCTAATGACTTCATCTATTCGAGATATTTTATATGGTTCTATAGTTATCATTGGTTTCCGTCTATGCGATACCCAAGAGCCTTAATTTTTTTTAACTAGCCTGATCGCGGATCCTTCATGAGTGCATAAACACACTCTTGGCTCATCTTCCGGAATATAACCTCTTGGTTTACGCCCTTTTCTGCGATCTCTAATGACCAAGATTTCCGATTTGGCTGCCGAGCATTTCAACCCCATGTCTTTCAGTGTGTTTCTACAACATATAAAGTTTCCTGTAATCTGGTCTCTGTACGTCCCACATTACCCATGACACTACATACGGTTATGTCATCGGCGTATAGCACATAATGTACACCTTAAATTTTCTCCAAATTACTTCCAACCTTGGACATTGCTAAATTGAATAGCATGGGAGACGTAGTACTTCTGCGGAAACCCGCAAGGTGGAGAGAAGTAATGAATAAAGGGAAAATGAGACATCCACCCATGAGACATCCACAAAGGAACCCGTATGGGTTTCCTTTGTAGCAATTGCTACGAACGGGTGGATGTCTCATTTTCCCTTTATTCAGCATGGGAGAGAGCACAGCCCCTTGTGGAGTTCCTATATTTCCCAATTTCTTAACTTCTGATTTAGGTTCTCCCCGCATGAATTGTGCAGTTCTGTTTCTACTAAAGTCCTTTATTGCGTTGAAACGTATCATAGCTAACCCCATCTCCGAGAGAACGTCAAGCATTGCCTTATGCTTCATACGATCAAATGCTTTTTCCACATCCAATCCCAAAAGAGCTTTACTATGCACTGGACTGGCCTGTATAAGTTGGTGTTTATCAGTAGCATAGTATCCCGAGTTCACCGCCCGGGACGAAAGCCGATTAAGCTGTATGGGAGGATCGTATTGGCCACCCTCCATTCCTCTGAGTATGTCCCTTTTCTCTAACATTCATTGAAATGCTCAGTTAGATACGAAATTTATTCATCATCTAGATTTTTAATATATTCTTAGGTATTCCGTCAGGTCGAGCCACCGATCAACCATTAAGACTGTGAAGAGCCACCCTGGCTTCCCTCTCAATGAAGTCCCGGTCAATTTCTTCACATATGCCTCCCATATATTCGAGGCTCTCGTCTCCTTCGTTTGATTGTTTAAGTGGGAGATATTTGGCTGCGAGTATATTGACATAAAGATGTGGGGCTCCCGCGCAGCGGAACGGCGCGCAAAGGTCGGTGCCATGAAAGACGATAAAGTGCGTAAGCTGCTCACTCTTCTTCTGGCCCGCCATTAAAGAGAAACGTCTCTTTTGTAACACTCCGTCTCCAACCTACGTTACATTTTTCTGGTGGAGGTGCGGGGTACATGCCACCACTCTCAGATCGAACACCATCTACAAGCCCAGTACGAAGTCCGGTCGAGCTGACTCCTGTGCACGTACGGACAAGCCGCCGACTTCAAGGACTGCCACCTGAGCACGAGCCGCTACCCAACCAAGTCAGAAGGATAAGTACGTCGGCTCCATCATCTTTCTCGACCGCGCCGACCGAGTTCGTCCTCAACCAACCGCGAGTCCTCACGTCCTTCTATGGTGACACCTTCGAGGATGTAGCGGACTGGCTCGATAACTTCGAGCGTGTCGCAGAATACAACGGCTGGACTCCAGAGCGCAAGCTACGCAACGCCTACTTTGCCCTCGAGGACTGCGCGCGGACATGGTTTGAGAAACGTGAGGCGGCTTTATCGACATGGGACGAATTCCGACGCCAGCTAATCGGCACATACGCCAGCCTCGATCGCAATGAGCGAGCTGAATCTGCAATTCAGGCGAGAGTACAGCGGCCGAACGAAAGCGTCGCAATGTTTGTTGAAGATATGTGCCGACTTTTCCGACGCGCGGATCCATCCATGCCGGAAGAGAAAAAGCTCAGGAACTTGATGCGCGGTGTCCAGCAAGAGTTATTCGGTGGCCTAATACGCAGTCCACCAAAGACCGTTGCAGAGTTTCTTGCGGAAGCCATATCTATGGAAAAGACCCTGCAGCAGCGAACACGACAGTACAACCTCGACGTGTCGACCCTATCGCGTGACCCTCTCGCAATGCCCTTGGACAATACCGACGCCTTGCGGGAGCTCATTAGGCTTGTTGTTCGAGAAGAGCTCCAAAAGCTTCAGGTGGCTCCAGCATCGGTACAGCGACTCGCTCTGGCTGAGGTCGTCCGGGCAGAAATCAGGCAGGCAGTACAAATCCCGAGGTAAGGCAGCCACAGCCTCGTATGTCGTATGCGGAAGCTGCGCGAAGTTCGTTGTCTCCGACGTTCCACGATGCGCGCGACGTCCCGGACTATCATGGTGTGCGCGCCGTTGAACAAGCAACTGGTGACTTCAGGCCCCGCCGCACGCCATTCATTGCCGAAACACGACCACCCCGCAAGAGCGACGTATGGCGCACCGCAGACCGGAGGCCCTTGTGTTTTCATTGCGGTGAAGCCGATTACCTCTACAGGGCGTGTCCTTACCGCCGAGCTGGGCTCTGTCGATTTTCACTGAATACGCCGTGCCCGCGCAATGGTGAACGCCCCTGGAGATTGAAGCATACCTCGCGGACGCCAGGACCTCGTTTGCCCCATGATTCCGTGAAACCCGGTCACCGTCACCTGCTCGAAAGAGGTCTTCCAGCCCCCTCTTCACGTCGAGAGAAACGAGGCGCCGCTCACCCAGCCCTGCCTCCCGGGAAAACTGAGTCCAGCGACCTGCGCAGGTGAGGTCGCTGCACGTTGCAAACGCTGAAAATCCTCCGCTGTGATCACCGCGATATGACGTAATTGAGACGCAAAGAAAGCAGTGTAATTCCATGTTCAGTATCCTGCAACGTACCAGTTCCCATAGATGACCACGAAGTCACGGCGTTAATCGACACGGGTGCGGACACATCTGTTATGAGCCAGAATCTCGCGCGTATACTGAACAAAGTTCCGACGCAATGGACCGGAACTCAGATTCGTACTGCAGTAGGGCATCTCATAACTCCAATGGGGCGGTGCACGGCGCGAGTCAACATTGGGGGCTTCACGTACATCGGCGACTTCGTCATTCTTCATGAATGTTCAAAGGACCTTATACTCGGCATGGATTTCCTTCAGGTGAACGGTGCCACCTATAGCGGTGCAAGCTATAGCGAACAATAATGACAACGACCATGACGTCGCGCTTCGCGCAGCTGACGATCACGTCACGTTGCCCCCCAAGAGCAGCGTGTTTACCCGTGTCCGATGCGACATGGAGGACGACGCCTACGGAATTGCTGAGGCGAACATGTCCCTGCTTCTTGAGCGCCACATTTGTATAGCCGGAGGGCTTCTTCAGGTGCGAAACAAATGTTCAGTCGTTTTGCTAATGAACATTAGCAATGAATATCCGCATGTACCGCGAGGAACGACAATCTCATTCCTTCGCAAAATCACTGATGTAACTGATATTACTACAATTGAAACCGCATCGTGTCAGCATACTGGGTTATCCAGCCTAAAAGAACCGATTCATGTTAACGCCGCTCTGCCAGACCACCAGAAAGATCGTCTACTAAGTCTCGTGAACGAATTTGCGGTCTGTTTTTTAACGTCATCCAAAGAGTAGCGCACGTCCATCACAAAGCCCCGCACCATTACGGACGAGTCCGCATGTCCTGTCCGTCAGCATCCCTACAGAGTTTCTCCAGTGGAAAGGGAAGCGATCAAGCATCAGGTGAACGAGATGCTCCAAGACGACGTGATCCAGCCATCCGCTAGGCCGTGGGCCTCCCCTGTTGTGTTAGTCAGAAAGAAAGACAACACACTACGCTTCTCTGTAGATTACAGAAAGTTGAACCGTGTCACCAAGCGCGATGTTTATCCATTACCACGCATCGACGACGCACTGGATCGTCTACAACATGCCAAGTTTTTTTTTATCATTGGATGTTAAATCAGGGTATTGGCAAATCGAAAAAACATGTCTTTTAGCAAGCACCAACAACGCCAACAAGCAGTTCTGTTGCAACATATGGCAAATTGATGTTGATGAACAGGATCGTGAAAAAACAGCGTTTGTGACACCTGACGGGCTCTATGAGTTCAAATTTCTCCCCTTCGGTCTCCGTTCCGCACCTGCCACCTTTCAGCAGATGATGGATACCGCGCTTGCTGAACTCAAATGGCAAACCTTCCTCGTATACTTGGACGACGTCGTCGTGTTCTCGAGTACGTTTGACGAACATCTCGCACAACTCGAGAGTGTCCTCGCTGCGATCCATACTGCCGGCCTTACGATCAAGCCTGAAAAAACGGTACTACGGGTTCCAAGAGCGCAAATTTCTTGTCCATGTCATTGGTCCTGAAGGCGTCCGACCAGACCCCGACAAGTTAGCCGCCCTAGCCGAGTTTTCGCCACCCACAGACAAGAAGGCTGTCCAACGCTTCCTTGCTTTGTGCGCATATTATAGGCGCTTCGTCGAGGGATTCTCGAGAATTGCTGAACCTCTGACACGGCTCACACGCGACAATGTACCTTTCATTTGGGCGGACGAGCAGCAGCAGTCGTTCAATGAATTGCGCAAGCGTTTGCAAGAGGCCCCAATACTTGCTCATTTCGACAAAGACGCTGTCACTGAAATTCATGCTGATGCCAGCAATGCAGGTCTCGGCGCAGTTCTTGTGCAGTGGCAACCTGGCGCGGAACGCACCATTGCTTATGCAAGCCGCAGTCTCACCAAGACTGAGAAAAACTACTCAACCACTGAAAAAGAATGCTTAGCGGTTGTATGGGGCATCAGTAAATTCCGACCCTACTTCTGCGGTAGACCCTTTAAGGCAGTCACTGACAACCACGCGCTGTGCTGGCTTGCCAACCTCAAGGATCCTTCAGGCAGACTAGCCCGTTGGAGTCTGTGCTTACAAGAGTACGATATTGCGGTTGTCTACCGATCTGGAAGGAAGCACAGTGACGCTGACTGTTTGTCACGTCCACCACTCCCTACGACGTCATGGGACCCTGACCATGACTTGCCAATTCTCGGCGTTATCGACGCCATAAAAATGGCTGAGCACCAGCGCCCTGGCCCTGAGCTGCTGCCGCTGATCGAGCACTTTCAAGGAGTTGAAGGTGTTTTACCCCGCTCGCTATGCGCGGCTTATCATCGTACCGCTTGCACAACAACGTCCTTTACAGGAAAAACTGTGGAAGCGGTCCCAATACGTACCTCCTTGTCGTGTCGTCGGCCCTGCGCCAAGACATTTGCAAGCGTGCCATGATGAGCCATGCGCTGGACACCTGGGATTCGCTAAGACATTAGCAAGGATACGGCAGAAGTATTACTGGCCTCGGCTTTATTCTTCTGTACAACGGTACGTGAAGACCTGCCGCGATTGTCAGCGCCGCAAGAAACCACCAGTCAAACCGGCCGGCTTTCTCTAAGCTGTAGACCCTCCTCAAGCACCATTCCAACAAATAAGAATGGATCTGCTTGGGCCATTTCAAATGACGTCGTCGTGCAACAGACGGACAGACGGATAGCCATCGCTACTGACTACTTAACCCGGTACGCCGAAACCGACGCTATCCCTCAAGCAAACTCGTATGAAGTGGCCAAGTTTTTTGTACGCCACATCGTCCTACGACATGGTGCACCGTCTGTTGTCATCACCGACCACGGTACAGCATTTACAGCGGAACTTATGCAGGACGTTCTTCAGCTGACGCATTGCTGTCCCCACAGGAGCACTGCGTAGCAGCCTCAAACCAATGGAATAAATGAACGTCTGAACAAAGCGCTGGTTGATATGCTCTCCATGTATGTCGACGTAGAGCACAAGACGTAGGACGAGATTTTACCCTATGTGACTTTCGCGTATAACACTGCTGTATAGGAGACCACGCAGTTTACGCCGTTCGAACTTGTATACGGGCGCCACGTGACGTCAACACTTGACGTCATGCTACGTGCCTCTGGCTGATAATAGCCCGACCAGCGAACACGCGGAATAATTTGTACAAAGAGCCGAAGAGGCACGCCAGCTTGCTCGGCATCGTATCCGGAGCCAACTGCATACAGACGCCCTTCGATATAACGAGGGTCGACGCGACGTCCATTACAATACCGGCGCCTGCGTGTGGGTGTGGACGCCCGTCCGTCACCGTGGACTCTCGGAAAAGTTGATCCGCTGGTATTTTGGTCCCTACAAGGTTACGCGCCGCCTCAGTGACGTGACCTACGAAGTCGTCCCCTGCAGGTCTGACCCCGGTTTCGTCCTCGCACTGAAGTTGTTCATGTAGTGCGCATGAAACCATAGTATGCGCGTACGTGAACGCCGAGATGCACCTGAGGAGCTCCACTTCTTATGTCGCTGAAAGAACTTTGTGACGCGACCGAGACGGTCGCTTTTCGCTTAGGGGCAATTGATACAAAGATGTGGGGCTCCCGCACCACAGAACGACGCGCGCAAAGGTCGGCGCCATGATAGATGATGAAGTGCGTAAGCTGCTCGCTTTTCTTCTGGCCCACCATCGAAGAGGAGGAGGAGGAAGAACTTCATTAAAAACACCAGTCAATGAACGTCAGGAGAGAAATGCTTCTCCCCCTTCGCCCCTAGCCGTCGGCCGGAATACCTTGAGACGCAGCAGCAGTAAGGGCTTGACGGATGATGTCCTGCTGGACGTTGGGGTCTGGGCTGCGGAGCAAGGCCTCCCAGAATTCTAGAGTGTGCGAGCTATCATGCTTAGCCGGACATGTCCACACCATGCGAACCAGATTTGCTGCCTCATCACAGAATTTGCACTTTGACCTGAATACTTCTGGATGCCACATGCTGTAGAGAAACGTCTCCTTTGTAACACTCCGTCTGCAACCTACGGTACAATATTCACGATTTCTCCCTGTGTTTTATCTTGGCTTTCCTGATGAACCAACTTAGCTGTTGATGTTCTCTTGCTTGATATTGTTTTATTCTCCTTGAGCAAGTGCTTGAGGAGGTTCCAGCTACTTCTATGTTTGAGTCTACCATCAGCCGAGTTACAAATATCATCCCACTGTTGCTTCACGAGGGTCTTCGAGTGTTCATCAAATTTTCTGTTTAATTGCGCTATTTTTTCCTAGCCTTCTGTTAAGTCTTTGTGTTTTACATCTCTGTGCTATAACCTGTTGGGCCTCAATCAGATGCGCCAGCCTGTTATCCATAGCCTCAATATTTTTCTCTGTCCTGATTTCATTAGTGGCCTTTCTGATGTCCTCTCTGAGCTGATTGACCCATGTCTGAAAGGGCTCCATCTTGGCATCTAAAGGCCTCACTTTCCTTCTGGTTCATTCTGATTTTCCTGAACTGATCTCAATCAGTGAATTTGAAAATTCTAGTTTCGTGTCTTTCTATATATATAGTTACGTGTATGATTTAATGATCGCTGCGAAGATCTGCGTTTGAATTTTCACAATTAGCTCCTCTTGAGTGGTTTACAAAAGTGAGATTTGTTGTGGAGTCTCTGCTTGGGTACGTGCCACAACGGGGCGATACGCTGGATCGGTAATCAAGCATAATGCCAGATCCATGGCAAGACTTCATAGCTCCTTTCCCTTCTTTGTGTTCGAAGTGTATCTCCATGTGTGATAGGGCACATTAAAGTCCCCTCCAATAATGGCGGGGAGGTTTTTGCAACCGAAAGCACCTTTTTGAGGAGTGCTCTGAACAACTGTCTCATGTCGTTAGGACTGCTGTAAATATTCAAAGAGAAAATGTTTTGCGCCTTGCTTCTGTTCCTTTTAAGTATTATGTCAGCTAAAATAAATTCAAACCTGGCATGGCTAAGATGAATATCACGCTGAATGTATAGCAACTTTTTGTAGATGAAGGTCGCCGACCCTCTCCCCATTACATTGTCTCTACATGTCGCTTTGTACCCAGTAAGCATAATTTCGTCCGCTAAGGTTTCCTGCAGCATAATTCCCTTCAGCCTGACCTCAGTGGCCGGATCACGCGTCGCAGTGCTGCTTTCTTGAGTTGTAACCCACGAGAATTCCATTTCCACGCCTTAAATGAATGATTACTGTACATTGTTATTACTTCAGGATGCCTTCCTATTACCTGCTATTTTCCTCTTTGTGATGGCCCCCGAAATTCTAGGAATTGATTTTACACTATCCGCCTCCGATGGCGAAGACTCATCATCTTCATCCCCTCGCCCCTCATTTCCACAATTTCTCACTTTAAAACGTTCCCAATTTGTGTTTATCGCTTTAATGGGCTCTTTTATTTCACTGAGGGCTGAGAAGAATGAATCATCCGCGGAGCTCACCGCCCTCTGTTTAGGGGCCGGGGAACTGGATTCCCCTGGATCGCTGCTTTTGCTTACAGGTCTAGCTATCTCTATTGTAGCAGACCTCGACTGCTCTTTTTTACGAAATTCTACTGCTTTCCTGGTCTGTTGTTCATTAGCTTTTTTTAAAGAAGTTACTTCTTTAATAATTTGCTCTATTCTGGCATCATCGTCACCAGCCACAGCCCCTGAGACTCACGCAGCAAGCCTCACAGTGCCTTTCACTTTGTCAGCCCAGGTGGTTCCTGGCGTTATGTTCTCGCCAGGTGTTGAGTCCCTCCGTGCGAAGCGCACCTGCTCTTCCCTTAACTTGGAACGGCTTCTCTCCCTGGATAGTGAACGACGCCTGAATCTGGTACGACTCCTTCAGCGTGAGTGTTCCCTTTCCTCGGGGGCGATGGTTGGGTGCCAGCTGCTGCGCTTCCGACGGCGCTCTTGTTGACGACCGAGCCTGTTGTGCTCTCTTCGACGAAGTCGCACGACGTAAGGGATTTGAAATCTTTGCTTGCAAAACTTGTCACCGGTAGCGTGATCGCCTTCTCAAAATTTACACTTAGGTAAACATACATGTTCATCTCCTGGGTTGTGAGTCCTACATCCCCTGCACTGAACAGTCTTGTGTTAGACACATCTCAGAGCGGTGCCCGACACTTCCGGTGAAGCAGACGTCAAATTCTTTCCTGTAAAGGTATCATCTCACTAGTGTGGATGCATATCTGTCAAAATTGGGCACTTTGAGTGCATCGAAAAGTACAATGACCGATCCCGACGTCTTGTTGCGCTTGGCAGCCAGCGCAAGCGGGTTCAAGTGATGCACGATATTTCTTATCATAGTTTGCGAGTCTCTAATGTTCACTCTTGTGATGACACCTTTGTACGTGGTATGTGGTGGCACTTCGTATGCATTTACCTCGTATTCCGCTTCCAATTTCTCGAAGGACTGGACCCTAACATACTTCGCCGCATGTTCGCGCTTAGGGTTGCTGTCTACCATGACATTTTGAGCTACGTTTGGGTAGACAACATCTTCCCTGGCCTGCTCTTCCGTTAGGCCTGACGCCTAGATTACTGCGATACCAATCGCAGTGGTGCTCACTTTGTTCAAATTGAGTCCTCCACGAGGTCGTATAATGATCTTACTGTGCTCCTCAGGCAGTTGAGGCTTCCTCGAAACTTTGATTACCCAATTCTTAACCATTCCACCGACAGCGGTTCCCTTGACGCCATGCTCTCGTTAATTATATGGCCAATGTGGTCTCCTCATCCACAGCCTTTCTGGTAAGTCGTGATCTTCGGCCAGCCACCACTTGCCAACCGAAGTCGTACTCAGCATTGTTTCCTTCATTTCTATCAAAACCTTCATCTTCCATGTTTGTATCCGCCATGCCTGCTGGCAGGTGGGCTTACTAGGCTCAACAAGGCCTTACGCCTTACTAAGCTTAGCTCCACTAAGCTTAACTCGTCGTGTAGGAGCAGAAAAGGTCCCGTAAAACTGTGAAAATGCAAGCCCCACCACGAATCTTGATGTCAGTTAATTCGCCGTCGCTTCGGGGATCCAGTGACATGCTTCTTTTCGTTGTACTCTCGAAATTGGTCAGCGGAGCGTGGAAAAAAACGGAGCCGATGCTTCCACGTCTGCACTGCTCGGCGCTTCTTCTTCTTCTGACACAGTAGCACAGAGCCCCCAGTTGTGCGTGACTATGAGCATCAAAGAGCTTCGTTTGAACAAGGCCACGTACGCAGTGGCACATACCCAGTGGACTCAGTGGTACATACCTAGTGCAACACGCCCAGTGGCACACACCAATTGGCACACACCGTTGCCCAAGTTGGCGTGTAATAGGCTGATCGAATTGCGGTACGCCACTGGGTCCACTCAGTATGCACACAGTGGCGCATACCGAGTGGACCCAGTGGCACACAGCCGGTGACGAATACCCAGTGGACCACGCCCATTTGTGGGCGTGCCCACACTTAGCGGTACATCAAACCGGCTCCAGTGGCGCACATCAAGTTCCAAATGCCCGTGGCCGTCAAAGAGGTTTGTTAAAAAAGCAGTGCATACCTAGTCTCACATACTCAGCGGCCACAGTGGCACATACCCAGTAAAACAAACCCAGTAAAATGTAGTGGCCAAAAGAGAACATACCCAGTGACACATAAGCAATGGTTCCACGTACGCACACCCACTGATTAGAGTGACACCTACCCAGTGACACTTACTGAATGGCCCCGCTTTCACATACCGAATGACCCCAGTGGCATAATAACGCGACAGCGTTAAGGAGCTCGTGTCGCAGAAAAGCCGGTGTCGTCGGTGGTGTTGGCCGTGAGCAATAAATCCCAGCAGGCACTTCATGACTAAAAAACAACTTGCAAGATGGGCTGGGTGGGAATCGAACCAGGGTCTCCGGAGTGTGAGACGGAGGCGCTACAACTGAGCCACGAGTTCGACGCTTCAAAGCGGTACAAAAGCGCCTCTAGTAAATGCGGTGTTGCCTTAGAAACGAGCTGTTTCTAAGGCTCAGACGTGCGTCGCTTGCTCGGGCGCACATTTCGTTGCCGCGCCGAATGCTGCGTTGCTCGACGCTCACCGCGTCCGATGCGGGGCGCGTAGTGGCTGCGCCGTAGCCCATTGTCCTACACCCCTTGACGGGTCACGTTCACTTACACCCCTTGGCGGGAACGCTGTCACGTTCCACTCTTGAAGGCGAAGCTTGAGCGTCCTCCAATTTTTTTTAGACTGCACTATGTCAGGAATCAGACCATAAGAACAGCGAGACACACATCAAAAGCTGACTGGATTCCGAGAAGAATGCTTTGCAATAAGCTGATTAGGATATCGGGTTTCTATGCTTCTTAGCTTCCACTTACCGTCGTGGTGCATACGCGGAGTGTGCTCGTAGCAAGTCGATAACGGTTAGAAAGGCGCATCATAGTGCGGTAAATGTTAAGAAATTATTGTTTCAGAAATACCATTTAGTAAATAAGGCCTGTGGCTCGGGCTTTCGTTACGAAGTGTCTAAGTTTGGAATAGCGCTATGTCTATAGAAAGTATTTGCACTCAATACACCATTGTGGCGTAGTGGCTACAGCATTACACTGCTAAACACGAGATCACAGGGTCAATATATTGACCATCCGATACCCCGCCGGGGCCGGGTATACCCGGCCCCGGCGGCCGCATTTCGATAGCGGTGAAATAGTAAAGAACCCGTCTACTGTAGACTGAGTGCACGTTAAATGATCCCCAATGATCAAAATGTATATGGATTTCTCGCTACGGAGAGCCGCCGCATAATCAGAGATGAATTTATAAAGGAATATTTATAGTTCAAAAGGAGCAAAAGGGACAGTGGGCGCGAGGCTACAGAGCTGTAGCTTGAACACGCCACTTATCTAAAACTTGGTGTCGTTTGAGCTCGTAAATCCCGAAATATTTGAACACAATAGACAGGTTCTACTAGTATTCCGTCGCTTTTGTGATGCTTGATGCGTTCTTGCAATTCACAACGCGAAACCTTGTCCACATATGGAGACGCATAATGAGGATTAAGTAAACTCACTTCGAGCGCATTTGGCCTCTTGCCGTGAAGAGTTTGGTGGACGTGACATAGATGGCAAAGGAAAATATGAACACCGGTAAAAACCAGCCCGCAACGATGACGAAGTAAGACCGTGACAGCCAAAAGAAGCGCTTGGTCAGAAGCGCATAGAATCGAATCACGCCATGCGGTCTCTTGATAACAGGTGTACATGCGGCCTTGACGTCGCCATCTGCGAGTAAAAGTAAAGCTCTGTTCCAGAGGATTTTTTATTGTTTTGTGCTAGCCAGCTCAAAAATGAGTGTTGAATGCTTCGTCACTGAGGGCCTTTTTTTTTTCCTTTCACAGCCTTATCAAAAAAATCAGTGATAGGACTACTACATTTTTTTCAGCTCACGCAACATACACGAATCATAGCTCACGCAGCTTTCGCAAAGATACAGCGATTATAATTGAGCCACCGAGATCTGTGGCATGTACCACATATTGAACATGTACAGTTGAGTGCAAATGTCTCGAGACCACGGATTATGCAAAAAAAAACTATTCATTTCTTCTAGGACAGCCTTGCAACGTCAAATTATATAAGAACATGGTGCTGGTCAAGCAGCTGCACGTGGGTAGTCCACTTGATTGCAGCCTTTATGCCCTGGCTCAGAAGAAAAAAGAAATTTAGCGGCAACTGTGGTCCTTAAACTTTCGCCTTTGACTGTACGTTGAACAACTGAAACCTCGTCCCAACGTACTACACGCTGCCTCAACAATCACGGCGTTTCAGCTGCTACCTAATATCTTGCCTACAGCTCATCTACCAAGCTTATTCTTGGACGCACCCTTCTGGCCAACCTCAATTGCACGTGAGTTCTAGTTGAGCCCGTTTTTCATTCACAAAAATCCTGAATGTCACGCGCATACCTGGGGCGCTATAACGTAAAACTATTCCAAACTTTTCTATTCCAATTCTGCTATCAGCCCTCCACGATTGGTCAAAAACTTTCACCTGTCTGTCACGCGACGTCACGAAAGCCGCGATACCTCCCCATCTGATATGATGTGTACACACTGATTATGCATGATTTGACAGAAAAAAAACAGTTATTTCTGATTCGACCCCTTTTCGCCATTAGCCCTCGGCCATTGGTCAAAAGTTCTCGGGCTGCACCCACTTCACCTGCCTGTCACCCGACTTCACAAAACCGCAAGAACTCACCACGTAAAAGTGACGTGTACGCGATACAGATGCATTAATATGCCGAACAAAACTGAATTTTCTTCGGAATAGCCGCAGGCTGCCCCGTTCCGAAAGTAATAGAAGATGGCTGCCGCCGATCGCTCAGACGCTGGCTACTCGCACCTGCCGGAGAGCAGGGGTGTATTTGCGTATAATAAAACTTCTTGCGTGGCTGTGTAACGTTTTCGAGCACTTTCGGCACGTTTACCTCCTCATTCTGCCAACTCTTCTTTGTTGAGGGTCCGTTTTAGCGTCATTCTGGAGCTTCCGTTGCATGCCACCGCGATTTTCGACCAGCCACGGCAAGCTAAGTAAGGGAAGGCCGACCAATCGTAGACGCCGGCACCACCTTCTTCATCTGGTTGTCGACTTTCAGTGCAGTGGCTCGGCCCCATCGAATCCCTCTCCACTTGAGCGCTCTCCTCGCCTCTTGTCAGCCAATTAGATACGACAAGCCTCTCAGTGTAGGCAATTTTATTCGTTTTTCAAGCAAACAAAAGTGACCGCCTATGAATGAGGAGAGCATTTGATTGGTCTGTTCACACAACCCTACGGGTGACCGCCCGGTGCTTGCGTTGGCGGTTACGCAAATTTGACGTCAGGAGATTGGAATAGAAACATATTGGAATAGTTTTACGTTATAGGGCCCCTGAAAAATAACTCATATGGTGCACGCCGTTCTTTTTTTTTTTGACCCGGAACCTGCACACATGCGACATATAATGGTTTTAAAGCACATTATTAGGTAATATTCGACGATTTTTATAGACCTCAAGGTATACCTCTTCTTAATTGAAACAAGCTGGAGCAGGGTTGTTAGCCTTAGAGATATAGTTCGAAATAAAAACCTGTTGCGACAGAAAGCATTGACGACAGTGCTTTTGGATTACAGTCCTAAACAATTTCGACACATAAGAAACACAAAGGATCAGAAGTACTCCGAAGATTGCATGATGCAGCGAATTCGTATCGATGCCCGCAGCTTCTCCAATACACGACTGATACAGTAGATCAGTGCGATAGGAAATAGAGGGACGTCATGGGGACTTGTGGTTGTGACTCTTCATGGACCGTTCTTCTGTGCTATAGGTACGATCTCCCAGGGTTACTCCAGTGTCCAGCAAGTAAGCCTGGTTCAGCTACTCTAGCTAGCACAGGATGGAAGGCGTCGACAGCAGCACGCTTCCCTGTTGTCTCCTCCACTTGAAAACTTCAAGTAGTCATCATTATTAGCAGCAACTGGATCTCCACACATTTAGAAGCGAAGAAAGCATGACATTTCTAACTGGCGTTACTTTGATATGGAATCACTGAATGGTGTTTCTCACGCGTTTCATTGGCAGTAGCCCCGTTTCTCCTTTTCATGGCGGCTCCGCTTCGGGGAGGTAAACGGTAAGAGTGACTTTATTATCGTTATAATAACTGGAGAAAGTGTACCGCATAGAACTTTGCATATGGCCTACGTGCTGCTGCCGTATTTCTTTACTGAGTGAACGAACTTTCATTAGTGCGTCAGTGCTTAGACAAAATAGACTCCTCAGCTTTGTGTACACGTCCAGCGGTGCTGCACACAAGAGCCTTTATTCACAGAGCAGTTTCTGTGGCTAATGCTTCCGTGCCCCTAAGGAGCATTATATTTATTGAACGCTTACCACGCATAAATACAAGCATAGCTGTGTGCACTACTGAATACTATGGACCAGGAAAGCACGGGTGAGCTGATCCATTACAGAATGCAAATTCAGTGTTACGACGCACTCGGCTGCACTTCTGGTAACCCTGAAGGAGTATTTGTCATTTAACCCGCCACAGCAGCTAACCGTTCTGCTACTAATTGTCTTTAAGAAAACCTCCGCAGGTGCTTTTCCTTTCAATGCTTTCTTGCAATACATCCGGAAGCAACACAGCTTTCTTATTTGCGTAATAACGTAAAGTTTTTTTTTTCTATTCTGCATACTATAGCAGTTCCACAATTATAGAGAGCAAGAGCGCTTGAATTTGAACGAAAAGAGCACGACAATTGTCCGCCAATGAGCCAAGTAATTTTTCAGGTATTTCTGCTATTTAATGATATGTCGAAACATACTAGCGTCAAAAAAGAGGACTGATGACTGCATGAAAGAAAACAAACTTCTTCCTTGGTGTGCGCTTGCGCGATTGTTTGAGAAATCAAGGGCTTTTTAGCGTACTGTTAGTTATAAGTTGGTGCTCATGTTCCTTCGACTAGTCCTATGTTCTGTCTGTTAGTAAGATTTTATGCTTAAAAATTTCACCTGCGATTACGATACTCCTTAACGTGAAGTTTGGGCTCACCTCTACGCATGTTTTCATTTCGCGATCTATTCAGGCAAACAGAATGGACGAGCCGCGACGCGCGGCTCTATATATATACCGACCACACAGTTGCCGCTTCCCGGCAACTGCAGCTTATGCAACCGTGATGTTTACCGAGAGAACATTGTGTTTGACGCTATGCACGAAGGCGAGCTTTCCGGTTGTATTATTTTTCTTTCCCCCACATTGCCGGTGCCACCATGAGATGAATGGATGGATGTTTTGAGCGTCCCCTTTGGAACGGGGTGGTTGGGTTGCGCCATCAAGCTCTTGCTATTATATTGCTTAATGTCCTACCTTGGTTAAATAAGAAAAAAAGAAAGAAAAAACACCATGAACTCCTCAAACCAAATTTTCTGATCCCCTATTGCGAACTGTGCTTTTGTACATCTCCGTCTTTTGTCGTTTCCCTACTTTTCTTCCACCAATCCTCCAATCGTCGCTTACTAATGCCTATTGCGGACATGTTTACTTTTTTACTGCTCTCGTTGAACCCAAGGGCTTCAAGGAGGCCAGTAGTGCCTAAATGGACCGCAGGGTAGACGTCTTCACATTCTAATAAAACGTGCTCCATAGTTTCCCTAGTTTTACCGCAGCAAGCACGTGTTTCTTCTTCCTTCCTATATCTCGCTTTATAGGTGTGTCTTCTAAGGCATCCCGATCTCGCTTCGAAAAGTAATGAGCTCCCCTTTGCGTTATCATAAATTGTTTCTTTCCTGATTTAGTTTTTTCCTCTTAAGAAGTTACTCATGGCAAGTTTCTTTTCCATTGGCGCCACCCATGAGATAATTTGAGTCTCTCTGATTTTCCGCCTGACCTTCTTTGTTGCTGTATTGCCCACCTTACAGGCCGCATACTGGCTGGTAAGCTTCCTAGTTCTATTGCTCCACTGTGAATCAATGTTTTTCCTGGACAGGCCGCTGAAAACTCTCCCAGCCCATTTACTTTCTGAAAATTCCTCAGCCGTTCTTCATACTCAATTTTACGGCGAGCTTCCCTCAGTTCAAAATTATTTCAACTAGTCCAGTAGTTACTCATGGCCGATTTTTTTCTTTTTTTTTGCATTGCCGCCACCAAAGTATCTTAAGTGCGGCCTTCTTTTTCACACGTATTTCTGACAACCAACGTTCACTTTCACATTTTCATTTTGCTTGCACTAGTACTTGAACCATAGACTTGTTCTCCCGATTTATTTCCCATTTACTAGTTACTTCATCCTGCGGCAACTGCGCCTTTTTTGCCTGCCTGTGCTCTCGGCATGTTTTCTGTCGTTCGGCGATCGCTTCTCGTATCTCCCTGTTTCCACCAGCTTTTAGGTTTCCTTTCCAACGAACATGTTCTTTCTCTTTCCTTATTTCTGCCGTTATTACACGTAGAAGCTCACTATACTCGCAATCTATTTGGCCATTTGCCAAGTTCTTCCTCGATTCTAGTGACAATATTTGTTATTTGTTCAGAGTTCCAATTTGGACTGGCCATTTTGCACTCCTTCCTTTCTTTCCCAGCTACTTATCCCATCTTCAAAATGATGCGTTTATGGTCACTCCCTATGCTGCTATACCCTTCCTCATCAATGACCATTTCTCTCAACTATCATGAATTCTTTTTGTCATCAGACAGTAATCAATGGTTGATTGCCGGTTTCCCACTTCCGACGTGATCTGCCTTCACACTCAGGCCCGGTATTCACGATAACGAGGTTATGTTGCTCACAAAAATCTAGCATTGACTTCCCGTTGTTGTCGGTATAGCCATCTAAATCCTTTATGTGGGCATTCATATCACCTAATAGGATAATTTCAGCACCATTCCTGAAACCCTTAATATCCGCGCTTATGCATTCAACTAACTCTTTAATCTTCTCTCTGCAATTTTTTCCGGTCCACAAATACGTAACATCCAGCCAAGTTTTTCAACTCGTGGTACCTGATAACCAAAGATGCTGTTGACATTTTGAATTTACTCTTTCCATTTCGCTCCCTGATGGATGAGCATTCCGCCTCCCCCTCCCTTTCTTTCCGACTCAGTTCTGTTGCACCCTTCCCAAACATAATTCTCATTCACTGGCGGCTCTTCCGAGTCTCTAAGGTGCATTTCTGTAACCGCATACACCCCTGTTTGTTCTTTATTTAACTGCTCCGCAATATCTGCCCATTGCTCCTTTCTGCCGCCTTGCATGCTTATGTAGCTTGTTGCACGGCGAGCTCTCTTTCTTGCTTTGAACCTTTTTCTGAAATCGACGGCGATGCTCTTCTGAGGTTCCCTGAGGGGACCTTCTTTATTACTACCTAGTCTGGCCTCCTGAGCGCCCGTGGGCCCCCTAAAAAAGCAACAGCGCGACCACCAAGTCGCCACCCAACTTCTCGTCATCATCCGCCTGGTTACGCCCACTGCAGGGCAAAGGCCTCTCCCATACTTCTACTACCCCGGTCATGTACTAATTGGGACCATGTTGTCTCTCCAAACTTCTTAATCTCATCCACCCAGCTAACTTTCTACCGCCCCCTGCTACGCTTACCTTCCCTTGGAATCCAGTCCGTAACCCTTAATGACCATCGGTCATCTTCCCTCCTCATTACATGTCCTGCCCATGCCCATTTCTTTTTCTCCATTTTATTTAAGATGTCATTAACTCGCGTTTGTTCCCTCAAGCAATCTGATCTTTTCTTATCCCTTAACGTTACACCCATCATTCTTCTTTCCATAGCTAGTTGCGTCGTCCTCAATTTAAGTAGAACCTTTTTCGTAAGCCTCCAGGTTTCTGCCCCATACGTGAGTGCTGGTAAGACACAGCTGTTTTACACTTCTCTTGAGGGATAATGGCAAGCTGCTATTCATGATCTGAGAATGCCTGCCAAACGCACCCCAGCCCATTCTTATTCTTCTGATTATTTCAGTCTCAGGATGCGGATTTGTGGTCACTGCCTGTCTTAAGTAGATGTATTTCCTTACCACTCCCAGTGCCTCACTACCTATCGTAAACTGGTGTTCTCTTCCGAGACTGTGAAACATTACTTTAGTTTTCTGCAGATTAATTTTTAGGCCCACTCTTCTGATTTGCCTCTCCAGGTCGGTGAGCATGCATTGCAATTGGTCCCCTGAGTTACTAAGCAAGGCAATATCATCAGCGAATCGCAAGTTACTAAGGCATTCTCCATTAACTCTTATCCCGAATTCTTCCCAATCCAGGTCTCTGAATACCTCCTGTAAACACGCTGTGAATAGCATTGGAGAGATCGTATCTCTCTGCCTGACGCCTTTCTTTATTGGGATTTCGTTGCTTTCATTATGGAGGACTACGGTGGCTGTGGAACCGCTGTAGATATCTTTCAGTATTTTTCCATACGGCTCGTCTACACCCTGATTCCGTAATGCCTCCATGACTGCTGAGGTTTCGACAGAATCAAACGTTTTCTCGTAATCAATGAAAGCTATATATGAGGGTCGGTTATATTCCGCACATTTCTCTATCACCTGATTGATAGTGTGAATATGGTGTATTGTTGAGTAGCCTTTATGGAGTCCTGCCTGGTCCTTTGGTTGACAGAAGTCTAAGGTGTTCCTGATTCTATTTGCGATTACCTTAGTAAACACTATGTAGGCAATGGGCAGAAAGCTAATCGGTCAATAGTTTTTCAAGTCTTTGGCATCCCCTTTGTTATGGATTAGGATCCATAAGAAATGGGACGCCACTTCTCTTTCCAGCCTGTAATTGAAGTGGATCCCGTCTCGTTTAAAACCACCACACCTTCTTACTTCCCTGTTTACTTCGATAACCTTGAAATCTTTCTCTCGGCTCATTTTCCATATCGCCTCATTAGCAGCCGCTACGACTCTTTGTACGTGACTGTCACGTACAGGCACCTCCGGCACCGTGGGCACCACGATGTGCACCTGAGGGGATAGCTCGCGCAAGTCGTTCACCCCCTTCGCCAAGCGCTGGGCTAGTCCTGTCCCTTTCCTGTTTAGGACGTCATTTAGCCCACCTGCCACTATGACAAGGTTGCGCACGTGGGCATTTTCCGCGAGCTTTTCTTTTGCTCGCTCCATGACATAACCCAGTGTCCGCCCTGGACATGTTCCTACCGCCGCTCTTGTGTCGCCTTTCACCCTCTCCACAATTGCTTCTGAGCTCGTAGCCAGGTTTGAGTCGCCGGCGATTATCGCTTTTCACTTTCTCCTACCTCTCCCTGCTTCCCTTTGTCCTTTTCCGTGTGATTCGGACTCGACAAGGGGTATTGTCTCCTGTGCTCCTGCTTTTTCCATGTGGTGGCCTCAACGTTGGTGCCGCTCTTTCCAGCTAACCCTTCACCAGGTTGCATGCAATCCACATACTTTGCTAGCACTCCTTCTTCTGTCACGTCGGGGGACTGCGTTCTATTGTCACGCACATTCTCATTCACAATGGCGGCCCTGTTTAGCTTTTCCTCGGCTGCTTCAAGTCTTTTTTCAACAACCTTCCATGCATCACGCTCCCTACACCCGCCGTGGTTGCTCAGTGGCTATGGTGTTGGGCTGCTGAGCACGAGGTCGCGGGATCGAATCCCGGCCACGGCGGCCGCATTTCGATGGGGGCGAAATGCGAAAACACCCGTGTGCTTAGATTTAGGTGCACGTTAAAGAACCCCAGGTGGTCAAAATTTCCGGAGTCCTCCACTACGGCGTGCCTCATAATCAGAAAGTGGTTTTGGCACGTAAAACCCCAAATATTATTATTATTATCACGCTCCCTACTTCGCTCATTTTTGAGCTCTTTCACCTGTTTGACGAGCTCTTCTTGAAAAGTCTCCATTTTCTGCAGCCTAGTATCGACATCACAGTGTGTGCCGGTTGACTCGATTCCCTCTCCGTTCTCATCCGTCCCCTCATCTGCCTTGAGGGAACCCCCGCACACGGGTTTCTTTCCCAGCTTTCTTGCCATGTATTGCACAGCTTTTTCTCAGGCAAATACATGCATACTATAATATTGCAGAGCACGTGCCTTTAGCAATAACCGATAAGCACAGGATCCAAATCATCAATATGTCGCAAAGAAATTCTCACCACTGTTTCAAAAGCAATCAATGCCGCGGAGACCCAAGGTATGACGCTCTAGCACGCGCTCAAACACGCGGCCACGCTCTCACTTTCCTAGCAAAACACACACAATAAAACCATTAACAGTTATTAGGCTTGCCACCTCCAAGCTAACATTTAAAGGCTACAAACACTCAACGTCCCACCCGGCAGCACGTGTTGAAGCACGTGGCGTGAAAGGACGCTCTAACCATCCTGCAAAACCAAGTGTACACGAATCACATCCGCGCACACGAAATACGAGACAAAACAAAAAATAAAAAAAAATAAAACCACGCAATTGCTATTTAAAGGCAAAAAAATCTGCAAATCAAAAACAGAAGCAAGCTCAATGCATGCACAAAAACTTATGATTTTGTTGCCGCCACGCAGCCCCGAAAGGCACGTCCATTCGCCACAAAACCTCAAAGTGTATACGCCACTGCTGTGGACGTGAGTGCCCTCTGGTGGTGCTTGGAGATGGCTTCTTCCATTTTCTTCCTCATGCTTCCGTTGCACCCTCCTCCTCCGCTTTCCTCCTCGTGCACTCTTTACTCTCGCCGTATTTCATCCGCCGCTGCGCTCCGTGTTCGCTCTTTCATCGCTCGCTGTGTTCGTTTGCTCGGTTACGACGAGGAAGGACGAGGCACGCCGACGCCCAACGCAGGAACCCGCACTTAAGAGCTGCGCTCTATAATGCTGCCCCAAGTGGCCTGTGCTTCTATCCCTCTCATATTTAATGCTTACCAGTACGGTTCACGATCGCTTCTGTCTGCTGACATTTTTTTTAAGAAAATTCGAATTCACTATAGGTCCTTGTACGCAAGCGCTCTTTGCCATTGACGATTAGGCATCTATAATTATTTGTCTAGCATCCCGACTCGCGGAAATTTTCTCTCACAAAACTTTCTAGCGTAAGGCCTTTTTCTGAGTAGGGACCCAGGTGTTTAGCAGCACTGTTTGGGCGACAGCTGCAAATGCATATAATACTTATTATCAACTACTGCAGAAGGAGCATTTGCTTTGAAAAATGCAAAATACGTACCGCTTGGCAGGTAACTATATTTGTTGTCCGGCATCCAACGTTCAGCAATCCTGAAAGGCAAACCCCCTTTATCAAAAGCGGCAGTGCTCAAAATTATACGTGCTATTTAGGCAAATTCAAATTTCTTTATCGTCGAACATTATTTAAAAAAGCCTGTTTCGTCCAAAAGGGGAAGCATCGACTGGGATATCAAATAAGTAAGCAGCTATGCGAAGTAAGCATAGTAGCTTTATCGGCCATATAAACCCGGAAACATTCGCTTACTAAGTGATATCACAAGCATGGTATCAGCACGCTCAAGCAACCATGCACACATCACACTCAGTGAAGGTGGACACGCTGTGAAAACGACGGTGCCAGCAAGCGCGACAGCTGCAGCGAGCGAAGTGACCTTCGTGCGGTCTGTCGCTTCAACGCAAGAGCGGCGCGAACGCAGTGCGCACAAAGGTATGACCCATCTGCAGATCCGTTCAAGTTATGGCGCTCGCGACCGCGCGCAGCCGTTCAAAGTGGCACTTGTTGGCGGTTTCGATGTCCACCCCCAACTCCCCTCCATCCTTCGAGGCCTCCCCGCTTTCCCCCATATATCGCGCGCGAGAATGGGCCGCGATCGCCAGTTTCCCTGGCGCCCGGTCGCGAAATGTCCAGATGCTGCCGGAGCACAACACCGCCCCCTCCCCCCTCCCATCCCTCTATGGCTTTTCGGGTGATGAAGGACAGCGCGTTTGCTCTCCGCTTTCTGTCTTCGCGTGCGCCAGATTCAGACGCGATCGTCGCCTTTCCTCGCGTGCTTTCACTCCCACATGCAGCACACGACGCGCGGCGACGGAGTTATCGCTCTCGAAACTTATATGCAACATCTCAGCGATGCTGACAGCGACGGCAGAACTTCGGCTCGACGGTCCAAACATTTGCTATTTCAATAAAGGTTACTGTGTATTCGAACATATTGCGATGTGGCGGAAATAATTAAGGGACTGCGTAAAAAACGCACATATATTACATAGGCGTGTGCAGACGAATTTTTATTGCATTTCAACAGGTGATAGTATTCGTCATGTGCTTGATGCTCGCGACATTTGGGTTGACGTGGATTCAAATCTGGACATTCGTCTTCATTTATCCTCTATTGTCAGTCATGGCGCGAGGAACTTAGGCTTATTATTCAAACTTTGAAAGAAGTCTCGGTGCGCGGAACGCTCCAAGACATGTCTTCTATTGCATGAAATTTTATTAGTGCCCATAAAATAGAAGCCTTCCAGTGTCGATTCGGTCGCACTTTCGATGACAGGTATATTCGCTGACGCCGATACTGTGGCTATTTACTCAAGCCTGTCACTTGACATAAGTATGCTTCGTTTCCGTCACAGGACACTCGCGTGTAATTTCGAGTTATTGCAACAGGTGACGCTTCGACTGCTAGATTGCCGCGTTATACTGGCACTATTGCAGTTCCGGGTTCCGTCACTGAAAACCGATAGCTTTTCTGACGTGTATTACTGTAATATTTCTCTAACTGGCCTCATGAAACGGCTGCACCAGGAGTATATTGCCAGTTTAGCTGATATGAATGTTTTCATTTGTGTGTCTGTGTAAACTTGGCCAAGGATGCTTGACGCACATGAGTTTAGCAAGTATATCTTATTGTTAAGTTACATACAAACTTAAATATAAGCTTAATGAAAACGTAACACAATCACACATACACACGCATATATATATATATATATATATATGTATATATTGTGAGCATTATTTACCCCTTCATCTTCTTCATCTGTATATATTCATCATCATGGCCAGCGTCGTAGTTTTCAGCGCGCGACCTGCGCAATAAACCGTTGAGGCTTAACAGCTGTCTCGCAAGTGGGGGATGCTGCTTTCGATGCCTTGGTCCTCTACGCCTTCGAGCTCCCCTGGAGCTTCATTCAGGCCGCCGCTTGCTCCGCCTTTACGCCAGCATGCCCCAAGATCCTCAGGAGCCTCCAGGGTCACCGTCTCTGCCCCACCAGGCGTTCCTTCATGGACCGTCAGCATGCGGCAGCGCGATCCCACTATGTTCGCTGGCCTTCGTATTGACGACGTTGATGACTGGCTGGACAATTATGACCGCGTGAGTGAGTCTAACCGGTGCGATGATATGCACAAGCTTCACAACGTCGCCTTCCACCTCATTGACGTTGCCAGGACTTGGTTTCTCAACCACGAGAGCACCTTGCCTGACTGGGTGGCATTCAAGCACCAGCTTCGACACATTTTTGGCGCGCCCAACGTCCGCTCTGAGGTCGCCAAGAAAAAGCTTGATGGGCGCGCGCAATTTCCGGGGGAAACATAACCTCTTATATCAAGGACGTCCTCGCCCTTTGTCGCCGTGTTGACGCCACCATGACGGAATCTGATCGTGTCCGTCATATCCTAAAGGGCATTGCCCACATCGCGTTCAACGCACTGGCGATCAAAAATCCAAATACCGTTAACGATGTGATCGCGACTTGCCAACACCTGGACGCACTGCAGGCCATCCGTTTACAACCTGTCGTCGGTGACGCCTCCTTCGTCGGATACCGGCCTGCGTATGTTGATTCGGACTCTCATACGCGAAGAGCTCCAAGCGTGTGGCCTGCTCAGTTCTCCCGTTCTCCAGCCTCAGCCTTCTGTTCCTGGCCTGCGCGACATCATCAAAGAGGAGCTGTCCTCCATGACCTGCGCTGCGAGCTGTGGCCCTCTTTTACCATCCACCTCGTATTCTCAGGTTGCGGCCATGCAACCAACGTTCGTTCGGACAGCGCCTCCTGCTCCTGCTACTGCCCCCCACCATCTGGCGACTCTACCAGCCCGTCCGCCTGCCTCAGGATTTTACACAACCCGGCCTACGCCCCGCCGCATTTATTATTATTGTGGTATTCGCGGTCACATATCGCGTTTTTGCTGAAGACGTCAACACGCCGTGGCCACGATATTTATAAGAGTGACCCGTTGCTTCCTCCGAGTCCTTACCAGTGCCGGCTCTCCCCACGCTCACCTTCTCCACCTCCCGAAGCGCCTTGCAACTACCCTCCAGGGCGCCGCCGCTCACCCTTCCCTCTCCGACGCTTGACATCACCCCTGCAACCGGCCACCCGCACCCCTGACCACCGATCGGAAAACTAGATGGTGCCGTTTTTGGAGGGAAAACTGCATGGCTCGCACGGACTACAATTTCTCCAGCGTGCCCGGCCAATACTTTATTGGTGTGCGTAGAAGGTGTACCACTCCTAGCATTGCTTGATACGGGAGCAGCCATTTCTAATATTCATGCTGGCTTGTGCGCTCGTTTACGCAATGTTACTACACCTTACAGTGGAGCTCTTATTCGTGGTGCAAATAATGTGATTCGGTTATCGGCGCAATGCACCGTTAGAGTTTCGATCGACGGGATATGCCACCATATCCAGTTCGCAGTGTTGACTTCCTGTGCTCACATGCTTATACTACGGTGGGACTTTCTCTCTTCGGCGTCTGCTTTCATCTCGTGCCGTGAACGCCTCGTTAACTTGACAGAGACCGACAATTCCGATGACGTGCAGGAACCGCACCTACAATTACGCACTACTGACGACTGTGTGGTGCCCCCTGGTCGCGAACAACTCCTTGCAGTTAACTCTGACATCACCCATGTTGACGTTTTAGTTGTACCGTCAGGCAGTAGCTTATCCAAAGGGATTGCTCTGGCACCCAGCCTTGTTCGATTCCACAACGGCATGGCCACTTTGGCTGTACTCAACACAACCAATCGGCCAGTCCTTCTTACTAAAGGCGCCGTTCTCATGTGCGTCTTGGACACTCAGTATGTCTCTGTGCTTACCTCGACTACTGCTGTTTCACAACCACCCACAGCTATGGATCCGCTCCCTGCTACTGATCTCGCTAATACCATCAGCTCCGATCTAACGCCACTGCAGACGGGGGAGTTACTGGCGTTGTTATCAGAGCATAAATAGTATGTCCCCTCCTCTGGTACATACTTCTGCGACGGCTCATCGCATACACCCAGATGAAACTTCCATCGGGCGCCGGCAGCCATATCGCGTTTCTTCCGCTGAACGACAGATCATCAATACCCACGTGGCCGACATGCTGAAACATAGCATAATCCGCCCATCTTCAAGCCCTTGGTCGTCACCTGTTGTTTTGGTGCGTAAGAAAGACGGCTCAGTGTGATTTTGCGTAGACTACCATGCCTGGATTAAAATAACCCGCAAAGATGTATTCCCACTGCCCCGAATTTATGATACGTTAGATTCATTACAAGGCGCGGAGTATTTCTCCAGCCTTGATCTACGCTCCGGATACTGGCAGGTACCCATGCACGAAGCAGACATGGACAAAACAACCTTTGCCACACCCGATGGACTTTACGAATTTAACGTAATGCCTATAGGTCTGTGTAATGCTCCCGCCACATTTGAGCGGATGAGTGACACCGTACTACGGGGCCTAAAGTGGAAGACTTGCTTATGCTACCTTGACGACATCCTCATATTTTCGTCGACCTTCCATCAAAACTTGCAGCGCATCGACGAAGTCCTGACATGCCTCTTAGCTACTGGCCTTCAGCTGAATACAAAAAAGTGCCACTTCGCCAGCAAAACCGTTAAAGTGCTCGGACACCTTGTCAGCAAGGAGGGCCTTCGACCCGACCCCGATAAGATTACCGCTGTCCTCCGCTTCCCCAGGCCTCAACGCGCCAAAGACTTGCGTAGCTTCCTTGGCCTAGCTTCGTATTTTCGGCGCTCCATACGTAACTTTGCCACCATAGCGGCACCGCTCCATCAACTCCTTCCTTCTGGAGCTCCCTACGTATGGTCGGACGAATGCCAAACTGCTTCTGACGCCCTCAAGCTTGCCATCACGTCCGAACCTGAGCTTTGTCATTTCGACAACACCGTTCCCACTCTTCTACATACTGACGCCAGCGCATGCGGTATCGGCGCTGTTCTTCTGCAACGTCAGCAAAATTCTGAAGAACGTGTGGTTGCATGCGCAAGTCGCACGCTAACAGCTGCAGAGAAAAGTGATATGATTACCGAGCAGGAGTGTCTCGCCGTTGTTTGGTCCGTCCAAACATGTCGGGATTATCTGCACGGCCGCCACTTTACGGTGGTTACTGATCACCACGCCTTGTGCTGGTTGGCGACGCTGAAGAATTTAATAGGACGTCTCGGCCGTTTGATACTCCGTTTAAAAGAACACGACTTCTACGTCACCTACAAGTCTGGAACGAAACACCAGGATGCCGATGCTCTCTCTCGTTGTCCCCTACCACCGGGTTCAAACGCTGCTTGCTTACCACCTTCCGTGAGGAAACCACAGGACGCGTCGCCTGCATTCCCTTCGCTCGCAGCTCTCTGCCGGCTCCCATCCAGCCATTCTCATACGTTTGCCTCTAGCCAACGTAATGACTCCTTCTGCCACTTCGTTATGGAACGTATTCGCGGATCATCTCGCCCACCTTACGCTCGGCTCCGTCGGCAGTTGAAGAACTTCAAGATCGAAAATTCCATATTATACCGGTACGTGTTTCATCCCGACGGACACCGTTGGGTGGTTCCTGTCGTTCCCCGATCCCTTCGGGCCCAGATATTGGAGACCTTTCACGACGATCCCACTGCCGGTCACTTTGGTCTCCATAAAACCTACGAGCGAAATCGCAGCCGCTTCTTTTGGCCTGGACTTGCAACCAGCGTAGCCAAATACGTGGCTTCCTGTTTGCTCTGCCCACACCGTAGACAACTGACTTAACCTCCGGCTGGACTGCTCCAACCTGTCCCGTGTCCTGAAGCTCCTTTCACAGTCGTTGGTATCGACCTCTATGGACCGCTACCCTTTACCACTGGTGGTAAACGATGGATCGTCACAGCTATAGACCACTTGACACGGTACGCTGAAACAGTAGCTCTATCTTCGGGATCCGCAGAGGAGCTTGCAGCCTTTTTCTTGAAAGCCATCTTTTTACAGCACCGAGCCCCACGTGTCTTTTTGAGTGACCGCGGCAGGACTTTTCTCTCTAAACTTCTCGACGATGTTTTCCGTGCGTGCAATACCATCCATGAAACAACTTCCAGCTACTACTCTCAAATTAATGGTCTCACAGAGCGCTTTCAACGCACGCTGTCCGACATGATATCTATGTACATCAACCCTCACCACACCAGTTGGGATGTCATTCTACCATTCGTCACTTTCGCATACTACACGGCCGTCCAACGCACTACGGGATACTCGCCCTTTTTCCTCGTTTATGGTCGCTAACCGCTCACTATCCTCGACGCTACTTTCTTCGGTGTCCCCGCGCCTTCGTACACGTCAGTGTGTCAGCAGTTCGACTCGCGCATTGCCCGGCGTTGCCAATGCGCCCACCTCAACACCGACGCCAGTCAACAAGACCGCGAAATTCGCTATGATGCATCTCACCGTGTGGTTTCCTTCCACCCTGGAGACGAAGTGTTACTGTGGGCCCCAGTTCACGCTCGTGGATTGTGCGAGAAATTTCAGCCCCATTTTATTGGGCCCTACATTGTTCGGGAACAGACTTCACCCTTTAACTATCGTGTCACTCTAGTTGTTCTGCCCTTGGACGGCCGCTGCCGTGCCACGGATATTGTGCCTGTTTCTCGTTTAAAGCCTTTCGTACGGTGCTTCCCGCCATAACCAGAGGCCAGTTTGGCCTCTTCCACGCGCGGGGGAAATTGTGTGAACATTATTTACCCCTTTATCTTCTTTATCTGTACATATTCATCATCATGGCCAGCGTCATCATTTTCAGGGCGCGACCTGCGCAATAAACTGCTGAGGCTTAACAGCTGTCTCTCAATATATATATATATATATATATATATATATATATATATATATATATATATATATATATATATATTGAATGCGCGTCAAAGGAAGCTTCATGTTTTTGGAGCAAAGCAAGCAATTGTTGTGACTGCGAAAGCGTCAGGTCGGAACTGATGGCAGCTGCAAGAGCTGAAGGAGATGCGGCCCGTCCGGTACAAGGACCTTCAGAAGAAGCTGGTTTAAAGGAAACAACAGATATAGACTCCGATTCAGTGGCGCAAGCCAATGTAGTGCCTTTAGGGATGAGAATCTTTTCGGATGTCGGGTTTGTAGCGTAGAGAAGTGCAGAGCCATGATCAAACCTAACCAGCCCTGATGCAAAGGCTATCCCTCTTGCAAGACAGCGTGTAGATGGCAATACGAGCACGTCGCCGCAGTCAATCACACCAGACGTGATAGTAACGATGCTTTGATGGCGAGGAGGTAACGCGGTATCTTCTGCAGCAAGGAAGTGAAGGGGTGCGGCATCTGCATGAAGTGAATAGGTCGTGTCGGTCATGTGGAGAACGCGTTGTCCACAGCAGATGGAGGCGGAGGCCGTAGAAAGAAAATCCCATCCCAATATGAGCTGCTGGGCACACGAACTTAGCACTGCAAATTGTACGTGATGTAGAAGTCCATCGATGGAAATACGAGCTGTGCACGAGGCGATAGGTCGAATGGAGGCCCCTTGAGCAGCGAGTAGCGTAGGTCCATCATAGGGGGTCATAACTTTCCGAAGTCGCGAACACAAATCACGGTGAATGACTGAAACACTAGCACCAGTGTCTATTAAAGCTTCTACTTGTACACCTTCTACAACAACCAATATCACATTGTACGGACGCGATGGAGGAATTTCTGTCCTGTCGTTCGATGTAGCTTTTCCTCCAAAAGCTGCATAATTCAGTTTTCCGGACGACGCTCGGCAAATTGAGAAGCAGGTCTCAGTGGGGACGTAGAGCGGCGAAGGGGTGACGGCGAGCGGCGTCTCGCAGGACGGTAAGCCGTCTCGGATGCTACAGTAGGCGATGGAGAGCGTCCGCGCGGTGGACCATAAGGACGGCGTTGGTCATGGAAGCTCCCTAGACGATGGAAAGTAGCTCCCGGCGAAAAGTCATCCCGTTCATATACATCATATCCGCGACGCTCGTCTTGCTGGCGCTTGCGGCAAAAACGCGCTATGTGGCCACGATAGCCGCAGTAGTAGCAGATGGGACGAGGAGGACGCCACTGCGGATAGCTGGTTTGGGTAGGTGCGCTGGTAGTCATGGAAGTGATGTGAGCCGGTGTTGGTTTTGGAGGCATCGGTGGGACGATGACTGGAGTAGCTGCGGCTACTTGTGCGTACGTTGATGGGGCCCTAGGGGTTAGAGGGTCCGTGTACGCTGCACCAGCCATGGATGCCAATTCCTCCTTGATGACGTCTCGCAGATTGGTATCGGAGGGAGGAGAAGGCATAGGTCCCGCGGCTAAGCCAAGATACTGGAGCTCTTCTCGAATTATGGCGCGTATCATCGCTCTTAACGCAGGGTCGTCGGTGGTAGTGTTTGTAGTGGTGTCTGGCTGCAACCGTACTGATTCGAGTTCGTCAAGGCGCTGGCAAGTAGCGACGATATCAGTGACGGTAGCGGGGTTCTGGATGGCTAAAGCATTGAAAGCAATAGCTCCGATGCCTTTGAGGATGTGGCGAACCCTGTCTGATTCGGTCATGGCCGTGTTCACGCGTCGACAAAGAGCAAGCACATCCTCGATGTACGACGTATAAGATTCACCGGGCTGTTGCTTGCGAGTGTCGAGCGTCTTTTTTGCGAGGGCGGAACGAACAGCCGGTGTGCCGAAGATTTGGCGGAGCTGCTGTTTGAAAGCGCCCCAGTTCGTGAAATCAACCTCATGGTTGAAAAACCAAGTCTTCGCTACTCCTGTCAGATAAAAGGCGACGTGACGTAGCTTGGACGCATCGTCCCAACGGTTAGCCGAACTCACTCGGTCATAGTCGTCCAGCCAATCCTCGACGTCTTCGCCGCGAAGTCCAGCAAACAGATGCGGATCGCGCTGGTGCCCACTGACAACCCAATACGGAGAGGCTGGGGTAGCCGAGGCCGAGATGGTGGAAGTAGAAGTGCCTGTTGGCTCGTCCTGCGACATGCTGGCGGACAGCTGGCACAATCGGCGACCCGATCGAAGCTCCAGGAGGTTGAGAGGGGAGTCAGAGGACGGGGGACCGAAGAGCACACTCCACCACTTGTGACGCAGCAGTAATCACGGCGTTTATTCCGCGTCAAAAGATTAGGCGAACCGACCACGCCCACAGCACGGAGCACACACGAGAACCAGCCCCACAAGCGATGATGAAGAAGAACCCCATATGAACCCCATATGATGATGATCGTGTACAGATGACAGAATACAGCTTATAAATTCCCACAATATATATATATATATATATATATATATATATATATATATATATATATATATATATATATATATATATATATATATATATATATATATATATATATATATATAGCTGTCGAGCATAGAAACACAGGATCCGGCGCGGACATAGCTGTAAGAATAGAAGCACGTAGGAGGAGTAACAGGATTTACTGGCGTTTCGCCGGTGCAAGGCCTTCATTATAAATGCTTATCTGTGTATGTATATATATCTATACGTCTATATATATATATATATATATATATATATATATATATATATATATATATAATCCACAACCTTTGCATCTCGCGTGCGATGCCCCACTGATTGAGCGACTACGGCGCGGTTTCGCCATCCACTTTCTTGGGTATTTGTGTCCTAGTAGAATCCTGGGAGTGTTAGCCCGCGCCACCGCTCACAGACCTTGGTCTTGGCGGCAGACGTGGAACGTCCATCTTACCGCTGGCGTCACGGGAACGTGATCTTTTCGGGTGAAGGCAACGGGCCAATAAACCCAAAGATGCTACCTGAAGGCACCAATGTTGCCGGATTCGAGACCCTCCTTATGCAATAAATGGGAAGAACAGGGGTTACCGAGGGGCCCGATTTTTATTAGTCATATCATCGGGCCCCTCGGGTGATCGGGCCGCATGATATGATATGCCCTCTGCCCTCTGCCGAGTCATGACGATTCTCCATTGCCTCTCCGTACCATCGTGCGTCCGGAGTCATCTTCATTGGCTTTACCCATCGCACCCCTCGAATGGCTAAGACCCGAGAGCCCATCTGTCCTTGTGTCCCACCAACGTATCCACCCATACTGCCGAACTATTCTCCAATGCATGGAAGGTTCTTTGTCACCTCCGAACGCCCGACTTCGTCAACAACTTCATCAATTCTAGCTGCGCAAGGGGCTTTACATGACTACATTTATCACGTCGGTGGCTACAAATGGGTCCTGGTCACCACGTTCTCTGCAACGTGAGGTGCACGAAGCGTTTCACGATCATCCGACGAGCGGTCATTTAAGCTACCACAGGACTTACGACAGAATACGAAGTCGTTGTTCCTGGTCTGGCCTGTCTTCAGCCGTTGCGAAGTACGTTGCACCCTCCTTTTGCTGTCAAAGCGGCAAACGACCAACAACAGCTCCTTCTGGCTCTTTACAACCTCTGCCTTGTTCCGCTTCGCCTTTCGAAGTAGTTGGAATAGACTTGTATGGTCCTCTTCCCACGACCTCACATGGCAATCGTTGGATTGTAACGGCCGTAGACCATCTAACACGCTACGCGTAGACAGCATCTCTACCATCCGGGAGTGCTGCTGAAGTCGCCTATTTCTTTCTACACAATTCCTTACGCCATAGCGCTCCGCGCGTTCTTCTCAGCTACCGCCGCAGAGTCTTCTCTTCTATCCTTACCCAAATTCTGCGTGCGTCTAACACAATTCGCAAGACGACTTCCAGTTACGATTCCCAGTCCAGTGGCTTGGCGGAGCATTTTCATTGTACCCTCTCAGACACGATTGCGTTCTACAGGCGCCGACAAAAGTGGCATACTCCACGCAGTCCACGCAGCGGGAGCCAGAACAGAGGCACACTGCATCGCGACGCCGTCTACAGGAGGCATCTGGGATCGAGACAGCCAATGGGTGCCCTTTATTATCGGCAGACATGATCACAGATGCTGCCTGTAGATGGTGTTGCGATGCAGTTTGCCGTTGCTCCAGCTCCCGCGGCATGGACTGCGTGGAGTACACCACTTTTGTCGGCGCCTGTACATCCGCCTCGACCACACGAACTGGGATGCAATCCTGACGTTCCTGACATTCGCCTATAACATGGCTACGCAACGTACCATCGGCTATTCACCTTTTTCCTCGCCTATGGCCGATTACCAAGTTTCGTTCTTCATGTATCGTTAGTTTCGACTCCTGTACCCCCAGCAGCTCCTTTCTCGGAACTGCTTCTGTCTCGCCTTGCGGACTGCCGTCGCTTCCCCCACTTTCACAGCGGCATCTCTCAGGACGCTCGCAAATCTTGTTACGACTCGGCGCACCGTGCTGTGACTCTTTCTCCTGGCGATGAAGTTCTTCTTTGGACTCCTGTGCGCGTTCCCGGCTTATGCGAAAAATTTCTCAGGCGTTTTATCGGACCTTACATGGCCACTGAGCAGACATCACCTGTCAATTACCGCGTCTCGCACCTCAGAATGCATCTGATTATCATTGACGTGGGGCAGAGATAGTGCATGTCTCTCACCTAAAAGCATATACTCGACGCATTTCATAATAGTCCCGCGCGCCCAGGCGGCCGCTTAGTGCGAGTGAGGGAATTATTGTGAGCGCAGCACATGCCTTACTTTCAACTTCATCATCTCGACCTATCATCCATTGTACATCTTTTCATCTGCATATATGATCACCAGCAGGACAGCTTGATCCTCGTGGTAGTAGCACGAGCTAAGCTGGAATAAAGTCGTCATTACAATATATATTGTTATGTGTAGAAAGACACAGACGAAAGAGGCTATTTACGGGCTATTTACACTGGACTGGAGCCAGAGTACCAGGCCGACATTCGCTCGCGCCAAGGGCACAGACCCACTTCGTCGTCGTTCTCGCGGTGGCTCGTCCCTTGAGCATAGCTCGATGAAATCGTAATACTACACCCCGGTGGCAAAAGCGCCGTCACGGTGCTGTTAAATATCCAAGGCGCGTGAAGAGTTGTAGGGTTTGAGTCGGGTGACGTGGACAACGTCACTGTTGTCACAGCAGAGGACCTAGTGGGCGTGACTAGAACGATTTAGTTGGTGACGTCGGTCACTTGGCGAAGCACGCCAAGCACGCCAAGCACGACAAAGGCGAACTTTACGCGATGGTGACCAAAGCAACACGAGGGTGCCGGGCACAAAATGGACATCACGATGACGGAGGTCGTAGCGTTGCTTTTGTTTGCCTTGAGAGACTTGTAGACGAGCGCGCGCAAGTTGGCGAGCATGGTCAGCATGAGCGATAGCATCACAGGCATAAGTGCTAGTTGATGCCGTGGTGGACGGAAGCACAGTGTCCAGTGGTAGCGTCGGTTCACGGCCATACAAGAGGTAAAAAGGAGAAAAGCCAGCAGTGTCAAGACGGGAAGAGTTGTACGCAAAGGTAATGCAAGGTAGAGCCAGGTCCCAGTCACGGTGGTCGTCTGAAACGTATTTGGATAGCATCTCTGTAAGGGTGCGGGTCAAACGTTCAGTGAGGCCGTTCATTTGAGGGTGGTAGGAGGTGGTAAATTTATGCTGTATTGAGCAGGCACGCATGATGTCGTCAATGGCTTTGGCCAAAAATGTACCGCCACGGTCAGTTAGCAATTGACGCGGAGCGCCATGCATCAAAATGATATAATGTAGGAGGAAGTCCGCAACATCAGTAGCGCAGCTGGCCGGAAAAGCATGAGTTACGGCGTAGCGAGTAGCATAGTCCGCTGCGACTGCAACCCACTTGTTTCCTGATGTAGACTCCGGAAATGGGCCGAGAAGGTCCAAGCCGACATGATGAAAGGGCTCGGCAGGGATGTCGAGCGGCTGCAGGTAACCAGCGGAGAGCTGGGAAGGCTTCTTGCGTCGTCGGCAAAATTCACAAGCGGAGACGTAACGTCGTACGGAACCGACAAGGCCCGGCCAGAAAAACCGGCGACGTACATTGTCATAGGTTCGAGATACGCCGAGGTGTCCTGCCATTGGTGCGCCGTGAAGCTCTTCTAGAACGGCTGAGCGGAGATGTTTAGGTATGACAAGTAGGAACTCAGAGCCGTCCGGATGAAGGTTACGACGGTACAGAGTACCGTCGCGGAGGACGAAGAGGCGTAGAGTGGCGTCGGCCGGAGAGTGTTCAAAACGGTCGATGAGGACTCTGATGTAGGTGTCACGACGTTGCTCGTCGGCGAAATGAAGCAGCTGCGACACAGAGAATACGCAAGCAGCACTGGTAACATTGGAGGAGTCAGAGTCGTCAACAGGGTAACGCGACAAGCTGTCAGCGTCTTGGTGCAGGCGGCCAGACTTGTAGACCACGGAGTATGAAAATTCTTGTAGCCTCAAAACCCATCGACCAAGCCGGCCGGTAGGATCTCTTAGCGATGAGAGCCAGCAGAGAGAATGATGGTCAGTGACTACGGAAAAAGGGCAACCGTAAAGGTAAGGACGGGACTTCGCAACCGCCCAGACTACAGCAAGGCATTCTCGTTCCGTAATGGAATAGTTGCCTTCCGATGGTGTGAGGAGGCGGCTCGCATAACCAATAACGTGATCCTGGCCACGCTGACGCTGGGCTAAGAAGGAACCTACGCCATGACCGCTGGCATCTGTACGCAATTCTGTAGGGGCATCAGGGTCGAAGTGGGTGAGAATGGGTGGGGAGGAGAGAAGGGTAACGAGACGAGAGAAGGCGGCGGCTTCTGCAGTACCCCACGAGAATTGTACGCCTTTCTTCAAAAGATTAGTGAGCGGTCTAGCAATTGCCGGAAAATCTTGAATAAAACGACGAAAGTACGAGCATAGCCCTACAAAACTTCGAACGTCTGCGGCTGTCTTCGGAACCGGAAAGTCTCGGACAGCGCGAGTTTTGTCGGGATCAGGCTGTACTCCGTAAGCGTCAACGAGGTGGCCCAGAACAGTAATTTGGTGGTGGCCGAAACGGCATTTGGACGAGTTAAGCTGCAGCTTCACCTTTCGAAATACATCAAATATGGCTATATCATAAGCAGCCAGCAAACACTGACACCAAGGACAACATAGGGGAAATTACTTGTGCTTAATCAGTGAAATAAAGAAACGATAAATAATGAAAAATAAAGTGGATGAAAAAACCAACTTGCCCCAGGTGGGAACCGAACCCACAACCTTCGCATTTCGCGTGCGATGCTCTACCAATTGAGCTACCGCGGCGCCGTTTTCCCGTCCACTTTCTTGGGTATTGATGTATCCTAGTAGAACCCTGGCAGTGTTAGCCAGCGCCACCACTCACAAACCTTGGCGGCGGACGTGGAACGTCCTTTTTGCCACAGGCGTCACGAGAACGTGAACTTTTTGGGTGAAGGCAACTGGTCAATAAACCCACACATGCTACCTCAAAGCATCAATGATGCCGGATTCGAGACTTTCGTTATGTAATAAACGAGAAGAAAGGGGGCTGACCGAGGGGCCCGATTTTTATTAGTTATATCATAAGAAGCCAGCAAACACTGTTAGTATAAGTATAGCTTTTAGACGCTCAAGGTGAGTGTCGAGCGTGGGCGAGAAGACGATGACATTGTCGAGGTAACAGAGACATGTGGACCATTTGAAACCTCGGAGCAAGGAGTCCATCATACGCTCAAAGGTGGCAGGGGCGTTGCATATTCCAAACGGCATTACTTTAAATTGGTATAGGCCATCAGGTGTGATGAAGGTGGTTTTCTCTCTGTCCATATCGTCAACAGCAATCTGCCGGTATCCAGAACGACGATGAATAGAAGAGAAATAGCTGGAACCATGGAGGCAGTCAAGGGTGTCGTCAATACGTGGGAGCGGGTAGCAGTCCTCAGTAATGTTGTTCAGATGACGGTAGTCTACACAGAAGCGCCACGTGCCATCCTTCTTCTTAACTAACACTACAGGTGACGCCCAGGGACTCGAAGAAGGCTGAATGATGTTTTTGTCTAGCATTTTGTTCACTTCACTTTGGATTACTTGGCGTTCCGACGCAGAAGCTCGATACAGTCATCGGTGAATCGACAGTAAGAATCCGATGCTTGACGGCGAGCGTCTGGCCTAAAGGGCGATCGTCGAAGTCGAAAATATCTCTGCAGGACGATAATACTTGGTAAAGGTCTTCAGCCTGCGCAGAAGACAGATCCGTCGCGATCATTTTCTGTATCTTCGGATCGGCGGCCGAGGCTGGCACGATGGGCCTGCTAAGCTCGCAGGAAGCATCGGTCGATAATGTTGCCACGTGATGGTCGCCGAGACAATCAACGTTGGCAAGGCAAATACCTTGCTGTGGAATTTGCTTTGCCAATCCAAAGGTAAAGATAGGCATAAAAGTGCGGTTCGCAGTAATAGTAAGTATACTGTGAGGCATGGTAACGTCATACTGTAGTGGAATGTCGGGCAGAGGAGTGACGAGGTACTCGCCGTCAGAGACTGGTGGGGAAAACAAGAGTTCAATATAGGCTATTGATTTTGGCGGCAGGCGAATAAAGCCGGTGGGGCGTAGGCGGTACTGGGGTGCGCCAGAAGGTTCTGCGAGAATCGGCAACTCAAGGCGAAGGGTCCTGGCAGAGCAGTCAATAAGAGCAGAATGCGCGGAGAGAAAATCGGGGCCGAGAATGAGGTCGTGGTGTCTATGAGCAATCACGGTGAAGAGGACAGGAGTGTGGCGGCCGGCGACGCTAACACGTGCCGTACATATGCCGATGATAGGCACAGTACAGCAATCCGCAACGCGGATGACGCGTGCCGACGCTGGGGTGAGGAGCTTGTTCAGTCGTCGTCGGAAGGCAGCACTCATAATAGAAAGATGTGCCCCTGTATCGATGAGTGCCATGACAGGATAGCCATCAACGTCAACGTCAAGAAGGTTTTAGTTCGTGTTTAACGTGAGCAGAGGATTTGAGGGCAGTGTCGACAACGCAGTTTCACCTCCAGAAGCTGCAGTGCCTAGTTTTCCGGCTGGGCCCAGGAGGCGATAGGCGGCGAAGAGAAACGGCGGGGTTGGGGCGAACGAGACTGATGGCGTCGAGGTGAGGGCGAGCGGCTGTAGCGTATGTTCGGAGCAGGGGCATCAGCGGCATTGGGTTCATGGCGGGTGGCATAGGGAACTGAAGGTCCAAAGGTGCGGGAATAAGTGGTGGCGTATGTACGAGGAGGCGGTGGCCATCGGTTGCGGTAGTGACGGGCGACGTGGCCGATGCGACAGCAATGGAAACAGATCGGTCTGTCATCAGGAGAACGCCTTTCGGATGGGTTGCGGCGACATGGGGCAGAAAAGGACTGTCGGGGACGAGGAGGGCCGGTAGAGAACTGGGGAATGCTGGGTTGAGATGTTGAACACACGGAGTTCAGACCCATGTTCTCAAATTCCTGTCAGACTACGGCCTGAATCATGGCAATCGTGGTTGCTGGCGGATCGGGAGGCGTCACGGAGAAAACTGGTGAACTGGCGGCCTCGAGCTCGCGGCGAACAATACGCGTGACGACGTCACAGGTGGTGGCCTGACGCGGTCGACCCTCACATGACGACGTAGCATGTTGGGTAGGCGCGTGATGTGGTGTGTGATACGGCGGCTCTTGGCTTTTTCAAGGCGACGGCATTCTTTAATGATGGCGTCGATTGTCGAGACGTTGCCGAAAACAAGCAAATTGAAAGCGTTGTCGGCGATGCCATTTAGAACATGTGACACATTGTCTGATTCAGACAAAGCATCGTCAGCTTAGCGGCATAGAGCCAAGATCTGGAGGATGCACGAAACGTACGGCTCTGTAGATGACTGTACACGAGACGCAAGAGCCTTTCTCGCGGCAACCTTGCGCCCAATGGGGTCACCGAACAGTTCCCGTAGCTTTTCTTTGAAAGTGTCCCAGCTGCTTATCTCGTCGTCATGCGTCCGCTAAGATTAAAGATGACATTGGCGAGCATAATGGTTGGGTCCCACCTGTCATTAGCGCTGGCATGTTCATATAGCTTGATCAATTCGTCAACGTCCTGTCCCTCCAGGCCAGAGAACACACCAAGGTCGCAATGCTGGCCTACCGGTGGATTGGAGCAGTCGGACCAGCCGAAGCCGTTGCAGAGGCGGGCTCGTCACCGGGAGGCATGGTGACAAGCTCGATGTACCGACCACTCCGGAGTTCCGCGGTGAGGACGGGGATCGCTGGCCTCCACCAGAATGTTATGTGTAGAAAGACACAGACAAAAGAGGCTATTTACAGGCTATTTACGCTGGACTGGAGCCAGAGCGCCAGGCCGACATTCGCTCGCGCCAAGGGCAAAGACCCATTTCGTCGTCGTTCTCGCGGCGGCTCGTCCCTTGAGCATCGCTCGATGATATTGTAATAATATATAATAAAAAGCCAACAAACAGTGACACCAAGGACATCATATGGAAAATTACTTGTACTTACTAAATGAATTAAACAAATGATAAATTAATGAAAATGAAAGTGGCTCAAAAATCAACTTCCGGAAAATAGGGAATGGTCCTACGTCTCCGCATTACGCGTTTCATGATTATATATATATGCGTGCGTGCGTGTGTGTTTGAGTGTGTGTGCGTGTGTGTGTGCGTGCGTGTGTGTGTGTGTGTGTGTGTGTGTGTGTGTGTGTGTGTGTGTGTGTGTGTGTGTGTGTGTGTTTGTGTGTGTGTGTGGAAAAGCGACTACAGGTCCTTTCTGCGAAATAATCTTCATCTCTTCTGATAATACCAAGGCCTTCAAAGGCACGCCTGACTGCTCCAATAGATTAGTTTGGGCTTCCCTGCACTCATGGATCTACGTGACTTTATGCCACTTGGATATCACTTTTGTATTTCGCAGATTGGAGCGTTCGGTTGTCAATCCCGCTCTTTGCCATCTGAAAGATGTGCGCACCAAACACAAAAGCATCACGAGTTTGCAGCGCGTCGTATTAGCTGACAATGCCTATGTCTAGGTTGAGCAACAGATCATGTGAGATGTACAAAGTTGGACCAGACGTACCAACTTAATTGTGGTTTGGCTTTCTTAATGTGTTCTCTCTACATGTTCGCTATTTGTTGTGAGTTCACGAAAATAAGCTTCAATTCGAGTTCGTGTATACTTACCTTATACACCATTTCAATCTAAATATATTTGTTTTCACTCTACAAGAAACATTATAGCGTTATATTTATAACGGATGGAGGCAACCAAGCTTAACCTACACTAGATTGTGAACAAGAAATGTTAATGCGTCACCTATAAAATATTAGCAGTTTGAATTTTATTTGTTCCGTGCAAAACAGAAAACATCAAATATCGATGTCGGAGACTATATGTATTCATTCTTACTAAAGGTACAGCTTACGGAACAGTAGGTCGTTGTTCATATCCGAAAGCAGGCTGAGCATGTAAAAAAAAGCGACAGGGGGGCCTGCAAAGACTCCTTGTTGCTGTTATTTCAGCTACTACGAACATTATGAATTTCACAAAAAGTGTCCCTTCATGGGTCTTTACCTGAATGTCCTCAAGCCTACCAATGCTGCTACCAATGTCCTATGGCCGCGCACGTGAGGTCTCGTGCTGATATTGTCCACATACGGGTGAAGTCGAGTGTGCGACGGCAACCCGTCTCGTGGTCATCATACATAGCGAAATGAAGGGGTGAGGAGAGTGACCAAAAGATATAAAAGCGTTTTTAAATCAAAACGCTTTGAAATATTTTTTGTTGGTGTCGTGACTCCTTCATTTAGCTAGTGTCTACATGCGTATTGCGGGCTTTTTACTGAGGTGCACACTGATTATTTTAAGGTAGTCACTAGAGTGGGGTTTTCCAACGTTTTTCTTGGCACCGTTCATGTTGGAAAGAACGTTCACGACTGAATGCGTTGAGATGAAAAGACGGTAGGGTGGCTTACGCAGAAATGAAATATTAGCTCAAAATGTGGGTCACACAAACCTCACGTAGAGATCCTTCATAGTGGCCACAGACACGGCGACGCTCTTGATTTGTAGCTCGTACGCTTTGGCCTCCAGAGCCTTGATGACAGCAAGCATGTCTTGGTTCTGACGAGTCTCGAGCGAAATCGTCATCTCATCGCCCTCAGAGTGTTCGGCGAAAGATCCGGGAGCCCAATGTCGCACAGCCTTCAGCAGCCTCTCGAACGGAAACTGGCTAGGGTTCACGCCAATTCGAAGCTTAAAGCCTGCTTCTGCAAAAAATGATAGCAGAAAAGGGTTACAAGAATTAAGAATACCGCACATGGTACGATTTGTCCCTGCGTCACAAGTGGGCCTTCTGGACACAAGTTATTGAGTCGCACTACTTGAAGAAATACATATGCGCGTTTTCCACAATGGTGCAGGTGCTGACAGTATAGCTTAGGCACAATGTAGCAGAAGAGCCTGCAATCCGCTTAGTGCTCTTCCTGTGAGAATATGTAATCTCGAAGCTTACTCATAAAACTACGGAGGGCACTCAGTCCTTGAAACGGTTGGAAAAACTAGGAACGCGGTATTACATCGTACTAAGCTTCTGTATCGTGTAGGATTTCTTGGTGTCACGTCATGGGGAGCGTAGTTTGTCTTCAATATTGTGTTTAGCACATTTTCCAGTACTGAAACCACTTGAAATTATTTCACTGAGGTTGACAGACCCCTTACTCTAATTTCGCTCACAGTTAGTGTTATCTTTTGAAGTGTTTGCGTTACACACCAGTGTGCAGAAGTCCTCTGCGTTTTAAGTACACGCATAGCGCATACACGTGCGTGTTTGTGTGTGTAAACACAAAAGTGATATTTGCAGTGCTTGGGTAAAACGGAAGCGAAACGACATGAAAAGAACACACTGAATTTTCAATCGCCTAAGCGCTTATATGGCTACCAAGCGCGCGCTCTGCTCGCGTTCACATGAAAAGTTTGAAAGTTTGGTTAGCGCCTGCTACAAACTGTGGTCCCTGACCGGCAGCCGAACAGGGTGAGTTATCCTGCACTGCAATCTAGACTATGTTGCCTTTAGTTTTTCTTTCTTTCTTTTTTCAAGTATGTACCATTGTGCACGGGAAACATTTTCTCTCAAGTAATAAGTTGTTCATTGCAAACAATAAAATAACCAACAATGAGAGCGAAAAAAAAACACATGCTATTTAGGCGGCGAACCCCGACCACAGACACGTCCGCTTTCCGTGTGGTGTTTGCTACTAAAATAACTGAACACCAAGTCCGGCGCTAGTTTGTACACGTGACGTTGGTACGGGGCATTATTCCGAGTGGAAACACTAGAGAGGAACTTCACGGATCTGTAGGGACTTCGCCGCTTCAGCTTTGAAAAGCCTTTTGGTCGCTTGATTTATCTTAATAATGTCAACTGAAATTTATTGCATGGTAATAATTACGCTCATGTGCCGATAATTTGTGCTATTACATGGTTTTCAGATAGTTATAAATAAAAGGGACTCTGTAGAGCTAGGCGTGCAGCGTGTGCAGATGGACCAGCGTCAGGGCATTTTACTCTGACAAAGGCTGGTCCACCAGCCGTAAACGTCAAATAAACACGTCTTGCGTAGAAAAAGTTCGCCTCTTTCCTGCACATATATATATATATATATATATATATATATATATATATATATATATATATATATATATATATATATATATATATTGCTCTTGCTGAGACGCGCTGCCTGTTGCTCTCTTGTACTGTATTCATATTAGATTCTGGTGGAGGTGCTACGGTATTCCCCAACCTTGAATTACGCACCCGAACTCTGCCATCCGTCATGCCTGACAACCCCAGCCCGACATCCCCACCGGTAACTCCAGCCATCGTTTGTGCCGGTGCCCAGCATCAGGGGGATCCTGATATCTTCAGCGGCACCGATGAGAAAGACGTTGAAGATTGGCTGGAATCGTATGAACGCGCCAGCAACACCAACAAATGGGACGATCATCTAAAACTCGGCAACGTGCTCTTCTATTTATCGGGCGTCGCCAAGCTGTGGTTCAAAAACGAGGAAGCCGATCTCCGCACATGGGCTAGCTTCAAAACCGGCTTCGCAGAAGTTTTGGGCCGCCCTGGCATGCGCAAACTTCGCGCTGAACAACGCCTACGAAGCCAATCTCAGCAAACTGGTGAAACGTTCACCAGCTACATAGAGGACATCGTCGACCTCTGCCGGCGTGTCTACCCGACGATGGCAGAGGCAGACAAGGTACGTCACATCATGAAGGGCATTTCCAACGAAGCCTTTCATATGCTCCTCTCCAAAAACACAGGCACTATCTCTCAGGTCATTGAGCTTTGCCAGAGTTTCGACGAGCTCTGCAGACACCGCCTTCTCACGCGGCGCCCCCTGCGTCCGACGAAACCCTCGCGGCCATGACCGCGGCTCCTGAGATGGACTCCCTGCTTGGCCAGATAAAAGGAGTTCGTCCGTGCTGAGGTCGCTCGTCAGCTTTCGCTGCTGTCCTCAGCCACGCCACCACCATCGCCTTTGCCGGCCAACTTTCGCCAGGTCATCCAGGGGCAAGTGTACTCAGCTCTCCCTTCTGCCCGTGAGACTCCAGCTGTGCCGACTCCCGTTGTTTTCCCGATGTGACTGCACCTCTCAGCTATGCCGATGCTCTCGCGCGGCCACCACCTCCGCATCCCCATCGGTCGTGCCACTGCGTCCAGCTCCTCACTTCGTTCAGCCACGGTACAGTAGTGGACAATGGCGCACTCCTGACAACCGGCCAATGTGTTTTGCAAGTGGTGTACCTGGCCACGTTGCACGATTTAGTCGTCACTACACAACGTCCTACCACCGTAGCTTCAACGCCGCACCATACGTTTCCCCATTTCCGTCATCCTCCGTGTCTCAGAGCACCGGCCACATGTCTTCCTACTCGGACCACCGTCCTCTTGTTGACGGCCGTTCGCCATCGCCTCGACGCCGCTCGCTTTCGCTGATGCGCCGTCGTCCTTCTACGCCGGAACGGGAAAACTAATCGTTGCAACTCCAGAGGCAAGAACTGCGTCACCCACGTACAGACCAAGGCCTCTCCCTTCTGCGACTAATGCTATTGACGTATATGTGGACGCCATCGCTGGTGGCGCAGTTTCAGTTATTAGTGCCAAACTTTGCCGTTCGCTCAGAAAAGTCGCGATGCCACTGTCCAACGTGTCAATTCGTACTGCCACCGCAGACCGCATCACGCCTGCACCTGCGTGTACTGCTCGCGTTGTGATCAACGGCCTCCTCTACATCGTCGAAATTTTGGTGCTTTGTTCTTGTTCCCACGATCTTATTTTGGGATGGGTCTTCCTTTCCGCTAATAAGGCCATCATCGACTGTTCTCGTGCTGAAGTGGAAGTGGAATGCCCCGCTCCTTGATGCTTGTGAACCTGAAGATAAAGTATTTGTTGCCGAAGACGTTACGATTCCACCGCACTCATCTGCCTTTGCCACAGTGTCATGCAACATTGTTGCTGATGCCAGCGCACTTTCTACGCCATGTGCAATTTTCGCTCGTCTCAAATGTTCCCCGCTGCCTTTCGCTCTTTTGGACGTTCATGCCGGCGTCAGCAGATTGCTCGTCGCCAACCGATTATCCTGTCCTCTCACGCTGCTTCGTGGGCAGTGCGTTGGCTGTGCCCAGTGTGTCGACCCTGCTGCCGTGATTGACATGCCAACTGGTCCCAGCGCCACTCATGAGGTCGCCGGAGTGACCTGTAACCCCACGCAGGAGCCGACTTCGCTCGATGTTTTACATAGCGCCATCGCCGACACGTTGACTGTTGCTCAACGCGCCCAGCTTCTACGCCTTCTCGACAAGTTCCGCTCGTCTTTCGACTGCCAGCAGGTTCCCTTGGGCCGCACGTCAACTGTTTGTCATCGCATCGACACGGGTACCAATGCGCCACTGGGACAAAGACCATATCGCGTATCCGCGACAGAGCGCCGTGTAATCGACGACCAAGTAGCTGACATGCTCAAGCGCGGCATCATTCAGCCTTCGGATAGCCCCTGGGCATCTCCCGTTGTTCTTGTTAAAAAGAAGGATAGATCGATTCGATTCTGTGTCGATTACCGTCGTGTTAACAAAATAACTCGTAAAGATATTTACCCTCTACCGAGAATTGACGACGCCCTTGACTGTCTCCAAGGCGCGGAGTTCTTCTCTTTTATCGACTTACGCAGCGGCTATTGGCAAGTCCCTATGGCACCCGAAGACCAACCTAAAACGGACCTTCTAACACCAGATGGCCTATATGAATTTCGTGTCATGCCTTTCGGGTTTTGCAACGCCCCCGCAACATTTGAGCGTATGATGGACAATCTTTTACGTGGTCTCAAGGGGAAAACGTGCCTGTGCTACTTAGATGATGTGGTTATTTTTTCGCCCGATTTTCCCACCCATCTCTGTAGGCCGGAGGAAGTGTTGTAGTGCCTAACTGCCGCCGGCCTTCAGCTCAACCTGAAGAAATGCCACTTTGGCGCACTAAACACAGTATTCTTCCTGACGCCACCAAGCTCCGTGCAGTAGCTGATTTTCCCAAGCCTTCCTGCGTAAGAGAACTTCGCAGCTTCCTTGGCCTGTGTTCTTACTTTCGCCGCTTCATTCAGAATTTTGGGTCCATCACCGCTTCTTTGGATCAGCTTCTACGGAGCGACTTGAATGACTATGCCTGGTCGTCCGCTTGTGACAATGCCTTCCAAGACTTGCGTCGTCTACTGGCCTCGCCGCCTATACTGCGTTACCTCGACCCGACAGATCCGACCGAAATACACACCGACGCCAGCGGTGTTGGACTCGGCGCTGTGCTCGCGCAACGCAAATCTGGATTCGACGGTTACGTCGTCCCATATGCAAGCCGCACCCTCACCAAAGCCGACAAGAATTATGCCGTTGCGGAGAAGGAATGTTTGGCCATAATCTGGGCACTTGGTAAATTTCGACCCTACCTCTATGGCCGCCCCTTCGACGTGATTACACACCACCATGCACTTTGTTGGCTGTCCACGTTGAAGGACCCCTCAGGTCGATTAGCCCTCTGGGGTTTGCGGTTGCAAGATTTCAACGTGCGCGTTGTCTACAGGTCTGGCCGCCGCCACACCGATGCCGAGTCGCTTTCCCGTTCGCCCGTGTCAACCGAAAGCGATGCCTGCCTCTCTGCCGTTGACCACGTATTTTCGTTCCCAGCAGGCTGCGACATGGCTTCGGAGCAACGCAAGGATGCCTGGATTAGTGCTCTTATCCGCTTCTTTTCAAACCCTTCGACGGTTCCTTCACCCATATCCAGCTTTTCTGGACACGTACCAACTAGCGCCCCAAGCGGGCCCGGCACGAAGCTAGCGCGTTTTCAATGGAACGAGCGGGTTTTTTGCGAATAACAAAAGCTGCAGGCCGATTATTGAAAAACGCAGGTGACAAACGTGTTCTGGAAGACAGTCCACACGAGCCAAATGCAGTGATCACTCTATGGCACGTAAAAACTTTGTTCCCACAGCAGTTAAAGTTTTAGCAATGGAAGCCTATGGAAACGACGAAAATTTGTGCTCGATTTTTGAGGCAAGAACGATGACTGTAATAAAACTATCCCGTCTGTCGTAATACGCAGTGGAGCGTATGTAGTCCGGAGACTCAGCTTTTGATTGATGCCTCTCTCGACTCTCCACATATGGCGTAAGACTGTTCCCGAAAGCGATTTTTGTAACACTGTCGTGAAAATTGCCGTTGTATCTATAAAAACATGAGCGTACCCCTTGGCGAAGCCTCGGTAGCCGTGGCCGAGTGGTAGAATAGCCAGCACCTTTCGTCCCGCATCACAGCGGCCGGGGTTCGATTCCCCCTTCACAGCGCTTTTTTTTTTTTAAACAGCATAGGACCTAGTTTTGTAGTCTCTCACTAGATGGCAGAATCACAAAACCCAAGATTTGCTTTCGGTTTTGGTTTTTCAGCAGCGCATTTTTTGAAAGCCGCATAGGGCTCATAGTCTCCTACCAAATGGCATAAACACAAAACTCAAGAATTGCTTTCGGTTCTGGTTTTCCAGTGGTGCTCTTGAAATATTATGCTTTCTGTTTTTCTTTCATAAAACGTAGCAGTATCGTGTTCATTTGTTAAGTCATCGCTTTTATGAAGGTTTTATTCATTGGACAACATAACCACAAGCTTGCGCATGACTTTGTGTTATGAAAAAAAAAACTTTCGTGCTTTGTAGCGTGGAACCTGCAAGAACAAGATGGCTATTCTTATTGCGTTCTTCTGGAAGGTCCGTTTTCTCCGACTTTCGGCTGTCCTTAATGGCACACACTCCGAGCGAATGACGTCCAGCTGTGCCACAATGTTACCCGGTGGCCAGTGCCATTCCTATGCAACATTCGTGTGGAACAAAGGGTCTGCTTGGCTGAGTCGCTGTCCGAACGTTAATTATTTCTAAATATTCATCCAAATAAGAAATTCACCAACTAGGAGATGTGCAGCGTCTGGATTAGTAGCTACTGTTAATGTGTTCCTTACAGCCAAGTGGTATCAATCCGTAGGTGTGGCCGTAAAAAACCATTTGAATAAATGTCCTTCGTTCGGTGCATTTGCTTTTAATGCGCAGCATTCTTTGTCGAGTACCCCTGCAATTTGGTAGCAAAATCGTGCAATACCGTACCTGTAACGCCAAAAGCTTGACGCATTTCCCATATGAATATATAGGTCTTCATAAAAAGGGTTGGGATGACCAACTTGAAATTGGAAGTGGCATCAGCATAAATTTGGGCCAAGGTGAATTTAGCAGTGATATGGGAGTGGCCCTACCTAAATTTGGGGTGAAATGGTAGTGAGCCAAGCTGAATTTGAGGCTGATATGGGGGTGGCCCAACCTAAATTTGAGGTGATATAGGGGTGGGTAAGCCTAAGTTTGGGGGAATATGGGGGTGGGCCAGCCTGGATTTGGGGATGATATGGGGGTGGGAGAACCTAAATTTGGGGGTGATATGGGGGGTGGGCCACCCTAACCATGGGCGTGATATGGGGCTGGGCAAAGCTGAATCGAGGGGGGGGGGTAGGGGGGCTAACCTAAATTTGGGAGTGATTTGCGGTGGGCCATACTAAATTTGAGGTGATAGACGGGTGGGCCAGGCTAAGTTTGGGGCTGATATGGGGGTGGGTCAACATGGATTTGAGGATGATATGGGTGTGGGCCAACCTAGATTTGAAGGTAACATGCGGACGCGCTAAGCTAACTATGGGGGTGATGTTTGGCTGGGCCAAGCTGAATAGGGGGGGGGGGGGAAGGTGATGGGTGGACTAACCTATATTGGGGTATGATTTGCGGTGGCCCATCCTAAATTTGAGGTGATCGAGGGGTGGGCCAGCATTAGTTTGGGGCTGATATGGGGTTGGGTCAACTTCGATTTGCAGGTGGTATTGGAGTGGGCCAATATAAATTTGGCGGTGTTGTGGAGGCGGGTCAATGTGTATTTGGGGGGTAATATGGGGTTGGTCCTACCTAAATGTGGGGGCAATCTCGGGGTCGGTCAATGTGATCTTGGGGGCGATGTGGGGGTGGGCCAACCTAAATTTTGGGGTGCGTCGACTAGAATTTTGGGGGACGATTTATGGAAATTCGTGGGTGGACCAACTTGAAAATTAGGGGTGGCCCAATTGAAATTGGGGATGGGCCAAATCCAAGTGTAAGGCTGGGCTAAAAAAAATTGGGCGTGGCCGACTTAAAATTGGGGGGTGGGCCAATTTTAATTTGAGGGTGTGCCAACGTGAAATTTGGGGATGGGCCTATCTAATGTTTGAGGGCGGGCCAATTGAAATTTGGGGGGCCTGTTTACGAGTAGTTAGACAACACCAGTGGTGTTTCTGCATCTTTTTCATCATTGCAAAGTATGTATATTAATAATTGTTACCTAATACTCCTCAAGGTGAGCTACCACTCGAGCCTTCCCAGCCAACTGGGCTGATAATGTCACAGAAGTACTCTCATCGTGACAACTGCGACGTTCAATGCGGAGATCACATGAACAAATCGCAGACTGAGCTGACCATTTTCGCACCAATGTCATTGCTAACACTACTCGCTCGTGCTAGGCAACACAAGCTGACAACTATCATAATTCAACTTTCACTCGCACGCTAGTCGACACGCTCTCAGCGCACTATTTCGCCAATCATTGGGTAGAGCCTTGTTGGATGTTTTACTGTCATGTTGCGTCGTTTTTCACGAAGGCCGTCTCCTGAAAAGAGAATAGATTTTTGAGATTGACGAGGCAAGCTAGTATACAACTCATACGAAGCAAATGTATAAACGGTTATAGTGATTTTTCAAAAATGAATATAAGTAAATAAGATTTCAGATGGTATTGTTTCGACCGGGCATGACAACGAGTTTTTCCCGCCTGTCACAGTGCTTTGACCGAAAACCTAATCATTTTGCTCAAACGTGTTGCCCAATACTACTTGTGCTAAATGTAGAAAAGTGCGGAGCGTGGTCACAGCTTCAAAGCCAGTCTATTTTGTGTACGGTTGTTGATATTGTAGTAATGTGGAGTTTTCTTCTTTTTAAGAGCACAAAATGAAAAATATAACAGATGGTAGCTAAGCGCAAAGTAAATTGGAAGATCTGAAACCAGCAATTATTTTTATATTGTGGATTGTTCTTCTCCGCCGGTAGATCGCTGTCGCATTACTCCAAAGAATTTTGTTTGTGTGCAACTGCAGCAAAAACGAAAATACTACCATTTCATTGCCAGGACCTTTATGCCCTCCACACACACAAGAAGGACACCAGATAATTGGCAATATCAGTTTATAAACTGACATTGTTTTGCTAATTTCAGTGTAGCGTGGTGCCTGCGGACGGAGTATTTTCTTATAATCAGTCCAGTGTTAGCAGTGAGAAGTAGTTCGGTCTACCATTCCCATGAGGGCATACTAGCCATTGTAGCGCTTTACTGTAGGACAAATTAAGTGCTAAAAGCTTGGTGTGCCTTGTCCTTTGCGCAGGTCGTTCATCCATTCTGTTATGGTGACGATCAACGTTGTGTCCGTCAGGCCTCCTCCTCATTTTTAGCTTCACCATCGCGAGAGAGGACAGAGAAAGGAAGCTTTCTTCACAATCAGCCCCAGCGGGATTCCACCACACGTAACTGCTGCAATTTGCATTCAGTGACTGGGCATGCTAAGCACATCCTTAGTTTCACAATGACTAGAGTACGCAGAAAAAGTAGAGCTTTGGTCGCTATCACTACCACGAACCCATGTCAATGCACATATAAGTACGTGCACATATCCAGCTTTTCTGGACACGTACCAACTAGCGCCCCAAGCGGCCCCGGCACGAAGCTAGCGCGTTTTCAATGGAACAAGCGGGTTTTTCGCGAATAACAAAAGCTGCAGGTCGATTATCAAAAAACGCAGGTGACCGACGTGTTCTGGAAGACAATCCACACGAGCCAAATGCAGTGATCACTCTATGGCACGTAAAAATTTTGTTCCCACAGCACTTAAAGTTTTAGCAATGGAAGCCTATGGAAACGACGAAAATTTGTGCTCGATTTTTGAGGCAAGAACGATGACTGTAATAAAACTATGCCGTCTATCGTAATACGCAGTGCAGCGTATGTAGTTCGGAGACTCAGCTTTCGATTGATGCCTCTCTCGACTCTCCACATATGGCGTAAGATTGTTCCCGAAAGCGATTTTTGTAACACTGTCGTGAAAATTGCCGTGGTATCTATAAAAATATGAGCGTACCCCTTGGCGAAGCCTCGGTAGCCGTGGCCGAGTGGTAGAATAGCGAGCACCTTTCGTCCCGCATCACGGGCGGCCGTGGTTCGATTCCCCCTTCGCAGCGTTTTTTTTTTTTTTAAGCAGCATAGGACCTAGTTTTGTAGTCTCTCACTAGGAGGCAGAATCACAAAACCCAAGATTTGCTTTCGGTTTTGGTTTTGGTTTTTCAGCAGCGCATTTTTTGAAAGCCGCATAGGGCTTATAGTCTCCTATCAAATGGCATAAACACAAAACTCTAGAATTGCTTTCGGTTCTGGTTTTCCAGTGGTGCTCTTGAAATATTATGCTTTCTGTTTTTCCTTCAGAAAACGTAGCAGTATCGTGTTCATTTGTTAAGTCATCGCTTTTATAAAGGTTTTATTCATTGGACAACATAAATAGAAGCTTGCGCATGGCTTTGTGTTATGAAAAAAAAAACTTTCGTGCTTGTAGCGTGGGACCTGCAAGAACAAGATGGCTATTCTTATTGCGTTCTTCTGGAAGGTCCGTTTTCTTCGACTTTCGGCTGTCCTTAATGGCACACACTCCGAGCGAATGACGTCCAGCTGTGCCACAATGTTACCCGGCGGCCAGTGCCATTCCTATGCAACATTCGTGTGGAACAAAGGGTCTGCTAGGCTGAGTCGCTGCCCGAACGTTAATTATTTCTAAATATTCATCCAAATAAGAAATGTACCAACTAGGAGATGTGCAGCGTCTGGATTAGTAGCTACTGTTAATGTGTTCCCTACAGCCAAGTGGTATCAATCCGTAGGTGTGGCCGTAAAAAACCATTTGAATAAATGTCCTTCGTTCGGTGCATTTGCTTTTAATGCGCAGCATTCTTTGTCGAGTACCCCAGTAATTTGGTAGCAAGATCGTGCAATATCGTACCTGTAACGCCAAAAGCTTGACGCATTTCCCATATAAATATATGGGTCTTCATAAAAAGGGTTGGGGTGACCAACTTGAAATTGGAAGTGGCATTAGCATAAATTTGGGCCAAGGTGAATTTAGCAGTGATATGGGAGTGGCCCTACCTAAATTTGGGGTGAAATGGTAGTGAGCCAAGCTGAATTGGAGGCTGATATGGGGGTGGCCCAACCTAAATTTGAGGTGATATAGGGGTGGGTAAGCCTAAGTTTGGGGGAATATGGGGGTGGGCCAGCCTGGATTCGGGGATGACATGGGGGTGGGAGAACCTAAATTTGGGGGTGATATGGGGGGTGGGCAACCGTAACCATGGGCGTGATATGGGGCTGGGCCAAGCTGAATCGAGGGGGGGGGGGGTAGGGGGCTAACCCAAATTTGGGAGTGATTTGCGGTGGGCCATCCTAAATTTGAGGAGATAGACGGGGTGGGCCAGGCTAAGTTTGGTGCTGATATGGGGGTGGGCCAACCTGGATTTGAGGATGATATGGGGGTGGGCCAACCTAAATTTGAAGGTAACATGGGGACGCGCTAACCTAACCATGGGGGTGATGTTTGGCTGGGCCAAGCTGAATTGGGGGGGGGGGAGGTGATGGGTGGACTAACCTATATTGGGGTATGATTTGCGGTGGGCCATCCTAAATTTGAGGTGATCGAGGGGTGGGCCAGCATTAGTTTGGGGCTGATATGGGGGTGGGCCAACCTCGATTTGCAGGTGGTGTTGGAGTGGGCCAATATATATTTGGCGGTGTTGTGGAGGCGGGCCAATCTGTACTTGGGGGTGATATGGGGTTGGTCCTACCTAAATGTGGGGGCAATCTCGCGGTCGGTCAATCTGAACTTGGGGGTGATATGGGGGTGGGCCAACCTAAATTTTGGGGTGCTTCGACTGGAATTTTGGGGGACGATTTATGGAAATTCGTGGGTGGACCAACTTGAAAATTAGGGGTGGCCCAATTGAAATTGGGGATGGGCCAACTCCAAGTTTAAGGCTGGGCGAAAAAAAATCGGGCGTGGCCGACTTAAAATTGGGGGCTGGGCCAATTTTAATTTGAGGGTGTGCCAACTTGAAATTTGGGGGTGGGCCTATATAATGTTTGGGGGTGGGCCAATCGAAATTTGGGGGGCCTGTTTACGAATAGTTAGACAACACCAGTGGTGTTTCTGCATCTTTTTCATCATCGGAAAGTATGTACATTAATAATTGTTACCTGATACTCCTCAAGGTGAGCTACCACTCGAGCCTTCCCAGCCCACTGGGCTGATAATGTCACAGAAGTACTCTCATCGTGACAACTGCGACGTTCAATGCGGAGATCACATGAACAAATCGCAGACTGAGCTGACCATTTTCACACCAATGTCATTGCTAACACTACTCGCTCGTGCTAGAGGCAACACAAGCTGACAACTATCATTATGCAACTTTCACTCGCACGCTAGTCGAGACAGTCTCAGCGCACTATTTCGCCAATCATCGGATAGAGCCTTGCTGGATGTTTTACTGTCATGTTGCGTCGTTTTTCACGTAGGCCGTCTCCCGAAAAGAGAATGGATTTTTGAGATTGACGAGGCAAGCTAGTGTATAACTCATACGAAGCAAATGTATAAACGGTTATAGTAATTTTTCAAAAATGAATATAAGTAAATAAGATTTCAGATGGTATTGTTTCGACCGGGCATGACAACGAGTTTTTCCCGCCTGTCACAGTGCTTTGACCGAAAACCTAATCATTTTGTTCAAACCTGTTGCCCAATACTACATGTGCTAAATGTAGAAAAGTGCGGTGCGTGGTCACAGCTTCAAAGCCAGTCTATTTTGTGTACGGTTGTTGATATTGTAGTAATGTGGAGTTTTCTTCTTTATAAGAGCACAAAAAGAAAAATATAACAGATGGTAGCTAAGCGCAAAGTAAATTGGAAGATCTGAAACCAGCAATTATTTTTAATTTGTGGATTGGTCTTCTCCGCCGGTAGATCGCTGTCGCATTACTTCAAAAAATTTTGTTTGTGTGCAACTGCAGCAAAAACGAAAATACTACCATTTCATTGCCAGCACCTTTATGCCCTCCACACACACAAGAAGGACACCAGATAATTGGCAATATCAGTTTATAAACTGACATTGTTTTGCTAATTTCAGTGTAGCGTGGTGCCTGCGGACGGAGTATTTTATTAGTATCAGTCCAGTGTTAGCAGTGAGAAGCAGTTCGGTCTACCATTCCCATGAGGGCATACTAGCCATTGTAGCGCTTTACTGTAGGACAAATTAAGTGCTAAAAACTTGGTGTGCCTTGTCGTTTCCGCAGGTCGTCCATCCATTCTGTTATGGTGACGATCAACATTGTGTCCGTCAGGCCTCCTCCTCATTTTTAGCTTCACCATCATGAGAGTGGACAGAGAAAGGAAGCTTTCTTCACAGTCAGCCCCAGCGGGGATTTCACCACTCGTAACTGCTGCAATTTGCATTCAGTGACTGGGCATGCTAAGCACATCCTTAGTTTCACAATGACTAGAGTACGCAGAAAAAGTAGAGCTTTGGTCGCTATCACTACCACGAACCCATGTCAATGCAGATATAAGTACGTGCAGGGGCTGAGTATGCTAACCTCTCCGCTACCACCTGCTTCCACCACCTTAGATTTTCCAGGCATACCTGCTTCTTGTTTTCATCGCAGACGCATGCAGGACAAACGCGGATAACTAAAAAATCTCAGTGCCCTTCCACTCTGTGAAGAAACATGACCTGCAAAGCTGTGTATGTGGGTCCTTTAATGGTGAACTGCACCTCCACCGTATGTCGGCCCCGCATTGCACTGTTTTCGGGATCGGCCCACGTATGGGGAGTGCTTAACGCCTGCTTCACCTCCGCCGCGGGTCTCCCCGGCATGGCGTTACATTCGGGATCAGCACACATATGGGGAGCGCTGAACGCATGCTTCACCACCACTGCGGGCCGGGCCGGTATTACGCTACCTTCAGGATGTGGCTCTACACGCGAACGCGATAGTGGAGAAAGTAGCCCTTAAGAGGAAGCTTTAGCTCTGGTGGTCCTATCTAAGTAAATGTAAAAGGAGAATTCGTTTTTCTCGACAGCCACTGCATCTAATTTGACAAGGTTTGTTGCATTTAAAATAAGAACTTAAAATCTAGTGTCTGTTGGTTTCGAATTCTTGAATTAGGTCATCATTTGTTTATTCAAAATTGTCCAAAATTGCAAATTTTAAGAAAACGAAACCATCAAGTTTACAACGCTCTTCCGGCAAAGAAAACTGATATCAAAATTATGTACATTGCATCTAACAGCACATCTAAAGCAGACAAAATTGATATATTACGCATGAATCTTAAAAAATTTAGTAATATGGAAATACAGCTTTTCCACAACCCTTGTTCACAACGTAACGACTTCACGTAAGATATAAATCGGCATATTGGAATTGTCTAATAGATGCTGTTTACAGAACCGCGATATCAGTTCTTGATCTGGAGTTAATAATTTGTAAACTTCGTGCTCGTGTACTTTTCGCACTTTCGAATTGTTGAATATCTTTTACCAAAATTCAGGCCCTAAATAGAAATTCCGCTTCCGATAGTCACTAGAATTTACCTTTCTCTCCAGAATCCAACAAATTTCATTAAAATCGGTCCAGGGGTTATCTAAGAAAAGCGTTTCGGCGTTTCACATCTATTTGAATAGGCCGAGTCGGAGTAGGGCCTGTGTTAAAGCTTCCTCTTAACGACTGCGCTGTAAAAAAAAAAGAATAAAAGAATAAAAGAAAACAAAAACGCTGCATCCATCAATATCGCTGTCTCAGATTTCGTCATGATGGCACCGTCCCCATCGGCATGGCTCCGTGAGCAGCTACCAAGCTGTTCACTTTCGTTATCTTCCTTCCCTCGGCGGCCGCGCATTGTCTTGATGCCAGCGGCGCGCTAAATCTGCACCATCATTCCGTCATGCATCGCTTCTGCGACCAAGCAAGCTTTCGGCGGCACACGTACACTGCCGCATTGACACCAAAACTTTAAACTGCTTGCTTTCGAGAAAACAGCATGAATAAAAATGGAAGGCGACTATAAGGCCACGTGGAATATGTTCGCGGGGCCATACTACTGATGAGAGCATCCCGAAAGGCTAGATGTGGTCAGGTTGGCTTTACAGGTTTGTAAGGAATGACTGACGGTCTAGCTGCTTCATTATCACATAAACAGCGCTTGAAGTTGTTAGCACAAATTGTGTGTGGTTCCTCCTTTGTGTCCCGTCGTGAACTGCTGTTCTTTCTGTGGCTTTACAGATGTACCTTTTCTGCGTCAGTTACGCCTTCCAAGAATGTTTACTTGGAAAATTTTTGTTTGCATGGCTCTTACAGAAGCATGTTTGGTCGAAAGTTTTTCGATTGGCTGCATAATCACGAGGACGGGCTCCAAACTTCTCATTTTCTTTAGCTACGTAAGAACCATTACTGAAAATTTAATTAACGCAGCTTTGTTAATTACGCAAACAACTTCTCAACTTACTCCGCATCTAGAGATTACCAGTCTGAACACTCGAATGATAAAATGATGTTAATATTGTTTGTATCATTTCAATAGTTTTGTTTCGTGCAGTTAAAAGCAGCCGGCATATTGATGGTGTTGTAGACTTCATATAAAGTAAGTGTGAAAGCTTGGACAGGTTATCTTGGCACTAATCAACTTCATGAGCTTAAGCACATGTGCCCAACCTTGCACGACTGCCTTTACAACCGATTCTTATATATTATACAAGAAGCACCTCAGCGCTACGGTACATCCCACAAGGCGTGCGAGAACATTGTGTGCGCTCCCGATTAAGTGCCTGAGCGTTGGTGGCATCAGGCTCGCTTTCCTGCCATCATAAGGAATAAAAACTGCTGCCTGGAGGAAAGCATTGGGTACATTTTCAGTACTTTGTAACATATGGATCGCACGGATGTGCACGTTACAACGAAAAGTAGTGAAATATTAAGATGAGGCTTTCGCTGGATGTATTTTAGCTATCTAATGATAAGATCTAAAGAAAAAATACTGTGATTTTGTGACAAATAATGCTGACATGAAATATGAGCTCCGACACAGTAGCCGTGGTGGAACTGGCCCCTGGACTATTGGGATACATTGAACCACGATACGCTGGTTTGATAGTTCGAGCTTGAATTTCCTGTATGTCGGCGCCGCTGTGCAGTGTTGGAGGCCCTTTTTAAACGACAAGCACTATTTTTCAGCTAATATTGAAAGCAACTGTATTCCTTTTTTAGAGGGGGGGAGCTTTTTTTTTTAGCGTCTAACCACAGTTCCAAAGTTATCAGTTAGCTCAAGATGCGCCTGCATGTGTTTCTAATATCCAGTATGTTGCCACGGATTCAATAGCGAAAGAGCGTTATCTTATCAGATTGCGCGCGTGAAGCGAATACTGGCCTACATTCGCCGTCACATTTGAGGACCCGAGATTGCGCTGCAATGTACGAGCATTTCAGTCTGACGAACTGACGCCTTGATCCGTAGATCGGAATCAGAGGAAGCACTTTGCGCGCAGCCATCGTTGCGCTTTGAGCGTTTTCTTTTCCAGCGCAAGCTCACCTTAAAATGAGATATATTCGTGACTTACTCTTTGGAAGTGTTTTGTTCTTGACATCCCTACAATGCGAGAGTACAGAGGCGCTCCATCTTCATTGAGTGAATACTTGGAAACGGACTAAGCCTTTTCTTGCGTCTGCGTTTACACACTTACCGCATCAATTTATTTTTTACAATCTAATTTAGGAGGCTGTAAAACACAGCAACCTTTTATTAACAGGACATTTTAATAACACAGAAAATATAAATGGTTATTAGTCGGCTTTCACCTCATGGTAAGGAATTTCAATAAAGATATCTTTATGATAATTAAAAGCCTATCCTCTTGACAACGTTTACTCTGAGTTCCTCTTTGCAAGCTGATACAGACTTGCAGGTGGTTCGTATCGGGGGCCCTCAACATATGTCTAACCGTCAAACAAAGAGTTATTCCGAATGTTTAATTTCAGGAAGGCGTATTACCCTCCTGTCTTTCATTCCCGTTCGCAAACACGCATAAGACGAAAGTGCTGCATGAAGAGCGTCGTTAGTCAAAACCAACGAGCTAGCGTAACTCACCTCGCTTATATCGCTGTCATTTAGGCTTATATAAGAAATATATATATTTTATATCGATGCATCACGAATCCAAAAAGAGCTGTCCGTGACCAGCCCAGCTAGGTTTCTTTCATTTCCTACTTCGCAGTAGCGGCTAATAGAAGCTCACGTAGCAGAGCAGTGAGCGTGGATATTGCAGAGAAGGTGTTCTATATACTGTCTCGTCACCCACCGAAAATTGCCCGCCGTGCTACTGGCCATTCCTAGAAAATTGCATATGTGACGCCCAGCCATTTGCAACACCGCAACTTTGTTTTGCGATTGGAGAGTCCAAGTGAGAGAGAGGGTGGTTATGTAGATAAAGACACGCTTTTCTGCAGTAACATAGGAATGCATGAATGAATGCCTTCATTTATTGAGAAAAAAGAAGAGCAAGCATCAGTGGAAGCACGTCTCAGCAGATTGGGAAAGAAGCGGGGGACAAAGAGGAAAAGCTCGAGGTCGGGTGGCAGGGAAAGTCGCAGTTTAGGGGCGAGAGAATATAAGCAAGAGTTGGCGAAACCAGTTGAATTCTAGTGTAGATCTGTGATGTGGCGAGTAAATGATCAGAGTCCCCGTCAAGCATCCGTCATTTGCGGTAGTATAAGCACCCGCCGTTCTTGGTAACAAGCGTTTACTGAAAACCAATCTTCGCAATTAATTATTCATCAGCCATACCTCGCCACGTATTTCGTAACTTGACGCTGTCGCGACAAGTTACGGCTATAACGTGACGCTTGCGGTTACGGTTGCCATACTCGTGACTCTTACTATTTCGTGAATACTATAAACATGGGTTTACTGCACAGGTTAGTGAACAGACATTTTAGAACCGTGTTTCTCACCTTACATACGCTCAACGCAAGCACCATTGCAGCATGTTACGGTGCGCGTCCCTTCAAGACAGAGACGAAAACAAAAGAACGCGTTAGAAGACATCCAAGCCAACAATATTTATTTTATTTCAATACCCTAAAGGCCCAATGCGGGCGTTACGTAGGGGGGGATTCATCAAAGAAAACTTAACAATATACAATACAGAATATGAACGGCTGAAGACAGGAATAAACAAGCTAATAAGCCAGGTACAAGTTGACAGGGGAAAAAATAGCTAGGAACAGGTACTGAAAAAATTCACATGTAGCAAATCCCACAAAACAAAACAAAACAATAATCGCACCTTCAGAAGTTACAAAACATGTCACCTAATATTCCACGGAACGTTACGGCCCACACGCACACAATGAAAAAAAAAAACGAAAAAAACCGCACATCATTCTACAGTGGCATTTTCTAAGCATGACCAAAGAGCTGTTTGAAATGATGATGTTCCAGCGATGGCCGCAATGCTAGAAGGAAGCGAATTCCACTCTTCAATAGCCAGGACCAAAAGTGAGTATTTGTATCGTTCTGTCCGAGCGAAAATGGGTTAGTCTACTTCATGTGACCTACAAAAGCCGGTGTGTGCGGCACCGGGAGATGTGAACTTGCGGATGGCGTGTTGCTGTGGTAGAGAGTATGGAAAAAAGTTAAACGGCTGTGTTTTCTGCGCATGACCAGAGGTGGGAGACGGAGCGATATTTTCAGTATTGTTACACTTTGATATCGAGAGTAACGGAAACAGATAAATCGAGCAGCCTTGTTTTGTATAGATTTCAACATGTTAACAGGATAGGTATAATGACGGTTTCAGATCACGGATGCGTATTCTATCACAGGCCTGATTAGCATGTTGAATGCGTGTAGTGTTGTGTCCTGGTTGGCTTGGTGTAGTCGGCGTCTAAGAAGACCAAGTTTTTTTAAGTGTTTGGTAGTAATTAGTTCAATATGAGTGCTCCAGGATAAATACGAGCTAAAATTTACACCGAGGTATTTTACCGACGCTGAAGTTTCAATGATAGTATTATTAAATGTGTGGGCATTAGGAATCGCCTTAGCAGCGGAAGTAAACTTGAGATGTATAGTTGTGTCTGCGTTAATTACCATCTGCCCTATAGCGCACCAATGAGTTAGCTCATCAAGATCAGTCTGGAGAGCAATGATGTTAACAATCATGCCGTCCTTTCTATGCAAAGAGGTTATGTATTTAAACTTCTTGAGTGACAGTCCAATCCGCCACCTACGGGAGCGCTTGAAGCCGCCGGCGGCCATATTGTTAGAGGAAAAGGAGCACGGCTACAGTACGTGGCTGCAAGCACGCGCGACGCAACTGTGCTTGCGGTTCTGCGATGAAAAATCAAATGAGACTCCTTTAGGAAGTATATCAGTCCGGCATTGTGTGTCGCTGTTGTAAAAAAAAAAGAATGTCATGGTGGTGGGTGCCTTGTGTTCTGTGTACAATATGTTGCGAGAACTGAAAAACAGTCGTTTTCTGTTTTCTTCATTCAGTAACCTGCCGCGTGCATCGGCACTGTGATGCCCTTTCGTCGATACGTGGTGCCGGGCCATATTGACAAAACATGACCTTGAAATATAGTATCCTTATGCCATTTTTTAAAAAAAATCACTATTTGTGTTAATGATCATTTTTGCTTTAAACCTAGAAAACAAGAAAGATATTCAACGGTAGGTCTCATTTTTGTCAGGCGTTTCAGTTCTAGCGGAAAAGAGTTGGTGAAAGGAAATTTACAATAAAGCTAAGGCGACCCATCATCTGCACGAAGCCGCAAGCCTATATGCGCTCCAATGAGAGTAACCTGCCAAAGTTAAAGTCATGCGTCACTGGCGGCTCAAGCAATCTTTACTTTTTTTTTTCGTTTCTGCATCTGTTCTTCCTGCGTCTGCGGCAAAAACGAGAAGTGGGAAGGCAGATAAACGGAAATTGGTGGAGGCACGTGGTAGCGTAATGGTTAGAGTGCCTATCTCCCAAATGCAAGATGCTGCATTTGGGAGATGGGCTCGAATCCCGGTGGTTTGTTTGGGAAGACAGCTTTCTGTGCACTCTTGTGACTGCGACGCTCAGAATTAGGCGGCAGCCTGACGACAACGGTCGCCGTCAACGTAACAGAATAAGCGGGCGTGCAAGGTCCCACTTAAAGCCGAAAGTACATTCAGAGGAGATACGCTATACTCTTGCCGGCAAAAAAAAAAAGTGATGAGTAACGAGCGGTGTTGTTGAGCGAAGCTGTATACCGATAATGTCACCATAGACGTGACCACGCTCCAATCCCGGTGCTCAGCGGAAATATACGTCCACAGCATGTCAACTAGCGTGTTATAGATACTTCATTAAGGTCGTTGCGTGTTTGTGTTGTGTCTAGCAGGAGCGAGTAGTATAGGAGATTTCATTGGAGAGAAGGCGGTGAGCGAAGTCCGCGAAAAGTAATTGAGGATAGCCATATTGAACGTCGACGCCGTGTTGAAGAAAGCCTGCGACTTCAGTTGCTCAGCCTACAGAAAGGCTTGAGTGGTAGCGTACCGCTGGGCGTATTTGGTAACCACAGCGATAGACACACACTTTGCGGAAGTAAACAGAGGAAAGGGACGTAGTGAGTTGGCCGCCCTTTTCAAGCTCTGCTTGAAAAATGCATGTGGCGAAGTATGACGCACCAAATAATATATGCCAACCCAAATGAATCAGCGCGGTCATACTTGCGCGACATGCCATGGTGGCCTGCCACCAGGACATCATGAAGTTGCAGCGATTACAGTTTTCATTGGGTATTTGAGAATAAAAACGAGCACATCAGAGACGTCCGAGGGATGTTTCGGCGGTATAAGAACACATCGCTCTCGCCCCCCCCCCCAAATTAACTAAATCACGAATATAAGCTTACGAATAGGGGCATCATAAGATCGAGCACTAGGGCGCTTGTTGATCTTGTTCAGGATGACGTCAGCGTTTCATTCAGCGTTTATTTCTGAGAAAATGAGTTGGAGTTACGTTTATTTGCATCACAATGGTGGGCGTAATCAGGCAAACATTGACAGCATTTCATTAGAGGGTGCCTGACTACTCTGTGGAGATTACGTTTAACAAAGACAACAAACACAGAAAGCTTTGCTTACATCGATTCGCACATACGTGGGATCCGCATAATTTTGTGACTATCAATTTAGATGCTTCAGAATGGCGCTCATTAGCGCAATATTTTCCATCCACAGTGAGCATAAGCGGATGTCGTATCCACAGTAGAATTGATTTAAATGGCTTTCATTCCATGGACATATCGTCGCCAACTTCCGTGGGAATGGAGTCGTCAAAATGGAATACAGGTGACAGGGAAATCGGGAGGTTGATGAATGGCAAGAAGGCGGAAGCTTGCGCATGACCTCAGGGATATAAAATGACTTTTTGAGCAGCTTGGTCAGGCGGCCATGCAATGGTTTTCACGTCTATTAAAAATCCCCCAAAATATTAACAGAGGCCGACAAAAATGCGGGCATTTTGGGAAAGGTGAAACCGCTGGAAATTTCACGACAGCCTTAGCTTAAATATAAGAGATGACTTAAAAATAAAAAACCATAACGTTGACAGGGTGGCCAAATTCTGGCACAAATAAATCGGCTGTTGAAGCAGTTCAGCTGAAACGCAATGGTGCGAAATGAGGCGAGAATGTCGGCAAGTGTTGAGCAAAGGTCAAGTAGGTCCTGTGGCCGACGCCAGCGCTCGGCAGCTGTCAAACGACTGTACGTATTAGCGGGATGCCTGGTCGTCAGTAATTACAGTATGATTCGGGTCTGAAATATTGGACGCGGGCTCCATCACATTGAATACAGTGCATTCTACGGTGTCATTCTTGGACAGATGGTACCCATTCTCCAGCAATGAGGATGGGAACAAATTGTCTCACGTGCCGGCTGTCACCTTCCTCCTACTGCCAACATTCCTTTCCCTCCGTAGTTGCTTAGCTTTTATTGGGTTCGGCTGCTAACCACGAGGTCTCGGGATCGAATCCCAACCATGGCAGCCGTATTTCAATGGGTGTGAAATGCGAAAACCCGCGTACTTAGGGTTAGGCGCACGTTAAAAATCCCAAGTGGTCTAAATTATTCCCGAATCCTCCACTACGGCGTGCCTCATAATGAAATCGCGGTTTTGGCAAGTAAAACCTCATAATGCGTTATGTAACATTCATTAAGGATGTTCTGGACAGTCGCACAACTCTTGAATACCATTAAGTGTCAGGAGTTGCGCGTGAGGTCCTTGAATATATCATCATCATCATCATCAGCCTGGTTACGCCCAATGCAGGGCAAAGACCTCTCCCATACTTCTCCAACAATCCCGGTCACCTACTAATTGTGGCCATGTCGTCCCTGCAAACTTCTTAATCTCATCCGCCCACCTAACTTTCTGCCGCCCCCTGCTACGCTTCCCTTCCCTTGGAATCCAGTCTGTGTATAATAGCTGTGTCTTACCGGTACTCGCCTACGGGGCAGAAACTTGGAGGCTTACGAAAAGGATACTACTTAAATTATGGACGAGGCAACGAGCTATTGAAAGAAGAATGATGGGTGTAACGTTAAGGGATAAGAAAAGAGCAAATTGGGTGAGGGAACAAACGCGAGTTAATGACATCTTAGTTGAAATCAAGAAAAAGAAATTGGCATGGGCAGGACATGTAATGAGGAGGGAAGATAACCGATGGTCATTAAGGTTTGAATATGTGGATAGCCTTTATGGCGTGCGATAGTTGCTAGTCTACATTGCGGCTATATAATAAAGGCGGAACGGCAACATGGTAGAGAATGTGGAGGACATACAAATCCCGCATATATTACTGCACAATAATTTTAAATAGCGTTCTTGCTTCACGCACGTGGATAGCCGCCATAGGAGACTACTTTGGAAACTAACTGCAAGTACTGTATATATCGTACCCAAGGGTGTACCTGGCCTGGTGGCCAGTAAATGTGACGTAATATTGCGAGCAGCTTCGGCCATAGCATGCTAACGGATGACGACGCAGACTGAAGTGACTAGAGCAAGAGTGGACAAGAGAGAGACGCTACAAGGACAAGCGCCCAGTTGGAAGTTTGCGCTTATCCTTGTCGCCTCTTTAGTGTGCCGTGTCCACTCTTGCGCTAGTCACTTTAGCATGGAATACCAACTAGCCCCCTCTCACACCCTGCGACGACGCAGGGACAGTTTGCTCAACTCTTGTTTCGTGACTTCTGTGTCAAGGTGAAAAACCGACATATCCATGTATATGTCTTAATACTTAAGCACATCTAGATTTGCAGCTGCGGCGATAGCCCACGAGTGCGCATTGCAAAGTCGCTAGTGAAATAATTGTGTGCACCTTAACGAATTCGATAAGAGAAAATGAAAATCCATCCACGACGGCGTCTCTAGTAGGCGCGGTGCCATGTTCGGACGTTAACAATGTATGCCGATTGAAGAAAGGCTGCCCCGAAGTGCTTCTGACGGTTAGGCTAGCTTCTTTACTGCGTAGAATGAAAAAAAAGAAAAGGAAAAGAGAAGAAAAAAAAAGGAACCGAATCAAAAGGCCAAAATCAACAATTGCTCGTCGCGAGTAAACGCTGCATGACGAGCAATTTCCAGGCGACGAGCGAATACGCTTGATCAAGAACACTGATAACGCCGGCGGGACAAGCATTGTGGCGAAGTTCAATGCGCAGGGATAGCTTTTACTTTTTTATTTTTGTTTGGTTGACGTCATCACGCGTCACCGCGGGAAGTTTGAAAAGTTTAAGGTGAGTACGCCACGTGGTGGCATTCACGCGAACTAAACCCTTGTGTCCAGAAAAGCTGGATACGTTCTCGAGCTTTGCACCGTCAAGCATCTCGCTTCGAAATTCGGGATGGACTTCTCCCTCACCGGCATTACGTCTCTGATGTTCGCAAGTGGTTGCCGGTCATACCTCGACATCTTCGTGATGAAATATGTTCTGCCTTCTACATTGACCCGCAGTGTGCACATGCGGGTGTCTTCAAGACGTACACCCGGCTTCGCTCCAGGTTTTACTGGCGTGGCATGTACACCTTTGTTTGCAAGTACATTCTGTCGTGCCCTCAGTGCCGACGCCGCAAGGTTCCTGTTCAGCATGTCTCTGGTCCACTCCAACCAATCTCATGTCCTGCCAGGCCCTTCGATCGCATTGGCATAGACCTGTATGAACCCCGTCCGAGCACGGCTTCCCGGAACCGCTGGATAGCCGTCGCCATCGACCATTTGACGTGATACGCAGAAATAGCCGCTCTGCCTGCTGCCACCGCTCGCGATATAGCATCTTTCCTCTTGAAAAACTTTATTCTCCGTCACGGTGCACCTCGCGAACTCTCAAGTGATAGAGGACGTGTCTTCCTCTCCGAAGTCGTGAACGCTCTCCTTGCTGCATGTCGCACCGTTCATCGCACCACCACCACCTACCATCCTCAATCTAATGGTCTGACGGAAAGACTTAACCGACATGCTCTCCTAATACGTCGCCTCTGATCACACTGATTGGGACCTCATTTTGCCATTCATCACGTTCGCCTACAACACTGCACCACAGGCGACCACGAACTTCTCCCCATTCTTTATCTTGTATGGCCGCGAACCTTCGACTACCCTCGACACCATTCTTCTGTACAGACCCGACACATCCGAATGTACGCCCCTCTGAAGCTGCCTGCCGCGCAGAGGAATGCCGTCAGCTCGTCCGTTCCTTTACAGCCGTCGCCCAATGGAAACAAAAATCTAGAATTGACGGTGATCACCCGCATTGTCACTTTCTTCCGGACTCCCTTGTGCGGCTTTGGGTTCCCACCACTCCTGCTGGACTCTCATCCAAGCTTTTCCATATGTCAAGGACCTACCGTGTTGTAGCGCAGACATCGCCCGTGCACTATATTGTCGAGTCACTCACGTCACCTACGGACTGACGCTGTCGTGGTCGTGAAACCGTCCTCGAACAACGCCTGAAGCCGCGTTACGACCCCATGATTATATGTTCACCATAAGTCGCCAGAATGGCTCCTTTTCCTGTAGGGGGCAATTGTAGTGAAGAGGAATGCCCGGCGCCGCCGCCACAGCCACATCGCTGGTCGCCTGGGAGGCGCGAGCTCGAGACTGCCTGAGCTGCTCTGGTTGAGACACGCTGCCTGCTGCTCTCTTGTGCTGTATTCATATTTGAACATATATATATATATATATATATATATATATATATATATATATATATATATATATATATATATATATATATATATCAGGCATATACCCATTATTTATCTTTGGGGGGGAAAGTAGCTTTTCGATGCAAATGAGGGGGGGGAGGGTACCTCTACTAGTACAAGTGAAAAATATGCCCACAATTCGCCATAAACACACGTAAACCCGGAAAACAGAAATGAAATAAGGTCTCCCTCACAGATACACCGGTGAGATACACCTCTCCTTTACTTGACAAACAAGGAACCACATAAAATGGACTCGCGCATGAAGGAAGCGCAGGAAGAACAGTGACAAGAACAAGTAAACAAGCGAAAATGTAAAATAATGATTTATAGTAGCGTTTTTTGAATTAGCCCTGGAAGAATTATAGAGAAATATATATTTGTGGAAGAATGCCACGTCTTTTTGCATCCCTCGTTTACTGCTCTAGGAAGTTAAGTGCGAAGCCGACTCGTATTGCGATTTGGGAAGTTGCGTAATGATGCGTGGCCGCCTGTCCCATACTACCGCGTAGAGTACAGGGCGCTGGGTTTCTAGGCGTACTGCCCCCACAGCAGAAAGTTAGGAAAAATCCACCTAAGCACAGCAGATTAGTGGCTGCGTCAGGCGGCTCGACTGATAACTGTAGAAGCGTCCTTAAAAGCACACGGAATTATTCTCCTCTTCCGGCGGCGTTTTCACTATTTGTTGTTAAATAAAAAGTTCATCCATAAATGTGTTAGCAAACAACGGTTAAATTTGTTAATTTTCGCTTTTTATTCCCGTTTGGCTCGCGCCTCTTCTCTCCTCCTTAGCAGATCGCTTAATGTCTCAACTCCTTACGACTATTTTTTTCTTGTTGCCAGTTTTGCGCGAGAAGTGCTGTATAATTAGGAAAAAGACCAGAGGACGTAACGGGTGCAAGTCATGTTGCTTATGAGTTTAAAGGGTATTACAGGGTCTGATGATGGACGCTGTTTCGCCTGATTTTATTGTCCACCTTATCAAAACGGGTGTATGGTTCCGAGGATCTGCCAACGTCGCGGTGAGCGGCCACTCGAGGAAATAATGAAGCAAAAGGAAAACTTAAACGCAACTGGCGTTGTCTGCGGCCGTAGTTCGTTCCACGAGCATACAGACCAGCTCACTACGAACTGAATCCCCTTCCTGGTCGCTGGATCGTTAGAAGGCTGAACTAACGAATCAACAGCGATGCGCGTGACCATTGGAAGATGGTGATAACTGAACGCATCTCGAGTTAATCGCGCGGTCACGGAGTCGAACCTGGAAATTGGTCTTCACAACCAAGGGGAGGCAGATGACTACCGCCATCCAAAAGGACTGAAAAAAAGCAAGAAAAGGTTGACCGCCGAATAACTGTCAAGTCTGAAATTGATTTGGCGGCGCTTTAAGAATGTATGTCAGGAGTGGTGGCGTCGGCGGGTACGTGGGGGAGAGCGTATGCCGAATAACTTAGGGTGGGGGGCGCCTCCCCTCCTGGGTACGTGCCTGAGATATATATTTATTTATTTATTTATTTATTTAAAATACCTTACAGGCCCCATGGGGGCATTGTGTAAGGGGGGTTACAGAGTAAGCAGCCTTCTAAAGTGGTATACAAAAGATACACCTCAATACAGGACTCACCAACATTACTATCAAGATTGAAACATGAAACACAAACAACTGAAGTAATGAAAGGCCACAAAGGTACACTTAAGGAAATAACTTGAGTAAAACTTAACGTAAGGCATTAATACTAGAAAGTCAAATACACAAAAAATGAACATATCAGGGAGTACAATTCTTGAAGTGATATTAAGGGAAAAAGACGCAAAAAAAAAGCAATAATATATACAGAGCATACAAGTGAACACACGATACAGCATAACATAGCAATTCACAAGAGCGAGATAGCAATGCATAAAAAAAAAGTATCACAAGAAGTTCGAAGCAGATTGCCAAGTGTTAGAAACAAGATAAAGTGATTTGTAAGTGCTGTTATGAAAAATGCTCGTGTAGGAGATGACGAAATTTTTCTTGATCTGACTCGGAAGCAATGTGATCAGGCAGATTGTTCCACAAGCGAATGGCCGTAGGGAGTGCGGAAAAGTTAAAAGCATGTGTCGTACCGTACATGCGCGCAAAACTTAAGTGGTTATATAATCGACGAGACGTGCTCGAGGCGGTCTGGATATGTAGTGTGGATTGTGTGGCATTATAAACATATTTGTGAAACAAGGATAACAAAGCGATATTACGGCGAAGAACTAAAGGCTGTATGGAATGATCGAGTTTCATTTGCGTTACGCTGGAGTGATGGCTATAATTACGTGAAATGAAACGGGCAGCTCGGTTCTGGACTGATTCAAGCATGTCGATTAAGCATGTAGGATGTGGGGACCAGATGGATGATGCATACTCGAGCTGTGGACGAACAAATGTCTGATAGGCCAATTTGCGGATGTTTGAAGGTGAATTACCCAGATTACGACGTAGGTAACCTACTGTCCTTGAAGCTTTTGCGCAAACGGCTGCAATATGGTCTGTCCAGGAGAGATTTTCGGTTAGGTGAACACCCAAATATTTATACGATACTGTATGAAACAATTCTTTATTATTGACGTTGTATAAAAAATGAGAGTTGTCACGCTTACGGCTAAAAGAAATTACCTGACATTTTGATACGTTTAAAGACATTAACCAGGTGTTACACCAATTATGAATTAGGCTAAGGTCATTTTGAAGGGTCAGGTGGTCATCAGTACTGTTAATTGATCTGTAAATAATGCAGTCGTCAGCGAAAATACGTAAGCGAGAAGAAACATTAAGTGGCAAATCATTTATGTAAATTAGGAACAGTAAAGGGCCCAAAACGCTGCCCTGAGGCACACCAGAAGTAACGTAAGTAGGAGACGAAGCAATATTATTAACTACTGTGAATTGTTGACGATTCGAAAGAAAATTACGAAGCCATGTTAAAGTGAAGGAGTCAATTCGAAGTGCAGTTAATTTAGCAATAAGGCGACAGTGAGCTACACGATCAAATGCTTTGGAAAAGTCAAGGAAAATGCAATCGGTCTGCTGGTTATTGTTCATGTTAAGGTGCAGGTCAGTCGTGAATTCGAGTAACTGTGTCTCACATGATAATCCTTTCCTGAATCCATGTTGATGGCGAAAAAAAAAATTATTGGACTCTAGGTGATTATAAATATGAGAAGCAATTATATGTTCGAGCATCTTGCAGCAAATGCAGGTCAATGAAATTGGGCGGTAATTTTCCGGGGAGTGTTTATTCCCAGTTTTAAATATGGGTATGATTTTGGCCATTTTCCAGTCATTGGGCAGCTGTCCCGATGACAAAGACTGCTTGAATATATGGTACAGAATGTTACTGGATATAGAAATGGTATTTTTTAATATCTTGGAACTAATATTGTCAATACCAGATGAAGTAGAAAACTTCAAATTATTAATAAGACATGCAATTCCCTCCACCGAGATTTCAATACTTTCCATGAATTGCCAGTCATAATCAGCAACATCAGGTACATTGGTATGATCCTCGCGACTGAAAATCGATGAAAAAAACGTATTAAACGCAGAGGGGCACTCATTGTCAGGAAGGGGAGTATTTGTATCACTATGCAAGGCTATCCGGTTAGAGTCACGGTCAGGTGATATAACACGCCAAAACTTTTTCGGATTCGAATTTAAGAGAGAAGGTAAATCTGTGGAGAAATATTTATTTTTAGCTATATATATATATATATATATATATATATATGTATATCACTTGAGTGGTGCTACAGGGTAAGCAGTACAAGCATTTAATTTGAACAGTTTCCATCGGTGGACCGATCTTCATCAGGGTGTTTTTGTGTACACCATGGTGAAGATCGGTCCACCGATCGAAACTGTTGACATTGAATACTTGTGCTGTTTACCTTGGAGCACCACTCAAGTTCTGTACGTTTGAAACGTCGCCTGAAGAATTCCTCTTTGCCTACTCTATATATATATATATATATATATATATATATATATATATATATATATATATATATATATATATATATATATATATATATATATATATATATATATATATGTATATGCATATATAGGGGCAGGAGGCAGGCATACAAGAGGCATACAGCCTGTGCCCACGACTACCGGTGATCGTCAGTCCTCTCATCATCGTTCGCTCCTGGAGCGCCTCATGACATGACCCTTGGCTGTGAAGGGGCTGTGCCGGTGCTTGGTAGGTTTGAGTAATATCGCTTTAGTCGAGTGACTTGAACGATATCAGAGGAGTATCTCGATGTTTAGTTATTAAGAGGTTGTCTCTCGTAGGTCACGTCTGTCACTTGACGCAAGACACGGTATGAGCACATGAGTAGGGTGAAATCAGCCTCTCACAAAGACCAACTCGACGTGCTGGTTTCCAAAGAAGCACGATGTCACCCGGGTTAAAGTGGGCATCGCGGTGACGAGCGTCATATATGCGTCGCTGCTTTTCTTGGGAAGTGGTCAGACGCAGGCATGCAGTCTCACTTGCCTCGGTCGCTCTAGATATGCATATTCTAGAGCGACTGGGCATATTCTGACGTTGTATCGAGAACGGCTGGGAGGATCGTGTCAAACGGTAGTATAAGTTTTCGCCCATATAAGCGAACAAGTGAAAAGAAACCAGCAGAATAATGACGAGACGTAGGCGAATGTGACAAATGGCAGAGCAGCATCCAGGTCATGGTGGTCGGTGGAGACATGCGTAGCTAGCATTTATATGAAAGATCTATAGAGCCGCTCTGTGAGGCCGTTGGTCTGAGGGTGATATGCCATTGAAAACTTGTGGTTTGTAGCGCAGATGTGCAGGATGTCCTGGACAACCTGTGAGAGAAAGTAGCGGCCCCGGTCGGTGATGAGTTGTTGGGGAGCGTGGTGGTGAAGTATCACTGCGTCGAGAAGGAAGTCAGCGACGTGGGTCGCGCAACTGGTAGGAAGAGCCCCCGTGATCGCTTACTGGGTGTAGTCCGCAGCAACTGCTATACACTTGTTTTCACTAAGCGATAGAGGAGAAGTGCTAAGGGGACTAAGACCAATTCGAAAGAATGGCGGAGTTGCTGTTTTACTGGGCTGAATACGGCCAGATGTTATAGTTGGTGGTTTTCTTGCGCTTCTGACAAGATTTACATGAGTCGACGTAACGGTAAACGAAACGGTAAATACCGGGCCAGAAGAAACTATGCCGAACAAGGTCAATTGTCTCTGAGACTCCCAGATGACCAGCGGTTGGGACATCATGCAACTGTGCGAACACAGTCTCACGCATATGATTTTAAACCACCAGGAGTGGTTCAGGACCATCAGGGCACATGTTGTAAGTGTACAGTATGCCACCTTGTAGCATAAACATACGCGAAGAAGCTGAAGTTGACAGGTTCGTCAGGCTGAGAATCATGTCTCTCACGTAAGGGTCGCGTGGTTGTTCATCGGCGATGTCACCAAACGCGGTAAGCGCGCGCGAGGAGGCAAGTTGACTCGCCTGTCTCAGGCTGGTCTGGTGAGTCTACTGGATAGCATGACAAGCAATCAGCGTCGTCATGGAGTCGGCCTGTCTTATACACCACTGTGTAAGAGTACTTACTCTTGGAGCCGTCGAGCCCAACGACCGGGACGTCCAGCTGGATCTATTAAAGACGAAAGCCAGCATAGGGCGTAGTGATCAGTGATAACCGGGAAAGGCCGCCTTAAAGGTAGGGGCAAAACTTACCTACTGCGCAAACGAGGGCGAGACATTGACATTCGGTGATCCAGTAATTGCGTTCGGCTGGTTACAGAGACGGCTAACGTACGCAATGGCACGGTCGGAACCATGCTGTCTTTGTGCCAAAACAGCGCTTATACCGCGGCCGCCGGCGTCGGCGCGAATATTCGTCGGGGCGAACACGTCAAAGTGGCAGAGAATCCGTGGTGACGTGAGTCCCATCATCAGCTCAGCGCATGCACTAGCTTGGTCGGGATCCCAGACAAAAGTCGCGTCTTTCTTACGCAGTGCCTTTAGAGCGCGTGCAACGTTAGCAAAATGTCACTCGAATCTGCGGAAGTAGGAGCAGAGGCATACAAAGTTGCAAGCGTCGGTTGCGCAGGTGGACACAGGGAAATGCTTGACCGCACGAACTTTCTCCGGATCGGGACGAACACTGGAAGAGGCGATGAGGTGTCCGAGCACCGTAAGTTGCCGGTGGCCGAAGTGACATTTCGTCTAATTAAGCTGAAGTCTTGCCTTGCGGAACACTGAACAAATGCAGAGAGGCACTCGATGTGTGTGTCGAAAGTCCGCGAAAAGGCAATGACATCATCGAGGTAGCCCAACCAGATTGACAACTTCAATCTGTGAAGTAGGGCGTCCATCATACGTTCGAATGTGGCGGGAGCATTGCGTAGCCCAAATGGCATCACCTTAAACAGATATAGCCCATCAGGTGTAATAAACACCGTCTTTTCAGGATCCATGTCGTCAACTGCAATCTGCCAATACCCGGATGGGAGGTCCATCGAAGAAAAATACTCGGAACCACTAAGACAGTCAAGGGCTTCATCTGTCCGAGGTAACGGGTGCACATTTTTTATTGTTACTTGGTTAAGATGCCGGTTGTCGATACAGAAGCGCCAGCTGTTGCCCTACTTTCTAACGAGCACGACAGGTGATGCCCGTGGGTTATAAGAAGGTTCGATCATATCATGGGCAAGCATTTTGTCAACTTCATTTTGTATAACTTGGCGTTCAGCAGAAGAGACATGATAGGGACGTCGGTGTATGGGTCTTGCATCGCGGGTGTGAATCCGATACTTAAAAACCATTGTTTCTGCCAGTGTTCGGTAACTGAGTTAAAAAATGTCCAGGTATGAAATGAGCAGGCACCGATACGCGTGTACGTGTTCTGCCGGAAGTTCAGTGGCGATAATCTTCATTATGCTATCTAACATCGTGGTGTTTGAATTAATAGCAGCAGGAGGCGGTGCAGCAGGCTCAGTTCAGAGGGAACATGGTAGTCGGAGGCTGGAGTTAGGGTTGAAAGAGAGATTACCCTGAGGTATCACTTGAGGGCATAGTGCAAAATTTACAATAGGGAGACATGCGGTGTTACCCTTTATACTGAGGACCGAGTGCGGGAACATGAAATTCTGCGAACAGAAGACGGTAGCGTTAGGCGACACGAAGCAATTGCCATTGTCTACAGGGAGTTCAGGAGAGACGTCGATCTGCGTCATGGCTAGATGTGGCGCACGAATGTAATCAGCGGAACACAGCCGACTCGGCGCATGATCTGGGGGCTCAACAGCATGGGGTAAGGCAAGCTTGATAACTCCTGCAGAACACTCAGTAATAGCCCGATTTGCCGAGAGAAAGTCAAGTCGTAAGATGATTGCATGCGGGCACTGATCCTAGGCGTAAAAGAACCCTGAAGTGTGGGGTCCGGCGACAGTGACACGGACGGTACACAACCCAGCAACAGCAGGAGTCGCACCATCGGGTACGCGAACTAAAGCGATCGGAGCAGGGGCAAGAACTTTATTCAGACGAATATGGAGTCTCAGTTAATGACCGATATGTGGGCGCCAGTGTCAATGGGTGCGATGGCAGGTGTACCGTCCACGTCTACGTTGATGAGGTTGTGATATCCACGTAGCGTGAGCAGAGGAATTTTGGGTCCGGTCGTCGTGGCAGGCTCACCTCTCAGAGGTGCGCCCGTTAATTTTCCGATGAGCGGCGGGATTATGCGGGAGAAGGAGAGCGACGACGCAGGGGTGAGCGAGGCAGGTGTCGGGATGGTGAAGGGGAATGGTTTCATCGTGCTGCCGATGATGGCGGACCGCTGTCGTCGTAATTATGTACCGGCACTCGGGAAATACCACCTCGTCGTCGGATGTTTCGATAACTCAGCCAAGGCTGCGAGTTCCAAGCGCTGCGACAATGGCGGGAAATGTGTCCAATGCGTCCACAACAGAAGCAGATGGACCTGCCATACAAATTGCGTCATTCTGCGGAATCGTTACAACGAGGACGAACGGTTGGGCGTCTGTATAACTCAGGTGCGGTCGGCGGTTGGTAGTCAGGTCCGTTAACTGGACAAAGCGTCTGTAATCCTGCATTTGCTAGTTCTTGACGCACAACGGTTTGGATAAGGCAAATGATTCCATGAGATTCGTCGGAGTTACGTACCTGCAGGGTTACTGGGAAGGCAGCTTCAATCTCGCGGCGGATGATGCGTACGATATTGTCGCATGCAGTAGGAACGGGCGGAATGGGTGAGAGACGGAGGTGCTTGCAGGTAGACGTCACATCCGTGTTCAGAAGACGTGTGATGTTCGGAGCAACGCGGTGACATTTTGCTTCTTCATAGCATCGGCATTCATTGATTGCTTCTTGCACTGTGCTAGAATTCTTAAAAACCAGAAGTTTAAACCCATCATCCGCGAGACCTTTGAGGATATGTGCAACCTTTTGCGTTTCCGGTATCATGTTATCTCCGTTGCGACAAAGCGCGAGCATGGCCTAGATGTACGTCGCATAGGACTCGGTACAAGTCTGAGCTCGGCATGCAAGTTCTTTCTCTGCAGCACGACGGCGTCACTTGGGCTTTTCTTATATACCTCCCACCTCGTAAGTTCCTTTCCGTGGTTCAGAAACTCCACTTGTGCCGTGCCCGCCAGGTAAAATATTATGTTCGCTAGACCAGAGTAGGTTCTCAGTTATTGCTAGTGCTCACCCATTCGTACAGTTGAACTCAATCTTCGACGTTGGTGTTGTCAGAGCCGTAAACGCTACCTGGGACACGCGGTTGTACGAAGACGACGGGGCAGTTGGCAGCGGATGGTTGAGGCACGGTTGGTGACCTGCTCGAGGCATTCTCGTCCCCGCCGTGCGCTGGCATTGTAGATGCCGCCATGGAGCGTCCGCTGCGTAAATCCATCCTGAAACTTGAAAAACCCGCACTATCCACTTAAATGGTACGGGTAGGAAAGACGATTGACAATATATTTACAGGATATATACAATGGGCAGTAGACAGGCGGCCAAGATGGAGCCCATGCGCACGACTATCGGCGATCGTCAGTTCTCTGGTCATGGTTCGCTCCTGCACCGCCTCGTAGCAATATATATATATATATATATATAACGAAGGAAAAACGTACGACGTACGTTGAATTAGCACAGTATAGTTGAATGACATTGCGGCTGGTGGACCAGCCTTTGTCAGAGACTGACAAAGGCTGCCAGCCGTCTCTACTGCTACTGCTCTACTGCTATATAGCTGTCTCTACTGCTATAAAGCAATACCTATAGCATCCGCCACTATTTGGACGCGAAAAACAGGTCTCCTGCAGATGGCACAAATTCCTCTTGCGCCGTACTGAATTTCAAACCTCATAGCCCATAAGAAGTCCCTCCGATGTGACACAGATGTTAATTGCTATACTCCCGTAGGCCATTTCCCTCACTCTCGCTCTCACAAGGTTCGAGGAAGTTTTTGTGAGGACGGACCTGGCATGGGTATCCCTAACCCTTTGATGCTACTTGAAAGTTCCACACCCGGATTTTGAGCAACGCGACGCATGACAAAGAAAAGAGCCAAAAGGCAGAACACTGCTCTGCCACAGTTTCGTGTGTCAGGAGTTAGGCTGCTCAAGATCCTGCTGCTTAGCAATACATCTAAACTAAAGGACTACGCCGTTAACACGAAAGATGAATGGCTTTATTGAGGACGTGCTCCAACTGTGCGACCCTTGCAGAAGACACCAATGTGTGCTACCTATTGTCTACTACCTGTCTACGGAATCTACGGAAAACGGAATCTACGGATCAACCCGCCAGCTGTAAAATGCTATATAGCGTATAAGTTACTTGTTAGGCCAAAACTAGAATACGCGTCAGCCATCTGGCACACGCATCGAGCATATCTAAACAACGCATTAGAATCGGTTCAAAATAATGCTGATAGATTCATTCATACCTCATAATCCTATGATGTCAGCGTTTGATCTCTGAAATTGGAATCCGGCGTATCAATGCTTTCATGTTGACGTGGCATTTCCAGTTTTTCTCTGTACTACAAGTTCTTCCTTTCTTCTCTTAATTAAATGTTTTACATCACAGCAGCAGCACGCATGTCTCATTGCACCAACCATCCACTTCAGGTAGCGCGCCCCCGTGCTCGGAGAATCGGCTTCACTGCCTCCTTTTTCTTCCGAACCGCCACCAGACTAGGACGGCCTTCCCGCCAACATCGCTACTACCACCTGTCCATGTTCGTTTATAGAACATGTAACAGGCCATTTTGTTAAATGATCATCTGTCGCGATGTTTTCTTCGCTGTTTTAAAAAAACCCACCTCTTATGTAATGCTTCTACGGGGACTTTTGAGGTAACAAACTGAACTGAACCTGCGCATGACGCACGACCCTATATCAGAGAGCACTTGCTCAGACGCTGTGGCCGTAGCAGTGTGGCCGGCATGCTAATTTTTGTACACGAATTCAAGGTGGCCCTTAGTACAAAGGCGCACTGGACTTTCTATAGGATGACGCTTTTGGTCAACTCCTGCGTTCCACTCCTACGCTCATGGCATTGCTGACGGACGCTGCACTAACCGCTCAGCGTGCAGTAGAGTGAGCGAGCGACTGATCCAACTAATCCAGCTTTACGTTATGAAGGCTTACATTCCGCCTATGCTTAACATTTCGAAGCGCTAAACCTTGTCACCCAAGATGCAACAACGAATTGTACGACTCATTGTGAATGTAAGACCCAAATGCGCTTTCTTTTCTTCAAGAGCGATCGCTCTCTCGGCTGGAATGCAGCGTGTCACCAGGAAGATGCGCGAGCGGGAACGACAGCCGTCTTTAATAAAGACCTTTCGACTCCTGTGGGTTTATCGATGATACAGTTTTTAGATATTGCACTATTCGAGCTTACTCCTCCTAAACCCATGTTTACCTAATTCCGTAAGCTCGATCTTTGTATTGGAATACTTGACGGAACTTCGTAGGCTATTTCGGACAAACAAAAACTCTGTTCACCACTTGGGCCACGTGTTCTTTCCTGTACACACTGCCTGGTTGCCTGGATATTGGTTCCACTGTAGCCAAGATATTTTACTGTCGTTATACAGGCAGAACTCGAAGCCCGATTTAATTATAGTTCCTACTTGTCTGGTTGCAAACTTGGGCATTGTGATGATAAGAAAACTTAGAGCGACCGTCATCATTAACGTATTTGTCATGGCTAGGGGTTAAATGTTCGCGCTGACCGAAGATGCCTAGCTTAAGAAAATGTCAGCCCCACGTATTTATTATGTGTCTTCATAGGAAATACCTTGCTGAAGGTGGTATTGCTGTGTGAAACTGCATTTTTTTCCTGCCCTTACTTAAGTCTGGCAATTGAATACGTCTTAAAAACTTACTGCACGCGTTCTTCAAGTATGCCGGAGAACCATCACAAATAACTTCTCCGTGCGAGAGTAAGATTATTCGGTCAGCAAGACAGTCCGCCTCGGTCATTTCGTGGGAAGAAAGGACAACGGTGAGCCTGCGGGAGGCGCTCGCGATGACGTTCCAGATGTTCCTTCGGGTGTCTGTGTCCAAGCCTGTCATCGGCTCGTCAAGAAACAGGATCTGTCGACAAAGGTAAAGAAACAGAAAACGTGCTTTGTTTTGTGCTTGAAATACAACGGATGATACATACTTGTCCACAAGTAAGATTTCATAACGTAACAATGTTCATGAGAGCCTTTTTAGAGACGACCTTTCGTTGCCTCTACTACCTCTTTTCGGGTTCTGCCTAGTGCAGCCTTGCCTAATATTTATTTTTTTCCTAAGCTGCCCAGGTATGCCATTACTTGCCTGCTTTTAGAACATTCAGGAACCACCTTTCTGGTGGATATCAAATTGTTCTCATTGATGACGTCATTACCAACAAAAAATATATGGCCTTCCCGTAATCGAGAGGGGATGTAAGCATGAAATAGCTACCGGCGAAGCAGATTGGTTGGGGATGACAGTAGCCACAATCTCATAATGGGTGTAGTGCATGTTAGAAGCATCACACACCATCACAGTGCACACGAACCGGTACTGAACTGAACCTCATTGTAAGCTTCGTCTGTGCCAAACAGCCATGCACGGCACTCCGGACGCTGCCGGCTTAGTCACGCATCGTGGCACCATCTCTCGAGCCGGCGCGAAACCCGCGCTGCGGAACTCACGGAAGCGCTGACGTTGAAAAGAGCACGGGCAACCCTATTGCAGCACTAAAGACGACAATATGTATGGTGCCCTGTATCTGCCTTTTGAACGTCGCTATTTGAAATGAGAAATTAAACTTCAGCGTACTAAAAGTTACAGCTTGAGTGACATTGTGAATAAACACACGATGAACTCGAAAGCAATATTTTTTGTAACTTCGTTTGGCAGCAACTAGCGTATGTAATGCGGCCCTGTACAAAAATCTGGGGGCCTGAGACCCCATTATTCTTAAGTTTTGACTGCTAGCCCGGGTGATCTTTTCGTTTTCTTCTCCCAACAATGCGCGTATGTTCTCGTCTGTCTGGCCGGATTATGGCTCTGGCTTTTGGCTGAAGGTCCCTTGAGGGTCGCCGATAACGGGAGCTAAAAGCATTTATTGCCTAAATTGACTTCCAGAGAAGTACCACAGGGATCCATTTTTGGTCCGCTCTTGTTTTTCACGTAACCATCTCCCCAAATAATAAATAAAACAAAGTAGTTTCTTCACGCCCACGATACGAAGACTGTAGTAGTATCAGCCAGAAATGCCACTCACCTATTAAATAAAGTAAAACATATATAGTAGCTGAGTCTCAATTTATAGATTTCAATGTTTTGCGAGGATGTGACACCTTATTTACAGTTACTGCTAAGTAACGCTTCAATTAAGCAAGTAGTTTGTTTAAGGTTCTTAGGGGCCATTGTTGATTCGAATCTAAATTTCTTCGCTCACATTGACTGTTATTACGAAAACTCGTTTCGGCATAACCACCCTAATTAAATTTCATTTAGTTTTCAGCACTACTACAGTTTTCTCACTTCCCTGCAGATTCGTTCATACACACATTACGTATGTATTACTCCTTGGGAAAGTACACAGTATATAAATATATCTCGCCCAATAAGTATCTCAATACAGGCACTAACAATAAGCTCTTCTACAACACATCTTTCATCAGCGCCCCTGTTCCTTCAACTGGGTTAGCTACCTGTCGTTTTCATAAATAAATTTATTTTGGTGGTTTCATTGTTGAAAGTCACCCTCATTCAATTATCCATTGACACTTTTTGTGTTCATCAATGCACTAACAAAACTGCAAATATGTGTGTTTCCTTATTTAAATTTCTTATGCCGAACGGCACTGCAGATTAAGGGAGACAAACAACCTTTTTAATTGTTATTTTCTTCTAGAACCATCTACAGCTCAGTTCGAAAATGTTGCCGTTAAGCAAATTTAGTGCGTTCTTTGAAAACTAAGTTTCATTTTTTGCCTAATTGTCATAATTATCAGCGTCTTCAAATACCTACGTTATATTTGATGTTCTTGCCTATGTAATTTTAACATGTACTGTTTTGTAGCGCTAGTTCATTCATTGCCCGTGCTTACTGATTATTTGCTTTATCTACTTCTGATAGGAGGCCCTCCGACAGTACGTATGTTTGTGTCTCTTCCTGAAAATGTACTGCTTTGATTTATGTATGAGCAAAAGCATTTAACATAACAAGCCTAATTGATTCTAAAACACACGGGTATAATTTTACACGTTGCTAACCACGAACTACCAAGTATTATCAACGTCGGACAGCGCGAAACAGCGCTTCAGACGATCCTAAATGTTATTATTCACCCTCAACACAATTCGGGAGCCGTCTTTGTGTATCAGAATACAGGGGATGAGACGTCATATGAGATATAATTACGTGCGCCTCGGTCACAAGTGCAATGGCAACGCAGAGACGGCGTTTCAAGCCTGGTGTGAGAGCGGCAGGGAAGCTTGCAGATTTGTCGAGCAGGTCCATGCTGACCAAGCAGTCCTGGATGCGTTCCCGAATGCTGACAAGGGAACCTCCTTGCATCTGCAAGTAGAACGTACAAAACGAAGCTACACTGGAGCACGGCTGCTTAAAGGTCATTGTGGATGCACCAGCGAGACAAAAGACAAAGAGGAAGGAGAGTATGCCACAAGTAACTGACTATCAATTGAAGCTTATTGGTTGACAAACAAACAGTACGTAATCTTCAATGTGTCCTTTCGGTGTTCTCTTTCCATCCTGGTTACCCGTCTGTCTGTAACATGCTCACACCTTGCCATTTCCTTCATTTTACAAGAGTTGTTTCATCTGAAAGAGATTCATGAATAAACAGGACGGAAAAATTCACAGAAACACTCACGAGGCACTGATCTAAAACTTCTTTTATTGCATTTACGTAGGACTGTAAAGCTTGGTTGCCTAAGGATATAAAACTTGGCTTGCCGTCGACTTGAGCTATTCAGGGCCTCAGGGGTCACCCGTTGTAGTCGTGGAAGTCATATTTATTACCACTGTTCACATGCGAAGCTCAGAGATAGTTTGCTGCAGCTTTTTCCGCCGTTCCCATACAGAATCACGTGTCACTGGTACACATTTAGAGAAGGTGACTTCTGCTTGCACTTTAGGTTAAAAATAAATATTTCTGGGGTTTTAAGTGCCTAAATCACGATATCAATATCAGACATGCCGTTCTGGGGGACACCGGTTTAATTATGGCTACCTTGTGATCTTTTGTGTCCACCTAAATCTAAGCACATGGGCGTTTTGCCCATGTGCTCCCATCAAAATGCGCCACCGTAGTCGCGAACTGCATGCGCGACCTCTCACTTGCTATTGCTTTATTTATAGCGTTTCTTGAAAAAGTAGAATGTAAGTCCACGCTTCTGCAGATGTCGCACGTGTTACGAATGCGGAGCGAAATATCCATGGGATGGTCGAAGCATTCAGAATTTATTCTCTGTTAAATACAGATATGTTGTTTTTTTGGCTCACGCATTTGAAAGCAGGTTCCTTCAGCCTACCTAACGTAATAGAACAATAATTAGATGTTCGATCTAGGCTGTCAAGATTTTGTTTACTAAGGTGTAGTATCTTTAAACATTAAAATAAAAACTCCAAGCGTCCCAATGGAATGCGCAGTCAAGCACGAGCTTTGCTGAAGTCAAAACAATAGGCAAAGTAATAAAGTCAGCTATACGCTTATGAAATGTGATTTCTTCTTGCTTCCTTAAATATTGACTTCGTTTTAAAATAATTTTATTCATTTACATTGCATTTCGGCAGACTGTAAGTATGCCTCCTCCCCCCCCCCCCCCGTTTGACGCACTTTTATTAAAACCACTGCATTTTTCATCCGGCATTAGACGTAATTTTTTTAGCAGCTTGAGTATATTATATCTGTACGTTATAATTGCAATTAATTTTATTTTGTAACCAGTGTATTTTGCATGTAACCATAAAAATTACCATAACATTTTTTTTTTTCAGCTAGTGAATCAGTCGTTACTATTGTCACGTGGTAGTGACGTTAAAGAACACAGTAGCAGTACTGTGAAAGACAAGCTAGCTTTTATTGGGCGAACCTGTGCCCACAAAACAGGGTACACTTAAAGCACAACGACAGCGGCAAACACAGTCGGCGATCGTCGAAAATCTAATCAGCGCGTCAAGCGCGTCGGCTTTTATACTGCAGTCGTCGAATGTTCCAGACTGATCGTTCGGACCCGCGTGCCTTCCACAAAGTTCTACACCATTCGCGTCACGCGATGAAATCAGATAAGACAGGGTTCGGCGACAACAGACAGCCGGATAGAAGCATCGATAACTTTCCAGAAACTTCGGATACATGCAGGCGCATCCCGCGCTGTGCGATTACATTTGTTAGGCGGCGAAACGTGGTCGCCCGATAAAGATAAGTACACGCGTCAATACCCCCCTCTTAAAAAGCATCGTCCCGATGCTACAAATATAAGATAGCGAAACACAAAAGGACACCTATTAAACATAAGTAACAAAACAACGAAAAGAAACAAAGTCCAAAGATCAGTTACGCGAAGTCCCAAAGTTCATTATCGCTGGTAGTACGGCTTGAGTGGCACAACGTGGACTATTTCAGGTCGTGAGCGGCGCCGCTGTGATAGCGAAATACCGTCTGGCACGACCTCATAGTCCAGTGCCCCAACACGTCGGATGATCTTGTACGGTCCGAAATAGTGACGCAAAAGCTTCTCGCTCAGTCCTCGTCGGCGTATACGGGTCCAAACCCAAACACGGTCACCGGGCTGGTATTCGACGAAGCGTCATCGGAGGTTGTAGTGTCGGCTGTAGGTACGCTGCTGGGTCTTGATCCGTAGGCGGGCGAGCTGTCGGGCTTCTTCGGCGCGCTGAAGAAAGGTCGCAACATCAAGATTCTCTTCGTCCGTGACGTGCGGCAGCACGGCGTCGAGCGTCGTCGTCGGGTTCCTGCCGTAAACCAACTTGAACGGCGTGATCTGTGTTGTTTCTTGCACCGCCGTGTTGTAAGCAAAGGTTACGTACGGCAGGACGGCGTCCCACGTCTTGTGCTCGACGTCGACGTACAATGCTAGCATATCGGCTAGGGTCTTGTTCAGGCGCTCCGTGAGACCATTCGTCTGCGAGTGATAGGCAGTTGTCCTCCTGTGGCTTGTATGGCTGTACTGCAGAATTGCTTGGGTGACCTCTGCTGTAAACGCTGTTCTTCTGTCGGTGATGAGGACTTCTGGGGCACCATGTCACAGAAGAATGTTCTCGACGAAAAATTTTGCCACTTCGGCTGCGCTGCCCTTCGGTAGAGCTTTAGTTTCAGCAAAGCGGGTGAGATAGTCCGTCGCCAAGACGATCCACTTATTTCCGGATGATGACGCCGGAAACGGTCCCAACAAATCCATCCCGATCTCCTGAAATGGTCGGTAAGGAGGTCTGATCGGCTGTAGTAATCCTGCTGGCCTTGTCGGTGGTGTCTTGCGTCGCTGACAGTCTCGACATGTCTTGACGTAACGAGCGACGTCGGTGGTTAGACGCGGCCAGTAATACCTTTCCTGTATCCTCGACAGCGTTCGGAGAATCCGAGGTGCCCAGTGGTTGGATCATCATGTAGAGCGTACAGTACTTCTGGACGCAGCGCTGACGGAATAACAAGAAGGAAGCTGGCGCGGACTGGTGAGAAGTTCTTCTTTACGAGCAGGTTGTTTTGTAATGTGAACGAAGATAATCCGCGCTTAAATGCCCTAGGTACTACGTCGGTGTTCCCTTCCAAATACTCGACGAGGCCTTGTAGCTCCGGATCTGCGCGTTGCTGTTTACTGAAGTCTTCTGCGCTTATTATTCCGAGGAAGGCGTCGTTATCCTCGTCGTCTTCCGGCGGGGGATCTATGGGGGCGCGTGATAGGCAGTCGGCGTCTGAGTGTTTTCGTCCGGACTTGTAGATTACCGTGACGTCATATTCTTGCAGTCTGAGGCTCCACCTCGCCAGCCGTCCTGAAGGGTCCTTTAAGTTAGCTAGCCAACACAACGCGTGATGGTCGCTGACTACCTTGAATGGCCTGCCATATAAGTATGGGCGGAATTTTGCTGTAGCCCAAATGATGGCGAGGCATTCCTTTTCAGTCGTAGAATAATTGCCTTCCGCTTTTGACAGCGACCGGCTAGCATAAGATATCACCCGTTCATGCCCGTCTTTCTTCTGGACTAGGACGGCACCGAGGCCTAGGCTACTGGCGTCAGTGTGGATTTCGGTATCGGCGTCTTCGTCGAAATGTGCGAGTACCGGCGGTGACTGCATGCATCGTTTTAGTTCTTGAAATGTGTCGGCCTGCACCGTTTGCCATTTGAACTCGACATCAGATTTGGTTAGATGCGTTAGCGGCTCAGCGATGCGTGAAAAGTCCTTGACAAAGCGCCTGTAGTAGGCACACATGCCAAGGAATCTACGCACTGCCTTCTTGTCAATGGGCTGCGGGAACTTTGCGATGGAAGCTGTTTTCTGCGGGTCGGGGCGTACTCCGGATTTGATGATGACGTGGCCTAGGAACAGAAGCTCGTCGTAAGCGAAGCGGCACTTTTCTGGCTTCAGAGTGAGCCCTGATGATTTGATGGCCTCTAGTACTGTTGCAAGCCGCCTAAGGTGATCGTCAAAATTTCCGGCGAAGACGACGACGTCATCCAAGTAAACGAGACAGGTCTGCCACTTCAATCCTGCTAAAACCGTGTCCATGACGCGCTGGAACGTTGCAGGCGCCGAGCACAGTCCGAATGGCATAACCTTGAACTCGTAGAGGCCTTCTGGGGTGATGAAGGCGGTCTTTTCGCGATCTCTTTCGTCGACTTCTATTTGCCAGTAGCCAGACTTGAGATCCATCGACGAGAAGTATTTAGCGTTGCAGAGCCGATCCAATGCGTCGTCTATTCGTGGGAGGGGGTATACGTCCTTCTTCGTGATCTTGTTCAGACGACGGTAATTGATGCAGAAACGCAGGGTTCCGTCCTTTTTCTTTACCAGGACCACAGGGGATGCCCACGGGCTTTTCGACGGCTGGATGATGTCGTCGCGGAGCATTTCGTCGACTTGTTGCCTAATAGCTTCACGTTCTCGCGTCGAAACTCGGTAAGGGCTCTGGCGGAGTGGTTGAGCGCACTCTTCGGTTATTATGCGATGCTTTGCAACTGGTGTTTGTCGAATCTTTGATGAAGTCGAAAAGCAGTCCTTGTATCGTCGGAGAAGACTTCTGAGCTCTTGCTGCTTGCTTATGGGGAGACTTGGATTTACGTCGAAGTTTGGTTCGGGGACTATGGTCGGCGGGGTAGATGCGGCAGAATCTGTGAGGACTAAGGCATTGCTCGTTTCCACAATTTCCTCGATGTACGCGATTGTCATGCCCTTGCTGATGTGCTTGAACTCTTGGCTGAAGTTGGTTAGCATCACTTCCGTTTTCCCTCCGTGGAGTCGAGCGATCCCTCTTGCGACGCAAATTTCACGGTCTAGCAGTAGACGTTGGTCACCCTCGATGACGCCTTCTACGTCGGCAGGTGTTTTTGTGCCAACGGAAATTATAATACTGGAGCGAGGCGGGATGCTGACTTGACTTTCGAGCACGCTTAAGACATGGTGACTACGATAGCTCTGCGGCGGTATCGCTTGATCTTCAGACAGGGTTATCGACTTCGACTTCAAGTCGATGACGGCGCCGTGTTGGTTTAGGAAGTCCATGCCGAGAATGACGTCGCGTGAACACTGTTGGAGGATAATGAAGGTGGCAGGGTAAGTCCGGTCATGAACGGTAATTCTTGCCGTGCAGATTCCAGTCGGCGTAATCAGGTGTCCTCCAGCGGTCCGAATTTGAGGGCCTTCCCATGCAGTTTTAACTTTCTTCAAATGGGCGGCGATGTGTCCACTCATTACGGAGTAATCGGCCCCCGTGTCCACTAAGGCGGTAACTGCGTGGCCGTCGAGAAGCACGTCGAGGTCGGTGGTTCTTTGTCTGGCGTTGCAGTTACGTCTTGGCGTCGGATCACGGCTGCGTCGTTTTGAACTAAAGCTGGAACGGTGCGTCGTCAAGTCATCTTTCGTCGGTGTAGTCTTGGCTTCCTGACTTCGTCGGGACGGCGGCGTGTCGTTATTATGTCGTCGAGATGGTCTCTTCGTCGTCTTCGTCGGCGGCGGAGGATCTTCGTCAGTTCGACGAACAGCAACCGCACCTCCATCGGTTGCTGCTTTTAGTTTTCCGGATATGGGCTCGCAGAGTGGCCCCGGGCTGGGCCGCTGTATGGTCGGCGCTGCGGTGACAGGTAGCGGCCTGGTGACGGCGAACGGGATGGTCGGCGAGGGTTCCACTGAGTGGCGGCGAGGTAGTCGGCGATATCGCGAGGGCGTTCACCTTGCTGCGGGCGCGGAGCGTTGACGGCGAAACCTCGAAGTCCCATCTCCCGGTATGGGCATCGTCGGTAGACGTGGCCGGCTTCGCCGCAGTGGTAGCAGAGCGGGCGGAGGTCGGGGGTGCGCCAAATGTTCGTCTTCCTCGCGTAGGTGCGCTAGGCGACGGGTGGTCGTGCTGGCGGCGGGCGGTGGCGGCGGACGATGGAACTGCGGCGTGACAGGGCCCTGGCGCGGTTGCGGCGGGGGCCCTTGGCGGCGTGCGACGGCGGCGTAGGTCATCGCTTCTGGCTGTGGCTGCGGTAATTCAGGTTGCACCTCAGGAGCTCCCAGTGATCGCTGAACCTCATCTTTCACGATGTCAGCAATCGAGGCTACTTGAGGCTGTGACGAATTCAAGACCTTGCGGAGTTCTTCGCGCACAATGGCCCTTATGGTCTCTTGGAGATCAACGGAGCCCAGCGCTTGGACGGCGCACTGAGGCGTGAGCACTTGGCGGTTATATTGCCTAGTGCGCATTTCTAACGTTTTCTCAATCGTCGTAGCCTCTGTCAGGAACTCGGCTACGGTCTTCGGTGGGTTTCGGATTAGTCTGGCGAAAAGTTCTTGCTTTACGCCTCGCATCAAGAGACGTACTTTTTTCTCTTCGGACGTTTCCGGTTCGGCGTGCCGGAAAAGACGGGTCATCTCTTCTGTGAAGATAGCGATGGTCTCATTATGTAGTTGGCCTCGGGTTTCCAGCAGAACTTCGGCCCTTTCTTTTCGGACAACGCTCCTGAACGTCCTCAGGAAGTTACTGCGGAACAGGTCCCATGTTGCTAGGGTGGACTCCCGGTTCTCGAACCAAGTCCTCGCGGCATCTTCCAAGGAGAAGTACACGTGTCGTAGCTTATCTTCAGAGGTCCAGTTATTGAAGGTCGAGATCCTTTCGAAGGTTTCGAGCCAGGTTTCAGGATCCTCCGACGTAGCTCCACGGAAGGTAGGGGGCTCTCTGGGTCGTTGAAGTACGATGGGTGAGACTGGGGCAGCCATTGTGGTTGTCTTGGCCACAATCTTCTTTGTCTTCTCAGGCAGAAGTCCGTGCTCCGGGGGCAGCTGTTGTAGACGACGGCTTACTCGATGGTCCGTGACTACTTTGGTGCTCTCTTTACGGTCCGGGCTTGGATCACGGCTTGTCGGGGCGTCCGGTACATGGACCAAAAGCACCTCCACCAGATGTCACGTGGTAGTGACGTTAAAGAACACAGTAGCAGTACTGTGAAAGACAAACTAGCTTTTATTGGGCGAACCTGTGCCCACAAAACAGGGCACACTTAAAGCACAACGATAGCGGCGAACACAGTCGGCGATCGTCGAAAATCTGATCAGCGGGTCAAGCGCGTCGGCTTCAATACTGCAGTCGTCGAATGTTCCAGACTGATCGTTCGGACCCGCGTGCCTTCCACAAAGTTCTACACCATTCGCGTCACGCGATGAAATCACATAAGACAGGGTTCGGCGACAACAGACTGCCGGATAGAAGCATCGATAACTTTCCAGAAACTTCGGATACATGCAGGCGCATCCCGCGCTGTGCGATTACATTTGTTAGGCGGCGAAACGTGGTCGCCCGATAAAGATAAGTACACGCGTCACTAATATAGGGTTACTTTGTTAATTATTGTGCAAATTATTGTGATAAAGTATTGTGCTCATTTGTTTATATATGTGCACTTTATGAGGTGATTATTTCAAATGCAACACTTTTCTTGCTGCTCTTATGTGCCAAGGCTCCTTCGTCTTTGTCAAGCTGCTGATTGCACCTTTTAGCCCAGGAGTCCATTCAGAAGTTTACGGAAAGTAAAAGCTGCTTGATTACAAGTTCATTTTATATATTAACACGTATACTTACTTACCTTTTTCCAGCAGGCGTTTTTGATCAGTGTACATTTTCAAGAGTTAGATTACGTCACTCGCAGTTATGCCACTTTCTGGTTCATCCCCGTGTCTACAACCTGAGATGCGGTTGAGGTGTTCTTTGTTTTTTGTTTTTTTGTTTGGGGGGGGGGGCTTCGCCAACTGTATGCAAGCTGTGAGGTCCTGCAAGCCCAAGTCGGGAAGACCTCTACAGCGTCAGCACTGATCAGCGCCCTTGCCGAGTGTATTATCATCCCTTTTGCTTTCGAATTAGCGCCACGCCACTAGCGCCACGCCGCGCCCAATCTTGTAAGTAGTCCCCGTCGTGTACCTTTTCCCCTTGTAGAAATAAACGCACCATTTGTCTGGTCCCCATCGGAAGCAGTCGTCTTTTTCTTTCTGCGATGCTTTGCACCGCGGACGTTAGGCCTCATTGCGTAGGTTGCCCGTGCGGCCACCTCGTCAAGGCACTACAACATCCTGGCGACGAGGTAAACAAATCTCCCGCTACTAATTGCTTCTGCTGCTACTTCTACTCTGCTTCCAGCATAGAAAAAGCTTTGTTTTCTGCTACTATTCCTCCTTCGCCGACGGCAACTTTTTTTGCCTGCTTTTTTTCAGCGCTACCAGCATCGCGTTCGCATCTCATCCGCTACCATTTCTTGCTTCGCTCGGTACTCCTGCAATACCTTGGCTGACGTGGAAACGATCTTTTCGAACGTTCCTTGTGGCGAGCGAAGGTGAGGCGTTACTGGGGGACCGAAAGAAGGCTGTTCTCCTAGCCAACTTAGGCTTAAAGGGGAAAGGGGATGTGTTAGTTTTACAACCTCGAGTCGCAAGCGGACCCAGCAACTATATCTTTTCAACACATCTTGCGCATCTTTGGCAAGCATTATGAAGATGCTACCAACTGCCTGGTACACGGCATTATCTTACGGGATCGCAGACAGCACCCAGGAGAGAGTTTCTAAGAGCTCGTTACCGGGCTACCTCGGTTGGCAGCTGCGAGACCAGATCTTCCAGACGTCGCGACACCTACAAGAATACGCGAAAGGCCGAAGAAATTGGAAGGAGCGTCGAGTAAATTCACAGAGAACATTTGGTTTTCAACGGTTTTCCCTTGCATCGCGCTTCTTTGCAGCGGCAAGATCGCGTCGCTAACCGTCGCCTTCCTAGCCCGGGTGGTCAATATGGCGATCCTCGCCAACCTTCTTCCTCGACCCAACGGGTTCAATATGGTTCCCGGCAACATGGCGGGAAGCCGCGATCTGGCGAAGCCGGCTAACGAAGAGCCCGGCAAGAATTTCACAAAGAGGCCACAGTACATTCTTACCGGTGTGGCTCAACTCTAGCATCCAATACAGACATTCCGAACAAGCATGTTACCTCCACGCGTGCAAGAAAGAGGGACACTACGCTGCAGCTTGCCGTTCACGGAACCCAACCGCATCAAGCTTCTCCTGCACGAGCTCACCTCTTTTCCGCATCTGCTGAAACAGAATCAGCAACTATAGTCTCTTCTCTGCTAAGAATACAAGCACCGAATTCTCGTCTGGCAATAATTTGCGCCGAAGTCATTATTGGAAATGCTTCGCTCAAGGGGTTCGTCGATACGGGAGCTATGGTCTCCTTGATGGAAAACGCCTCGTACGAAGAGCAGTTCAATGTTTTTCCTCTGTGCGGTTTGAGTCTCCGACTCAAGAATTAATATCAGCAAGGAATAATGCCTTCGGACTTTTTTTGTAGTAGTGAAGTACCACAATACGTCTGCAGTAGGTACGATCCACGTCGCTGGCCAGGGTACTTCTGATCCTAGACGTCATTGTAGCCCTGCACATCGATATTCAAGGATCTTCACTCATTTGTCACCAAGCGTCAGGAATTCTGGCTGACCCAGGTGTCAAGTCATCGTCTCTACTGCAATATGCTCCAGCGCAATTCTGTCACCTGTTCTCAGGACGAGTGGGACTTTTAAAAAGCTTTATCCATAAAGTTCGTCTACAGGCTTCTGTGCACCCAGTCTCTGCAAAACTTCGTCCTCTACCTCTCGTACTCTGCCAGCAAGTTTCAGCTGACCGGCATCGACTGGAAATAGCTCATATCATTGAACGCGTCTTAGTGTCAGAGTGGATTTCTCCACTCCTTATAGTTCGAAAAAAGAACAATTCCATTCTACTTTGCGTCATTCTCCGGGAACCCGACAAGGCGACCGTGGTCAACGCCTTTCCGCTACCGAGAGCTGATGGAGTGTTACATCCACTTGCTGAAGCCACTCTCTTCAGTAAGTTGGATTTACAATCCGCTGTTTATAAGGTTCATTTATCCGAGAAACGCCGTGAGCTTACTACTTTTATTACTAATGATGTCCAGTCCCGCTTTAAACGAGTGTGTTTCGGTTTGGCATCTTCGGCATTCCCTTTTCAGCAGACCATGTCATCTGTCGTAAAAGGCTGTCCTGGTACATTATATATGTTATCTTGATGTTCTTGTTTGAGGTTACACTCAATGTGACCACGGTAGAAACTTCCAACTGGTCCTTTCTCAAATAAGTCAGGCTGGCATGCAGTTGAACCATAAGTGTGTCTTCACTGTCCCTGAACTAACCTTCCTAGGACATAAAATTTCTACAAGCAGCATTTCGCCCATGGATAACAAAATCAATGCAATTGTTGAGGCTCCGCTGCCAAATGACAAGAAGGCACTGCATTCATTTCTGAGCCTCACGGGATATTATGCAAGATTTATCCCGCAATGTGCTCGCATGGTGGAACCATTAAGGAAACATCTAAGGTAAGGACAAGTTTTTGTGAGGGATCCGGATATGAATACAGTTTCGAATCTATTAAGGAAGTACTTGCTTCGCGCCCTGTGGCGCGCATGTTTCAACCGCATCTACCTATCGTTGTAGCAGTTGGTGCATGCGACGTTCGGTTGGGAGCAGTCCTTCAGCAAAAGTGCGGAAAACAATTATTCAGAGTGGCTTTTGCATCTCGCACATTAAAGGGCCCCTGAAACGGTTCGGACAAATTTTGTAGACGCGTAGGGTAGACCTTAACTAGAACATTTGCACCACAATTTAGGTGAAGCGTTATGTATTAATAGAACTTCAAGCGATTACAAGTTACCCTGCTGCCTAGCCATGCTTTTCCTCCTCAGCTCGTTCGCCGAGCGACTGAGGCGAAGCTCCGCCTTCACTGGTTCTGCGTCACGATGCGATGTCACATCGTCCACTTCCGGTTGTTTTGGAGCCCGCCCCCGCCCGCGCGAAACCTCTCCGCTAGCCACTCAGCCGTCGACCCCAAGCGAGAGCTATAGAAGCAGCGTGCGTTGCGAGCATTCTGTCGCAGCGCCGCACGTGTCTGGTATTCCGGTAACCACACACTAGCTGAACGTTTGACGGAACGGTGGAGGCATAAACTCAAGCTGATGAAGGAACTTTAGCGTAGACATACGTGAGCTACCTGATCGGTCTCCACGGTCCAGCCACCCGCTGGCGCAGAGCTTAACCAGCCAAAGAAAAAGCTAATATTGCTCTAACCAACTGTAAAACATTTTAAACATTTACAAAAACAACGTGTTAACGATTACACTCATGCGAAAGACTTACACCAGCAGTAAAGAAGAATACATTTTCTTACTGCTACTGTGTGTGGTTGAGCTCTATGCCACCAGGTGGCTGCACCGTGCAAACCATTCACATTAGCGCTTCTGTTCATCTCCTGAAATGCGCCCTGTCCCCTGGCGCTTGCGTTTACCCTAATACCGGACTCGCGAAACGCTATTGCGTTAGTAATATTCCGGTGTAAAGTTACGAACGCAATCGCGCAAATCCTGGGGACGATCGGATAGCGGCAGTCCCATGCGCTGCAGCCAGTCCCCTCGTCTACTGGCTTGCAGAGAGACACAATGTCGCGACTTGACATATTTCCAGTCCTTACGTTTGCAGTCCACAACGCAACAAAGTCGAATCATAGCGCTCGCGAAAAGACAGACCGACATTGACGGCGGAGCTCTCGTCAAGACGGAGCACGTTGTAACACAAGCAGACGACACTTGCTGTGTGCCGGAAGTGCTTAAGTCTACTGAAAAATTTTTCTTGTGCATTGTCTTTATGTTAGTTTCTTTTTATAAAAACAAATTGACTTGCATTGCAACTATTACGAGCATCATTTGTTTGCCATAAAGTTGGAAAAATTGTCGATCACGCGCCCTGGTCAGCCAATCGGATAGCTCGCCCCACTGACGTCATATGGGTGATTTCCGTCATATGGGTAGGGGCGGCTTAAAATTCCGCCGAGCAGTGTGCTTATAATATTATAAAAACTTATAATAAATTACACGCTTTACGCGAAGTACTTCGGTATATCAATTATTGATGAAACGGATCTACTTTAACGACTCAGTACATTTGTAGAAAATCGTCAAAATCACTCAGTGTCCCTTTAACTACCGCAGAACGACGGTTCCAGCAAGTATCCCTTCCTGAAGCCAGCCTCTTCCCTTAGTTGGATGAATTCCAGTGTTGCCCTTATTCTATTGTAAATTACATTGCTGAATGTTTTATATAACACTGCGCATAAGCTAATGAGCCGAAAATTTTGCAATTCTTTAACGTCTCCCTTTTTGCGGATTAATACAATGTTGGTATTCTTGCAAATGTAGGCAATCTTTAAGAAAGTATTTTTCTTGGAAATGGTCTTGATTCGCTCTTGAACCAACGAACTCTCTGTATTGTCAACATTTCTTGTACTTTATTTTCTTGTGCTTTCACAAATTTTCTTACCCCTCCTGAGGGTTTTCTCATTCGTACCGATATAGCTGACCACTTCCCCGTAGCGCTTCGTTTTCAACGCATAGCCATTCCTTTGAATACTCGCTTCTTCAAATCGGTCTTTGACAAAAAAAAGTTCGCTGATTCAATATATACAATAAAGTGGTCCCACGTCATTACCTGCACCGACCCTGAAGCTGCCTACAGTGAATTTCTTTCGCGCATATTCCATGCTATAACTTCTTCAACCGCTAATGTTTTGTGCCAAAGAAAACATTCATCTCCCCTAAACACACGTCTCTCTAGGTCTTTTTATTCACGAAAAAAGGCAAACTGTAAAGAAAATCGAAGAAAAAGCCTTTTATTCTGTCTTTAGAAGAGCTATGCAAAAATATAGCAATATGTTAACCCTACTACTAGTAATAACGAAACTGCATTATTATGAACAAGTAATAATTCAAGCCGGCAAGAATACAGGAGAGCAGTGGTGTATTCTTAATTCATTTTTACATAAAACTATCCCTATAGCTGGTATTACTGAAATCTGCCATAATGGAAACACGTTTCGCACTTCCGATAGCATTTCATATGCCTTCAACCGATATTTTTCTAGCCTCACAACACAGTTCGGGCACTCTTACTCTAGTGACACTCATCGTTCTTTGCAATCTTTTTATCTTTTCCAAACCACTCCCACTGAGGTTCACAGTACGATCTTGAATCATAAAGCTACTGGCACTGGGCTTGACAACATACCCGCTAGGCAAATAAAGAACATTGTTGATGTCATCGCTCCTATCTTTGCTCATATTGTGAATTTATTCTTTAAGCACTCTATTTTTCCTTCTGAACTAAAGAAAAGCAAGATAACACCTATTTATACGAAAGGGGATGTATCAGTCATCAATAATTATAGGCTCATCGCTATTATTCATCTTTAATAAGCTTGTTGAAAGGTTATTTTTCAAACGTCTTGCAAACTACGTTAACAAATTTAAGCTACTATCGTCACATCAGTTTGGATCTCGTCAGGGGCTTTCATTAATCTCGAGTTCGCGGCACTTACTGAAAACAGCAGAAACACAACTGACGACGGCAAGTTCCGTGGATCAGTCTTCACTGACTTCAATTAACCTTTTGACTCGATCAATCATTATATCCTTTCGGACAAACTCTCTTCGTATGCTATAACTGGCCCTCCGCGACAACTAATCACATCACATCACATCAATTTATTACCTTAAAGACCCCGGTTAGGGGGTATTACATAAGGGGTGGGTTTACAAATCAAGGTTACAGAGAGTGATCTTCATGAGAAACAAATGTAGTTATGTTGTCCGCAAAAGTTGATGAACACGTGATGGCTGCAATGTTCCGGGGAAGGCCATTCCAGTCCACTGCTGTGCGAAGAAAAAATGAGGCAGCAAAAGTAGTGGTGCGAGCACGTGCGCGTGCGATTGAGTAAGGATGGGACGTACGGGATGGGACTACTTACTAATTCGTAGTCAGACTGTATCTATTTCAGGCGTGCTTTATGACACACCAAGACAATCAACACAGGGATCTCCCAAAGCTCTATATTAGGCCCTGTTCTATTCCTCATCGACAATAATTACCTATCAAATTGTTTGTCACCACACACGGAATTCTTACTCTACACTGATGACACCAATTCCACTTCAAATGATTCCATTCCAGCCTTAACTTCCCAACTAAACAGTGATCTGCAGAGCGTTACTATTTCGTGCCATAAAATGAGCATGTTATTATTCCGCCTTAGACAAATATAGTTATTTTCAGTTCTAGGTCTAATAAAATGGTGTAACTTTCTCCCGGTGTATGTCAATAACTATGCAATATTCCCATCTAATCGATGCACGTTTCTTGGTGTCGAACTTCACTTTTTTTAAACTTTAATGTGCAGTTTAATCAAATAAAAAGGCAAAGCGCCGATGGCATTAGTGTTCTCAATGCTCGTCAGTACTTCGCACTCCCTACTCTAACTTCTCACTATATTGCGCTCATTCATAGTCGTATGGCCTGTTGTATCGGTTCCTGGGGCCTAACATTTAAAAGTAGCTCATGCCCGCTAAAACATATGCAAAAACGGTCACTTCGAATTATAACCAACCGCACATATCGTGATAATTCAGCTCCACTATATTCCTTATTAAATATCCCTCCTATATCTAATATTATTTTGTTTAATTTCTCCATTATGGCGTACCGCATCGTGCATAATTCGAGTCTTCTTTATATTGTTACGCTGCATTTGGACCGGACTGTGCGTGCAACAGGGAGATGAAGAGGAACTGATAGACTGTGTCCTGGAGCTGCGACCTTTGCACCAGCCGGCGAGATTAACTTTTTGTCATGAAACCTTTCCTCGTGTAAATAGTCGTAAATACATTTGTGCGTAGGGCTTCCTCTTCGTAACATTTGGTTGAAAGAAATAGGGAAGAAATTTACCACTAGCTCTAATAATACGCGTTTTTGCCAGAACAATATTATTTTACTGCCTAGGGCTCGCACTGATAACGGACAAAATACCGTAAGCTTCGCTGCGATCAAAGTGTGGAATAATCTACACTCGGAGGCTAAGACCTCGTCCTCATTAATTATTTTCAAACATTCAGTTCGCGTCTTCATGAGCAGTCGATTTATATGACGATCGCTGTCCTTACTTCTTTCTCCTCTCCAGTGCATTTCGTGTACTTTTATTTATGTTCATACAATTACTTCATGTCGTGTGATTTATTAGTGCTCAATTTCTATTGATTGCATATGTGACACTTTGTTATGCCTTCGCTTATTTACTCGCTTATTTGCATATACAGTAAAAGCTCGTTAATTCGAACCGCAAGGGGAAGCCGCTTCAGTTCGAATTAACGAAAGTTCGAACTAACGAAAGTGAAGGAGAGCAACAGTACACTGCGATTTGGAAGCAGTAGGGCATGTCAGAAATTTGGCGTGTCAGAAAGTGATGGCCTGTGCCGTGGGCACACGCCATCGTCAAGTCGAAGCTCTGGGTCCGACTGTGCCACACCACCGATGTCCACCGAAATGAACGTTAGCCGAGGCTAAACACCATCAAAATGAATCGCGACAGCCGATACCTCCTAAGCTGAAAACAAAGGTGCACAACCGATGAAAACTGCCGAGACAAAGACGCTGAACATGTGAAGGTGGCGAAGGTCCTGATTCGTTGGTTCTTGATTGCCAGCGCAGCTGCGACGTACTTGATTCGCTGCGTTTTGGCGCTTGCTGTGCCATCTCCGCACAACATTAGCAGCTGTACAAGATTTGCAAAGCCTCCGAGATTCTCAACGGGCAAAAAGTCTCGGAGGTTACGTAGAACGGAGAGGCGGCAGCCACCGCTGCCTTCTGGCTGACCCCTCGTCGGTTAGATTATTTTCCGATTTTGCCTTCTCTCGCCGTTCTCTCCGTTTCGGAGGCAATACAGCGTTGTGTGTAGGCAGTAGGCGCGTTTCTCTGGCCGTGTGCCAGGCGAGCGTAGTTCGAATTATCCGTGAGGGAACCTTCTCGCATTCGAATTAACGGACTTTTTTATACATAGACTTCTGTGGAGCTTGGCCGGACCAAATCGTACAGTTCGAATTATCCATAAATTCGAATTATTGAAGTTCGAATTAATGAGCTTTCACTGTATTATTCAGTTTTGATTAGTTCTGTTCATTACTTGCTATTCTTGCCAACTCCCTGTATTTGTATACATTTACCAGAGCTTGTTACTGAGCTAGTCGGTTAATGACTTAAAAACAAAGGTTCGGACGCTTAGTAGACAAGGACGAAGTGAATCTGTTGTCTGTAAGCCTGAAATCGCCGCTAAGATTAGAACGTGCAGCAGCCACATTTGGTTGGATGCTTGGATTACGCCTGTGATGCACGCGTACTTACACGTACCTGCCATGATAATCCGGTACAGATCACTGGCCTACGAGCAGTGTTAGTTCCTATCTCCCCAGCCTATCTCTACTGTGATTACTTTTCTCTTAGGTTTCTTGTATGAATTTCCGTGGGTTCTAGTGAATAAACAGTTGCAAATTCCCACCCCTATTTGTCTTTGGCGTCTCACTTCGTCCTCGTCTGATTACAGCTGTAACTATTGTTTTTGTATTTATTGTTTGCTTGTAGTACGCAATTGATTCTGTTTGGTTGTATTGCACACCTTCATTTCGCAATTGATTTTCTTATTTTATATTCTTTATGCATATTCTAACAAGAGCTCCCATTGCAATGTTCAGACTAAGGGACCTCTTTCTGTATACCTTTCTCTATATGTAACCCCCTCAGATAACGTTAAATAAACTCAAACTCAAGCTCTTTCGGCTATTCTACGGCCTGCCGCTGCCCTTCCTTGGAGGTTCCCGCAAGCTGTCCGCTTTACGTTCGGGGTTGCCTCACTCATCACCGATACTGAGGCTCTGCCACCGACTCCGCTAGACGCACATTTCACTCTCACAGGCACGGCGACTGCACAAGCACAACCTACGCTATGCCTTCAGCGACCACAGCAACTTTGGTACTATCGGCATTTCAGATTTCTGCGCAAGCAGAGGCAGGCGAGCCTTCCTATGTTCTATACTGCCACTTTCCGCGGATGCAAGACCTGCCGAAGTTTTGCAGGAACACCTCTACTAACTGGTTTCTTCAGCTCGAGAACCACTTCAACGTCAACAAGATTAGTGATCAGCACTAGCGCTACCTCTACGCAAGTCCCGAGCTGCCATACGGTCTATTTTTGGAAATCTGACTTCCACGGGCCAGGGCATCCACGAGAACATGCGGCAGGTCAGGATTTCGCAATATACGGCATCACTGTAGCTGCGCGTCGATCACAACCTACGCTGCCTGAGCTGCCTGGTAGATCTCTCCCGAACTGCGTCAACGCGACGCTACCAACGACGACGTCATCTGCACACTTAACCTGAACTTTAGCATTGGGGTTTACCATTGGACTGTATTTCAATCGCGCTTCGTACTACGAGGGGTGCCCTGTGGTCTGTGACTGTCACCTCCCAAGCCGGTGAAGAAGAGGGCTCACGTGCAGGTGACGCGACAAAAGAACAAGCTAGCGCGCTCGACTTGACCGGCCGCCGTGTCGGCCACTATCGAGATCCCACTGCGCCATTGCTGACCGGCCTAAATAAACAGCGGCTACGGCGGCTGCCTCTTCGCGCCTCCTCCCTCAAATGAAAAACAGCGCAAAAAAAACGGGAGAAACGCAGGACGAGCGCGGACTGTCAGCTACTATGGTTTAATTTGCGCATACACAAACATACCTATGAAAAAAAGGGGTTACAAAAAAATGGAATATAGTAACTGTGTTTTCTGTTACCCTTGTAAGTACATTTACGTTGTGGCATAAGTGAATGTTTAATAATGTCTCAAATTCAAGCTTCATAGCGCTAGTAGCACATAGATTAATGTTCAAATCCCCTTCTATGATCGCGATACACTTATGGGTGTCCACTAATTGCGGAAATGCATCCAAAAAATAAATTATGCGCCAAACGCTCCCGCCCGGTGGGCGGTAACAAGCACAATAAAGAAATAAATGACATTTTAGGGTAATCACTTCGTAGACTGGCGTGACGCATGTAATTGTTGAAAAGATTCCACAATAATTTCTTCATGTTTTAAAATGCACACGCCACCTCCTTCTTACCATTGTGGTTTGGGCGGTGAGAATTGTACGCTGGCAAGCAAAGGACGTCCTTTCGCTTACGAAGCCAAGTTTCCGCAAACATGACAACATGAAAAGGAAAAACGTACAACGCTAAAAAAACGCCCAGGTTCTTCATATTTGCTTCTGACCGATTGCAGGTTTCAATCAAAACAGTTCAAATTGTTGTTGAAATCAATATAACCATGCTGTTTAAGCTCAGTTGCATCGATAAGGTGGGGTGATAGAGAATCCGTACTTGTTTGTTTTCTCCCGGTGATCGCGTTATACCGGCTAACAAATGTTAAATGTTATCGCTCAACGCAAGAGGCGCCTTTCTGTATCTGAAGATACTCGTATGTTATAGCTGCTTCTATTTGTTGTAACTTGTCACCGTCCCTTGCGTAATCAGATTCTATGTGCGACACCACTTGTGTAGTACTTTCTTAAAAGCACGCTGGTACCACTGATTACGCTGGTACCTTCGACGAATCACATAAAAAAGCCGACCCGCTTGACCCACCTTGACTTCGACAATCACCGACTCTGTTCGCCACAACCGTTGTGCTTGAGTGTCACTTGCTTTTGTGGGCACAGGTTCGCCCAATACAAATATAGTTTCGTAATTCGCAGTTTAAGTGGTGCGTTCTTTAGAATCACTACAATGTGACACTGCCATGCATCTGTCGTCTTCCTACCGTCGTCGTTGTGCCATCGTGCTCGTGCCATCGTCGTCACTCCAGCTTCGTCAACTGTCTCTCTTCGCGTCATCGTCTTCACGCCATTGTCGTCAGACGGGCATCGTGATACAGTACTCGTCACGTCATTGTCGCCCTATATATACTCCTCATTCCTTTGTACTCTGACCATCGTTACGCCATCCACGTCACTGAGTGGTCGGCATACAATCGTCGTGATGCATGTTGTCATACCATCCCCGCCATGATTATTCCGACGTCGTCATTCTAACTTTGGCAGCCGACTCCCGTCAAGCCGTTAACATCACGCGATCATCGTCGCCATCATCACGCGAAGTCGTCGCCATACCATTATCGTCAAGAGGTTATCTTCAAGCTATCGTTTTCATATCATCATCACTTCAGTAACCTCATTCCAATGTCGTCATACCGCCTTCGTCAATCCATCGAGGTCATTAATTCTTCGTCATTCTATCGTCATCATGCTATCTTTATTCAATCGTGATTATACGCACCTGTCAAGTCACCGTCGTCCGATAGTCGCTATCACGCATATGCGGTCATACCGTAGTCCTCATTCCATCTTTGTCGTTTGGTGGTCGTCGTCATATCGTCATCTTCACACCATCGCGTCCTGCACTCGCCGTCGTCCCATTGCTCATGTCGTCCTGACGCTGTCGTCGTTGTGCCATCACAATCATTTAATAATTGTCATCTCAGTGTCGCTATGCGTCATCATACCCTCTCTGTCCTTGCATCGACGTAATTCCTTCGTCACTCCATCGTCGTGCCTGCGTCGGCGTCATACAATCGTTGTAACGCCGCCATGCTCACAGCGACCTTACGGAGCGAGTGCGATAGCAAAGTGCCATGATACCGATGCATGCCGCACATAGCCGACGTAACTGAAGTCTCATAATGACCACTACAGATGTTAACAATCACTGCAGAAACTCCCTAGCCAGACTCGTCAGATAGTGCGCAAGCATTCTTTCCAATCCCTTATCTTGCACACATACGCCTATACGTACCTATCCCATTTATACCTATAGAGGTGATCGTGTCACGCCTTACAGGCAGACGGACGGATAAATTTCCGATGGAAGTATTCCTACAATCAGTGGCGTAGCTAGGTCATCTGGCACCCGGGGCCCTTAGCTCTTCTGTCAACCCCCCCCCCCCCCCCCCCCCACCGGGTGTAGTCGAGGAAGGCGAGGATATCGACAATTTTCGGGTGTCTTCAGACGTATATGACACCCCCACCCCCTTCTACTGGCCCCGTGCACCCGGGGCCCACGGCCCCCCGGCCACCCCTGTTGCTACGCCACTGCCTACAATGCTTACGCATAAATAAAGTGACTTCATTAATACGGTGTGTCATTACATTGCTCCAGTACTAATCGTATTACCGCTGTAGTACGGACGCGAGCGCGGCTGGAAATCATCCGAAAGAAGCGAGTGATGCGTCCCTGGAGAACAAGCAACAACTGACTTTATTTTTGTGTTCGTTCAGCCTCTACGGCTTGGTTGCACACCCTCGCACTACTTCCCTTTCCCGCACACTCCGCGATAATATTTTATCGAGACAAAGGGGGAATGGGGTCTGGCTGCTGCTGTGCGACCATGAGGCCGCCACATGACTTCCCCTCCTAGTGAGTTAGCGAACGTTCATAGGACGAATTAAATTGTTCACAAGTCCATACGACGGGGCGCCCTGGAGACTTGTCCACTGCGTGTCCTTGTGACTTGGCGGGGTTGGACGAGTAGAGCCTTGGAGTGTGGTGTCAGAGATGACGGCGCATGTGAAACGGTGTCTGCTTCTTCAATGTGCGCTAGCTTCAGCCGATCGAGCGATACCACTTCGTGACGACCGCGCACGTCGATAGTGAACTGCTTCTCACCTCGACGCGGCACCCGTAATGGTCCGTTATACGGTGGTTGGAGTGGCCGACGAACTGCGTTGTGGCGCACAAACACGTGTATGCAAGAAGCGAGTTATGGTGGTACGTACAACACACGTGGCGCGGCATATCGCGGTGGTGGGGTGCGAAGGTTTTCCATTATGTCTCGTAGCCTAAGTGCGTAGGCTGCGGTGGCTCTACAACCGTCTTGCGGGCTGCCCTTGAAGAATTCTCCTGGAAGGCCCAATGTCGTTTCGTAGGCCAGTTCGGCCGCGCTGCAGCCAATGTCTGTCTTGACAGCTGTCCGGATTCCCAAGAGGATGAGTGGTAGTGCCTTCATCCAGTGCGCTCTTCTGTCGCAGCGAGCGCAGACTTGAGCTGGCGGTGGAAACGCTCCACCATGCCGTTACTAATCGGGTGGTAGGCGGTTGTTCTGATGCGAGAAGCACCAATGAAACGCGTAATGCTGGCGAAAAGTGATTATACGAAGTGCCTTCCACCGTCCGTTGTTATATTTGATGGTGCACCGAAACGAGCCGCTATAGGTATGGCCTCAGCCCAGCGCGTGAATCTGTCAATGCACGTCAGTAAATAGGCATTCTCTTGGCAAGGCGGCAGAGGTCCGACAATGTCGAGGCGTACGTGGTCGAAACGCGTGTCTGGAGGCGCGAACGTTGCCAACGGGGTCACAGTATGTCGATGAATTTCGGCACGCTGACACGGTATGCATCCTCTTGCCTAGCAACGCACGTCTCCGTTGATACCTGGCCAGATCAACCTTGCAGTGAGCAACTTTTGCGCAGCTTTGATTCCAGGAAGCGATAGCGTGTGAACAGAAAGGAAAATGCGGCGACGTAGATTGGCAGGCACGAAGGGGCGTGGGTTGCCCGTGGAGGTGTCGCAGCAAATCTGGTTGCCTGATCCCAGAATCTGCATCCACTGGAGCTTGAAATCCGTTTTTGTTGTTAGGAGGCTTTTTAGCTCTCCGTCTTCTTTTTGGACTGCCGCCAGCTCGTCAAAGTTAACTTCTGGATCGTTGATGACGTTCATAGCATTTGGAAAAATTTAATGCAATTTGTAGACGATCACAAGGAAGAAGACAAGACAGGCGCCTGTCCCGTCTTCTTCCTTGTGATCGTCTACAAAGCGCATCCAATTTTTCCTAATACAATGAACCAGATTGCCCAACACCGTATCCTGCTAGACGTTTATAGCGCTCCGCGACAGGGCGTTGGCGACGACGTTGTCGCTCCCTTTTACGTGGCGAATGTATGTCGTGAACTCGGAGATGTATGCAAGTTTTCGAAGTTCACGGGCCGTGTGCGTGCCACCGTCTGAACGCACAGAGCGGAGAGCATAAGTCAGCGGCTTATGGTCGGTTAAAATGAAGAGCTCGACGCCTTCCAAGAAATGCCGAAATTTGCGTATACTCGAGTAGACAGCCAGCAGTTCACGCCCGAAGGTGCTGTAGTGGCGCTCAGTAGCTGTCAGCTTCCTCGAGAATATTGCAGTTGGGTGCCATGTGCCGTCGTTCAGCTGTTGCAACACGGCGCCGATGACTATGTCTGAGGCATCGACCATTAAATACTGGGGAATTCCTGGCCGTGGGTATGCCAGGTGAGCCACCTTTGCCAAGGCCTGCTTGCTTTGGTTGAAAGCCCTTTTCGCTTCTTCACACCAAGGCAGGTCATTCGAAGATCCTTGCGTTGCCTTGAGCAGTCCGTGAAGCGGTTGCGTGATATGGGCGCATTTAGGCACAAAGCGGTGGTAGAAGTTTAGCAATCCGAGAAATTCACACAGTTGGCGCTTCGTGGTTGGCAGTGGAAAATTTTGTATGACCTGCACTTTAGATGGGTGTGGCCGTACTCCCGAGCTCGAAATAATGTGGCCCAGAAATTATTACTCAGGCAAGCCGAGTTCACTCTTGGCCGCATTGACGACAACGCCGTGCTCAGATAGGCGCCGAAAAACAATCCGCAGGTGCTCTTCATGTTCTTGTGGGGTGGTGCTCGCGATAAGCAAGTCGTCTAGGTATGCGTGACAAAAATTGAGGCCCCGTAGAACACCGTCAAAAAACCTTTGGAACATTTGACCCGCGTTGCGAAGGCCGAATGGCATGCGCAGGCATTCGAATAGGCCAAAGGGTGTAGTGATAGCAGCCTTGGGGACGTCTTCCGGTGACACAGGTATTTGGTGGTATGCCCGCATGAAATCAATTTTTGAAAAAAGTTTCGCCCCATGCAGACCTGCCAGTATGTCGTGAATATCTGGCACGGGGTACCTGTCGGGCGTTGTGACACTGTTCAGCGCTCGATAGTGCCCGCAAGAACGCCAGCCACCCGATGATCGCTTAGGAACCTTGTGAAGCGGAGATGCCCAAGGACGGGAAGAAGGTTGGATGATGCCCAACTCCAACATGTGGTCGAATTCCTGTCGTGCCACCACCAGTTTCTCTGGCGACAATCGACGTGGTTGGCTCCCAATTGGCGCTGGTGTGTCAAGTCAGAAAATTCGCTCAGTATGGAAGTAAAACGAACAGGGCCTGCTGGCTTGATCAGCGTAGAACTGAGCAGCGTATGTCTTGAAGGCTTGCCTTTTACATCGCTTTGTGACACAGGGTCCTGTAACCTCCGGTTACGCACGTCGACTAACAGTCCGAAGTTGCGGAGAAGATCCGCCCCGAGAATGGCGAATTTCACGTCGGCTACTATGTAAATCCATGTAGTGCTCTCTGCAGGCCCAGACTGACGGTTAGCGACCCGTTTCCATACGTGGCTACGGCCCTGTTGTTGACTGCTTGCAAAGAAGATGTGTTCGGGCGCTTTCGGTCCGCGGGCGACGCTCGAAGTACGCTCCCTTCGGTGCCTGTGTCGACGAGGAAGCGGAAACCGCTGTTGCGGTCGGTTAGGAAAAGGCTAGGGAGCGACGTTCTTGCATGGCAGAAACGCTGGTCGCCCTCAGCCCCTGCCCGGAGCGCTTCCCGAGAGATCGCAGGGTGGTACGCATTTGCGTGCAGCGTTGCCGAACTTGCGATGGTACCAACATAGTTTTTGGCGTTTCATAGGCGATTGCGGAGCACTCCGACTGGTTGACCGTGACGCAGTATGGAGGGCAGCCATGGAATCCACGAGACGCGAGATTTCGTTCTTCATCTCTTGAAACTGCTCATGTGGAGACGGTTCGCTTGTGACGGAACTGCCGCCATGTGGCAACTACCACCATGAGCTTGTCGGCTAAGTAGGCCAGCTTGGATAGATCGTTCTCATTTGAGGCAGTCATGACCATTCTGACGTTCGGGGGGATTTTCTGTAGAAATATTTCTCGGAGCAGCAGCCTGTCAAGACCATCCACTTTGCAGCCCAATAATTGCTGCATATGATGCAGCAGCTGGCTTGGCGTCCTGTCGCCGAGGTTGGCTTCGTGGAGAAGCTGTTGTAGCCGTTGGCTTTCGGGGGGCGTGATCTTGTGAATGAGTGTTGCCTTCAACGCCTCGTAAATGTTGTCTTCTGGTGGGGAAAGTAGCAGGTCTCGAATTTCCCTAGCGGTTGATGGGGGCAAACTGCTCTCCACATAATGGTATTTGGTGGAATCTCCTGTGATGCGCCGTGCAGCAAATCGTGATTCTACCTGAATGAGCCACAATGCAGGGTCCGCCGTCCGAAAGGGAGGCAGCTTGACGTCGACACCGGAGAGTGTAGGAATTTTGGTGCCTTGAGGTGTGTCCATAGCACTTGCTGCTCGTCCGGGTTACCAATGTAGTGCGGGACGTGAGCGCGGCTGGAAATCCGCAGAAAGAAGCGAGTGATGCGTCCCTGAAGATCAAGCAACAACTGACTTTATTTTTGGGTTCGTTCAGCCTCTACGGCACGGTTGCACACCCTCGCACCACTTCCCTTTCCCACACACTCCGCAATAATATCTTATCGAGTCAAAAGGGGGAAGTGTGTGTGGCTGCTGCTGTGCGACCGTGAGGCCGCCACACCGTCAGCAGTAATTGCTATATACATAGCGCCGTAATTTTTTTCGAACTTGAAACGTATCTTTTTATAACTACAGTAGAGTTAGAAACAAACAACCTGTTGCCAATAATATGTTGCATTAGGCGGAATTAATCACTTTTGCCTGCTCTGAGATATTCACATTGAATAAACATGCGATGAGTGCAAAAGTGCCGCGATCGCACAAGGCAACCTTTAGTTGCAATATTAGCTATTTCATATATATTTATATATATATTTATATCTATATTTTATATACATTACGAACAGCAATGGCCCAAAAACAGAGCTTGGTGGGATTTCATACATTACTGTGTGGAGCACCGCAAGGCTCTACCTCATAATATTCTTTAGATTAAGGCAGTCTTCGTTTTCGTCTCGCCGCTCTGCTATATCGATGTCTGTACCCGTGCATCCTGTCTTACTGTAACGTGGTAGTGACGGTTGAGAACACAGCAACAAACCTGTGAATGGTGAAACTAACTTTATTTGGCGAACCTGTGCCCAAAAAAAACAGCCTACACTCAATGCTCAACGAAGGCGGCGAACACAGTCGGCGATCGTCGAAAACCTGATCAGCGGGTCAAGCGCGTCGGCTTTTATAGAGCAGTCGTCGAATGTTCCAGAGAGCCGCGTGTCTTGGAGCGTGTCCCGCGTGACTGGGAGCCACATGTCTTACACAAAGCTCTACACTATTCGGGTCGCGCATACATGCAATCAGATTACACAAGCTTCGGTGACAGACATCGGATGGAACTTCAGCTACATGCAGGGGCGTCCTGCGCTGTGCGATAACATTTATTTATTTATTTATTTATTTATTTATTTATTTACCCTCAGGGTCTTTCGGCATTAGAGAGGGGAGTCGGTTATAAAACAAATAAGAAGGAAATAAATCATGAGCTTATACACAATACTTGCTAGTTATACAACGTTAGTTGAAAGTATGATAAATGCGGTAATATAACATGACATAAAAAAGTAACATTAAACAAAAAAAGGAAAACACTAGGAGCAGTTCGTACAAATGTTTGCTACCGTACATTGTTAGCTAGTGCTTTCCGAAAATGACCATTGTTATGAATAGAAACAATGTCAGAAGGAAGTTCATTCCAATCTTTCAACGTACGTGGCAAAAATGAATGTAAAAAGTGTGTCGTGTTACATGTACCAGTTCTAACTTTATGATGATGATCAGTACGGTGAGATAAGTAATATGGTAGCGACATGAATTTTGGATCAAGTGTAGGGTGGTGATACAGCTTATGAAAAAATGAAACGCGGGAAATTTTTCGACGTGTTGCTAGCGGTTGAAGACCCAGATTCGATTTCATTGAAGAAACGCTCGCACGACGATAGTAATTCCAAAGAATAAAACGAGTGGCGTTGTTTTGGATGAGTTCAAGGGAATGTATTAGGTTTTCGTGGTAAGGGTCCCATTTAGCTGCAGCGTATTCTAATTTTGGCCGTAACAGGGTTTTATAAAGTGGGGTGAAACGCGGTCGCCCAATAAAGATAAACAAGTACACGTGTCAATACCTGCTCCTAAAACGCATCGACCCGATTCTGCAACAAACGAAATTAATAAACAAAAACACCCGTAGCAAGGAAACAACAAAATAAGGAAATTCGTCAGCGTGCGTGGAAGGGTTTAAGACGCAGCTAGTGGACCACTTGGACCACCACGTGGACCACGTGGCGCCGCTTTGAATGCGAAATGCTGTCCGGCACGATCTCATAGTCCTGTGCGCCAATACGTCGGATGCCCTTGTAGGATCCGAAATAGCGTCGCAATAGTTTCTCACTGCGTCATCGTCGGAGTATCGGGGTCCAAACCCAAACACAGTCGCCGGGCTGGTACTCGACGTAGCGTCGTCGGAGCTTGTAGTGTCGGCTGTCGGTACGATTCTCGTTCTTGATCCGTAGGCGGGCGAGCTTTCGGGCTTTTTCGGCGCGCTGGAGGCAGGTAGCGATATCAAGATTCTCCTCGTCAGTGACGTGCTGCAGCATGGCGCCGAGCGTTGTCGTCGTGTTCCTGCCACAAACCAGCTTGAACGGCGTCATCTGTGTTGTTTCTTGCACCGCCGTGTGGTAAGCGAAGTTTACGTACCGCAGAACGGCATCCCAGGTCTTGTATTCGACGTCGACTTACATCGCAAGTACGTTGGCGAGGGTCTTATTCAGGCGCTCCGTAAGGCCATTGGTCTGTGGGTGGTAGGTAGTTGTCGTCCTGTGTTTTGTCTGACTGTACTGCAGAATGGCTTGGGTGAGCTCCGCTTTAAAAGCCGTTCCTCTGTCGGCGATGGGCATTTTGGGCGCCATGTCGCAGCAGCATGTCCTCGACAAAGAATTTCGCCACTTCGACTGTGCTACCTTTCGGCGGAGCTTTCGTTCGGGTGAAGTAGGTAAGCGGGTGAGGTAGTCCGTCGCTACAACAGTCCACTTATTTCCGATTGTTGACGTCGGAAACGGTCCCAACAAGTTCATACCGATCTGTTGAAATGGTCGGCAAGGAGGCTAGATTGGCTGTAGCAATCCCGCTGGCCTTCACGGTGGCGTCTTGCGTCGCTGACAGTCTCGGCTTGTCCTCATGTAACGGACGACGACAGCGGTCAGGCACGCCCAATATTACATTTCATGTATCCTCGGTAGCGTCCGAGAGAATCCGAGGTGCCTACCCGCCGCGGTCGCTAAGTGGCTATGGTGTTAGGCTGCTGAGCAAGAGATCGTGGGATTGAATCCCGGCCTCGCCGGCCGCATACCGATGGGGGCGAAATGCGAAAACATCCATGTACTTAGATATAGGTGTACGTTAAAGAACCCCAGGCGGTCGAAATTTCCGGAGTCCCCCACTATGGCGGGCCTCATAATCAGAAAGTGGTTTTGGAACGTAAAACCCCATAATTTAATTTTTAATCCGAGCTGTCCAGTGGTCGAATAGTCATGTAGTGCCTGCAGTACTTCTGGACGCAGCGCTGACGGAACAATAAGAAGGGAGTTGGCGCAAACTGGTGAGAAGTTTTTCCTTACGGGTAGGTTGTTTGGAAGCGAGAACGAAGATTATCCGCGCTTAAATGCCCCAGGGACAATGTCAGTGTGCCCTTCCAAGTACTCGACGAGGTTTTCAGCTCCGTGTCTGCTCGTTGCTGTTCAGCGAAGTCTATCACGCTTAATATTCCAAGGAAGGTGTCGTTTTCCACGTCATTTTGCCGTGGCGAATCAATGGGGACGCCTGATAGGCAATCGGCATCATAGTGTTTTCGTCCGGGCTTGTAGGTTACAGTGATATCGTATTCTTGCAGTATTAGGCTCCACCACGCCAGCCGTCCTGAAGGGTCCCTTAAATTCACTAGCCAACGCAATGCGTCATGGTCGCTGACGATTTTGAATGGCCTGCCATTAGGCGGGGGCGAAATTTTGCTTTAGCCAAAATGATGGCGAGGCATTCCTTTTCAGTTGTAGAATAATTCGCTTCCGCTTTTGACAACGACCATCTAGCGTAAGCTATACCGCGTTCTAGTCCGTCTTTCCTCTGGTCTAGGACGGCCCCGAGGCCTAGGCTACCGGCGTCAGTGGGGATTTCGATATTGGAGTCCTCGTCGAAGTGTGCAAGTACTAGGGACGACTGCATGCGTCGTTTGAGTTCTTGAAATGCGTCGGCTTGCGGCGTTTTCCACTTGAACTCGACATCACATTTCGTTAGATGTGTCAGCGGCTCAGCGATGCGCGAAAACTGCTTGACAAAGCGCGTGTAGTAGGCACACGTGCCAAGGAATCGATGCACTGCCTTCTTGTTGATGGGCTGTAGGAACTTTGCTTAGGGCGCTGTCTTCTGCGGGTCGGAGCCGACTCCAGACTTGCTGATGACGTGGCCTAGGAACAGAAGCTCATCTTAAGCGAAGCTACACTCTTCGGGCTTCAGAGTGAGCCCTGATGACTTCATGGCGAACACCACGACGTCACGCAAATAAACAAGACAGGTCTACCAGTTCAATCCTGCTAACACCGTGTCCATGACGCGCTGAAACGTTGCAGGCGCCGAGCACAGTCCTAATGGCATGACCTTGAACTGGTAGAGGCAGTATGGTGTTATGAAGGCGGTCTTTTCGTGATCTCTCTCGTCGACTTCTATTTGCCAGTAGCCAGACTTGATGTCCATCGATGAGAAGTATTTAGCGTTCCAGAGCCGATCCAATGCGTCGTCTATCCGTGGAAGGGGGTATACGTCCTTCCTCGTGACCTTGTTCAGTCGACGATAATCGACGCAGAAACGTAGGGTTCCGTGCTTTTTCTTCACCAAGACTGCAAGAGATGCCCACGGGCTTTTCGACGGCGGGTGATGTCTTCGTGCAGCATTTCGTCAACTTGTTCTCTTATAGCTTCACGTTCTCGCGTCGAAACTCGGTAAGGGTTCTGGCGGAGTTGTCTAGCGCACTCTTCAGTGATTATGCGACGCTTAGCGACTGGTATTAGCCGAATCCTCGATGACGTCAAAAAGCAGTGTTTCTATTGTCGGAGCAGACTTCTGAGTTGTTGCTGCTAATCATGAGGAGAGTTGGATTCATGTCGAAGTCTGCGTCGCGAATTATGGTCGTCGGGGTAGATGCGAAATAGTCCGAGAGGACGAACGCATTGCTGGTCTCCAGATGAAAAAAATGATGATGAAAAACTTCATTTATCCCTCTTTAAAGGGAAGGGGGCAATGAAATAGAGGGTGGGGGAGGAACTCCAGAATTTCTTCGATGTATGCGGTGATCATGCCCTTGTTGATGGGCTTGAACTCCTGGCTGAAGTTTGTCAGCAACACTTTCGTTTTTCCGCCGTGCAGTCGAGCGATCCCTCTTGCGACGCAAATTTCACTGTCTAGCAGTAGACGTTGGTCACCTTCGATGACGCCTTCTACGTCGGCAGGTGTTTTGGTGCCGACGGAAATGACAATGCTGGAGCGGGGCAGGATGCTGTGTTGGTCTTCGAGCACGCTCCAGGCATGGTGACTACGAGAGCTCTCCATCGGTATCGCTCTATCTTCAGACAGCGTTATCTACTTTGACTTCAGGTCGATGAATGCGCCGTGTTGGTTCAGGAATTCCATACGAAGAATGACGTTTCATGAACACTAATGAAGGATAACGAAGGTGGCAGGGTAAGTGCCGTCATGAGCTGTAATTCTTGCCATGCAGATTCCAGTCGGCGTGATAAGGGGTCCAGTGGTCCGAATTTGAGGGCGTTCTCATGCTGTCTTAACTTTCTTCAACTGGGTGGCAATGGGTCCGCTCATGACGGAGTAATCGGCTCCTGTGTCTACTAAGACGGTGACTATGTGGCCGTCGAGAAGCACGTCGAGCTCGGTGGGTCTTTGTCTAGCGTTACAGTTAGGTCTTGGCGTCGGATCATGGCTGCGTCGAGTTGGCCTGTGGCTTGTACATGGCGTCGTCAGGTGGTCTTTCCTCAGCGTATTCTTTGCTTGCAGACTTCGTCGCGGCGGCGACGTGTCGTTGCTATGTCGTAGAGGTAGTCTCTTCGGAGTCTTCTTGGGATCATAGTGAGTTCGACGAACGGCAGCCGCACCTACATCGGTTGCTGCTTTTAGTTTTCCGGATATGGGTTCGGAGACCGGCCCCGGGCTGGGCCAGCGTATGGTCGGCGCTGCGGCGGTAAGTAGCGGCCTGGTGATTGCGAATGGGATGGTCGTCGAGGGCTCCACTGAGTGGCGGCGAGGTAGCCGGCGATACCGCGAGGTCGTTCGCCAAGCTCTGGTCGCGGCGCGTTAACGGCGAACCCTCGCAGTCCCCTCTCCCGGTATGGGCATCCGCGACAGACGTGACCCGCTTCTCCGCAGTGGTAACAGAGCGGGCTGTGGTCAGGAGCGCGCCAAATGTCCGTCTTCCTCGCGTATCTTAGCTGCGCAACGGGTGGTGTGCTGGCGGCGGCGGAGGAGGACAACGGAATCGTGGCGTTAAAGGGACCGGGCGCGGTCGCGCAGGGGGCCTTGGCGGCGGGCGACAGCGGCGTAGGTCATCACTTCCGGCTGGGGCTGCGGTGATTGTGGTTGCGCCTCAGGAACTCTAAGGGATCGCTGAACCTCTTCTTTGATGATTTCGGTGATTGAGGCCACTTGAGGCTGCGACCTCGGGTACAACTTCCGCAGCTCTTCCCGTACGACTGCTCTGATAGTCTCGCACAGATAGTCGACGGCCATTAATTGAACTCCGGCATAGTTTGTAAAGTTTGTGCGGCTGTTGAATTGCCGGTTTCGCATTTCGAGTGTATTCTCGAGGCTGGTGGCCTCGCGAAGAAACTCTTCTACGTTTTCGGTGGGCTTTGTATCATTGCGCCGAAAAGTTCTTCCTTCGCACCACGCATGAGTAGGCGGACTTGCTCCTCCTCGGGCATATCCGAGTCGGCTTGGCGGAACGCGTGGCTCATTTCTTCCGTAAACATGGCAATGTTCTCGTTAGGTAGCTGTACTCGGGCATCCAGCATAGCTTCGGCCCTTTTCTTGCGCACAACGGCCGTAAAGGTGTGCAGGAAGCCGCTACGGACCAGGTCCCATGTTGTCAAGGTCGACTCCCGGTTCTCAAACCACGTTCTGGCGGCATCTTCTAAGGCGAAGTATACATGCCGCAGCTTGTCGCCGGAGTCCCAGTTACGGAAAGTCGCGATTCGTTCGTAGGTCTCCAGCCAGGATTCCGGGTCTTGAGTCGCTGCGCCATGGAAGGTCGGTGGATCCTGAGTTTCTTGCAGGATAACGGGGGACGCTGCGGTAGCCATTGGCCGCGATCTTCTTGGTCGTCTCAGGTAAACGTCCGTGTTCCAGGGGTAGCTGTTCCAGTCGGCGGCATGCTCGGTGATCCGGGAGGCCGTAGGTTTTGTGCTTGCGGTCCGGGCTTGGATAACGGCTTGTCGGGGGCTTCCGGTACATGAACGAACCAGCACCTTCACCAGGTGGCACGTGAGAGTGACGGTTGAGGACCCCAACAAAACTGTGAATGGCGAAACTAACTGTATTGGGCGAACCCGTGCCCAGAAAAAACAGGCGGCACTCAATGCTCAACGAAGGCGGCGAACATTGTCGGCGATTGTCGAAAATCTAATCGGTCGGTCAAGCGCGTCGATTGTTAAAGAATAATCACTGGTACCCGCGTGTCTTCCACCAAGTTCTACACTATCCGCGCCGCACATGCATGCAATCAGATTACGCAAGCTTCAGTGACAGACATTGGATGGAACCATGGACAACATTCCAGAAACGTCAGGTACATGCAGGTGCGTCCTGCCCTGTGCGATAACATTTTTTCGGCGGTGAAACGCGGTCACCTGATAAAGGTAAACAAGTGTCAATATATTACCAATAACAGAGAAAGCTCATCATGACAGCGCTTCTGTTAGATTAGACTAAGGGGTTTTACGTGCCAAAACCACTTTCTGATTATCAGGCACGCCGTAGTGGAGGACTCCGGAAATTTCGACCACCTGGGGTTCTTTAACGAGTGCCTAAATCTAAGCACACAAGTGTTTTCGCATTTCGCCCCCATCGAAATGCGGCCGCCGTGGCCGGGATTCGATCCCGCAACCTCGTGCTCACCAGCCCAACTCCATATCCACTGAGCAACCACGGCGGGTCCCGCACTTCTGTCAACAGTGAAGTTGCAATCGAAGTTGCGCCATGGAGTACGCGGCATCATCTCAACTCAGCATCCCGTGCCGCCAAATTTCGTTCTAATCAGCACGAAATGACTAGTAAACGTTCATTCTCAACTAAATAAAAGTGTTTTACGTGTATAAAAATGTTATAAAAATTAATTTGTCCTTGTTTTGCTACGGAAATTTCCATGCGGATAAAATGACCCACTATTGCCAGCTGCGCTGCATGGTAGCATTTACAGTGGCTCATTCATGTTAACGATGGGCTATTACTGTACCGTTGTAATATAACGACCACTAGTGCCACTAGCATGGGGTCGTCCACTAGTGCCACTAGCATGGGGTCGTCATTAGGCCATGAGATGCCATCATCATAACCAAATCGGCCCGACGTTCCATGCTGCCTGGGTTACGGTACGCCTCCTTTCTGTATAAAGAACATAGGACGCTGCAAGGAAGCGACACGCCCACTTACTAGAGCGAAGTACGCCAGGTGCTCCCACACTGTGAGGTCACTGAATAGAACATTGTTCTGGGGGCACATCGCACTTCTCACATTCCAGTCGCCGTCCTCGGAAGAATCCAGGTGGCTAATCTCAACCCGACCTCGCGTTGGTCTCAACAAACCTGTGAAAAAATCAAACTAGGACTCACTTGAATTCAACCTTACACCAGTGTGCAAATACACGGTCTGGCTTTCAATGTTTCTTATTTGATATCTGGATGAAGGATAGTTACAATCAGTACAAGATGACAAATAAGGCTCATATTTATTAGCGATCAGCTTGATTAAAAATGCGACATGTTGAGGTACGCGGGCAACAAAAAATTGTGCCTGTTCACATGAAAGACCAATATTGTTAGCCACAAGCCCACTTCTTTTAAACTAACCACATTAAGTACAGATCCGTCTTGTCGCGCCCGCACACTTAGGGGTTTCCTCTTTCGTTTATTTGCTTGTTTTGCTATGAAACATGTTCAAATTTCATTATTCTATCGCTATGTGCTTATTACCTTTTCATTTATTGATTAGGAAGGACAACACCACACTTTTGCCTATATTACAGGCGCCATTCTTTGCGTGAAACGTTCCACTTAGTGTAAATCGATATACGGACAAAGGTGGCTGAATACTCGCAGTTTCGTTCATACCTTAGCTAGCTGGGATGTTTTGAATGTTACAATTCCTGGTCATAGTGATGTTTGACCGTATTCAAAGTGCTCTATGTACGTAGGGATACTGTTTTAGTGTTTACATAATTTGGGTTGTGTGAATAGTTTTGTGCTACTGCCATGCCAGTCTCTGTAGCAGGTGCTACGGTTGCGTGGATGTCTTATTTTCTCTTTAATAATGCCATACCAGGTATTTCGGGCCACTGTCAAGCTACTTGCAAGTTTTTAGCCCAAAATTATCATTCAGTGTCCTCACTGCCAAATAAAATTTTGAGTGGGTTGATTTAGTGTAACTGCATATGTAACGACAAGAAAACGTTATCTGGCTTGTTTAATGGATGACTATACATATGGCAGAAACACGCAGAGAAATCGTAGTCTATATAAATTTAAACGAGCCAGAAGTTCACGGTAACACGGAGCCTTGAAGTGATCGACGGGGTTCGAACAAGAGATGTCGGCGGAGCCAATGTTTCAGCAAGGGGAGCTCAATTCTTCAGTTGTTACCCTCACGACCCTCACGAGGGAATACACTTGGGTCGTTTAGGTGCGCTGATACACCTGCTTGCGGTTGGCCTGTTTCCGGTGCGCCCCTTGCCGGGGCTCCTCCCGTTAATCATGGATATATTTGGATGAATTTTTGTCTGGATATATGGGACGTGATTCTGCATCGTTTCAGCCTGCTCTGAAGTCGATCCACCCAATATCACGTGAGTTACTTTACTTTTTGCGATAACCACGATAGGATTTGCACGCGTGACACCATGAATGTTAATTTATTTGACGCACGTTGAGGGGCTAGATCGTAGGGGGGCTAGGGTTTGAATCTATGTATGGTGTGTAAGCGCTACTGAATGAAGACGTATAAAGAAAAAAGACACACCAAGACAGCACTGTCTCTGTGTGCCTCTTTCTTTATACGTCCTCGTTCAGTCGCGCTTGCACATTATATATTTTTTGTATAATTAGTAAGCGAATGTTTAAAGTTTATACCACGGGTAAAACTACTATCGTTACTTCGAACAACTATCCATCAATTTGCTATGCCAATCGGTGCTTCGCCTTTCGGGCGAAACTGCCACTTTTTCGTCTCACCCTTTCGCCATAGTGTCCTCCTCTGCTTCCCTCCTGAAGGATCCGCGGCACCCTTCTCCTCCGGTTTCCTAGCGTTTTTCATCCCCCACAGCGCTCCCTGTTCGCTTTCATCTTTCCCCTTGCTCGTTCGCTCTGTTACGCCGACGCTCGCCGCAGAAACGGGGGCCTAAGGCCTACGCTCTAAATATAAATAACAAAAACGTACTTCCTTTTCCGTAACAGGGGCATAACTTATGGGCATAACACAACACATGGATGGCTGCAATAAGTCATGTACGAGGGAGCGTTATCCTCACCCTCGAAGAAGCGAAAACAAAAGTTGCGTCCTTTATGCGGTGGCGGGAAGAGGAGGAGAGAGAGAATAAACTTTATACAAAAAAGCACCCGAGCGTAGGTTCACCTCCACTCTCCACTCTCCCCTTCAGCCCAGGGGTCCAGCGGCCTTCGCTGCCCTTCTCGTGCGGGTAACCAGGTTGACCTGCTCCATCGAGTCGGAGTTGGGCAGCGCTGCCTCCAATTGCCGTGTGGTGCGGTGTGTTATGAGTGTGAGCTGTAGTGGGCTTGTACAAGCCCATACCACATAGTAAAGTGTGGCGCAAGGACGCAGCTTGGGCATTTTAAAGAATACAGCGCAGGGTCTATGGCGTGGTAGAGACTCAAGTGTGCACATGTGTTTCTTTAATGTTTCCGCCATACTACGGCTTCCTCTCGCGTGAGAGCATTATGAGGCGGTAGCAGTGTTCTTCATGAAAGGTGATAGCACTGGATGTGCATGTAGGTGAAGGTATCGTCTCGGGGGGAACTGCTCGGCATATCCCTTTCGCGGCTCCCGGCGAGCATGTGCTCGGGCGAAGGCGTGTGCCCGCTGATTGTCACGTAAGGACTCATGCTCCGGAGTCCACACGACTTGTATGTATGGCGGGAGCGGGTACTTTCCGCTCAGAAGGCAATGTGCGGCCTCGGAAATGGAGAGAAACTAGACATAAAAACTCTTTACAGCGCAAACACAAGCAGCCACAAAGTATAAGGGACAGGACACAAGCGCTGACTGTCAACTAACTTTTATTAACGGAAGACGAGTGCCTTATATAAGGGGAAAGGCAGAAGTGAAGGGGGAAGGGAGTGATACAATCGGGGAAAATGACGATGCGCATCGATGAACGAACGTGCCAGCAGTCAACGCATTCAGGCGCTGACTGCTGGCAAGAGGAATGCGTTGACTGCTGGCACGTTCGTTCATCGATGCGCATCGTCATTTTCCCCGATTGTATCACTCCCTTCCCCCTTCACTTCTGCCTTTCCCCTGCCTTGAGTGGGCACGGGAGAGCAGCTACCATGCGGTCGCTGCTAAGCTCTCCTTTCTGCTTTCTTGTGCAGATTGCTGTTTTCGGCTCATCGTCGTCACCGTCTAGCACGTGTGCTCCGTTTACATCTCAATCGAATTTCCTGCTGGATCCACCGCCACAAGCAGCTGACAACAGCCTTGATTATCTGAGCATCGAAGACGTCATCATCTTCACGCCGGTATCAAGCGGGACACGGACACTGCCGCCAGCGGCAGCACTGCAGCGCTCAGATTTAAGCAACTGGCATCAGCAAGGCGCTTCCAGTGGGCACGGGAGAGCAGCTACCATGCGGTCGCTGCTAAGCTCTCCTTTCTGCTTTCTTGTGCAGGTTAGTCAGTCCGAATCGCTTTTTTGTAAACGTACAAACAATGTTGGTTTGCTGCTCTTCCCTTGCCCACAAGTGCTGGCTGCCACTCTGAGTGATTGTGTCTCTGTTGCTATGTTGCTCTTACTTTCCGGGGACGTAGAATTAAACCCTGGTCCTCATACTCAAGCTCAACATAAGCACAATGCAGTTATGGCGGCCATAGCTGCTTTGTCGTTAAAATTTGACACGCGACATGCCGAGATGATGAATGCCATAGCTGAACTAAAGGCTAACCAAGAAAACCTTACTGAGACCGTTTCAGACCTTTCCAATAGAGTGACTGCTGTTGAAGCTGCGGTTGAGTCTTTTGAAAATATGCCTTCAGTAAGTGATATTACTACCGCAGTCCATGAGGCAGTTTCAAATGAAAGCGCTTCGCTCGCGTCAAGACTAGACGTTCTGGAGGACCATTCAAGACGCGACAACTTGATCTTCTATGGTATCTCAGACAACGTATCAGAAACGTGGGCTCAATCAGAAGCCCAGATCCATAACTTTCTTAGAAACTGTCTCAACATGACTCCCTCGGAAGTCGCTATCCATAGGGCTCATAGGCTAGGCACATACGTTGTCGGCAAGACACGGCCTGTTATAGCTAAGTTTGTGTCTTCCAAAATGAGAGACCATATACTCTCGCAAAAAGCGAAGTTTAAAGCCGATGGTATTTCAGTCGGCGAAGACTTTCGCAAAGCCACTCGTCAATCACGGAAAGCACTAAATGACTTTGGCAAGGCCAGCGACCAGTCTTTTTCTTTGCGACATAACAAACTAATCATAGGTAAAAAATGTTACGTTTATTGCGCAGCTACAGATGAAGTATGCGAGATCGGACCAGCTAGGAGCGCGATTACCCCAACAAACAACAAACCATCCGGTCCACAATCTTCACATTTGGGTGCAGCATAGCTATCTCGTGTTCCAAAGCAAGCAAACTCCTTATCACTTCTTTTTACAAATGTCCGAAGTATCGCCAACAAACGCACATCACTGTCATCACATATCGACGCATGCTCAGCTGATATAGTTGTGCTCACCGAAACATGGCTTTCAGCAAAAATTAAAGATAGTGAAATACTAGACTGTCAAAAAACATAACTTTTACAGGTACGATCGCGATTTCCGTACGGGCGGAGGTGTACTGATTGCCGTGAGTTCTGCTATCCCTTCCTTCACTATCCCCACTGACTCACCATTAGAAATAGTTTGCACTCGTGTTGGTTTTCCCACTGGCGACCTCATCTTTTGCGCGTGTTATAGGTCTCCATCCTCCACTACCAATTTCTGCACTGACCTTCATGACGTCCTTAACAAATTAGTTGTTCGATACCCAAAATCACATTTGTTCTTACTAGGTGATTTTAATTTTCCAAACATAGTGTGGCAAAATGGTGTTTCCTCCCTTAAGCAGTCATCTTCCGAGTGCACCCATCTTTTGGACATTTGCGCTGATTTTAATCTAACCCAGCTGATTCATGAACCCACACGCACTACCAGCACTTCGTCTAATACTTTAGACCTCTTTTTTACAACAGCTCCAGATTTGGTTTCTCCTCCAACATACCTTACAGGAATAAGTGACCACTCGCTTCTCCACTTAACACTTAAGAAGAAAGTTCGCTCGAAGAAAACAGTTAAAACTATATGTGATTACCATGCCGCCGATACCACATCCATTTTAAATGAGCTAGAATCATTCATTACTGACTACACAGTCAACTTTTTTGAACGTACCGTTGAAGAGAACTGGTCATTGTACAAGAACAAACTGCTAACACTAATGGATCGCTATGTACCTAAAAGAAAGATTGTTTCGAGTCCTTCCTCGCCATGGTTTACTGGAATTCTGCGCCGTCTACGCAACAAAACGAAACGTATTTTTCGTCGCGCCAAAGCATCTAATCTTCCCGAACGCTGGGCAGCATATCATTGCATTCACGCAGAATATACTATCGCTATTACAAATGCAAAAAAGATTTTTTTCGATAACACCCTCCCATCACTTTTGCAGTCTAATCCACGTAAATTCTGGAATATTGTTGGTGGCAAAGAAAGCAAAACAATCCAACTAGCCCGTTCTGACAATGTCGCGATCCCTCCGAACCAGTGCTGTTCCGTTTTGAATGATGTATTTGCTTCTGTCTTTCACAAATGTGCTCCTGCAACTCTACCGTCGGTAACTAAATCCTCCTATTTACCAATGAACTCCATTTATATAGATTGGGTCGGCATATAAAAGTTGATTGAAAACCTGAAAATATCTTCTTCATCAGGTGAAGACTCAATTAACTGTAAAATGCTTAAAATTACTGAACCATATTCTTCCATTATGCTTTCGATGCTCTTTTCCCAGTCTCTAGGTTCCTCAGTTCTTCCAAGCGATTGGAGGGTTGGCAAGGTTGTTCCGGTCCCTAAATCAGGTAACACTCATTCCCCCGATAACTATCGTCCTATATCACTGACAAGTATACCATGCAAAATATTGGAGCATATTATACATTCTCATCTGATTGATTTCCTTGAGTCTAATTCCTTTTCCACTGAACAACACGGTTTCAGGAAAACATTTTCATGTGAAACACAACTCATATGTTTTACTAATGACCTATTTACCCATACTGATATGGGCTTCGATGTAGACTGCGTGTTTTTGGACTATGCAAAAGCTTTCGACACTGTTTCACATGATCTTCTCATTCTTAAACTTAGCATGCTTAACATTGACCCTAATGTACTAAACTGGATTAAAAGCTTTCTGTCTAATCGAACTCAGTACGTTTCAGCTAATGAATGTTCATCCTCTCGCACTTCCGTAACATCGGGTGTACCACAGGGATCGGTACTGGGACCCCTCCTTTTCCTCATCTACATAAACGACCTTCCTAAATGCATTTCCCATTCATCTATCAGGCTTTTCGCAGACGACTGCGTCATTTATCGCAAAATAACTAACCACACTGATACTGATAGGCTTCAAGACGATCTTAGAAGCATATCCAACTGGTGCGATAAATGGCTCATGCGACTAAACGTTAATAAATGTAAAACAATGCATGTATCAAGCCGCACTAACACTGACAATACGCGTGTTTACTTACTTCACGATAGTTCTCTTGAATCCGTCAACTCATACAAATACCTAGGTGTCCATATTTCACGTAACTTATCATGGCATACGCACATCAAACACGTCACTAATAACGCTAACCGGGTTCTTGGATACCTGCGTCGAAATTTCTCTGCTGCGCCTATGCCGTTAAAGCTTACCCTCTACAAAACATTAGTGCGACCAAAGCTAGAATATGCATCCACCGTATGGGATCCCCATCAACTCACACTGATAAACACTCTAGAATCCATCCAAAATCGCGCAGCACGTTTTATCTTATCTAACTATTCCTGTTACGCCAGCATTACTTCCATGAAAAACACACTTACATTACCGGAGCTTTCCTTGCGCCGTAAATGTTTTAGACTGTGTCTTTTCCACAGGCTGTATCACCACAACCCACTATTAAAGGATCATCTTATTACTCGCCCCTCATACATTTCATCCCGTTTCGATCACATGTTTAAAGTTGGTGTTCCATATTTTAGAACAAAGATGTGTCATGGTTCTTTTATTCCTAAAACCAGCGCCGACTGGAACGACCTTCCTCCCTCCATCGCTGCCATTTCTGACGTTGGCAACTTCAAAACTGCTCTATTTTCTGCCATTTTGTAATACCTTTTATTGTATAATGATGTACTTTTTTTGTTCACTTACCACTCCTTTCTGTAATGCCTTCGGGCCAGGAAAGTATCCGAAATAAATAAATAAATAAATAAATAAATAAATAAATAAATAGATTGTATCACTACCTTCCCCCTTCACTTCTGCCTTTCCCCTTATATAAGGCACTCGTCTTCCATTAATAAAAGTTAGTTGACAGTCAGCGCTTGTGTCCTGTCCCTTATACTTTGTGGTTGCTTGTGTTTGCGCTGTAAACAGTTTTTATGTCAAGTATGCACCAACTCGCCCAGAAAGAAGTTTTAATGGAGAGAAATTAGTGGATGGCAGCTATGAGCCACGCCTAAGGCAGCATTTCTGCCAGCTCCGAGGGATCGTCATCGTTTAAGTCCTGGGAAGCCACTCTGCCACAGACTTGACGTGCGAAGGGGGCATGCGACATAATTGCAACTCCAAACAGAGTAAAATGAAGATGATTTGAGGAATTGTCATCAATAAGCAAGAAAAGATATGCTGTGCTCAAGGAATTTTATTGCGACTATAACGACATTGTTCCAACAGAACAAAACCAGGAGAGTTTCGCTGCTTTCAGTAAAACACGAGGCGGTGGTATTAAACTTATCAATAACGTAAGACTCGCGAATTTCCCGGCCGTGGTGTGAGGGAAAGCCTGATTCTGATACTGTCGCTTTAAGTCATTGAAAAGGTGTCTAGGAAGCTTGACATGTTTGGATACGGGAAGATTCAAAATAGTTTTTGCGTGTCAGCTGATCCTGCAAGGTGGTGTCTCTGTCTGACCAATGAACCGTTGATTACAGGTACTACATCTGAAAAGGTAGACCACGTTGGCGATGTCACGCGTGAAGTTTCCCTAATCTGGAGAGAGAAGTTGGACGTGGTGGTGGTTGCTCTCTGTGCAGTTATGATGCGAAGGCGGATCTGCGAACGCGTTTTGTTGCAAGGCATACGTTCTGTGCCACGGCTAGGATTTAGGGCTGACTTGATGAAAGTATCGGCTTGGTTGTTAAAGGGACCCTAAAGGCAATTATTAAGTCAAACTAAAGTCATAGATCGGTGCTCGAAGACACGCCTAAAGCGTCACTATTATCGCAAACAATGTTTTAGTAATCGAGAAAATGACGTAAATGCAGGACACGATTTTTCACTGTTCACTGGACATGATTTGCCACTCGATTTGTCATTGTCACTGGATGTTCAAGTACTAGCCCGATGACGAAGGCATTCATTTTATTTCTGTCGCTAGTACTGAACTTCTCCTTATAAAAAGATAATTGCATTCCATTATAATACGGAAGAAGATGATACTTATCCAGTTCTATTCGATGTTTAGAAAAATAACTAATTGGCGCTACACTTGACAATGACGCGGGTGGCCGAAAGGTTGCGTTCTCGCTCGTCTCTGCATCACCCGCGCCTTCGTGTTTGTGTAGTTTCATTATCGCCCAGTGGTGCGCTTGTTTTGTCGGCTCGCGAAACTCCCACAAAATGCAAGTAGCACAAATTTCCACGCCTATATGATGGCGTGCTATGCCTGAGCGGTCCAGGCAACTCGAGCAAAACCAGCTGCAGCGGTGGTTCCAGCGCTCTGTCTTGGCTCGGTTTCTACATTACCGCGCGCTTGCGTTTCGCACAAAAAAACCGTAGCGCCCTCCAACGGGCGCCCTCTTACTCACAGACAGCTGTAAAGCGCGGACATAGCGCATGCAACGCCACCACTCTCCCGCTCGGGAGTGGGTGATTCAAATCACCCTAACCTTGTGCGCACTTTCGAGACGCGATTTTACCTTAAACAGCCCTTCACCAGGTCTGGCCATTTTGAGCTGACAAGCGCAGAACATACATTGAGCGACAGCAATCGTGTCTGTAAAGTATTGCAACGCTACGCGCGATGGTTAGATCGGAAATTTCAAACCGAACGCCGTTTTTCCTTCTCCTCGCGGCCGCCGCGCTCCAAGACGGAGGATGACGTACTCGTGTGCCTGCGCCTACGTATTGGTGTCCGCAATGTGGCGTCGCTCGCGGTGACACGTGATTTCGAGAATTATTCGAGACATCTGTTATCTGTGTGTCGGTTGCTTGAATTGACGAATTGAAGTTTAGAGAAATAATAAAACACACAAACGGAAGCAAGAGAGATATACTTCCACTTCGTCTGCTTTTTCCCGCCGTCGTGTGGTGACGTGAGCAGTTACCGAAACTATGCCAGTTCCTACCGTGTTCTAGCGCCGCGATCATGCTCTGCGATCTGCTTGTTCTGCCTCAGTATTCGTGTAGCACTTAATTATATCGCTAGTCATGTTTCCTTAAGCACAGCGCGGAAAATCATGGGCTGCGCGAAACGATAACAGCTCGCGCGCAACGCCATCATCAGGAATGCGCAGCACTGAAAAAAAAAGCGAGGAGAAAAATATGAAGGCGGGGCCCATGCCGTATCTGTCACGCAATCCTCGAGGTCAAGCATTGGAGAATGCAGGGAAGGAAATTCGCTTGCGGAGGCTAGATGGGGCGAGTGGAGAGAGCGTCTTGCTTGGCAGTGGAGCCCGTCTTCTGAAATCATGTGTTCGCGGCACTCAAATATTTCTATCTCGGCTATTATTGAGCCGATCTGAAATTTTTTTGCGCCAGAACGCTCCCTAGAGGGCACTTGACAACTTCCAGCGTATAACCAAAATTTGCTATGGGGCATGGTGAGGGGCCCTTTAAAGAAGTATTTTTTTTTTCGCACGACACGAACGCTGCGAAATTTCTGAAATGACATTTTAACAGACCACGTTGACCTAATATTTGCCTTTAGCGTCCCTTTAAGGAAATCACCGGGAAACTAACCTTGCATTCTGAATACAACAATATTGTTGTAGTCGAAATGAAATTTCTACTAATTTAACCACCACGCATCTTTTCACGGTTCGTGCTGACACGTCCTCATATCCTCTTCTTTTGCTGTGGAGCCGCTATTGTGTCGCATTCCCCCTACACACGCCAAATCTGTGGAGAGCGACTTCTCTGGGCTTCAACAATGAAGATCCATCGTGCCACCCAGGTATTTTTTGCCTTCCGCCAACGTAGAAATAAGGCACTCTGCCCTGTTTTTCTTTTTTTTCGCATATTCGATGGTGACGGCAACGCTTCCACGTCCGTGACTCCTCACAGCCATCAATGTGTTGTGTTCTGTCTATGCGCTATTCCACTGTTTCGAAAGAAAAAAACGTATTTTAGATGCTTTTTTTTTCGCCATGGCTTTGTTTGGAGATATATGTACCTTCCACGTGTATTTTCCCTTTCTCACACTTTGGGAACGAACGTCTTCTGTAGTCTCGTTCAGTCCGATGAAGGACGAGGGACCGGCCGAAACGTTAGTAAATTGATAGTATGTGTGCTCTTCTTAAACGTGTGAATATTATTTTTTTCGATATATATATATATATTATAAAGGATATTTATTGAAGTTCGCGACAGCCGGTTCTAGGATGCACCGAGCACAGTCCCCTAGCTCGACCCTCTGCTGTGCGCTTGATGCTGCCGATGCTGCTGACTCTGCGCGCACGTTCGTTATTTAATGGCCACATGGAAATAGAGGAGCCATCCTGGTGACTTAGTTTTCTGGAAGGACGGTAGAATGGTGATACGGCTTGAGACGCTGAACGTGAACGACTTCGCCGTTACGACGTCGCATGTCGGACGGCGGCGTTAGTGGCTCAACCAGGTAATTAACGGGTGATGTTCGCTCGAGAACACGGTATGGCCCGTCGTACTTCGGAAGGAGTTTTGAAGCGAGCCCAGGCGTGCGGTGTGGCACTAAGAACCAGACGAGAGCCCCCGGGAGAAGCGTGGTTATCGAGTTAAGAGCGTCTTGAACGGCTTTTTGACGGTTCTGGTCGTCGGAGGTGAATCGCCTGGCCAGCTGGCGACATTGTTCGGTGTGTCTGGCGGCTTCCGAGATCGGCAGGTATTCGGATGGGTCCAGCTGGTAGGGCACAATGGTGTCGATTGTGTGCGAAGGATGACGGCCGTAAGGAAGGTGAAAGGGCGAGAATCCGGTAGTGGCCTGCGTCGCGGTGTTGTAGGCGTTGGTGACAAACGGAAGAACTAGGTCCCAATTAGAGTGATCCGGTGAGACATACATGGCGAGCATGTCACCAAGAGTTCGATTAAAGCGTTCCGTGGTACCGTTAGTCTGTGGGTGATAAGCAGTGCATTTACGATAAATAATAACGCATTCAGGAAGCAGTTGTTCGATGACTTTGTGTAAGAAGGCACGGCCTCTGCCGCTTAAAAGTCCACATGGACCTTCATGACAAAGGAGAAAACGGCGAAGTATAAAATTGGCAACCTCCTGCGCTGTAGCATTTGGTGGAGCAGCGGTCTCCACATAACGGGTTAAGTGGTATACCCCAACGATTATGCACCTGTTGCCGGTAGAAGTCAACGGAACTGGCCCGTAGAGATCTATGCCCCGCGATCAAAGGGTCGTGATGGGCATTGTAAAGGCTGGAGTTCACCGGCCCAGTTGTGCGGTGGCGCTTTGCGGCGTTGACACTCATGACAAGAGCGGACGAAGTTTCGAACGAAATTGTACATTCCCCGCCAGTAATAGCGATGCCGAAGTCAATCAATCAATCGATCAACTTTATTTCCCTTGGAATAGGAGGAGTACGGGACTAAAAGCTTGAGCAGCTTGACGAGGTCCCGACCTCTTTACAGTTGGCAAAACACAGTATGACGGTCAGTCATACACAAAGAGTTCAAATAAATCAACCAATATCAGATAACATCGAGCAACAAAAAAAAAAGATTTGTAGCAAAGCGCAAGCACAACACAACCCGATTGCATAGGCTTGAAATGGCAATCACATGAAAAACAGCGATTGACAAGTCGAGGGGAAAAAATTAAAAAGGATTCCTGAAAATAAATAGACTGGGAGAAACGTTTAATGAGAGAATTTTGATTACACGAAGGATCAAAATATTCATGGTTTATTAGGAGCAGAAGGGAAGGTAGCTTATAGGACAAAGATTGTTCATCATAAGAAGTTCTAGGGTGGGTACAGTCCACATTTGTTTGTGCCTGGTTAAACGAACAGTTGTGGTTGCATTGAACTTAGCATAGGTTTAACTTTCATTGGTTTTGAAGACTCCCGCGTGGCCAGACTGAGTGTCTACGTGGAACGAGGAGCACAGCTCTGATCGCGAGATTCTCGGAATGACGAGTAACCAAGTGGGTCCCTCTGGCGCATAGTTGCGTCGATACCGTAGCATGTCTCTAATCGCAAAATGAGGAACTTGGTGCCGAAGGGTACGTGGCGCTGGAACTTTCGACGTATCCGAGAAAAGGTCGAGCAGAGATGCAGTCTAGGGATCTTTACGCAGTGCAGCAGCGATTGCACCAAAGTCCACAGAGGTCAATGTGCACTCGTAGGAGGAGTCGTGACTGGCCTTCGGAGGAAGCGTTGATCGGAATAGCGCGTCAGCGTCGGAGTGCTTTCGCCCGGAACGGTAAACCACGCAGATGTCGTATTCTTGGATTCGCAATGCCCAGCGGGCAGGCAGCCCGATGGGTCTTTGAGCATGTACAGCCAACATAGTGAGTGGTGGTAGGTTACTACGTCAAAAGATCCGCCGTATAAATATGGGCGTAACTTGCCAAGTGCCCACACATTGGCCAAACACTCCTTTTCTGCAACGCTGTATTCTGCAACGCTGGTTAACGTGCGACTCGCGTATGTGACGACGTATTCTGTGTGACCAGGTTGACGCTGTGCCAACAAAGCGCCAAGGCCTACACCGCTTGCATCGGCATGGATTTCGGTTTGTCGTGAGGTGACGGCGCAAGGTTGCGAAGGCATCGTCACACCCTGGAGACCATGATTAGAGATATCTAGCGCCACCAAGGAGCTGCGTGAGAGGCGATATAATTGACGCAAAGTTTCAAATGAATCGCCGGAAGTAAGAGCAGAGGCCGATGAAACTGCGTAGCTCTTTCACAGTGGTAGGTTTTGGGAGCGCAGTAACAGCACGTAGCTTCTAGGGATCCGAGCGTATGCCCTCCTTTGACACGACGTGGCCTAAAATTGTGAGCTGACGAACGGCAAATCGGCACTTCAAGTTATGTTGCGAGCCGGCGTTGGTCAAGCAAGTGAGTACGTGCTGGAAGCGGAGCACGTGCGTTGCGAAATCGAGGGCGAACATCACAATGTCGTCAAGATAGCAAAGATATTTTCCATTTGAGGTCACCGAAAAAAAAACATTATCCATCCGTCTTTCAAACGTAGCAGGTGCGTAGCAAAGTCCGAAAGGCATGACGTTGAATTCACAGAAGCCGTCTGGAGTAACAAAGGCACTTTTCGGGTGATCGGCCTCTGCCATTGGAACCTGCCAGTAGCCTGACCGCAAATCCAGCGAAGAAAAGAACTCGGCTACCTGCAAACATTCCAGAGCGTCATCGATACGTGGTAATGGGTAGACGTCCGTCAACCTCATCTTGTTCAACCGTCGAAAATCAACACAGAAGCGGATGGAACCGGCTTTCTTTGTGACGAGGACCATGGGAGAGGCCCATGGGCTCTGCGAAGGTTCAATGACGCGTCGACGGAGCATGTCATCTACCTGGTCTGCAATGACACGACGTTCCGTAGAGGACACGCGATATGGTCTTTGTCGCAGCAGTGAGTGACAGCCAATGTCGATGTAATGCTCGACCATCGATACACGACGAAGAGATGTTTGTACAACGTCGAAAGAACGGCGGAAGTACTGAAGGATTGCGAGAAGTTGAGATCGCTGCGAATGCGTCAGATCTTCGGAGATGAATGGGCTGAACACAGCAGTCCATGTTAAGTCCGGTACGGAGAGGGCACTCAGTTCATGGACCGCAGTAGAAGGCACTTCGTTGAGGACGGAGACAATTCATGTTGAATCGACCGGCTGGACGTAACCAAGGCATTCGCGGCGGAGCAGTGATAGCGGCGATGAAAGATGATTGTAAATGGGCATCGTGCTGACACCGGTGGCAAGGTCAATAGCTGCAAAGGCCAAAGGAAGCGCTTTTCGGGTAACAAAGTGATGAGAGGGCACACGAAGAAGACCGCCCCGTCGGATATGGCACTACAGAAGACTGGTACGAATGCTGAAGAGCACGGGGGAATACAGGTGTCTCCTTTGACGACAATCTTAGCGGCAGGACGAGCATCGACCGAGGCGAGGTCACCAAGTTGGAAAAGTTCAATCTCAGCCCGAGCGCACTTGATGATGGCATTGTCACTTGAGAGAAAATCCCATCCTAGAATAACGGCGTGGGAGCACGATGAAAGAACTGCGAACTCAATCGTGTATAAAACGTCCTGTATGGTCACAAGGGCAGTACAATCAGCAGTAGGGCGAATGGGTTGAGCACTCGCCGTAGGAAGCGACAATCCAGACAGAGGCGTCGTCACTTTACGAAGCGAACGGAAGAACCTGGCATCCATAACTGAAATAGCGGCACCGGTATCGACGAGGGCGACTGTAGCTACATCTTCGATAAACACGTCAATGACATTGGCAGGTGAAGAGGGATGGCTTCGGCAAGTCGACAATTGCGCAGTTCTTGCCTCGGGAACTGCGACGTCTAGTTTCCCTTCTCGTTAGAGACGGGTCGTCGACGCATAGGGGATAGCGATCGGCGACGTGGGAGGGTGACCGGAGGCATTCGAAGCGAGGACGGTGATCAGTCTGGGAGTGAGCTGGTGATGGGTGCATTTGGATCAGGTGGCACATAGGGCGCTCGTCGATCGTCATCGAACGCCTGCGATCGGCGGTGGAAAAACCTTGCGACATGACCGGGACGCCTACATACGAAGCATATCGGGCGATTCTCCGGCGTGCGCCACGGGTTAGCGATGGTAGCGGTGTCCAGGGGACGGGAGGGGGAGGGTGGTGCACAGGTTGCTGGAGGCGACGCACGGGCACACTGCGAGGGGCCATTGCAGCAACCGTAGCATAAGTGACCGGTGTAGTCACGACATCCTGCTTGTGAACAGCCGGCAGTGCTTCCGCGACCTCTTCATGGATCACGTTATGGAGATGAAACGGCAAAGTGCTGGCAGACTCCTGAGTGATGCACACCGGAGATAACTGTCGTGCAGCTTCTTCGCGGACAAAATCCTTGATTTAGGTCATCGGGGACGCTTGTTCGGGGCCGGCGGTCAGGCTACAAAGTGAAGCTGCATTTGGTGTGGGATGTCGCCTTGTCAGAGCTCGCTGCTTACGTAATTAGACTACGGTCATCTGAACAACATTACTAAGAAGGACGTCTACCCGCTCCCATGTATAGACGACGCCCTTTACTGCCTGCACGGTTCCAGCTATTTCTCGTCTATTCATCTTCGTTCGGGATACTGGCAGATTGCTGTTGACGATATGGACAGAGAAAAAACCGCGTTCATCACACCTGATGGCCTATAACAATTCAAAGTAATGTCGTTTGGATTATGCTACGCCCCTGCCACCTTTCAGCGTATGATGGACTCCTTGCTCCAAGGTTTCAAATAGTCCACTTGTCTCTGCTACCTCGACGACGTCATCGTCTTCTCGCCAACGTTCGACACTCACCTTGAGCGTCTCACAACTATACTTGATGTATTTCGAAAGGCGAAGCTGCAACTTAACTTGTCCAAATGCCGTTTTGGCCACCGGCAACTTACTCTTCTGGGCCATCTCGTTGACGCTTCCGGAGTACAGCCTGATCCCGACAAAACTCGTGCTGTCAGAGAGTTTCCGGTTCCGAAGACAGCCGCAGACGTTCGAAGTTTTGTAGGGCTATGCTCGTACTTTCGCCGTTTTGTTCCAGATTTTGCGACAATTGCTGGACCCCTAACTAATCTTTTGAAGAAAGGCGTACAATTCTCGGGGGGCACTGGAGAGGCCGCCGCCTTCTCTCGTCTCGTCACTCTTCTAACCCCACCACCCATTCTCGCCCACTTCGACCCTGATGCCCCTACAGAATCACGTACAGATGCCAGCGGTCATGGCGTAGGTGCCGTCTTAGCCCAGCGTCAGCGTGGCCAGGATCGCGTTATTGCTTATGCGAGCCGCCTTCTAGCACCATCGGAGCGCAACTATTCCATTACGGAACGAGAATGCCTTGCTGTTGTATGCGCGGTTGCGAAGTTCAATCCTTACCATTACGGTCGCCCTTTTTCCGTAGTCACTGACCATCATGCTCTCTGCTGCCTCTCCGGCTTGGTCGATGGGCTTTGAGGCTACAAGAATTTTCATATTCCGTGGTGTACAAGTCTGGCCGCGTGCACCAGGACGCTGAAAGCTTGTCGCGTTACCCTGTTGACGACCCTGAGTCCACCAATATTGCCACTGTTTCTCGCGTATTCTCTGTATCACAGCTGCTTCATTTCGCCGACGAGCAACGCCATGACGCCTACATCATTCTAGCCACACCCACTAAGTCCTCCGCTCTGACAACCAGTGACATTGTCCACGTCGCCCTACTCAAGCCGAACAACTCTCCACGCGTCTTGGATATTTAACAGCACCATGACGATGCTTTTGCCGCCGGGGGGGTAGTATTACGATATCATCGAGCGATGCTCAAGAGACGAGCCACCGCGTGAATGACGATGAAGTTCGTCGGTGCGCTTGGCGCGAGCGAGTGTCGGCCTGGCTGCCTGGCTGCCTGGCGCCAGTGTAAATAGCCTGTAAATAGCCTCTTCTGTCTGTGTCTTTCCACACGCAACAAAACTTTAAAAATAAGATGCATGTCTACTTTTCAAAAATTCAAAGCTAACTTTACAACACTTTCAATTCCTTTTTTTATCTTATGTAACTTGCATATGTTGCACTCGTCTGTCTTTTTTCTTTTTAGCTATAGCTGTGTATAAGGTTTTTTTTCTTTGTTTTCGTGCGCAAATCATCTTAACGTACATACGTTAGGTATAATGGCCTGACTTACTTAAAAAATCACGATGTGTATCATTTTCCCGCCTATGTTCGTATTGAGCTATGACTGGTTATTCATATGTGTGTAAGCGGTCCATCAGCGCTCTGTCAGGGTTTCTGTGCCTTCAGGCTGGTTCCCTAGGCAACTATGTATGCTGGTTGTCTGAAATAAAAAAAGAAATACGTAACGTCGTGTAATCAACCAACAAGTCGATGACATGCTTGATGGACACAGTTCTGCGCGGCTTGAAGTAGCACACGTGCTTGTGCTATCTTGACAGCGTTGTTGTTTTTGCTCCTGACTTCACTACGTACTTTCGACGGCTCCAGTCTGTTTTAACGTGTTTAATAAACGCAGGGCTACAACTAAACCTCACGAAGAGCCAATTTGCTTCTCCGCAGCTGATAATTCTAGGTTACGTCGTATCCAAGGATGGAATTCACTCCGATCCAACGAAACTCTTGGGCGTCGCCGCATTCCCTAAGCCAGCGTCTTTCAAAAGATTGCGCAGTTTCATCGGTCTGTGTTCCTACTTCATACGCTTCATTCGTGATTTCACCGCCATCATATCACTCCTGAGGAAGCTGTGATAATATGTGGTACGCAGGAGTGCGAAGCATAAACGTATGAAGACAGTGCGCCGTGCGGTGGCGAAGAGGACAGCGACTCTTTGCAAATACCCGCGAGAGAGCCATCATCATCAAGACCAATTTGGGAGCGCCGACAGTGGCGCCTGAAAAAGCGTGGCCCGTGGCCCCGTGGCGTGAGCAGTGCGCGACGTTCGGCGCTCGACGGAAAAGTGCTTCCTCGCTGGGCGTCTGGCCCATAGGAGCTATCGCCGCCCGCGCCACTACGCCACACCCGAGTGAACGCTGTCGCCCGCTGAGAGGTTGCCTCTTCCCACTCTTCCGCTGGGCAGCTGGTCCGGGAGGGCTGGCGGTCCTGAATTGGGGTGATCGAGTGTTCGGGTGAGCGGCCACAGGGCTACCCCGCTAGCTGTGGACGTGACCCAGTGGCTGCGGCCCTGGGCTCCCGAGCGCGAACCCAGCCGCAGGGGTTCGGGCTATACGGGGCACGCGGAGGCTCCCGTATATCGACTGTTGCGCAGGGCCACCTGAGCCCCGCGAGGCGGTCCGGCCCGGCTGTCCGACCCGGCCGTCCGACACGGCTGTCCGACCCGGCTGGCGGACACTGCTGTCCGACCGCGCTGGCCGACGTCGGTTCCACGAGGTCTCCGACACGGCGACACGCGCTTCCGCCTGAACTGTAGGCCAATAATAATTCACCGATGCATAGATATAGCTGCATGTCGTCTACGGGGTATTTTGGGGAACTGTCACGCATGTGTGCCGTTTTCTGTGTTATGTGCGTCAATACAAGCCTGATGTGTATTTGTGCTTCCGCGTGCTGCTTCTCCCTTTTTCTGGAGTGATCCCGCACCTAATAACATCACAGAAGCAACTTAGAAGCAACGGGCCCCTCACTTCGTGGTCGTCCGAGTGCGACGAGGATTTCACAAATGTTCGTCGTTTGTTAACGCACGTCTACCTGAATTTTGCGCCATTACGACCCGACGGCCCCAACTGAGGTGCACACAGATGCCAGTGGTGTTGGCCTCGGCGCTGTTCTTGCCCACGCAAACAGGGGTTTCCTGAACATGTAGTGGATTATGCAAGTCGTACGCTTACGAAAGCTGGGACCAATTACACTTTGAGAGGAAAAGAATGCCTGGCCATTGTTTGAGCTCTCACCATGTTCAGGCCTTTTTTTTTATGGCCGTCCATTTGATGTAGTCATGGACCACCATGCACTCACTATGCTGGCTCGTCGTCCTTGAAAGATCTCTCAGGCCTTCTTGCCCGATGGGCGCTTTGCCTGCAGGAGTACAATATCCACATGCTGCGCTGCAGCAGCACCAACCTTCTGACGCCGACGCCCTCGCGTGCTCTCCCTTGCTTGACCACAATGCGTGCATTATCCCACTTTACCGTTACTTCGCTCGACCTTACCACCATTGCATCTGAGCAGCGCAAACACCATTGGATTACTTTTCCTAGAGACTTTCTTTCTGGTTTATCAGCACCACCAACCACTTGCGCGCTGCATCGCCAAGCTCACCATCTCGCCATTCGCGACAACCTCCTTAACCAACGCAATTAAAACCCCGGATGGACACCAATGGTTATTAGTAATACCTCGCAGTCTCCGTTCCAACAAATGCGCAGTTCTTCATGCCCATCCGCAGTTTGCACACTTGGGAGTTTTCAAAACCTATCAGCGCCTTCGACATCGGTCTACTGGTGAGGCATGTACAGCTACTACTTTCAGAGGTTCGTTCGCTCTTGCTCCAATTGTCAGCGCCGGAAATCACCACCCCTCCTCTCGGGTCTAAAACCTTTACCTTACACTACCCAGCGATGTCAGACTACGTCCCTCCCATCGGCTGTAAACCTCTTGGCCATTGTGGCAGTTGACCAACTGCCGCCCTCCCGGCAGCTACAGCGTGCAATATAACCTCCTTCCTGCATTATCGATTCATCCGGCGTGATGGACCAATTGAGGAAATGCTTAATGTTTACGGACGTGTCTTCCTATCCGAAGTATTTGAAGAAGCCATTCTTAAAGAGTACAACGTTGTTCATCGCGCAACTACGCGTACCATCTTCAAACTAATGGTCTTACAGTACGCTTCAACCGTACGCTCAGCAACATGCTTGCAATGTGCCTTGCCTCCGACCACACAAATTGGGACGTCATTCTTCCCATCGGAACCTACGGGTACAGCACTGCTACTCAGAGCACCACCGTTTTTTCAACTTTTTTCTTACTGTACGGTAGGCCCCTGTCGCGCACCATCGACACAATTCTATCTTACCGGCCGGGTGCATCTGAATGGGCGGCCACTTCTGCCACGGCAAGACACGCTCGAGAGTTCCGCGACATCACAAGGGCTTGTACCTCCAATTACCAAGATCATCAGAGGAGCACTCGCGGTGACACCACCTTTGAACCCACCTTCCTTCCTGGAGCGCTTGTGTGGCTTTCAGTTCCTTCCGCTGAACCTGGGCTCTCTTCAAAACTACTACCCAAGTACGAAGGGCCATACCGCATGGTTGAGCGCGCATCCCCCATTAACGACGTGATCGAACCCATTGAAGCGTGTTCGGACATACGCCGTCCTGGACGAGGCATTGTCAACGTCGAACGCCTCAAACCATACTATCATCCACTCATAGTGAGGAGCTGTTAGGTCGCCCGACGGCTCCCTTTTCGTTCCCGGGGTAATTGTAGCGAAGAGGAACACAATAGTGGGCCATCCTCTCTAGCGCTGTTCTTGGGGAACGCTGCTCGTGCTCTGAGTCTGTGCCCTCCGCTGATGGTTGGCCCAACGGCTGGTGGCTAATAAACACCTTTATAATATATATATATATATATATATATATATATATATATATATATATATATATATATATATATATATATATATATATATATATATATATATATATAAATGAGCAGACAACAAAACCTAGGGGCCCGATTTTTATTACTCATTCCATAAGAAGCAAACTATGACACCAAGGATAGCATAGGGGACATTGCGTGTAGTTCCTTATTGAATTAAAGAAATGATAAGTGAATGGAGATGAATATGGATGGAAAAAACAAGTGGCTGCAGGTGGGGTAGGAATCCACGTCTTCGCATTACGTGTGCGATTCTCTTAGATACTGAGCTACCCGGCGCCATTTCCCCATCCACATTCTGCAGTATTTATGAATGTCTACTAGAAGTAACTCTCACAGTGTTAGCCAGCGTCACCACTCACGTCTATGGCAGTGGAAGTAAAACATATCTAGCGCCGGCATCACGCAGTACGTGAAACGTGAACCCTCCACCCGAAACGCTCATCTTCTACGTGACATATGCGGTAGATAAGATGCTACTAAGCTATAGAGAAGGCTAAGAAAGTTTACAGCTAGTCAGTGTCGTATGTAAAGTTCTTTATGGTGTCCACAGAATATGAAATTTCTTCTTTAAATTTAGGACTGCAGGAGTTGATTAATTATTGTTGACTTATTTTGCGATTAGAAAGAACGCGAAAGATCGTGTGATTTGCTCTGTAGTGTCAAACATTATGCTTTTTATCGAGTAATTCTTTAATGTACCAGAACATATTTAAAGCAACGCTAAGGTTAGCTGGAACACAATGTACGTGCATGGATAACTGTTGCTTTCGTAGACTTAACCTTCAGCACTTCTTGCTGCTAGCTTCAGTGAATAAGTATTTGCTGCGTTAACTGATAGCATTTTTGCTGGATTCGAAACGGTGAGCGCAAGCATTGTACGTGTCGGACATTGGCGACAGAATTTCAACGCTGCCATGACAGAAATAAGACAGGACAGTAGGAACAGCGAGTGTACGTCCACAAAGTGCAAGTCCAATAATACAAGATCCCTAGACTTTTTTCTCAAAACGGCAGCTCGAACGATATGTATAAATATTAGGGCAAACATTACCTGCGAGAATTTTCAGAAGTACCGTTTTTCCGGCGCCAGATGGGCCGGCCACCACTGTGACCTGAGGGGCATAGAAGGTGAGGTCTACGGCGTTGAGCACGATTTTGCCGTGAATCTTCTACACAGAGACAAAAAATTCACAATGAGATCGTTGTGATACAAAAGCAACGCTCGTTCCAAAACGGTTCCTCATTGTGCATTACTAGGACCAGCGTTAAAGTCAAACGTCGCCGATATTTTAGAGTAGAAATAAACATGAATATCAAACCCGCACAGAACATTAACTAGGAAGTAACACAGTAGGGTATGCCATAGTCATGAAAATTTTTCGTGCCATTTTTTATCTTTACTCACGCAGTATAAGCTGCCCACCGCGTATACTAGAGGTGAACGTGGCAACAGCAAAGACCCCTTCACCTGACACCTTGTTTCTAGGAGTGAACTTTAGGTGCGTCGTCAAGGAAGGGCTACTGCAGGAATCTACGTTGTCATAACAATAAATAATGCAAACGAATCAGTGCACACGTCATGATGAACAATGCGATGACGAAAGCACTTCAGTCGCAGCTCATTGGCTGATGGTGTCTTTTATTTTTTTTACGCACACCGAAAATGCGGTACTTGAGTAATCGTTTGCTTTTTCGCCTCCATAAGAATGCGATAGCGAGACACAATGCAAGCTGGTCTACAGAGACAGCGTGCTGAAGTTTCATGCCCTGACTGATTCAGTTCCTACATGCACTGTTCACTTGATCTGGTTGCATGAAGTTAACCGTTCTCGCCGTCTATGAAACGAGTCTCTCTACTGATATATGGATCAGCATGTGTAGTGATGCTGCATACCCGTGCTGTAATTCTAGCGTCATCCCAAATCCCTATGCGCTGCATCCAGGAGGGGTCCACTCATTGCCCTTGCAATGATAACGCAATATGCTCTATTCTTGGAGCAGTATGCAGAATTTTAACCGACGCGGTAGCTTAGTGTCCATGGCGTTGAGCTGCTGAGCTCGAGTACACGCGTTCAACCATGGCCACCGCAACCGGACTTCGATGGGGCATATATGAAGAAAACGCTGGCGTTGGTGATGATTATGATTATGACGATAATAATAAAGGAAAAAAATGAAACTGGTGATCATATATGGTGTTTTTTTTTTCTGGAAGGGCCAGTTATGGCCAAAGAACGCCAAGATGACGACAACAGCGCAAAATACTCGTGTGCTTAGACTTAAGTGGGCGATAAAAAACCCCAGGTTGTCAAAATAATTCAGGAGTCCAGCAGTACCACGTGGCTCATAATTAGGGCAGAATTACAGCAGGTAAAACAAGAACATATATTTGCCTTATGTCGAATTTAAAAGCAAGTACACCAAAGCACAGAACCCGCGTCTAACCGAACTGCACAACGCAGATAGAATGTAAACCACAACGGAACTTGCACAACCGTGGATTGAAATGACAACATTTAAGGCATCCCAATTATTCGACAAATATGCAGGATAGACATTGCAGGCGATGAACCTTAATCTCTTCAGCCACCGAGGCAGGACATAATGCCTTCAATCTTGAAGGGTCTCCGAAGCATGTTTTAACAAATTTTTACCGAAATTTGACGTCGATAGACGCTGTTTTATAAATATACTCCTGCACAGAGGTTTGAAACCTACGCAATACGGGAATATGGCGGTAAATTCGCAGAGGAAGACGTTGGGTTTTTTAGGCATACGTGTGCTATATGCCACGTACTGCTATACACCATTCTTAAGCAAAATTATGCCGTTTGGGTCGTATCTTGCCACACAACAATAATCGTCATCTGTTTCGCCCTCATTTCCTTCTTTTAACGCTGTGAGCCCGCTACTTCCAAATCACGAAAGGCATGCGCGTTATCAGCACGACAGAGCACTCTTGACAGGAATGTATCGAGCGCAGGGTTTCAAGAAAGCAAACGCAAGCAAGACAGATGACGATTATTGTTGTGTGGCAACATACGACCCAAAGGGTGTACATTTGTTTAAGAGTGTATTACACGCGGTATATACGGGTTTTATTGCCACACCATTCAATCACTAAAGTGACTCATACCAGGACTTACATTCTTGATATTATACGTCAGCATCTCGAGAATGGCAGCCCACAAACAAACGTGATGAAACAAAACACCGACAACTCATACCTCCCTTCTGAAACCTTCTCATACTGTAATGTTAAAAGTGCGTAAAGATAGCTGAGCTCAAATCTTAAAATGATGTAATTTCACTGGCGCGCCGGTACAAAACCTCCGGGGTCGGCCCACGAAGCAGGTTTGAAACCTACCCGATACGGAACTGTGGTGCTAAATTAGCTAAGAACGATGTCGGCTTTTTTAGGCATATGTATGCTATATGGCACGCCCTGCTATATTACACGCCGCATATACGGGTTTGATTGCGAAACCATTCAGTCACGAAAGTGACTCATACCAGGTCTTGCATTCTTCACATTATTCTTCAGAATTTTTAGAATGGCAGCCCACAAACAAATGGCATGAGAAAAACAGACACCCACAGTACATTCCTTTCATCTTAAAGCGCCTCAGCCTGTAATTAAAGTGCAAAATGATAACTGAGCACAAACCTTAATACGATCTCATTTCAGTGGAGCGGCTGCGCACTACCTCCGAGATAGGCACACGAAAGAGGTTTGAAATATACCCTATACGGAAAGGTGGTGTTAAATTCGCTGAGAAAGACGTATTTTATTAATAAACTGTAACGAAGAAGAGTAGTCTACGCCTCAGCAGCATCACCACCGGCATGAGCTCGTGGTTGCTGTCCTTGGCAGAACACTTGTGACTGCTGCCAGTTAACCTGCGCCCGTTGCTAATAAATCTCTTAGCAAGTGGTGGAGGCGCTGAGTTTTGACTACCCTGGAACTTCGGAGTCGCACTCTACCCCCCATCATGCCCGGTGACACCTTCACTCCTCCAGCTCGTCCAACGGTACCGCTCACCACGGTGTGTGCTGGTGCCGTGCGTCAGCGAGATCCCCCTATCTTCTCCGGCACCGATGACAAAGACGTTGAAGATTGGAGGGCCGATGAGCGAATGAGGTCCGATAACCAGTGCGACGATGTTACCAAGTTGACAGACGTCGCATTCAATCTTACAGACTTTACGAAACTATGGTTTCTAAGCCATGAAGGCGATCGTGGATGGTCTTCAAGACCAACTTTACCCAACTTTTCGGTCGGCCAGCAGTACCAAAGCTTCGTGCAGAAGAACGTTTGCGTACACGATACCAAGAGAATGCAGAATTTCAGGAGCCATATTGAGGACATTGTTGACCTTTGCGAACGGGTGAACGCGTCGATGTCAGAGAAGGAGATGAAACGTATAATGAAGGGTATTTAGCACGACACGTTCCAAATGTTATTATCGAAGAGTCCTCGCACTGTTACCGAAGTGGTCGAATTCTGTCAGACTTTCGACGAGTTACGCAGGCGACAGCTTCACACCCGAAGTCCCACTATGCCAGCCAACGCTCTGTCAAGCATTGGAGTCGGCGACAACTATGCTATTCTTTCCGAAAAATTCAGGAGTTCGTTCGCGCTGAGGTCGCTCGCCAGCTTTCTTTGATGCCTGGTGTCCCGGAACCACCACCCGCTTTGCCACTTATGATCCCCGTCTTCATTCAAGAGCAAGAGTCTCAAGTCGTTCCTACAGCTCGTGAACAGACATCAGACACTGCACCTCTCACGTACGCTGAAGCAGTTTCCCGATCTCGTCCACAAACGTTCTGGCCGCCCCCTACACATCGACCACCGACATTGTTGCCGCCATCTATGCTGCTTCCAGGCCGACAGGATTTTCAACCACCTCTCGGACCTTACCCCCACCAGTGGCGCACCTTCGATGACCGTCTGATATCTTTTGCTTATGGTGATGCTGTACACGTGGCGCGCCATTGTTGGCGTTAATTTTCCGAACATCCGGCGAGCGCCACCTTTCCCCGCTCAGTTTTCCTCTTCGCCATCCAGACTTCCTACCCCTTCCTTTCCGCCTAATCGCTCACCTGCGTCTACCCGCCGCTCACCATCTCCACGTGGTCGCTCGCTTTCTCCAATGCGGCGCCGTACCGTGTCCACCGAGCAGGAAAACTGATGACCGCAGTTCCCGAGGCACGAACTGCGATCACGTCGCAATGCCTATGTCTTCGTCCCTCTCCAGCCAATGTAATTGAAGTGTCTGTCGAAGGAATCGCCGTCCTGTCACTTGTAGATACAAGAGACGACGTATTCATAATATCCGCCGAACTCTGTCGCATACTACGAAAGGTTTTACCGCCTCTCTGCCTCCGAACCAGGAATGCTCAAAATATTAAGCGTTTCGCTGCCGGTACTGCTCGAGTCTTCATTCAAGGACTACTGTATACCGCCGAAATCATCGTGCTGCCTTCGTGTTCCAATGACATTATATTAGGCTTGGGCACCCAACGTGTAACAGCCGAAAGATTACACAAATTAATCGTAATGCCTCTCACCCTATGTAACACTCCAGCCACTTTTGGGAGGGTAGACAGACAGACAAAGAATTTTACTAACGGTCCTGAGGAACCGCGACTGGATAATATTTTGCGCGGCCTCAAATGGAACACATGTCTACGTTACCTAGATGACGTAGTTGTCTTTTCCGCTGATTTCTGAACACATATCAGCCATCTCGAGCACGTACTGAACTGCCTCACCGACGCACAACTTCTACTCACCTTTAAAAAAATGTCCTTTGGCGCCCGAAAGCCCGCCATGCTTTACCATGTTGTATTGCGAGACGGCATCCTTCCGGGTCCAGCCAAGCTCCGCGCTGTCGCCGACTTTCCACAACCAAAGAAATTAAAGGAGCTTCAAAGTTTCCTTTGTTTATGCTCGTATTTCCGACGTTTCATTCGAAATTTCGCCTCCATAAGTGCACCCTTGACAACCCTTCTGTGTGGCGACAAAGAGCTTTCCGCTTGATCGCCCGCCTGCGATGAGGCCTTCACGAAATTACGCCGCCTGCTAACCTCGCCACCTATCCTCCGCTACTTGGATCCTACCGCCCCCACCAAGTTGCACACCGATGCCAGCGGCGTAGGACTCGGCGCCGTACATACGCAACGAAAAGCCGGGTTCGATGAATATGTCGTCGCCTACGCGAGCCGAACTCTGGCAAAGGCCGAGGCTAATTACTCAGTTACACAAAAAGAGTGTTTAGCCATTATTTGGGCCCTTGGGAAATTCCGTCCTTATTTGTATGGTCAGCCCTTCGATGTTGTCACTGACCACCACGTGGTCAGTGACAACATTGTTGGCTGTCAACCCTAAAGGACCTATCTGGATGACTTGCTCGCTGAAACCTTAAGCTACACGAGTACGACATCCGCGTTCTCTACCATTCCGGCCGCAAACACACGGACGCTGACGCCCTTTCTCGTTCCCCGGTCACCGCTGACAGCGCTTGCTTATCCGCCCTTGAGTCCACACTTACATCTCATGCACTGCGCAACTTGCCGTCGGAGCAGCACAAGGATCTCTAGATAAGCGCTCTCATCAGCATCCTTTTTGATCCATCCACCTCTTCGCTATCTCGCGCTCTTCGCCGCCAGGCTACCATTCTGCATTCGCGACGGCCTTCTTTATCATCGTAACTGCCTTTCTGACGGTCGCAGGTGGCTTCTTGTGATGCCTGCCCGCCCCCGCCCCCGCCCCCCCCCCTTTTTCCCTGACTCTATCTGCGACGCTTTCCAGGCAGACCCACCGTGTGCGCATGCCGGCCTCTTCAAGACCTACGCTTGACTACGCCCCCGATTTTATTAGCACGGCATGTATAGCTACGTGAGAAAGTTCATTCGCTCCTGTGTCCATGACGATACTTACCTCCCGGGCAAGTCTACCCGTCACAATCGTTTCCCTGCCCTAGTCGACCCTTTGATCGTGTTGGTATTGACATATTCGGACCGCTACCATCCTCTCCAGCAGGAAACCTCTGGATTATTGTTGCAGTGGTTCACTTGACCCGCTATGCTTAAACAGCCGCTCTGTCGACTGCCACCGCCCGCGACGCAGCATCGTTTCTGTTACGACATTTCGTTCTGCGCCACGGCGCCCCTTGCGAACTTTTGAGTAATAGAGGCCGCGCCTTTTTTTCCGGCACTTTGAAGGCACTACTCGACGAATGCCGGATCGTCCACCGCACCAGTACAGCGTACCATCCGCAAACTAACGGCATGACTGAGCGCTTCAACCATATTCTTGGCGATATGCTCTCGAAGCAGGTCGCCTGTAATCTTTCAAATTGGGACCAAGTTCTCCCTTTCGGGACGTATGCGTACAATACTGTGGCTCAAGCAACTACTGGATTTCCCCCTTAGTTTCTCCTAAATGGACGAGGACCATCTAATATGTTCGATGCCGAGGAAAGCCGTCATCTTGCCAGCTCTTTTTCCACCGAGGACCAGCGGCACCAGCAATCCCGTCAACCTGCCGAGCCTTGTGCACCAACTTTTTCTCGAGACTCTCTTGTATGGCTTCGGGTACCCGCTACCACACCCGGCCTGTCCGCAAAAATTGTCGCAAAATACCTTGGATCCTAGCCCGTTCTCGAGCAAATGCCCTTCGTTAATTACATCGTTGAGCCCCTCACGCCATCGTGAACCTACGCCATCGCGGCCGTCAGATTATCCACGTCTCTCGCATTAAGCCGCACTACGCCCTAATAGTAGCCTCTTCGCCTTCAGCCGTCAGGATGGCGCCTTTTTCGATGGAGGGCGACTATAACGAAGAGTAGCCTGCATCTCAGCAGCACTACCACAGGCATGAGTTCGTGGTTGCTGTTAATAGGCAGAACACTTATGGCTGCTGCCCGTTAGCCTGCGTTCGTTGCTAATAAATTTCTTAGCCAAGCATAGATAAAATTGTCCGATGGCACGATTAAAACAGAAGACCCCTAGCACAACAGCTCGTTCTCTATTAGTCAGCTTACGTTTACTTAGTTCATACTGCCACTAAAGTTACGAGTCTTGCACTTCGTGTAATATTCTAGCATGTCGCTATGGCATTCATTGCATCGCCCGCGTGATTCAAGTGCAAATTCTTTAAGTAGATTATTATGAGCATTACCATAGCAGACAATTTTGTCTCCATACATTATGTTATTATTGACGGTGATGCTTTCGCACGTCCAAGCGATTGTCGTAAAATGTTGCTATTGCGTCAGTGTGTGTAGTTGAGACTGCGGGCGTCTGACGAAGCCATAGGAAATCGTGACCGATCTTTACAGAGGCACGTTTCCCGCTGCATGGAAGTGAGCAATATTTGACTCGGCTGTTCTAGAAAGCATCGTATCGCGCCTAGTGTTATTTGTAAGTCATGGTGAAAAAGCGTTGCGGGGTCCCTTTATAGGCACCAAGTACACAGTATGCGAAGCGTCTGTAAAACTGCCATGAATGATATCGTAGGGCCCCGGCACATCTGCAAATTGCAAGTAGTAGCGAAAACACAGCATGCAGTGGTATAGAGCTGCATCGTGTTTGAGCGAAAATGCCCAGAACAAAAGAGTGTAGAAATACCTTATCTCACCAATCGCGCGAATAGCGTCCAAATGTTGTCACACTTGAAAAAAATTATTCATATGTACTTCAGTTCATACGAAGTGTAGGTTTGAGGGCAGAGTTCTCATTTATGATTAAGAGATCGGGTTATTTTAAAACGAAGCTCTTATGGCGAACTATGCAGGACTTTCCCGATCATGGCTGCTGCTCTGTTGCCGAATAGGCGCGTGCCAGAAGACACGTAGCACGTTACTTGAAGCTCGTTTTAATGCGAGAGGGTTAAGGGCGCAGTGCAGAAGAAAATTAGGCGTCGGCGTCGCCGGAGTTGTCCGTGAGCGAAAATTTTCATATGTATTTAGGTATATGTATATACCGTGCCTTCAATGCCTTGCTATAGGACGGTATATGGGGGTTATATTGCCACATCATTTTATCACTAAAGCTGCTCATGACATGTCCTACATCCTTGACAAAGTTATCCCTCGAAATTTTGAGAATGACAGTCCACAAATAAATGTAATGAATGACATAAGTGTCATGAAAGAAAACAGTGACAGCGCATGCTTTTTACGTTCAGTCTCCTCAGACTGAAATATTTAATGTACCAAACAATAACAGAAACCTTACAATGATGCAACTTTTTTGGCGCGACTGTGCAGAACCTTCAGGATCGGCTCACGCAAGAGGCCGCGTTTGTACCAGAAAGCTTGGCTTTGTGCATACCGTTCGCCGCTAGCGTTCACCAGTAAAGATTACGATTACGCAAGCTGCAGTTGCCGGGAAGCGTGGGAAGCGCTCGGGAATCTTTCAATGTTATCGCGTTCCCCTCTATAATGCGAAGACTAAGCGTCCTCCTTTTTTTTTCTTAGTATTCACCGAATTATTTTTTTGCGAGTTCAAACTTTCGAATTCATGAGTGTAAATCGACATGATTTTTCACACAGCGAACAGTGATGAGTCAAGAAATGAGCTCAGCTTCGTCCGTTCCATATACCCGTTCACGGTAACTTGTTGTGGCGGTCACGCTTTCGGGAATCAACAGGCATTGCTAGATTGTTGTTACGTCATACAGCCCATCAATTCCTCCTATTCTTCTTACTCATAGAATCTCTACAGACTTCTGGTCCTCAGTGTTGCTTTTTATACAACTCGTTTAGTATTCTGTATTATGAACCAAGCACTGCAGTCGGCAACCATTTCTGTCACAGGTACTTTACCTGTAAACACTATCTAAACAGTATAACCACCGTATTTGCTTACGTTAATCAACAACTGGAGTACGTTTCGTTCCGAATAAAAAAGAAGAATTTTCAGGATAGATCACCTGGGTGATGCCTTTAGCACGTAGGATGCGTTGCAGGTGTGAGGGCTCCGGCTCAAAACGAACGGCATGTGGCTTGTCAGCATTGTTTTCGGCGACGCTTAAAATCCTCAATGACGTCCAGTATCTTGGCTTTAACGGGAGAAAACATAATTTTCGGTTATACATTTTGTGACCGCAGTGGCGTAACCAGAAGCGCAGTGGCGTCAGCTATGAGCGCCATGTAAAAAAAAAATATGATAGCTGTCGAACGGATATTTCTTTTTCATGAAATACTGGAAGCCAGATACACATTGATTAATATATTTAACGACTATTGCTGAGTGTAATTGTTCTTTTGTTGCATTTCAGCAATTGCACGAGTAGCTGCGCTCAATATAAGGTAGAAAAACCGACAGATACTGTTTTCGTCAACGTGCTGCTCAACCGTCTTCTTGAATCCTTCAAAATTTTCTATTTACCTTTGCTCGGTGACATTAACGCAATGACAGAGGCTAAAGGCGACAAGAGCATTCGCCAACATATGAATATTTGGCGGCGCTCAGCTGCCATGTTATCGTGCTTCATGCGAGGTTGTGTTAACGTATTGTTGCGACCATTAAAGGGTGAAGAAGGAATTAATGGTTCAGGGCGCTAGGTACTTCATTGTCCTCCGGAAGATATCGCAGGTGGTCTGATTACACGAGCATCAGTGGATCTGATTGAGGTTTCATTCAAGAATGCATGAATGAAAATGTAACTTACTCTTTGTTTAGCTAAACAGAAAGCGTAATGGACTACCATACCTGTAATTTTTCTTGCGCTAAGTACTGAAGGACCCAATAAATAACTGACAATAAAGTGACAATAACCCAACTGGTTGTTTGCGCTCTCTCAAGTCACTTCGTGATCGCTCCATTTCCAGTGTCCGTTTCGTTCCCCTTGCCTCTTACAGTACTTAGCGCAAGAAAAATGTATGAACACCAACTAGCCCATTTCATAGCTCTTCTAAATACCATACTGTCGCAGCCTATTACATAAATATTTCAAAAAAGGGGAAGAATTTTTTGAGTGCCATTCTCACCATGTTATCATTTCTTGCGACGGCGATGAACCTGAGAGTGTAGGCTGCGCTCGAGTGCCCTTCAAACGTGTGAATACATCTTAAGGCTACTGCATAGCCTCAGAGGACGATGGCCGCTGACTATCACCGTGTAGGAGTAAAATCTACAGTCAGGTCATGTTATACGATATATGCTCTAGGAATGTTCGTGTGAAAAGGTGCCTATTCTTTCTTCACGACAGTGTAAAGATGTCAAATACTATACATGACCATTCAGTCTTATAATATGCGCTTTGAAACACGTTTCGACCACCTCCTGAAGCAGCAGGCTTAGCCACCTATAAAAGGTACGTCACAAATACTATCGCAAGGCTTATTCCTGATATTATTGGTGAGAGCAAAAAATATTCGGAAATAATTTGATAGTGAATTTACAACGTTTTCATCAAAGCCTTAAAACTTTCCGGGTACGCTTCAACCGCAGCCCTCGACGTATATCCAGGTAGAGGTTCCTCCATGCTCGCTCCATCATGCCTTTAGGGCTACCGCGCTGGGGTGTCGTTGGGCGCAGGCCTTCTTTTCGAGAATAGCCCCGACACAGAAGTCCATTAGGTTTTAGTCAGGGGACTTTGCCGGTCAGTTTTCAATGGCAATAAAGCCTGGTGTGAAAGCGCGACACCGCTACTGTAGTTTAAGTTTGCGCTTCAATTTATGTGCCGGGGAATCGTCCGGCTTGAAAGTCCAAAACTGCTCGCAGAAGTGTAACTGTGAACAGGGCAGCGAATGAGGCTGCAGAATTTCTTTAAGCATTATGTCAATGTCGATCTTTGCTCGTTTTGGCACAAGAAAAAGGCAGGAATGCGTCCTCTGGCGGTTAACCACGTCCTAATTTTCGTAACGAGAGAAGTGGCCACAGAGACACGACGACCAGCGCGAGGTAAGTCCTTAAATTTACCATGCTTCATAGCACTGAGGAGAACCTTGCGGTGAATTTTCAGAATTTTGACGACCTCGGAAGGAGAGTGTCTGGTCTCGCTCAGTGACGAGATGTTGGGTTGATATGGGCTAGCGGCGTTGCAATTTCGGAAAAATAAACAAGCAAGCATAAAACAACGCCGAAAAACAGAAGAGTTGTAGAAATTATTGCATAATTTATGTGGGTAAATGTTAAAAGTTGGAAATGAGAGACACAAATATTGACCGATACGTGTGACAGTAATTATGGCGCAGTGGTCAGTGCTAGGCATGAATTACGCATTTTTTAAGCGTAATATACCACGTCATAAAACACACAACTGGATGTGAGTAGCCGCAGAAGCTTGATTCTTCGAAGGCGTCAAGGGCACTTTCGGCACACCGAAGAACATTTATCAAAAGCTTTGTAAGCGATTTCTCACCGAAATAAAGAAAAGCGGGTGTTCTGGACAAGCATTTGCCCATGGCAACACGTGTGGCAGGTACCAGATGAGGAATATCATCACGACATTTGCGGCCAGCATTGCAAGCCATATCTCGAGAAGTGTCACGTTGTCGAGGTTCAAAGCTTTTTTACCAACAATGTTCCAGTCCCTCGTTCCTGGAAAGAAAGTAGCAGTCAACGAACTCGTGAAATGGTAGGACCGTATGGTTGATCGCATCTAACTCATGTGTTTAGCAGCGAACCAAAACTTATAGCTGCTGTGCTGGCCACTTAGGGGCGTCATCAAATTACGACTCATTCCTAACGGCGAAGAGCGTTTCGTAAACGTTTATAGCAATACCTAAATTCATTTCCCAACTAATATGCTCTACACAGTGAATGAATATTTTTGTGGTATATTTGCTGCTGATCTAGAAGTTCTGCAGTGTTCCGCACTCTCAGAGACGCCCAGTGATTGGAAGCAATCAGTTCACTAGGTGAGTGGAATACAAAAGGGAAGGTTTTCCTCCGTCATCTGCTAGGAGTTTGGGGCCAAATTCACGAAGCTTTTCGTTCGTAAGTGCTGTTTTTCATTTGCTGATCTCCTTCACTAATAATACGCCCTACGTCACTATTCGCCGTCACGAACGCTTTTAGCGTATGAACATTTTGTGAATACGAGCCCTGGTCTTTGAAGACGAATAACTTCAGTTCCTGTGCACCAATTTTTTTTTATAATTCTTTTTGCGTTCATCTCAGTACTTCATAATAAATGTACTCCTGCGCTACACCTCCAATGCCTCTAGCCGGATCTCTGATCCAGGCTAGAGAGAGTGGAGAGCGGCGGCCACCATCAGTAGCTCTAACCCCCGTATTCACAAACCAAACTTAACTTATCGCGATAAGGTCACTTATGAAAGGACGAGAAAAGTATAAGTATAAGGAAAGAAAAGGTGCGTTTCGAAAACGCACTTTAATGCGCCATAAGTGTGCCTTATGAAAGGCACCCTTCACTCGTTAAGTGTTTTACCTGGGAGCGAGGCTAGAGAATTTTTTGCTACGAAATAGATACTTTGACGACGTTTAAACTGCTTTTATTATAAGAAAGCAATAATGGCATGCACACAAGCATCTGTACATAAATAATATATCAATGCTTGATGAAACGTGATGAAATGCTCGCCGTTTTTGGTGAGTCCGCCATTTACGTCTGGCCACGTTGGTCTAAACCACTCGACGCAGCGCACGTTTTTGTACCGTCTTCTCCAGATCGGTTTTGTCCGTGTTGTGTTTGTATTCCGTTCGTCCGTGTTGTTTTGCCTTGTTATTACCAGGGCTTTTAATCAGCACGGTGCAGTCAATGCACCCGCTGACACCGGGAAACTTGCCTAACTTATAAAATTCGCTCATCACACCGCTGACTTCTGAAGCGGCAGGGTACTTCACAAGCGCAGTGAACAGGCTTCTCGCGATCATGGTAGATACGTGCTCGATGACCCGGGAGACCGTCGGCTGGGAAACATTTATGAGGTCCCCGGTCACAGTTTGAAATGTGCCTGCTCCATAGAACCGCAGTGTTATAAGGAGCTGCAGGAGAGGCGGCACAGGGAGGCCAAGTCCGTCGGTGTGTTCCCGCAGAGGCAGCATTGCGAGCAGTTGCTGCACGGCACTTTTGCTGAAGCGGAATCGGCACAAAAACTCGTCGTCGTTGTAAAGCTCCATGGGATTTAAACGATACCTGACTACTCGACGCGGCGGCGATGCATATTCGAAGGCTGCTCCAGTCGATATTTCTTCGTGGCGATCCAGGTAGCCAACAAACTCCTCGAAGTCGTCCATCGCCGCCATTTTGTTTGTATACAAGGGAGCGTTAAGGTAGGTCAGAGGCTACCTTAACCGAGCCTTACTTATCACGACCATAAGTACGAGAAAAGTTCTGCGATAAGTACAAGGTTGGTTCTTGAAACGCGTTAAGGGCTGTTCACTGACTTAAGTCATAAGCATAAGTATAAGTTTGGTTTGTGAATACGGCGGTAAGAAAACTGCTTCGCCCATCGGCTCGCAATTAATACGTGAAATACAAATAAGGGGGGCTTTACGAACGAAAATGACGACCTGATTATGAGGCACACCGTAGTTTGGCACCCCAGATTTTTTGAGATCACGGGTGTTTTCACGTGCACATAAATCTCAGTACGCGAGGCACATTTCGCCCTCATTAAGATGCTGCCACCGAACCAGCGACCTCCAGCTCAGCAACGCAACGCCATAGGCAATAAGCTACCGCGACGCGTTTACTGTTGCTTAAGAATCTACATGCATAAATATGATCTGCATTCTACGAGAAGCACGAACTAACTGGTCAGTCTCATCATACGTGTGCTGCGTCAGTATAAAAAATAATGAGCAGTCCTGTTGATTGGTTCATCGCTTAAAACATCTTGAGTTTCGGAAAAGGGGAAATGCCAACTTGACGCTCGACACCCTGTATGCCCGGCTACGTTGCGGTGTCCGGCGCAACTGCCTTTCGCAGTCAGTGATCATCATCATCATCATCATCATCAAGTGCGTCTTCGCAGCTGTACCAGCGAATATCTTCAAGAACACACCATTGGTGTACGAAGGGCGGCTTAGCTCGTCGCAGACCCGTAATGCTTGAGGCCCAGCGTCTCTAGCCTATGGGCACAAACTTGGAGATCACACTAGAACAGTGAACAATGCGGTATAAAATAAATAATGTTTGCACTAATCTACACAAGCAGCCCCGGAAGCGCATCAACTATAGTTTATGTCAGCACTCCGCATTTTGTCTTCTGGAAAGTTTTATTTTTATTTTTTTGAGCAGAGGACCGTTCATCAAGTAAGCGTATTACAAATATGTTAGACTGCTCGCTGAAATATGTTATAAAAATGTCTGGCTTACATATTCAAGCACAACGAAAAACGCTCTCATTGAAGTAAAGATGTATCTATAACTTCTTTTTTGATCGGTAAACAGAAATGTACTTTTTGTGACGTAGCTAATATATTGTTACCTTATATGTAAACATAATACATGGTGATGATTTTACACACACGAAAAAGTTTAATATTACGCATGTACAGAGAACAAAATACTTCCAAACGAGTCTAAAAATCTACTTATAATTACAAAGGCAAAATAAAAGTCGCACCACAAGCTGCACGTAGTGGCAAACTGTGGCTTCGGTTGACAAATATACCCAACCACAACTATAGGGTCACTCAATAAAAACAAGATGGAAGGAAAGTGAAGAACACATGAACTGTTAGGCGATGTTATACAAGGAGATGAAAGACAAAAGAATAACTTATACGGGGTGATGATTCCTAAATTCTAAGGAATTTTTAAAAAGCAACTGTTTCATATAATTCTAGTCCTTGAACCGGGTTATGAAGAGACGTGGATATTACTTGCACGAGAACTCGAAACACGTATTCAAGCGAATAATGACAATTCAATAATTAACTTGTTCATTAAGTACTTGACGTGTAATTTGGACGTTCGGCATCTACTCCTTTTATAAAACAGACACTGTCGTAGTCAGCGAACCGACAAAGGCAGGCATCAGCGCAAAAGCCTCGAGCTACTCAACCGTCATCTTCTTGGATGAGGGGGCGCACTCTGCTTCTACAAGTATCGGCAATATTCTTCACTGCATTCACTTCCTCTCCAGAAAAAAGCCATCCTGGCGACTTAGGGACGGGACACGACAGCAAGCTCATAGTAGGTCGTTAGCCTGTATATATATGCACGATCTCACGCCCTCGGCATCGTTGACCTGAAGACGGCTCAGGCGGCTCGATGACGTTATTTACCGGCGAAGTTTGCTTGACAATACGGTAAGGGCCGTAGTACTTCGAAACAACTTTCGTTGACTGACCGGGGCTGGTTGACGGGATCTAGAGGCGTGCAAGTGAGTCGGGGGTATAAGACACTGGAATCTCCTAGACAGCGCGATGGTCTTTCTGGCGTTTCTGATCAGCAATGGTTAGGGAGCGACAACTCCGGAGACACTCTTCAGCGCAATTAGCGGCTTGAGAGAGTGTCGTCGACTCACTCGCGTCAGGGCGGTAGCAAGAATGGCGCCTAGCGTGCACGAGGGCTCGTGTCCGTACAGCAAGAAGTATGGAAAGAATGCAGTGGTGGTCTGCGTAAAGGTATTGTGGGCGCACGTCACAAAGGGGAAAACACGGTCCCGATTTTAGTGGTCGGAAACGACGTACATTGCCAGAATATCGCCCAATGTTCGAGAAAATGTTTCTATCAAACCGTTCATGTGAAGATGGTAGGCAGCGGTAGTTCGATGAACAACGCGGCATTGTATCAGAACCGCTTTCACAACGTCCGACATAAAGGCACGTCCTCGGTTGCTAAGCAGCCCACGTTGTGCACCACGCCGTAGAATGATGTCTTCAAAAGTGAAGAAATCAACGTCACTTGCCGAAGCAGATGTCAACGATGAAGTATCTGCGTATCTCGTGAGATGGTCGATGGCAACGATTACCCAGCGGTTGCCAGCAGGACTGGTGAGAAGATGTCCACACAAGTCGACGCCGACGAGGTCAGAAGGGCACGCAGGAGAAGGCAATGGCTGTAGAGGAGTGGCTTAACGGCAGGGAGGCATTTTGCGGCGCTGGCAAGCGAGACAAGAGCGTATGTAGCGGTGAACGAAGCGGTACATTCCGCGTCAATAGTAGAGGAGGCGAAGGCAGTGTAAGTTTTCAATACTCTGGCACGTGCGCGCTGTGGGTCAGCGTGGAAATTGGCGCGTATGTCAGAGCACATATGGCGGGGAATTACCAAGAGCCACTTGCGTCCTTCGCGAAGATAGTTCCGACGGTATAGCAAACCGCCGCGAAGGATGAAGTGGGGCGCTTGACGGCGTATTTCGCGGGAGACAGGACGCAGCGTGGGTTGAACCAACAATTCGATGAAGGAAGCAAGCCAGGGGTCCTTTCTTTGCTCCTGAAGCATGTCGTTGATGGCTTAGGAGGAAACGTCGTACGGAGACACAGACGGGGTCAGAACACCAGGTGGGAGAGGTGAGTGGGACAGAGCGTCCGCAACAGCATGTTTGCGTCCTGATCGACAAATGACGTGAATGTCGTACTCCCGGAGCCATAACGCTTAACGGGAGAGTCGACCAGATGAATCTTTGAAGGAGGAAAGCCAACATAACGCATGATGATCTGTAACGATATCGAACGGGCAGCCGAAAGGTAAGGGTGACATTTTGGTATGGCCCATATGATGGTGAGGCACTCATTTTCCATAACCGGATACTCGGCTTCGGCTTTAGTGAGTGCACGGCGGGCTTTAGCAATGACGTACTCGTAAAATCCAGGTTTACGCTGAGCAAGCACACCGCCAAGGCCAAACCCGCTAGCGTCTGTGTGGATTTCGGTCGGGGCAAATGGGTCGAAATGTCGCAGGATCGGAGGTGACGTAAGAACGTTGCACATCGTGGCGAATGCATCGTCGCATGCGGTTGACGACGCCGAACTGTTGTGGCTGCTGCGGAGAAGCTCAGTCAATGGTCCTGTGATGGAGGCAAAGTTACGAATGAAACGACGAAATATGGACTAAGGCCGGGGAAGCTGCGAAGTTCCATCATTGTGCTTGCTTTATGGAACTCCGAAACGGCACGCAGTTTTGTTGGATCCGAAAGACGCCATCTCGAGAGGACATGGCCAAGAACAACAGCTTCCGAGCACCAAAGCAATATTTCTTTAAATGTAGTTGTACGCCAGCGGAACTGAGGCAATTGAGGGCAGCTTCCAGGCGTTCGAGGTGCCTCTTGATATCACGCGAAAATATAAAAATGTCGCCCAGGTAACATAGGCACGTCTGCCGCTTGAGGCCGCGGAGGATGTTATCTATCTTTCGCTCAAAAGCGGCAGGCGCGTTGCAGAGCCCGAATGGCATCACACTGAAATCATATAAGCCATCGGGAGTAACAAAGACTGTTGTAGGGCGGTATGCCATAGCCATCGGGACTTGCCAGTAGCCGGAGCGCAGGTATAGCGAAGAAAAGAATTCGGCTCCTTGTAAGCCTGATCTATGCAAGGCAGTGGATTTCTGCGTCCTTGAGCGTGATGTCCTTGCGAGTGATGTCGTTCAGCCGGCGGTAGTCAACGCAGATCGTTATTGAACCGTTCTTTTTTTCTTCACGAGAACAACTGATTAGGCCCATTGGCTATATAAGGGCTGTATGAAGCCACGCGTGTAATCAACTTGTTCTGCGATGATGTGGTGCTCAGAGACCGAGACACGATATGGGCGCTGACGTAAAGGAGCTTGGAGACAGGTGACGATGTGGTGAGCTGCGGTTGTAATAGGGCCCAGAGAAGGTTGTAAATAATCGAAGCCGGCGCGAAAGCGTTTAAGTAAGGAGATGAGCTGTTCCCGTTGCTGCTGCGTAAGGTTGGCGCCGACGCATCGAGAAAGGGCATCAGTATAGGATGGCGGAGAGGATGGAACAGAAGCATCAATGGCGCCAATCTGAAGAGAAGACGGTAAGTCAGGAACGACGTATGTAGAAAAGGGGTCGAGTTGATCAACACTGCCAAGCCACTCGTCCCGTAGTAAAGTGGAGGGGCAGGGAAACGAATTGGAAACCTAGATGGCAGTAGAAGCATCGTCAATTGCCAGTACGGCGAATGGAACCAGAAAGCACTTGCGACGGACTGCGATTTCAGTAGGAGTAAAAAGGACGGTTGAGACAGTACGGACGTCACCACAGAGATACACCGGAGTGCATGAGAAAGGGCGTATCGCATTGTCAGTGGCAAAAAACACCTGTGCAGGCAGAGGAGGTGAGTCGACGAAAGCGAGGTCACACAACGGCCAAAACTCGACTTAGACGCGAGCACAGGCGGCGACAGCACGGTGAGCGGAAAGGAAGTCCCAGCCCAGTATTACATCGCGGGAGCATTGCCAAAGCACAACAAACTCGACAGTGTACAAAATGTCTTGAATAACGACGCGTGCTGTGCACGCCGCGGAAGGTCGGATTCATTGTGAGCTCGCAGTGCTCAATGTAAAGTGAGAAAGCGGCGTCGTTACTTTACCGGAGTTCACGGCATCAGCCATTACAGACGCTGCGGCTCCCGCGTCAACAAGGGCTAGAACAGGCATACCTTCGACGCAGAGGGCGACAACATTAGAAGGGTGCAAACGAGGTCTTGAAGAGTTCGAAAGCTGCGCAGTTCTTGCCCCGGAACTGCGGCTTCTAGTTTTCCTCAGGGTCAGGCTGAGGGCGTCGCATTGGTGAAAGGGACCGGCGACGTGGCGAAGGCGACCGGCATGCCTTGAAAGTTCGGCAAGTCGAAGAGAAGGAACTCCCAAGAGAACCTAGCACCTCCACCAGATATAATGGGGGCGTTTGGAATCTACTCCTTTTCTAAAACAGACACTGCCGCAGTCAGCGAACTGACAAAGGCTGGGAACAGCGCGAAAGCGTCGAGCTTCTCAACCGTCATCTTCTTACATGAGCGGCACACTCTGCTTCTCCAAGTATCGATAACATTTTTTTCCTACAGAAGGAACATATAGCAATATACGAATTGTAGCCAGTGAAATTGTAAGGCGTTTCCTCTTGGAACCAATTTCCAAGATGACACCAGTTTGGACATATGTGCCATCAATGCACCGTAAACATGCAATGTTGTCCCACTTGGATTTGCAACAAAACGCTCTTTCGTGCACTGAAGCACAATTGTAACCGCAAATCCTATGTATTTCATCCCACACGTTGGAAATTAATATCTCGAACTGTTGCATTCGTGGAAGTTTACCTCCAGTTTATACGTCTTGCAAACTCAACGGCTACGATTAGTAAATTGCAATATATACCGTAAACTAAATAACTAACAAATTATTTGCGAATTTTGTTGATCAGTCTAATTCGTTATTCAATTTCTCGTGCTAGTAAGGTATGCCTTTTCGAATGACACAGCTCGGACAAGAATTATGCTAGTTCTCACAGGTAATTTTTTTTTTAATTCCGTAAGACTTAAAAATGATCACCCCGGGTATTGTTATCTTACATGAAAATATAATACACCGTGATCATTGTACACATACATAAAATAGTTGTCACTACACAAATGCAGATAAATGAAGCGACAATGATGAAGCGCTGATCTTAGAGTACCACCATTTGCTTCAATACTTTGTTATAAGCCGCCTCCTTCAACCCTGTCGCTTCGTTTGTTATCGTTCGTTTCAATTCGCGCTGATCTGATGAAAGCGCGGACTGTCCACACGCCCAGTACTATATTCATTCTTTCTTACCACCGAAATCCCGGAACACGGCGATAATTCTCACGGCCATAGTGATTCCAAGGTTCGGGTAGAAACAGAGGCGCAGTTTGGACAACCTGCCGGTGCGAAGGTACGAGCCAAGCGAGTCGAACAGGAAGTCGAGCCCCTCCCAGGCTGGCAGGATAGCGAAGACGAGGAAGCCGATCGTTTCTGACCACAGCGCTGAGAGAGGCAAACAGAACCGGTAAAGTATGGGGTCAGTGGCTTACAAAGAAATGCCTGTCTCGCTGCTCCTTGGCAAAATTAAAATGTCCGGATGTTAAAACCTTTTCCATGTGCCAAACTCTGGTAAATGTGTCATAAAGCTTGGAGTAATCAAAGTGAATACTGATTGACGGCTCAAAGCTTCCTCAGGAGAAGTAGTCGTAGTTGTCATTTCTTGAAAACTTAATCAGAGAAAAAGCAAGCCTTGTGGATCGAGCAGACCTACTACACGGTTCGTGGAAGAAATGTAACGCTGCGTATTTAATTATTGCTGTTACAATTATTGCATTGCGTTATTGCATAATTATTCTAAAAGTCATGCATGATGAACTCAATATGCATGCTTGATGCATTTACGTACACCCGTCAACAAAATTATGCGGAACAGCGATTGTGCGATAAAACTCAAGTACTCCTCTAATTGCGAATGCAACTTTAAATTAGGGTGCATTCCAAAGTTCGCATTAAGAATTTTCTCGTAGACTCGTCATTTTTCCGTTTATGCAAGTTAATTACGAAGAAATTCTGTATCGTCGGCGGCACTGTGTTTCATATACTTTTGCTCACGGATCTACGTACTATGCCTGCGTTCAGACAAGTCTACAAAATAAGTTTCAATTGAACTTTAAGTGAGGCCTGGACTGTAGAAACAATTTAATCTATTTTGAGATGGAGCACTGCATAGGGTCTTTTATTTTCCGAATTTTGTTTTAGAAATTTGCCTTAGCACAGTTCCAACTTCTGTCTACCGGCGTCATAGTATTCTGCCGCGAGCGACTAGATCTACGATGTCAACTTTGAATTGGTAGCGGCATCCCTTCACAAAAAGTAGTCCAACCAGAAACAGTAACTTAATCTTGTAAAAGGGAGCAGCTGATATCCGGAAACTGGGAGGAAAGTTTGTATATCCCAACTCATCAATGTATTTATCTTTCAATTGCTTAACTCACACTTTCCATCCGTTCCGTCGTAACGAGTAACAGCTGTAGTACGGTCTTCATCGTGCACGTCGCATCCCCCTGGCTATAAACTGCCTGCACCATTGCTTTATCATATCGTCGCTGAGGAGGAACAGTCAATACAATTCGCTCAGATGCCAGTCTCACTGCGTTAGGATTTGCGTATCGCCACAGCGCATGCGCTGAACCGAAACTGTATCTTTCGGTTTCGGTTTTCGTATGCCCCCTAACCCAAATTCAAAAATGTCGTGTGTGCCACAAAGCTGCTTTGCATTGTGTCAACTTCGCCACGGACATCTCAAAAACACATCAACGCATCCTCATTGAAAGTAATTACTCTGAGGTATACTTTTCAACCTGTAAAATATCACGGGTTACGTTATTTTACGGGGTTTTTTAAATCTCTGGCATTGTTTCCATTTTCCTTCGACGTGTAGGAAGGGTGCTGCAATCGCGTGACGCTAACGCAAGTCGGAAACCCGATTCTAAAGCACCTTCCCGGCGAGGTAGAACGCGAACGCAAAGCGGTCGCATGATGGGGCGAGGCCCCTTTTCTAAACCTCCCTATTCACTGCTCAAGCGGCGCCGTGCTCAAGACTAATCCGCGGCTACTGCGACCGCGTCCCGTTAGGGCATATAACGCCATCTTCCAGGCCTCCCAAGGAATTGAACTTTTTTTCAGGTCAAATTCTATCAGTGATGTGCGGATGTGGAGAGGTGACATCCTGATTCATTATCTGGCAGCAGATTAGTTGGGTACCGGAATAAAAAAGAAAAGGCTAGTGCCGTGCTTTGGCAAATTACTCAAAGAAGGTATGATGCAAATTTTGAAAAGGAAGCCATGCGTTTAAGCGCAAAAACAATGATTGAAGCGCAAGCGTTCCGCATGGCTGACCCCATTTTGTCTTTTTGGCATTATTTGGTTTGCACAGTAGCACGATATCCCGATTATTGCCTGGAGTATCTGAAATACCTAATTGAAATAAATAGGTAATTGCGTCTATGCAGTTTAGTGAATGAAATTGAACTTGAAGAATGAGCTCGTTCTTCTTTCATACCCTATTTTATGGAGTCAATGAAAACTAACGAATTGTGCTTCCGCCTTCGATCCGACGCTATGCTGGGACTGAAATTAAACTGACGCTCCGCTGTATTAAAGGTATGCGTTTCTCAAATGAGTTTGGAGAAAGGGCGCCGGCAGAAAGTACCTCGTGGCACGGCAGCTGCCACCACAAAGGCGAGGAGGGTGTGCGAGACGGAGAACGCGACGAACGCCCCCAGCAGCAGGCCGGCATCCGAGGGGTCCAAGTAGGGACTCTGGGTGGCTCCCGTTTTCACTTTGACCATCACGCAGACTGCGCACACGCTTTCTACGAGAACCACCGTCAGAGCCGACGCGAAGTGGCCCGTCCAGAAGGCGCCCAGGGTCACCCCCGCAGCGATTTGATTCTCCTAGAAAACGAGGAAGAAAAAGACATTGGCCGCTTGCATGCTCTGCATGCTCGACTACAAATCGCATCTAAGCGCACAAGCGTGGTGTTACTACTTCAATACACGGCATAGACCTCATTAGCGGCATCACAACAAGGTCACCGCCGAAGACGGGCCCAATTTAACGTACAGTATGACGGGTGCGCACGTTCCTGGACGCATGAGTGGAATAAAAAAAAATATTATTTGATCGTACGTGTTCTACATTGTCATCGTAAATGTTTGCAGTCTTTAAACAAGTCGTTTTAGCAAAAAGAGCCGGAATCTCCACTGGGTCGTCGCCTGCCATCTGCACCTGCTCTACAGCGTCAAACGCGACTAATGTACACTGTCATTGTTCTGCAAGAGCACTATAACCTCGAGATTTATCTTGAGGCCGTAGTTTTCCCGGGTGCCTTTTCCTGGTTCCAGGTCTCGCGCGTGCATGGCGGTCGCTCTGTATTTCGCCTCGTTTTCTTAATCTGCGAGCAAAGCATCCTGGCGTGACCTGCTTACACACATTGCGACGACTTGGAGCCGACGGCAACAACGCACATTCGGCCGCTATTCACGGTGAGCGCCTTTTATCGCTCAGACGGCCGACAATCCATGCCCCACTGAACGGGGCTACATAGCGCAGTCTACTGATCCAATATTGGAGCCAGTGAGCACATTCGGTTCCCGGCTAATAAAGAATGAACCACGGAACATAATTTCTGCTTACATAGTTGGCTCATCTGAAGCACAAAGACCGGCCAGTATGACAATTTAACACTAAATGAAGTGCAGTAGCGTCATTACAGAGGTTTAGAGCCTAAGTTGTGGCTACCCCTCAAATGTTTCACTGAAACGTAGGCTAAACGCCCTAGGAGGAGGAGGGCGCAAAAAAGTGTAGACATTTTTTATTCCCATTGAATTTATAGGTGACACAAGGGTAGCAGTGCTAATGTATATGTGTCAAAAATTAACGAACAAAATAATGTCTTCAAAGAATCATAAGATATGATATAAAAATTGACGTTGCTTTTCGTTCTCGATGCACTTCATTTCGCATAGTAATACGTAGGCGGCTGCATTCTCTGCATTTTATTAAACAGCTCTCGCTCTCTTTCCGCCGTACGCGCGGAGAGTGGCCAAGTAGGTACTTACACGCTTTAAAGCGGTATTGGCATCAAAGAATAATCAACAAGAATGGTGCCACACTATGCGAGGATGAAAATTTGCTAAACACTTGCGGTTGTTTGGCGCGGCCACACAGAAGTTCATAGTGCGCAAACCTAAGTATGCATGGTAAAAGGAGGAACTGGCACTGCAAAGTTAACATTTCTACGCAGATGCGCATTGGTACAGGCTGAGTAGCCCCACTATCTGGCTATAACACCGTAATGCCAAATTGTAGTATTGTTTATGCAAGTAACCTGCAATATTAGAGCCGTGGATGCGACATCTGAAACGTAAAAGTCTGCTTTGTTGAAAAAAGAAAACTACACAGAGCTGCGAAATCAACAATGTTCAACCGAGAAGCAGGCTTCTTCGGCGATCGCGTTGAGGAATACCAGTGTACAACGTGAACGCACCAGCAGTGACAGCAAACAAGTCGGTTGTGAGGAACGTAACAGCGCAGCTTTCAGGTGCGGCCATTCGGGGCTACTGTATAGCGAAACCATTGATGCCTTGTTTATTCAAAAACATGGTAACAGCTGTGCTTGGTAGTTATCAACCAGACCAGCAATACTGACAGAAGCGTTTCTTTGGCAGCGCTTAAGGTAAGCGCATAAAACAGACGGTAAATGACACTCTGCTGCCATGTTGCAAGCTTCTGTAAATATCTCAGTATCTCAAGACTGCTAATTGGGCTAATGCGAATATTGGATTCATGGATACGATACTTCAGCGCAAAGACAAGGAGCAAAAGACAAGGGACTTTTGTCCCTTGTCCTTGCACTGAGATATCGTATCTATGAATCCAACAATCCAACTAGCCCAATCAGCAGTCCTGATTCACCACATTTCTAGTACAACGAGCATCTTTCTGTCTTAACACAGAATTTCATGACCCAGCCACATTGGCTACGCTACAAGCAGTATCTGTTTGGAAAGTAAAAATATCTTCGTGGCACATTCTTCAAGGCCCTCGTCCGGCGGAGGAGCTGACCATTTGCGGTTGGGTTGCCCCATCAGTAGGTCATGGAAGAAGAATTTGCAGAATCTTGCGTTCTGAGTGATGGCGTCAAGCGCGGTTATACAACAGCTCGCTCGAAGGTCGCACGCTACGCTCGGCGTAGCGTACGACCTTCGAGGAATAAACAGGAACTGCCAACAGTTCTTCCATGAATGGTGCAAGACAAGTGAACAGTTTTTGCACGTGTTGTGCAACAGTATGCGGCCTCAGCTGTCGGTAAGGAAAAAGGCCATCCCATCCAGAGGAAATGTCATGAACCTTGCGTCTATATCTATTCCGGTAAACCATCCGAGACTCCGTCAGTTAGGTCCGAAATTCTGCTTCCAGCCGTCACTCAACCCGTTTGAGAAGATAGCGACCGCAAGGAAGGTGTCGACACTAGCTAAGGAGGATGAATGTTCCAGGTGCGTGTTGGAGTGCATAGGCGTAGTGTCTAAGACTGTGGGTGGCGGGAGATATGCTGGCTGGTTGGGTCCAATGGAGCATTCATTTACGGAGAAGGGTTTTCTGTCCTGACAGCCGACAAAGAAGGTGTTTTTGTGGTGTTACACGAAGCTGTATTTCAAGATAAGGGCAGCGTTGCCCTAGATAAGAATCTTAAGAAGGTGACCACTACCTTAAGCAAGGTAAAAAATGGGGCAAAATCAATTGTTGAGAACCTAAATTTACATACTATGCCCCGAGCAGTAGGAAAAACCAAACGCCTGGAACAATTTTTTTTTTTTACCATTACGGCACACGATGTAGACAGACTGTTTCGCGTTATTGTTTCAGAAAACGTCATTTGGCAGCTTGTATTGTCAAGATGCCTGCAACAGAACCTGGATGCTCTGAAAGTTAACGAACCTTACCGCGTTACGAATTCAGAAGCAATTGTAGAGTAGTTTACGAATCACGGCATTGACAGTTATGTCACGTTTAGCGCTGATGTCGTTGGTCTTTATTATTCCACTTCACAGGCGGCATTGCTAAAAACGGTAGAAAGGTGGAGCACCGAGGAAAACGACGAAATGGAGTTTGTAAGCAAATGTGGCATTTCGGCAGGTGCTTTCGTTGACTTATTAGTCTTTTATTTAAATTTCTCCATCATTTTCTTTATTTTTTAGATGAGGCGATTATATACCGAGAGCCGAAATGTGCAATGGGTCGAGAGAAGCACCAGCTTTAGGTGACATTTTTTGGCAGAAATTAACCGCAAACTAGAAGAGAATTTCAATGGTTTAACACAGCGCATGTTCAGATATGTGGATGGTTACTTGATAGTGATAAGAAGCACTAATTTTTTTAAAGGCAGCAAAGTGGTCTTGCAGAACTTTAGGCGTGAAAGCAAAGGGCTTCAGTTCGCGCATGAAATGCCAGCCAGGGGTGAAATCCGTCTTCAATTCCTTTCAATGCCAGCCATTCGAAAATAGCAAATGCATGTATCCCCTTTTCGTGCCTTATGTCTTCGCTGCAGAAATCTTGCGCTAATCGCATACAAGAGAGTCTTTCTGCACAGTTAACGCGCTTAAAAGAGGTAGAATTTCCTGACGGTGTTATTACTCCTGTGTGCGAGAAGTTGCTAAAAGAAAGTAAAAAGAACTGAATAATATGTTGCCTAACGATAAAAGAACCGATAAAAAAAAATAAACGCTTCGCGTTCATTCCGTAGGTACACAGATTGGAACGTGGGCTTAAGAACGTTGCGCGAGGCATGGAGTTGACCTGCTGTTTTTCTGAAGCCATGGGCTACAAAACATTTGTTCATAAATTGACAAGCGCGCATAGAATAGGGCCGGTAATAGATGGCCTTGTCCTGTCCGTCACGCCGAGCAATTTGTTTCCTGTGCAGTAGATGTTCTTTACAAATTGCCCCTATTGTGCAAAAACGTTTACATAGGACAAACTGGTCGATGCATTGAGACGAGATTAAGGGACCATTTCACATCATTAATAAACTATTCTACTTTACATGTGGCTTCGTATTGCAACAAATGCGGATGCAAACCAGAGTTCCCCAGCTGCTCGATTTTCTATAAAAGCCTGGACCGGACAATGCGTGCACACGCCGAGACTTTTTTTCATTAGGAACTAAAAATACGCACGCACCAGCCAGAAATCACTAAAATTGCATGACAGGGAATACTACTGCATTGATAAGTCGTTTTAGACTGCCAGTGCGTATAGAGAGTGCGCCACGCCTGTTTTTATTTTTTCCCCGAGGATGCTGCGCAGTGGTTTGATTTTGGGTTCTTCTGCGGTCTTTGTTTTGATTCCTTTCTTTTTCCTTTTTGTGTGTATGCATCGTATGCGTAGATCTTCATAAAAAATAGTTGTGACACAGTGCTCGTGTTGTGCACTTGCGTTTGTCCCTTGTCTTTGCGCAGAAGTATCGTATCCGTGAATCTCAATATCTGTTTGTCTGTTTGGCGCTGACTCAATTATTCTCGGTGAACTTTAGAACAAAGGTTCTATCTTCAATTCTTCTGATCCGTGACATTGACGGCGCAATCTGTTAGAGATCAGGAAATCTTCCGCAGTTCTGTGCTATTCTGAAAGATGTGTGCAGAAAGGTTTCAGTGACAGCTTTGTCCTTTTTATCAAAGCATTTAACCCAGCTTTGGCTTTCTTGCAACACTTTACTCCTTCAATCAGTGGGCTGTTGGCTAATGACTGATTGCGAACGTTAATGGACGGACACACCATGCACACTGCACACACTTCACAAATCTGCTTATATGGTCACCTGCAGTACCTCTGCAAGAATTCGGGCCAGCGGCTTTCTTTTCTCTGTACGGAATTTGCAACAAAAAGGAAATGGTGCCCAAATATCTTAATGGCAACAAATGCACGCCTTAAAGTGCATCACTGCGCTCTTCAAGCGAGGCCTTCTTTGTCTTCGTTCCAGAGGTGCAGCTCGTCTGCTCGCTCCCTTTTTCTCACTGTAAAACTGGGCCGATTCCCGAGGCTGTGTAATTGGAGGTGGCGTGGGTCACGCGGTAGGGTTTCATGGCGAAGTCACTGTCTTTCAAGCTATTCTCTGCTCGCATGTGGGACGCACTTCTCCTTGCTTCGTCCTTGAGGTAGTTTATATAAAATGCCCCTTTACTGAATCACAGCTGGTTTCAAAGAAGCTAACGGTGTCCTTGGCAATCATAATCAATATTCTTTTGGGGATTTGCTTTATACTAAAAATAACATGAATATATTTAAATTAACATCAATGTTAATAAAGGTAGCATAAATCATATTTGGCATCTCGCAAACTTGCAAGAAAACTTGCACGCACAAGGGAGTGAGATGGGCAGGAAGCGCGCCGCCTTATACCGCGCGCAAGACACCGGTGGTGAGGTGAGGGGAGACATTCTACTCCTGCATAGGCTGCGTGTGGCGCGGCTGCGCCATATGGATGCGTCTTACCTTGAAAGCGAACTGCGATGAGTACAGTCTAGGCACGCGGAGCGGTGATATAGCTTTGTGTGTGCTGTGTTCTCGCCGCTAGGTTCGCGCTGAAGCGAGAGGCAGCATGAAGATCAATTCGCTCGCTGCTACTGCCGCTGTTCGTCACGCCAGCGCTTTGACAGCGAGTGTACGCGGTCATCGAGTCAGGCGCAAGGTCGATCCAAATAGGTCGCGAAGCTTTGGGCGAAAAGCGGTTCACTACAAATTGTCACCGACATCAGCAAGGGGGGTCATGGGAGCAGCGATTGAAGCACGACTATGTTTGAAGGGAACAAGCATTGGTAAAGAAAAAAGGCGTTTTTTAATTCAAGCGGGACACAGATTCATTCGCCGATAATATAATTTCTGGTCAGTTTTTTATATTCGTGACGATTTAAGAAAATACGATGTAATTTATTTTATTATTATAATAAATACATACATTTACAAACTTGCAATTACATTTACAATATAAATCATACATTTCTTTTCAGCGCCCATCGTTACAGGAGGCGTTGACACAGCTATCACTCGTAATGCAATGCAGCTCTTTAAACCTGCAAGAAAAGCGCGCTCGTTAAGTTCACCTGTTGAAATACGCCCCCTGACACGTTGTGCTTTTTTGCTGGTCGAAGTTTGTCTGAATTTCGCTTCTTTCGTTTGTCTGTCGCTTCTTAACCTGTTCAGTCAAAACTAGGGAGTTACGACCGCCAGATAATTGTTTAGTTGTTTTCGTGTGACTGCACTGGCGGACGGGCTTGGCATCCAAAAATAGGGCCAGCACTCTACACCTAAAGCTTTCGTCGGCCTCCAGAGAAAGTACCTTCTGTGCACGGGTGCGATTTCGACAGTCGTACGGCTGGCTTTTTCCTGCATCACTTTCCGCTCTGAAAGCTCGAAATGACCATCAAGTCGAATGGTGGGGCATTTGAATATATAGCTCTAAAGGCAGGCCAACAAAACAAATTTCGCGCATTCGAAAACAAGGTGACGTCACCTTTGTTTTTAACGAACATGGCGTCACAGTATTTTTCCTTTCGCCGGAAGTGTTCCCTCCGCGTACAGATGGCGCTAAGCCCCACGAACCGCCGATAAACCGCCATGTTTTGAACGTATGGGCTCCTATAGAAGCTTCGCTACCAGGTATATTTACCTTGTCAGATGTGCGCATGTTTGCCGGTGCGCGTGTGACACCATGCTTGTTAACTAGCAAGCCAATGTTGAGAAGTATATAAGGCCAATAAAACTACTATTCCTACTTCGTATAGTTGTTTAATCATTTGCTATCGCAATAAATGATTCGCCTTTCGGGCGAAACTGCTATTTATCAGTATTGAACAGTTACATATTTAAGATTGGAAGCGGCTTCCCAGCGTGTCTTCACCACCGCTCTCTGTCACACCATGCCACTGCTCTCGTTTCGAGTGTCATAGTCGCTATCTAGCAAGTGCCATCTACCAACACCTGATCATCGTCCTCAGCTTATTTTTGTGTCCACTGCCAGGACGAAGGCCTCTCCCTGCGACCTCCGATTACCCCTGTCTTGTGCTAGCGAATTACAATTTCCATCTGGAATTTTCCTAATTTCACCACCCCACTTACTTTTCTGTGGTCATTGACTGCGCTTCCCTTCTTTTGGCACCCATTCTGTAACTCTAATAGCCCGCCGGCTATCCTCCATTTTTGCCTATTAATGTCTATTGCAATATCGGCTATTCCTGTTTGCTCCTCCTACTCTTCCTATGCCTCCTGTACTTCTTGATTACGCAATGCCTCTATGATTGCTGGTATCTCTACTGAACCAAATGCCTTTTCATAATCTATGAAAGCCATATAGCGAGATTGATTGCACTCCACATATTTCTCGATTACCTCGACAACCAATACATATCGACTTTAACTAAACTGCTTTTCACCAAACATCTCACCTTGAGGCCTGTCGCCAGTTCACTGGAAATCTCGTGAATGAGTCGCACGAAAGGGGCAGCGAACGCCAAGGTGAGGATTACGTAGAACATGTTCCGGTATCTTGTTCCGTCTGAGATGGGCACAGGATCGGGGATCTGTCGAGCAAACACGTGGTACAGCTGGAAAGGAAAGAGAGAAGTGGGACTGAGCGTTCTTCGCTAGATGTAGGTCACTTATACTGCACGATTTGGGCTATTTAGGTTAAAAGGTGCATTACTCGGAGTACTTGGGTGAAGTTGGTCTGCACATATCACCTCCTAAGTCGGCTGCAATAGCATATATAGCCTAAACAAACAGCCATAAACAAACAAACCCTAAACAACCCTCTGTACCTAGAAAGGATGGGTGCGACAAGAGTTATTTAGGCTTTATTGTGGATGATCGTATCTCTTGGTGTCCCGCCATTGAATTTTTCGACGCAAATCTCAATCCTTCATCAAGTATGCGGCTGCCTTGATTGTTAGAGGAGCTTGCTGCGACCAAACAACGGCGCTGCAGGTGTACCAGTCATCTGTACTGTCAGGCATGATGTTTGCCTTACCAGTCATGAACGTACCACCTAATTTGATGGTCAAACTGTAACGAGATCATCGCGTTGCCTTTCGACTAATACTTGCATTGCCTCGTGAGGCGCAATATGTTGTATTACACACTGAAGCGGATCAGTTACCCCTGCGGCTACAAGCAGACCAGAGAGCTGTATATCATACTGAGCGTCTGCACCGGGCATCGAATGGTGAATCGCTCCTTGATCGTCTTATTCGCCGTCCGTTTTCTCGCATGAAAAAAATGGTGACATTATTTATGAACATTGCTGACATTTCTGAAAATGCTGCTTTAGTTACGCCTCCGCCTACGAAAGATATCATTGTGCACGTATTACCCATTTACCTCACAATCCCCGACATACACATAAAGTCTGATTTGCCTGTTTCGGCAATATTTCAGTTGGCTCAGTCGCACATCTCCACATTATCTTCAAATATTCACAGATGCATCTGCACACAGCGATGGTCAAAGCACCTCTGCAGCTTTTTTTCTGCCCTTCGACTCAAGTAGAATATATATTTCATATGCCCCAGCCAGTCTCGTAAACATCTGTGGAATACCGACATGAGCTTGGGCAATAAGCCTCCGTGTGAAAAACGAATATTCCGAGAACAAAATGCGACTGCTTTTATAAATAACATCAGAATACCTTTATGATTACGTAATTACAATAAAACCTGATTTCTGCGACAGACACTCGATAAAATATGCATAGAACTTTGACATCGCGATAGCGACAAATAATCGTGCTAAAAGTATATAAATTCTGGCCGATTTCTGAATGATCATCTGTTTTGCCGATTTACGATTTCTTTTTGCAACTTCTTTTTGCAAACCTTGCAATGTGATGGTTCTCGGCCGAGCTAATTTACTCTAACTTTCTCGAAATCCGGAAGGCATCTACTTCGCCAAAACAGAAAGAATGCGGTGTGTCAGCAATGTGTCATCTTTTTTATTCAGGTTTCCTTACAGGTTCCGTCAGGAACATTGAGTATGGGGGACAAATGAATCAAACACATGTTTAACAGAAGCAACGCAGTATCAAACAATACAGTGTGGTTAAATAGTACAAATGAATAAAAAGAAATGTTAAAAAATTAGATATTTTTGATGAGGAGACCAGAATAATGATGCGAACTCTAGCTCAGGATGGACGTATCTTAGGTAAGCAAGTTTACAGAGATTGGCTGGGCAGTTTCGTAAATTACGACGTAAGTAACCCAAAGTTCAGGAAGCCTTGGCGCTAATGATGGTGATGTGCAAGGTCCAGGAAAGATCATGTGTTGGATGCACGCCTAGGTACTTGTATGATGAAACTTGGGATACAGGTATAGTACCCAAGACATATGTAAAGTTAGAATTATTTATTGCGTTTCCGACTGAAGGTTATGAGCCTGCACTGGGATAGGTTAAGGGACATAAGCCAGATTTTGCACCAATGGGAAATAATGTTAAGGTCATTTTGCAGAGCAACATGGTCTTCGACATCAGTAATTGTACGATATGTGATACAATCATCCGCAAATAAGTACATGCATGATGATATGTTAAGCGGTAGGTCATTAATATAGACCAAAAATAAAAGGGGCCCTAGAACACTTCTCTGAGGAACACCGGAAGATACATGGCAACGGCGGGAGAAGAAAGTTATTAACCAATGTGAACTGTTGACGGCGAAAAAGCAAATTCCGGACCCTAGTTATTGTAAGTGAGTCTAGTCTAAGGGCTGATAATTTGGATATTAATAGACCATGAGCTACGCGATCAAAAGCTTTAGGTAAATCAAGGAACATGCAATCAGTTTGTTTATTGGCATCCATGCTGAAGTGTAAGTCAGTGGTAAATTCCAATAATTGCGTCTCGCAAGAAAAATATTTTCTGTATCCGTGTTGACTAGAGAAGAAAAAGTTGTTTGATTCTAGGCGACTGAAAACATGAGAGGCGATGATATGTTCCAGTAGCTTGCAACAAATGCATGTCAGCGCGATCGGACGATAATTATCGGGTGAATGGCTGTTGCCGCTATTGAACGGAGGGACGATTTTCGAAACCTTCCAGTCAGCTGGCAGCTTTCATGACGCTAAGGATTGGTTGAATAAATAGGATAATATCTGAATATAAATTGACGAGGTATTCTGTAATATTTTAGAATTGATAATATCTATACCGGCCGATGTAGATACCTTTAGGTTAGCAATTAGGCGTGAAATGCCATCAGCAGTAATGGTAATGGGTTCCATAAAGCGTCAGTGATATTTAGGTACAAATGATATGTTGGAATGATCTTCCCCTGCGCACACTGAAGAGAAAAACTGTTAAATATGAGTGGGCATTCGCTGTCCGATACTGGTGTTTGGTTAGCATCGTGCAATGAAATATGATCAGAGTCGTCGTGAGGGGACACAATTCACCAGAACTATTTAGGATTGTGTTGAAGAAGAGAGGGCCGGTCGTTGCCGTAATACATTTTTTAGCATCGCATATTGCTTTAGTATATGTTTTAAGAAATTCTTTGTATTTCTTGAACGCCGAAGGATCACACCCATATTTTGTGGCGCGGTAGAAGCGCTTTATTGTGTTTCGTAGTCTACGTAGCGATCGATTGAACCAAGGATTTGTCCTGTCCTTAGCAATCGTTATTAATGGAACGTAGAGATCAATCCTAGCTGACACTTGGTTCCCATACAGTGCCCAGTTTTCTTCAATTGTGCGATTAGTAAAGTTAGGTAAGAGTGACTCATTAAAAGAAGTGTTCCAGATTAGAATTCATATCAACTTAATTAGCCCTGCTGAAGTCATGAAGTTTTTTGGTGATTGACCCTGTATGCGCTAGTGGGACGTTAAGTGTTATCTGAAGCAATTTGTGATCACTGAAGCCATCTAGGTAGGATATTGTTTCTATGGTTTCGGGGGTACTGGTTAATACAATATCAAGTATATTTGATTCTCGAGGGGGCTTGCTTACAACATGGAACAAATTGAAATCTAAAGCAAGATTGAGAAAATCTTTGAGTGGTGGCATGATGAAGGCAAGGAAAGCCAGTCTATTTGCGGAAAGTTAAAATCACTGAGAAGGTATACGTGATCTGAAGCGAAGATGCGCATAGCTTTTTGAATACTGTCACGAAGGTTGTCTAAAAAATTTTGATCGGTCACCGGTGGGCGGCAGCAAGCAGCAATCAATATTTTCTTTGTTGGGGTCAAGCATGCTGCTCAGACTATCTCAAGAGAAGAGTTTGTAGGGATGGAAAAGGAACTAAGAGATTTATTAACGCCTAATAACACACCGCCTCCCCGTCGTGCCACACCATCTTGCCGATAGACGTTGAAGTTGTAGTCTGTAAAAATTTCCCTATCGAGCGTATCGGGGTGTAGCCAGGTTTCTGTCAAAATGACAACATCTGAGTCATTATCTTCAAGAAAAGAACAAAGGTATTTCCGTTTTAGCATCAAACTGCGGATGTTAGATACAGTTATTGAGAGGCGTGAAACTGATGTAGTGGGAGAGAGTTGACCGTCATCTTGCAGATATTTCTATTGTGGCTATCTTTTATTTTCTATGATAAAATCTATAACATGGTCATAAATATAGGTTGTTTTCCCTATGTGCAGCTTATCGACAGAAAGTTTGAATGGCTTTTTGAGCGGTCGCGCGAAGTCTAGCAGCTTCTTCCATGCTTGCCGCGTACGCAGCGAAAAATCTCCCCCGATTGGGTATCTCGTGTCTTTGAGCTTAGGTGCAGAGGACAAAATGGACTATTTGTCTTTAAATGCAGCCAGTTTAGCTATTATTGGTTTGGTTTTGTTATCCGAGAACCCACCGAGACAATGCACACGCTCGAACCTATCACTAGTAAGTGATACTTCGAGGTGCTCAGAGCAGAAGCCAATCACCTTTTGCTCGGACGCAGCCCAATCTTCCCTTTCATCGTCCACTAAGCCAAAGAATAAAAGATTTGACCGCCTAAGCCTGTTTTCTGTATCCTCGCATCTGGCCGATATATTCCGCAATTGACCCTCCACATCTCGAACAGAATTCACTGACGTAGAAACGCCCGAATGTTTGGCGCCACTGAGCGACGCAATGGTTGTTTCTAACTTTACAACCACCGCAGGTAGGCCTTTAATTTCGTGGTCAGCTGCTTCCTGCTTTTCCTTCCCTCCTTTCAATTCGCTCAACATCGTCGCCTGCCTGGTCTCAAGTCTACGAACGGATTCTAGAAGTGAAATCATAATTTCCTCCTGAGGGCCCGGATTCTCTTCCACATCACCGGAAAGCAACAACAGCGTTCTGAATAACCGAACACACACACATGGTGACTGCAACAAAAAACCGCTTGGCCTTAACGTACATTTCTATAGGTGTTATCAAGGAAAGCGTCTCCTGAATTCCCGTATATCCGCTAAGTGCTTTCTATTGATCCATCCTATTTTTTTCATTTAAAGGGCCCCTCGCCAGGCCCCGTAGCATACTTTGGTTATACGCTGCAAGTTATTACGTGTCCTCTAGGGAGCATTCTGCCACAAAACTTTTTCAAATCGGCTCATCAATAGCCGAGATAGAAATATTTCAGTGCCGCGAACCCATGACTTAAGCAAGCGGGCTCCACTGCCAAGCAAGACACTCTCTCCACTCGCCCCGTCTAGCCTTCGCAAGCGAAATTCCTTCCCTGCGTTCTCCCACACCGGACATCGAGGGTCGCGTGACGCATACTTCGGAGGCCCCACCTTCATTTTTTCTTCTCGCATTTTTCCCGCCGCTACGTACTTCCCCTGACGACGTCGCGCGCGAGCTGTTGTTTCGTTCGCGCAGTGCAGGATTTTGCGCGCTGTGCACAAAGAAAGAAGACTAGAGGTATAATTCAGTGCTACACGAATACTGAGGCAGAATAAGCGGATCGGAGAGTATCATCATGCCGCTGCAATGCGGTATAAAATGGAATAGTTTCGGTACCTGCGCACGTGGCCTCACGACGGTGGGAACAAGCAGACAAAGCGGAAGTACATCTCTCTTGCTTCCGTTTGTGTGTTTTATTATTTCTCTAAACTTCACTTCATCAATTCAAGCAACAGATCGCACAGATAACACATGTTGTCTTGAATAATCCTCGAAGTTACGTGTCACCACGAGCGACGTCACACTACGGACACGATTACGTATCAGGGGCACGATTACGTCACCGTCTGGCTTGGGAAAAAATTCATAATCGTGTTTAGCGCGCCAAAACCTCTTTCTGATTATGAGGCACGTCGTAGTGGAGGACTCCGGAAATTTTGACCACCTGGGGTTCTTTAACGTGGACCTAAATCTAAGTACACAGGTGTTTTCGCATTTTTTCCCCGCCGAAATGCGGCCGCCATGGCCTCGGCTTGGAAACCGACGGCCGCGAGTGAAGAAGGAAACGGCGTTCGATTTGAAATGTCAGATCTTTCCGCGGTGCGTAGCCATGTAATACTTTGCAGAGACGATCGATATCGCGCAATGTATGCTCTGCGCTTGCCTGCTCGAAATGGCCAGACCTGGTGAGGGACCCTTTAATATAACCTGGAGGACTTCTAATGTCTCGCGTATTTTTGTTTGAAACAGCACTAAACGATACCACAAGGTGGAGATAGACTTATAGATTATCCGTCTAGAAGTCTACCCTCGTTTTCTTTGTGCTAATGCATTGACTGTAACATATTGACTATAATAATATCGATTTCATCCGTATAAAGTTGCCACCGAAGTTCCCACTGCTGTTTCTAAGTTTGAGGCATCCATGCCAAACGGACGAGGTGACAAAATTTCCACGTGACTTGCCGCTGTGTCCCTCTCTTTAATAGAGCCGGTGCTCACGTCACATGAGATGCACCCCAGTCCATAGCAGGTGGTGTCACTACGGTTTCCCACATACGTCGTTTTCTTATCATATGACAAAAGCTCTGGCATTCCAACGAACGACGAACTGGTTATAAGAGAACCATAGCCTCTATATCTAGCATATTTCCCCTTAGTTTCTCTTGAACTATCTAATTCCGCATTCTGCGCAATAAAAGAATATTGATTGTACATATAAGGTACCACAAGATAAATGTTCAATGCAACGTGCTGTGATTGCAAATGCTTAATATAACCACCAATTCTTATGCCACATTTCTAGATTTACAAATTTATTTTAAACGCTCAAACACGAGAAGAAGTTCCCCTTAAAGCACGCTGGAGCGTCGCATGCACTAGTTTTTGCATATACGTGCTCTTCTAAACTTTGTTTAATTACTACAACAAACCAAACAACACTTTGTTATTCGCAAGCAAATATTTTACTCCTGTTACAATTTAAAAACTCTGAATGGTATGTTGGCGCTAATGTTCGCAATTGCGTCTCGTTAATTTATGTGAAATATGGCAGGTTCAAAATATATGATCCCGTTACATGAACACGAGCATGGTTAAATTGCATCAGAAATACCTTGTTTTTTTGTTTTTTTAACCGTGCAGATTTTTCAAAGCCCCCTATGGCAGTTAGCATAATCATTGTCCTTGAGCTGGATTATTCCAAGTGGCGGACATCCCTTACACGAGAAATTAAAATGCATCATCAAAAAAAAATTACTAATTAACCTTTTAATAATTGCCTTAAGAGACATATGCAACATTGCAAATAGCCGCCGGTGTGTTTGCAAAGCGTATTCACTTAGAACGAAATACCAAGTTGACAGTAGTTTCGAGATATTCATTCCCAAATTGCGTAACAAAATGCATGGGTGTCCCATTTACATTTGTGCTTCAGTGCATAAAACGAAGGTTTTGTGAAAAAGTGGAACAATAGCCTTTTTACACAAACTGTCTCGCCTCATATCTAGAAGTCCATGCAATCCTTAGAATTCGTTCCAAGTTGAAATACCTTGCAAACTCACCGGTTGCATTCTTTATTTCAGATTAGTTTTTTTATTTCAGATATTTGTATTCACCCTTAATATTTCCAGATATTTCCACGTTGTATGACAAGCTAAAACCCGTTCTGCTCTTCAAATATCTATAGGTTATCTGTCTCTCGTTTCTGAGAGCGTATTTTTCAATGAGTATGTTTAATTGCTTCCTATACACATATTATTTAGAAATGTATCGCGGCTCACTTGCTGCTAGACTTTGTAGGGGACCGCAGTTTTTTCAAGCTGCACTTAGCGGCTTTTTTTTCCGTGCTCTCATATTTCCCATGGAGAAATAAAAGTTCACTTTGATTTATTTATTTATTTATTTATATTGATGGAGTGCCGATTGATTGATTGGTTGATTTATTGAAATAATAAATTAGAACATGTGGCTTCAAGTTGGTAGCTAAAAAGTGAAGTAGTACTTTTTATAAATTAATCGATTATGAATTTTGATGGCTTATGCGAGTGGATGTCCGCCACTTCGAGTAAACCGGCTCAAGGACTACAATTACGCTATTTGCCACCGGCAATTTTTTTCAATTATGTATGGTTTAAAGAAAACATGCCCTATTCTTAACAAGTGCATTTTTGGTGAGCTGTTACATATTTGGAATATCAAAACGAGTGTGAATGTTTGCGATGAGAAATGATAGAGAGTATTTCTTATTGCGTCCCGCTAAAGGTGCGCCCGTTTGCAACTCCGCTTTCAACTCACTTTAAGCAAAAAAGGAATAAAAGGCAGGCCCCATAAAACAAGATAGTTTTACGAATAACGAAAAACTTCCACAGAAAGGCGAATGGGAGAAACAGACAAATTAGCAGCATATGTGGTTCGAACTTCGACGGCGATAACATTGCAGATGCGTAGCAACAGCAATGATGTGCTAGTGCTGGTTATTAATCTCTTGAAAACACGCACTGAAGCTTATTCTTGAGGTCATTGTTCAATATTTATATAATCACGGATTGGCTTGAGTGCATTCTCTCATCGGATCAAGCGTGAAGGAGTTTTCCATCTCTCGACGTCTCATCTAATGGCGTTTACGTAATATAAAAAAGCTTCGTGCAGGTGCACGTAACGCATGAACACAGACTCAGAACCTCGTAGTTCGTCCTTGTGGCAATAAAAATAACGAGAAGCACACGATAGTACTCACAGGCACATCAGTGGTCATGTTTCTTTGAAGATTTATGTGGGCCGTGTCCAATGCCTGCTGAAACTGGAAAGCCGCATCTGAAATACATGAGAACAGCGACAATGACGTCAGCTGTAAGTCGATATTTTTGTACGCTAGGTTGTGAGGCTTCAGGCAGATTTGCGGAATATTGCAGTTTAGAGTCCAAAAAAGCACAATGAGAAAGCCCGGAAGAGGAGTGATTCCAGCAGCACGTCTGGAGTTTAATCAGTTAAAAGAACACCTGCTGCTTTTTTTTCTGGCGGTGGGAGGGTCTGAAAAACACACCGGTGTTTTCATTTCAACTCGAAAATTGCGGCAGAACCCACATAACGATGACTGTCGACGGCAACGCGTTAAAGTTGAATCAATATAGCGACCCAACGTATTCCCATGGTCAAAGCGAGTCACGCATGAGGCGTGTTCTGCAGCGGGACTCTTCCTTCACGCTTTCCCAAGGACGCCCGGCCCCGTCTAGCGCCGCCGCCGCCAAGTCTGCGCATGATCTCCGAAATGCATGGCGCTCCGATGCGTGCGAACGCTGAGAAAGGCGTCATGCGACAACCTGGGCTTCTTTTTGGACGCACCGATTCATCTAACGACGCTGCCGACACTGCTGGTGGCAGTGCCTAGGCACTCAGAGACAATATTAACAATAATATCAGAGACAATAATAAGAGCCTTCAGGCGAACTTGACAAACTGGGCGAAGCATCCGTCATCGGGCACGAGTTCGCGGTAAGTACAGCCGGTGACAGCGTAGCTAGTCTTCCTGCTACCAAGTGCACCGCGGGCAGCAATCACAATTATCATTCTGTGACGCTTCCCAACGGTGTGGCCCATTAGTGCGGCCCACCTGATGACCAGTGACCTTAATTTAGGCATCAGCAAGTATTAGTTGTTCTTCACTTCCATCTCTGCGACACCAACCACGGATATCTGAATTCCTGGGGACATAGGGCATCTGGTGGCATCGTTTAGTCGGGGTGACCATTACAGTGAACAATGGAAGCCGGAGCTTGTTTATGTGTGTACTTATGAACATTCGCAGCCTCCCTTCCCCCGTAGCACCTGGAGAGATCGGCGAGACCATTTAAATTTATTTATTTATTTATTTCATCCTCCACACAATTGAAATGGCATTGTATACAGTGTGTCATGGCTCTAGCAGCTTGGCGCAGGCAATCGTGAAAGATTCTATACATTGAGATGTGTACTTGTTTATGTTTGACCTGTGACCGCTTTTCACGGGCTAACGAACGTTAAATGTTATCGCTCGCCGGAAGAATGTTATCTCGAATGTTATCGATGGTTCTATTTTGTGCGGTCAGGGAAGCTTGAGTAATCTGATTGCATGAGCGACGAGAATTCTGTTGTACTTCGTGCAGAACACGCGGGCACCGACGATTACTCTGTAACCTTCCATGACTCTTGTACAAAAGCCGACGCGCTTGACCCGCAGATCAGATTTTCCAAGATCGCCGACTGTGTTCGCGGATATCTCTGTGCTTTGGTTGTAACTTGCTTTTGTGGGCAATGAAATAAGTCCAATAAAAAGAAGTTATTGACAGTTTTGCTGCTGTGTTATTCCTCGCCACTACTACGTGACAACATGCATCATATACAGAACAAAGTGCCACAATCGGGAATTGCTGGAAGCGAGAAGTCAAAAGCTCATCAATACTGGGCAACGACAAATGCTGTGCGTGATAGCCACCACGTAATAACTCTAGCATCTTTCCGAAATCACTGGATAATATCTGTAAGGTAATCTTCGAACCAACTTTACGTCTTTCACACACCGATCGCCTTCTTGTCGAGGAACATCTGCCTCATCAGTGGGGAGCGACCGAGCCGAAACGTCTCGGGCACGAACGCGATGTCGGGCACGAACAGGAGCAGGCTGTAGGCGAGGCGCGCCCCTTCTCCCGGCCACTCGTTGAACAAGACGCAGGGCCGCTGTGACCCCTGAGCTGAAGCGGCCTTGCAGGCTTCGAGAACCGCCCCTTTGTCCCACTTGGCGGCGTAGAAGTTGTCCGGATGAATGGCGGCCTTGGACTTCTCGCCAGATTTGTTCGTTGTTCGCATCTCTGAAATGTAGGAGGTGGAATCATTGTTTTCTCAACCTATAAGGTATTATATTCTGCACTAATTGGAGAGACCACGTATAGTACAAGATGAGCATAGAACGAGGGGTAAAAGTGGAAACTGTCATTGCGAGAGCATTCCAAAGCATATACAAAAAAGAAAGAAAAATAAGTGTCGCGACCGAAGCGCAACAAGACCGATACAATATAAGAGGGCGAATCAGAAAGCATTTGCCCCTATTTTTTATTAGCCAAAATAAGGTACATGCAGGTAATTACAAATATACGTTCTATTCTACGAACGTCACACTATATGTTTACTCATAGTCCCCACACCGGCTCAGACATTTGTCCCATCGCTGGACGAAATTTGAGATGCGCTTGTAGTAGAATTCGTCCAGCTGACTGTGGAACCACCGTCGGACTGCTGTCTGAGCTTCATCGCTGCGCGTGAGTCGCTGTCCACCGCCACCTCACACTTCTCAAAACGAGACACCTTTGCCCATACGTGCGCTGCATTTCCCAGTGGATGTCGATGCGCGTTCGTCCCTTGCTCCATAGAGAACGAACACCACTTCGTTGCTCGTAGGCCATGGACATGGGAAGCACATTCGCCATTTGAACAACTGGCAGCAGCGCCGTGCCGTCGAGCTACCGCCAGATAAGGCCGGGTCAGTCCAAGAAAGTTCCACCGCAGGGAATGGATATGTTGACTTCGCATTTAAGCCGTAATTTGGCAAAAAAAAATAAAGTGGCAGAAACTTCTAGATTCGCCCTCGTACTCATGGTGCAAGTAAATCAAGAAGTTTACTCGCAGATTGTTCGACAAGCTGATGCAGAAACGCACGTATTGCAATTTCTTACGTTGGTAAGACAATAGGTCGCACACTAATAGTGATCGCCTTGTAATTGTCAGAGTATTAGCAGCACAAAACAAGCGAAAATGAACAATGCAATAGTGGAGGGCTCCTAAATAATGTTCGCCATCAGATGTTCTTTATTATGTACCATAATACAAGAAGAGCGGCGTTTTAACACTTCGCCTTCCTCAAAAAGCGGCCGCTTGTGCCCGAAAAGCACATCCACGACTTCAGGCTCAACAGCCACGTGACAAATCCACTGGGCCTTCACGGCGCCTGGTCTTCTGGTTTCGGTGTAGGAGAAATGCATTTTGTTGCTGGACTTCTGACACCATTTTTTTTCGTGAGAAGCTTTAATACGCTCCATTGGTAAAATAATGAATTTGTTTTGTGTCGATGCAGACGTCGTGTAAGCATGGACTCCGCCGAACTGTGCTCCTAATCTGTAAACTGCTCATTCGTAACATTCAGGTTGAAATAAATTTATTTTTGCATGTTTTAAAAGAACACGTAAATATCTTACGTACGCCCATTGACTACGTATTGCTTGTCCTAGTGCACAGATTTCCTGCTTACTTTTCAGTACAAACAATGCTGAGCACGCCGTTGAATGTTCGAATGTCGGTTACGGCGGCCACATTTCAACTAGAGGTAATGCAGAAGCACTCGTGTACTGAGTTTGATTGTTCGTATAACAAGCACAGGTTGTCAACACCTATTCCACAGCCATCTATTACAGTCCCCGTAAGGAGCCTCAGTATTGCTTTAGAACACGAATCCCATCGATCAAATCTTAGCGATTTCTAGTTGCCTCAAACTTTCCCGTATTCTTTATTAAAATCTACTTTGCGTTCATTGATTGTATTCAATAGTTTATTCATTTCTCTCTGATTAGTTAACATCAAAACATTTATGCTCCTACGTACCTTTACTACCACATTTTTTGCTCAAATCAGGCCTCTTCCTTGTTTTTAATGCAGTTTCACAGGCCCCTGGCTTCAAACCTGGTTGCAAAAGTACTTTGTTGCTGATTAGTTCAGATTGAACAGCTACCGTACTGCGCATAATGCACAAGAGAGGGCACTATGTCCTCTTTTTTCTTTCCGCGCTTCCTTTTCTACTCATAGTTTCGCGCAGAGCGTCACTTCTTCAAATCTGGCTTCTCTAGTAGTGCCGGTTATGTTCTCCATCATGACATTCCCTCTGCGTTTGCATATTCCCTCTCAGGCTGCATACTCATTCGGGAACAACAACCGCGCGACTTCCCATTTCACTACTGTCAGGTGAGCAGAAATTTTCCACAACTGTCTATTTATTGTTTCAAATGAAGGCGGCTCCTTGCTTCAATAAAATATTGCCGCTATATTTTTCCCTAACACGTCTAAAGCATCAGCTGTGGCTGAATTGGCGTGCACGATAGACTTCCGTCGTTTCTTTAATTCCAGCGCTTGCCCAACTTACCTCACTGCCTCTGATCTGGTCTTTGCATGCTAGTTTTTAATCTTTAATCCTTTGTTGTTGTTTTTCTTTCTTTTTTTCTGTCAGACAGCCGCTGCAGACACTGCATTGGACTTTGCCGGGACAGCAGTGATCGGTCAGGATTTCTTGAGAAATCCGTTAACCACGGCGCTCGACGGTGCGAGGGCACGAACGTACGACCACCCGAAGGTGGGGAAGCAGCATCGCAGAACAAGCCTGTGACAGCCGGTGTTTACCTGTGAGACTTATCATCACAGTACCACGGGCGTACTTGACCGACCTGTGATTCACAGACGTATCGTTTTTAAATCTTGAACCGTGCTGGTTCCTTATCAAGACTTTCTCCTAGTTTTCTTTTTTTATATTGTACCCTTAGGACCTGGAGTACTTTAGAGGGGAGTGGGTAAGAAACACATACGTCAGGAAATGACAAAGGCAGCAAATGGTGATTAGTTATTACAGCGAAATTGATTAGCTAATTATATCCGGGAATGATGATGTCTGATAAGGCCGAACGAAACTTTGAGTTGTCCTTGATTGCGACAACTGCGCCGGAAAGGTGGTTCCATTCCTCAGAGGTCCTAGGAATAAATGGTTCGTGGCAGGTTCTGGTGTGGCATTGAATTATTCCGACCTTGTGGCTATGATCAATACGAGAGGAAATGTAGTTAGAAGATCATATTAGATTATCGCGCAGGTAGAAATTGTGGAAATATAGTTTATGAAATAAAGCAAGGTGAAAGTATTTACGTCGGGTTGAGAGAGGAGCAAGTAGCAACGCGCTTTTCATCGCCGTTACGCTTGTTGTGCGGCTATAATTTCTAAAATGAATCGCGCGGCGTTGTTTTGGATTAGTTGAAGTTACTTATAAGGGTTTTGAGGTGTGGGTCTCAGATGGATGATGCGTATCCCACTTTACTCTTAACAAGCATTTCGTATAAGATTAACTTTAATGATATAGGAGCAGACCAAAAATTTTGACGAAGACAACCTAGCATGCTGTAATATAATTAACTGATAACCTTGTTAATGTCCACTTTGGCACCATAAGCTGAATTCAGGCAAGCGCACGGCGGTCACTACTTAGGGTAACACGCCTCTTAGCCATTGTGTGACATACGACAAAGTTCGAATTACGCATTGTAGCATATAAAGAATACGCGATGCCGACCTTTGCTTTGACGTCTTCCTCTCTCCGGAGCGTTCTTCCTCAGCTTTACGTAAGGATCATCGATGGATGCGAACGCTCTCCTCACCAGCTCCTCGGTGTAGTCTGTGCGAGGGACGTACACTACGCCAGGCACCAAGGCGTGGCCCAGCGCCACGCTGGTGGACTCCATCCTCCGCAAGTCGGGGAGAGACCTATTATTTCAAGTGGCTATGACAACGCAGCCACATACAGAAAATACACATACTGGCCTGCCGAAACAATGACTGTACCTTGGATGGTAGTGGCTGGCGGAGGAATCAATACATGCTACCTTGTACCATTTCAATGAACTTAATAAGCCTGCTGATTTTGAATAGACTAATGTGCTGCTGGGCTATTTGAGACATAGTCCTAAAAGACCAGATCATTTCAGAGCTGGAAAACTGAGCTCTAGTAGAGGGATCTTGTTTCCTGTCCTCGTTTTTTGCAGTATTGTCATATTTCCCTTTTAATAACATAGAAAGAGGACTGTCCCAACGTTTGATTCCAGTGTGTAGCTTTGCATTGAATATGAAAAGAAAATTCACAATGGAACCAAAGATATGCCGACCGATAACCGATAACCATTTCACTTGCTGAACTATAGACTGTCCCATCGTCTTCATCTCCGGGAAGCCACTTGGACAAAACTGTGCATCGCGCTTTCTTCTCCTACAACTTTCGAAACCCGGAGTGCGAAAGTAAAGTTGAATTCTGCGGAGAGCGGTGGGGCGCTCTTATTGTGGTACCACTATAGGCAGGCTTCAACCACTTTCGTCGTATCGTTATCTGGCTTAAAGACATGGCCCATCCCGAAGGAAGTGCAGTTTAATACTGCGTCTCGAAGCGCTAGCCCTCACGATTGAAGAATGCGAGCCACATGCACGTGATGCACGTGGCAGCCGCTTGCAAAATTGAAACGTCCGGTGTGTGCGTCACGTGCAAGTTGCTCGCATTCTTCGCTCGTGAGGGCTAGCGCTTTCGGATGCTGGGGCTTCGAGATCGGCCCTGGTGTTTAGTCCAGTGTCTGTGGAAGAACTCTGGTTTGTTTTCAAGTATTTTTCACAGTGAACATGCAGTCACAGTGTGTGTTTGGGGGGGGGGGCGAGGGGAGGGGGGGGTTGCTGGTTGTTAAGAAAATAACATGAAGCGCTAAGTTTCCTTTGATGAATTTCGTGCACAAACCGCAGCGTCGGTAGTGAATGTTACGCCACAGATCGCAAAGTATAATGGAATTTTGAGGCCGCTGTTTGTTTCTGTTTTAGAAAAAACTCTCAAGACTCCCTGCGTTGAGTTCTTGGTTCTTTAGGACTTGGTTTATTATTGGAAAATATGACGCCACAAAGACCTCTATTCGTCTTACCAACAATGCCATCGGGGTAAAAAGCCCGTTACTGAAGCATAAGTTACCATGCCAGCTTAACATTCCGTGCTCAATTCGTGTCTCTTTGATAAATGTAAGTACAATAGCAGCCTGTAGGAACTACCTCCGGAAGGGTGCATGTCTGGTATGATTATTTCAACTATATACTTTATTGCGTAGTAATGCGTCCAGTACAGGTTTCACTTACTGGAAATGTCTGCACATTTTTTCTAAGTTAGGAGCTCCTAGGCAACTTTCGAGTTTCTGTATTTATTTCTGGAGTGCATGCTGGGCACATCGTATTTCTAAAACTCTTTTTACCATCTAGCGCAATATCTTAAAATAGTGACGTGATGTGTGCTTTCGTCGTACGCTGTAACGTTTTCCTCAAGCTGCAGTATTTGTGCCGTTTCGTCTGGGGTCCTTTCTCTCGTGGAAGGTAAGCACATGAAATGTCTATTCTATTCTAAAAAGCAAATACTCATTTAACTATAATCTATACCTAATCTAAATGAGAGTGCCCGTCTTCTATTTACCACATTCCACTAGCGACACTTATTAACACTCTTGAAACACTGCAAAACAGAGCTCCCCGCTTCGTCAGTATCGCCGTCGCTCTACTGTAAGTGTTCCTTCAATGGAGGCTAATATTCACTGCTCTGTTTTATCGATGCGCCATAAGTGTTCACAGCTGTGCCTGTTCTACAAGCTCTGTCATTTTAATTCAGCTTTTAACGATCAACATCTGCTTAAAACAAATCACATTTGGTCTCCTTGTTTTAATCACTTCAAAGAGGGTGCTGCCGCATGTCGCACTAACACTTATTTTGATCATCAATGACTAGGAACACTTCCGATAAAAATAACCTTTAGTGCGCTTATTGATAGTGCTACAATTCCCCAAAAGTCATGGGAGGTCTTTCCTTCTAATGCTAACAATCGTTGATGCAGCCGCCTTCGATATATGATATTTTGCAACTCTACTCGTCACTGTAATTCCTTCTTACGCTGAGACTGTGAAATTAAAAACTAAGAAAAATGAGTAAATGCTTTATCGCAAGTTATCCCAAGTATGTCGAACCACAAAGCGATCACCTTGGCTCCGGAGCGTCAGCGTCCAGCATGGTGAAGAAGCACAGCGTCACGAAGACGATCTCGAGCGAAGTGATTGGCCAGTGTCGCCAGAGCCGTTGCATGAAAAGTGAACGTGACGCCACCGCTGCCGCGCCAGCCCAGAACATCCTTGCGCTGGGTCTTACGGCCAGCTAATTCGCTGGGGACGAGAACAATTATTACAAGAGCTCTTGTGCTTTTGCGATGTAAGGCATGAATGAACAGAGTAATCTACGGAATTGACTCAGCTTGGATATTGGCAGTCCGAACGTCTCATGCCTGTACGCGCGCACTGCGCCTAAGGCCACACAGAGCAAATAAAAGTGAGACATGAGAAGGCCTACGTGAATTAACATTAAAAAAATTCTGGGAAAGCCAATCTGGGTTCACAATAATTATGAAAGCACATTATCATTGATACCTGTACATAGTGCACTCATCAGGCAAAAGGTGGCATGCTCTGCTCCACCCCACCATCCTCGCAGCTCATAAGAAACAATTATTGCCCAAAGGCACCCCAATATATTGTGACAGAGCTGAGATGTAGGTAATGGTTATATTTATAAAATATTTATAAAGAAAGCTAGGACAAAAGAAGTGGTCTAATCCTGCCTACGTGTAAGCGGCCTCTTCGTCTTCATCGCTCTGCCAAGCCTCATGTTCATCCATATCGCAATCGCTCCGTAACATCATCCTCCGGTGACGGAAGCGCCCTCCTGGCGCTTGCTATGAAAGCGAGGAGCCAGAAGAGCAATATAGCTTCAGCCGGGAAACATGAGAAATATCAGTTGGTAGCGATGAAGTATAAGAAGCAAAGCCCAGGGATACAATATCGTAATTGACGTCATCGAGTTGACGCAGCACCTTTTACGGCCCGGTGTAACGTGAGAGGAGCTTCTCATAGGCCAGCGCGGCGGCATGGCGACCATAGGAAGACCAGAGAGCCAGGCGTGAAGTGCACACTTCTGTGTCAGCTGTCGTAACGGGACTTTTGCGATTCTTGCGAAGCACAGAGTCGGTCGTTGGCAAGTTGACACTCTGCACAAGCTCGAGCAGTGACGTCACTGGCTTATTCAGTAGGCGAGTGAGGAGCCGACAAAACGAGAGTCTCGAATGGCAATGCAGGATGTCGGCCAAACAGTAAACAAAACGGTGCATATCCAGCGGAGTCACGCCGTGGCGAATTATGGGCAAAGTTATTAAATGGTAACGCGATGTCCAAATCACGGTCATCACTTGAAACATACATGGCCAGAAACTCAGTTATCGTTCGGTTAAGACTTTTGGTAAATCCGTTTGACTGTGGATGATACGCGGTGGCGAACTTATGTTCAGTGGAGCCGGCACGAACTATGTCGTACACCATTCTTGCGAGAAAGTGCCTCCCGCGATCGGTAAAGAGCTGCCCAGGGGCTCCACGACGTATTATTACATGTCGTAGGGAAGAAAGTCAGTGACGTCTGTAGAACAGCTTGTCGGCAATGCCCTGGTGATGGTACAGTGCGTGGTATAGTCTTTCGTGACCTCAACCCATTTATTTCTCAATATGAACGTGGGAAAAAGGCCTAGAAGGTCAAGGCCGATGGGGAAGGATGGCTCTGCAGGGAGATGCGTAGGTTGTCGCTCGCCTGTAGCAGCTTTGAGGGGCATTTGCAGTGTTAGCAGCATTCAAAAGCAGCGAGGTCGATGAGCACAGAGCGGTACATGCCAGGCCAGAGAAACCGGCGCCGGATGCGGGCGTAAGTACGTAAGACACCAAGGGGACCGGCAGCTGGTGCGCCGTGAAGCTAGTGAAGAATGCTGGAGTGTAGGTGGCGCGGTAGAACAAGCCGAAGCTCTGAGCCTAGAGAGCTGAGATTACGACGATCCAGAACATTGTCGCGTAGCCCAAGCAGGCGAACAGAATGGTCTCATAAGGGAGAGGCTAGTAGGTCGATTATGAGACGTAAAGAAGCACTCGTCGCTGTTCGGTGGGCATATCATGCAAAGCGAGGATGGACAGTACGCAGGTGTCTCAGTCAGGGCCATTGAGCTCGGGAGCGCCGACAGGGTGGCATGACAAGCAATCTGCGTCTTGGTGCAATCGTCCAGACTTGTAGTGCATTACGAAGGAGTATTCATGCAGGCGTAGTGCCCAGCGACCAAGACGTCCAGATGGATCCGTAAGCGACGAGGACCACCAGAAGGCATGATGGTCGGTAACCATATAAAAAGTTCGGCCAACGAAGTAATGTCTAAATTTGGCGACAGCGCACACTAACGACAGGCAGTCGCGTCCAGTGATGCAAAAGTTCCGTTCGGACGATGAAAGAAGGCGACTGGTGTGGGCGATGAAACGTTCCTTGCCTTGCTGTTTTGCCCCAGGACAGCTCCAATTCCATGACCACTGGCATCGACGCGAAGTTCTGTAGGCGATGAGGCATCTAAATGGGTCAGTATTGGTGGTGCAGTGAGTAGACAGATGAGGGCAGAAACCGAAGCTGCTCGATCGGATTCCCACTCGAATGGAACATGCTTATTCAAGAGTTAAGCGAGAGCGTGGGTGACGTCCGCGAAGTTCCGGACAAAGCGGTGAAAGTAAAAACATAATCCTGCGAAACGCCGGACGTCTTTGGCTGATCGCGACAACGGAAACTGCTGCACTTCTCGCACCTTATCTGGGTCTCCTTGAACACCAGCAGCACCGGCAAGGCGACCAAGCATAGTTATTTGGCATCGCCAGAAACGGCACTTGAGAGAGTTCAGCTGAAGATTGGTTCGACGGAAGACGGCAAAAACGGCCGAGAAATGGGTGAGTGGTTGTCAAACGTAGGCGACTAGACAATGACATCGCATAATTAGCATAGACAGATGGACCACTGATATACCCGCATCAAAGAGTCCATCATACGTTCCAAAGTTGTGGGGGATTAAACAGACCGAACGGCATGACCTTGAATTGCGGCATGCCATCTGGCATAGTAAATGCTGGTTTTTCGCGGTCCATAGGGTCGACTGAAATCTGCCAATAGCCGGACCGCAGGTCGATGGAGGACAAGTATTGGGCTCCAAGAATGCAGTTGAGGGCGTCTTCGACGCGAATCAAAGGGTAGACGTCTTTATGGGTAACTTTGTTGAACGCAGGAACGCCAGCTGCCGTTCTTATTTTTCACGAGAGCGATAAGGGATGCCCACGGGCTGTATGAAGGCTCGATGCCGTCTTTTGTAATGATTTTGTCGACTTCGTTCTGGATAAATTGACGTTGATGATAGGATGCACGATATGGATCGCGGCGCATAGAGTTGGCATCACCAGTGTTGATTCGATGAGTCACGACAGATGTTTGGCCTAGAGGGAGACCGTCAAAATCAAAGATGTCGCCATAGGACGCGATAACGCGGTAGAGATCTTGAGCTTGTGACTTGGTCAGATCGGGAGCGATAATTTTGTTGATGTCGTCAGGGGACGAACCAGCGAAGTTGCCGGAACAAAAAGGTGGTCAAACGTCTGCATCCAAAGCAGCAATCTTGCAGGGATCAAGCGCGGAAATGGTGGCCAGCGACATACCTTGCGGGGTAACCTTAGTCAACAGGTTGAAGTAGAGAAAGGGAACAACCACTGTGTTACCAGCAATGGAAACATTGATGTGAGCAAGGGCGACATCGGGGGCTAACAGAACGTCGCGAATCAGAGACAATACGCGGTCGCCCTTGGGGATATCGTGGGAAGACGTAGAAGTAACGTATTTAGTAGTTTGAGGGAAGAACGTGATGGCAAGAGCATAAATGTGGTATATGTCGGGTGGAATATCGGGAAGATGGGACAGTTCAAGCTTCAAAGCACCGGTCGAAACAATCAATAAGGGCAGAATGACTGGACGAAAATCTAACCCACGAGTTAGGCCATAGGGGTACTTCTGAAACATGGAAAATTGGACTGAAGTGGGATGACGAGCAATGCGGACGCGGGTGCTGCAAATCCCAAGAACGGCAGGAGTCCCTCCATCAGCGACGCGGAGGAAGTTGGCGGCGGCAGGTGTGAGCACACTTCATGCAGGTGACGACGAAGATCTGCACTGATTACCGAGATGTGTGCTCCATTGTTGATGAGCGCAGAAATAGTGACGGCATCAAAAACATCGTCTAGCAGGTTTAGTCTCGTCGGAAGCTTCAGAAGAGGATTTGTGGTAAGATTCGTCAATGTAGCGTCACCTCCGCGCGCTGCCTGTTTATTTTTCATGGTAGTCACGTGCAGGGCTGAAGAGCGACGACGAGCGGCGATCTGCAGTCATTGAGACGACGGGTGACGGTTTGGTAGCGAGCGTGATTGGTTAGCATGCGTCGACTTAGAGCGACTGTTTGTCTTTGTGGGAACATCTACTTTGGGGAAATACGACTGGGTTGAAGTTGGGAAGCGGTTGCTGTCCGGACGGCGGTAAGGAACGGACGGCGTAGGAGGCCGCGAGGACCAGCCGGTGGCGCATTAACGGGTGATGTGGCCAATGCAATGAAAAGTAAAACACATCGGTCGATCGTCAGGGGTTCTCCATGCAGCAGCGTCACGATATCGCGGAGGGAATCGCTGCTCTCGGTAGCATAAGGGCGGGCGCCATGAAGTTTGTGTTGAACTGGCCGCGGCGCACACAGACTGAATGCCCATGTTGGCGAGCTCTTGCCGGACAATGGCTTACACAAATGGAGTGGTAAATGAGCTGGAGTCACCGGCGTGAACTGGGACAAGGGTCATGACCTCAAGTTTGCGGCGTACAATCCGTGTTAGCTAATCTGGTGGAACTGACGGATGTGCTGCTGTTTGATCATCGCAAGAGAACGTTACCGCCGTGTCGGGAAGCCGGGCAACCGTGGCCAATGTGCCGGCTTCCAGCCTGCTCAAAGCGCCAGCACTCCTTTAAAATAACGTCGACTGCAGAGAAATGTTTGCTCTTTAGAAGGTTGAAGGCGTCGTCGGCGATCGCTTTCAAGAAGTGCCCAACTTTGTCCTCTGGCATCTCGGCATCTGCCCTGTGGTGTGGCAGTAACACGGTCCTCTGTGTACGAGACGTAAGATTCTGTACACGGCTGCGCGCATGACATGAGCATGTTCTTCGCGGCGATGTTCCGACCAACGGGCTTCCCAAAATAGACTCGTAGTTTTTCATTGCGGATGCACCCCCCCCCCTCTCGATTTCAGCTTCGTGTTTATCGATCCATACTTTCGCAGTGCCTTTGAGGTAGAATATAACATTTGCCAACATCAGAGTACGGTCCCATCGGTTGTTAGGACTCACGCGTTCGTACTCCGCCAGCCAGTCTTCAACGTCCAATTCACTGGAGCCGCAGAACGTGCCAGGATCCCGGGGTTGATCCAGCAGGACCGTGGAAGGGGCAGGCGCTGATGCAGGCCCTGTGTCTTCCACCATTGCTGACTGATGTCTAAAATGACGGCAGCTGCGGAGTTTTGTTGCGAGGAGTCACGTATCCCCCACCACCACCAATGCGTGACGGAGGCGAGGTGTAGATGAAGGATATATTTACGGAACATTTACAAAGAAAAGGCTAGGGCAAGAGAAGATGCCTGATCCAGCCCCCGTGCAAGCGCCCTCGCCGTCACCTTCATCGCTGTGCCAAGCCTCGCATTCATCCATGCATGGCTCGTTCCGTAACAGTATCTATGTGTTCCTCGAAAATCAGCCAGTTCACTGGTTATTGATGAGTCTCGTTAGCCCTCTTTTCACGCCGTGAGGTTTGCTGAGACAGGCAGTCACTATTTTCGTATATCCACTTAACACGCCAACGATCCAGTTGCCAAGCGGTTAAGGGCGGAGGAGGAGCGAAGGTGAAAAAAATAATAGAACAGTATAGCAACGTCATTCTAGTGTAGCAGTATTGATTACTAGCTACCTCGAGTCTTTCTTGACTTCTCCACATTCCTTAGGCGTTTGTTTACTACAATACCACGAATCACATGACTCCAAAATGCGAGCCATTAGAATCCAGATATCTAACATTATCACCTATTTCCTTCGCAGCAAGAGCTCACTATAGTGCTATATAGTGATAGATCGTATGGTTGTCATAATTAACATTGCAGCGATCTTGATACGAGCTTCTGACAAACAAGCAGCTGGCGCATTCAAATTGTCTCACACTACTTCATCAACTAGAATATACAGAATCCACTTGGCTATTGCATTTATGTATTTAAGGCAGCAATACGTTCCCTAAATGACACGAGATTTCGCAAAGCAAATCACCCTTCATATGAGACACAATGAGCTTACGCTATATCAAAAGCAAAACATCATAATACAGCACTCAACTGTTTGTCGAGATCTAGGTCAGCGTGGTATTGCCAGAAATCATGCTTTGTGTGCTTTCGGATGTAGGACACCTAGAAGAGGCGAGATTGCTATTTTCTTTGCCATATAGAGACGCACAACGCAAGGTTAACAAAGCATTCGCTCAAGCCACGAGGGAAACTGTCTATTATTGGAGCCCGGTATTGAGAGTTATTTAGGACAAATACCATTATCAAGCTCAACATACCAATTAAGGTCGGCCACGCTGCAGAAGCAGCCATACAATGATCAGCACTTGGCTGCGCCTGTACAGAGTTATTCTTATACATGATAGGAAGAGCCAATAGTCGCTGCGAGCCATTATTGGCTGTGAGCCAATAGAGCCAATTTGTTGCTGCGAAGAATTTGATACAAATGCAGAACGCATTCTACGTTGTAAAAAATATTATGCTTGCCACCCCAAGCTGTCAACAAAACCACAAATACATGACATGGCTTCTTCGATTTTCCACTTCTGGCTACCCACGGGCCGGGCTGCCAGAGCGTCCTCGTTTTTCTCGGGTTGCTCCGCCCACCGCGCCACGTACTTCTGCCGTGCGTTCATTTTGCTCGTGCTGGATGGTTCTGGCTAACCGCGTGCTGCCAGAACCTGCCAAGACGATTTTGGTCTCGCTGCTCTCTGGAAGTTCTCTGGCTAGCAGACGACTAAAAGAGGCGATGGGCGCTCGCCGCCATCTTTGCGGAGAAGTTACGGATTGCAACGCGGGCACATGAGGACTTGGATTTACCTCACTCAGCCAAACGTCTACGATCATCTTCGGATTTCCTTACTTCTAGCTTTATCTTCTTTAGATGCTAACGCTCCATTCCGCATTGCGAAGCGGTGTGATGCGAGCAGTGGTGGACCGTTGGAAGCTTTTGTGTGTGTATGTGCGCGTGTACCCTGAAGGCTTCTTCGCGGCAGTGATAATCGCGCCGCGCTCTCATGCGTGCATGTTATCTACATCGTGTTCCACGCAAGTCGATGACGCTCATTCACACATTGCGGTACATTTTGGGTTCGTCTTTCTCTGGTGGCGTTCCTTTTCACATAGCTCCCGTATGTGTATATCTCATTTTTCTGCAGTTAGCGAAGGCTTTGCAGCTAGCCCGTGTTCGCTCCGTCTCTCCGTCGTATGCTTGGGTGGCAGCTCGAAACCGATATGCGTTCGAAGTGCAGGCCGTTCATCTAAGAATGCACTGATTTACTAATAGGCACACGTACATTGGCTTATTGCTCTCATGATCACGACCGATGTTGTTTTTCGTGTGAAATGCTTCACTGGCCACAGGCGGCGTGCATTTTCATGCACCAGCCGCATCCCCAGATCCTTAGGGTCAAAATGAGAAGCACCATCAGCCCCAACAAACTTTCTGAAATCGAAGCGCAAGCAGGTCGGCACGAAATTTTATGCGTATGTGACGTACCCAATATTCTGCTTTTTCATGTCTCGTGAAGCGATAACCAAACACTAAGTCATGAATATCGCCGGTGAGCGACGTGGTCGCTGCGAGCAGGGAACCTCGAGCTGTCGCTTTCGAGTATAAAAACACCTACGCGCGATTTCGCGTCTTGTCATCCGCCGCGTCGGAGGCCATCTGTTGCGCTGCGCAAGGTGATGTTGACCCAGTGCACGTCCTGCGCCGAGTCGCGCGAAATCGTGCGAGAGCGATTGCATCCCTGAATGCAGCTATATATTTTCAAGCTGGCCACGCATAAATGGGCCGACTACGCCGAGCGCGCGCCGGCCTCGCCGGGCGCTGCCATGCTGGTAGCATGTTTACATCCGGCCAGCTGTCCCGGCACTCGATTTTGCAAAGTTCGCGCAGGTTTGGCTTGTCTTGGGATCCTAGCCCACGTGACTTCCTTTCAGGACCGGAACTAGCTGACTGCCATCTAGCTGCCCGTGGGCTGCCAGAACTCCGAAAATCGAAGAGACCCACTGTTGCAAAGGGAAAATAATCTTGGTGTGTGGCCAACTATCTCAAGTAAGTGCAGTGCGCTCATTGGGGGAATTTTCAACAAGAATATTCTTCAAAAATTATCTTTCAATCCACTGGAAGGTATTTTATTCAAATATATTCTTTAACACCTATTATAAAAACATTTGCATGAAGGTTTGCTTTATCTGTGGCTACATAAGGCCCATGGTTCTGCAAACGTGTTATTGTCAAGTAATTGTTCAGCGTACGTATTGTGTTGTTGTGTACGGTGTATTGCAATGGTCTCTATATATTTTTTCTAGTTTTAAATGCGATGTATCGGGCTGGTTTTCTGATTTGCAAACTTGGCTTTTTAAACTTGCGCCGCGTGTGTAGCGACTTGTCAATTATTCCAACGAACGCGCCCTTCTTTGCATCAGTAATTCTTTTTTTTCGTTTCAGGGTGTTCTTCTGATAGCATGCGGTAGCAGAGCAGTACCTGGCGGCCCCACATGACATCACTGTGTCCCTACATAATTTCAATAAAAAAATGGTGCAGAAACCATCTCAGAAATACTGTCGACGTTAGTGTGATTTGCATTGAAGGAAAGTACCGACACAACACAATGTCAACACCGAAATTTGTCATGTATGAGGCATGCACTGCTCCTCTCTACCACTTTGCTCTGGATATGTTGCGCCACCCAGGACGTCACCGCGAAGTCCGAGCCTTGTTTTTGCTGCAACCTATTTTCTAGCCCGTAATGAACAGTACCAACAAAAATTGGTGGTAAAGTCGCTAAGAAAGACATTGTCTTCAATTAATAAACAAAACTTACAGTGACGTTTCACTTGAACGCGTCTGACGCGCAAACGTACAGGTGATATAGCGCACGCGACGCTATCGGCCTTCGGTGCGCCTATAGACGCCTAAACTGTCCGCATCGCAGATCGTACTCAATGCAGGGTTTGCGCTACCGCGACAAGGGGGCGTTCTACCGGAGTAGAGCGCCCCCTTGTAAGCGTTCGCTTACTGACTAAATTAACTAGCATGGGGTCAGATCGCACAGGCAAACATAAACACTTGCCACTCGATCACCGCGGACACATGCTGTGCAAACGCTGGCGGGAGGAATTGCGACGGCAGCAGTGAGCTAAGTGACGCTTCAACGCAAACTGTTGTTCAATCTTACCGTCCCCACCCCACCAGCGCGACGAGGATACTGCTCATACCACTGCAGAGAAAGATGTCTAGAGGAAGTTCATTTTGAAGAGAAGGGGAACTCCCCTGTCCAGGAGAATTCCTGGACATGAGTGCGTTCTCTAATGCAGCAAAGTAAAGAAAAAGGCCTGCCTCAGCCTAGAATGAAATAAGGAAGTAAACACAGTAATCAACAAAACTAACCAAAAACTACAGGATACTTAACCAACCTGGTCCAGAGTGCAAGCCAAGAAGAGCTAGGAGCGACGGGAGCCCGGCTGGCTAACCACGCACCGTCCAGAAACGCTTGCTTGCTTGTTTGTTCCTTCACTTGTGGATGCACTCCAGTCCGACTACTTACCAGCTGATGGTGATGATGACCCTATATATTGGCTCATACCCACTTCGGGGTACTGGTCAAGAATTGGGTCAAGAAGCGGGGCGTTTGTGTGTCTGGAGCAAGCGTAAAGTTACGGCCTCGTTCCTGTTCAATTTATCGTGCGGTGGCGGGAATGTGCCTCTTTCGAGTCTGTATTGTTGGGTGAGGTCTCTGAACGTGGTTAGGCGATCGCCCCACGCCCAGAGTGTTTCTTGTTGTTGTGTTTCTGTTGTAGTGTCCCGATCCGGCAGATCCGATGCCCCGCTCTCGGGGGCGGAGGCGGCCACATAATCAGCGGCGGCTCGGCGTGTGAGACCTCGAGCCGTGGCGTGGGCCGTCTCGTTGCCCGCGAGCGGAACATCGGTATGTGCCGGGGTCCAGAGGAGGAAGACCGTAGAATTTTGGGGTTGCGAGGGCGATGACGAGTCGCCGTCGTCAGAAATTTGGAGTATGCGGGCCGCTTCCCGCGAGACACGACCGCGCGCGAAGCCGCGGATTGGCGCCTGCGAGTCGCTGATCACGATCGCAGCGTTCGGCACCGCGACGAGTGCTAGGGCTATCGCGGCTTCTTCAGCCGCCTCCGTGTGTCCCGTGGTCACCGTGGCGCTCGCGAGGTCTCCCGAGCGGTCTACAACCGCTATCGCGTGTGCGCTTCTCCCTCCTCCATATCGCGCTGTGTCTAGTACACCGCCTCGTTGCTGTTACCAAACTTCTTCTGAAGGTCGCTTGCTCGTTTGTTGCGTCTCCCGGCGTGGTGCGTCGGGTGCATGTTCTTGGGAATCAGCGGGATGATCAGGCGGTCGCGAACAGAGGTGGGAACCACCGTTTAGCAGAACGTTTTTGACGGTCCGCTCCGCTCTCCCGTTCCCGCTCACAGTTAGCGGAGCGGCGGGCGAAGAATCAGTTTTAGCGGAGCGCCCGGCTGCGTCTGAAAGGCATGTATGGGCATGTGCTCGCCTGACGCGCCACCTTGCCGCAGAAGGTAAAACCGCTATAAACATAATACTCAAGTTGTAAGAATTGCCGCAATAAAATAATATATTTGGAATTACCCAAATGTCTGAAGGCATTTCAGGCAATACATTGCATTTTCATTTTTTCTCTCTATATATAATCCTTACATTAACAAAGCCGTTACGCTGTGTAGTAGCCAAGGCAAGGTCTTTTGCTCTTTCAGACTGTACACATGGTCCGCATAAACGTGCACACAAGTGACAAGCGTGTTCATCTCTGTTCACCTCTGACACGTCCGCTGTTCTCCCAGAGTTTAGGTGTATCGCACTGCTAGAAAACTGCAAGACATGACAACACGGCAGAGCATCTTGCAAGACCCGGTGCTACTAAATCAACTTAATTGGAGGGACCTAGAGGACATTTTGCTGTGTGAAGTTTTTGGCAGCACACGGAGAGACCCGCTTTCGGCCAACGGACTTTTGAACATGGATACCATGGACGCTGGCGTTTTCAGATCGTATTTCCGGTTTGAAAAAAACGACATATCAAGGCTTCATAATGCCTTGAGGATGCCAGCTGTCATCAAAACAGCTCAACGAGTGACTGTGCCAGGAGAGGAGAGTTTGTGTATTACGCTACGCCGGCTCTCGTACCCCAACAGGCTGTGCGATCTGGAGCACCTTTTTGGGAGGCATTATTCAGTTATATCATCAGTGACGAATATCGTTCTTTCGCACATCGAAAGCAACTTCAAACACCTTTTGAAGGACATGAACAGTCACTCCTGGCTTGACATCCCTACCTTGGAGGAATTCTCACAGGTTGGTATCAGACATTTTGGTTCGTGCCCGTCATTATTTATTTATATTTTTTTCACACCTAAACTTTGCAGGCCGTGCATTCCAAAGGTGCACCCCTGGATAACTGTTGGGGATTCATCGACGGCACCGCGAGGGCTATCTGCCGCCCGTCGACTAATCAGAAGATGTTTTTTTCCGGGCACAAGCGCACCCATGCAGTAAAGTACCAGTCGATCATGTGTCCAAACGGCATAATCTGCCAATTAAATGGACCGTACTTCGGCAGCCGACATGATGCAGGTGAGTTGATCCAACAGAGACGAGAGTTCCTATTCGCAAGTTGTTACTAGACGTGATCGACGCAGCCGTCATGTTCAGTTACATGCTCATTGGCATAAATGCATTCACAATATGTAGATCAAGGACGGTACATTTTCAGTAAGCAGCAATTAACGAAGGTTAGCAAAATAATACATGTAGTAAAGTACATAAGCAAGAACATCAACTTGTCGTGCAGCCTTGAAAAACCTTGTATTGCTCTTTCTGAAAAAGTTTCTGTAAAATATTTTTCTCGTGCCAGGAATGAGAATGCCCTGGATTACGTTGAGCTAAAATTCAACAGTTTTCAAGGCTCATATGTTTGTAACACATGTATTTCAAGAAGGTAATAATTATGCTAAGTAGGCAGACAAAAACAAGTACGTTTTCAAGAAATATCAAACTACTGTACGGCAACATTTTAAAATATAACTCTAAACTGTTTAGAAGGGAAGGGCACTTAAACAAATAATTTTTCATAATTTATAGCAACTTGTGGCAGGGCAATATTATTTGATAAAGCAAATGTAGCTATACAATGAGTGTGTATGAATGTATGCGTGATAAAATGAGAAAATTGTAGCAATGCTGAATACTGAACGAACTTTAATTAGGGCTCTCATGAGAAAACCAGTTTATTTCCTAACGACTGAAGCAATTTGAAAATAAAAATTTTTATTAAGACCTGCGACAACTCCTGAGAACATTCTATGGTTAACTTTTTTATTTCAATCTTGCTTATCAGTAATTGTAAATTCAATGCAAATACATTTTACAGGGTGTGTAACTGTCACATTTGTGAGGAGTAATTAGTTTTGTTAAACAAAATTCTGAAAAGGTGCAAGCAGTGCAGGTTGTCTGCCGCGTTGCACACGCTGCAAGGTTCAAGGGTGCACTGCACCATGTCAGCACCTTGCCTTGCACCCCATGCAATCGAGGACCCAATTGCAGGCGGCACAGCTGTACTGCAGAGTATAGGGACCTATGTGCAGAGAAACTTGGCTGAATAGGGATAGACCTGTAGGTTGGTTTACCTTGTGTACTTTGAGACGGCACAGATAATAACATGCAAAATATACAGCTAGGTGATGCAACTGATAAAACAGTCTACTATTGCCTATTTTGTCTTGGTTGCAGCGGTTTTGGGAGATGGCATCATATTCTGAGTGCAAAAACCACTTTGTGATCTTGCAGGTATACTCCGAATAAGTAGGACCTATGAAAAACTAGAAAAACTTGTCCAGGGCCACAGCTATTGCATCTATGGTGATCCTGCATATCCCCTGAGGCCACTGTTGCTGAAGCCCTACAGCGCAACATCTTCTAGTGGGCACCAGTTGCTATTCAACAAGCAAATGAGCAAAGTGCGCCAAGCTGTTGAATGGGGTTTTGGCAAGATTGCTGGCTTATTTGCATTTGTTGACTTTCGAAAAAATCAAAAACTGTACCGCCAGAATTTGCCGCAAATGTACAAAGTAAGTGCCCTTCTGGCCAACTGCCACACCTGCCTCTATGGCTCACAGGTGTCAACTTACTTTGGTCTTGAGCCACCAGCCTTGGAAATGTACCTGAATTTGCGGTGAAATCACCTAGCCGAAAGGTGAGATGATGGGGTACGTGCTCGAATTCTGACTGACGTGCCCAGTCAAAATGCTCTGCTAGCAGCGTCGACTGCCGAGGATCTGAGGATTACCTATATTCAGGCACCAGTTATATTCAGACTGGGATACATAGCGCAACAAAATATGACACAGAGACAAGCAGAACTGTATGGTGATGTAACTGATGTACACAGGACGAGCGCTGAGCGCTCGTCCTGTGTTCTGCTTGTCTCTGTGTCATATTTTGTTGCGCTATGTATCCCAGTCTGAATATAACTGGTGCCTGAATATAATCCCCAGATCCTCGGCATTCGACGCTGCTAGCAGAGCATTTTGACTGGGCACGTCAGTCAGAATTCGAGCACGTACCCCATCATCTCACCGCTCGTCCTGTGTTCCGCTTGTCTCTGTGTCATATTTTCTTGCGCTATGTATCCCAGTCTGAATGTATCCCACCAACACACCCACACTTCTTCCCCACCAGTTATATGTCCAGCTGTGGTGCAGAAGGGCTGCCGATTGGGCAAGTTGGAGTTCCATGGTAACAATAAAATTCAAACAGTGCTAGACGACAGGACCAGAAAGAGGAGGAGACAAACACAGCGCTGAACTTACAACTGATTTATTTGAAGTAAGAAGTCAACATTTATACATACAAAACCGGGCACGCATGTGCCCGGTCATACATCAATGATCAGATACAAACTCCGGACAGCCAACATACGCACGCGTTGTACCTGCCTTGCAATCTACCCTTTATGCAGCAATGCCATTTCTTTCGCTGACAAGGTTAAAGATGTTTTGCTAACGCAACTATTAGATTTTCTGATGATATGGAATGCTTCAGTGACTTCTCTGGTAGCCTTGTCACTATGAAAAAATAACAATTGTGTATCGTCAAACAAAGGTACGCATTTACAAATACTGCAATGCTTTGCCAGGTTAGTGTCTTTTTTGTCCAATGAATTGGCATGCTCCATTAGTCTAATATTGATGCAACGGCCTGTCTGGCATATGTAAGTTTGACCACAAGATAAAGGAATTGGGTAGACAGCGCCCTTCTTGCAACTGATGTACTTATTGACATGATTTACCTTGCATGCAGCATACCGTTTAAAGCCTTCCTGCTTCCTCTGGAATGCTGCCCCTAATTTACCCAGCTTCATCGGAGCAGAAAAAACTACCCTCACACCATACTTGGCCCCTACCCTCTTAAAACGATGTGACAACGCGTGCTCATAAGGCAGACAACTTTTTTCCCCACATTTTCTTTGGGCTGTTACGAACATTTTAGCGTTTTTATAATCTTATTAGCACCAGCCACAATTACAGAATCTGGAAAACCGGCCTCTCTGCATCTCTGGCCTTGGACCATCAGGCTACTGGACATTTGATGAGTACACGATTTTTTGACAGCCATACCAATACATCCTGTTACAATTCCGAATTTAACAAGCTTAGAGTGACAAGACGCGTAGTTTACAAGAGGTTTTTCGCTCCTGGGAGCGTATCGCCAGCATACATGGTTAGACAAAAAGATCAAATTCAGATCTAAGAACTGCAGGTCGTTGCTGTGTGGGATCTCATGTGTGAAGCTCAGTCCAGACCCATGCTTAGTTAGAAAAAACATCGATTAAGTCAGGTACACATTCAGCACCCTTAGACCCAACTAAAATTAGGAAGTCGTTCACGCATCGAACAATTCGAATATACCTTCCATTTAAGTCCTTCTCTACTTTCCTGTCAACATAACTTAGAAAAATGATACTAAGTATTGGGGCAATTTTGGCACCAATACACACCCTCGACTTTTGCTTCAATACTTTGTCTTCCCACATTACATGGGTATTCTCTAAATGAAAGGATAAACGTTCCATGAAAGACCCACTCGAACTGCCAAAATTATTTTGGAATGTGCACTCATCGTGCCCAGTTTTGTACGCATAAATGTTGACTTCTTCAAATAAATCAGCTGCAAGTTCAGCGCCGTGTTTGCCTCCTCTTTCTGGTCCTGTCGTCTAGTGCTGTTTGAATTTTATTGTTACCAGCTGTGGTGCCCAGCCAGCATGAAGTTAATTTGCCTGATAGGCGTGTAACTGAGCCGACTGGTTCTATGTAGGCACCTTCACGACAAATGACTGATGTGTGTAGTCCCTATGCTTTCTCCAAAACACCTAATGCTCATGTCTTTGAGCCTTCGTGCTCACATGCATCATCATTATCATCAGCCTGGTTACGCCCACTGCAGAGCAAAGGCCTCTCCCATACTTCTCCAACAACCCCGGTCATGTACTAATTGTGGCCATGCCGTGCCTGCAAACTTCTTTATCTCATCCGCCCACCTAACTTTCTGCCGCCCCCTGCTACCCTTCCCTTGGGATCCAGTTCGTAACCCTTAATGACCATCGGTTATCTTCCCTCCTCATTACATGTCCTGCCCATGCCCATTTCTCTTTCTTGATTTCAACTAAGATGTCATTAACTCGCGTTTGTTCCCTCACCCAATCTGCTCTTTTCTTATCCCTTAACGTTACACCTATCATTCTTCTTTCCATAGCTCGTTGCGTCGTCCTCAATTTGAGTAGAACCCTTTTCGTAAGCCTCCAGGTTTCTGCCCCGTAGGTGAGTACTGGTAAGACACAGCTATTATATACTTTTCTCTTGAGGGATAATGGCAACCTGCTGTTCATGATCTGAGAATGCGTGCCAAATGCTCCCCAGCCCATTCTTATTCTTCTGATTATTTCCTTCTCATGATCCGGATCCGCCGTCACTACCTGCCCTAAGTAGATGTATTCCCTTACGACTTCCAGTGCCTCGCTGCCTATTGTAAATTGCTGTCCTCTACCGAGACTGTTAAGCATTACTTTAGTTTTCTGCAGATTAATTTTTGCTCACATGCAGTTCTTCACAAATCTGCGTTCCCAGCCGTGTCTAAGGAGCGCGTCGATGAATCTTCGGATTCTTTTGAATCTTGTTCGCTGCCCCGAGTCGCCTGACAGGCGCTTCAGTGAGCTAGAAAGCTCAAATTTCAAGTCTTTACCTCCGCCCCCTGTTTTGCCTGGTGGGTGCTTAGCTGAACAGCAAAGCTCAAAAGTAACTTCGGAGCCATTGCTGGCACCTATAACGGGACTTACATGGCAGTCAAGAAGGCGGCACCAGAAACCACACCACTTTTATGATAATGTTTCATGTGTTCATAGTTCCTGTTATTCCTTTGCATTTCTATGTTACATACCTGGACAGGTGTGCAGATATTTTTTGGGGCTGCTGTGCAGTTCATTGCGTTCTTAGTATTTTCATGTTTGTTCTATTACAGTGCGACTATGGACATATGTTTGCACTTTCTTGTCTTTATCTGCTTCGCAGTGCAGTTGCAACATAATTTTCTCGTTTTGCGTGTTTGTATTTGCATTGAACAAAAAATGAGTGCTCTATTTTGTCACATTTCTTTTTGTTCTGCAAGGGGGGAGAGTTGGGAGTTACTTTGGCATTGTATAATGTACACCATTAACGAATGTATAGTGATGTTCCTTCCCCTGTCTTACTTTCAAAAAAGAGGGAGATGGTGTTTTTTCGGGGCTTCGGTTTCAGAACTGAAACCCCAATATAAGACTATGCTTTGCTATAAAAAAGCTTACTGCTTTTGTTGTTCATTGCTCAACCATGTAAAAAATGAATGTATGTCACTAGAACGTGTTTCCTCGAAAAATTTGTGCTTGTTGGTGTATGATAGAATTGCAAAAAAAAATGGTTAAAGGAACAAAAAAGGGATTTTAAACATCAGCTTTATGCACGAAAATGTTTCAAGGGTTCGTTTTCCACAGATTTTTAGTTTGTCCCCTCCAAACTTTTGTTCTTGTCTTCTTGTGTGCACCTTTACTTTTTCTACCTTGTGCAGCACTAGTGCAGTCAGAGAAGGACTTTGGCAAATGCTTTGGGAGATAATTTTTTAATTGTGCGAAGGCCACATTCCAATTCAACTTGTGTCATCTGTAAACAAAAAGGGGTTCTCTAATGCGGACTCAGCTAGCTAACCGCGCACTTGGCTAAAACACTAGCTCAGGCCGACAGTGGCCCGCGAATATGCCACTGTGGGCCAGAAAACGCGACGCAAAGCAAGGCTCACGCGTAGACTCGTCCCAAGCGGCTCCCACGCAACAAGGGCGCCTCGCGAACTTGGGGGAGCAAGCAGACACACAACCTTTCTCTTTGAAATGCAACTTTACTCTCTCCGACACAGGCTACTGTACACCGCCAGGGTCGTAAAACGCGGGACTCGAGGCGGAGGGAGATGCCTGCGGTCAGCGAAGGGGGGTCGAACCAGGAGTGGCGACGAGGCTGCAGGCATGCAGCCCGCCGTTTGTGGGACTGTCTCCTCTATGTCTTCCAGGCACCTCGATTTCTTAGAAAAACAGGGTCTTGTAGTGAAGGCGCGGTGTTCGTTGCTTACACTCGACCATCCTGCACGATCTCGTCCCGAGAGAGTCTCGTCATTCTCACTCGCTGTTCGACGCCAATTTAAACTGTTTCATCTGGCTTACATGGGCGCTCGTAACATGGTCTGGCCGCGTCGACACCTTCGATATTCGTAGGTTCTAGATGCGATATGTGTCTGCAGGCAGCACCTCTATAACAATGTGCGGGCCTCTGTGTTTAGGTTGCGTGTTCGTAGGCTGTCCTGTGTCCTTAACTGTTTGTGGCCACGGAGGCGGCGGTAGTCGATCACCCTCTTGTATGCGCAATCCTTTCTTCTGTGCAAGAAGAACAGGGCTGCTGTACTGGAAACTACTGTCACGGATTAATCCACATGATTTCAGCTCATCAGTAATGTGCTTCAGTACCCGCCTTTCATAGTAAGAGCTGCGGTATGGTGGCTGGAAAACCGGCTTGCTTCCAGGGAGCTCCACGATTTTCATTTCAGCAATGCCGGTGCACCCCAGTTCTTCGATTTGCACTGCACAACAATTATTATGCTTGTTAAGCAACACGCAGGGCTGTGTTTTCTCTTCTCCATAGACGATCGAGCCAACATTACTGTCACTTTGGCTTATTAATTGCAGCGCATGGGCCTCCTCATTGGCAGTCAGTAAAACTTGCTCTGGCATGTTGCAAGGAGCGGGTGTACACTTGAGTTTATTACCTTGCTTCATGGGCAACTTGACGTCGCTGTAGTTCGCAACCGGGTCACTGAAAACATCAGGTTCATCAAGGGAAGGCGTTCCCGACACAGACAGAACCGTCCGAGGGGCAGCCTCAACGCTTTCGCGACCCTTGACGACCTCTCTGTCTTTCCAATTCTGCAACAAGACCTGCCAGCTCTTGTGCTTCCCTTTGGTTTAGCAAATGGGCACACCCACCACTACGGACCAGAAGCAAATCGGGCAAGTCAATCACATCCGTACCAATGATGACGTCCGGTCCAACAAAGGCGTCGTCACTGACTATGTAAAAGTGGGCGGCGGGAAGATCAACATCATCGACGTGCACCCTTAAGTCCAGTTCGCCGAGGGATGACCGCTGTCCACCCACACCGCGTATGGCCGCTCCGGGAGGTACCGTAAGCTCCCTGTTCGGCTGCACGGATGGCGTCAGCTTGATCAAGCTCACATCGGCACCCGTATCGAGAAGAGCGGCATCCATTTGCCGTCAATGCAAACGCTTTTGTACAACCTCTTTGAAGGCGTGGTGCGTACAATATTGGTCACGTTCTCTGAGCGGCCCTGATTCGGACAAAATTTCGCGCTGTGCCCATCGTAATTGCACTTCGTGCAGTGAAGTGGCCGCCGTGGCTCAGAACACTGACGCGACAGGTGGCCTGTTTTTTAGCAGTTGTAACAACATACTCCGTCCGCGTGTCGCACTCCTCGCACGGTACTGCTGCGTACAGCATCGTCTACTTCTATTGACGAAGGAAATGGCTGGTGGCCACTGCTCGGTCGGCTTCGGCTGCTGAATCTTTGTGCCGATGGGAATTGCTTTTCGTGGCTTTCTGTAAAATTTTCATATGCTTTGATAGCTTGAAGCAACTCGTCCACACTTCTGTAGCTTCTGTCCCGCAGCGCGAAACTCAATTCAGTCGACCAGAGACATCTGACAATCTCAGTAATTGTGTCCGGCAGACTTAGCTTGACCCTGGTGCACATTCGTTGCTTTTCTCTGACGTACTTCGTCACCTCCTCATCACGACTTTGAACTCGTTCGGCCATTCTCCTCCATAAGTCCGGCAAGCTTTCTTCAGTCACGAAAGCTGATTTAAATGCAGTTTCGAACTCTTGCCACGACTGATGCCTTGTTGCTGACGAGATTAGCCAATCCTTAGCGGGGCCCTGCAGCTTGAGGTGAATTGCAGTTAGGCGTTGTTGTTCAGACCAGTTAGCTAAGTCCGCAATGTGCGAAAATGTTTCCAGCCAATCTTCAGCACTGATTTGGGCGCTGTCCCCGTTAAAGCTTGCGATGGCGGTAGAGGGGTCCGGACTCACATGAACAGTTGTCGCTGTCGAGGGCGGATTCATCCTCTCCATCATGCGGGCCATTGCAGAGAAGGCCTCGGTGAGCTGTCCCAAGATCGCGTTGCTCGGGCCTGAATCCGGCTGGAACAACAGTGTTGAGGAAGCAGGAGTAGAGCAGCCAAGCTCCCGAATTTCCTCCTGCAGTCGCGAAAGCTGGGCGACTTTTTCTTGGAGCTGGTCTGGTGCGTTGCGATCATTGCGTTGCCTGCTGTCTCGTTGGAGCTCGGTGGCGCTTGTCACCTCCTCAGCAGCGCGCGACTGGGCAGCAAGACGTGTGTCGTACGGATGTTCGCCTTCCTGGCTCATCTTGACGGGCTTGTTGGGATTATCCCACTTCTGAATGTAAACAAAAAGGGGTTCTCTAATGCGGACTCAGCTAGCTAACCGCGCACTTGGCTAAAACACTAGCTCAGGCCGACAGTGGCCCGCGAATATGCCACTGTGGGCCAGAAAACGTGACGCAAAGCAAGGCTCCCGCGTAGACTCACCCCAAGCGGCTCCCACGCAACAAGGGCACCTCGCGAACTTGGGGGAGCAAGCAGACATACAACCTTTATCTTTGAAATGCAACTTTACTCTCTCCGACACAGGCTACTGTACACCGCCAGGGTCGTAAAACGCGAAACTCGAGGCGGAGGGAGATGCCTGCGGTCAGCGAAGGGGGGTCGAACCAGTGGTGGCGGCGAGGCTGCAGGCATGCAGCCCGCCGCTTGTGGGACTGTCTCCTCTATGTCTTCCAGGCACCTCGATTTCTTAGAAAAACAGGGTCTTGTAGTGAAGGCGCAGTGTTCGTTGCTTACACATCATATCTAGTGTGCCTGTACTGCCATTGTTGAAGTGACTGAGTGTCGCTAGAGCAAACACGTCTAAGCAAATAATAAGAAGTGATACTTTTGTAAGAAATCCAGTATCGAACTTGGCGGCATGCCTTAAAGAGCCCCTAAACCCATGTTACCTCAAAAATTTGTTGTTCAACAGTGTATCAACAACAGCAAAGTGTATTGCTGCTGTGTTCATAAAAAATTTTTGGCACAGTATCCTGTGTACAATGTGCACTTGAAATGTTAAGAGTGGTCTAAGGGCCTTTTAAGAAACATTACAGTTTGAGCAGTGCACTGTATGACAATGAATGTGTACCGGGTTGCTGTGTAGAAGTCTCCACACTTTGTTCACAAGGAAGCAAAAATAAAAGTGAATTATGTGACTCAAAGGTCACAGCACATGGACTCTGTGTACTCTGTATTGTAGAACAATTTATTGTGCTCTAAGCTAAACAAACTTTCATCACAGGTTCGGGCGATTTTCTTTATCGACACGTCTCTCGAGGTTTTCCAGCCGTTCCAAAAGCTGCTCTCTTTCTTCAGCTCGGCACTGCACTTCATACCTGTAAAGGTGTGAATTTTTGAAGGATGAATAGGTTGCATTTTTCAAACAGGCTGATGGCGCTCACGCATAGATGCCTTGCCAGACAGTGTTGCTAATTGAGCTATTAGGTCCATTCGATTCGCCTGCACCATTCCGAACCAGTTCACGGCAGTTTACGAACAACACAACACTCGGACAGCAAAGACTTGTTGCAGGCCTTATGTTTTGGCTAACTAATGTGCAGAGTGCATAAGTTTGACGGTCTGCTGTTATGATCGGCTTTTCAGGGTAAATACACACCACATTCGCATAGTTGCATCAGACGCAAGTAAGCAGGGCTCTAACAGTACTTGCACCTCTGTCCTGCACTACTGTGACCCACTTGTACACCTTCACCAAGTTGGCATCAACATTAGAGGGTGCAGGAAAATGTTGAACCAATCCTGCAACATTGCTGTACAGCTCAAGTGAATGTTAGGATGCAGCACCTCGTAACTAGTTCAGGTGGTGCAGGCGAATCAAACGGACCTACTGACAGTGCTTCGAAATGCTTGAATATCTGTAAACATAATTTTTAGTATTCAAGTTGTTAATGAGCACACAAAAAAATCAGTTTCTTGCTCCACATAAATCAGCTTCACTGAGAATTGACTGCTCCACACCGTAGCTGCGCAGCGACGCGAGGCAGCCCTTGTGCCAATATTTGAGTGGAAGAGATCAACGCTTCAACGTGCACAAGCTGTCCTGCACTGTGTACATGTGTGGCCTGGTCTTCATGGCCGAGTTTCAATGCTCTACATTGTGTGCGCATATTGCTACACATCTTAGAATTAGGTTGTCTGGCAAACATGCTCCCTGCTGTCATATTCCACGTATCCTAATATATACATTCCTGTGTGTCAGGATATGCAAAATGGGCTTGTGCAGGAGTATGCCCACTCTAGAACATGACAGTGCACCACCACCGAAAGGTTGCATTCCCATGCTCAGGAAAATGAGGTACTGTAGTTGTACATACCGTACACAATGAGAAGAATATGGGTATCCAAAGCGATAGACATTTTTTTGGCCACATCTGTACATAGAAACATACAATGAATGAAGACAGAAGTCATGGTGTCATCATCATCATCAGCCTATTTCATGTCCACTGCAGGACAAAGACTTCTCCCTGCGATCTCCAATTACCGATGTCCTGCGCCAACAGATTCCAAATAGCACCCGCAAAGCTCCTAATTTTGTCACACCATCTAGTTTTCTGCCGCTTCCAATGCGCTTCCCTTCTCTTGGTACCCATTCTGTCACCCTAATGGTCCAACGGTTATCTAATCTTCGCATTACATGACCTGCCAAGCGCCATTTTTTTTCTCTTAATGTCAAATGGAATATCGTCTACACCCATTTGCTCTCTTATCCAAACCGCTCTTTCTGTCGGTTAAAGTTATGCTTAGCATTCTTCGTTCCATCGCTCTCTGCGCAGTCCTTAACTTGTTCTCAAGTTACTTTGTCAGTCCCCAAGTCTCTGCCCCATATGTCAGCACCGGTAAAATTCACTGATTGCATACCTTTCTTTTCAATGATAACGGTAAGCTTTCAGTCAGGAGCTCATGATGTCTACCCAACGTGATCCAGCCCATTTTTGTTCTGCGAACTTATTTCTCATGGTCAGGGTTCCCTGTGATTAGTTGACCTAGGTAAATGTATGCCTTCACGGACTCTGGAGGCTGACTGGCAATCTTGAACTCTTGCTCCCTTGCCCGGTTATACTCATCATTATCTTTGTCTTCTGCTTATTAATCGTCGGCCCCATTCTTACACTCTCTCTGTTAAGGCCCCCAATAATTTGTTGTAACTCGTCTGCATTGTTGCTGGATAGAACAATGCCTTCGACAAACCGAAGGTTGCAGAGATATTTGCCGTCGATCCTTACTCCCAAGCCTTCCCAGTTTAATTGCTTGAATACTTCTTCCAAGCACGCAGTGAATAGCCTTGGAGATATTGTGTCTCCTTGTCTGACTCTTTTCTTTATAATCAACGGGACTGACTGATGGAATAGCACAGTGTGGTATAAAGGTTATGAACAGGGATAAGTGCCTCAGAAAGGCTGGCCAACGTTTCGATAGGTGGACCCATCTCCATCAAAGGCGGTCTCGTCATCCTCGGCGTGTTAGTTTTAAACTGTTAGTAGAGTGACATCACAAGCGGTTGTTGTCGGTGGTGGGTGGTTGTGAAGGGAGACTTCAAATCGAATGAGCGTTGTCACTTGACATCTGTAAACGTGGTTTCTAAGACGAGCGGACTAGAGTGAGAGAGTCGGAAGGCGGGGAGAAAAAAAAAAGAAAAACAAAACCGACACCAAGAGGGAAATGGAGCAAGAAAGGCATGGGAGGGCGTTGGGGAAGCAAGAGGTTAGGGAGATTCAGGGTGTCGTTGGCTGCATGTTTTTGTGGCACCAGCCAGCCAGCCACCACCTACTACAACCGCACGTGACGTCACTCTAGTAACCCTTCAAAACTAACACGCCGAGGATGACGAGGCCATTTTTGACGAAGATAGGTCTACTTATCGAAACGTTGGCCAGTCTCTCTGGGGCACTTATCCCTGTTCATAACCTTTACACCACAATGTTTTTTATTGGTATCTTCTCACTTTTCTTGTGTCGAATTAAGGTGGCTATGGACTCTCTGTAGATATTTTGCATGGTATTTATGTAAGCCGTCTGTACTCCTTGATTATGCAATGCCTCTATGACTACTGGTATTTCTACTGAATCAAATGCTTTTTTGTAATCTATGAAAGCCATATAGAGGGGCTTATTGCACTCTGCAGATTTCTCGATAACATGATTAATGACATGGATGTTATCCATTGTAGAGAATCCCTTCCTTAAGCCCGCCTGTTCCCTTGGTTGACTAAAGTCCAGTGTTGCCCTTATTCTGTTGGAGATTATTTTGGTACTGGGAGTAAGCTAATGGGCCTATAATTTTTCAGATCTTTAACCTTTCCCTTTTTGTGGATTAATATAATGTTTGCATAATTCCAGTTTTCTGGGACACTTGCAGTAGATAAACATTTCATATAGAGAGCCACCAGTTTTTCAAGCATTATGTCTCCTGCATCTTTGATTAAGTAGAGTGTTATTTCATCTTCTCCTGCCGCTTTTCCCCGTTTCGTCTCGCAAGGGTCTTGTGACCTCATCTCTAGTCATAGCGTAATGGGCACCAAAAGGAATGCAGAGAGGGAGGAGATGGACAACCTAGGTTATTCATCACTACTCCAGATGAAGATACCTGTGCAATATATACCACATGTACCTGTGCTTTTCTTCTTCAAAAGCGAGCTTCCGTTCGTCATACTCCAGCCTACGCTGTGCCAGGGCCAGTTCTTCTTTGCGGACAGAAAACTCGTGCTCCTCCCGTCTGGCCAGGAGCTCCAATCCAAGTTCTTGTAATGCTCGGATTCCTGTGGAGGCGGCAAAAGAAAACTGAAAATTGTTGCTGAGGTTCTAAGCAGTATGAAGATGGGCAAAACTATACGGATGCCTCATATTAACTCTTTAACCCCTAATCCCAGGCTGTGCTCGTCATGGGAGGTTGTATCAATATCGCTAATGACAAGTCAAACTCGTTCAGCTCGATGTTGTGCTGCTCCCACTGCCAAAGACGAGTTACAATCGGCATTGAAGGAAAGCTGCCCTTAAGAGCAGTTTCTTTTTTTTTGTTAATTATAACGACAAATAAATCAAGTAACACATTTTCAGAGTGAGCATATTTAACAACCTTTTCATTTCTTTAGCGATGCATTTACCTATGCAGCGACTGGCAACTTCATTTAGCGCCGCTGACTTGCCCAGACAACAACATTCTGTCATGTGAACACCAACAAAACAATGTATATGCAAAAATAAGCTTTGGAACACGTTTTTCAAGTTCGCTTGTGGTAGCTCTTTTAAAACGGCAAGCCAACGGGAACCTCATTGATGGCTATTGCTCTCCTGTGCCATATGTCGCAGAAAGCAGTTCATGTTGGCCAGTCTTCTATCTCGTGTGGAGGTCTGTTCATGTACCTCTCATATTCTTCCACTGTGGGCAGAACAATCATCCAATGAGAAACAAGTTTCTTCAATGATGTGAGAAAACTGACAATGCACCGCAGTAGTCGGAAGTCTTTCACAGGTACCTGAACATCTCTCAAGGCTCTATAGGATTTTTTCGTAGGCAGTGGCTTGACAAGCTTCTCTTAAACAGTACTTTACATTATAAATTCTCCTATGATCCCATGAAAGCATGTGATTACGTGAGCACGTGAGCAAACCGAGCAGACTTGCTCTACGTGTACTCCCGATTCAGTTTGCAATTCCTGCGGATCGCCCCCTCGCTGCGGATCGCCCACTCAGCTCAAGAAGCGCCATTCAGACAGACAACACACACCGACGCGAGTTTATTCTTCACGCAAGTACTAATCCTGAAACTTGCAAGGTGACGGCCGTGCCCAGCTAAGCCTACTCGCGATCGCCGAGCCCTGCTGCCTGAGGCTCCGCACCTCGCGCCTCGTGCCTCAAGATCCACGTGCACGCCGGGCCGCCCGACAACGGCTTTTTTAAATTATTTTTCTCTCTTCAAACGCAGCGGCAACCTAGCATTATGGAAGTTGACCGAACGAACTCCATAACAGGAATAACAAATAATGAAGCAGAGATGAACGACACGGAGCCGACGTTCGACAGCAACAGCGGAAAAACACTATGCAAGACCGGACCGCGGATGATGGTACTAGCGCGACAACAGAAGATGAAAGAATACATGGCAACGTCGAAGACGCAGAAGGAGTTCTCATGCGAACACAGCACGGGGCAGAACACGAATGATGGAAAACGGCAAGCCCCTCAAAAGCCATGGGGCCACAACAACGCAAGCAAGCCACGGCCTCACTTGCCAACGACCCCACCGCTACCAGAAAACCATTACAAGATTGTTGACAGACCTAAAGCTGGTGTGAAAGTGTCAAAGTGGAAAGATGGAGTGATAGCAAGAGGATTAGCGCAAGCATGTGGAGTCACACCCCAGGAGCTCTACGCCAAGGTGATCATACAGACACAGTGGCAACAAAACTTAATTCTGGCAAGTACCGAAGAAGAGGATCGCGCACCTAAACTAGCAGAAATAACAAGCATCGAACTAGGAACCGCAACATACAAAGTCGCACCTTACCTCAAGCCAATTCCGGGCACTGTACGTGGCGTTGTTCACGGAATAGAGGAAGGCACCACCGACGAGCAGCTAGTAGATCTACTAGCAACCACCAACAAGTGCAAAATCCTGTACGCTAGAATGCTGGGAAGATCGACGTCGGCAGTGATCACATTCGAGGGCCCGCACGTTCCGTTCTACGTTAAAGTTGGATGTACACTCACCCGCTGCAGACCTTACCGAAAGTCAGTGCAGTACTGCAGATCTTGCGGGGAGATAGGACACAGACAAGACGTCTGCCCTAATCCAAACGATGAACTATGTGACAACTGCGGAGAAAACAACGCTGATCCAAATAACCACCAATGCGAACCGAAATGTAAGCTCTGCGGAATGCCCCATGAAACGGCGAGTAGAGACTGTCGAAGGAAGCTGAAACCAGCCCCGCCACCGTTGAGAGCCAGGGAGCGGTCAAGATCGAGACAGAGACGCTTCTGGTACCAGGCCAGCGTAGTATCTATCAACGAAAACGAGCACATGATGACCATGTCACCATCGCCACAGTCACCGAATGAGGCCGAGCAGACAAAAAGATCCAGATCCAAGTCGGGATTGCGATCGAGGGAAAGACAACAGAGCGTCCCCGGGACAACGGCAACGGGCGTGGAACACGACAACACCCAGCTCAAGGTAAGCTGGGCCAACGTCGTCAAAGGGCACAATCAAACGTCGAAGGAAAATAATGGCTTTCAAACCACAAGACACTCGAGGTACGAAGACACAATAATGATTCTCCGAAGACAGAACGATGAATTGAAGCGAGAGCTAGAACAGCAAAAGAAGAAGACACAAGAGAAGGAAGCCAGCACAGAAAAACAGCTCGAATACCTGATGCGAGAAATAGAACAACTACGGAGAGAACAGACCCAGCAATCGCAAACAACCCTACCGCAGCCTTCATGCCCACCCCCACCACCATCACCAACACGACCAGAGCCATCAACACTGTCGAACCAAGCGGTGATAACCCAGAACGACCTCAAGACACTTGAAGACCGCATCAACGCCAACGTGACCGTCATGATGGAAACCACACTGTCCACAGTAACGCAGGTTATGCAAAACACGGTAACGCAGATGATACAGACTGGCTTCCAATCTCTCAAGGAAATAGAGAACCAGATTCAGGCTCTACAGACCAAAGTGACACAATCCGGAGAAAGTTTCAGTCAACGCATTCACATGCTAGAAGAAAGATATAATGCTCGCAAGAAACCTAAGTAGCCTGCGAGAGAAGCCAAGATAATGCAGACCCTCAGCGAACAAGATGGCGAGGCAAACTAAAGAGGAAGATGACTACAAGCAACACCCACGGCTCAAAATTTGGCAATGGAACTGTCATTCTATCCGAAGAGAAGCAACCTTGTACAATTCTGCAAGCAGTTTGACCCAGATATTATAGCCTTACAAGAAACCGAAGCAGAAGACTTCAAGGTCAGTGGTTACCTTACTCACGTCACTGATGGTAAAACGAGGACAGCAATCCTGACCAAGAAGGGCATCAACACTCAACGACACGACATCCAACACCGCATCGAACACACCCTCGTCGAAATCGTACCCGAGAAAAAACAGCAGCAAAGCCTCTTTGTGTTAAACGTGTACAGCCCACCAAAGGACCACCAAAAGGATCTAGACAAGCTTATGAGAGAGGTGAAGAAGCTGTGCAAGGGTAACTGGCTCATAGTCGTTGGAGATTTTAATGCTCCCCATGTGGCCTGGGGTTATGCGGCCTCAAAAAAAAAAGAAGACGTGCACAACGTAGCCCAACAACACCTCCTCACGCTACTCAACGACCCGCAGACACCCACGCGCATCGGCAACAGTGTATCTAGAAACACCAGCCCCGACCTCACATTCATACACGGACTCAAACAGTATGAGTGGAGCTGCATGGACGAGAATCTTGGTAGCGACCATTATATAGTGCAAACGATCATTCCGCACCACAAAGCAATGATGAAGATAGGAAAAGCCAAGATCACGGACTGGCAGGCCTTTCGCAAAGATGAGAGCGCCATTAATGCGACGATAGACGACATAAAAATATGGATCAGAGGAGTTGTGGAAAGAGCCGAGAAGCATACGAGGACAATCCAGCTGTCGCAAATCACCCCCGTGGTTAACCCGCACTTACTCCACCTGTGGGAGGCGCGGAGGGGTCTCGCCAAACGCTGGCAGCGTAACAAGTGCAACCGGAAACTCAAAATTCGAATCTCTAAACTGATCAAGGAAACGCAAGAGTACTCTGAACAACTTGAAAGAACGAACTGGCGCGAAACATGTATCAAGCTTCAAGGTACCTTAAGCAGCAAGCGCACTTGGGCGGTGCTCAAGACTCTCCTATCAAAGAAGGAGAAGAACGCCGCAAAACAGAAAGTGCAGTGACTCATACACAACCACCCGGGGAAAGAAGAAGACATTATCAAAGAAGTGAAGGAGAAGTTCCTCGAAACATAAGCGAAACATAACTGTAGATTCGCACTTCGACGAGTATCGAAGCAACCCAAATATAGAACTGGATCGGCCCTTCACAGAAGCAGAAATCGAGAGGGCCTTGAGCAAGCTCACCCGCAACACGGCGCCGGGGTACGACAGAATAAACAACAAGACACTCCGGAACCTTGGCGGACCCTCTGTAGATGTGCTCTTAAAATACATCAACGAGTGCTGGCAACAAGGTAAAGTACCACCGGAATGGAAACATGCCGAGGTAACCATGATACCTAAAACCAACAAGCCCATCAGCGTGCAGAACCTTCGACCTATATCCCTAACCTCGTGTGCTGGAAAACTCTACGAGCACATGGTACACAACCGCATGATCGACTATCTCGAAGACAACGAACACGTCCCAAGCACTATGTTCGGATTTAGAGCTCACCTGTCCGCGCAAGACGTGCTGCTGCAAATCAAGGAAAAAGTCATCGACAAGCTGGACACGCACAGCAAAAGAGCCATCCTCGCACTTGACGTGAAAGGGGCTTTCGACAACGTGTCACACGAAGTCATACTGCAGCACCTCAATGTATATAACTGCGGTGAAAAAGTATATAATTACATCAAAGATTTTCTGAAAGAACGGACAGCCACAGTGGGGATAGGCAACTTAAGCTCTGAGAAATTCGACATAGCGCGAAAGGGGACGCCACAAGGCTCCGTCATTTCGCTGATGCTATTCAATCTGGCGATGAGCTCACTACCCAAGCAACTGAAGCAAATAGAAGGGATTGGTCACGCAATATATGCTGACGACCTCACCATCTGGACTACGGGAGGGTCAACAGGTAAACAGCAAGACGCTCTGCAAGAAGCGGTTGACACTACGGAAAAGTACCTGGAAGCATGTGGACTGACGTGCGCACCTGAAAAATCGGAGCTCTTGGTGCTAAGAAAGCGCACAAGAGGCCGACAACCGCAGCAGATACCAGACCCGGTAGTAAAGGTGGGAGGCATCATGATTCCGCAGGTTGCGACGCTCCGCACCCTCGGACTCCTGATTCAAAAGGACGGGGCCGGGGGAGCAGAGTTGGAAAAAATTCAGAGAACAGTGCAACAAATAACCCACCTTATCAAAAGAGTGACGAGCAAAAGCCACGGACTCAAGGAAGAAGACTGCACGAAAATGATACAAGCGCTGCTCAGGAGCATCGTCACGTACGGGACCCCATACGTTGACATGAAGAACAGTCAACGAGACAAAGTAAACGCCCTCATCAGAAAATCATACAAAATTGCCTTGGGTCTGTCCCCCTCCACGTCTACAGCGAAATTACTCAAAATGGGAGTCCACAACACGTGGGAAGAGCTCGTGGAGGCGCACAACATCAACTAACTGGAGAGACTAACCCCCGTATTCAGAAATGCAACTTAAGTTGAAGCCCATGCTTGACTTGAACTAAGTGACTCCTATCATGAACATGCCGAAGGAAACGCCGGGAGCGTCTTTGGTCACGTTAACAACAGGCGTCACCAGAATCAAGTCAAGCATGGGCTTCGACTTAAGTTGCATTTCTGAATACGGGGGTTAAGCTGACAAAGTCGAGGATGAAAGGCACCTACCTCAGCGTATCCCACACGAGATCAGAGACAAGCTACACATAAGTACCATTCCCAGAAACATGCATCCCGAGTACGACAAAAAAAGGAGACAGGCGAGAATACAGGCGCTCAAGCGCATACTCGAACGCACCAACAGCAAAGAAGAAAACGTTAGATATACGGATGCAGCTGCGTACAGTACCAACGACCGATTCGCAATCAGCGTGGTCGACGAGAAGGGCGAACAACTTACAGCCACATCCATACGTGCCAAGGACGCGAGCACTGCAGAAGAGGTGGGCATAGCCCTGGCCATCGCAACGTGCAAGAAGGCCATGGTTACCGTAGTTACGGACTCGCAAGAAGCATGCAGAAGGTATATGAACAGAAGGATTGGAAAGGTAGCACTTCAGGTCTTGAACAACACTAAGATAGAAGCAGCACAAATCCTCTGGACGCCGGGACACGAGTCTCACGGGGAACCAGGCGGCGCACGCCGCGGCTCGAGATCATGCACGCCGAGCCATCTACGAGGCGCAGAGAACACGTACCAACGACTGTGACGAGGATGATGAACGCATATCCAAGAAGTACTCGGATATCTTGGCGCACTACAGGAAGCAGAGGTGTTGCTACCCGCTGCGCATAAGACGATGAGTAGGGACCAAGCGGTAACCTGGAGAAGACTACAGGCTGGAACCTACCCACACGGAACACTGCTGCACGCCATGTACCCAGGCATCTACGGGCGAGATTGCAAGTTCTGCCCGCCAGACACGCCCAACACCTTGCGCCATATGGTGCTTGGATGCAGGAATAATCGAGAAGCACCACCATCATCGCCACAAGGTGATAACATGCAGAAAGAGGCGGATTTAGAAGAAGAATTAGAAGACCAGTGGGAGGCTCTGCTGGTGACGCAAGACCCTGACAGCCAGCTGCGGTTGGTGAACAGGGCTCGGGCGGCGGCAGCGAGCCATGGCTACCTGGACTGAGGAGGCCACTCACCTTTGGGCTCAAGAAGCCTGGTCTCACAATAAAGTTTATTTCTCTCTCTGTGATCCCATGGCCTGTTTATGACTATGTTCTCATACTTTTATAACCTTGTATACTCCTATGGTCCCATGGCTTGTTTATGCCTGTGTTCTCGTACTTTTGTAACCTTGTAGACTTTGGCAGTGTTTTGCTATTTGATTACCTTTTTTCTTTCCTTAGCTACAATTCTGGGATAGCTGGCCCTTTCTGTGGTGAAACTCCCCATGTTCCATATCAAGAGGCAATGCACTACATTAACAGTAAAAAAATACAGTATGACCATTCTCTGAATACCTTAAAAAAAGAATGATGCATAAGAAACCATGCCATATGTGGAAAAAAAATGCATGTAGCACTATTGATGTACTCTGATGAGTAATAACAGGGTAAATGATTGTCCTCACCTCGTGCAGTTCCTGGAACGCACTGTCGCTTGCGTTGAGGTTGCTGCTCAGGTGTTCCGATATTGCCGTCATCCGAGGCATCCTCCATTGGCCTGGCATCCGGAGGTGCAGGGGAATTCGGCATAGGGCATTCGTATACTGGGGATTGTGACTCGGCAGTATACATGCTGCAGAGCAGCTCTGCAGCTGGTGACTCGATTTCTACAGAAGCAAAAGAGTAAAAACAAATCACTGGCAATGTAATGGCAGATAATGCATTCTGATCTGCTCAAAAAAAAAGAAAAAGCTGTGCAATACCACACTTTTTTCGCAGTAGTAAAATGTGGTGTAGAAATTATTATTACTATCTTGTGGTACTGTGTACTTTGTCCTCCTTTTGATGTTATGGAAGCAGTTGATGCAATATGCTTGAAACTAGAGCGATCACCTATTCTTTAACACGAACACCACCATGCACACAAAACGGCAGCATCTCAAAAAAAGTTGTACTGACTGTTCAATGTGAGCAGCTTCTATACAGAAGTTCCAGAAGCAGATGGCACATGAGAAATATTTTATCCAGGCTTTCCGTTCTTTCAATGTGCTTTACTGTGTGGTTGCCAAGATAGTCAGTGAAATTAATGTATCATAAAACCTGCTTGGCGATTACACTTACGAGCCTGTAACATGTCTATAAGTCATACATAACGTCCAAGATTGTGCCTGCTTTATTATGTACTGCAATATGCTACCCACTACATATGCATTTATGAACGTGTCAAAATTGCGGCTTTCCGCATGCGTCAAGCAAATGCGACACGAAGCAGTGGCCTCTCGTACTGCACTCTTTTTAACAAATGCCTCACGATCCATATAAGCAATGCAACTACGTTGTCCTACCTTCGCGAATAATGTACGTTGGAAGACCATGTATGTACTAATCGGCAAATGAACCTGTTTACGCGCGACAAGTACCGTTCAACTCTCTGTCCACGACATGGCTGGACTGCGATGCGAGGGTCTCGGCAGCGGCGTCTCTCATACGCTGCGCACTGGTAGTTGCCTTGGCAGCAGCTGACGGTCCCTGCTGCCGTCGCACCTCCGCGACCCCTTTTCGTCTCCTTGGTTTTATTTTCATTATATAACTGAATTCCCGCGCCAAGTCAGACACTTCTTGCAGCAGCCGCTGCAGCTCATCGTACTGTTCCTCGGTGCCGGACCTAAAAACAAATAGTAGGGCAAGCGTGGACGGTTTTTTTCTGCTAGAATCAACAGCAGAATCAACAGCAATCTACGCACAAATAAGAAAAGTCACTTACTTCCGCAGGTTCTCTCGGTCGTCCTGTCTGAAGTAGCCGACCAGCAGCTCAACGCGATCTTTGATTGCACGAAGCGAGACGTCCCTGCGCAGGGCTGCGACCACGTTCACGAGAAGTGTTTCCCACATGGCGGGGTTCTGAAATGGATTTATCGCCACAACCTCCCGAAGTAGAATAAGATCCTCGTGCCTCCTAAAGTGTACTCTAGCTTTGCGTTTTGCACCTCGCGATTCCAACGAGCTCGTTGACGGGCTAGCAGCACTGGGGGCAGCCATTTTGCTTCGCTAGACCCGCTTGACGCGCTCGCCGCGCTCCGCTGAGAAAGCTTTCTAGCGGAGAGGGGGCTCCCGTCCGCTCGCCCGCTCACGGCTGAACGCGTCGCGCATGCGCACTTGCGCTTCCCGCTAGCCCGCTGAGCGGAGCGGACCGTCAAAAACGTTCTGCTAAAACTGCTCAACCCAGCTCCTCAGGCGCGGCGGTGACCATGAAATCACGTGACACCGTGACGTCACGACAGAGGAGAAGTGGCTTTGGCTCAACTCTTGCAAGACGGGCTGGGTGGGAATCGAACTAGGGTCTCCGGAGTGTGGGACGGAGACGCTACCACTGAGCCACGAGTACAACGCTTCAAAGCGGTACAAAAGCGCCTCTAGTGAATGCGGTGTTGCCTTAGAAACGCGCTGTTTCTAAGGCGTGCGTCTCTTGCTCAGGCGCACATTTCGTTGCCGCGCCGAACGCTGCTTTGCTCGACGCTCACCGCGTCCAATGCGGGGCGCGTAGTCGCTGCCCTGTAGCCCATTGTCTTACACCCCTTGGCGGGTCGACGGGAACGCTGTCGCGTTCCACTCTTGAAGGCGAAGAAGTAATGCATGAGTTGTTTCTTCGTCTAGCCGAACCAAATATAGCCAAGCAACAGCAGTTCACCAGGCTAAACAGTGGTTCAACAACTAAAATAAAGGCTAGTATGCTTCGCATCCTGGGCTTAACCTTACCTAAGCCACAGCCATTTTTTTCTCCATGCTGAGTGTGGTGCGCGATGCTGAGCGACTTGAGGATGCATCGACCTGCCTTTGACCTCGATAATCGTTCGTATTGCGCAATGTCGTGCGCCTCGATTAACTCGTTAAGGGAGTTGTGAACTCCGAGCTCTAGAAACTTGTCGGTGCTCGCGTTGAATGGAACGCCGAACGCCCTCTTGAAAGCCTTTCGGATCATGCATTCTAGTTTGTTTTTTTCGGACCCGATCCACCTCAGGTACGGGGCTACATACGTTATGCGGCTTATCGCGTACGCCTGCACGAGACGGATCGCGCACTCTTCACGCATACCATTGCGTCTATTCGTGATGCGACGCAAGAGTCGGATCGTGTCATCTACCGAACGACGAAGTATTCGCACTGTCTCTCCGTTATGGCCGTTTGCCTGCCGTTTGCCTGCCCTAGGATTCTAATTTTCTCTACGTGCGGTAAGGGAGTACCATCTGCCAATGTTGTGTGTATTTTGGAATATTCTCGTTCCTCTTCGCGCAGGGTTTTACGACCTCTCCTTGTGGGTTTGTAGAGTAAGAGTTCGGACTTGGTAGCCATGCACTCGAGGCCCGTTCCACGCAAGTAATTCTGGACCGCATCTACTCCTGCCTGTAGCGTTCGCTCGACGTGACCGCCACATCCTCCCCCGGGAACCCAGAGGGTGATGTCATCCGCGTAGAGACTGTGATGTAATCCTTCTATTTCTGTTAACTTCTCGGGTAGACCAAGTAGAACTAAATTAAAGAGTAATGGTGATATGACGGATCCTTGCGGCGTGCCGCACGGACCCGTCTCAAATTCCGGCAATTCCTCGACGCCGACGACGACGCATGCGCGCCTGCCCGCGAGGAAATCTCTAACGTAATTATACATTCTTTGGCCTAGTCCTAATGTTCTAATTGTTTTTAAGATCGCTTCGTGCTTAACGTTGTCAATGGCCTTTTTATTATCTAAGCCTAGAATTGCCTCAGTGGAGCTTGTAGTGTCGTCTACGATCTGGTGTTTAAGCTGAAGCAATACGTCCTGTGCGGAGAGGTTGCGGCGGAATCCTAGCATGGTGTGCGGGAACTCATCATGATCTTCGAGAAAGTCGCTCACGCGGGTGAGAACTGCGTGTTCCATGACTTTGCCGACGCAAGACGTAAGCGAAATCGGTCTTAGATTATCGAGCGTAACTTGCTTGCCAGGTTTAGGAATCATGATAACGCGGGCCCGTTTCCACGCTTCGGGAAGCGAACCCTCTCGCCAGCACTCATTGACGTAGGCCGCGAGTCGGGAGATTGACTTGTCGTCTAGGTTGCGGAGACTCTTGTTGGTAACCCGGTCCGGGCCGAGCGCCGATCGAGTGTTGAGTTCGAACAGGACTATACAAATATCCGATTCGCTAAATTCTGCGTACAGTTTCTCGTTTGTGACGCCGTCGTACTCGGCATGCTGGCTGCTTTGGGCCTTCTTAAAGTAACGGTCACGTATTGCGTCGAGTAAACTAGTCTACGAGTCTTGTGGCCTTGAGCGGCCCGAGTCTCCTCCGGATCTAACAGGTGTCTAAAAAGGCGCCAAGCGCTCGCCCCGGTCATCTTCCTCTCGAGCTTTAGTAGTTTTCAACGATAGCGGAGTTATATTGAGGTTTTATGCTGCGAATTAGTACGTAGTTTGATATTCGTGGATTCGGTGTAGTCAGGTATTGTTTGAATCTTGTTTTGAAGTTCAACGTGGAGAAGCAATTAACAGGAGTGCTATGGATACATCTTGGTCTTCTTCAACGTGCACCTAAACCTAGATATATCATGCCTTCGCCTTCCGACCTTAAATTCGGCTGCCACAGAAGGCAACAGAGCCCACGACCTCATCCTTAGCAGCACAATGGTAACCACTTAGCCATCACGGCCTGTACGAACAGTTTCAAGCAAAAATGGCGCTCTTGCAGCTGAACCTATTGCTCCCATAAGTATTGATGTCGCTCACCTCTCCTAAAGTTTTGCGAAAAGTCTTGACTACATTTGAAGCCGTAGCTGCCAACATTTTGCCTATTCAGCAACAAACGAACTTACCTTTTCTGCTAAGTTATGCTGCGGCCGTCGGTTCTTTTCCTAGAAACACACATACTTCCAATTAACTTTATTGAGGGCGATGGCACAGCCTAATGTCGCACAACCAGAAAATGTGGTGGCCCTAGAACCTTGCCCTCTCGCATTCTGTGAGCACGAGGCAAGAACGTACATGCTGCCGAGGTCCGCAAGCGCCGCCATATAAGGTCGTCATAAGGACGACATGTGGTCGTCGGCATTTCCACGGCAGGCCTCATTCACTGCTTTATACGCGCAAGCGTCCAGTTAGAACTATCGTATCTGTGTAAAGATGGGCGAGTCTTGCGGATTCCGCAACTGTGGCGATTCTTGATGTTGCCTGTATAAGTGGTTCGCTTACACGAAACAGGCACGTAGCCAGAGGGGGGGGGGGGGGGAGTGACCCGCACCTCACCCCCTTAAATTGAGCGGCATAACCCCCCCCCCCCCCTGTCCCCGCCTGCGGATCCACTCCTCACAAACATTCCTGAAACGCCGGCGGTCACCATTTTACTGCTTTTGAATGCCTTTTGGATGCGGCAGTTATGGTCATCTCCTTTGGTGTAACGGCCAGTTTTCTCATTGATTCGGTGCCCACGCATTGAACTCTGGATGCGTTTAGTTGTCAGCATCTATTGCAACGGTCACGCGCATGGCTCATCGGACCAGGGAAGGGATTCGGTTCGCAGTCAGCTGTTATGTGTGCTTGTGGAATGAGTTGCGGCCGGTGAAAACGTCAGTTGCATTTAACTTTTCCTTTTGCTTCATTATTTCCTTGAGTGACGGCTCACCGAGACGCTGGCAGATTTTCAGAACCATATACCAGCGATATGTATATATACCTAGTATAACAAAATTGGAGTCAGTACAGCGCAAAGCCATAAGATTTGTGTATAACAAGTGTTAACGCACGGACTCTCCGACTAACCTTCCAGCTTCTTCTGGCGTTAGGACTCTATCCACAAGGGCAAAACACGCCCGCCTAAAGTTTTTGTACGAATTTCTGCATGACATATTTAAGATAAATGTGTCTAAGTATATCGCATTTTCACAGTCGCGCCCGACTCGTAATAAGCATAAATACACATTAACTGAATATTCTTTCAACAATGACTCGTTTGGGCAATCGTTTTTTTTCCACTTACGATACGCGAATGGAATCGGTTAAATCCCGATGCCATGGACGCCGAAATAGTGTACTCTTTCGCTGCAAAGTTAGAACATACATCTAACCTCTAGTACCATCGACACTGCCGCGCACTCTCTCTCATTTGAACGCTAGATCACTTTTCTTAGATTCCTGCACTTCTACAATGTATTTCCTTTCCTAACATTTGCTGGGGATGATCGTTAAAACGTGTGCCGGTTATCTTGGTGTAAAAGATTGCTTATGCTATTGCACATAATTATGTTCTTGTACTATCACTTGCTTGCTTTTTTATTCCACTCCCATTTTTGTAACCGATTGCAATCCTGCGCCTGCTTGTTCTTTGCTTTTTTATTTGCAATCTTATTTTGTGGTGTTTGCACATTGCGCATGGTCGATACGGCGTTGATTCTCTTTGCTTGGCAAACCGGTTGTAAACGATCCTCGAGGTTGTGCTTCATTTCGTGTGCGCAGCATGCACGTTTTCGAAATGTTAATTAGAATTTGTGAGTGATCTTTTCCTTAAATGCTCTGTATAGAAGCTTGCTTTCTTCTCTTTTTTCTCGAATAATAATTTGAATAAACTTTTTTTCCACAATGTACTTGATTTTGCACTGTTGAACTTTATTGTAATATTGATGTTTTTGCTTGAAAAACTGCTTAACCCACGTTTATTGCTTTATTGCTACCCTGGCGGATGTGCTTCGATATTTCCATGTCGATTCTTTTTTGTTGTTGTTGTTTTTCTCTTTTTCTTTTCAAACATGATTGTCTTTGTAATGCCCACCTGCTATCCTCTACACTGAGAGTGGCAGTATTGAAAATAAATAAATAAATAAATAAATATGGGTTATATAAGGGGGAAAATAAAATTATGCCAAAAAGGTCCATCATCAAATCCTGCAAAAATCCTTAAACCCATAAGCAATATGACTGTCGCCCATTATCTCGTCTAGTTTTTCCCTAATTGTACAGCACATTTAGTACTAAATTGGCAACTGGAAAGAAGAGTCGCAAGGAGTTGAGAAATTGATCTACTATAGGAGAGAGCCAAGGCAACAACCAGACTGGAAGGAAATGCGAAAATTAACAAGTTTAACCTTTGCTTTTGAACATATTTATGGATCAACTTATATTTATTTAAAACGGAAGTAGAGAAAACGCTGCCGGAAGAAGAGAACAATTCCGTGTGTTTTGAATGACGCTGCTACTGCAGTTCTGCAGTAGCAGTACTGCAGTGACTGCAGTACTGCAGTCAAGCCGCCTGACGTAGCCACTTCTCTGCTGTGCTTATGTGGTTGTTTTTCTAACTTTCCGCGGTGGGCACAGTACGTCTAGAAACGCAGCGCTCTGCGTTCTACGCAGTTGTATGGGACTGGCGGCCACGCATCGTTACGCAACTTCCCAAAGAGCAATACCAGTCGGTTTTGGCATTTGGTAGTGCAGTAAAAGAGGGACCCAAAAGGACCCCCTCTGATTGTTCTGCAAATATGTATTTCTCTTTAATTCTTGCAGAGCTAATCCAGAAAACGCTACTAGAAATCATAATTTTACCCTTTCGCTTTTTTACTTGTTCTTGGCAGTGTTCTTGCTGCGCTTCTTTCCTGCGCGATTCCATTTCATGTGCTTTTTTCTTGTTCGCCAAGTAAAACAGAGGTGAATTTCACAAGCGCACCTTTCAGATACACCATATATCATTAATTTTTTGCGGGTTTACGCGTCTTTATGGCGTATGGCGGCATTATTCACATTTATACTAATGAAAGTACCCCCTCATTTGCATAGAAAAGCTACCTTGGGTTGGCCCCCTCCACCAAAATATGACACCCTCGGTACGTGCCTGACTCGAAATAAACAATGTTGTAAGTCAGCGCCTGTGTGTACCACGTATTTCTGGGTCCTCGTCCTTTCTTGTGCTACAAGTTTCATGATGTCCTACCAACACGCCCAAATCACTGCGTCAGTGAGAAGCGTAGTGCCGCACAAGATGGGCTGTGCGGCGACGATGTGCACAAGATGCCGTCGGCGTAGCGGGGTTCGTCTGTGTGAAAGCGATGTGCGCTACTCACAGCGTTGTGTTCCTAATGTAAACCGTGTACCCACATAATCATATTAGAAAATATTAACATGTAGGATGAAAACACGTAAAGAGCTGCGCTCATTATTGAGTATCCTAATCGTCGGTGCATTTTTGCAGTTCTAATTTGCGCACCGCCATTTGTGCGTCACGATCCGAAGTGGTGAACTACTTCGTTTCTGTGAGAACGGATACCTGCACGTTGTACATAATATGCGTCGTGTTTCAATTTCGCGTTCTCCAAAATTATGAGGACTTCACTTACATGAGCAAGGATCGGGAATATTTTCTGCGTGATTTTCAGTTTCTTTTTTTTTCAGGTCACTTACATGAACAAGCATCGGGAATATTTTCTCCATGATTTTCAGTTTGTTTTTTTTTTCAGGTCGCAACCGCGTACACTGATATCGGGTCACAAGTTTATGTGGGAACAAATCTATCATAAAAATCATCGCCATGGATGGTGGCGAACGCAAACACCAAAATGTTGCCGTCAGGGTGGGTGCCTGAATGCCACTGCGTGCAGAAGCTCGAGCAAGGGGGCGCCGACTTCGGCGCCCTGGGCATCGCAGTATCCGTCCAGGTCATCCATTTCAACGTCGTAGGCAGCTACGCATAGTTCTGGGAACTCGTACAGCGCTCGAGACATCTGCACGCGCAACACGAATTTTTAATAATAATAATAATATTTGGGGTTTTACGTGCCAAAACCACTTTCTGATTATGAGGCACGCCGTAGTGGAGGACTCCGGAAATTTTGACCACCTGGGGTTCTTTAACGTGCACCTAAATCTAAGTACACGGGTGTTTTCGCATTTCGCCCCCATCGAAATGCGGCCGCCGTGGCCGGGATTCGATCCCGCGACCTCGTGCTCAGCAGCCCAACACCATAGCCACTGAGCAACCACGGCGGGTCCGAATTTTTCTGTCAGCCATGATGAACTGGCGTATTAAAGGAAGTTGTAGTCTACCCTTCAGCCACGTAATTGTTCGTCTCTTCATTAAAGATCATAATTCCCGATTTCCCCGTGCTGAACTTAAGACCTAGATTTGTCGCCGCGTTGTTACAGATATTCACAAGTGTCACTAAATCTCTTGCATTGTCAGCTAGTAGCACTATGTCGTCCGTGTACATTACTTCGGGGATCTTCTGTTGGAGCATTTGTCCAGTACGCATGTAAGATAAAGCTAATTCTAATTGACCGTTTTCAAGTCGTCCTCCTAGGCCCTTAACATAAAGCGTGAACAACAATGGAGACAGGACGTCCTTGCTTCAGCTCTTGGTTAATTTGCGCCAATTGATTACATTTTCCGCCTTCCCGTACAAAACCAACCTTTCTTTGCAAATCCCCCTGCGCCCCTCTTGCTGACCGTGGCTGCCGGTTGCTGCCTCTGATGATGATATGTGGTGTTTTGTGGTGCAAAGAGCAAGTATGCCCAAGAGCGCCAGGCTATTGCTAAATGAGTTAATGTAACGATGAATTACGACTTAGATATGACGTGGCTGTAACGAGGCCTTGAAATACAGTTGCTTTAATGTGCGGAAAATGTATATGCAATAAGATAGTGGCAACGATTAATGAAGTGTAAGAGCACAAAAGACACACTGTGGAAGGATGACACGATCTATTAAAGTATCTCAGAGAAGCTATACTGCCCTAACTATTTAGGGTTATGGTCAACGTTAATCTAAATTGGAAAAACGCATCAAGAATAAGCATAATCAACAAAAAGAACAGATTTTTGCCGAAACTTTTTCGCCACTAGGGGGAAGACCCCAGCAAAAAACTGCAAGTGGGCTTCGCCCCAAGATAACCTAAGGCTTCGTTTTAAATTACTAGAGACAGCACTAATGATATTCGTACCATAGGTGTAGATTTCGTTTGCCTTACATCACATGTGTGACACCACACTCCTGGATATCTTGCATCGGCGTGTAACCTCTGACTTTGCTTTCAAAAGAGAGTGAGCCGCGTGCGAAACGTTTTCCTCGTGCAATGTACCTGCTATCAAGCAACAAATAAGGCTTGCTGCCTGTCGTTCATCGTTGGCCGAAGACATTTACCTAGGAACTTCGTACTCAATACTGACGCTCCGCAAGAAAAAAAATTTCTGGCATGTTGCCTGGCTGTCCGGAGGGCCCGTGAACGAGCGGAGAGGCATGGCCTCTCTGTTCCGACATGGGAGTAGCCAGCGGCTGGGTAGGGACCTGCAGGCCCCCGCTTAGCTCCTCAGGACCCCAATAAAGTCGTTTGCTGCTGCTGCTGCTGGCATGTTGCCTGTAGGCAGCACTCGCCAATACTAGGCCCTTGAAACACAAGCGACTGGAGGCATGTGCTGCACAAATTATTACCCCAGCAAAATACTCAGCCGAGAGGATGGGCTGCAAATTTCTTGAGCTAATAACAGGTAATACAACATCATAAAATAATCATAGAACAGCTTTCGAGTAGCAAAACGGTTCCGCACCAAGAAACATTACTGGATGGAGAGGGATATGTTCGGGGTATACTCGAGGAAAGCATTTCTTTCTTTCAGGTTCTGCTTCCGAACACGGAGGACGTGTCTTCAGGAGAACGTGGCGGACGGTCAGCCTCTCTCCACACCTACCGCCGGTTGGTGGTTCATTACCAGTCTTCAGAAAATTTAGTAGCATTTCTGGGTCCTATCGTGAGTCACCAGAATAGGAGATATTTTGTCACAGTTTCGTTGCAGAGGTCAGAAATCTTACCGCGGCTAAATTATGTGAAGCTTATTGTTCGCTTAAAGGAACCACAAGTGTTGCCAGTGGCTTTACAGTTGCTGTCGTGGGAAAGACATAAGATCTGTGGCAGGGGCATCAGCGGTAAGAATAACACCTTGTGATGCTATTGATTTGGCGATTTCATCGGCAAGCATATTACCATTGATTCCTCTATGCCCGGAAAGCCAGCATATTGTCACTTGTATACGATATGAATAAACACACAAGAGTGAGTAAAGCTTAATGAAAACAGGATTTTTGTGCTTTTGTAACATTATTACCGCATTTATAACACTCAACGAGTCTGTGAATATTACTGCCTTTTCTAGTCTTAAAACTTTTATGCGTTTCAGCGCACAAAATACTGCATAGGCTTCTACAGTAAAGATACTTGTTTAGGCGTTCAGATTCACAGAAAGAAGGACCAACAGCCGCATAAGATACGCCAGCATGTGACTTCGATGCGTCTGTTTAGAATTCAGAGCAAGAGTACTTAGATTGAAATTCATGGAAATACATTCGGACTTTGAGCTCTGGAACGTACTTCGTAACGTCTACGTTCCGTCTACATGACGGAACCGTTAGCAAAGCATACATCCTCATTTTTGTAGGACATCCGGCTAACGCGAGCTCGTTATTGAAATAATTGAATTTTTCAAAATAAAATGCGTCAGAGAATTCGTAAAGTATGACTTACGCACAACCAACAGGCATGATAACATCGGATTTTAATTCGAATGTACTAGAAAGCATAATTTTGTTACATGGAAGTTCGAAAACAATACTCCTTTTTCAGCTGCCACTTTTTGGGTGAGCCAACAAAAATCCCGACCAACTAGAGGGTAACAGCTTGGCTATAAAGTGAAAATAAGCTCACGTAGCCCTTTCTGGGCGCCATGACACGAGTGCTTTTTTGGTTTTCGTTTTTGTGAAGAGCTCGATAAAATCGTGCCACTCCTTAGGTCTTGGCTGCACCGTCACGGTAAGTGCTGCTTCCATGGCCTCTTGCAAGGCGCTAGATGCGCACTCTTGCGCATGTCTAGCGTCACATTCTTCCCTTCGGCGTTAACCGGGAGAGTGACGCCAAAGGGAACAGACGTGCCAAGTGGACGTGCTTTCTCAGCGTAGCCGGGGCAGCGCACCAAAATGATAAGTGTTTTTATTACGCGATAGCCATTATACGGACACTCCAGGCGCATTCCTGCCGTCGGCGTCGCCGTGAGGTTCCGTATAAAGTCCAAGGGTGATAAAAAAATTGGAGGACGCTTAAGCTTCGCCTTCAAGAGTGGAACTCGACAGCGTTCCCGTCGACCCGCCAAGGGGTGTAAGACAATGCGCTACGGCGCAGCGATCACTTACGAGGTGCCCCGCATCGGACTTCGCACCCACGAATCACGCGGTGAGCGTCGAGCAAGCAGCGTTCGGCGCGTCAACTAAACGTGCGCCTGAGCAAGCGGAACGAGCCAAAGAACTAGGTGTCTCGGAGGGGGAAACGATGTACGCCAGCCAAACGTCGTGATCGGCACGGGCAGAGAGATAGACATATAGTGAACTAAAGAAAGGAAGGACGCTTGATTCTGCAACCCGTGAGGGAGCACGGCGAAGAGTCGTCAGGGGAGAGGGAGTCCGGGGACGCGCCTCGCACCGGTCCCCGCACAGCCCCAATGCGCGCGTGGCGCGCCACCTGTCGTGGCAGCGCCGTACATGGAGAGGAGGGGGGTCTTCTGTGTTTGCCGGAAGATGGCTCTGCATGTGCGGAAAGCGCAGAAGAAATGTAGCGGAAACGCACTTCGCTACTCGTGTAACTGCGACTTCTGTAAGTAATATGTTCATAATTACCGATATACACCGCAGTATAACTTCCTATGGCTCGTTTCTAGGGCAACACCGCACTCACTAGAGGCGCTTTTGTACCGCTTCGAAGCATCGAACTGGTGGCTGAGTGGTAGCGTCTCCGTCTCACACTCCGGAGACCCTGCTTCGATTCCCACCCAGCCCCTCTTGCAAGTTGTTTTTTTATTCATGAAGTGCCTCCCGGGATTTATCTCTCATGAGAACGACGCCGACGACACCGGCTTTTCTGCGACACCAGCTCCTTAATGCTGTCGCGTTATGAGCTGCGCTCCGTATGCTGCATGCACGAATGAAGGCGTGCGAGAGTGGACCGGCAAACACGGCTCAATCTCGTGTGTGCGAGAAGCAAGGCAGGCCGGAAGCGCGCCCTCTCCTGTCGCGCGCGAAGCAAGGGAGTGAGGCGAGGCAATGGGAGCGGTCTTCTCCGGCGGCTGCTGCTTACAGCGCGGCCGTGCGAAGCGGTATCTGGAAAGCGATCTGCGACATGACCAAAGTACGCGCCCGCGCGGGTCTCATCTTCAAAGCAATCTGAGATGTTCGCAGAGGCGTGTAGTGCCGGTAGCTTCGTATGCACTGAGCTTTCGACGTTTCGTTCGCACTGAAGCGAGAGATGCACGAAGGTCAACTCGCTCGTAGCTGCTGCCGCGATTCCTCACTGCTGCGTTTTCACAGCGGGCTTCCGCGGTCATCAAGCGAGACATCTTCATGTTGGCCTGCGCGCGCGTGACACCGTGCTTGTTAAGTCAGTTAGTAAGCGAACCTCTACAAGTTTATACAGCCGATAAAACTGTAATCCTTCATCGTATAGCTATCTACCAATTTGCTGTCGCGATAGATGATACGGCTTTCGGGAAAAGTTTCTTAAACTTATTTTTCACTTATTTCAGGGACTCTCCGCTAGGGGGCTGTGGAGTACTGACGTGCCTCACATGGGCTCCTGAGTCTTGCGCTCGTTTCTACAGAAAGGCCACTCAGCCCTTTCATTTTGCACCGACAGAATCGGCAAGCTGCAAGGAACAAGCGGATAGCGCCTACTTTAAAGGTGAGTGCGTTTTGGTCAAGATTTCGAGCTTCATCTTCACCGACCATCCCGCGCCTTGCTAAGGCTAACGCCACGCGAGACCCCACCGGCCCACCGGGGAGAACCACCGTCGCACGTGCAACAGGCACATGGTGCGCGTGAAAGGAGGCCGACAGCGCTCGCTGCCGCACGTGCGTTGCACGTGCACTGTGTGTCGAAGAGGAGGCTCGGCGCTCGCAGGCTCTGCGGCTCACAAGCAGACTTTGAGATGAGCCAAGAAACACCCGCGACGGACGCGACGTCAAGCGAACGACAAGAAGAAACAAGCGCCATGCATACAGACTCAGCGGAAGAAGCCGACGTCGCGCAATCTTGGACCTACGATAAAAACAGTGGCAGAACAATAGACCTCAACGACCAATAGCTGACATGGGAAAGGAAAGGCAAGAAGGAAATCATGCGCGTCAAAGCCCCCGCACTGACCCAATCCACACAACAGCCAGCCATGCCGCCGCCGCCGCGCAAATCCACAATGCCACCGCTCCCTTTGGACAACATCAAGATTGTCTGCCGCCCACAAGCTGGCCTTGAACTCGCCAAATGGTCACTCGTCGCAGTCACTCACGCAGTCGGAAGATCCAGCGGAATATTGCAAAAAGAATTCCACGACAACGTGCGAGCACCAATGCAAAAAGAAGAAAACCTCATCATTGCAAGTACAGCAAACAAGAACTACGCTCAAAACTTAGCCAAGGACACTAACATACAGCTTGGAGGCAACATTTACAACGTCAAAGCCAACTGTCGTCTACCCGAAGATGTCAGCGAAGGTGCTATCTACGGTATCACGCCGGGGACTTGCAGTGCGGAACTAATGGATGGAATTCGAGTGCCAGCACGCTATACAGTCCTCAACGCCCGCATGCTCGGGCAGTCCACATCGGCGCTCATCTATTTTGAGGGCCCACACGTCCCCTTCAACATCATTTATCAGAGCGGTGACTACCGATGCAAGCCCTACCGCAAATTAGTTCAGCATTGCCGAACCTGTGGCAACCTCGGACATCGTCAAGACATTTGCCCAAAACGAACCCCAAATTTCTGCTACAAATGTGGCGAAACAAACCAACCCCCGAACCATGACTGCCATCCCACGTGCAGGATTTGCGGAGGACACGAAACGGCTGCGAAAGAATGCAAGAAAAAGCTCAAGCCCAACCCACCGCCTTACCAAGTAAGACAGCAATGACAAAACAGGATCCAAGAGCGAGACAGTCGATGGAGCTCCAACCACAATTAGTTCCCTGAACTAGGTGCTGCGTGGAGCTCCAACCGCGATGAGTTCCCTGAAATAGGTGCTGCCAATGGGTGCGCCGCCGACTCAAGTGATTCCTCCAGTAGCAACGCAAGGACTAGCAGACCCACGTCAAGATCACGATCAAGATCGTGGTCGCGTTTCCGAAAACGCCTGAATTACGCTGAAGTGGCCAGCACCTCAGGCAGTGCAGGCGTCGGATCAGCAGAAGCGGTAAACTTAAAAGCCCTCGAGAGCAAGCTACAAAATCAACAAAGTCTCATAGACGGACTATTCCAAAGATGCAAAGCATATGAACAGGGAAGCAAACAATCATTTACAGCGCTAACCACGGGGGCAGTTGATTCCGCTATCGAAGCTAGAGTTCAAAAGCATCTCCAAGCTTTCGAGGGGGTCTTCATAAAGAACATCCTTGCCCTGATTGAAAACATCACCAAGCCTATTGTCGAGAAGATTGCGGCCCTTAACACCCAAGTGACCACCCTCGCAAATCAATTCACCACTCTCGCAAGCCAGGTTACCGGCCCAACAGCCCAGGTCAACAATTTTATAGCACACGCAAAGAACAATTATGTCACCAAGTCCTACCTCGACAGCCTTCTCAACACGACAGAGCAGGGTAGAAAGGAGGCTCGCACGAACAGTCGTAATGCCTCCCGCTCGATCTCACGCAACCACGAAGCTGCCTGTGAAGCTGAAGATCCTCATGATCATCATCATCAGACTGGTTACGCCCACTGCAGGGCAAAGGCCTCTCCCATATTTCTCCAACAACCCAGGTCATGTACTAATTGTGGCCACGCCGTCCCTGCAAACTTCTTAATCTCATCCGCCCACCTAACTTTCCGCCGCCCCCTGCTACGCTTCCCTTCCCTTGGGATCCAGTCCGTAACCCTTAATGACCATCGGTTATCTTCCCTCCTCATTACATGTCCTGCCCATGCCCATTTCTTTTTCTCGATTTCAACTAAGATGTCATTAACTCGCGTTTGTTCCCTGACCCAATCTGCTCTTTTCTTATCCCTTAACGTTACACCTATCATTCTTCTTTCCATAGCTCGTTGCGTCGTCCTCAATTTGAGTAGAACTCTTTTCGTAAGCCTCCAGGTTTCTGCCCCATAGGTGAGTACTGGTAAGACACAGCTATTATATACTTTTCTCTTGAGGGATAATGGCAACCTGCTGTTCATGATCTGAGAATGCCTGCCAAACGCACCCCAGCCGATTCTTATTCTCCTGATTATTTCCGTCTCATGATCCGGATCCGCCGTCACTACCAGCCCCAAGTAGGTGTATTCCCTTACGACTTCCAGTGCCTCGCTGCCTATTGTAAATAGCTGTTCTCTTCCGAGACTGTTAAACATTACTTTAGTTTTCTGCAGATTCATTTTTAGACCCACTCTTCTGCCTTGCCTCTCCAGGTCAGTGAGCATGCATTGCAATTGGTCCCCTGAGTTACTAAGCAAGGCAATATCATCAGCGAATCGCAAGTTACAAAGGTACTCTCCATTAACTTCTATCCCCAATTCTTCCCACTCCAGGTCTCTCAATACCTCCTGTAAACATGCTGTGAATAGCATTGGAGAGATCGTATCTCCCTGCCTGACGCCTTTCTTTATTGGGATTTTGTTGCTTTCTTTGTGGAGGACTACGGTGGCTGTGGAGCCGCTATAGATATATTCCAGTATTTTTACATATGGCTCATCTACACCCTGATTCCGTAATGCCTCCATGACTGCTGAGGTTCCGACAGAATCAAACGCTTTCTCGTAATCAATGAAAGCTATATATAAGGGTCGGTTATATTCCGCACATTTCTCTATCACATGATTGATAGTGTGAATATGATCTATTGTTGAGTAGCCTTTACGGAATCCTGCCTGGTCCTTCGCTTGACAGAAGTCTAAGGTGCTCCTGATTCTATTTGCGATTACCTTAGTAAATAGTTTGTAGGCAATGGACAGTAAGCTGATCGGTCTATAATTTTTCAAGTCTTTGGCGTCTCCTTTCTTATGAATTAGGATTATGTTAGCGTTCTTCAAAGATTCCGGTACGCTCGAGGTCATGAGGCATTGCGTATACAGGGTGGCCAGTTTCTCTAGAACAATCTGTCCACCATCCTTCAACAAATCTGCTGTTACCTGATCCTCCCCAGCTGCCTTCCCCCTTTGCATATCTCCCAAGGCTTTCTTTACTTCTTCCGGCGTTACCTTTGGGATTTCGAATTCCTCTAGACTATTTTCCCTTCCATTATCGTCGTGGGTGCCACTGGTACTGTATAAATTTCTATAGAACTCCTCAGCCACTTGAACTATCTCATCCATATTAGTAATGATATTGCCGGCTTTGCCTCTTAACGCATACATCTGATTCTTGCCGATTCCTAGTTTCTTCTTCACTGTTTTTAGGCTTCCTCCGTTCCTGAGAGCATGTTCAATTCTATCCATATTGCTACGGAATAGTATTACCGATGAAGAAGAGGCGAGCAGTAAGAAGACGACGACAACGATTGGAGGCTAGCGCGGGCTGTTGCCTCTTGGCCAAGTGCGGCGTATTACGTTGTAAATATACTTGTATATAGCTTTTCATTTGCGTCTTCTTACGTAACATATCTGGTGGAGGTGGACATTCCCTGTACCTCGTCACGGAGCTTCGCAGTGGACGGTACGTCGAGCCTAGCTTCATGGCTCCCGGCGATGACAGTTCGACTCAGCCGCCTCCGACCCCTCCTGCCACTTCGACGACCTACATTTCTCTCCCTGCTCCTCGTGATCCTGGCGTATTCTCGGGCAAAGATGGGGACGACGTCGACGACTGGATCAGCCTGTACGAACACGTCAGCCGCAATAACCGGTGGGACACTACTATCATGCTCGCCAACGTAGTCTTTTACCTCGGTGGCACACCTCGAGTTTGGTTTCGGACGCACGAAGAGGAGCTCACCAGTTGGGATTCGTTCAAGCAAAAGCTCCGAGACTTGTTCGGCAACCCCTACGGTCACAAACTTGCCGCGCAGAAGGCGCTTTCCGGCCGTGTGCAGACGTCAACAGAGCCTTATGTCACGTACATTCAGGACGTCCTGGCTCTGTGCCGCAAAGTTGATGCACACATGCCTGAGTCAGACAAGGTATCCCACATCCTCAAAGGCATTGCCGATGACGCGTTCAACTTGCTCGTCTTCAACAACGTCGCGACGGTGGATGCTGTTACCAAAGAGTGCCGCCGCCTGGAACTCGCTAAAAGCAGACGTATCGATCAGCAGTTTGCCCGTTTGCCCAACACCCCAGCGACTTCTTCCTGTGCCGACGCTCCTCGTCCCAACAACACCGGCGATATTACCAAGATCGTTCGGCGTGAGATTGAGGCCGCCTATCCGGCTGCCTTCGACTCCAGCCCCACGAACGCACCGGCAGTCACGGTTTCCCTGATCCAGGCAGTTGTCCGCCAGGAGTTCGAAAACATGGGCCTTCACACCATCTGCTCGGCCCATCACCCTGATACCCATCCGGCTTCTTCGATTCCGTCCCGTCCCGCATCGTCTTACCCACCACGTTTCCGCAACCCAGCTGAATGGCACACTGCTGACGACAAGCCCATTTGTTTTCACTGCCGTCGCATCGGGCACATTTCTCGGCACTGTCGAAGTCGCTGGACTTCCCCGACCCGGTCTGCTTATACTGCCTATTCTCGCCCCTCGGGTGGCCCTTCTCGTCCTTATGCCGCACGCTCCGATAATGCCGCCACTGACTCTCCTGCGCCGAGCCGCCCCTATTCTCGTTCACCTTCGCCCCAAGGACGACAATCTCGCTCTCCCCAGCCCCGTCGCTCCTTTTCGCCGACTCCCTTCGGACGCCGCTCCCAGCCGGAAAACTGAACGATGCAGCGCCTCGAGGTGACGCTGCATTGCTCCCTACGCCGCCAAATCCTCCACTGACGTTGCCCACTCATCTGAACCTTCTTGACGTGCAAGTCGACGGTGTTCCTGTATCTGCTCTTATAGACACTGGGGCGCATTTGTCGGTAATGAGCGCGGACTTTCGTACCCGCCTGAAAAAAATAATCACGCCCGCCACGACGCTTGTTGTCCGTGTCGCCGATGGCGGAACAGCCCCCGTAATTGGTATGTGTGCCGCCCGCGTCTCCTTCGCCGATCGCTCAACAGTCGTGCTATTCACAGTCATCGCCCACTGTCCCCACGACATCATCCTCGGCTTAGACTTCCTCTCCGCACATTCTGCTCTCATTGATTGTTCCGCCAGTACTCTCCGCCTTGACCTGCCTGTTCTGGATCCCGCTGAACCACACCCCAGTCGCCTCAGTTCCGTCGACTTTGTTCGCTTGCCACCTACGGCACTGACTTACGTTGACCTAGTGTCATTCCCACCAGTGCCCGACGGTCACTATATCGCGGCTCCTATACAAGACGTCCTCCTTACACACGGGATTACGGTACCTCATACCGTTTTATCTATTACGGCTAATTGCGTCTGCCTGCCAGTGGTCAATTTTGGCTTGACGACACAAGTGCTGCCACGCGGGATGTCTCTGGCCCAGCTTTGCTCATTCGAAGATCACTCAATAGCATCTATTGAGGTAGACAGCAATTCAGCCGATCCTCCTCTACCATCTCAGTCGACAACTTGCACCATCGCCGACTTACAGAAAATGATTGCGCCCGACATGCCGTCCGAGCACGCTCGTGAGCTCTACCGCGTTCTGTTTTCCTACAACGATATTTTTGACTTTAACGATCGTCCTTTGGCCCAAACTACAACTGTTAAACATCGCATTAATACCGGCGATGCCCCTCCTATTCATCGCCGCCCGTATCGAGTGTCACCGGCTGAGCGTCAAGTTATTCACGCTGAAGTTCGCAAAATGCTTGCCAATAACATCATAGAACCGTCATGTAGTCCATGGGCGTCAGCGGTTGTCCTGGTAAAAAAGAAGGATGGCTCATGGCGCTTTTGCGTGGATTATCGGCACCTTAACAGGGTTACCAAAAAGGACGTGTATCCCCTACCTCGGATCGATGACGCCCTTGACTGCCTCCATGGTGCTCGCTACTTCTCTTCTATTGACCTCCGCTCCGGCTACTGGCAGATTGCTGTGGACGATCTCGACCGCGAGAAGACTGCTTTTGTAACTCCGGACGGTCTTTATCAATTCAAAGTGATGCCGTTTGGTCTATGTAACGCTCCTGCCACTTTTGAACGCATGATGGACTCCCTTCTTCACGGTTTCAAATGGTCCACATGCCTGTGCTACTTGGACGACGTCATAGTATTCTCCCCAACGTTCGCTACGCACCTCGAGCGCCTCTCGGCAGTCCTGGACGTTTTTCGTCGCGCCGGTCTGCAACTGAACGCATCGAAGTGCCAATTCGGCCGTCGCCAGATTACCGTCCTTGGGCATCTCGTTGACGCGAACGGAGTGCAACCGGACCCAGGCAAGATCCATGCTGTTACGCACTTTCCTGTTCCGAAGTGTGTCAAGGATGTGCGCAGCTTCATCGGCCTTTGTTCCTACTTCCGCCGTTTCGTGAAAAATTTCGCGGCCATAGCACGACCACTAACCGAGCTTTTGAAAAAAGACGCCCCTTTCCAGTGGGGCGATAACGAGGCCTCTGCATTCTCGCATCTAATCGACGTCCTCACAACGCCTCCCGTTCTGGCCCATTTCGATCCTTCTGCGCCTACCGAAGTTCGTACTGATGCCAGCGGTCACGGAATTGGCGCAGTACTGGCACAACGCCAACGCGGCAACGACCGTGTTATCGCTTACGCCAGCATGCTCCTCTCACCCGCGGAGCGCAACTATTCCATCACTGAGCGTGAGTGTCTGGCCCTAGTTTGGGCGGTTGCGAAGTTCCGCCCATACTTATATGGCCGACCCTTTTCCGTTATCACAGACCATCACGCGCTTTGTTGGTTATGCTCATTGAAAGACCCTTCAGGAAGACTTGGTCGCTGGGCCTTACGCCTCCAAGAATATTCGTTCTCTGTCACCTACAAATCTGGCCGACTACACAAGGACGCTGACTGCCTGTCTCGCTACCCGGTAGACGAGCCTGACGACGACGACAGTAGTACCGCCGACGGCATTTTCTCTGTGTCTGCCTTCGCTAACATCGCCGATGAGCAGTAACGAGACCTATCGCTGCGAGTACTCATCGAGCGTCTGCGCTCTACACCTACCGCCGCATCCGTTCGCCGATATGTCCTCCAGGGCGGCATTCTGTACCGAAGGAACTTCCTCCCTGACGGATCTGATCTTCTCCTTGTCGTGCCAAAACATCTACGACAGACTGTGCTATTTGAGATGCATGACGCACCTACTGCAGGACAACTTGGCGTAACCCGCACGTACGACCGCGTCCGCCGCCGCTTCTATTGGCCTGGTCTCGCTCGCTCCGTCCGACAACATGTTGCTGCCTGTGATACCTGCCAGCGTCGGAAAACACCTCAGGTGCTACCTGCCGGTCATCTCCAGCCGATCACTGTCCCTGTGGAACCGTTCTTTCGTGTTGGATTAGACCTCCTCGGTCCCTTTCCCACGTCATCCTCTGGGAACAAATGGGTAGCCGTCGCAACTGATTACGCCACCCGATACGCTATCACGCGGGCTCTCCCTACCAGTTGCGCCACTGACGTAGCGGACTTTCTCTTGCGTGACATTATCTTACTTCATGGCGCCCCGCGACAGCTGCTCACTGACCGTGGTCGTAACTTCCTCTCGAAAGTTATCGCCGACATTGTACGTTCCTGCTCCACTCAACACAAGCTGACTACCTCATACCATCCTCAAACCAATGGCCTGACAGAGCGGTTAAACCGTACTCTTACCGATATGCTGTCAAAGTACGTTTCCAAGGACCACCGCGACTGGGACATAGCCCTTCCTTACGTCACATTCGCTTATAATTCTTCCCGGCACGACACCGCCGGATTTTCTCCCTTTTATCTGCTCTACGGTCGCGAACCGACCTTGCCCCTTGACACGGCACTTCCTCCTGCTTCGATCTCAACAAGCGAGTATGCGCGCGACGCCATCGCTCTCGCCGACCATGCACGCCAGCTTGCCCGTGCTCGACTGACGGACTCGCAAACCACTCAGCAGCGTCAGTACAACGCCCGCCACCGTGACGTACAGTTTTCGCCTGGTGCGCTCGTGCTCTTGTGGTCGCCCTCTCGTCTCGTCGGACTTTTCCAAAAGCTCCTTTCGCGATACACAGGGCCCTACCGCGTGCTGCGCCAGGTGACGCCTGTGACGTACGAAATTGCCCCTGTGAGCTCAACCTCGTCATCTACTGTGGCACCTAGTGATGTCGTGCACGTCAGTAGGCTCAAGGCCTACTACACTGTTTCCAAGTCCGGCCTTCAGTCGCTCCGGGACGGCGCTTTTGCCGCCGGGGGTAGTGCTACGGAATAGTATTACCGATGAAGAAGAGGCGAGCAGTAAGAAGACGACGACAACGATTGGAGGCTAGCGCGGGCTGTTGCCTCTTGGCCAAGTGCGGCGTATTACGTTGTAAATATACTTGTATATAGCTTTTCATTTGCGTCTTCTTACGTAACAATATTATACTTCCTTATGTCAGCTGTCTTACGCTTGTTGATTAACTTCGAAAGTTCTGCCAGTTCTATTCTAGCTGTAGGGTTAGAGGCTTTCATACATTGGCGTACTTGATCAGATCTTTCGTCTGTTGCGATAGTTTGCTGGTATCCTGCCTAATGGAGTTACCACCGACTTCCATTGCAAACTCCTTAATGATGCCCACAAGATTGTCGTTCATTGTTTCAACACTAAGGTCCTCATGATGGCGACACCTAAAACCACAACAAAAAGCCCGCAAAATATTCTGCGCATCTGGCAATGGAACTGTCGATACTTCCATCCCCGGTGTGCAAACGTACAAGAACTCGTCAAACTGGACCACCCTGATGTAATTGCCCTACAGGAAACCAATACCCACAACGTCCGACTTCAAGGATACATCGCCCATGCACAAACTCAACGCACAGCCACCCTTACCAAGAAAACTCTCACAATGCAGGAACACGAAATAGAAGACATGCCCATCGAGCACACCCTAGTGGAGATCATACCGGGCAGAACAACGCAGCAAAGTCTCTTTATCGCCAGCATATACAGCCGTACTCGTGATCAACTTCCGAAATTCGACCACTTTGTCCGTGAACTGAGGAAACGAACGAAAGGCCATCAAGTTGTTATAATGGGAGATTTCAACGCCCCACATACAGCATGGGCTTATCCAAACACCACCAAGAAGGGAGCGCGAGTGCACGACACTGCTCAGCACCACAGGCTGACCCTCTGGAACGACCCATTGCAGGCCATGAGAGTCGGGAACAGTATCTCCAGGGACACAAACCCGGACCTTACGTTCACAGCGAACGTCCACTGGGCCGAGTAGAGTCGACGCTCGGACCACCACATTATCCACCTTGACATCGCGCGTAACCGGAAACCAACCGAGACTCGAGTTGCTCGAGTAACAGACTGGAAGTTCTTCAGAGGCAACCTCAGTGGCAACACAACAATCGACGACATCGACCATTGGCTCAAGAGCCTTCTCATCACTGCAGAAAACCACACCATGAGCATCCAGCTAAGCACCAACACCCCCGCAGTCGACCCGCATCTCTTTCATCTCTGGGAGACCAAAAGAAGCCTCCTGAAGAGGTGGAAGAGAGAAAAGCTCAATGGAAAACTTAAGCAACGAATCGCCCTTCTCACCATACAGGCCCAAGATTACGCGGAGCAACTTAGCAGGCAAAATTGGCACACCTTTTGTGACAGCATACAAGGGACACTCAGCACCAAAAAAACCTTGCGTCTCCTACGCGCTTTCTTAGCTACCGATCGCACCAAAATGCAACAGAGGCAAGATCTGCGCAGACTGATCCACAATCATGCTGGATTGGAGGATGATCGCCTTCGTGAGCTTCAGCAAAAACTTAGCAGCGACAAGCCCACTTCATCAGCTAGCAGAAAGACGTACGGCGGTGCACCAAATCCAGACTTCGATCGACCATTCACCCAGGCAGAGCTCCACGCAGCATTAGCCAAACTCACTAGAAACACCAGTCCCGGCAAGGACAGAATAACTAATAAGCTCTTACGCAACCACCCGCAATCTGCCACTACGGCCATACTACAGTTCTCCAACTACTGCTGGCAAAAAGGGGGACCTACCAGCAGCCTGGAAGCATTCGGAGGTCACCATGATCCCCAAACCCAACAAACCCCCTCGCATCGCAAACATACGTCCCTTTTCACTCACATCTTGCGTCGGCAAACTCCTCGAGCACATGGTGCACGACCGGTTAACAACATACCTCGAGGACAACGGACACTTGCCGCACACCATGTTCGGATTCCCACAGCATCTGTCCACGCAGGACGTACTCCTGCTCCTCAAAGAAGACTTGCTTGATTACCTCGATCACAGACGCAAACCATCAATCCTGGCAATCGATGTAAAGGGCGCATTCGACAACGTGAGCCACGAAGCCATTCTCGGCAACCCCGAAGATACAGGCTGCGGAGCGCGGATCTATACAGCAGCTTTTTGACACACCGAACAGCAACAGTAGGCGTCTGCAACCTCCGCAGCGATAAATTTCGGCTACCCAACAAAGGAACCCCACAATGATCAGTTATTTCACCCCTCCTTTTCAATATCGCAATTATCAACCTACCGAAACAACTGAACGCCATCCCAAACCTATGCCATGCCCTTTACGCCGACGACGTCACGCCCTGGACCAAAGCGCCTACTACTCGACAACAAGAACGCAATCTACAAGAAGCCGTCGATACTATCGAAAGATACCTCCAAGACTGCGGTCTCCAATGCACACCAGAAAAGTCGGAGCTTCTCGTCCTGAGAGCACGGACACGAGGAAGACCACATAACTATATCGAACCTGATCCTAGCGTCTCGCTCAACGGAACCAAGATCTCTACAGTCGACTCTCTTCGCGTACCCGGTCTTCACATCCACAAGGACGGATCAGGGGCGGCCACTCTCCCGCGTCTCCAACGCACACTGTCACAAGTTACGCACCTCGTCAAGAGGATCACAAACCAAAGAAGTGGTCTCAATGAGCATGACACACTAAGCATAATTCAAGCTCTCCTAACTAGCCGTATCACCTACGGAACTCCCTACTTGACGCTCAAGCCGGCAGAAATAAAAAAACTCAATGTTGTCGTTCGAAGGGCAATCAAAGTAGCCTTGTCGCTCCCACCCATGGCATCAACGGAGAAACTCCTCAAGCTCGCTGTCCGGAATACGTGGGAAGAGCTTATCGAGGCTCGTAAGATCAGCCAACTAGAGCGGCTGAAGCTCACACCCACCGGACGTATAGTTTGGCGCTACCTCAAATACAGTGAAAGCTTCATTGCAGACACAGACCAGAAAGCAAGAATCCCACCTGCAGTCCAGGACTGCATCAGCGTTGCAAGTATACCGCGCAATATGCATCCAACTTATCATAAAGAGCATCGGCAAAGCATAATTCGCGCACTCAGCAAGAAATACGGGAGAAACCCTGATACGAGGTACACCGATGCTGCCCGGTATATCAAACGAAACACCTATGCCCTAAGTGTCACGGATCACCAAGGCAAAGAACTTGCAGCTGTCACCATCCGAGCAAGAGCTTCTGAGACTACAGAGGAGACGGCAATTGCTCTGGCAATAAGAACTTGCCCTGAAGTAGCAGTAATACTAACAGACTCCCAAGCAGCAGCTCACAACTATCAAAAAGGCCGCGTATCAGAAACAGCGCTCAAAATACTAAGAAATCACATCGCACGCACCCCGCTCCCCGAAACCTACATCAACTGGATTCCAGGCCATCAGGGCATGACAAGAAATGAGGCGGCACACGCCGCTGCCCGCGAGCATACCAGCCGGGCTTTCCTGCCATCCCACACTAGGCCGGCCACCAACGTTGATGACATCGCCCTAAAGTACTCGGAGCTTCTGCAACACCACCGACTCAGCAGAAGAACGTACGCTTTACCACACAAGAATCTTAGCAAAGAGGAAGAAGTCATCCCCGCCGCCAACCGATCAACACCTACGTGCACGAAATAATGATGCACAGACTGTATCCTACGCAGTACTCGTACATATGCCCCCCTTGCGACGCTCCAGACACCCTGCAACACATGGTCCAGGATTGCCCACTGCGTGACACACCCACAGACCCTACCTCACAAGCTCCACAAGACGACTCCAAAGAAAGCCGCCCCATAGATGCACGAAAAGAGCGCCCCAACTCACCGCAGATCCATACGATAACTGAAACGTGGGAGGCCAAGCTTTCCTCCGATGACCTGGACGACCAACGCAGTCTCGTCGCCCGGGCCAAAGAGGCAGCCCAAGCCAGAGGGTTTTTGGAATAAGGAATGCTCCCACCTAGGGTGAACCGGGTTCTGACTCGGTTTACCGTTCCGGAAAATAAAAGTTTAGTTCTCTCTCTCTCACTCATTTCAGTATTTGAAGTGTTTGGTTAACCGAACAATCTCTGTGTATTTTTGATTTTCTTCAGTTTCTTGGCCTTTTTGGTAAGATGTAAGCAGGTAACCAATAATTGGATTTATTTTCTACAAGTGTATTTACTTTTTGTGCTAGGCCTTGTTAGTACAAGACGCTGGTCGCTACTAGGAGGAACCCACGCGTGCGCTGTTCGAAGTGCGAGCATTCCTATGCGTTAAAAAAAAACGCGGTTTGAATCAGTGCGCGAAGCCACCGGGGCAGTTTTTATCTGTAGTATGTGCGTGTTAGGGTCGCGACTAGAGCAGGAGAAGGATACGCTAGCTGGGCCGGTTCTAAAGCTAGAAAAGGCACTCAAGAACGAACATAAGCAAAGGAAGTTGGTCGAAGGTAATCAAGCTGAGAGCCGCCATTCCGAAAAGCAAAGGTGATCGCTTCCATTCGAGCACGGCGAACGGGGCTAGTAAGGAAGCGGGAGCAGGTAAGGAAGCTCAAACCACCACACCGGAAAGCAGTGGCGCCCACGCCAGTGATGGTCACGAATGGGCTACCGCTGACATGCCGGCCTTCGAAGACTTCAAGGCGAAGGGTGAGGACGAGACAGCGCGGAGGGGCATCGCGGCCCCGGGTGGAGCTTTCAGCGGTGAGGAGGAAAAGCGTCGAGTTCTTTTTGCTCGTGATTATAATATCCGAAAAGCAGAACGGGTGGTAATAGCGAGGTTAGGTGCGGGCGAGTGAGTCCAGATTTGCGCGCTTTCCGGGAAACAGATTAAGGAAGTGATAGCGAAATCCAAGCAACACATGTGGGACACAATGTAGGGGAGGCACCTATTGGTGAAAATGATCGGAGATATTGACGTACTGCAAGGACATGGGACACTGATCGCGAAGCAAATAGCAAATGGGGTTACTGACCTGCGGAATGTTTCAAAAGATGTGCAAATCGCAGCGTACTCTGCGCCAGAGGTTGAAAGGCAAGGCTACGCAATTGGAAAGGGCAGTGCTTGCAGTAAACAGGAAAATTTTACGCTAACTAAGGCAATGACTTTTAGGGTCATTGACATCAATCGAGAAGCGCACCGAGCAATCCACGAAGGTGCTTTCGTGCGCGGAATACATTTTAGCGATAAAATAGCAACGCCCGTTGGACGTCCATTCACGGCACCGGCAGTGCCTTGTTTAGGCGGGCCCTATGCAGTCACGAAGAAAGATTAAGTATTAAATGTAGCGACACACCAACGAAGGGCAGAACTAGATTACAAGGAGTTAGGAAAGAGCGCAGAAAGTACACAGACAGTAAAATTTGCTGCATAAACATGCCAAGCAGAAAAAGAATGGGTGTAAATTCAAACGCTGCTGCATGAGAAGCAATTAGCTTGTACGCCTTGCCTTAAACGCATCTGCGTGATTTGGAGCAGTCGCCTGTTATTGACAATTTTTTATGTGAGGGGCGCCACAGAATGACTGGGTCAAGGAAAGGCGGAGGTGTAAGCATGATAATTAAGCAGGGTATGAAGTGGCAAAATCGAAAAAAGACTTGTAAGTAGCATCTATGGATTATCGGCACGTGGAAAGGCAAAAGACGTAACTTGGAGTAGCCTACCTACGGACAGTTAGTGATAGCAAAGATAAATATAAAGAAATGATTACCTGTATTAGAAGCACTATTAATTAGTCGAATAAATTCTGCCAGGTGATATTAGTGGGAGATATGAATGCGCACATGTAGGATTTAAACGGATATACTGATTACAAGGGTTTTCTACTGCTGGATCTGCGCGATGAACAGAACCTTATAATAGTTAACAGGCAGAATAAATATCATGTACATATAACGTAGCAATGCTGAAGTAGGCAGTCATGTATCGATTATTCCTTAGTCTCAGAAACGAAGTACGGACGACTAGACCGAATGACAGATGAACATAGAAAAGGTAACATGGCTAGCGATTATAAACGTTCGAACTAAAATTTTTGGAGCTATATTTAGGCAAGACACGAACCAATAGCATCAGAATTTCTGAAAATGAACGAAAAGAAAATAACAGAGATTGCAAGAAAGGCAGAGAAGAAAATGGAGGCGTTTCTTACAACATTCTGGGAATTCTGTATTGGACAGAGCAAATCATATAAGTGGCGGAACAAGAAAATAAAGCAAGCTATATATGAGCGTAAGCAGGCCTCTAGGGATCACTGAGAAACCAAAAGGTTAGGATTACCCCAAGAAGAGCTGTTCCTATATGGAACAACCATCGAGAAAAGAAAACGCTGCCCAGTGATTTGGTGCAAGGGAAAGTTAAATGCAGAAGTGAACATGGGTGCATAATATTCGCAAACAAGACAGGGGCACACCAAAACGATCCTAAAACCATGTAAGAGCACTCGCAGCTCCAACTAAATACTTGTAAATGGCTGTAAGGGCCGAACACTGTAACATCTTTGAAGGAAACGGTGCGCTGGGGTACATCAGAGACGTTACTAGGGATAACTTCGGCACACCGGAAAGCGTATTTCACACCCAAAGAGACCCAGCAACAACAGAAAGGCAGTGAGATCAACAGAGAGGTCAAAATTTAGCATAGAAAGCGTGTAGTGGAAAAAAAGCAGAAGAAAATCTCCCTAATAATACGCCAGCAGGACCCGATGAAATATAAATACAGCTAATCGAAAAACCTCGGTCCAAAGACTAAGGCACTGCTGAATAATGTCATGGAGCAAGTGAATAAAATAAGAATTCAGGTTGCATGGCATGAAATCAAGATGAACCTCATCTACAAAACCAGAGGTGATAAGGATAGGATGAGCTCACACACAGTGGAAAGTAGAGGGAGGGTAGTCGGCCTGCGCATGGCGGTCGTTGTCCACTGGTGAAGCGGTCGAGGAGGCCGCGACGTGTAAAGCTGCGGTGAGACGAGAGGGAGTCACTGAAGGAGGTGGCCTCATGTGGCGCATGCGTTGCGCCGACTGGCAACCACGTGGACCGTATCTGCGCCTCCAAGGGCAGGTCTGGCACCCCGGATAAATGGCCCAGAAAGCCAGCTTGCCTCTTCCAACCCCTATAGCGCGCAGGTTGCGTTCAAGGTGCATTGCACTGCACAACTCCTCGTTCGGGGCATCCTTGAGCGAGAAGGTGCGCATGAACACGGCCTCGTAAGCTTCGCTGTATATGAAGTCCAACAGGGCGCGTTGCATCTGCTGCATTCTTTACCATGAAGCCTCAGTCCGGCTCCGCCGTGAACAGGAAACATTAGAGTGTGTTGCAATTCTTCCTTGCATTGGAGACAGAGTACGCTCAAAGTTAGGAAGGTAGCTCCGAGTCCCAGTAGTAAAACGCTTCTGAAATCGTCGGTAAGACCTCTCTTCGACGTGATGGCACCTCGCGCTGACAAAAGTAAAACTAGGACAAGCACGTATTATCGCTTTACTTTAATTGCTTGTCCGAACTTATGAAAAAAACGTAAGTTAGTATAAACGCGTAACAAACAGTGACTACGTTTTCCTGTGAGCAGGCGATCACGCTGTTAAGCTCCCAAGCCTGTATACCTTGTTTGGACAAAAGGGCAGCCTGGATTGCTTTTTTTTTTGCACTTCAGTTCTGTCTTTGCGAAACTCTATTTTTCGTCGCTTTCTCAAAATTATAAAGCGCCTTAATATGGCAGCTGTCTATTTACGCGGCTATCCAGAGCATTGCAACAAAGCCCTACTCGTCAACCGGGCCTCGAAATTTCATATGTCCAAGCATTGTACCCGCGTAATTTAGTGAAGAGTCCTCCTGCAACTCGTCAAGGATAGCACATATATATTTTGTCGCATGGTGTTTCCAGGAGTTACGTATGTAGTATATTAAGTGTTTTTATTTCTTGTCAGGTCCTGCAGTTGAACTCAAATACGTGATCAGGCACAGATATTTGTAACGTGTCAAATATTTTCAATCCACGTGACGAAGAAAATTTTCATGAATAACAGGTTTAAATTGTTCTAAGAACGTTGTAATTTTTCTAACGTTACTGTGCCCCAGGAAATACACTAAGATGAAAAGAATTTAAGAAATGGGACACAAATGAAGCGCCTTCACTGACACGTGGTATGAATGTTGGTCGGTTTACTAGCAAGCACTTGTGTTAATTCAAAAAGCGATGTGCATACACATGTTGCACTGGTTGACGAAAACTTTACGGCATACTTAGAGTTTACTATACACATATACGCGACACATACGCATTCTGAAACCACTACACCTGCATGCGCGCGCACACACCTGCATGAACTAGAGCCGACGAAGCGCGCCTAAATTCTTGCTCTGTCGCATTAATGCTGTTGTAAGTATATCTGACGTTGATTTTCAGCTTTGAGTGCGTGTGAAACTTCATCCACACAACAGTTTCCTCTCTCCTGTTGCTCGTGCCCTGCCGGCTGTCCGAGGAACGCGTCAGGAAAACGGCGCCATATTGCATATACCTTCTGCGCAATGGTGTCTCTGTCGTCGAACGTATAGAACACGTAGTCGGTCTTCACGAACCGGGACACACTTTCGTTATTCATCTGGGCCTTGTTTTCCCGCAACAAGGCACACACCTGCGAACGAAGTCCAGGAAAAGTTCATGAGGAAGAGGGCATGTGAGAGGGTGGGCTGTGGTAAGGGGTGAGAAGCAATCAGAGTGTATGAGAGCGGCAGCGCAAACATTTTGAGATAACCAACGTATTGTCGGGTCGGAATAAAATTTTTATTATTAAGCCTTTTTTATAATTTTTAAGAGGTATTACAGCGAAGTTGTCTATGGCTAAGCTCCCATGTATTTTGCGTCAACAAAAGCTATCGTCCTCAGCAATGGCTCATACTCCCTAAGAAAACAAAAAAAAATGTAATGGCTCATCGCTCTCGTAATACGGAGGTGGCTTTATATATATATAGAAGTAACTGGATGTATCATTGGACCTAGTGTATACAAAAAGACGAGTACACTACTTCGGCGGTAGCAACAGTTTCGTTCGGTAGACAGACCTGTTTTTCCTTGAAAAAAGTCGGTCCTCCATCTGAAGCTGTTGTCTAAATATACCAAAATAGCCTCGACATTGTACTTACCATATATATATATATATATATATATATATATATATATATATATATATATATATATATATATATATATATATATATATATATATATATATCAGGGTTTTACCAAGTTGACATTTCCAAATTATCTGAGTTTTCGAGGTTTTCCATGAATGCCTTTGCGAAATTCCGTGAGTGACATCGAGCTTTGTTTTGTCATGACGGCCTGACACAATGTCGCCCGATGCTGTCACCATAGTAAGCATGTTAAAAATAAAAAAATACAAATGCAGTTTGAATCTAAGGAGATATGTCTATTTTATTCAAAAAGAAAACAAAAGGGAGGGGTTAGTAAAATTCACAGCGAATCACAGAGCTTTGAAAGAAATGGTGACGCCCATTGCAAATAGAGCCTAACATTTTCAAACACGAATAAAAAGAGAGGCATACAGAAGCAACATATTCTTGAATATGAGCTATATCTATCAATTGATAGCAAGTTCATTGGTTTGAGGCCCTAACTTTGTCACAAGTGAGATTCTCTTCCAACAGCTAGTGTGTCAACCTCAACTGTCTTGACTTACTCTCAGCCCGCGCACAACGCCTCAGTGTTGCGTTTCACTGCTTAAAATAGTTTATTTTGGTTTGTATGAAGGACACCTGCATCTCGGCGTCAGCCAACACTGTTTTTTGAGCTCAAGCCCATTGAAAGAAATGACGGCACACTTCCTTTCCAATTCATTCCTCAATGCATCGGTCCTTTCTGTTCTCGTCCTCCTTCCCTCGCGCGTTTGCTCCACGGACCATTTGAAGCATCCCCTTGGGGAGCAGTACAGTCGACGTCCGATTTGACTCCCTAGGGGCGGCGAAAGCATCCGAAAAATGGCACAGTTCGAAAAAAATGAATGCATTTGTTTTACTGCTCTTAAGGGCTCAAATCACCACAGGCACATCCGAAAAAGCTCTAAAGGCCTGCCAGTACACTTATTAGGCATATCGATCTTCGAACTGGGACAGGAGATGGCGGGCGCATGCGTGTATAATTAAGGAATACATACTGGGTCCCGTGACAATTGCCCCTTCGTGACTCTTGCCCCTTGTTAAATTGCCCCTTGTTAAACTTCTACGCAATACTTTACGTATGCTTTACCGCGTAAAATTGCTGTACTGAGGCGAAGCTTATTTTCGAAAACCGGCATAATCTAAGGCGTTGTGCTCTCCGAGCTTCGAATTCATGGGCGATTATTACAGAGTCGGCGTCATTGCTACCAGCGGCGAATTGCTAACAGTAGCGAACGTCGAACTAGCTAGGCCTAGCGTTACCGTGGTGGTCGCTACGGCTTCCAGCGGATCTGTGTGCGAGAGCGCCGGTTCGATGCGGCGAGATAATCAAAATGGCGGTGGTAGTGGCTATGACTAGTGCCGTTTCGGACCTGCGGACACGGCAAAAGGTCCCGAACATTGGACGGCAATGGGTTCTTTCGTCCGAAATTTGATACGTTCTTATGCATCGACTCTATGGGGCACGTGGTGGTGTCTCGAAGCCGTGCGAATTATCGAACATGTCCCGAAATTCCGCGAGTCCGGAAAATCGGTCGTTCACTGTACACTGACAACTGCTCCAGCCTACGACACGGCGTCAAAGCCAATTCTTTGCGATTCCTCTCTGTTAGTCGAGTCAGCATTTGAGCGACTTTCGTTCCCCTTCAATACAGTTACAGCTAATTTTTCCTGATAGAAGCACAAGTTCCCCGAGTTTCGGCGGATTAGTCGGCTCCATTGTTTACACGTGCGGTGACTTCGTGGCCTTCGAAAAGCACGTCAAGGTCGGTGGTTCTTTGTCTTCTGTTGCAGTTAAGTCTTGGCGTCCGATCACCGCTGCGTCGCGTTGACCTGTGGCTGGTACGTGGCGTCGTCAGGTCGTCGTTTGTCGGCATAATATTTGACTTCCAGGTTTTGCCGCGTGGCGGCGCGTCATTGCTACGTCGTCGAACTGTACGAACGGAGGGCGCAGCTGACCTCTCACAGACTCTTTTTCGTCTGCTGGGTGACGGGAGCGGAAAAGTTGTCGTTACGAGGTCCCCTCGTGAATTGGCGCTTGACCGGGTCCCTCCAAGAGCTGTTGGCTTCCCGAACGTTGACGTCCGACCAAGCCAACGCGTCTTCCTTGCTCCGCTTCTTAGCTCCGTCTGTCTTACTGACGTGGTTTCCTCACCTTCTGTGGGCTGTTTAAGCCACGTGTTAAGTTAAGATCCGCTGAGAGCTGTTTTGTGGCGCTTGCTTATTCGTCTTTGTCTTCTTGGTTTATTATTCTACTGCACCTCGAGTGCACGTGCAACAATGCAGGCGCCGCGGTGCATGTACTTCCTTGTTTTCGGCGCCACTTCGGCGCTGTCCAGCCGTCTCTTGGCAATTCATCACAGCCTCGTCTCCAGAGACGAGACCCTTCAGTCCCGCAGCCCGGAGGTCGATCGCCCATTCTTCTGGGACGACGGAGCGCGCTAGCTGCAGTCGCCTTGAGGGGGCAGATGGCGTCACCGCCGGCTCACCGGACAGCCGCCGGGGGCTGTAATGGCGCCGCCCCCTGACGCGCCACTTCCGCAAAGCTCGTCTATGGCACCCGCCGTCATGCCTCCTTAAGCGAAATATTTTCTTTGACTCTGATTGTAATGATTTCTTTTTCCTTTTTCCAGGATGGGCAGGACCGCGAGTACGCCGCGTCCTCCCCATGACAGCTTGTACAATGTGGAGTGTTCTCACGTGTTGCAGCCGAACGTTCAACTGCACTGCATTTGGCACAGGTTACTCGGCCTCGGCATTTCAGAGAACTGTGGCCAAACCTCTGTCATTTGAAGCAGCGGATGGCATTCGGAACATAAGGCCGAACGCAGATCTTTATATAGTCTCCATCATTTCGGGCAGCACACATGAGCCGACTGTTAGAATTAGATGCTTGGTTTCAACCTCTTTTTCAACACGCCTCCTCTTAATTTTTTTCACATTGATGACATTCTGGTCACTCAATCCCTCCAAAAGTTCAGTTTCGGTAAGCTCCATCAAATCAACATCGAAAATGACGCCACGAATGGTGTTGATAGTGCGGTGAGGAGCGACACTCACTGGAACGTCTCCGAAAGACACGAGATTAGGTAGATTTTCAAGAAGGGGATCACCTCTTGCCAACCTGGAAGCTTTATAACCTGGGCCGAAAGTTTCACTCAGTGATTCCGAAACTAAAGAAGGTGAGGTCATTTTCGCTGACATTTGCCTTTTCTCGGAATGCACAACATGAAAGCTTGGAAAATTATCTATTTGCCGGCGAAAAAGCTTGAAGACTTCTTCTGTGTGCCCTCCTTTCTGAAGGCGATTAAGGAGGGGGGGAGGAAGAACTTTCCATAAGTATAGATGAAACTTCGGCAGCCGCAACAGCCACCCACCATGTAGCCCAACGAAGGGACGCTACAGAACCTGGAAAGGACAGTTCCGGCAGGCGTCAGCTGTGCGCTACTGCTATAACCACATATATAACAAAGGGTGGTTATATCACACAAAGTTAACCCTTACTACTGACAGAATAGGAAATAAAAAGAAATGAAGAGGGCTGGAGAGGTTGAAAGTGAGACAAAGAAGAAGACAGAAGAGGTGTGTAGGGAAAAGGCAACTACCGATTTCCCCCGGGTGCGTCAATTCAGCATGTCGTCTATGTGAAGCCTAGGCCAAAGGGGTGTGTTGACTGCGCCGAGGGGTTATAAACGTCCAAGTACTCAGCATAGCTTCAACCCTCAGGATCCCCTCTTCCCGGGACACGGTTAAGCCGCGCACGGTCAGACGGGGAAGGATTCAAGCCTCGTGTGCCTGGGCACGTGGTGTTCCAACACACAAAACACAATCAGATGTCCTAGAACGTCTTAGCTAACACGGCATAGAATAATAAGAATTTGGCTCACTCTTTACTTCTCTACTTCCTGTATTTTTCTCGTATCCTTTCTAACCCACTCCCCCTAAATGCTGACTGGAGATAATTTTGTGCTAAATAACAAATCAGTAAAAGGCCGGTTTTGTATGCACAATGTGTAAATCACACATCAGGTTGTAATTCCGCTTGATTTTACCCCTTGTGAACGGGATCGAGGACCACGTATTACATGGACGAAAACTCCGCGCCGCCCTGCCACACTTCCCCCCCCCCAATCCAGAGGGTGCAACAATTTCGTAAAGTTAAACGGTCAGCATCACTCCACTAGCGCCATGTCGGTACCCCAGCGCAAACGCTGGCCATAAGCGGTGCTGCTTCTTACTGCAAGTACTGATGAACATTCCAGGGAGTCAGGTTTAAAGTAGGTGCAAGTTCTTGAAATTTAATGCCACTCGGTGAAAACTATTCGTTGGAGAAATCTGCGAGGCACACGGGTCTACTTTCGTGACACGGGAAACTGCGCAATAATAGGCTGAGTGCTCTGTTGGAAAAGATTGCGGTTAAGCTACCGCGGTAGTTTCGTGGCTATGGCACAACGCTACCGCACTCGAGCTCGCGCTGCTCATACCTGACCGCAGTGGCCCCTTTCCGAGAAGAGCTGAATGCAAAGCGCTCGTGTTCCGTGCTTTGGTTGCACATTAAAGGATTCGAGGGGGACAATGCTATTCCGTAGTCTTCAACTCAGTGTGCCTCATAATCACAAAGTAGACCTGCCGAATTTATCTAAAAATTGTTTTTCGCCAGCGCCTTTTAGCATTGCTCACTCAGCAAATATTTATGAGGATTCAAGGGACCGCGATAGCCATTGCAAAACGTCACTGCTAAAGTCACATCGTTAGTTAGTACTGAAACCAACCTGCAACGGCCTCTGAAGTGCTCGGTTTGTTTGTCGCAAATCATGACTCGGAGCTTTCGCCATATGCAAATTGCCGTCAGAGCATATTACGATTGACAGCTACATGATAATACTCAAGGCACCTTCTCATCTACTGTTGCCAAGCCACAAGAAGAAAAACCCATCAAAGTATCCTTATGAGTAATGCCTGTACGTGAAGATTACCTCAAGGGTGTCTATTGGCAAGAATGCCGTTGATTGTTTGGCCGCAGCATAGAACTTTATCGCACCCACCACGATGGTGCTGTGGCTGTGGCGCTCCGAAGCCCGAGAGCGCGGGATCACATCCCGGCTGTGGCGGCCGCATCTCGACGGAGATGAAATGTACAAATGCTCGTGTACCGTGAATTACGTTCGCGTTGAAGAATCCCAGGTGGTCAAAATTATTCCGGAGTACCCAACCACTGCGTGCCTCATAATAATATCCTGGATTTGGTCCGTAAAGCCCGAGAACTTATTTTTCGCTTTATTGAAAAGCGCACGGCATAGCGATAGTGAATACATATACTACTGCGATGGGATTGTCATGTCATGTTGCCATGCGGAAGCCGATTTTTCACTCATTTAACCAAGCTTGTCATTATAAAAACTTGCAGGTCTTTTACGTGAAACATAAACATGGCAACTCCATCAACATAGATGCAAGTTCTGCTGCAAATATTCACGGCAGAATTGATAATAAAGTCGGTAGTATCTTCCTGGAAGCTGCGCACACTTCTGTAGAATTGAAGAAGATATGAAGCACCTATTCAGAGATACGCTTGTGGCAAGGTTATGCTTGGAAGTGTTTCAAATAGTGCATCCCACAAATGCTTTATCTGCTGAGGGCTTCGATGATCTGCCGAGAAAAACGTCAACTGCCTTAGAAAGCTGTGAAGTTATTGCAGAAATTTGGCTAGGGAAATGTTGACATTATAGGGTATTGATATTTCCTGCCCTTTTAAGCAAGGAGAAACAGGGCTGCAAGAACGACGTTCCTAAGCAATGTTCCTGCTGTCCTGTCTTCTCTTGAATGAAAACGCTATATTGATGATGACAAATCTATATCACGAAACCATAAATACTTTGTTTAGCGCAATACAACGGACACAAGAAAGGCGACAGGACAAGGCGCTACTCTCAACTGACATCATTTTATTGCGTCACTCCTTTATAGACAGCAGAAACTAGAGGAACATGCGCAATGAGCACCATGAGCAGGAACCACCAACATGCGATCACAAGAGCGCACTCGTGCGACAGAATCTAAAAAACCATATTCAGCACTGTACAAGTTTAAAGAAGGCACACTAATGCACTGTGACCCTAACGACTGTATGAAGAATGCTTCCGATAACTCTCGGGCGGTGGTATCGCGGCTCTTTTTCAAAATAGTGGTATCACGAAACATGGATTTGCACTTGAATATTTTACAATTTTGAGCCAAATGGGAACATGCGCCTGTTTGTATGGATCGCTCATGTTTCTCTAAGGCGCTCATTAACACAGCGGCCTGACTGCCTACATACACTTTGCCACATGACAACGGAATCTTATAAACCACACCGACGCTGCAATCTACAAACTTCGCGCGGTTCTTTTCATAATCTTTTTTTTTTTACTTGTTTCAGAAATACGGCTGCACAACATTGACAGTTTCTGAGCAGTAGAAAACACTACCGGAATTTGGTATCTAGTGGCGACATTCATTAGATGGTGAGCCACTCTATGACAATACGGCACAACTTCAAGCCTCTACTTTTGTGTACTACAGTTACTTTTGTGCCGCTTCCCTTTAAGTTTCTGAAGCAATACCTCTGAGACTGACGTCACCACCACACTTGGGTATCCCACAGCCTGTAGCCTATTTAACTGTGCAATGAAACTCTGGTTCGCAGTGTGATGACAAGATTTCATTAACGAAGATTCTAGACACATCAAAGCAATGGCGCGTTTCACAATCTTTGAGTGCGCAGACGCGTAAGGTAAAGGTTCCTTACGCGCACGTGGAGAGTACATCCAACAGGCGTGACCTGCTTGTGAGGATAGCTGCAAATCTAAAAACTGGAGTTTACCGTCCCTTGATAGCTCATGTGTGAAGGTTAAAGCTATCCCATTGTCATTGAAAAGAGTTAAAATGTCAGCTACAGTAATGGAGCATTCGTTGTTAGTCTGTTTTATCACAACAAGAAAATCGTCAACATTTCTAAAATTTTGAACTGAGTCATTGTTTAAAGCACTCTTAAGAGCGCGGTCGACGAACGATAAAAAAATATTACAAAGAGCAGACGCCACACATGAACCGTGTTATGTGTTGTCGTTCGTGTTGTCCACTTCTCTACTCTTGTGTCCTGTCTGCACGTCTCACTTCTATTTTGCATAATGAACCAATACGCACACCATTTTTCTGAATAAAAAGCTTATTTTCGAACCAGATAAAAGTTGCACTTTGATAAAATTCAAGAAGGGACTTGAAATTTTTCGAGGACAACCCGGTCGCATTGCGAAAAGCTACCTCGCCACTTTCTTCGATGCACATCATCACACTGCGAAATAGCTCATCGTGTGGTATTGAATAATAAAAATCTTCAACGTCAGTAGAAAAAATGTCGGCTACTGAATGGTTGTCTTCCAGAAAGGAAACAACATCGAAAGAATTCTTTATGCCATAAGGATCGTCAATAGTTAAATGCTTCAACTGTTTTTGCAAAATGCGGCTAACCAAAACCTGGCAACAGTTGTTTTCACTCACTATTGTACGGAAAGGGACATCCGGTTTGCACGTTTTTGCAGTGAAAAAACCTCTAGAGCAAGCACTTTACATTGTTTTACATTTTTCACAGTCTTGGTGAGGCCTATATTTTCCAACAAAGAAATGGCTTTGCGTTTTACCTTCTGACCTTTTTCGTTTGCCAGAATGAAGTTCTTGTCGACAGCGTGAATGGCTTTTTTGTTGAAGACAGCAGACGGAGCTATCACGAACCCGCCCTCTTTGTCACTCAGTAACAACCGAAGTTCAATGTCTCTAAAGAATGATACTGCTCTCTTGGTCACAGCTGTCGAAGGTGGTGCGTTCTTGGTGACGGTCCTCGCATAAGACTCGCATAAGACATACTGGAAGTACTGCTTACCGCCTGCGCTAGCGCCAAAACAATCTGAAGACGGCGACACTCGCATCTGGGGAGTATTGTCGTAGCTGCACGCGTCAGCCTAAATTTAAAAGGACTTAATTACTGTACCAACACTGGAAGTCGACCACAATAAATATAGGAAACATTTGATACCAAAAGGAGTGATAAGGTCTGCGAGACTCGGGCGTCGTTTGCCCTCTTTTATAGTGGAGACACGCTGTTATGAATTTCCCGTCATTGATTTCTATGCCGGCGCATTGCTTTTGCGGTGAAGTATCCTAATGATCATACGAACGATTCTCGTTAATCAAAACGTTAAAATACTTTTCCTTGTATTATCTGCTTCCTCGGTTTGTTTTAGGTTTTGGCGTTGTTGGAATCATGAACTGTCCCTTGCTTCTCCAGTTTGCGTTTCTTCTAGAGAACTGTGCTAGCGAGAGGCGCCGCGCTCGATCGAACACGCACCTCTTGCAGGCTCGTGTAGTCGTATCCGGAGACCCAGACGAGCTTCGTGTACAGGGTGTCAACGTAGTTCTTGATGGTACCCAGGCTGATCGTGAAGCACCAGCCGTGAGTCGCTGCAGTGCTTTGGGCAACTAGCTGCTGCCGCAGAGACCAGACGCGGCTCAGCTGCCGCCGCTGCGAGAGAGAGAGCGACAGACGCCGTACAACACTGCGTGATCGTGAGCTGTTCGGTCACTGCAAAAGGTCAAGTGCTGGTGGGGCGATTTCATGGCAAAAGAGAGAAACGAATATGGATTTCGGAACGCGCTCGAGTGGCTGATGCACTTGCTGAAGAAGTGTGGGGCTGGCGGGAAAATAGTATTGGTTTACGAGAGCAACATGTACCGAATACAAAAAAAAAAACTGAAAGCACATTCGGGGGGGGGGGGGGAGAAGACTAGTAGGCTTGAGAAGGATCCACAAAATCGCAATTACTGGCGATGCGTGTGCGACGCCCTGCTTTGAAATTTACCATTTAGAAGTGTCACGACAGAAAAAAATCACAGCTACGGAATGACACCATAACACAAGCGCCTATGTTGTATGATTTCGTCTCCATGGTATTTTTTTCCCATGGCACTATTCCCAAAATGAACTCATAGCAACTCGCCCAACTGTTAGTACTTCATTCGAATGTTCTGTGACGGAAAATCTTTAATAATATTAATGGGGTTTTACGTGCCAAAACCACTTTCTGATTATGAGGCACGCCGTAGTGGGGGACTCCGGAAATTTCGACCCCCTGGGGTTCTTTAACGTGCACCTAAATCTAAGCACACGGGTGTTTTCGCATTTCGCCCCCATCGAAATGCGGCTGCCGTGGCCAGGATTCGATCCCGCGACCTCGTGCTCAGCAGCCTAACACCATAGCCACTGAGAAACCGCGGCGGGTAACGGAAATTCTTTGGGAACCCAAAGTTATTGCCTGGAAGGGCTTCGGACAGGCCTTCTCCTTAAATAGAATTTGAAATGTGGTTGACTAAAACTAATTAGCCGTCAAGAATATTCCTGTTTTTGGCAAAGTGGGGGTAAGGACAGCAAACACAAGCAAGCCAAATGCTGTACCAGCAACTAAGGTTGCAGAAGAAGTTACAAGACACCAGGCCTACCGTGTCCTGTGGCTACTAGTTTGCGTTCAGGATGGAAACAGTTTTACTGGTAATTTTTTAATCGTTTCCTTGATATGTCGATGTATTAGGAAATGGCCCCATGCGACTGTGTTTCCTGCGGACCTCTGCCTGCGAGCCTCACTGCGTCAAATCCCTGCCTACGTGTGTTCCAATTACTGATCCCGGTGCTAACGTAAAGCTTAACTACCCATGAGACACGCTGGCCTTTCACCGTTGTCCTGGCGCTCTTGAGTAAGAGCTGAGCCGACACTTCCTGCTGCACGCACATGAGGCACAGTATAACCCCGTTTTCGTCTTTGTAACGGCAAGAAGCTTGCCGTTCACAAATGTCCTAGTCTGCGGCCGGCGACGGCAATTGTAACCTCCTACTGCTCACCATGAAGACGTCTCCTGCGGCGGCATCCGCGTGTGGCATGTACGGGTTGGCGAAGCGAATCGAGTGCAGCTGCGTGTCTTGACGAAGTTGCTGCGTCTCGAAGATCACCTTATCCACCAGCCTGCGAGGAGGTGTCGCACGATGGCGATGCTGCTCTAAACAGCCTCTGCTACGGTTGTTTAGGAAGGCATGGTTGCTGTGCTAGACACCGGGTAAACTCAAAGGACAAGCTCATTCGCCGAATTTCTTTCAGGGGTTTGTTTCTGCTCAGCGCGCACATCGTCCAGTCTTCTGTAATGCTCTTATCTGTAATGTACGAGCCATTATATTTCTGCGTTACTGCTGCCGCTAGCGCCTGTCGTCACCTGTTCATGTGCGTGGTTTACTGCGAACTCATAGTTGGGAAAGGAGGGGCGGAGCGTAGAAGTGACGTCGTAGCGGTGAATCTACAATAAAATATTCTAATAATGCTGGTTTTTAAATTTTAGTTGGGGAGAATGAATATCCATATGCTAAACTGCTGTCTTTAATTTTTTTCTCTTTCTTTCTTTCCCTCTTGCCTCCATATTCTTCTTATTCAAGAGAATTTATATAGAAAGATGCCTTCGATGAATGGCAAAAGGCATAGAGTGCCATACATGTTTGTTCCTGGAACCCAGAAAGGGCAGCTTATATAAATAATTTCTTGCTGAATGCGGTAATAATCGGTTGCTGTCAACGTAAAAAAAACTGAAGCAGATATTTTCCACCAGCGTCGGCGGTGCTCAGGCACGTCTTGGAACGTTTCTCTCTCATTTTTATTCTTCCAAATTGCGGTGTCGCTAGCGTGTGCATGAACACAACATTTTATAGAGTGGGCTTCACATACGTCGGTAATATCACGCTCAAGAACCGCAGAAATAGCGGCACGGGGATTTGGCCTTTATATACATATTTACTTTTTTTTGGACACCTCTACTTGATATTGCTACAAAAATTTGTGGAAACAAGCTAACCGCAATTCTCGATCCAATCTATGCACGTATATCGCAAGAAGCTGTAGCTAGCGTTTTAATTGGCTGCATTTAACTTCCCGCTGCAATTTTCCGGATTTCTTTTTCCTTTGGTCAGAACAACAAGGATCAAAGCTCACTGACATTGTTTAAAAATCAAATGGAACGCATTTGTCTGTCCCACAAGTAACTCTACAAAATTGTAACAGCAGCTTTCTGAGAAACGCCAACGGTATTCCTGCAGCGAAGTTTCTTACGTTGATATGTTCCTCAGAAACCCAGCAGTTGGCTTTCTGGACGCAGCAATCTTGACAAGAAGCGAAATGTCGTCCGGGTGAATCTTGTGGAGGGTCTGAAACATGAAGACATCTTTATAATTGAGAAAGTGGAGCTCTGATTATCCTAGTATGCAAGGCGAACGTATTATTGCAGAGATTTTTGCCGTCTTCAGACGAACAGCATCCTGTAGGACGCGCCAAACAGCTCGGCATCGTGTTGCTAGGCATCGGGTCATTTTTGGTAAGTTTTCAGTGCTGCCTAGAAGCTGTATGTCTGGATTAAGCAAACGTTTGTGCTTGTAAATATTGTGAAATTATTTAACTTGCGACACAATTCTCGTCATTATAACGTTCTGACTACGCCCTAGAAAGAATTTTCAGTCAACATCTACCAACCTTCATTTCCTTAATTTTGCTGACGTTTTCTCTCAGGCTCTGCGTAAACAGAGAAAAGGAAGACGACTTTTTATGCACAATGCAACGAGCTTAAAATGGAAACTGTTGCACTGAGAAACCTGCTCCTGCCCGCGCAGGACCAAATTCGGAGCCTAATGATGATGTGCGGTGTTTACTGGCGCAAGAGCCAGATATGACCAATGAGCGCCATGACACAAGATGATGTGTTGTCAATGAATTCTGAATGAAATATAAGAATTGAGTGCTAATGGTTGGAGTTACATTGTTGTAAAATGCCTAAGAAATAAGTTACTGTAAATGATGTAAATTGTATGGCTAACAAAATAATGACAATGGCTAGTGTGACTATGAGAAATAGAATTTCATTACTAGGTGATGGAATAAAACATATCAGTTACAGTAGCAACAACACTCCAAGTGTGCCCTTAAAGGCAAGGACTGATAGGCCCGTGGTACGAATAACCCGGCCAAATGATTTCCAGGAGTATTGTTTGCGCTAAAAACCTTAAAACAGTTTTCGAGTTTAACAGCGCTTCATTAATAAAAAATGAGAGGGTCAGCAGTATGTGGTCACGATATTCGGAAGAAAAGCTTTTTCCTTTCAGCTTCTATAGCAGAACATTGCTGACGAACATGAATAACTGTTAGAGTGCTCCCAATTTACTACCTGTCGGATAATTTTTTTCCCGTGAAAAGGTAAGAGTGAGTACCTGAAGTTTGTGCTATTCCTAATCTGCAAACAATCACTTCATTGTATCGTGATGTTTTCGCCGATATCCAGTGCCATAGTTTAGGTTTTATCAAGTGCAGTTTATTGGATACCTGGTTGTCCCACTGCTTCTGCCACTGCCAGTACTTCTTCAACTTATGCCATAAGCTTGTTTTGCCAGTGGCTTTATTACCTTTTATGCCACTGTGACGAGGTAGCCAGCATAGTACGATAACTTCTTCAGCCATATAAGCTGAGCAAAACAATGCATATAGTTAATTAAAGACAGTGGTTTTAAGTTTTCGTACACTCATTGCGGCACGCACTACAGTCAATAAATCTGTGAACACAATAGCGTTATTGAGATTCGTTTGCTTGTTGCGCTTAACTGCAGTGAGTTAACGCGTATGCTTCCACCGTAATAATACATGTATGCGAATTCAATGCACCGGATTTAAAAACGATGATCCTAGAGCGGAGTAAGCAGCGCCTGGAGGAGAGTTCAAAGCATCTGTGTAAATTTAGGACAGGAATACTTCTGAAGTTCAAGAAAATGTGAATCCATATGTTCCTAAGGTGCTCGTTTTCATATTTCCTCGAAAGAGACCTCACACTGGATAGTCTGCCACACCCAAGGTGGTGGAAGCCGCGTGGGAGCCATTAAGACATTCTCTTGAAGGGAGACGCCTGTTTCTTCTGACAGTACTTTTAGCCGGAGAGACATATGAGGCCTGGGGGCAAGTCGGTAACGGAACAGCCTGGCCGTGGACAAGTCGCGAATAACTGAATGGCATGCATATTGAACATCCAATTTCACCTTCAGGGCGTAAGATAAACTTCAATATGTCATTTGGAGGTGTAGAGACCATTCGTTGGATGCAACGTACAGGCTTTCTATAGGGCCAGTCCTGAACGCAGCTGACGCATACACAAGTGGTGAACATAATTTGGAGCCTCAAGGCATAGATAATTTGAAATCTAGCTATGAAAGGCTACATTTACCGCTGAACACATGAGGAATTACGGTATTCAGGTAATTTGCATGGCCACGCACACTCGTCTCTCGTCCGGATCAACGCCAAAAAAAGTTTCTCTCGCCAGCTGATCATACGAACGTCGAATTGACCAAATAAAACCAATGCTCCTTTCCAACTGTTCCCCTTTCGCAGAAAGAAAGAGAACTGCAGTTAATGTTCCCTTTATTATTCACTGATATTAACCACAGCGTTACACATGTCAATATACTGGAGGAAACTGTGCTGAAATCGGTCCGCATGGTAAAATAAGTCACACAAAACAAAACCTTTTTTTCTTCTGTGTACACTACCACTGCATCCAAAAGGTATGTGAACCATCTTTAAGAAAACAGCTAAGGATCCGAGGACACTTAAGCACTTCTTACGAGTTGTGAATGCGAAAGCATTAATGTCTAATTAAACGTCGCGGAGCTTTCCTTGGAGTTATGAATTACTAACGGCTAAGCGAGCGCGTCGAGAATCTCGGCGAACGCCTCCTAGGTATCACAATGTCTTTGAATTTCGATCCGTGACGTCATGCTATGTTGCCCGACTGCCATAGAATCTAATGTGGACGCTCAGTAAGCCGCGATGATTTTGTTGTCACCGGTTTCGTCACGCCGTGCTTGGCAATGAAAATCGGTCCAGTTAGCATGATGCCTAAAAGCATAGTGCACAGGCCTGTTTTCTCAGAACCGCTGGTTTAGCCCAGTGTGTAAGGCACTCGACTTCTGAGCGTGGGGTTTCGAAACTCACTCCCGCCAGCACTTTTCCTTTCGAACTTATTCAGTTTAGTATGCATTAATTACTTTACAGCGATTACCGAGGCGAACTTAGAACGCAGGCGAGAGATTTCGCATAAAAGGAACGCGCGGATAACACAGGCTTTCGGCAGTGGGCGTGACGTGGCATCTCGGCGATGCCCTCTCCGCTCACGCAACACCTGGCGGCAGGTTTTCCCTTTCGCTTGTTCTGCTCCGTCGAGGCGCGCACGTGACGTGGCATCGCAGCCAAAGGGAATTTAGGTGCCGTTACGCTGTAACAGACGCCGGCTTTCTCGGTCAGTGGGTCATTTGATCCATTTGATCCAAAATGGAGAAATGCAAACACATTTCATAACACATTCTTACGTGTGACTGATCTGTGCATGCAGATTAAATTGAACCGGCGACTAGCCTTTTGGCATCGGTCCATGTATGCATTCATCAATATGAATTATTAAAGGTGATTATTGCACTGATTGATTGATTGATTGATTGATTGATTGATTGATTGATTGATTGATTGATTGATTGATTGATTGATTGATTGATTGATTGATTGATTGATTGATTGATTGATTGATTGATTGATTGATTGATTGATTGATTGATTGATTGATTGATTGATTGAAAACACAGTCACAACGCAGACGAACAATACACCTTCAGAGACCAAGAGTGTAGTGGTGAAGCCAGAAACCATCCATATTTATTTCATTTTTTGGCACACTATAGAAGTGCTTTTATTCGAATACATCTCAGCATATTGAAAGCTAAACGAATTGCACTAACATGCACATTATATTTATGAAAACCATTTCATCGTTTTTAACGCAAGGCATATCATGATTTAAACTATTCATTATGAAACATGAGTGATAAGATATTTGTGTAAAAGATTATGACTGTCTGGCCGAATTGCTAAGCTGCATGATGAAAAAACTGCGAATTGTACAGTGAGGACTGGACAACTCTATAGTAAGCACCCGTGTCATCTCTTTTTTGCATCCTTGTGTCATTTATGCTTCCAGTAGGTCTCTGCTGCTGTGGGACAGTACAATTACTTCGACTAGCTTGAACAGTGTGAAGTAAATATTTCTGTCATGAATTATTATTTTCGCTACGACTTGAACGCCGCTGCCACAATTTTGATGTATCTCAGTGTACATTTCTACCAACCATATCAGGATTTACAGCAACACTCACTTTATTGCAGTTATACGACTTTTACGCTTAGCCGTGAGCCAAAGCTGGCGTTCGGTGACGCATCGGTTCTGCCCTCAGGCTCTTAGTATGAGGGCAGACTAAGCATTGTCTCAAGCGTGTGAAGACGATGATTTCGGCATTACGTTACTGGACTCCATGCTGTCCATAGCGCTTTCCACTTTGGCAGGCATCAATGCGCCATGATTCTTGCACAGGTTGGAATCGGAAGTCTGCTTCCCAATATTGGTGGCTTTTGCTTTGAACTGCGGTGTGTCAAAGACCGCTGAAGTTGACCAGTTCTGCACGTTTCCTTTGGCTCGTCCACTCCCTGTACTTACGTTTGTTTAATTTTCAATAAACATCGAATTTTGTAAGACGAAGAAAGACTGTATGCTTTTGCGTGGGTTATTGCGACATTATTCTAACGAATACGGGAATAGGCTAGAACACAAATAGCATAATCCAAAGAGGAATAAATGACTTATTCGCGCTTGCTTCGCTCGTCACGGACACTGCGTGGCGTCATAGACGCTAGCTGCCACAAGAACGTGCCTTGGGCTGTCATGCCGCTGCGCGAGAACTTCCATTAGTGTACCACAAGGCCTGCTGCATCTATACCTGTAACAGTGGGCCTCCGGGAACAGTTTCAATTATTGCGCTAGGTGTACACAAACTTACGGTGCGATAATTAACCGTCATTGCGATTACTTACTCGGAAGTGTTCAGTAACATGTGCTAAGAAAACTTGGCGTTAAACACGAGCTCCTTATCGCTAAGAACATATATGCATTTTACTTTTTGGCACTTGGATATAATCGCAGGAACGTAAATGCAATATTCTCTTTCGAAGTGTGCCAGCTGCACCAATGATTTTGTGGTAGAGGACATTTCCGTGTCCTTTCGAACACCTTCTACCTTCGGAACGGAACTGGCACTGGTTTTACACTGGTTAGCACAATCGCCTGCAGCGACAGTGGTGTTTCATTTTGTTGCCTCTTATGGCCGGCAACCGCATGCTTTAAATATGTGGCTGCTGGAGCGCTCTGACCACCAGAACACCTGGCCTTCACATTTTCGCAACAACCTCTCCAGCTGCACATTTAGAGTTTATCACTGCTGTTGCATGCCACATAAATATACTTGTCTGGGTAGACAGCACCAGTAATATTTTTTGTTATTTTTTTTGACAGACTGATCGCTTGTCTATCTTACGTGAAGCCGTCTTACCCGGGGAGGAGTATCACTAAGCGAAAGGATGTGAACCTACCGTCAAATGCGCCTCCTTACATTATTAGTTTCCAACCTGTGATCATTTTACAGATCGGCGCTCATGAGCTGCTCTGTTTTCTTTAACCTGGCCTGCAAACCAGAAGCAGTATTTCAAACCAAATTCAAAAACGAAAACAACCCTTAGGTTTATATTAGGCAAGGAGACTACATTCATACAAAAACAATCAGCTGATAATTGAGTAAAAAATTAGTAGGATATTCCATTACTACTCATTGTCTTGATGGACTGCCTAAAAGTGAAAGCTACCTCCAACCTATCAAAAAAGTAACTGGCCTCTGCGTTAGTTTCTCACCACTTAAATCAGTTAAATAAGAATTTTCAGTTATCAACATCAAACTATCAGAAATCATAAGTTGACCATTGTAGGGTTAAAAATTGGAGGACGCTTAAGCTTCGCCTTCAAGAGTGGAACGCGACAGCGTTCCCGTCGACCTGCCAAGGGGTGTAAGACAATGGACTACGGCGCAGCGACTACGCGCCCCGCATCGGACGCGGTGAGCGTCGAGCAACGCAGCGGTCGGCGCGGCAACGAAATGTGCGCCTGAGCAAGCGACGCACGCCTGAGCCTTAGAAGAGCTCGTTTCTAAGGCAACACCGCATTCACTAGAGGCGCGTTTGTACCGCTTTGAAGCATCGAACTCGGGGCTCAGTGGTAGCGTCTCCGTCTCACACTCCGGAGACCCTGGTTCGATTCCAACCCAGCCCATGTTTCAAGTTGTTTTTTATTAATGAAGTGCCTGCTGGAATTTATCGCTCATGGCCAACGCTGCCGACACCGACGCCGACGACGCCGGCTTTTCTGCGACACGAGCTCTTTAACGCTGGCGCGTTAAAAACACACGCAACGGACACTCCCAGCCAAATAGACCGCAAGGCATACAGCGAGTGCTCTCTCAAAATACAGGCGCGTTGCGTTGGCCCACCGCAGTCGTTAGTGCTTGAACGCGTTCTGGGCATCGGCTGCAGTACAGCTGCGATTTCGCGAGTTGCGGGGCCGCGGCAGCGCCTCCAACGCGTGTGGCGCTGTCCCGACCGTGCGCCCACCCACCCGGCAGATGGCGGCCACCCGGGAGACGTCGTCCAAGGTGCGGACGGCCACCTCGACTCCACGGAGCACGTGGTCGGCCACGAAGCGCGACGCCGCTTTCGCCGCGGGACCGTCGACCGCCGAGAAGAGCGACGCCGGCAGCGACACGTACCGCTTCACGAAGCCCTTGACCTTCAGGAAGTCCTGGAAGGCGTCCTCGTCTGCACCAGTATGGACGCAAAGGAATGCTGACTTGGCTGACATACTCGTGCGACGCGCCTTTTTGTTTGTTTGTCTGTTTGTTTAATAGTTCCGTATCTACTCCTTGCCATTGAAAAACCTAATTGAAGTGCCCGCCGAAACACTGCCCATAAGTTCCGGAGATACAACTGCAGCATGTCACGCTTAAGCCTGTATTCATTTTACTTGATGCAGTTTTCTTCATTCACCTGCCACGGTTGCTTTAAGGCTTTAGTGTTGGGCTTCTAAACACGAGGTCGCGGGATCAAATCCCGGCCATGGAGGCCGCCTTTCCTTGGGAGCGAAACGCAAAAACACCCGTATATTTAGATTTAGGTGCAGGTTAAAGAAGCCGGGTGGTCAAGATTAATTCGGAGTCCCCCACTACGGCGTGCCTCATAATCAGATCATGGTTTTGGCATGTAAAACCTCCTAATTTAGTAGCACCTCCGATGAATGGTATTTTCCAAAAGAGCAACTCTTGAGAAATAACTCAAGGGTACGCACAGGCATTCGAGACGTAGCAAGAAAGTTGATATAACCACTACGAGTAACAGAAGAAAAATGAAAACGCGCATGAAAAGAAAAAAAGGCAAGCAACGAAAAAAAGAAAACGTTCCAAAAGAAAATACGAGGGACGTTCCGAAACTAAGTTTCGTCATTTATTTTCACATGGAAACTTCACTGCCAAAAAGAAATACACCATGAAATCAAGAACTATGCACCTTTCGCTATTTTTCCACATAGTCGCCGCCGATATTGAGACATTTGTCGTAGCGTGCAATCAGTTTAAAGAAACCACTCTGGTAAAACTCGGTGTCCTGCGATGCAAGGAATTGTGGCACAGCCAGCTTCACCTCAGCATTGTTTGAGAAGTGACGTTCGGAGAGTGCGGTCTTCAATGCAGTTAACAGGCGATCATTCGTACCGGATAACAGCACACGCATCCATTGGCTACCACGTTGTCAGCACACGTCTGCCTGCCATCGTGACTTGTATTCGAATAACCTCGGACACGCTGCTCTGCTACTACTCTCTCTTCTTAGGCGCTCTGCGCACGCGTCATTCCTCCTCCTCTGACGCTCCTTCCGTCGTTGAACGAGGAAAGGCCGCGGATTCTTATGGCTATTGTTTGTTGCATCTGGTGCAGCATCTTCTCTTTCAAATAAATGACAAAACATACTTTCGGAACGTCCCTCGTGGTATCACTGCGAGCCAGCTGATTCTGCGCTCAACCACCTACTGTGGACACGCAGTGAGGATTTCCAGAACAGCAGCACCAACATCAGGTCAGATTAAAACACTAGCACAGCAAAGCTTCCTCACTGCGTGAAGTAGCTGCTACTCGACATGCTGTCATCGCAAAAAATGCCGCTTGCGAATAAGCGCTCCTATTAACAATAAAGCTTCAGCTCGGAGGCAACTACAATTCTCCTATTCAAATACACGTAAAATGCAGTAATACTTTTATTAAGCAACCGCTTAACCCACTTGAATGAAATTTCGTGCACTTGAAAGAGAACAGTAAATTATAGCAATTCTAGAAACCACAATTTTGTTTTATAAAAGAGCGAATTCTTTACAAAGATTGCCGAAATTTTTTAAGGTGACCCAGAAATGGTTACACGATATTGTACTAATGTACTGAGTCATTAGGGTAGGTTATTTTGATAATTACGTGACACATTTGACCACACCGCGTACAGTGTTTAATTTTTTATAAGGTTTTAAATATGTACATCCCTACTAATCACCGCTCCCCTGAATTCCCCGCCGCCTCTTGCAATGTACGCAGCCAATACGTAGCTGGTGCGCATGACGCCAGTTGAGCGAGCTATCCGATCCGCTACCCAGGTAGCACCATTGATAATTTTAACGCGATAGCGTTAAGGAGCTCGTGTCGCAGAAAAGCCGGTGTCGTCGGCGTCGGTGTCGGCGTTTGCGGCGTTGACCGTGAGCGATAAATCATGGCAGGCGCTTCATAAATAAAAAGCAACTTCCAATATTGGCCCGGTGGGAATCGAACCAAGGTCTCCGGAGTGTGAGACGGAGACGCTACCACTCAGCCACGAGTTCGATGCTTCCAAGCGGTGCAAACGCGCCTCTAGTGAATGCGGTGTTGCCTTCGAAACGAGCCGTGGAAAGTTATACTGCGGTGTATATCGGTAATTATGAACATGTAACGTACAGAAGTCACAATTACACGAGTTGCGAAGTGCGCTTCCGCTGCATTTCTTCTGCGCTTTCCGCACACGCAGAGCCATCTTGCGGCAAACACAGAAGACCCCCTCCTCTCAATGTACGGCGCTGCCCCGACAGGAGGCGCGCCGCGCGCGCATTGGGACCGCTGCCAGGCGCGTCGCGGGACTCCCTCTCCCCTGACGACGCTTCGCCGTGCTCCCGGTTTAGATTACTATCTATTCTCTGCCCGTGCCGATCACGACGTTTGGCTGGCGTAGATCGTTTCCCCTCCGAGACACCGAGTTCTTTGGTTCGTTCCGTTCGCTCAGGGGCACGTTTCGTTGCCGCGCCGAACGCTGCGTTGCTCGACGCTCGCCGCGTGATAGGTGGGCGCTAAGTCCGATGCGGGGCGCATCGTAAGTGATCGCTGTGCCGTAGCGCATTGTCTTATACCCCTTGGCGGGTCGACGGGAACGCTGTCGCGTCCCACTCTTGAAGGCGAAGCTTAAGCGTCCTCCAATTTTTTTCAACTTTATGGTGAACAAATGTTGTTCGTTCGAATGTCGGTGAGGTCGCTTCTATATAGGAAAAGTAGCCGAAATAGAATATACAACAATTTTCACTTCAAGCCCACAGCAATTGTGTCTCCTTGTGTTACAGCGTGCTTTGCGTTAACGGCACCTACGCGGTCAGTGTTGGTCTCGAGGTTTCTTTTCGTGAGGACTATGAATCACTCTAGTTGCGTTGGGGGGTGCAAACCTAACGATTGGCGACATGTCAAGCGGCGATATCGTCTCCCTCTGAAAGACAACAGACAATCGGAGTGGCTACGGCGGCATAGGGCTGTCGGTATCAGATCTACGATTGGCGCCCCACTCTGCGAGTATGACGTCGCCACTTCACGTCCGAAGATTACTACCCCAATAGAGGGCTTAAGCGTGTCCCATGTTCTGGCAAATGCAGGCGCGCGGACTGGGCGTTTTGCAAGATGGGTGGAGGTGCAAATGTGAGCAGCCTGCATAGTACCCAGCCACTTCGTGGCACAGACCTCAACCAGACAAACATGGAGCTAAAATAGCAGTAGACAAGTGCCTCCTACTTTGCTGCCACTGTAAATTTTTGACAGAAGCGTAATCGTGAACACGGTGTCTTTTTAAATGTTAAAAATGTCTACACGGTCACAGCAACGTTCGCTCTGCGCTCGGCTGGTTAGGCTCGACGCTATCAGGTCGCTGCACCATGCTGGCCGCTCACGTTTACGCTCAGCCCCTTCATCACAGTGGAAGCAGTTTGGAGGGGCTACGGTTTACGCCTCCGCCCATCCATCAAAACGTCCAGCTTGCCTGCGTGTGCAGGAATCACGGACACGCTCTGTCAATTGGAATCGATGGCTATGCGGCTAGTGGAGATGTGGTAGAAGCTTCGCGCGCTGGCTCCAAGACACCGGAAGTCGACGACATGACGTCACGTCATGAAGCATAACCAGTGAGTGAAGGCACAAGTTAGCCCCGATTGCTCGGTGAACGAGTTCCCGAGACAAAACATGGCTAGGGAGGAGGGTAACGTAATCATCCGTAACTCCCTTAATATGACACCTTTCACTTCAATTGTGGAGCGAATATTTTACCGTAGCTTACGTACCTTACGCGTCTACAAATTTGCCCGAACCATTCCAGGGACCATTTAGGTTTACAAAAAATAGAAGCAAGGAATGTACAAGCCAATAACATTACATCAAAAAAGATATCGCAAATTTGTAAACTTCATCAGTTAGAGCATTTCGTGCATACAAATCTGATGCAGTAAACAACTCTTAAGTGAAATCGGTACAATGATTACTACAGTTTTACAGAAGTCTTTCTGAGAAGTTATTGGTATATTTCAGAGCAGTGTAAAATGCATAGCGTTTTGTTTGTTTTTGTTTTACGTTAACTATTAAATGCCGTTTAATGAATTCTTAAATCTTTCTTCCCTGCTGAGTTACAGACTCGGAAACTTGATACCAAGCTTTGTGAAATTTTGCAATTATGTTTTCTAAGAGAACTTATGGCATATACAGGATGTTTCTCTTCAACCGTACATATTTTTTGATAAGTCATGAGCGGCGCCAACGCGGCGTTTCTGCGGCCGAGTTCCTAGGTAAGGTGGTCTTACCTTTCTTTTTTTTCTTTATTCATTTATTCAAGGCATTCCTCACAGAAATGCCTTAGGCGACGGGACAAAAGGCACTGAACGTGCCTTTTGTCGCTAATAACGTGAGCTTCAGATTAACTATTAGAAAATATTCATTAATTTACTATTTTATTACTACCTCAGGGGCAGTAGTACAAACAACAAACTAGGAGGCGGTGTAATTTTTATGTACGCCCATTTTTTCAACCTTCAAAGCACTACCTAGCTTGCCATATCCATCAAATTCCAAAGCTCATTCGAGGTAATAGAGAGCTTTAGTCTAGGGGACGCAAGCGGCTTGCGTACGCAAGAACTAGGGGCGACGGTACTGCGCACGCGCCGACCCCGACGTCTCGGTCTGCGCATGCGCGGCACCGTCGCCCCTAGTTCTTGCGTACGCTAGCCGCTTGCGCCCCCTAGACTAAAAATCTCTAATAACGAGACCGAGCACATCCCGCTGCACGTCCGAGGCCGAGGTAAAAATACTGTGGGGCGAAGTCCGAGCGATCCCACACCACGCAAGATTCGAACCCGGCACGCAGCCGCGCGTGCTCTGGCTGTCGCGGCTGGCCGAGGCCTCCTCGCGCTCGTCGTCACGGGGCGTTTTGGTCGGATGTGATAGCGAGCCCGATTTTACTGCGTTCGCAGGGCTTCGGTATTTCCAGAGTTTAGCATTCAAATTCGACGATACATATCTCAAACTGGATGCAGCTTCCAAGATTCTCCTAAAAATGAGGGTGCACTAAAATGTGATTCTATTCAAATTCGCCATATAAACAACTGCCCTTGAGGCACTAATAAACAGGCTATTAATTTTTTGTTATTTTTCTGAAGCCCACATTATTAGCCGCGAGGTATGCTCACCTCGTCTAATAACTCCTTCGCATAAACGCGACGTTCGCTGCTTCTGCACTGTCTTAAAAGAAACACCCTGCATATTGAAAATATACTTCCTATCAATGGAAGATTTTAACATTTTATCTTAAATGCAAGAAACCTAATCGAAATCGGTGCGGCCATTGCCGTGAAAAAACATTTCTCCCTCCCCGTGTAGTTAGATAGGAGCTCCCTAGCGAAAGCGTCCTCTTAAAACGCACACCAACCATTTCGATGGGGCAAAGACGCGTTCCTTGTGTGTGTGTGTTTTTTTTTTTACTTGGTCCCATTTCCATACGCTGGCTTTTCAATATATGTGAGGTAAGCTAAGAAACAACGATGCAACCTAAACGCATGAAATGAAGGCACCATTGTTCACCTCTGTGATGCACAACTAAGTATATATATAGAGTATTAAAGAAATTTTTATTATTCTAAAAAACAGTTTGAGAATGTCAAAAATAAGGAGTTTTTGCAAGGTTGCCTTTTCCAGAGGCTTTCTTTTTTTGAATTGAGCAGAAAACACGGAAAACTGAAAGCCCGGTCAGGTGGCTTGTGCACTGCGACTACAGTGGGCTCCTAACACCTGGACACTGGAGGCACCAACTTCATTCCTTGTATAATGTCTTCATCGAAGCGACAGGGCTCCGGCCGGTGCAGTATATATATATTTTAATTTCATGAACTTGGTTGGAATAGTGGAATAACGCTGTGAAAGGTAGCGTTGCATTAAAAAAATATGTTTTCGACAAGTGGTTAATTTATTAATTACACATAACAGATAACGACACTATTTAAAAAAGAAGCCCAATTTTGAAAAAAATATTCATTGATTGCACAAACAGAAAGAAGGTCTTCAATTCCGCGAAGTTGCTGTAAACAACATGATACGCTGAATATATCCGCGTAGACTGCCCTGGTCGGTTCTGGTTCGTGTTCGTAAGCGGTCGTTTTTCGTTATTTCGCAAGCACCCGACGAACTCTGACAGAGTTGTTCGATTGGACGGTCGGCGACCCTTCTCACCCTAATCACTGTCGCCTAAGTATTGGTTTGCTTCCTGGGGCAAGTTCGCCTTTGATGCACAGATTCCTACGCCTTTTATCAACTTTTTCATCTTTTGCTTTAGCCTGTGCACAGCCACTACCCTGTGAAAATATGTAGATAGCACTCACGCCTTGTCGCTAAACGATGTGCTGCTACTACTGGCAGTTGCACCAGATGGCTTCAGTACGCGATTATTTTTCGGCAACGCCCGCCGCCAGTAATGCGCCAGTAAAGCGATACTCAGAGTCAGTTCCCCCAAGCTCGCCAAGAAATGCAATGCAAAGATGACATCGAAATCATCAAATGAGAAACTTGTACTATAGCCGATAAATCGTTACGATAAGCGTCACTAAACTGAATACCTGGTTCCTGCTTCAGCTTGTTTCCTGCAAGTGTGAGTCGTCTGAGAAATCAGTGAGCAGTTCATGCATGATTTTCGACACAACGCAAACGTGGCTTCCAACCTGCTCATGCAGACTGACAATAAATTCCTGACCATTTGTGTCAGTCAACAGCAACACTTTGAATGCCAGTAGTGTGCACACACCATCAAATTTTGCTGCAGTAAAACACGTGGGGCTAATTGGTACATAGCTTTCAATAGGTGAAGCGCCAATAGTGACGGCACACAAGAAATACAGACAAGGACAAGCGCCTTGTCCTGTCTGTATTTCTTCTTGTGTGCCGTCACTATTGGCACTTCACCTACTGAAAGGAAAATTTTGCTGCTACTGCTGTGTTCATATAGTTATCCATATGTTTGAGCCTCTATTAGCTGCAGATGCACCTAAAATCAAAAATGAATAAAATAATTCAGAAATATCAGTTACTTCGAGTTTCTTGTTTTATTGGCCACGTGTTTGCTAATAAAACGGCAAACACGGTATTGGCAACCTGGGTGCCGATTCAGCGCCGAGAATAAATTATTGCTAATTAAGAAATTCTGGATTTTTTCCTTATCGCGAGACACAAAGACCTACTGAGCGTCCGCGCTAGGACAAAGCTTTGCCCGTAGCCAGACTGCTGCTCCGTCTTTCGAATTAGTTGATGAAGAATGTGGTGTTTTGTGGCTCCAGGGCCAAGTATGGCCAAAGAGCGCCAGGCCAGTGTTACTGAGTTTGCAGGGGAACGATGGATTGCGAGAGGTAGATGTGAAGCGGCTCTGAGGTGGCCTAAAAATTGGCGCTGTAAAGTGCGTAGAACCTACATCTAATAAAATTAGGATACTGGTTGATGAGGTGTACTGTGGGCACGAAATATACATTCTGAAGGAACGATTATGCACCTACCTCACAAGCAAACATTTGCAAGAAGCACTACTACATCAACAACCCCTTGAAAGTAAACGCAAGGGCCTGGAGGCATGTGCTATAGAAAACTACTATCACATCAGCGTCCTGTAGAGAGAGGGTGCGCTACGAATTTATTTGGCTAATAACATATAAAACAACATCTTTCAAGAAGCCTAGGACTGCACTGGCGTTAAAAAACGATTCTGAATCAATACATATTACCGGGTGAAAGGGGATTTGCTCCCGGTATGCAAGACAAACATGTTTTTTTTTTTCTTAGCTTCAGCTTCTGGGCGCTCAAGGTGGACGTGGAGGACGGTCAGCGTCTCCCACATCTACCACAAATTGACGGTTCATTTCTAGTAAGTAGAAAATTGTGGATGTCGCATGTGTGTCCTCTTCTGAGACGACTTAATAGGACATAAATTCACTGCGTTTTCGTTGCGGAGTCCTACCGCAGCGGTACGATTCATAGCTTGCGATGTAATTGATTTGGCCACTTTGCCTGCTAGCACATTACCCTCGATGCCTCCATGACCATGTACCCAGCATATAATAACATAATAACATGCTACTTAGATATACAGGGTGTTTTAGCGAACACTTTCAAAATATTTTGAAGGTTGCGTGTGGCAGATAACTCAATTCTAGTTTATGAGCCGGTCTACTCCAAGCGACGGAGGCTACTTGCAAAAAAAAAATGAAACGCAAAATCGACTAATTAACAATAATCAAATAATTAATTTAAGCTAATTATCTTATGACCCATATTGCAATTTACAAATTCTAGCAGTGGACTTCGCAAGGCGCATTCACTTGGAGCGAATTTTCCCGACGAAAGCGGTTTCGAAATATAAGTTCCCGAACTTTGTGTAGAAGTGCATTGACGTTCCAGTTACTTGCGTGCTCCAGTGCATGAAACGACGTTTTGTTAACAAATTAACTGGAACGCCAATGCATTTCTCGGCAAAGTTCGGGAATTTATATCTCGAAACTGGTCTCATGTTGAAAATTTGTTCCAAGTGGATCCGCCTTGCCAACTCCACGGTTGGAATGTGTAAATTTCAATATGGGCCATAATGCAATTAGCTAAAATTAATCAGTTTCTTATTGTTAATTAATCGATTTTGTGTTTCAATCTTTTTTTTTGCAAGTAGCGTCCACCGCTTCCAGTGGACCCGCTCAGGAAAAAGAATTGTGATATCTGCCACAGGCAACCTTTAAAATATTTTGAAAGTGTTCGTTAAAACACCCTGTATAAGCTCTACACACAACTGAATGGAGCTCAATAAGTAAATGATTTTACAGTGCACTTGTTAGAACCTCGCTGGGTTTTTCTTGATGTCCGCAGCTTCCCCGAGCTGGGGGTGAGACAGATGAGAGAGAGTAAAAGAAAGTATAAAAAAGCATCGAGCAGCGTAGCGACGCGCCGAGGGTGGGTGGAGCCTAGCGGTGGAGAAGGAGCGGCGTGGCTGGGACACAGGTGGCGTGACGTCATCGCTCTCCGATAAAAACCCGCGCGATCGATTTGGCACTCCTTTTTCACGGAGTGGAAAAAAAAAACTATGCATGGCTCTGGTATTGAAAACACCAGAGACCAGCGGAGCTGGGGGAAGTTATACTAAGTGCGCGGTTTGGCACTACATTACTGGCCTTCCCCCAGCTCAGCTGGTCTCTGATGTTTGCGATAGCAGAGCCATGGATAATTTTGGTGTTTACAGAATGACATTATGGCTTTTACGCGGCTTAGGGAGTCTGTAACTATATTTGTCTTCTTTTACGTTTTGATTTTCTCATCAGCTTCACAGCCGACAATAGGCCTCAGCCGGAAAGATAGTTCCGGGTGCAGTACACCGGACTACGGGAGGCTGGACCGACAGCTGCATAATATACCTCAGCAAGTGACTTAGAAACATCCATGTAAAACTCTTCGCATGAGTGCTTGGACTGGAGTTCTAGGAAATGCATTCAAATTTCGAGCTCTCGAGTATGCTTCGCAACTTATAGAAAAGATATGCCGCATCCTACCGTCTGCCACTCCTCCGAAAGTAGTAACAGCTTGGCTGGATACGTTAAACGATGTTCGAGGAGGGCGACATTCATTTCATCGCTAAGCTGCCTTTCATGCAGTGAGAAAGGCTTTCCCACAGAGGGACAATTACGAAAAAAAATGTAGCACACGTCACATCGGTAACGGTATTAGAGCACGCATGTTCATGATTATAGTGACCCTTGAGAATATATGTGAGGCTGATCTAAGTTCTATGCAGATGGAGACACCACTAATTTCATTCTACGTATAAATTAATAGAGCTTGTTCTGAAAGTGCCAGTGGCCAAACGGATACCTAGATGCTGGGCAGGATCTAGCAACATTAGCGCGCACGGGGTGACAGAGTTATATACCACGGCATAATATCCTGATCGCGATCGAAGGAGGCTCTTGTACAGATTTATTACTACACTGCACTACACTACACACTACACACACACTCCACTACACACACACTACACACTACACTACACAGATTTACACTTCCTTCCGCTACCCCATGTTGTGTGGGATAGAATTTTCAGTAAGTTAATTCTTCCTGGACATTTCGCGTTGAGATATTTTATGTGCAGAATAAAAGTAAGCCTAGAATCAAGTATCATACCTAAACATTTGTGCTCTTTGTTTACAGGTACTTATTGTCTACACAGTTCTACACAAGGACCTGGAACCAGGCCTCTCTTTCCGGTAAAAAGAACTTTTGTGTGGATTAACATTAAACCCGTTTTTGTCTGCCCACTTAGACACCTTGTTCAAGCTCTGCTGTACCTTACTCTCGCACACTGGGAGGTTACAGGATTTGAAGCCTTCTCCATATCGAGGAGGATAGAAAGAAAAACTATTATGTACAAATGCGTCATGGATATTTCCTTCAATGCGCGCAAGGTGATCAGTTGGGGACGTCCCTTGTCTGAAGCCGCACGGGTAGGGATCACGCAAATTATTCAGTTCAAGAAAATTTAGTATTCACCGATTATTCTTTTTTTTTTCAAATAGCTTACAGCGATAAAATGTGAGAGCTATCGGGCGGTAACTTGCCACGGAGGAACGGTTTTTACCCTCCTTCAAAACAGGGACCACAATCGCTTCTTTTCATGTGGATGGAAGGTATCAGGCTGCCAGATACCTTCTATCCACATGAAAAGAAGCAATCCACATGAAAGATCCACATGAAAAGGCTGCTTTTCTGAGGCACCTTATCCCTGTTTATACCCTTTTTGCCACAGTGTACTGTTCCATCTGTCAGCCCCTTTCTTGATTTTGGATGACTGTGTCAGGTACCGGTGCAGAGCTCTTGCATGCGAACAGGGCAGCTCTATACTCGTCAATACTGAAAGGATTGTTAGACGGCTTGTTCTGTCAGCATTTACGTGTGACTGGTTTACATTCTTCTATTTCTTAGTGTTTAAGGAAGGACTGCGAATAATAGCTCGACACATGCTGAAACTGCTCCCCAAGAAAGCCTGCCTGGTCTTGCAAGGTATTCTCTAGGTCGTCCTCAAGAGGCAACGGACGGAGTTGTTGTCCTTTTGGCTTTCTTAAACCATTCCACACTTTCGCCTCATGTGCGTATGAATTTATACCCGAGAGCAACCCCATCCAACTCTCTCTCTTTTCCAGACGCCGTGCCCGCCTTCCCTGCGATTTATAGTACTTACATTTAGCTAGATTTTCTTAATTTGGCGACCTTAGCAATACGCCCTATGCGTTACTCTTTCTTTCTCGCGTCTCTGTGCACTCTTTGTTCCAGCAGGGAACACGTCTAGTACTTGAAATACGATTCGTTTGTGGGATAAGCTTTTCGGCTGCACAAATAATAAAAGCCGTAAAATGTGCAGCATCGTCCTCTACACTAAAACCGTTTATAAAATCTCGTGGTAAATAAGTTAATTAAGTAAAGTGCTTTCAGTCAGCCCATGCTAATTTCCATCGAGGAATCTAGGGAGGGTTGTCATGCTGCATTATTAAGTTTAATGTTACAGCCATGTCGTCACTTCCAAACAGATTAATGATGACATTACATTCCAGGTGAGGTAGAAGAGAAGCAGAGCAAATTGCTAGATCTATCGATGAATACGAGTTGCGTTGCACGCTGTGATGAGTCGGGTTCTAATTAAAGTCATGTGCCAGCGGTCAGAAGAAAATTTTCAATGAATCGACCTCTCGCATCGCATCGCTAGTCTCGCTACGTGTTGTGCGCGGTAAAATGACCCGAAGTATGTAAGGGCCTGGAAGCTGATCAATGAGGTTGTAGAAATTGGTTTATCCGAGATTATAGTTTGGTGGTATGTATAAGAAACATACATTCACCAATTTATTTTAAAGAAGTCACAGGCCTGCGTGTCACACCCAGCACAGTGACAGCGTAATCTGTAGGAGCGGCTCCAAAGGAGCACCATTTTCGGTACCATGCCCTACGGGGTCTTCGTGGCGAAGTCTCTTTGCGTCGTTCTCGTGAAAACGACGCGAACTGTCCGCCCGGCATCGACTGTGAGCTGCGGCTTGAGTTGCGGCTTGTCCTGCTCTCTGTACAGTAATTTGCTGAGCTCGATGTTGCCTGCTTGCAGCCGCGCGCGTAGCCCTGTGGTTCGCTTCGTCATCAGAGGTTCATACCTTGCGAAGAGGCGCCATAACGTCTACCAAAGATTAAACACCGGTATCCAGAGTGCGTTGCACACATCCCTTGACCCGTGGCACGGTACGTTGCTGTCGATGATGATGATGATGATGATGAGGAGGAGGAGGAGGAGGAGGAGGAGTTGCAGCATGCAACTGTTACATGTCGGGACACCTCGTAGAACATAACGGAAGTGCAATGCAAATTTTGTATGTATCAACGCTACGCGGCGCGCATGTCACATCGCGTGTCAAATGCCACTTTACAGCGCAGCTGCTGATGATTTAAGGACATTCCCTTTGAAACGGGTCGGTAACAAACAGTCACCTAGCCTGTTTGAATTATTCAAGTATGGAATAAGTGTTTTACCTTACATCAATATTTCTACATCTCTATAATATTTTGCTTGCTCAAAACATTTCTATCTACATTATACCAATACCTATGCAAATGCTACATGGCATGCCACCCGGTGTAATAATATGCCCCTACAATGCAAAAGGCGCAGTATAGACGCTGCGCAGCGCGCATGTCACATCGCGATTCAAGTGGCATGATACGATGCTAATGATGATAATGATGCTGGTTTATTGGCATCCACCTTGAAATGTGGCGGTGACAGTCGCCTAGCCACCTTGATTTATTCAGGTACACAATACAAACTTTTTCTAGCATTCTTCTACAAATCTCCTTAAACTTCTTTTTCTTCCTCAAACCTTCTTTAACAGCCACCTGTACATCTGCTACATGAAGTTCTACCTGGTGTAATCATATGCAACTTCCATGCAAAATATGCACGTATCGACGCTACCTGTGTACATGACATATCACGTGTCTGCTCGCTTCCCTAGCTCGCGTTTATACAGAATTTTTGCACTGCTTGCTTCCAAGCGCGGACGTAGCTCAGTGGCAGAGTGGCTGACTCCCATGCAGCGGGCCCGGGCTTGATCCCGGCGGGATCTTCTTATGCTGTAAAAACATTACCCGAACTGACACTGCCTCAAGGGGTGTCTGGAGGGCGACGTTCCGACAAGCTAGACTTGTCCGCAACAATTGCTACACTGCCGGGGGCGTTAGCTTCGTGACGGTCTCTTCGGAAGATGGCGCGATGACGAAAAAAGTTTGCGTTTGTAGGCATCAGCTGTGTCTCTTGAGCACATGGCAAGGTTCAATTATGTCTGTGTAGGAGTCTTATAATATCGACAAGGTCATGAATAGGTCCTCCAACATTCTATTCTACTATTTGTGCCTTCATGACGGGGAAAGTGATTCTGATGTATCTTTGTTTAAGAGACGTAGATAAGCTCACGGGGCCCTTTCCAAAGGCCGTGACACGAGTTTAGTCTTTCATGGAGCGGTCGAGAGAATCCCGCCATTCCTTAGGCACAGACTGCGCCATCTGCGAATTGCTGTTGTGTCCATCGGCTCTTGTGTGGTGCTGGACACGCGCTCCTGTGAGTGATGTGTTCGTTTTGTGAGCCTCGCCTCGAGAGGCGGGACCCTGGAGCCCACCAACACGGAGGTCGATGGTCCCTACTTGATGGACGGTGCAGCAGCGCTGGTTGCTGTCGCCAAGGAGGCTCTTGGCACAGCTATAACCCAATTCTTTGTGGGCCAGCTTGGTGCCAGAGTGTGTTGCGACATTGCCACGTTGCGCGCCGTATCAGCACACCCTGAGATATGGGAAAAATAAACGTTTCCGCGCTGCTTGAAACGAAATGTTTTCCGTTATTTTCAATATGATAGTGCCTTTTCTTCCATGTGGGGCAAGTCCGAGAGTACGCTGCGTGTTCCCCGTTACAGTTGGGACAGTGGGGCGTGCCGCTACAATTGTCGGATGCGTTCGTGCTCGCCACATTTCGCACAGATCAGTCGGCCTCGGCAGCTTTGCGAACCACGGCCATATCTCCAACATGTTAAGCATCTTCGAAGAATTGGATTGTAGGGTCTGACTCTAATTTTAGTGTATCTTGCTTCTGGGGTCTCGGGTAGCACACTCGACGCGAAGGTGAGAATCAGACGTTTAGATGGAATATCTGGTTGTCTCGCTTATTCTTTATTATTCGTATTTGGATCACACTGTGCTCTTTCAATCCCTCCCGGGGCTCTTCCTCGTTCAAGCTCAAGAGATCGTCATCGGAGATGATTCCTTTACTTCTGTTAAGTGATCGGTTTGGGATCACAGCTTTTCGCACATTACGAAATGCTACAAGCTTCACTAGATTACTGTCTTGTTAAGTATCACGCAGTTCAAGGAGTAAGTCGCCGCTGCTCATTTTTGACACTAGGTTGTAGCCAGCGCCTAGTGTTTCAGTGAGACCACAGTGAAAGGTGAAAGAGTTCGGGCGGTCTTTTCATGAAGTTGACTGTGTATAACACGGAAGCGTGAGAATGCTTCTTTTCGCGAGCTGAACAGTTGAAAAGTTTCTTCCATGTGTCGTCTTTCGGAAAGAAAACGATCACGAAAAGGAATTGGGGGCACGACGTTTTAGATAAAGAATTTATTTGATTTCTGCAGCAACGCCAGCTGCCAACCACCGAGCCCAACAACTGAATGCTACGAGTCCCGAAGAAAACGCAGACGCCAGTTGTACGTGGCTACTGTAACCTAATATAAAATTCCCAAGGATGAATACACTACACCTGATTAACCCTTGCTGCCTGTGAAATGGAAAGCAAAAGGACGAGAGGAGGATACAGGAAAGATTGGAAGCGAGAGAGAAAGACGAAGTTTAGGGAGAAGGATAAGAAGAGGCAAGTATCGATTTCACCCGGTTGGGTCAGCCCGGAACAAAAGCGGTGTGTTGCCTCTGCTAAGTGGCCAAAAAACTACAAACACTCAGCATTAGCTCGGCCCCAGGATTCCCTTTTCCCCGGGCCTGGCTAAGCCGCAGACGGCTACACGCGGCAGGGTCCAACCCCCATGTGCTCGGGTCCTTAGTATCGCAACACACAAACGCCTGCTTACGCAGACGCCTCTGTAAGTTGAACTAGTTGAATACGTTCGCAGTCACGTGACCGTTGGATCAAGCACTGATTGGCGCCAGCAAGACAGAGCCGGCAAGCGATTATACGAAAATAATTTCGAGTCTTCGCTATCATACTTGGATTCCAAAATTATCAAAATTTTATCAAATACTGTTGTATACTGATATCGCGTGTCACACTGCATTTTCATGATAATCGCTTATCGGCCGCGCAAGCAGTAGTCGGCAGATCACATGTTCATCACCCTATAAAAAGGGCACGGCATCAATAAACGTCTGTTCCACCCTGGCGTCCGGCTGATACGCTACAGTTGGCAACGAGGAAGCGGCGGCGATGGCCGTCAGCAGGATCGGTGAGTATCGTCTAGGCACAAACGCGTCATGGGACAAATACGTCGAGAGGCTAGAAATGTTCTGCGAAGCTAACAAGATAACGAAAGAAGAACAGAAAAGAGCCGTCCTGCTGAGTTGTTGCGGCGAAGAAGCGTACGGGCTCATCGTGACTCTGGTGAAGCCAGCAAGACCGACAACGGCAACCTACCAGGAAATTCAGACGGCGGTTCGCAAGCACCTGCATCCAAGGCCTTCAGAGCTATACGCAAGGTTTTTGTTCTACAAGCGAAACCAGGCTGCCGAGGAATCGGTTGCGCACTACGTCACGGCGCTTCGGAAGCTAGCCGAATACTGCGGTTTTGGCGACGATCAACTCCCGTTGGACATCATGATGCGAGATCGTTTCGTATGCGGCCTCCAAAACGAAGCAGTTCAACGGCGACTTCTCGCAGAACACGACCTTACGTTCAACGTTGCGTACGACATGGCCGCGACCGCAGAAGTGACAGCCAAGCAACAGCGAGACATACGGATGCAAGGCCGAGACGAGGCGAAGTACTGCCAGGGCATGATACAAGCAACCCATACAAAGCAAGACGCCATGGCAGAGGGATCTAGTTGCTACCGTTGCAACGGTAAGCACGCTCCGCATTTATGCAGCTTTAGAAATGCGGCATGCTTCAAATGGAAAAGGGTTGGACATATAGCGAGAGCTTGTCGTTCAAAAGAAGAAAGTAGAGTGGCCCGGAAGACGCCTGAGCAAAAGAGGAAAGTTGAAAAGAGCAAGGGCGTGTACGAAATGAGTGCATTGTTTTCACTTTGCGAAGTGAATGAGCAAGAACAGAAGTTTATGGTTAAAGTACAGATACAAGGACAAGAAGTCCCGATGGAGGTTGATTCCGGAGCATCGTGCTCAAATGTGAGTGAAGATACATTTCGAGTAATCGAGAGAAATCGGGGTGAAATACCACTCCAAGAGTCTGGAACAACTCTCGTAACCTGGTCAAAGGAGGCGTTACCGCTGCTGGGTCGAGCAACCGTCTTGGTAGAATTCAAGGGCCGCAAGGCAAAGCTGCCATTGTTGGTAGTAAAGAATCGAGGCAACAGCCTGATTGGGCGAAACTGGTTTAGACCGTTAGGCATTTGCTTGCGGGGAATCGAGCAAGTAAACGCGGAAGACGTGCCCTCACGATTTTCCGAGGTGTTTCGCAGGGACCTTCTTGGCTTCAACGGACCACCAGTTCACATCGAACTGAAAGACGACGCCCCACCAGTGTTTCTCAAAAGTCGACCAGTTCCACTGGCCCTCAAGGACGACGTGGGCAAGGAAGTGGATCGCTTGGTGCAACAAGGGGTATGGGAACCCGTCGCGTACTCCAACTGGGCCACACCACTGGTAGTGGTAAGAAAAAGACGCAACATTACGCCTGTGCGGCGACAACCGTAGCACCGTAAACAAAGCTATTAAAAGCAGCGGGTATCCTTTGCCCACTACCGCTGCAATGTTCACAGCTCTGGGTTCAAGCAAATTTTTTACAAAGCTGGATCTAGCTCAAGCTTATCAACAGCTAACGCTAGACGACGAATCGGCTGAAGTGCTCACAGTTAACACGATAAAGGGAGTGCACAAAGTCAAATGGCTGCCGTTTGGAATTTCGGTGGCGCCGTGGGTATTTCAACGAGTCATTGATACGCTGTTAGCAGGCATTCCCGGCGTGAAAACCTATCTTGATGATATCTTGATTTCTGGCCGTAACGCGAAAGAGCACGCTGAGAGATTAGAACCCGTGCTATCGCGTCTGCAGAATGCGCATTTAAGAGTAAACAAAGACAAGTGCGAATTCAACAAGTCGAGCATTGAATTCTTGGGTCAGAGGATTGACGCCACGGGAATACATCCGAGCCGAAGCAAGACTGACGCCATTCATAAAGCGCCCGCACCCACAAGCAAAAAGGAGCTGCAAGCGTTCTTGGGGTTACTAAATTTTTACAGCAGCTTCCTCAAGGGCAAGACTGAAGTGGCAGAACCACTCTATGGACTGCTCGACCATGACCACGAATGGAATTGGATAGGTGAGCACCGACGTGCGTTTGAGACTAAAAAAATGCTTAGCTCCGACTCTGTACTTGTGCCCTATGACACCAAGCGTCTTTTAATTTCGTACTGCGACGCATCCCCTGTGGGACTGCGGACAGTGCTAGCCCATCGTACGACTGATGGGAAGGAACAGCCCTTGCAAAGTTGCAAAGTTGCAAACTTGCAAAGTTGAAAAGCAAAAACTTACGTTTCGCTGACGTCAACGCAGTTCAGGTCCCACCTGAGCCTGGAATAAGCGTCCTTATAGGTGCAGACTATTACTGGCAGCTTGTCAGCGGCAGAATTCATCGACTGGACGACTCCTTGACAGCCATGGAAACTATCGTAGGATGGACAGTCATGTAATTCTTGGGCCGAAACTATCTGCTTCAGGAGTCCAGAAAACGAAGAAGCCGATACAGAGGCAGAGACAGAGAAAAGAGAAAGCGATGCCATGAAATTAAGAAAAAAGGATTTGGGACTTTTCGGATTTTGTCTAGCGTGGAATGATTTCTATTTAGTTGTGTGTGAAATATGTAACCAAGTCACAAACCCACATGCTCTGCGAAATCACTTGGAGCAGCGGCATGGGAGCAATGACACCTTTGGTAGGGGTGATGACACTGCTGACACGTCCGTGCTTCAACCGGCGGGTGGAGGGAAGTCCTCGGGGTACAGCTGCTTGTCATTGTCGTCCTCATCGTCGTCTTCAACGTTATCGTCTTCCACCCTGCGACCATCAAGCGGGCCTGCCGGGCGTCCGTCGTCAACAGCAAAGACTCCATCTGGGTCCTCACTGTCAGGAAGGCACAGCAGTGGGGTGAAAAGGCTAAAACGCAACAACCACACGCTGGCCCCCGTTGTCCAGGTGGAGCGAATGCCACTTCCACGACAGCCTCAAGCCAAGGCCACCCGCAACAGCTCGCCAGGCCTTGAAAAGGAATTACCTTCACCCCAGCAGCCACCACATTTAACCCTTGGAAGGCTAGGAATGCTGTCTGGGCCGGGGCCAGGGCAGGCCAGTCACATAACACCCGACGCATGCACCAGCAGTACGTCAGCAATGGTGGCTGCGACGACTTCCACTGCGGCACCTACGCCCATCAGGAAGACATGCCAGCAATGGTTCCACCACGAACACAAAGTGCTCATGGTGCCGACGGCTTTGCCGACGGCAAAGTTCGCTCATGCAAAGTGCACACTTCTAGTGGCAACACGTTGCGGAGACCGGCACAGATGCGGTACCACCTAGAATCTGCTGGACAAGCTCCGTCTTGAAAAGAAACAAGCATACGCTAATTGTTCGGCCGGGAGCTGTTGAATATTATGCTCCGAAAAAGAAGAGAAGAAGACGAAGTGAGAAACGAGCGTGGAGCCGAGCGCGCACTTGCAAAAACAACTAAAAAAAATGCAAGTGCGCGCTCGGCTCCCATAGCTTATGCTTCCCGGGCGCTTGGAGCCAGTGAACGTAACTATGCTCAGATTGATAAAGATGGCTTAGCTGTTGTCTTTGGCGTGAAACGGTTCCACCAGTACCTTGCTGGGCCAGAATTTACGGTCATAACGACCACAAGCCGTTACTGGGCCTGTTTAACACGGTCAAGAGGGTGCCTGAAGTTGTGTCGCCCAGAATGCTCCGTTGGATTTTGTTTGTCTGCGTATAACTACAGCCTTCAGTACAGGCGAGGCCAAGAAAACTCCAAAGCCGATGCACTCAGTCGTCTGCCAGCTCCGGGAGACGAAGACGAGCCACAGCCACCTGGGGACGTGCTCCTGTTGGAAGCGGTCGAATGTGCACCGCTTCAGACGGCAGATCGCTGCGCTGATCAAGGACAAAATCTTATCCATGGTAAAGGAATAGATCCTTAGTGGCTGGCCGTCAACACAACTGGACAGCAAGTTCGCGCCTTACGAGGTGAGGAAGTCGGAGTTGTCGTTGCATCGTGATTGCATACTGTGGGGGAATCGCGCTGCAATTCCCCACGCAGCAAGAGAAAGTGTGCTTCAACTCCTGCATGCAAATCACCCTGGGATGAGTGCTATGAAAGCCTCAGCTAGAGGGCTCATGTGGTGGCCGAAAATGGACCACAAATTGAAGAGTTTGTACGACACTGTCAGCCGTGTCAGAGTAACCGGCAAAGCGATCCCAAGGTTCCAGTGCTTTTTTGGATCAAGCCAGATCAACCTTGGAGTCGCCTACACATTGATTTCGCTGGTCCAGTTAATGGAGTATTTTTAATCGTGGTAGACGCGTACAGCAACTGGGCTGAGGTCAAAATCATGTCATCCATGAAAGCTACAGCTGTTGTCACCAGCTTAAGGAATATGTTTGCGACACACGGTGTGCCAGACGTTATCGTTTCGGATAATGGCACAGCATTCACTAGCTCGGAGTTGCAAACGTTTTTAAAGTGCAATGGTGTGCGTGCTATTTTCACTGCACCTTACAATCCCACCAGTAATGGTAGGGCGGAGAGAATGGTAAGAGAATTTGAAGAAGCGTTACAGAAACAACAGGAAGGTTCAACGCAGTGCAAGATTTCACGGTTCCTGTTTAAACAGCACACGACGCCACATTCGGTCACGGGGAAATCTCCGGCAGAGTTAATGTTCGGACGAAGGCTGACGACAGCCTTCGACAGACTTCACCCGGACCGACAACACGTGCCTGAACCACAACTACCGGACACTAAGAGGTTCCGTGTCGGTGACGCGGTCTATGCTAAAAGCTTTTGTCCAGGTCCAAGGTGGAAGGAGGCCAGGGTTGTGGCAGTGCGAGGCCCGGTGTCGTACATCGTCCAGCTGAGGAGCGCCTGGACGAGGCTCGAAGCCGATCCAGTCTCAAGTGCACACTACCACGTGAGGCTGCCTCCTACAGCCAGACGACCACAACAGCTGCCGGTCAGCACGGAAGCAGCCACAGGGGCACGACCGGGCCAACCTACCCAAGACCCGGTCGAGCCGCGAAGGTCAACACGCGTTAGACGGCCTATCGCACGTTATGGCATTGATGGCTAACCAGACATTTTGCAATTGTGCAACCAATCTTAGGAGAAAGGAATGTTGTATACTGGTATCGCGGGTCACACTGCATTTTCATGATAATCGCTTATCGGCCACGCAAGCAGCGGTCGGCAGATCACATGTTCATCACCCTATAAAAAGGGCACGGCATCAATAAACGTTGTCTGTTCTACCCTGGCGTCCGGCTGATACGCTACAAATACCTTTGTCCAAATGTGAAGTAACGCATTTGTGCATATGCTTCTCCCGTTGACAATCAACTAACTATCGCACCATGCAACAAACTTTTCAGCTAACTTATTGAAACAAATTTTTGATTGATTGATTGATTGATTGATTGATTGATTGATTGATTGATTGATTGATTGATTGATTGATTGATTGATTGATTGATTGATTGATTGATTGATTGATTGATGTGTAGATCTCAGCTTCAAAAAGAGTAGGATGCGCGCACGCGGGGTGAGTGCTCTGCTGCTTTTGTTGTACTGTTTGGAACGAGCTACATGCAGCAAAAAAAGCTTGCAAAAGCTTAGTGCTATCTTTGGCAGTCAATTATTTTCCCCGAGAACACTACAGAGATGGTTCGTCCTTGCTGCAGGGAAGGCATACGAGCACGATATGACGGCCTCTTCGAAAATTACTTAAAGCATTAACGTTGCCTGAAGTCTCTACTGAAATGGCAGCTGAAGGGCAACCGTAAATTAAATCTGCTCCAGCAAACTGCACAATAGAAAAAAAATACTTGAATTCAATCAACAGGTTTTTCTCTTCAAGGAGTACGTCAAGTGTTACTGCACTTTCCTTTGTGAGTATATTTCATCAAAAGTGTCGCGAAAGCATCGCGCTCCGGTACATTTTTCGCCGAATAGCCGAATAAATTGAGCCTCAGTGCTCGCTGCGAAGAGTTCACTGACTTTGCTCCTCGGTCATGTGGCTAGTTCATTCAGAAAGAAACCTGTCTGCAGTTATTATGTGAGCAGACCACCTTGTTTGCCATCAGCCAGCTTCTGGAGCAAATTCCCAAGGAAGTCTTGTCCAAATGATTGGGGCATGTGCCGCCAACATGCGTATTGCAAGTACCGATAGCATTCATCCTTCTTCGTGTATTCAGTTGTCTGGCTATTGTGGTTGTCCTACAGCGCATCTTTTTACGTATGTAGGAGTGCAGCGGTCAGCGCGAACCCACCCTGAGCGTAGATGTAGTGGCGCCCCCTCTCGTCCTGGTCGAGTGTCAGCTGTCCCGTGTAGACGGCATGCGAACAGAGGCGCGTGATGGTCTCCGCCAGCCGGTTGCTGCCCACGCCACACGTTCCGCACACCAACACGCCCGGGTAGGAACGCAGCGATAGCGACAAATCACTCCTCACCGGCTGTAGGGCTACGCGCACCGCTGCATAGAAAGCAGTAATCGCAATGAAGCTGCTCATTTACAGATAGCAGGGCCTCTTCGTGAAAGGACAAACTCCTCTATGTTCGGCCATTGCAGTAAAAACGGTAGTATATGCGTTTGTCAGAATCGTGCTGTGAAACACAGACATGTTCAAGCTCACTGCATCCAGCGAGATGGCGTCATTTTTTGCAGCAACGTAAAATATTAGCTCTGCCGCGTCGCAGGTCTGACCACCGCCTTGGTTACGTGCTTCGCAGCCGCTAGGGACTGAGGACCACGGGTTAATTTCAATTTTCATGAGCGCGAAAAACGAACTGCAAAGCAGGACGTGTCTAACTCAAGGGTTCAGATAGAGTTTACTGAATTGTCAAACCTGATAAACAAGAAGAAAGCAAGCAATATTCGTAATTATAATGTAGAAAAAGCTGAAGAATCAATAAAAATAGCTGCAGCATGAAATCACTGAAAAGAAAATTAGGCATAGAGATTGGCCAGATGTATGCAGTGAAAAATAAGCAGGGTAATGTCAATTTCCATTAAACAGTAAAAATAGTAGATGAATTCTATACAGACACGTACAGTGCCCAGAGCAGCCACGCAGCCTTCATTGGAACTAGTGAAGAACAGAATACAGATGCTCATATATCTAACACTAAACTTAGAAGTGTCTTGCAAGTCATGTCCCGGGAAAATGTGGTAGGGGAAGATGTAATAACAGTCGATTTAATAAAAGACGGAAGAAATATTATGCTCCAGAAGCTTGCGGCCCTTTTACGCAATACCTCACGATTTCATGTGTGCCAAATGGCTCGAAGAATGGCAACATTATACTCATTGATATGAAGGGAGACGTTAGAAAAATTGAAATATACGTCTGTTACCTTGTTTTCATTCTTGCTTAATATATTCACCAATATAATTACCGATGTTCTCAGGGGAGCACTTGACTTCAACCAATTAAGAGAACAGGCTCGCTTCAGGACGGGATATACTACGGTGAATCACGTCCACGTCACCAATCAGGTAATTGAGAAACTTGCGGAGTACATTGGGCCTCTCTATATGGCTTCCTAGATTATAAACAATGATTTGATTCAGTAAAGATACCAGTACTCTTGGAGGCCTTGCGCAATCAATGAGTACAGGAAGTGTACGTGAATATGTTGGGAAATATCTACAAGGATTCCACAGCCACCTTTCCTAACAAGTAGAAAATTACCTATCAAGAAAGGGATATGGTAATGAGCACCATCTCTCCAATGCTATTCAGTGCATGCTTACAAGACGTATTCAAGCTATTACACAGGGATGGCTTAGGAGTGAGCATCAACGGGGACTATCTCAACAATCATCGGTTGGCGGATGCCAATATTCTTCAGCCAGACTGGGGATGAATCGCAACAAATGAATGAGAACGTAAACCAGGAAAGTGTAAGGATAGAGTTGCAGATTATTATTCAGAATAGAAAGATTACGTTCGATAGACTGAAAAGGGAACAAGAACTCATGATATCCAGTCAACCTTACAGTCTGTCCAGGAGTATGTTTATTTAGGTCAGTTACTCACAGGGAACCCTGATAATGAGAAGGAAATTTACACACGAACCAAATGCGTTGAAGTGCCTGCGGAAGGCATTATCCAGTCCTTATTGGAAGCTTATCGTTGATGATAAAAATATTAGTGTACAATCATTGCATTCTACCCGTGCTGACATATTGGATGGAAACTTCGAGTTTAAAAAGAGAAGCTCGAGAACAAGGACCATGCAAAGAGCGAAACAAGAAACGTTAATTAAATGAGCGTTAGTGGCGCAGAAGCGACAAAGGCTAGCTGCGCCAAACACAAGGTGTTATAAAATCAAATTGAAAAACAGCAAAAGCTGTGTTCATCTTTAGCGCGTGTAAATAGCCGGGTGTCCTCTATAAACTTCCACAGGTCAGGTAATGTCACTAGTGTATCATCTTATAAAACGAATGCAGGGTGTAAGTGTATGTGCAAGTTATATAATTTGTGTAACAGGTTTTGTCGTTGTGTTTCAACATATGTACATGTCAGTAAGATGTACATCCCTGTTCGAGGCTGTTGGTACTTCTATGTTGGTGGGTCTTCTTTTTTAAGTAAAAACTTGTGTCTAAGATGTAGGTGCCGAATTCGTAGTCTGCATAAAACTACTTCTATAATGCGTTCCTTTTGGTTACATCACTTCTACTTGGCAAGCATGGGTTTAGTAAGATGTAATTTTTTTTTCTGCAAGAGTCATGTCCGTGTTGCCATTCTGACGCCAGGGCCCTCCGAGTCGCCCGGATAGTATCTTTGTAAGGAGGTACTGTGTTCTTTATGCATTTGCACGCTGCCTTAGATGCGCATCTATCTGCTGCTTGATTACTTTATATCCCAACAAGACATGGGACCCAGCAGATCTGCCATATTTGTTGAAAGTCATCACGTTTAAAATATCCCCTGCCTGTGTTTCACACTCAGAGTTCAGATTTAGAGCATTCAGGGTATTTAACCAATGAGTGTGTATGTGTTTTCTCGCTTGTCCGTAATAATTCTTTAACTTCAGTCCATACAGTATAAACTTCAGTAGTGAAAACGGAGGCCTACTGTGGTATTTGAACGCTTGTTTCCCAACTTTTTGTCATAGCCCCCACACCCACGTATTTGTGTATTCTAGACCCGTCAGAGTAAAACTCCGTGTAATCAATATATTTTGTATTTAATAGCTCAGAACTATAATATTATGTGTTTTTGCAGGGTGTCTTTTTCTTTAGATGTGTGAGTCTCCAATCACATAGCTGTGTAAAATAGCACCATGGAGGCAATCATTGTGGCCTCATTCAGCAGCAGCCGTAGTGGTGTAGCAGCGCGTGCATGCTTGATCACTTCCATCTCAGCTTCACAGGTTTGCGCTATCGGCCTGCCTACACAATTCTTCATCACCTACTCGCGACACTGAACGTGCAAGCAACCGGTACAATCGCCAGCAGCGTGCCTCATCAAGCTCCCGGCGTGATTCTGACAGCTCACGGCTACCCTCGTATCTGCGCCTGCGCCTGGTCGCCAGTAGCTTGGCTACATAAATGTCCTATGGACCACTCGACTTTATTCAGCAGCAATAGTGGCGGTGTAGCAGTGTGTGCATGCTTGATCTCTTCCATCTCGGCTTCACAGGTTCTTGTATAGTTTCCCTGTGTGTATGTTTCTATTCATTTAGTTTATAATTTACAGCCACTGCTGCTGCTGCTGCTCCCTGTGTTCTTTTGGCCATGTCAGCTGTTGCTGAACTATCTAAACGCGTGGAACACCTGGAAAATACTTTTAAAGACAAACTTGATAACCTTCTTGACAACATAACGAGAATTGTTTCCAAGCTAGATTCCCAGCCCTCTTCAATCATTAAAGGTCTAAAGGACGAGATAGAAGGACTAACAAGCAGTCTTGATTTTCTGTACAAATATGTTGAATCCCACAGATATGTAAAGTAAGAGCTAACTGCAATGAAGAAATCCCTGATTGCGCATAACGAATCCTTGGAAAGATCAATTGGTAACATGGAACAGTACTCACGAAAAAACAACCTGGACATCAAAGGCATTCCGTCTACTCAGGGTGAAGATTGCATGAATAATCTTCAAGCTATTGCCTCTAAAATAAAATGTCCTGTTTCATCTAATGATATCGATGTCATTCATCGTGTTCCCTCTGTTTCTGACAAAGCACTTGCTTGTCCGATTTCACTCGCGAGCCTACAAAACCGAGTTCATAAACAAGGCCCGGAAGGCACGCCTTAACACTAATGACATTGGATTCAGCAAAACACGAAGCAAACCTGTTTTCGTGAATGACCACCTCCCTCAACAGAATGAGCAATTATTCAGTAAGGCCTTGCAACTCAAGAAGGAAAAAGTGGCTTTTTTGCGTGTGGACTGATGGCTGCGTCATCAAGGCAAGGTAATCTACTGATAGAAAATTTTTTCGTATAAGGGGTGACTCGGACCTGGCAGTTTTCGCTTAAATCAAATAGGTTTTCTCTTTTTTTTCTTTTTTTTCGATTCGTCGTATTTTGATCTGACCTGATGTCCTACATTTCCGTTAATGATATCCCATCCTACTTTTCGCATAACTGTCACTCAGCGATTCATTTCATTTCACGTAGTCTTCGAAAGCATATTCACGGTTACCAGATAGTATTGTCTTGTCTTCATTTCTTCTGAATTATATGTGTTTATGAGACATGGTTAAGTAATTCTGATAAAACTCCTTATAGTTTTCCATCATGCAATCGGGAATATTCAATCGCATTTAATCACAACATGGTGGCTCAGCCATGTTTATTTGGCCTGATATCAGTTAGAAGCGTAGGCTTGATCTTCGCTTAAATATCTGTGATTTGGAGTCGGTGTGGATTGAGGTTGACCGCTCTTTAATAGGCATTGATATAATATTGTTTTTGGTACCATTTGTCCATCACCACATTCACCAACTCCTGCATTTTGTGAAGCACTTGGCATTACTCTTGACATTTTTCAAAGGAAAAAAATCGTGTTGTCATTTTGGGTGACATTAACATTAATTTACTTGATGCATCCTCCTCTTATCTAGCTAAGTATGTCAGCTGTTTCCAAGTTTATTGTCTTGAATCTCTACACTCCCTTCCCACCCGCTGCGCAAATGATGGTTTGGGAACACTTATTGATCATGCACTTTCGAACCTTGTTCATACTCACTCCGCATTCATTCTTCAAAGCAATATTACATATGATTTCCCAGTTGCCCTTTGCTTTGAAAACAGTCCTCGCATTAATAGAGTGAACTTTGTTAACAATAAGTTTGATCACGACAAATTTAAAGAAATTAAGTCTAATTCTGATTTGTCTTTTATCACTTCAATGAATAATGCTGAATCGGCATACACCGCTTTCATCTCTATAATATCCAATTGCGTATCTTCATCGACAACATGTGTACAGTGCCATAAACATTATTCTTCCCTCAGAAACTCATGGTTGACAGGGGCATTACTTAACAGCCTGCGTAAGGAAGATAACTTATATATAAACAAAAAGATAACCGTTCAATGTACATATATTTGATCGTTGCAAGCTGTATTGCAGCACACTGAATGCTCTAATGAAGGACGCCAAAGAGCGCTATTATCAAAACAAATAAATTGTACTGGCTCAGACATAAAAAATGGCGTTTGATCGATTCATTTCACAATGAAACCATCATTGCGCCTATAGCCTACATTCATCATGAAGAATCAGCAATATCTAACCCATTGGATATCGCTAATGCACTTTGACTACTTCTCTCCCATACCTGTTCCATCCAGTAAGCATGACGATCTTGATCATTGTTGTCACTCATTTTTTTTTCCTGCTACCCCAGAGGAAGTAAGAAGAACAATTACTGGTATAAAGTCTTCTAGCACAGGTATCCATAATATTTCTGCTAACCATATGAGAATAATTGCTGATGAAATTCCGGATATGCTCGCTTACATAATCTAATTTTTGAAACTGCCGTTTTTTTCCCGAGAGTTATAGATGAGTAAGGTTATTTCGGTTTTAAAAAAAAAAACAGGCAAATGCCTAATTTGAAATTTCTAATTATAGGCCGATATCCATTCTCCCCTTTTTTAGCAAAGTAATTGAAAAACTAATTCATTTTCGCCTCTCTAACTGCCGAACGAAGTGTAACCTATTTCATCCGAACCACTTTCGATTAAGACAAGGATATTCGACTAACCTAGCCTTCATTTACTTAACAGAAAAATGTAAGCTAGAAATTGACAAGGGTAACTTCATTGGTTCAGTTTTCTTAGATTGTACCAAAGCTTTTGATGTACTTAATCATTACATTCTTTTTTTCTAAAGTTCCATCTTATGTCATTTGTGGCAATTCTCTTAATATTTTCCGTAGTTACTTATCTGATCGTGAGCAATTAATATCTATTTCCGGCATCTATCCCACTAAAGATAATTAGCATCGGCGTTCCGCAAGGCTCAATTCTAGGCCCGCTCTTATTTCTACTCTACATTAGTTACCTTCCACAGTGTCTAACCACATTATCAGAATGCCTCTTATATGCCAATAACACGACTCTCTTATGTTAGAGTAATTCCATAAGCAACCTTACAACAACCTTTAATGCAGAACTTATTACCGTTAGTGCATTGTATGCTAAAAATAAGCTTTTCATAAATCCCTCCTAATGCAAGCTCTTAATTTTTAATTTCAAGCCAATAAACAACGCGCAAGTAATGCCTCCCTTTAAAAACAAACATCCTATTAATCTATCAGATCATTGTTCTTTCCTTGGTATCAAGCATGATTCTCGCTTAAAATTTAATTTGCATATTAATGAGCTGCACTGGAAAACTTCTTATGGTACTATGATATTGCTCAAAGCTAGATGTTACTTTGACGTAACTACTTTAATAACCTTATATTATGCAATCATTCACAGTCACATAAATTGTTGTTTTGCTTCCTGGGGTCAAACATATCTTATTAATTCCATTCAAATATAACGCACTTTTCCTCCAATTGCAATTTTATACTCCCCAAGGTACGAACTGACTATGGTTTTCAAAGAGTAGCACTTGTTTTATTCAAACTTTGGAATTCCTTGCCTTATAGCATTAAGTGTGCCTTTTCCCTATCGTCATTCAAACATCAGCTTCGCAATTTCATGGTTAAACTATAGCACCATTTATCAAATTTATAATAAACACAACTTCAACTCTGCTGTTTTGAATACTGTTTACGTCGTTTCCTACTTCAGCTTATGCGTTAACCCTATCGTTTTATCTTCTCCATTCGACATTGTATTATTGTTTTGTCTCAATGTATACTTGTATTTGCGTTTTTGTAATTTTATATTCGGCTGTTACGTAGTATTTGTGCTTTTATATAACATTACAAAAGGTCCCCCTACAGTGTTTACACTATAGGACCTTTTTATGTACTGAATATTTATACCTTTGTATCTACACTAAGTATTCAATAAACTTCAATGCAGTTTACGCAACCTGCAGAAACTCTTGAGAAACATCATAAGCCTGACAGAATTCCTCGTATCGTAAGAGAAGTGGCCCAATTATGTTCGGATTACGACATTACCAGGCATCATGGAAACATGCGTACAAATGGCTTCTGTATGACGCGTCAGTGGACAAGCTATGTTGTGAGACCTGTCGTGCTGCTTGTGAAATGAACATTTTTTGTCCAAATAGTTCAAGTTCCGCGGATAAGGACTCTCACTTGAGATTCGTACAAAATGGTTTTTAGAACTGGAGGAGTTCTCTTATAAGACTTAAAAGTCACGAGGCCTCGAATCGGCCCCTTGCGGCCATGAGCAGAACCGCAGCTGCGAGAAGGGGAGTAAATGTAGCAATTCTTGTGTAATTGGGAAGCAAAAAGAAATGGAAGACGCAAGGAAAACGCTGATAGCGAGATTATCTTCATTGCAGTACTTAGTATGCTAGGGATTGGCAGTACGTGGTCATGATGATGTGGAAAGTAACCTAAGGCAGCCTCTGGAACTTCGCGCCAATGACACTCCGGAACTGCGATCATGGCTTTCTCGAACCAAGTACAGGTTGTTGACCCACAAAATTTTAACCGAAATGTTGGTAATTTTGGCTCATGATATTCTCGGTCACTCACAAATGAGGTCTGTGAAGCGGGACGCTGTGCCATGATCATGGTTCAGACAGTGGATGTATCTGCCAAGAAGCAAGTGTCGATCTGCTTTGGCATTGTCCAAAAGAACTTCGAAACACATGAGCTGTTCTGTGGATTTTATAACAATGCGGACACCAGAGCGCCCAGTCTTTTTGCCCTTCTAAAGAACGTTGTCCGCAGTTTTATTCTTAGCATTAACAATTGCCATGGGCAATGCTATGATGGCGCTGCAAATAGAAGACAGCACGGTGGGCTGCAAGCCGTCATACAAGAGGAGGAGCCGCGAGCACTGTACGTAGACTGCCTTGCGCACACACTTAACCTGGTGTTGCAGGACATGAGCCAGAAAGTAGAAATGTGTCGCGATTTTCCGGGCATGATGACAGAAATTATAAAATTTGTTACGTGCTCCCAAACCGCCGAATATGTCCCGGGCATTTCAGAAAGATGTGAGCATAAATTTGCGAAACTTTTGTTTCACGAAGTGGCCGCTGAGGCCAGCTTCTCTGATGTCGATTGTTCAGAACTATAGCCACTCGATTTCGTTTCTTCATGACCTAGCATCAGAACGAAACAATGCCGGAGCCAAAAGCAGTGAATTTTTGAAAGCGCGGTAAAAATTCGACCCATACTTCACCCTCAGGCTCCTAACACTTGTGTTTTTGCAATGAGAAACAGCAAGTACTCCGTTGCAGACAGCAGCACGGAGATTTGATCAAGCAGAAAAAAATGAACAAGTCCGTCAGGGAGAGTCTTAGTGGACTTAGGGAGGAAGGATCTTGCCGATTTTGGAACGAGACACACTTAGAGGCGCGTGGAACTAAATGCAGGAGAGAAAGAAGCTCCTCCTAAGCCAAAGAAAAGGAAGACCACGATGGTATGATGACGTATCTGCATCTCACGTATTTCCTTCGGCCGAGGACATGTACCACCAGCGGTCCTACGAGGTATTGAACATTGTAGATCCCTGGCTGGATGACAACTGCTCACCAGAAATGTGGCAGCACATCACACAGACTGATCAGTTTTGACTGGGAATGGTGAAAGCACACACCTGTTGAAGTTATACGGGCAAGACCTTGAGCCTGAACGGCTCAACGTTCACCGTAGTATGCTCATAGATATAGCAAGGCAGCGCAATACACCTTTGCAAACGTTTCAGGATGTTGTAGTGATGCTTTCGGGCGATAACTGTGAGCAGCTGCGAGATATTTTGCGCGAGGTGGCTAAGCTTGTCAAAATTGCTTTGACTATCCCAGTCACGTCATGCACATCCGAGAGATCGTTTCCATGCCTCCGTCGTGTCAAAACGTACCTGCAGTCAACAATGGAACAAGCGCGGTTGAATCACGTAGCAGTTCTCCAGGGGCACAAAGAGCTAGCACGCAAAGTGAATCTCAGTGACGTCGCAGACCAATTTATTCAGAGAGCAATTATTCGTAGAAATACATTGCCGATTGTGCGGTAGCCGTCGTATATAAGGAAAGTGAACTTCATCACAGTATAATGCGCCAGCTTTATTGAAGCTATCACAGACCCTGACCTTAATTTATCCCCTCCCATAAAATATGTATTTTTCCGCTTCGTTATTACAACCTCTGCCCTTTGAGTATTGTTCCTATATCTTTGTTTTGTATCGAGTTTGGTAGTTTGCTTACATTTTTGAAAGGTGAAGAGTTTATGATCTGTCTTTAGATGCTTATTGTGGAAATGTTCATGCGACCCACTGTTTCTTAGATACCACGAGTTTAAAATCGTTTTAATTTTTGAATTGTTAGCTTATTGTGGAAATGTTTCTATTGTTCAGCAGTTCTTACAAACGAAGGATTTATAATCAGTTTGTAATATTTGAACTGTTAGCTTGTTGAGGAAATGTTTGTATTTCTACCTGCTTTCTCTAACTTTAAGGGCGTTACAAATGTCTACCAAGAGATGACGTGTTTTTCAGTCTCACTTTTCGTTTATTTACTTAGTATCTTAAGAACTAAGCAGTCACCTTTTTTAGCATATTCGCTCGGCTTTAGAAGTGAATAAAACTGATGGTTACATATATTGTCTCTCCACCTTCGAAGGAGCATGCACAGGGTAGTGAAACCGAGGTTATCGAAAAACGCACACAAAATTATTATATACATTAATACAAACGACGTAACCATTTGAGAAAGCCCCTTTTGGACAATGCATAAAACGTTCCGCTTTTCCTATGTGTGAATCACTTGATTCACTGCGTAAGTAGATGAAACGATGTCAGCAGTAATAGGAGTCCCAAAAATGTTATGCTTACCTTCATCCGGGGGACCTATGGCTGGAAGAAAATTCAGAACTCTAGGTGGTGGCTAGGTTGGCACAAGTGTTTAAATACGTAACTTTATCCATTTACTGGATCTAGGGCTGGAAATATTGTTTTAGATTTCACAGTATCAAGCTTAGCGAGAGTTTAGTATTATGTATTTTAATAGCCATTTATTTATCTTAAATCCCTACGTTTGACCACTCCGTTCACTCCTAGCATTGTGCCTGAGAAGGCCTGCAGCCTCCCAATGTTTAAGAATAAAGCCTCATCCGTAGGCTAAAATTGCTGACTTTCTTGGCATTTCTCATTTCCCACATAAGGTAACGTATTCACTTGTTGATTATGGTCTTACCTAAATCGTCCTCCGGCGTCACGAAGATAGCTTCTGGAAGAGAAACAGCGTGCTATTGTCCAACGATGATTGCACAAAGCAACTATAAATCAATGTACCGCTCAATTTAAGCATGAGCGCCGATTAGACGTAGTCCTTGTTGTTAGACGTCATTTAACGTCATAAAAATTATGGATCGGACCTCTGACATGACACTGTAAAATTTGCATATCCACATTGGGAGTAGTTTTTCTGCGTATTAAGAGAGAAGATTTAGCTCACAGAACCCTTTCCTGGCGCCGTGATGCGAGATTTGTCTTTATTGGAGCGGTCGAGAGATTTTCGCCACGCCTGATGCGCCAGCTACGTCATAGGGCTGAAAGTCGTGTCAATCGCCTTTTGCGCGGCGTTCGACACCCGCTCTTAAGAGCGGTTGCTTCGCGGCGAAGGCCTCGTCTCGGGAGACAAGGCCCTTGAGGCCACCATCCCGGAGGTCGATGGCCCCTTCTGAGATAGAGGATAGAGCTAGCTGCAGCCACCGAGGAGGCGGATGGTTTCACCGCCGCTCACTCTTAGTGGGCCGGACAGCCACTGAGGGCCGTTGTGGCGCTGCCCCCTGGGCTGTTCTTCGGCAGGTACGACACCCGCCTGCGTGCTTCCTTGAGCGATATGCTTTCTTTTAAATTGAGCTAGGACATCTTTCTCCCGTGATGGGCAGGACCAAAAGTATGCGGCGCGTGCTCCCCATCAGAGTTCACACAGTGGAGGGTGCTTTCACACGATTCAGCGAGGTATTTGTTCATTTGCGCTGCATTTTACATAAGTTGGGAGGCCTCCGCATTTCTGTGAAGTGAGGCCAAAAAGTTGCCACTTAAAACATCGCAGGAGGTTCAAAACATACGGTCTGACCAGGATCTTGACATACCCGGGCTCGATTGTCTCGGGCAGGATGCTAGAGCCAAATGTAAGTATTAGGTGCTTGGTATTGATTTCTTTTCCGTCACGCCTGTTCTTAATTCTTTTCACATTGATCCCATTTTGTTCTTTCAAAGCTCCCAAAAGTTCGGCCTCGTTCAGTTCCAACAGATCATCATCAGAACGCCGCGGATGGTGTTCGTAGTTCGATTTGCGGTCACGGTAACTGCAATGTTCCCAAAAGATGACAAGGTTCTGTAGCTTTTCATACCGTTCGTTATCATGCAGCTTTAAGAGAAGGTCACTACTAGCCAGCTTCAGAGCTTGGTAACCTCGGCCCGCATCACTCAGACATTTCTCATGCGCTTTTCTCTTTTTTTTTTCAGAGTGTACCACATGATACCTGGTAAAGTTTTCTCAGTTATGGTCAGAAAAATCGAAATATTTTAGTGCGCCCTCGTTTGTGAAGGCGATCAGCAAGTTTTCGAAACATTGCCCTTAAAGAATCTCCAGTTTTCGGCAGCAAGCCAGCCACCCACCATAAAACCCAACCCAACAATGGATGCCCCATAAAGTACAAAATAGCTCCTGCAAGCACCAACTGTACGTTCTGCTATGACCAAATATGGTACACCAAGCCTTGTTGCTCACACAAGGTAATCCCTGCCGCCCATAAATTCAGAAGTAAAAGGAAGCGTCTAGAAGACAGAAAATGGAAAGTAAAAGAGAAAGACGAATATTGGATAGAAGAGTGGGAAAAGGCAACTATCGATTTCCTTCGGGTTGGTCTGTCCAACGTTACTAGTTGGGCCTTCAAGGTCCGTAAAGCGGGCATTGGCTTAGCTCCCAGGAGTCCCTTTCCCCAGACACGGCAAATTTATACACGGCTAGGTGTGGGAGGCTCCAACCCTCTTGTACTAAGGTCCGTGATGTAGCAACAAACGACTGCTTACGCATATGCGTTGCGGGGTTCTGTTGCTGCGGATCCTCTAGGTGACCTACGCGTTGGCGGGAGGTGCTGCTGCTTTGTTAGCCTTGTCTACACAGGCCTGCCAAATGTCCGAATTCACTACTGCCGTTAGGTTAGGTGAGGTTCGTTGTTCCACATCATGAGCATTTTCAAGCGAAGCTTTTTTTTTTGCCTCTTCCTTTGACTTTCCCACTGCTATTGTTGGTGCTGCTGTCTTGTACGGCGCGTCGGGAGGTAATTCAGAGCATACATATACATCGCAGAAGCATGGTAGAGGAAAAAGGCAACGCGCGAAGCTCGTTTGGACATTTGTACACCATCACATCTGCAGAATGCTCTCTGCAGCTCCTTGGGCGCCGCCACAATACCCTCGTCAAAGCTGTATTTATTTGTGACCCCCAGCAAAAACACTACAGAAACTGCAGCGATTACCTTTCTACAATGTGCAGTCATCCAGCGGGGAAGTGGATAGCATGGTAGATAGGAGGTAGGTGAGAGTAGGTAGAGAATCGGTAGAACCGACGCAGTTATTACATGAGTGAACTGCACCCACGGTACTCTTCGCTCGCAACTCGCATATATGGGGGAAGAGCGGGAGAGGGAAAAGGCAACATGAGCAGGTGAGGAAACCTTACTATTAGACAGGAAAGCGGTTGCGGACTAACTGTATAAATAAAGTTCACGGTACGGCACGGTACGTTTCTGCTATTTCTGAAGAATAAACACCATGGAAATTTGTCAAGCGGACAACTGACACAGGGCGCGCAGACACTAAGCCGCATAAAAGCACCGTAGCGTCTAAGCGACATCGTAGAACTGTAGTATCTAGGCGTCGCATGTCGTTTCAAGACTTTTGTGCCCACCATGGTAACTCTGCGGCTATGGCATCGCTAGAGGTCGTAGGTTTGATCCCGACCGCGGCAGCCACATTTCGACGGGGGCAAAGTACAAGAACGCTCGTGTACTAAGATTAGGCGCTCGTTAAAGAACCCAGGATGTCTAAATCAATCCTAATCAAACTTTAATCCAATTAATCAATTTAATCAATTTAATTAAAGTCTAATCAAACTTTAATTATGGGATTACACTTGGATTATGAGGTACCACTGCGCCTTGCCTCATAATCCAAGTGTAATCCCATAATTAAAGTTAACACTTCTGCCACGATACTATGTGCCGTGCGAGGGAATGACAATACTAACGTTCTCGGAGGTTATGAGCAATGGCGCACCACAACGCCTCAAACAAACACGTCTCACTGTGTGTTTTGTGAACTACGCAGACAAAAAGCAGTGGTGCACGCAAGGTAGCATTTATCATCAAATCACCGCTAATTACCGTCAATAAAAGCAAAAATCACAGAAAGCTTCGCTTATATCTATTCCAACAGTGCACAAATTTACTTATGGTTTCACCTGTGGCTTCAGTTGCTGGTACCTCGATGTTGGTGGTAGTTGCGAGTTCCCCTTGAGTTGCTTCTGCCTGTGTATGCCTTCTGTTTCAAGCTTCGGCTCTTCAAGCTCTTCTACGTACAATTTGGAAACTTCCTCTACCTAGCATGTGGTGATTATACCATGTCTAGATTCAAGTCCCACTCGCGAAACAGGCGCTCTCGAAGTGCTGCATCCCTTATTCCTGCAAGCATGCGGTCACCAGCCAGTCGATCTTTTTTCTCCCCAAAGTTGCATTTTCCTGCTCGACTCCGAAAATTTCTTACGAACTCGTCGAATGTTTGCTTTTCCTTTCGCTTCATTGTGTTGAAGACCGCAGGCTCATTGAGGGCGTCGAATTATCCTAGGAGGTAGGTAACGTGATCCGTCGGCTGCACACCATCGCCCGTTGGAGGAAGAGGGCAAAAGGTCTACGCGACGCGAAGGCCGCAGGCCCGAGAACATGGAGGAATGGGACCGTTCCCGTGGCTGCGGAAGAAGCTTGTTCGTAGATGGTGCACGCTTGTTTCAAGTCCTCCCAGGCTTGTTGCGATTTGTCACCCGGCTCGGATTATGCCATTGGTTGCAGGAATGCATTGGCCACATTTACGAGGTGGTTCCAATTATTCTGACACCACGTTAGTTGTGTTGTATCTGAAGCGAGTCAGACACCGGACCCGCGAAATCGAGAGCAGAAGTGTAACTGTGTTTATTCAGGCTGTACAGATTCAGAATTCGTTACATAGGTAGCGCGAGCTGTCGGTTAAATTGAAAGACGTCAGGTAATTGGCAGGAGAAGAGGAAGCAGTGCGCATATATAACAATTGTGAAGCTTCTGTACGATCGCAAATTCCGGATTGTGATTTCTTATCTTTGCTTTAGTTTCAAACATTAGTAGAATGCTGACAAATGTGCCACAACATGTGTTACGAACACAAGTGAAACAAAGTTTGCAAGGCTTGTAGCAATGGCACTGTTTGTTTATTTACTGCAAGTTGTTTTACAAAATTGGAGGCGATGATGAGCGAAACCCACTTGGACTAGCAGAAATCCTAGCGTGCCTGAAGTCTAGCACAGATTCAAAAAAAGTCTAGCACCACTTTCTAGATATTCGGCCCTAAAATGGGCTATGACATACTTGGGGGTTGCAGACAACAATTTTCGCGGAAACGTACGTCAAGTGGTTGGGAACGATCCTAACTGTAACGCCTGTGCATACTTTAGCAAAAATTGCAGGTGGATATTGTCACGTGGTAGTGACGGTGAAGAAAGAAGCAGTACGGTGGGATACAAAACTAGCTTTTATTGGGCGAACCTGTGCCCACAAAACAGGCTACACTTATAGCACAACGAAAGCGGCGAACACGCTCGGCGATCGTCGAAAATCTGATCAGCGGGTCAAGCGCGTCTGCTTTTATAGATCAGTCGTCGAATGTTCCAGAATAACTGATGGGACCCGCGTGTCTTCCACAAAGTTCTACACCATTCGTGTCACGCGATGAAATCTGATAACACAAGGTTCGGCGACAACAGACACGCGGATAGAAACGTCGATAACTTTCCAGAAACGTCGGATACATGCAGGCGCGTCCCTGGTTGCGCGATAAAGATAAGTACACGTGTCATTACCCCCCTCTTAAAAAGCATCGACCCGATGCTGCAAACAAACGAAAGTAACAAAGAAAAGCACTCGTAGCAAAGAAAACAACAAACTAAGGAAGTTCATCAGCGTCCGTAAAATGGTTTAAGGCGCACCACGTGGACCACTTCAGATCGTGCGCGGCGCCGCTGTGAGTGCGAAATGCCGTCTGGCACGACCTCATAGTCTAGTGCGCCAATACGTCGGATGACCTTGTAGGGTCCGAAATAGCGTCGCAGCAGCTTCTCACTGAGTCCTCGCCGGCGTATCGGGGTCCATACCCAAACACGGTCGCCGGGCTGGTACTCGACGAAGCGTCTTCGGAGGTTGTAGTGTCGGCTGTCAGTACGCTGCTGAGTCTTGATCCGTAGGCGGGCGAGCTGTCGGGCTTCTTCGGCGCGCTGGAGATAGCTAGCGACGTCAACATTCTCTTCGTCAGTGATGTGGGGCAGCATGGCGTCGAGCGTCGTCGTCGGGTTCCTGCCGTAAACCAGCTTAAACGGCGTGATCTGTGTTGTTTCTTGCACCGCCGTGTTGTAAGCGAATGTTACGTACGGCAGGACGGCATCCCAGGTCTTGTGTTCGACGTCGACGTACATCGCTAGCATGTCGGCGAGGATCTTATTCAGCCGCTCCGTAAGGCCATTCGTCTGCGGGTGGTAGGCCGTGGTCCTCCTGTGCCTTGTATGACTGTATTTCAGAATGGCTTGGGTAAGCTGTCACGCATCTTGAAAGTGTCACGCATCTTGTCACGCATCGGCATCTTGAAAGTGGTGTTAGTTTTAAGACTTCTGATTAGCAGCCACAAACTCAATACCAGTTAGTGAATTTTTTTCAAATTAAAGCATACCTGCGAGTCGGCCTCATTGGAACAGATTAACCTTTTAAAAAGTTTTTGTCGCAAACAAACAGGGACAAAGAAAAGGAGCTCCTTTTCTTCGTCCCTGTATGTTTGCGCACAAGACGCTTTTTAATTAGCCACCCGGATATTGATATTTGTAACGCACGTAACGTCCATGTATTAAGGTATTTCACCTCAACGCGCTTAAACGTGCTACTCCATTCGACATTTTTAATCGCCAATGTACCGACATGGCATATCATGAAAACTAACATTATCACCTGACTTGCCCGACTGCACTTATATAAGCACAACCAACTGGGAATATTTTATCATCGTAATTCGATTTTTTCTTTTGTAGCTTTCGAATACGCTTATACTTCATTAGCGCATTTCTGTTGCTCTCACACACCCCCGGCTGTACTATCTAAACCTTAAGGACCTCTGCAAATCCAATCATTTGTTTTAATATGAACTAGAATATCGCCTACAGATGTGTGCTCACAGATGCACATAGCCCCATTTCTTGCTATGGAATGTTACAAAGCATCGAAATTAGGCGTCTAACTCCCACTGGACAGAGGAAGGAGCTCTCACAGTCTCCGCTACTTTAAGTTGAAGAATTGCACCAGCGTTCCACGTGTTCTAATAATTTGTCATAATCTTTAGGAAACTAAAAAGCTTTCTCATTCAGTTCTTATTGTAATGAAGGCAATTCGCCGCAATGGTTCCATGGCTACTACTGCTGAGCACGAGGTCGTGAGTTCGATACCCGGCTGCCGCGGCCACATTGCACCCCGATGTTGCACTATTTCTCGGTATGACACCACAGTGTGAGATGGAGGCTGACGCTAGCACATACATAGCGCTGCATGGCACATAGAATGCCTCCACGAACAAGATGGCACGGTTCCGATCGAATCACTGGTCAGGTAAACGTTGCTTATCGCACTCAAGCGAACCCCATACCGTCGGCCTGCGCGAGCATCTGGCTGAACTCACTGAATTTTGTCTGCATGAGGTACAAATTGCTCAGCTCTATTCTCTAGAGGCAAGGCACAAGCAGACACTGTCTGGCGATGTCGGTGCAGCACCAAGGAACCGGGTGGCCTGCTGTTCGCACACTCTGTCGTATTCTCAGTCATTGCGCACAACTGCCAATCTCGTAAACCAGATAAGTCCTTTTGTAAACTTGGTCAATTTGGTGTGTGTGATTTGTCACTCAACCTGATCCTATCGAGTGCAGCCAACGCAACCGCAACGTGCTACCTCTCGAACCAAGCAGCTACAGTTTTTAAAAACGGTAGGTATTTTGGGCGGCATGCCCACTTAAAGAACAGCGTATATTAAAGAACAGACGCCCATGGACAAGAGTGCAATTGCGCGGAGTATGTGATAATATCAGATTACCGCTGCTTTAAGTATGCAATCATTACGATATAGAGATCACAATACTGAGCTATTAGTCTTAACTTGTGAGCCCTCTCTTTCTCACTGAACTTATCCTGCTTAGTTGACGCTGCCTTCTCGTTTTACAGAATGGCTTGAATAAAGCGTATTTATAATTTAGCTCTTGCTATTGCTCCATATTGCTACTATACATCAAAGTAGGACGCGATCATGCAGCCTTGAGTTTTCAGGCAACAACCCACGCACAGAGGAAAGCTCGGATGCAGCATTCTCGTGAATTTACAGATGTTTGCGGCTTCGACCCAGCGAATGAGTAGCCTCACCATCATAATTGAGGAACACCGACGTTAAAGGTGCACTTACCTCGGTTATGCACTGCCCTGGTCGACGCATTCGCTGAAGCAAAAAGAAAAAAGAAAGAAGAGGCATGTAGTCAGTTCCGGTGTTTTAAGTGTGCTTGCCATTTTCTCCACTTGTCTGCAGTGGGATGTCCACGTGAATAATGATCTAAGAATATTAAACTAAGCCAGACAACTGGAATTTTAAACCGCATCCGGTACCTTACCCAAAGTCGGTGAAGTTAATATACCAAAAGCTCTTCAGCTTTTATCATAACTACAATTATCTCGCTTGGCGAAAGATACAGAACGGTCTGTTCAGGTATGTTCGCATACGGGCGGGCATGTCCGCGCTGACCATATGTACTTTTGATTAAAGAACGCGCGTTCTGCTACCTGATCAGAAAGAAAAACTAATCTATCTTAGTTTTACAAGTAAAAGTCCGTGTGGACGAAAAAACTCACAGTCCTGCGCGTCACACCCAGCACAGTGACCGCGTAAGCAGGAGGAGCGGCTCCATAGGAGCTCCATTTTTGGCGCCACGCACTACAGGGTCTTGCGAAGTCTTTTCGCGTCGTTTTCACGGGAACGATCTGAACAGTCCGCGTGGCGTCAATGGCGAGCTGCGGCTTGTCCTGCTTTCTGTACAGCGGTCTGCTGAGCCCAATGTTACCTAATTGCAGCCGTGCCCGTAGCTCTACGGTTCGCTTATGGCACCTGTTTGCATTGATGGTGACGATGATGATGGTTTATTGGCATGCCCTTCCCAACAGAGGGGTGACAAATAGTCATCTAGCGTGCTTGAGTTAAAGATCCAGCTACATGCAGCATGCAAGTGCTACATGTCGGAACAACTTGTGAAATATAACGGAATTGCAATGCAAAGTCTGTACGTATCGACGCCGCGTAGTACATTTCGACGCTACGCGGCGTACATGGAGCGTCAAATAGCATCGTATGATGCTGATGACGGTTAAATGGTCTTCTTTTTGAAACGGGCCGGTGAGAAACAGTCACCTACCCTGCTTGAATAAATCAGGTATACCGTAGAAGTTTTTCAATGCAGCAATATTTATACATCTCCATAATCTTTTTCATCCTCAAGACTTGTCTATCTACCTTGTACCGCTACCTATGGAACTGCTACATGGCGTGCCACCTGGTGTAATAATCATCATCATGATCAGCCTATTTATGTCTAATGCAAGACGAAGGCCTTTCCCTGCGATCTCCAATTACCCCTACCCTGCGCCAACAGATTCCAACTGGCCCCTGCAAATTTCCTAGTATCATCACCCTACGTAGTTTTCTGCCGTCCTCGACTGCGCTTCCCTTCTCTTGGCATGCGTTCTGTAACTCTAATAGTCCACCGGTTACCCATCCTACGCATTTCACGGCCTTCCCAGCTCCATATTTTTTTTCTCCTAATGTCAATTGAAATATCGCCGATCACTGTGCTCTCCCATCCACATCAATCTATTCCTGTGTCATAATATTACGCCTAAAACTTTTCGTTCCATCGCTCTTGGCGCGCTCCTTAACTTGTTCTCAAGCTTGTTTGTTAACCTCCAAGTTTTTGTCCCATATGTTAGCACCGGTATAATGCAATGATTGTACGCTTTTGGTTTCAAGAACAGTGGTAAGACCCCAGTCGGGACCTGGCAATGCCTGCCGTACGCACTCCAATCAACTTTTATTCTTCTGTAAATTTCCTTCTCATGATCAGGGTCCGCTGTGAGTAATTGACCTAGAAAAACCTACTCATTTACTGGGTCTAATAATATGCATCTGTAATAATGTGTAATAAGGTGTAATAGTATGCCACTGCAATGCAAATGGTTGAGGTATAAACGCTATGCGGCGCGAATCTTACATTGCAATACAGGTGGCACGACACGACACTAATGATGATAATGATGATGTATCGGCATCCCCTTTGAAACGCGGCAGTGACAGTCACCTAGCCAGCTTGCTTTAATTAGGTACGCAATATATATTTTTTCCAGCATTCTTGTATACATCTCCTTAAACTTCTTTTACACCCTCAGACCGTCCCTACATCACACCGCTACCTGTACATCTGCTACATGGAGTTCTACCTGGTGTAATAATATGCGAAATGCAATGCAAAATTTGCACGCATTGACGCTACGCGGCGTGCATGTCATGTCGCGCGTAAAGTCCCTTGATAACAGAGACGGCCCCGAATACAACAACACATGAAGAAGGGGACACGAGACAAGTCCCCTTCTTCGTGCGTTGTATTCTGCGCCGTCTTTGTAATCATGCTTAACCAACTAGCCCACCAACACATGCTCAGTCCCTTGATAATTTGAAAGTAGCGACACTCTTTGAACTCTGCCGCCACCGCGTGACCTCCTCGCCTCCTCCTCGCCCCTTGCGCGTTCCCCCGCGGCAACCAGTTTTGCCCCCGTTTTTCTGCACGACGATTGGTCTCCCTGCCGTTGCCCTTGGAAACGCGCGGATCTTGAGTTCTGCTAGTATTTTAACGCGATAGCGTTAAGGAGCTCGTGTCGCAGAAAAGCCGGTGTCGTCGGCGTCGGGTGTCGGCGTCGGCGTTTGCGGCGTTGACCGTGAGCGATAAATCACGGCAGGCGCTTCATAAATAAAAAGCAACTTCCAAGATTGGCCCGGTGGGAATCGAACCAGGGTCTCCGGAGTGTGAGACGGAGACGCTACCACTCAGCCACGAGTTCGATGCTTCCAAGCGGTGCAAACGCGCCTCTAGTGAATGCGGTGTTGCCTTCGAAACGAGCCGTGGAAAGTTATAATGCGGTGTATATCGGTAATTATGAACATGTAACGTACAGAAGTCGCAATTACACGAGTTGCGAAGTGAATTTCCGCTGCATTTCTTCTGCGCTTTCCGCACACGCAGAGCCATCTTGCGGCAAACACAGAAGACCCCCTCCTCTCAATGTACGGCGCTGCCCCGACAGGAGGCGCGCCGCGCGCGCATTCATAACACATAACACATAGCGCATTCATAACACAAACATGACCATATGCAATGCTTTTTTTTAATGTGCTTCTTACCGCTGCCTTTCCACTCCACTGAACTTGCCAGTATCTATAGCATCGACAAGTTCATAGACCAAACCGTCAAGACATTAGTCGGGCAGCGGACTCGGGCGAGCGTCTCAGTGCGCGTTTTCAGAACATCGCAGACCGGGCGCCGTAGCAGAAATCTTCCTCGCGTCTGTGCTTGCTGCATACCCGAGTTGTAGCCGATGACTGTTTGCCGGTTTTATGTTTCGCGAGCCAAGCTTCACGCAGCTTCTTGTCCTGCCGCTACGTGTGAATAAGCCTGACACCGGCCTCCGTTACGTGCGTCCAGCCCTGCGGCACCGAGCAGTATATAGCCTACCATGTTGCGCGCCTTCAAAGGCAGCCACTACCTATTGTAGTGCTTTCAAGCGTTGTAAAGGAGACACTCGAAGCGGGAAAATTTCGCCACTAAATGAGGACCGCAGCGTACGAGGGAATTTAAACCCGTTTTAACGCGATAGCGTTAAGGAGCTCGTGTCGCAGAAAAGCCGGTGTCGTCGGCGTCGGGTGTCGGCGTCGGCGGCGTTGACCGTGAGCGATAAATCACGGCAGGCGCTTCATAAATAAAAAGCAACTTCCAAGATTGGCCCGGTGGGAATCGAACCCAGGTCTCCGGAGTGTGAGACGGAGACGCTACCACTCAGCCACGAGTTCGATGCTTCCAAGCGGTGCAAACGCGCCTCTAGTGAATGCGGTGTTGCCTTCGAAACGAGCAGTGGAAAGTTATACTGCGGTGTATATCGGTAATTATGAACATGTAACGTACAGAAGTCACAATTACACGAGTTGCGAAGTGCGTTTCCGCTGCATTTCTTCTGCGCTTTCCGCACACGCAGAGCCATCTTGCGGCAAACACAGAAGACTCCCTCCTCTCAATGTACGGCGCTGCCCCGACAGGAGTCGCGCCGCGCCCGCATTGGGACCACTGCCAGGCGCGTCGCGGGACTCCCTCTCCCCTGACGACGCTTCGCCGTGCTCCCGGTTTAGATTACTATCTATCTCTCTGCCCGTGCCGATCACGACGTTTGGCTGGCGTAGATCGTTTCCCCTCCGAGACACCGAGTTCTTTGGTTCGTTCCGTTCGCTCAGGCGCACGTTTCGTTGCCGCGCCGAACGCTGCGTTGCTCGACGCTCACCGCGTGATAGGTGGGCGCTAAGTCCGATGCGGGGCGCATCGTAAGTGATCGCTGTGCCGTAGCGCATTGTCTTATACCCCTTGGCGGGTCGACGGGAACGCTGTCGCGTCCCACTCTTGAATGCGAAGCTTAAGCGTCCTCCATTTTTTTCTTTTTCGTTCGCGCCATTTTCCTCCTGAGCACAGCTGGCTCGGCGCTTTCGCTCGGCGTAGCGAACGTTGTACGCTATGTTTCCTGCTCTATGTGCTAGCGCTAAGCCGGGCTGTTGCGCACATAACTGCAGAAAAAAAATGGGGTTTTACGTACCAAAACCACTTTCTGATTATGAGGCACGCCGTAGTGGAGGACTCCGGAAATTTCGACCACCTGGAGTTCTTTAACGTGCACCTAAATCTAAGTACACGGGTGTTTTCGCATTTCGCCCCCATCGAAATGCGGCCGCCGTGGCCGGGATTCGATCCCGTGACCTATAACTGCAGCAAGAAACCTGAAGATGGTTATGCCGTTTTTCTGATACCACAAGGAAAGCGTGACGGCTTGCGCAGGAAGCAGTGGCTGCATGACTTGGCCGAAAGAACTCTGTTCTGACAAAGAACAGCGTTGTTTGTGAGCTGAGGCGTCTTTCTTATAGCTCGTAGCAAAGCATACCCTAATACTGCATTTTTTTTTCATTCTTCCGGCCTGCTCACCAGCGTCTTTGTTGCGGTTGTCCTCAGTATGCTTAATATTCTGGGGCGGCTCCATCACCTCGCACGTCACTAACTGTTGTTATTCAGTCGGAAGTGCAGCATTATAGATTCTGCTTTGTGCCCTCAAAAAAATTTGTCGCCAGTATACCCGTGGTATTGCAGGTGATGAATGTTAGCTAGTAAACACTGAGTTTTTTTAGTTTTAAGGCGAAAACCTTTAGATCTCTATGTTTCAAGGTCGCGTTGTAAACTGGAAGTGTCACGTGACCCAAGGAAGGCCAGAGGTGACCCAAAGCATGTCCACCCATGTATAAGAGAATGATTACCCAAGTTAATCAACGAATTATTAGTGATTGACATAAAGCGGATTAGGGAAGATTAAGGTTGATTAGAGTGCAATAAAGAAGATTAAGGTGGATTAGAGTGGATTAAGAAGGATTAAGGTGCATGAATACAGATTAAGGTGGGTGGAGGAAGATTAAGGCGGATTAAGGTGAAGGGTTGATGTAAGTGTAGTAAGACCAATTAGGGTGCATGAACAAGGAATGGGGAGGATTAAGGTCGATAAAGGAAGGTTAAGGTCGATTAATATGGATTAAGGTGGATTATAGTTGATAAAGGAGGATTAAGACCGATTAGGACGGATTATGATAGATTAAGGTGGATTAGGGGCGATGGAGCTGGATTAGGTGTGACAGAGGTGGATTAGGGTGTATTAAGGTAGATTAGGACTATTAAGCAGGATTAAGGTGGATTAAGGTGCATGATTAAGGATTAAGGTGGATGAAGGAGGATTATGATGGATTATGGTTGATAAAGGAGGATTAAGACCGTATGGGGTAGGCTAAGGTGCATTAGGAGCGATGTAGGTTGGTTAGGTTGTATTAAGGTGGATGAGGGAGCATTAAGGTGGATTAGGGTGGACTAAGGTGAATTGGGGTTCATTGAGTATTAAGACCGGTTAGTCTACCATAATTCTCCTAATGCACATTAATCCACCGCATTCACATTCATCGTCCTTAATCCTCGTTCATTTACTTTAATCCACCATTATCCACGAAAGTCCTCCTTAAAGCACACTAATCCACCTTCGTCGACCTTAATCTACTCTAACCCTCCTTAATGCACTTTAATCCTCCTTAATCAACCCTAATACTCCCTCATTCACTTTATTCCACCCTAATCCTGCTTCATTCACTTTAATTCAACCTAGCCCACCATTATCCTCCTTAATGCACCTTAATCCTTCTTAATCCATCCTTATCCTTCATGCACTTTAATCCACTATAATCATCCTTAATGTACCTCAACGCACCTTCAATGACCTTAATCCAACCTAGTCTTCCTTTATGAATCTTCATTCTCCCTAATGCACCTTCATCGACTTTAATCCACCTTAATCCTCCTTAATACACCCGAATTCATCTTAATTGCATCACTAATCAATCATTACTTTGCTAATTATTATTTATCTCTTATACGCGGCTACACATGCTTTGGTTCGCTTCCCGCCTTCCTTCGGTCACGTGATACTTTCTGTAGCTCACAACGGGACCTTGGAACAGAGTTCTAAGGCTTTCGCTTAATAAGCCACACACAAAGCGATGTGTCACAAGCAATACTAGATCAGACGCAGGAAGTAAAGCATCTGATCATGTGTCTGAAAAATTGTCTGGATTATAGAACTTGCCTCAAAGCTCCCTTTACATCGGTATACCTCGTTCATACGGCTTTAAGAAAAAACCAACCTCCTCACAAACGTTTGCTCCAGCATTATTGATGCTCTTATTAGCATTTCTCAAAATGTTCAACCCCACTGGGGCGCGCAACTGGCCCAAAATAGCACGCCTTGCGTGCTATCTTGCGGCCCGTACGCGAGAGCCCAGAAGGAAAAGCGCGCCGTGCGCAGCCGGCTGGCGAGGAGAATCGAGGAGGAAAGCGCCGTGAGGAGGAGAGTGTCGCTACTTTCAAATTATCAAGGGGCTTTATTAGCAGTGCCACACTCACGCCACTACTCGTACTGTTCTACAACTACACCGACCGCCGGCAGCGCTTAGCTACGCGGCGAAGCCAGATTGAGGACAAGAGCCCTGCGAGATACGACAGCCATGCGGGAGGAAAACAACATAAGGGGGCGCAAGAGAGTCGAGCGTCCTAAAACCCCTTTTAGAGCGTCCTAGTGTGCCTGTATTGGCGGCGAGGAGTTACGGAGTCGCCATCTATCGGAAGCGCCTCGCTGGCGTAGTATGAGGGATCACGTGGCGCGCTCCTCATAGGTTTTGCTGTCAGCGCTCACTGAAAACACCACGCGCGAGCTCTCACGGACATTTCTGTAAGTACTTTCGAAACGAGAGAAGTTTCTTACTGTCTAAAGAATAATTTTGGGCAAACTGAAAGCACACAATCGTTTACAGACGCTATCTCTTTACCGAATACGTACAGCGAACGCCACTGCGCGCGGTCGCCGCGGTGGAGTCTCCCGAACCGGCTTCTTGCATGAAAGGTAGGTAAACGCTGGGAGCAAACTATGTGAAATATGTTCTTATAGTGTTTGTATAACTAAATGGAGTGTAATAGAACGAAGCCTCAATGCAGCGATTGCGCAGATTCGCAGCGACCGACTGCGTGTCTGCAGGCTTGTCCGCGCATTGTGTCGCTCTCACCGCGCGCGCGTTTTCGCACCATGCCATGAGCTTTAGGCCGCAGAATATGAGCATTTGACAGTATACAAGCAACCATTGTTGCGTGGGCGGTATCAGAGCTGTTCAAATATAATTTCATTGTAGAGAGTTCGACGCCTACGGGGGCTGTGATGTGCCGTCGCCACGATTCAATCTTTCTTTTCTTCTAAATTCTTTGACCTTTCATTATTATTTCTCGAGTTGCGTCGCACTGTATGTTTATCGGTGTTCTCAGCGTGCAATTTCCCGCTGCTCCTTTTTTTGTAATCCAGTGCATTAATTCATAACACAAACATGACCATATGCAATGCTTTTTTTTAATGTGCTTCTTACCGCTGCCTTTCCACTCCACTGAACTTGCCAGTATCTATAGCATCGACAAGTTCATAGACCAAACCGTCAAGACATTAGTCGGGCAGCGGACTCGGGCGAGCGTCTCAGTGCGCGTTTTCAGAACATCGCAGACCGGGCGCCGTAGCAGAAATCTTCCTCGCGTCTGTGCTTGCTGCATACCCGAGTTGTAGCCGATGACTGTTTGCCGGTTTTATGTTTCGCGAGCCAAGCTTCACGCAGCTTCTTGTCCTGCCGCTACGTGTGAATAAGCCTGACACCGGCCTCCGTTACGTGCGTCCAGCCCTGCGGCACCGAGCAGTATATAGCCTACCATGTTGCGCGCCTTCAAAGGCAGCCACTACCTATTGTAGTGCTTTCAAGCGTTGTAAAGGAGACACTCGAAGCGGGAAAATTTCGCCACTAAATGAGGACCGCAGCGTACGAGGGAATTTAAACCCGTTTTAACGCGATAGCGTTAAGGAGCTCGTGTCGCAGAAAAGCCGGTGTCGTCGGCGTCGGGTGTCGGCGTCGGCGGCGTTGACCGTGAGCGATAAATCACGGCAGGCGCTTCATAAATAAAAAGCAACTTCCAAGATTGGCCCGGTGGGAATCGAACCAGGGTCTCCGGAGTGTGAGACGGAGACGCTACCACTCGGCCACGAGTTCGATGCTTCCAAGCGGTGCAAACGCGCCTCTAGTGAATGCGGTGTTGCCTTCGAAACGAGCCGTGGAAAGTTATACTGCGGTGTATATCGGTAATTATGAACATGTAACGTACAGAAGTCACAATTACACGAGTTGCGAAGTGCGTTTCCGCTGCATTTCTTCTGCGCTTTCCGGACACGCAGAGCCATCTTGCGGCAAACACAGAAGACCCCCTCCTCTCAATGTACGGCGCTGCCCCGACAGGAGGCGCACCGCGCGCGCTTTGGGACCGCTGCCAGGCGCGTCGCGGGACTCCCTCTCCCCTGACGACGCTTCGCCGTGCTCCCGGTCCTTTCTTTAGATTACTATCTATCTCTCTGCCCGTGCCGATCGCGACGTTTGGCTGGCGCAGATCGTTTCCCCTCCGAGACACCGAGTTCTTTGGTTCGTTCCGTTCGCTCAGGCGCACGTTTCGTTGCCGCGCCCAACGCTGCGTTGCTCGACGCTCACCGCGTGATAGGTGGGCGCTAAGTCCGATGCGGGGCGCATCGTAAGTGATCGCTGTGCCGTAGCACATTGTCTTATACCCCTTGGCGGGTCGACGGGAACGCTGTCGCGTCCCACTCTTGAAGGCGAAGCTTAAGCGTCCTCCAATTTTTTTATCTCGCTTCGGCGCGCCCGAAGCAGCCGACGCGGCCGCTATGTCCACGTGATCCCTCCTAGCACGTCACGCCGATGGTGGCGCCAGCTTTTCCAGTGGTTGAGCTCGAGGCCAATATGATCCCGCAGGGAGGAGAGTTGCGCATAACTTTTCCGGTGCCGCTCGCACCGCTATTCGCCGAGCGCGATCACGTGGTGCAAAATGACGTCAAATTATCAACGGCACGCTCCGAAGCCAACTTTACGGAAACGGCGCCGACTCGTTTCTGTCAGTGCCATCGAAATTGCAATCCGCGTACCGTCGAGCGTGCGTAACAACGAATGGCTACGGGTTGCAGGTACGGTATTCGAGGATATTAAGTTAATGACTTTTGTGAAGTGCTACGAAGCAGATCATTTTGACACTTGTATACCAATATGACGGGTTGCAGCGCATCAAACTGCGCAAATCGCACGGAAGGTGGCATAGCTTTCTACGCGGTGCTGTGCGGACAGGTGAGACTGGCCGGCTCCGAAATGGACCAGGATATGCGAAGTCCATTCGCCTTGTTTACAGAGGTGAGTTCAGCTTGTTTACATTCAAGCGGCATTTATCTCGAGTAACACTCCTGTGCACGCTGAAATGCGTACGCCTGGTATGAGAGCTTGTTCACTTCTGCAATTTTTGATGTATATGTACAGCGCGACACAGACGCGGTAAAAAGGACGACACGTCTGTATCGCGCGGCACATATACGCCAAGAATGTTAACTTACCAACTCGCTCAATTCGCTTTACTGCTTGTACGCTTGTTCAGACTATGCGGCTCAAGAAAAGTGTGTTCCGAACCGAGTAAATACTAGCAGGTACAATTAGCCCGCTGGACCCTGGCCTTTCTCTGCTCCGTTTTTTTTTTTATTTTTTGTCTGCGTTCAGATTTTTCATGTAAAGTCGATTGATGTGCTGGTGTTCATTGGTTTCTAGTAAGCGAAAACATCGTGCGCTCCCGCTTATGAGACAGCTGCGATAGCTTCAGCATTTACAGCCCGCAAAATGTTGCTCGTTCGATCGGCCTTAGTCGACGTGAGGAATGTGAAATTAGTTTTGTAGGTTCTATAAGCGCTGTGTCATAGTAAATTAACCTGAGTAGTATGAAGAGATAAAGAAAAATGTGCTGTCATATTGCAGCCTTCAATGTGTGAATAATTATTTTGCCTGTTTGTCATCTTATGTGATTAGTCCAATAAAAAAAAACTATTCTTACTTTTATTACCTTGTTGCCTTTCCAGTTGCTTTGAATTCTGCCTCCCAAGGCTCCAAGAACCAGCACTCATCCCCTGCCCCCACCAGCCATTGTTCATCCACTCCCTCGTACGAAATAACTTTGACCTAGAAGCTCGTGCATCTTAAATCTTTTTCCACTTGCAGATTTGCTGCTACGAAGCAGCTGTTAAGTTTGCGGTATGAATCGTAAAAATAAGCTTTGCGTAAGATGTGCGCATGCGAACATCTGAGATTCGTTTAAATGTACGTGTCTGCACCGCATATATCTAGTCCGTGCAGTTGCTATAAGCGACGTTTAGTGATGAATGACGGTCAACGGTCACTGACATAATTGCAGGCACGATAGTTCTGTTGGCGACATTCATTATTCGTCTCGTTTCGGCAGCCATAATGTGCTGACATAATTGTCTAGCACACGTGTGTGAAGTTTTCTTTAAACACTCTTTAACACAATCCTTGCCTCCGCCTCCACGAGAAAACTTCATGTGCATGCTGAAAAACATTGCACCGCTTTTTGTTGCAAAGTAATGCGCGAAAGCCCACGAATACCACAAAAATAAATTGGGAGGGGCGTACGCCAGAAAGGGTGAAGTGCAGGGGCAAGTGCACGGAGTGCTAGAGACGCGAGGTGGTTATGAACAGTACCAGGGGCAGGGGTCTCGGGCTGAACGAAGGCTGGTTACATGGCTGCAACCTGAGCATACAATGTCGGTGGTATAGGAGGGGCACAGCTCGCCGCGCAGGCCATGGAGGAGAGTTCCTCTCTGGTGATGTCGCGGAGCCCAGGAACCGAAAATTGGGTTTGAGTGACGGGAGAACTGAGTACGCCATGCGCTTGGAGCTCTTCTTGTATGAGAGTGCGAATGAGCATACGTAGGTCCGTGTCCAAGAAAGGGCATGTGTCACAGGCATCAGGGTGTAAACGGATTGCCGTCCAGATGTCGGCAAGACGCGACGACGTCTTCAACGGCCGTGAGATTCTTTGTCTTAAGTGCGTTGAATGCGACGTTTCCAATTCCCTTTATTATGTGACGAATGCGATCAGATTATCTCACAGTGGCGTCGACACGGCTCAAAGAGCGAGGACGTCTTCAATATAAGAGGAGTGTGTTTCGCCAGAAAGTTGCATGCGTCCAACGAGCCTTTTCTTGGCGACCTGAGAGCAAACGTTTAGAGTGCCGAAAATGTGCGGAAGCTGCTCTTTGAACGCCGCCCAGTCTGGTGAGGTGCTCTCATGGTTAAGAAACCAGGTCTTGGCAACGTCAGTGAGGTAGAAGGCGACGTTGCGAAGCTTGTGAGAATGATCCCTCCGGTTAAACTCACTCACTCGGCCGTAACTGTCCAGTCATTCTTCAACGTCGTCACCACGTAGGCCAGCGTACATGATAGGGTCACGCTGCCTGGTGGTGATGGCTAAGCAGGAAGCGGCCGGTTGGACAGAGACGGTTACGCAGGAGGCTCCTGATGGTGCATCTTGGGCAATGGCGGAGGAAAGGTGGAGCAAGCGGCAACCTGAACGAAGCTCCATAAATACTCGAAGGCGCAGAGGACGAAAGGATCGAGGGCTACCTCCATCATTTACGAGGCAGCTGTTAAGCCTCAGCGCTTCATTCAGCAGGCCACGCGCTCAAGCGCATGACGCTGGTCATGATGATGAATATTGTTCGCGACCGTAGAGTAGATAAAATGGAGAAAATCCGGCGGTGTCGTGCCGGGAAGAATTATAAGCAAATGTGACGTAAGGAAGGGCAACGTTCCAGTCGTGGTGGTCCTTCGAAACGTACTTAGACAGCATGTCGGTAAGAGTACGGTTTAACCGTTCTGTCAGGCCATTGGTTTGAGGATGGTATGAGGTAGTCAGCTTGTGTTGAATAGAGCAGGAACGCACAATGTCGGCGATAACTTTCGAGAGGGAGTTGCGACCACGGTAAGTAAGCAGCTGTCGCGGGGCATCATGCACTAAGATAATGTCACGCAAGAGAAAGTCCGCGACGTCAGTGGCGCAACTGGTAGGGAGAGCCCGCGTGATAGCGTATCGGGTGGCGTAATCAGTTGCGACGGCTACCCATTTGTTCCCAGAGGATGACGTGGGAAAGGGACCGAGGAGGTCTAATCCAACACGAAAGAACGGTTCCACAGGGACGGTGATCGGCTGGAGATGACCGGCAGGTAGCACCTGAGGTGTTTTCCGACGCTGGCAGGTATCACAGGCAGCAACATAGTGTCGGACGGAGCGAGCGAGACCAGGCCAAGAGAAGCGGCGGCGGACGCGGTCGTACGTGCGGGTTACCCCAAGATGTCCTGCAGTGGGTGCGTCATGCATCTCAAAGAGCACAGTCTGTCGTAGACGTTTTGGCACGACAAGATCAGGGCCATCAGGAAGTTCCTTCGGTACAGAATGCCACCCTGGAGGACATATCGGCGAACGGATGCGTCGGTAGGCGTAGAGCGCAGACGCTCAATGAGTACTCGCAGCGATAGTTCTCGCTACTGCTCATCGGCAATGTTAGCGAAGGCACACACAGAGAAAATGCCGTCGGCGGTACTACTGTCGGCGTCGTCAGGCTCTTCTACCGGGTAGCGAGACAAGCAGTCAGCGTCCTTGTGTAGTGGGCCAGATTTGTAGGCAACAGAGAACGAATATTCTTGGAGGCGTAAGGCCCAGCGACCAAGTCTTCCTGTAGGGTCTTTCAATGAGCATAACCAGCAAAGCGGGTGATGGTTTGTGACAACGGAAAAAGGTCGGCCGTATACGTATGGACGGAACTTCGCAACAGCCCAAACTAGGGCCAGACACTCACGATCTATGATGGAATAGTTGCGCTCCGCGGGCGAGAGGTGCCTGCTGGCGTAAGCGATAACACGGTCGTGGCCACGCTGGCGCTGTGCCAGTACTGCGCCCATTCCGTGACCGCTGGCATCTATACGGACTTCGGTAGGCGCAGAAGGATCGAAATGGGCCAGAACGGGAGGCATTGTGAGAAGGTCGATTAGAAGCGAGAAACCAGAGGCCTCATTATCGCCCCACTGGAAAAAGGCGTCTTTTTTCAAAAGCTCGGTTAGTGGTCGTACTATGGCCGCCAAATTTTTCACGAAACGGCGGAAGTACGAGCAAAGGTCGATGAAGCTGCGCACATTTTTGACACACTTTGGAACAGGGAAGTACGTAACAGCATGGATCTTGACTGGGTCCGGTTGCACTCCGTTCGTGTCAACGAGATGTCCAAGGACAGTAATCTGGCGACGGCCGAATTGGTCACTTCGATGCGTTGAGTTGCAGACCGGCTCGCCGAAAAACGTCCAGGACTGCTGAGAGGTGCTCGAGATGCGTGGCGAATGTTGGGGAGAATACTATAACGTCGTCCAAGTAGTACAGGCACGTGGACCATTTGAAACCGTGAAGAAGGGAGTCCATCATGCGTTCAAAAGTGGCAGGAGCGTTACATAGACCGAACGGCATCACTTTGAATTGACAAAGACCGTCGGGTGTTACAAAGGCAGTCTTCTCGCGGTCGAGATCGTCCACGGCAATCTACCAATAGCCGGAGCGAAGGTCAATAGAGGAGAAATAGCGAGCACCATGGAGGCAGTCAAGGGCGTCATGAATCCGAGGTAGAGGATACACGTCCTTTTTGGTAACCCTGTTAAGGTGCCGATAATCTATGCAAAAGCGCCATGAGCCATCCTTCTTTTTTACCAGCACAACAGGCGACGCCCATGGACTACATGACGGTTCAATAATGTTCTTGGCAAGCATTTTGCGAACTTCAGAATGAATAACTTGACGCTCAGCCGGTGATACCCGATACGGGCGGCCATGAATAGGAGGAGCATCGCCGGTATTATTGCGATGTTTAACAGCTGTTGTTTGGGCCAAAGGACGATCGTTAAAGTCAAAAATATCTTGGTAGAAATTCAGAACGCGGTAGAGCGCACGAGCGTGCTCGGAAGGCATGTCGGGTGCAGTCATTTTCTGTAAGTTGGCGATGGTGCAAGTTGCCGACTGCGACGGTAGAGTAGGATCGGCTGAATTGTCTACTGAAATCGATGCTACAGAGTGATCCTCGAATGAGCAACGTTGGGCCAGAGACATCCCGCGTGGCAGCACTTGTGTCGTCCAGCCAAAATTGACCACGGGCAGGCAGACGCAATTCGTCGTAATAGATAAAACTGTATGAGGTACTGTGATCCCGTGTGTAAGTAGGACGTCTTGCATAGGAGCCGCGATGTAGTGACCATCGGGGACTGGTGCGATGACACGAAGTCAATGTGTGTCAGTGCCGAAGGTGGCAAGCGAACGAAGTAGACGGAACTGAGGCGAGTAGGGTGTTCAGCGGGATCCAGAACAGGCAGGTCGAGGCGGAGAGTACTGGCGGAGCAATCGATGAGAGCAGAATGCGCGGAGAGGAAGTCTAAGCCGAGGATGATGTCGTTGGGACCATGAGCGATGACTGTGAACAGCACGGTAGAGGAGCGATTGGCGAAGGAGACGTGGGCGGCACACATACGAATTAAAGGGGCTGTTCCGCCATCCGCGACACGGACAACAGCTGTCGTGGCGAGCGTGATTATTTTCCTTAGCCGGTTACGAAGGTCAACGCTCATTACCGACAAATGCGCCCCAGTGACTTTGAGAGCAGATACAGGATCACCGTCGACTTGCACGTCAAGAAGGTTCAGATGAGTGGGCAACGTCAGGAGAGGATTTGGCGGCGTAGGGAGCAATGCAGCGTCACCTCGAGGCGCTGCATCGTCTAGTTTTCCGGCTGGGAGCGCATCCGAAGGGAGTCGGCGAATAGGGGCGACGGGGCTGGGGGGAGCAAGATTGTCGTCGTTGGGGCGAAGGCGAACGAGAATAGGGGCGGTTCGGCGCAGGAGAATCGGTGGCGGCATTATCTGAGCAGGCAGCATAGGGACGAGAAAGGCCACCTGGGGGGGCGAGAGTAGTCAGTATATGTAGAGTGGTTCGGGGAACTCCAGCGACTGCGACAGTGCGGGGAAATGTGCCCAATACATTAGCAGTGAAAACAAATTGGCTTGTCGTCTGCAGTGCGCCATTCAGACGGGTTGCGGAAACGTGGTGTGTAAGAAGGTGCGGGACGGGGCGGAATCGAAGAAGCCGGGTGGGTATCAAGGCGATGGGCCGAGCAGATGGTTTGAATACCCATGTTGGCGAACTCCTGGCGGAGAACTGCCTGGATCAGGGAATCAGTGACTGCAGGTGCATTGGAGGGGCTGGAGTCGAAGGCAGCCGGATTGGCGGCCTCCTGACAACCTCCTGGCGGCCTACCGGACAGTCCTGGTAACATCGCCAGTGTTGTTGGGACGAGGAGCGTGGGCACAGGAAGATGTCGCTGGGGTGTTGGGTAGACGGGCAAACTGTTCGTCGATACGTCGGCTTTTAGCGAGTTCCAGGCGGCGGCACTCCTTTATAACTGCATCCACCGTCACCACGTTGTTAAATACGAGCAAGTTGAAGGCGTCATCGGCAACGCCTTTGAGGATGTGGGAGACCTTGTCGGACTCAGTCATGTATGCGTCAACTTTGCGGCACAAAGCCAAGACGTCCTGAATGTACGTGACGTAGGGCTCCGTTGACGTCTGCACACGACGAGAAAGCGCCTTCTGCGCGGCAAGTTCGTGATCGTAAGGGTTGCCGAACAAGTCTCGGAGCTTTTGCTTAAGCGAATCCGAACTGGTGAGCTCATCTTCGTGCGTCCGATACCAAACTCGAGGTGTGCCACCGAGGTAAAAGACTACGTTGGCAAGCATGATAGTAGGGTCGCAGCGGTTATTGTGGCTGACGTGTTAGTACAGGCTGATCCAGTCCTCGACGTCTTCCCCATCTTTTCCCGAGAATACACCAGGATCACGGGGAGCGGGGAAAGTGATGTAGGTCGTCGAAGTGGCAGCAGGTGTCGGAGCCCGCGGAGTCGAGTTGTCGTCGCCGGGAGCCATGAAGGAAGGCTCGATGTACCGTCCACTGCGAAGCTCCGTGACGAGGTACAGGGAACGTCCACCTCCACCAGATATGTTACGTAGAAAGACACCGATGAAAAGCTATTTACAAGTATATTTACAAATTTACAAGGCAAAATGCCGCAGTTGGCCAAGAGGCAACAGCCCGCGCTAGCTTCCAATCGTCGTCGTCGTCTTCTTACTGCTCGGCTCTTGGTCATTGGAAATACTAACCCGTAGCAATATAAATGAAGAACATTATGGGGAAGTATAATCCTCACTATATATATATATATATATATATATATATATATATATATATATATATATATATATATATATATATATATATATATATATATATATATATATATATATATATATATATATAGGTGAGAAGGACACCTTCGCAGTTATATTCGGTATATTTGCCCTACAGTTTCGGACCATGGACAAATAAAATAAACTGAAGATAACCGCGAAGTAGTGTTTCTGACTACGTTTTACCTTAAATATTCACATGCGACTATGTATGCATGTTTTACCTGTTTCTACTGCTCGCCTTCAAGTGTGCTTTGTTCACTGTGAACGCCTTCAAGCATTCAATGGCAGCTTTTGAAGCATGCACACTTTGTCGCGTAAATGCGTTAAAGCTTGCGTATGCTTACTAGAGGTCTCAGGGATAGGAAAGCCTGGAAGAGAATAGAAACGCAATGTAATCTCTTGCAATAATGCTTACGGTACAGACTGATTTGCCGACACATGTACGTACGTAAGATTTTTCTCCTCTTCCGAAAGAAAAGCAGCCCGCATTGTTTGTATTGCCGACGGTGAGCAAGGTTACAGAAACTCCATTCCCGCAATAGAATTTAATTTATGGCTGGCCCACTATACGTATACCTGGTCATCGTATCGTTGCACGTTTACAAGCTAAATTCTGTCGAGATCGTTTGTATATTTCAACAAAATAACGAAAACTCTAGAGCACCATACGATACGCCCCCGTCTTGTGCGGTAAGTTTCAAGCTGGCGTAAAAAGACGAAGTACGTAGGGCACGTGCAAGCAATTGTGCCATATTCTAGCACTGCAAAGGCAACGCAGCTCATATTGCTAAATAACTAAGGAAGCTGTCCTTAAATCTATGTTCCACGCTTAAAAAAATGCAGATTAAAAGCTCATTTTGCCCTTGCCTCTCTCATGCAACAAAATATGGCACTGCTATGTACCGGCTAGTGCGAAGCTGATATCTCGAATCAGTATAAAGCAACGAATTTCTTCTTTCTTTTTTTTTATCCGGCAAGGTCTCACTTGCCAGAACCGGCTGTAGACAGGGGTATCAAATTGAATTCTGGCGGTTTACGTGTCCAAATCACGATTTCATTATGAGGCACGCCGTATACACGTAGTGCGGACTCCCGATTAATTTTGACCCCCTGGAGATATTTAAGGAGCCCCCAATGCGCGGGACACGGGCGTTTTGCACTTCGTCCCTATCGAAATGCGGCTGCGGCTGCCGGAATTTAATCCCGCGACCTCCTGCTTAGCAGCGCAACACCATAGTCGCTAAGCCTCTGCAGCGGGTAAGACAGGGGGCAGAATAGTCGTCAGGGAACATTAGCTACATGTTTGACCACCATTACTCCGCATCAGATATCATAAGCCATATTATGTGATGGTCTGCTTAGACAACAGTACGCCTGCTCAAAGTGGAATATGGGGAATTGGTGCTAAACGGCTAGTGCACTTCACGTTATGAAGTTGTTTGCAGTTATATAAAAAGGTAGTTCGCGATTTTTCACGATTCAGCGATCATGCAGAAATGCTTCTCGTTATGCGTTTAGGGAAGATCCGCGTCAGCGCGTTTTGTATACGCCCCGTCTCGCCCTTGCTAACGGTCCATTACACGTTTACACTTACTGGACGGCCGCTTTGTGTCTGAAAGCAGAGAAGAGAAAAGTCAATTTACACAGTATTGAACATGTAGGTAATGACAAGATTGACATGACAATCGCACAACTATTTAGTGTTTAGAAGCATGCATGAGTGTCATAGTTGCGTGTACATCTTAAAGAGTGACAGCGCAAAAACAGGAAGAAACAAAGAAACAGACGCACTGCGCTGCTCACATCGCATTTTACACTTGAATCGACAGGATACATATTACAGACAGGCCAACAAAACCAACAAGATAACACTCAAGGTTGTGAAAAGGTGAGCTGTACGGGCGTTGTCACGTCCTCTGCTCCGGTAACGGCTAATGCAGAATGGCAAAAGAATTGTTAATGAACACAGCAATTTGCCAAGGAAAATGATCAACTTAAAGAAGCATGTAATGAGTCTCAATACGAAATTGCGACCCTGAAGGCTAGACTTAACGTCATAGAGGCATCCAAAAGTGGTGTCGGCCTTAATGCCATGCCAGAGGTAACTCCCTCCTCAACAGAGGCTGAGGAACGAAGTGGCATGACGCAGGGCACTAAGCTCTAACGCCAACAACAATTTCAGCTCTAGCAGCAGCAGCTGCAGTGCAAATGGAGGAGACAGTCTCTGACTTTCAGCAACAGAAACAGTGTGTGTAGGAGACGCTCGCGAACGTGAAGAGGGCGACTCATAAGCGCACTCGCAACGCTCCAGCGGATGGGTCGCGACCAACGGCCGCCTCGCCGACGGATACGATACAATGGACAAGGAGAGCGGCCGCAGACGGCGCGAATTAAATTAACTCCTAACTTCGAACAGATCTGGTAGTGGAACTGTCACACGTTTCACTCGCGAGCGACAGCACTCTAGAATTACACTCACTGGGCACTGATTCCACCTGACGTATTATGCTTGTAGGAAGTGTGGAAGCGACCTGTTCATCTGCTAGGATATACCATTTATGCGGATGATATCCCTACGTGGGCGACTAAGGTTTCAAAAGGGCAGAAAGAACAGACAGTGCAGGAGGCCAGCGATTACTGTGGCGGAGTTTGCTAAAAATAGCGGGCTTAGCTGCGCGCCAGATATACCCAAAGTAATCAGGAAACATGAAAAATGCTATGAAAGGAGTAACGGTGATATTTCGCTCGAGGTGGACGACCACGCCATCTGCGAGGCAAGGCCAAACACACCATCACCACCTTAAAGACTACAGTGAAGAATAATACATCGTAGCACGAAGCACTGAAAGGGTATGCGCGAAAAAGATAAGGCTCGTCCAACGCCTCGTCCTGACTAGAGTGATGTACGGCCGGCCGTACCACTCGTCGACAAAGGGCGAAGAAAGTCACATTGACGCCTTAATTAGAAGCGCCTACAAAGTGGCCTTCGGGCTTCCCCTCAGTACACCAACGGAGAGGCTCCTAGCGTTAGGTCTTCATAACACGTACGCATAACTCGGAGCAATGGTACTCACCTGTCGGAGGGACCGTCTCTGTAAAACCCCAGCAGGTAGGGAAATCCTTACCAGGATGGGAGCCGCGCCCCACACCCAGCATCTCAACGAGTTTGGAGGACGTGCCGCCCGACATTCGAAAACAAATCTCGGGGGTACCAGTGCCCAAAAGCATACACTGCGGCTACCGTGAAGCCAGACGTACGGCGATAGTCAAATGGCTCCGTAAACAGTTTGGTACCAGGAAGGTTAAAGAAAAACTGCTTTAGAGTAGAAGGTCCCGTAGCTTTTTACCAGGAAAGGCGAAGCCAATGCTTGCCCGAGGCTGGAATCGGAGCCTGCAAAAAAAAAAAAAAAAAGGAGCCTGCAATTTCAGGCTCCTTCACCTGAAATAGAGCCTTGTCGGCTGATGTACGCTTACAGATGGAGTGACTTGGCTCTGTGATTGTAACACTAAGCCAGTTAGAAAATAGTAGCCGGTTGTTCCCAGCGAAAATAGTCATTTCTTCTGAATATTAATGACGTTCGTCCCGAGTACAATATGCCTCGATATTCAGATTTCGCACTAAAACGAATAATACAGATACACTCGTATCTGCCTGGTAAGATAAGCAGTGATTAACAAAAAGCTTGATTAACTCGTGGGAAGTGTGTGAAAAGCGCTTCGTCATTTTTATCGTTTACTTATAGTTTTACCGTGCCCCTCCTGTGCGGCTTCACCTTCAGGACATAGTTTCCACTCCAGCAGTTTTTCTTTAACCTCGCAGTTTCGTACACACCTGTGTTATGTACGTCGACGCGGCCAGCTACGATAGGCAACGCCACGTAATCATGGCCATAAACAAAGATTTACAATTAATCACTAGCGCTTCCCTACGCACCATCTCAGCTACGAAGGCATAGGCTACCGCCCTAGCCGTACAGTTTCAGAAGCGCAAGGGAGTGCCGTCCGTGATATCAGACTCGCAGGAGGCCTGGAAGCTCTTCATCGCCGGTAGAGCACCTACCACAGTGTTAAAGATGCTTGAACCCAAAGCGACTCAACGCCGCAGGTTGATTTTGTTCCCGAGCCGAGGGTAACGGGAGGGGCGTTAGCTCGCGTGCTTAGTAACCGAGCGGCGCTCTCTAAACGGCGATCGTCGCCTGTTCCAATTCTAGACTCACCAGCGTTACACGCGCCAAAAGCATGGAAAGCCTCATAAGCCCCTTACCGGAGAAAAGGCAACCGACCTAAGAAGGATACAGATGGACGTATATCCGCGTCTCTTAAAATTAAATGCTACACATCCAGCACTTTAACCGGGCCAAATATCCTTTGTGCGGAGGTAGGCCCACAGTATGCCACGCTTCGTGGTGATGCGCGTAGAAGCCCAGAGACCTGACCTCTCTTTCAGGCAATCAGACAATAATAGTTCGGAGCAGTGGGAGGCACAGCTCGCCAGTGCATGGAGCCCTTGACGGAGGGCCCTACCCATAAGACTATAAGATCCGTTCCCCTCTTTCCTTTTGAATACAGTCTTTCTTTCGTTCATGCAATCAAAAATCAAAGGAACACGCTACTTTGGTTCGAATTTTCCATACTTATTAACAGTTCCTGCGATGCTCGCACGCCTTGTCACGTCCACAGACCATGCGCTCATTGTGCGATGACGGTGCACCGTTCTCTCTTCAGTCTGCGATGAGACTTCGCTTAAGGATAGGATCGTACCTAGCCTTCGACGTGCTGCACGCACTTAACGAGACACGCTGCACGAGCGATACTCACCGCCGGAGACGAGGTGGTAGAGCAGCAGGCCGAGCAACATCACCGAGAGCAGGCCGGCAGCGATGATGTCCCACGACCAGCGTTGCGGCGCCGGCGCGTCGTGGTGGAAGCCACGGTGCCTGCGCACACGTGACCGAGCTGCTCGGCAGGGGATTTCTAGGGGCGACAGTGATCCCCGAGACGAGTGGTCTGTTACTCTCTGATGGCCACAGGGCAACCAGCACGAAAAGAAGCTGAATTACTAGTTCTTACGTGCCAAAAACCACGATCTGACCACGAGGCACGCCGTAGTGGGGGACTCCGGAGATTTGGAACACCTGGTGTTCTTTACCATGCGCCTAAATTTATGTACACGGCTGTTTTCGCATTTGCCCCCACCGAAATGCGGCCGCCGTGGCCGCGATTCGATCCCGCGACCTCCGTGCTTAGCAGCCCAACACCATAGCCACAAAGCAACCACGGAGGGGGCAACAAGCAGGACTGAAAAGCATTATTGACGAGTACAGATTAGACGGTACTTTAACGTAAAAGCGGTTATACTGCCTGTCACAAGTTATTCACTCTTCCATAATAACCTTTATAATAATTTATAATACGAGAAAAGAAAAAAAAATTTCAGACCAGAAACTTTTATTACCAAGAGTCGACACAAACTACAATAAGATGGCACGCCTCTTTTCAGCCACACCACTTTGGAATTTTCTGCCATCAAAAATTAAATCTCCATCGCAATACTTTTTCCTTTTTCGAAATTACAGCTCATGATAATTATTTGCCAATAAAATTTGTGGCTTCCATGTTCCTTTGTTTCTGTGCTCTTGATTTTATATGCTATTATTCTATTAAATATTTATTGTTAATAATTCACTTACGTGTCTATTCAGGATACAAGTTATTCTTGCTGACATCTGTATATAATCTTGAACTACCCGGTGTTTCTTTATGTACTTCCAATACGCTTACTTGTATTTTTGCGCTGTTTTATCCTGTGTTGCTAACCGTACGTGCCATATTTTATGCCTGTGTTGTCAGGAGGTCTCCCGACAGAATTTACTTTGGGAGCTCCTTCAGTGAGATATACATTTTGTAGCAAAGGTAATCGCACTGGCATAAAACTTGCATAAAAATGCTTGAAATTCAGTAGCCGCTAAATTACGCGATGTACACGAGCAGACCAATCAAACGCCGCACTGTCCTGGTGGGAACCAATCATACCTGAGGACAATTAGTGAATCGACTGGCATGACCAACTTGACCAAGTGCTACCTGGAAATAAAAAGCCCTTCGTTAGCTGATTTAAACCAATGCACAGGCACTGTGATATGGTTGTCCGAAAATGTTATATTATGGAACTCTGGGCACGTTTGCACTGCATTCCTTGTTTCTGTGTTTCTCTCCGACTCCTTCTTTGGCTAGTAATACGGGATGATCGTTTTGAAGCTTTTGCGGAATTTATCAAGAATCGCCTGGGGCAAATGGCAGAGTTATTGTTCTCGAGCTGGATTATTCGAAGAGGCGGATATTACTAGCACGGGAAATCGAAACAAATATTCTACTATATATTCACTAAGTAACTTCTTCCCTAATTACTTTAACGCACGTATTGCAAGTCACAAATTGTAGCCGGTAAGTTTGCAAGACGTATCCACTGGAAATGAATTTATAGGGTGATATGAATTCCGGGATCTTGTTTCCAACATGTAGGACGACATACATGGGCATTCCAGTTAGCTTTATGCTTAAATACATAAAAGAGCGTTTTGTTAGGGAACTAAGTAGAGCAACATTATATTTTGCGGCGAATTTGGTGGCGCACATCTCAAAAGAGGTGTCATGGTGAAAATTCATTCCAAGTGGATACGCATTGTAATCTCACCAGTTACAATTGGTAGATGACCAAAATTTATAAGTGAAAATGTTAATTGTTGAATTTGTTAAATTAGTTGAATCTGTTTTGATTCCTCGCGCAAGTCATGTCCGCCTATCCGCATAATCGAGCTTAACGACTAGAATTATGTATCTGTAACAACCAATTTTTAAATATTCCGTAAACCTTTAAAGCGGTCGACCGGCCTGTGGGTGTGAGCAGCTGGACGCGGTAACCGCTCAGCTGCCGCGCACGTGCTCAATTCATGGATCGAGCGCGACACGCGCGAAGCAGAACAAAAGACGGAGGCAAACCTGTTCTCCGAGCACGCAAAATTTGCGCTGCTGTGAGATCTTCCACAGAAAAATATAGGTTCGCAATGAGAAGGACGCATTGCCCGTTAATGCACAGATCAAGCCAGAGAGCGATAAATACTGAATACAGATGCTGTTGGGCTGTGCTTTGTTCTGTAATACCGTATATACTCGCAAAATTCTCGCACTCGCATAATGGTCGCCCCACCCATATTAGGCATTGATGCTGCGATTTTTTCTTTCTTTTTTTTATTTACGCGGGGAAAACTTTTCCCGCTGATTATCGCACCTCCTGACACGCATCAATTTTCCGAGGATGAAAAGTGCGAGCATTAGCGGCTAAATTACGTGCAAGCAAAAATAATAATAATATGCCCCCACCCGGCTTTATTATTTAGTCGACAAGTACACTGCGCAGATCTTCCGTGGAGGACCCACGATAAATCATGCATCGGCCTGAACGTAGGCGCATGTCCAAGGAATCCCGTCGCCCTCATGACTCAACCTGTGTGGGCGAAGTCAGCAGGGCGCAGCGAAATTACATGAAGCCGTTCAAGCAGTTCGCTTCCAGTATAGATTCGCGCTGTACTCGCACATTCAGAACCATGGGAAAATAGTAACTCCAGCGGTTGTTGTGTTACGCGCTCTTGACAAAAAATAGAAAAACTAAAAAAAAGAAACCCTTGGAGAATCTTGTTCAGGACAACATTCATTTGGGCTAGATGGTGCATACTTGAATTAGCAAGGAACAGCGCCAACTAAGACGATCACAAGTGGGGAGAACGACACTGTGTTAGTGTCTGTGACCGTGATACTTCCGTGACCCTCTTCAAAAGCGAAATGTCCTATCTAGAACGGTTTGGCAGATGACGCATGATGGTCATTGTGCGCATGTCTGTGTTTTTTATTATATTTGCTGATTTTTGGGTGAATAAAGATAGATGAATTGGCGCTTGTCCTGTGTCGTTCTCCCCACTTGTGATCGTCTTAGTTGGCGCTGTTCCTTCCTAATTCCTCAGAGAATCAAAGCTGACTTTCTAGTCAAGCTGTCGCAACAACACTCGCTCTTTTGAACAACGGCAATGGTTCAGACAAGATAAAGCAAACTTAGATAAATTGATACAACAAAATTAATTAAACCACACACATAAATAAAGCCTCTCCTCGTTCCTTAGAATTTTCAACACGCTACACCACCTGGTTCCTCGGAGAGCTATAGGTGCAGATATTGTTGCGTATTTGGCATAGGTACTTTCGGCGTTTATTTTATTTTTTAACGCAAACGTAAGCTTAGCCAGCGGAAACATTCTATTTGTCTGTGATACTTCCCCGTTTTTCGATATCGTTGCCTAGGACTACCCCAGGAACCCAGCCAAGCCTTTTCAGGCATTTTCTCCGCGCTCCAAATATATGCCAGATGTTGAATAAGGCTGAATCGATTAATTAAGCGAAAATGAGACATACACACAATAGTAGCAACTGCTACAAACGAAACCGATACGGGTTCCTGGTTTAATTTTAGCTTAATTAATTACCTCTCTCCACTTTACGGGCTTCCGCAGAACAATTACGTCAAAGACTGAATTCAGCGGAATATGACGGTTAGCGCTGCTGCCTCGAAAGGAGGCTGGCCGAGTTAAGGCGCGTCTCCCGGTCATGGCAGAGCTTACAGTGCACGACGCGTCGGTTAATGCAGTGCCCAGGGAGCCTCAACCGTATAGCCACTTTCTTAGGGCCTGTCTCGTGCCAGCAAGGCGAAACACCTATGCTCACCTGCGACGCTTCTGCGCTGTAAATCCTCGCTATATGCTGGTTCTGCGCTGACCAAGAACGAGGTCGCGTGATGATCTTTGTCTTCCAGCGCTGCTCCAAGCACACTCCTTTTCTTCTTCTAACGTTTGCCCTGCGACGTAACTTGAGTGAAGCACGTCATATATATACATGCGGAGTCTCTCGTTATTTATGGAAGTCCATCAGTGATCGGTACTATGTGGTACGGGCATAGAGGAAGACATTCAACCAGAGCGTACATTCCCACAGAGCCCAGTGGTCGAATTGACCTTAGCGCACCAAGCGGATGTGATTAACTCATACCGGTTTCGGTTTCGGGCGCGCGCGTTTTGAACGCTAGCTGCACGCGCAACGCCGGAGGCGCTACTCGACGCCCTTTTGTTTTTGTTTTTTTTTTGCTTCTGCTGCTCAGTCCCGCGCCATCTTAGTGCGGAATCGTTTATTAAAATGATTGCGAACGACGTTTACAAGCCTCCGTCGAATCAGTGTCGCCTGCTCTTTCAAAGTAAACGCAAAACGCTTTGTAAGTGAGGAAATGTTGATTTCGCTCAACATAAATGCTCGTTCCTGGCTTTTGTGCGTTCTTCAAACGTTGTGGCACCAGGTAAGCAGCAGTAGTTTCCGTACAAAGCTTCATCGGATGGCATCAGCTGAAAAAAGCAAATTACAAACATGTGTAATCTTGGTATTTAGTCCTTATGGGAATACTGGTTGTCGAGGGGAAACGTGCGAAAGGGGTGAATGGGAAACATTACAAACAAAAGCAATTCGCTTTCCATAAATGGCGTCGAAAATAACCGACTAAATCCATGCCGTACTATAAGTTATGAAGAAACATCGGATTTCCAGGCATTCCCCCATTCCCGGGCATTATTTCCGGAACTTTCAGAGGACAAATGCACGGACCACTGCCCGTTTCAAAAAAAAAGAAGGGAAAACTTGGCCACAGCCGATGCGATTGCACGCAACATACACAGAGGTGGCCACAACACAGGCTCTCAGCCAGACCATGATACACTCGCGCGTGGGTGCGAAGCCTGTTTTCAGTCGTTCAAAACGCAGAATTTCCGAGTTCTTGGTTTTTGTGCTCCTCAGCGTTATCTCTTGCGCGTTCTGCCGGCGCAAGCAACACACTCAACAAACTCTTGGCTGTCGCTCGTCGCGTCTTCGACAAGCGTGAGTATCGAAAGAAGGTGTATGTTGCGGGGCCATATAAAGTGTCACAAACTTGTCTCACCAATGCCGTCTTCGGCTGGTCGTTGCTGAGAGCTCTCGCGAGCGGCGTTGTCTTCGGCTGGTTGAAATAGGGTGCGCGCCCTACGTTCGGCTGGTTCTCGATTGCTCTATTCCATCTTCGAGCGCTCTGGGGCGCTCCGAGCCCTGTTGTCGGAGCAGTCGTCGAGATTGAAAACCTGAAACTAAACTGAAACATCATCGCAGCGCCGCGTCGCTGCTGTTGGCGACGGCCCACCGTAACCTAGGCAACCTAGGCCACTGCATGCTGGTTAGGCGAAACATCGGACGTTGGCAGTAGTCACGTGGTTTCGCATCTGCCATTTCCTCCTCCGAGAGCGAGTCGCACGTTCGGCTTGCGCGCTTGTCCTCTGCCTCCGAGCTCGGGCAATGCCGGATCTGCCCGACTCTGCTTCGGTGGATGGAGACCAGTCAAAGACGCCATAAGATTCAGTACACGCCAAACTAACTGTCACCACGGCCGGCTTGCTTTATTGCTAGCTGCTTCACAACTTCAGGTGCGGCGACCATGCCTCAAAAGTATCCCCAAAAAGTAACGAAACTAACTACAATAATTTTCAGGGTTAGAGTATGCATCACGAACTTGTCCCTGTAAGATACAGTACACGCAAAATTAACTGCGGCACACAGCCGAGCAGCTTTTCGCTAACTGCGTCGATGCCTGGCGCGGCAAGCGTGTTCAAAAGCTACCGAAATAATTTGTAGTAATAGAAACATCTCCCAGAATGAGTCAGTAACTCAAATTAACTACACCAGGACGGCTGAGCTGCTGTCACAAGAATCGGCGTCATGCCGTAAAAGCCAAAACTGCTTCAAATGCGTCGCAGACTGTCAAACAAAGTTTCTCACCTTGCCGTAGACCAATAGTGCAGTGCTGCCATGTCGAAGTGCAGAAGAAACACTGGGAGCCCAACAAGCACACTATACACCCAAAAGAGGCGGGTCGCCTGCTTCACATGCGCAGCCCGCCTCGCTCGCTTCGGTGGCATGTCTGGCGAATGATGCATGCTTATGGCGCGTCTGGCGTGCCGCTAGCTTGTTAGGTGACGCAAGAAAAATAAATCGCGAAGTTTAATGACATTTATACGCAAAGCTTCTTAGTTTTAGAGGGAAAGAATTAAAAAAATATTATGTTGTCTGTAAGTTCATTTCAAGTTCTTTTTTTTTTCCAATGCTCAAGTAAACTAACGGATGGGGTAACGCAAGGCGCGATGTGTTTTCTGTTGCCTTTTCGCCGAGTGTCCCCTCTTGTAGAATTTCTTTCTGTATGGTACGGGCGTCCACTGACACTCGAACAGCGGAGCGCGTGTCCCAAGCATAAGTGAAGGTGTTCTTATGTTATGTTATGGTGTGTTATAGAGACTTCGACGCCTATATAGCTACGGCGACTGTGATGTGCCGTCGCGACGATCCAATCTTTTTTATGCGAAGCATATTACTAGAGCTCAACCCAGCTCCTCAGGCGCGGCGGTGTCGCCTTCAATACCACGTGACACCGTGACGTCACGACAGAGGCGAAACGGGGCTCCAACTCGCGCCGTCGCTCGCGGCGTCGCCTTCAAGGCTGACCACGTGACACCGTGACGTCACGGCAGAGGAGAAACGGGGCTCCAACTCGCGGCGTCGCTCGCGGCGTCGCGGCGGTATATAAGCAGCTGCGCCTTCCTCTGCTAGACACTCACGAGGTGAGATGCCTCCTGGCGACAGAGCTGCTCGTTGGAATGAGAAGCGAAGGTTGCGGCGTGCTACAGAGACTGTTTCTAGGTGGCTTTGCTACGGCGCAGCGACTACGCGCCCCGCATCGGACGCGGTGAGCGTCGAGCAACGCAGCGTTCGGCGCGACAACGAAATATGCGCCTGAGCAAGCGCCGCACGCCTGAGCCGACGCCGACGACACCGGCTTTTCTGCGACACGAGCTCCTTAACGCTGTCACGTTAAAATGAATGAATAAAGCCTTTATTTTAAGGAAGGGGACGGCTCTAGGCCGCTGATGGGGATTAGGAGGGAAGGGAATATGGGTACCCAGACTGTTGGCTGAAACGCTTCTTCATCTCAGTCTGGGATCTTCCGCTTTATGCAGGCTCAGGTGCATGTTCAGTTCCGCCGCTCTCACATGGGCTGATCGACCCCTTCTACACTACTCGAAACAGGCCACTTTGTCTGCCATATGTCGCAATGGCTTTCTGTGTTTCACGGTTAGTTTGTATTGCAATTCCTAGTGTTCTAATGTCTCCGTGTAGTAGATGCTGAATGTTGGATCTCCCTTGTGAAAAAGCTGCACAGCTCCAAATGAGGTGTTGCAAGTCTGCTCTGCATGACTCCTGGCAATGTGTACATCGGGTGTAAGTCTTCGAAATCGTGGCTTGTCTGGGTTGGTGCCATTTCTCAAGTATGTGTGGTGTGTATGCAGCGTTGGCCATAACCTTATTCAAGAAAACCTCTTCCGTGCGGGTAAGCCCGCCCTTGTCGTCAAACACATGTACTGGTGTAGCTTCTAATAGTCTCCGTTTACTGTCTGCTTTTATTTTAGTATGAATGTAATGCATGAGTGCTCTGCTAGGAGAGCCTGCAGCCAATATCTTTAGGTATGGATTTTGGTCCGCGGGGTTTGGCGAGGAAATGGAGTGTGGGGAGCTGTACGAGTAATCAAGCCCACCCGCTTGCGCGGCAGCTGCGTGAGCGGCTGCGTTTCCCCCATCCGCGCCGGTGTGCCCCGGTGTCCATAGGATTTCAACATTTGTCCCAATGTCCTGTATTCTCTTTAGCTTTTTTCTGGTGTCGTTGGCCACCGCATCATCTGTCGTAGGCCCCGTTAATTCGGCCACTGCTTCGTACGAATCAGTAAGGATCCGATAATTTTTTCGCACACTCTGCTCTGCAATGTCTCCCATGTCAATGGGAATGGTGTTGACCGCTCCCCATATAGCTAAGAGCTCAGCGTGCAAGGTTGCACCCCCAGGAAGCTGACATGTGTGATAGCCATTGTGTTGGGGTGCAGATGTGCTAACCCAGGCCATGCTTGCTATGTCGTTTGTGATTGCAGCGTCCGTGTAGATGTCAGTGGTGTGCTGCGGCGTGCTTAATCCCAATCTCTTTTCAAATATTTTTCTAGCTTCCGCGTTTCGTCTGGCGATAGGGCGTTGTTGCCTCCGTATGCCCAGTGGTGTTTCCCATGGTGGCGTTATGGTCGCTTCCGCGGGCTCTGGCTTCGCATGGACTTGTTTATCCCATGCCATGATCTGTTTTCCTTGGGTCGTGTTTTCCAACCGGGATCGCATTCGAATTCGTGCTTCACTGATTATGTCCCGTATGGGTGGAATCGCTACGAGCTTGAGCAGGTCCTCGTTCCTCGTGTGCTTTGGTAGCCCAGTAATCGTACGGAGGGTGGCCCTGTGTAACTTTTCGATGTCGCCGAGGTCTCGTTCAGAGAATTCGTACAAGGGTGCCCCGTAAAGAATCCTTCCAACCGCGACCGCTTTTGCAAGCGTTTGGCACGCTTTCTGACGCGCTCCGCCATACTTGCTCGATATTCGTCTAACCATGTGCAACAGCGGTCTCCATTTTTGCTTTAGTGTGCGAATCCATAGCTGGGGGCTGTTGCAGCTAGCAATCTGTGCTCCAAGAATCCTAATTTGTCCATTGGCCGACGTAATATCGCTTTGGCCGATGTGTAAAGTGATCTGCTTGTTTACATTGGTGGCTTTCTTTCCGTCTACGCTGATCAATTCTGTCTTCTCTGGCGAGAGTTGCAGTCCGAGGTTATCTAAAGTGTTGCTAAGGCTCAGGATCGCTGCTTGCAGCTCAGTTTGCATGCTTTGTTTGTCGGAATAATCCGCCGCTTCCGTCCATATTGTTATATCGTCGGCGTAAATAGTAAAACGGGCTGAAGTGTCTCGCTCAAGACTTTCAGCCACACGTGTCATGGCCAGATTGAATAGCATAGGTCCGAGGATGGAGCCCTGGGGCACTCCCCTATCCAAGTAATAGGTCTTCGGACTCCATCCCGGTGCCTTGCCATGGAGCTGAATTGGTCTGCTTTGGAGGAAGCTACGTATCCAATTGTATGTTCTTTGGCTAGGGTACCTGGTTGCCAGTTCCTGTAAGATAGCCTCTTGTTTCACGTTATCGAATGCTTTACGCATATCGACGGCAAGAATATAGTCGGGCATCTGTTTGCGAGACTTACGGTTGATCACTCTGCGGAGCAACCAGAGGCAGTCATGCGTGCCCATGTTCGGCCGAAAACCTGCCTGGGCAGGATGCAAACCCGGTTGTACATATTCGATGTAGTGCTGCATTCTTGTGTGTAGCATTCTTTCTATCAATTTGCAGACAGTTGACGTTAGAGCTATGGGGCGTAGGTTAGCTGGGTTCGTGTGGTCTTTGCCCGGCTTCGGTATGGGGTAGATGAGAGAAAGCTTTAGTGAATCTGGCACTAGTCCGGATTCCCAGGATTCATTGATAATTGTTAAGAGCTGTTCTTGAGCTTCATTGCTGAGGTTTCGAAGTTCTTGCCAAGTCACTCCATCGTGCCCGGGAGCTGATTTCGTTTTGCCTCGTGCAAGGGCTGCTACGAGTTCACCCAGCGTAAAGGGCATGTCTAGCTCCTCTTTCGCGTTGTCTATCGTTGCAGAAGGCAGCGGTGCAGGAGGCGCCTCGGCAGCATGTGGAAAGAAAGTGTGGATGACGCGGTCCTCCAGCACGGCAGGCTCTTCTCGCAAAAAGAGCTCCTCGAGAGGAGGCGCGCCTTTCTTGCTCCCAAGCAGGCTCCTTAAAATCTGCCATAGCTTTTTTAGGCCGGGTTCCCGGCCAAGCTTCGAGCACGTATTGTGCCACGTGTCTGCTTCGAGTTGTTGTTGGTATTCCTTGATGAGTCGGTATTGATGTTTAAGGCGCATTAGATCTTTGTGACGCTTTCCTTTATACCGGTATTGCTGTGTGAGGCGGTTGACCTTCCGCCATAGATTTGCAAGGTGCATATCCATGTGAGTTGCAGTGTCATCGCATGGGATAGTTTCCCTGGCCTCCGGCCGTGCCTCCGCTATCATAGCGCTGAATTGTTCAAAGTCCACAAAAGAGTCCCCAGTAGCCATTCTAAATTTTTTCCAGTCAAAAAGCACCGTTTCTCTCCTCTCTCGGATCTTTTTGCGATTGAGCGTGATAATTATTGGTAAATGGTCGCTTCCCCATGTCGTCGATTCTACGTTCCATTGCCTTATGAGCCCTGGAGTGGCTAGTGTCAGATCGGGCGTTGTGTCCTGTTGTCGCGCGTGTAGCCCTATGCGGGTTGGTGTTTCTGGTGTGTTGCATATGTCCAGAGTTGACATTTCTATTGCATCGTGCAGTATGCGTCCTCTCGGGTCAGCTTTGGTGTAGCCCCATGTTTGGTGCTTGGCGTTAAAATCTCCCCCCACTAGAATGGGAAGGCCTCCGGCTTGTGCCTGCACCTTACTGAGCCATTGGTAGGAGTCATTCCGGTGCTTGCCCGTTAGGGGTCTGTAGTACGTGGAGACTGCAACCATTGGCCGGTGGCCGCGTGGACATAGTTTTACTGCCACAATTTCTCTAAAATAAAGGCTAGTGTTCTTCGCATCCTGGGCTTAACCTTAGCTAAGCCACAGCCAGTTTTTTTGTTGTGCGTGGGCGTTATCAGCGATGGTAGTTTCTTTATCGCAGCCTCGTTGCACATACACGTATTACGTGACCACCACAGCTCCATTGCGTGCACTAACGAAGATGGCACGCAGGAACATGTTAAACATCCGAGTTCACATCAGGACCCGTCGGCTGCACCGCACGAAAAGGTTGCGCTTTTAGTACCGTCGGCTCCACTAGGAGACTCGACGGTGCAGTCTGATCACTGTATTGCAGCTAATCACAATCGTCGAATCGGTAGCGATACCACGCCGATGATATCGCGTCGTTCCGCAGCATCCCCAGCTCCGAAGCAATCCCACCTCCGATAGTATGGAATAGGGGCAGGATAGCAACCCGGGAATCCAAGGGCGAAGTCGTTCTCAAAGTAGCATTTGATGGTGGCCGTCTCCGTCATTAGTTCAGGCTGTCAGGATGGGACACTTGGTCCCATCCAAGCGCTGTTTGTTCCCGTCCCTACAAATAAGACGTTGCATTGAGACGAAGACAAAGTAACTATAAATGTTAACTAATCTGCGTTGCGCAAGTGTTTCTTGATGCCGTAAAACAGGTCAAAAAGTTATGTGTGCGCATTAAATTAAGTTGTTTTGCTTTATGCCGCGGCTACAACGTTTGGAGTTCCGTTAAGGTTTTGCGGTGACCTCTACTACTGTGACATTCCTGGCGCTGCGGGCGCCAACAGACCAGCAACACTAATGCTGGGGTAAAAGCTATAAACGAACAGAACCAAATGAATCTTAAACGTACATCACTATAAGTTATTAAAGCGCCTGTCTAAACGAAATACATTCCGTGATTTGAAACGCCAGCAAGATATTGAAAGCAATTTTCAGCTCGCCCGGAAGAAAGTAGTCCCAAGTGAAGTGTTTAGGACAAACCGGTATACTATCAGTCGTCACCTTTTCCCAATGCGAAGTTTCTTATCGAAGTCACTCTTCGATGGGCGTCGTCTGGTTCTTTCGCGAAAAAATGAAATCATACATTGCTATCTTTCCGCCGCGATGGCACACATAACAAACCGCAAGTCTACGGACATGTTGGTTACAACACCTTTATTAAAAAATCATGGCCGGATCTCAGGGTTGCCCCTGTTGGGGGTGACTCCTTTAGCCACAGTGACGATTTTCAGTTGTTCCCCGAGCTCGGGGGCAATGCTAAGTATAGGGCCTTCCAGGTAAGCTCAAAGGGGGCTTAAGAGCGTTTTGGGGAGGGCTGAACACCTACATCCGCAGAGGATACAATCTTGTGTTGCCGATTCGTTCAGGTTGAAATTTCGACATATGGGGTCAAATTCTCCATTGGTGATAATCGCCAGTCTATGTGGGCTGACAAAAGCGTTTGTTCGAAGGTGGCGAAAGACGGTGGCCTGAGCTGTCGTAAGGGTCCGATGAGGCGCCGGATAAGTGCTCCTCATTTCTTCATACAAGCCTGTGATTTCGTTATATGTGGTCACCGCCACACTAGAGAATCCGAGTCGGAGTGGCGCACCTCCCGGCTTGTTAACCCTTGGCCGATGCGGTTCTGTTCCTCGTTTCCAGGATTTCCGGAGTGGGCGGGGACCCATACTAGATTGATAAGTCTGTCCGCTTGATAGAAAGTGTGGTAATTAAGATTTGCTGTGTAGTTTTTGTTAACAGCAACTTTACTGTAATTTAGGCTCTCGCTTTTTGAATCGCTCAGGATTGTATGAACGAAGTCATTCGTGATGGCTAGACCGATCGCTGTCTCCTCCGCTTCAAGAGCGGAGAAGGCGTCGACTGTGGTTGCGCTTAAAATGCGGCCGCTCTCGGTCACTACGCTCACAACGTATTTTCGGTTACCCTGCGCCGGCCGCATCTCCATAGGCAACAGAGTGGTCCTCCTTATACTTATACCACAACTGATTTGCCCTGGCCATGACTGTCGTGCCTTTCTGGGAGCGTGTTTTTAAGTATAGGCTTAACGATCAGTTGTCGTTTTGAAGTTGTGGCAAGGAGGTTCGTCCCGCCGAGGCGATAAGGGGATTTAGGCCAAGTTTGTCCAGAATGTACCTGCCAGCCAATGTACCAGACAGACGAGAAATCTGCGCCGTTTTGTACAAGTCGATCAGTTCTTCTATAGCGTTATGTATTCCTAAGCTCAATAGTTTTTCCGAATTGATGTACTTTGGTAAGCCCAATGCGGTTCTGTATGCTAGACGCACTAAGGCGTTAATTTTATCCCTATTCACTCACCTTTGGTGGAAATAACGGAGTGATTACACTATGCAACTCACCAGAAAGGCCTGAATCAGCCGACATAGTTCCCCCTCCTTCATGCCTGTGTGCCTTGATGCGATTCTTTTTATTAATCCGCATATTTGTTGGATCGTTGATTGTAGCCCGTCTATAGCTTGTGCGTTGGGAGTGATGTGCTGTATGAGCATTCCCAGCACCCGGATGGTCAGTACACGCGGGACTGAGCCAGATTCCATTGGAACCCCTCTTGTGGAGGCCTGCTGTTGGCTGTCTGTTTTGTCTATTCTGTTTCTGATATTAGTTGTTCAGATTTCTGGGCAGAACATGCTAGCTCTTTTAGTTTAGAGCAGTCTTGAACCGTGTCCACAGCCGTTTGCAGTGCCTCTGAAATTTCGCCATCTGAGTCAGTATTTATCCACATTGTTATGCCGTCTGCATATATTAAATGGCTAACGTGGGATTGGCATCTAGGAGGGGTGGCAATTTTCTCATGGCAATGGTAAAAAGAAAAGGTGAGAGAACTGCTCCTGGCGGAGTTCCTCGTGTTCCTACGGTGAATCGTTCGCTCTTGAGTTAGCAAAGATGAATGTCTGCAGTTCTCTTCCTCAGGAAATTTGACATATATTCAAAACTGCATTTCCCCACGTTCATCTGGTTTAGATCAGTTAGGATTAAACGATGCGTAACACCGTGAAATGCCTTGCTAATGTCTAGCGCTGGTATGGTCCGTGTGGCTCGGATAGGGCTTGGCTGCAGATGTCGTGTTGCAATTGCCACATTATGTCCTGTGTGGATAGATTCGGCCTAAAACCCACCATCGTTTGATGAAATAGCCACTCCGTCTCAGCGTAGACGTCAAGCCTTCTGAGCATAACATATTCCCTGACTTTTCCTAAGCAACAGATGAAGGAAATTGGTCTTAAGTTTCCTAAGTCGAGCTTCTTACCCAATGTGTGTATAAAAATGACTTTTGCATGCTTCCAGCTGGGAGGGATGATGACAGCTTCCCAATGAGTGGTGAAGAACTTTGTAATTTCCATGATTGAATGGTCGTCTAGGTTTCTGAGCATCTTACTTGTGACCCCGTCTTCACCGGCCGCAACTGTGGTCTTTATGCCATTAAGAAAAGCTCGAACTTCAGCCTCCTCAATGGCTTTATTGAGGGCTTCATTTGCTTGCCCTGTGTAGGTATTTCAGACAAGGAAGTCATCGTCGACGTTGAAGTAGCGATTTTTAAATCTTCAATGAATATGTCGTTATCCCCAGCGAAGGAATTAATAATTCTTTGCGTGTTTTTTCGCGATGCAGACTTCGTTTGACTGCGGTTGATTACGTGCCTAAGCAGGAACCATGTGTTTGTTTTTCCCAACTGTCCGTTCATTCGATCGCAAAGCTCATGCCAGTGTTCCGGACTTAGGAACGGGGAGTGATGCTCAATTTCGTTTCCTAATTGTACGAGCTTTTTGGGAAGGCTTTTGTTATGCTTTTGTGAGGACCATCGGTTCCGTGTGCTTTTTTGTGCTCATAGGTGAATTAGTCTCGAGACTAGAGTGGGGCCGTCACCTTCCATTTCCGTCTGTATCGTTGCATTGTTGGCGTCTTGGAGTACTGAAGTACTATAGCGCCAAACAGACGACACAAGAAGAAGAGACACGGACGAGCGCTTTCTGGAGTACGGTATCTACCCATTCATCGAGCTCTTCGAGATTAGTGATGGGTACGGGAATTCGATGATCGCGAGCGTAACGAAAAGCGCCCCACCTGGTATGCAGGATAGTAAGTTTACGTTTGCTGTAGACCTTTAGAAAGGCCTTGATAGCTAGAATGTAGTGCTCACTTCCCTCGTTCATTCCAGTATTGTCCCATGAGGTTTTTACAATGTTTTTCACGAAGGCTAGGTCGGGGGACGTATTTCGACTCATACTGTTGCCAATGAGCGTGGGGCACTCCGGGTTGTTTGTGAGGGTGAAACCATAGGCTTGTGCTGTTTTCTAGATCCTGTTGCCTTTATTTTCACCCTTTGGGTAGCCCCAGGCTGAAAGCCGGGTGTTAAAATCGCCCAGCACTACGAGCGGTGCTTTATCAGCGTGCTTATATGCTTTGATCATCAATTTCGATGCGTATGGACTTTTGTCTTTAAGGGGGATATACAAATTTAGAAAGAAAAGTGATTCATCGGCCCATTTATTAGGTAGAATTTCAATGAATGTGTACGCCACCTCCTCACATTCCAAGTTTATTTGAATGGCTGTCAGATTTCTGTTCACGATAAGCGCCGTGGCCGGAGAGCGGCCGCATGGAAGAATTTCCGTGTAGGTTGCATAGCCTGTTAATTTGCTGTAATACCTATCTCTTGGTGTGCCAAAACGTCAGGTGTTTTGTTGTGCATCTTGAATTGTCACTTCTAGGGCTCGACGTTTTTGTTTGAACCCTCTACAGTTCCATTGCCATATAATTACAGGTGATCTAGCTATCATGAACGTCTATGAGGATCCAGCCGCGCCGAGCCTACGCTGTGCGATCTGATTGGTCCCCATGCCCGGTGTCGAACATCTGCCTTCGACGTCGAAGCTTCAGATGAGTCATTGTCTCTCGACAGGTGTGAGGGATTTGCGGACGGCTTACGTGCCATGTCTAAGCCTGTATGGGTGGCAAGTGCCTGCACTGTCGTGCTTAGGATAACAATGTTATTCATTTGTTGCTCAATCTGATCAGTTAAACTGCTCATGGCATTTATAATTTGCTCTATTGTGGTTTTTAGTTGAGCTACGCACTCATCTATCCCTTCCGGTTTACCTTTCTTATCACATGTCGATTCTGTTAGGCTAGCTGCTTTCCATTTTACGCCTTTAGTTGCCTCAGTTTCCACATTTTCTGCCTCACTCAGAGCGCAAACCACTGTCGCACTGAGATTCTGTGAGTTACTAAAGGGAGTTGGTTTGATTTCGATTTGGCGAATTTTGTCATTAGCAGCTGCCAATTGCTGTTAGAAATTTTATCTGCTCCCCCAGCTCCCTCACCTGTTGGTGCTGTTGTTGCTGTTGTAGCTTGCTTTACTGGTGCCTTGTGGGGTTGCCCTCTCCTCGGGCAGCCTGACTGGTTTTGGAGCCGGAAAGCTATTCCCTTGTCTGCGTTGCTGTCCGTCCGTTTCGTGATTGCTGCTCAGGCGGTGTCCCCAATGAGGTGGTCACTTGCGGTATTGTTTAGTAGAGGAGCTTAGGTTTGCCGCTGCCCCAGGCTAAGTTATTGGCAGATTCGTGTTGCTGGGAGTTGTTGCCTCCGGAGGCAGACTTGTCTCTCTCTCTCTGCCATGCAGAGGAGGGAATGGCTCGAAGCGGTCTCGAAAGACGCCTAGGGTTCGCCCTCTTCAGCGGGAATGCCTGGTCTCTACGGTGGTTTCGGTATCCCTTTTTGAGGTTGTTCTCTTGGTCTGTTTAGGTTGTATGGAGCGCCATTTGCAGTTTCGACTACCCGTTGGGTGTTGCCTGTGACAACCTCGGTGTTGCCCATGACAAACGACACAGAGTGGAATGCACGTTGGTTTCTCTCCCTCCGGTGGAGGTGAGTGCTCTTCTCCGCACCTTCGGCATCTGGGGATTGCTGGTCGGGGTTGTGGAGATACGTCGGAGCGATGACCGAATTTCCGACAATTGAAGCAAGCTTCCGGTCTCTCCCTGAAGGGTACACGTTTAGAGTGAAATACCAATGACGTATCGAGGGCTGCACGTCTCTCCCGGCAAAGGTGACCACAAAGTGCTTTGAATTACTTAGTCTTCTTGCATTCACAATAGATAATTGCGGGTTCTTTTTCGATATTTCATCATGAATGGCTTGGCCCGTTTCGTTAGTATAGGCTCTGTATACCAGTCCCCGTATGGAGTCATCCGGAGCCGGTACGCACGCCAATATACCTTTCGACATGCATTTTTTTTCATTTTTGTGTTTGAGCGCAGCATCACGACGATTTCATAACTACGAGGCATTCAGCGCATGCCAGAATAGGAGGCCCTCTTTCGCTTAAACCTTGAACCTGGATGAGCTGTTTCCCAGCGCGGCCGCTAGGGGGTGAGCCAATTGCTTGCATTTTCTGTTAGCCTACTTAATTGTAAAACAATTCCAGGTCAATCACGCCTCCTCGTAGTGCGTCGCTATCCGTCATGTCGCTGGTCTAATCGAATGTTTCTGCAAAGACATTGCAGGGAGCGAAAACTTACCTTTTACAGTGAGGCTGTAGATTAATACGATCCTGGGATTTCTTCGTCTCCGTAGCCAAAAACTCAACCAATCACAGCGGGAGGCGCGCGCCGCTGGGTTCCTTGCAGCACCACCAGGTGGAGCGCGCATCCGCGGCAGCGGCGGCGTCGGCCGTGGAAACAAAGAAAGAAAAGAACCAGAAAACTCGCATTCGCGCACAGCGTTGGTCGCAAGCATTTGCCGGTAAATATGACGATTGCGTAAGCTGCATTGCCAGGAAGCGGCAACTGTAGCATAGGAAGTAGGGAGTGACGTCACTACACTTTCATATATAAAAGAACAACTCGCCTAGTAAATGATTTCATGTGTGTCCCGATAGCGCTATGGAAAGCCACGCATAGTTAGGGCTCACGGAAAGCAGCGTTAACACGTTGAACAGCAACGGGAGCAACAACGTCAATGAGCCCAACGGTGTCGTGCTCAGGGTAGTTAGGACACAGCGGTTCCTACTCAAAGCAAACCACGCACAGTTAGGACGTCTGAAGAGCCGCGCGAATACAATGAGCGACGAAAGTAACAGCAACTTCAATATGCACAACAGCGTAGCTGCTCAGGGCCGCAGAGCCCATTTCAAGGCTACGTAACATTCATCTATCTGATGACATGATACAACATCACTGGGCAACAACTTTCACAACCTGTATTGAAGCCCATTTTTGTAGCAATGATTTAAGTACTTTTGCGACTGTTTAGGCTTATGCTGTGTTGTGACTCATTCACTGATATAAAAACTTTCCAGGCACACGTGGAAGCGTAACTTGTGAAGGAAATAGCCACAAGGCATCGTGCTCGGGAAGCCCACGGCGTTTTCTCCGTTCCGTTATGTGAACTTTACTGCAACTTCTCTGCTCTCTGCCAGCTGCGATGTGGTGCCTTGCTAAGAGAGTGATTTTATACTGACACTGTCTGTGTTTGAAAATGCGCACTGGTATAGTAGCGAACAGTTCATCTTCAAGACAGCACTATGGAGAAGTACTGTCTGTCTCCAAACTATAATAAAATGTATGTACTTTTGCATTATGTTTCATAGGCGACGGCGGTGCCACGAAAACTGTGCCGGTGCTCAAAGGTAAAGTTGGTAACGATGACCGCTGTCTGGCTATCTCGAAGTTCCACAAAGCTTCGCGCTACACAAATATTTTGGGTCAGTAACGTAGAAATGCCTTCTGCAGTAGCTTCACCGTCTTGTAGCTCGTCAGACTTGACCGGAACCATAACACTCTCAAGCAGCGGTATCGTGATGCTGTCGTCCGAAACGCGAAGTGCGGATCTGTGTCCAATGGTGTCGGTCTCTGTTGTTGCCCTTTGTGTCGAAAAAGTGATGCAGCGATCGCGGAGGTCAATAACGGCGCCATATTCCCGGAGGAGCTCCATCCCAAGAATTGAATAGCGGGAACACTCCCGTAGAACCAGACAAGTGGCGAGAAAAGCAGCACCGCGAATTTGTACTTCGGCCGTGCATAAGCCAAGGTGTGACGACGTGGCCACCTGCCGTACGAACTGATGCTCCATTCCAGGGCAACGTAACTTTTTTCAGAACGCTCGCCAGTTTGCCACTAAGAATAGAGTAATCGGCGCCGTTATCTGCAAGTGCACTCATTTTTCTGACGTCGATCAACACAGGCAGGGTGTCCGCCAATCGGGAAAGCCGGGAATTCTCAGGGATATTGAGTAGTCGGGAAAAACTCAGGGAAAACTCAAGGAATTTGTGTCTCTATCAAGGAAAATTAGCTGTAATTTTATTGAAAGGGTAATGCTGACTCGAGTAACAGACAGGAATCTTAATGAATCGTCTTTGACGTCCTGTCGTCGGCTGGGGGAGTTGCCAGTGTACAGTCAACGACCGGCTTTCCGGTCGGGACTTCTCAGGGATATTGAGTAGTCGGGAAAAACTCAGGGAAAACTCAAGGAATTTGTGTCTCTATCAAGGAAAATTAGCTGTAATTTTATTGAAAGGGTAATGCTGACTCGAGTAACAGACAGGAATCTTAATGAATCGTCTTTGACGTCCTGTCGTCGGCTGGGGGAGTTGCCAGTGTACAGTCAACGACCGGCTTTCCGGATTCCCGATAATTTGCATGGCTTCGCGGCACCACCACGTACCCCATAGAGTCAATGTATCAGAACGTCTGAAATTTCTGACGCAAGAACTCTTCGCCGTCAGATTTTCCAGACGTTTGCCGTGACCGCAGGTACGAAACGGCATTAATCAAAGCCACCATCGCTGCCATATTGTTTACCTCGCTGCCTCGAACCGGCACTCTCGCACGCCGATCCGCTGGCAGCCGTAGCCACCACTGCGGCAAAGCTAGGCCTAGCTGCTTCGACGTTCGCTATGAAGCTTCTTGCCGTTGGATGCCGTGTTTTTTATTGAAAGAATTCGCTGCTGTCAGCAATGGCACGGAATCCGCCTTGGTGGTCCTCGCGATTGGCTTAGAAGCTTCGAAAGCAGGGTGCGTTATATAATGCCGGTTCCCGAAATTCAGCTTCGCCTTTGTACAGCAATGTTACTTCGTGAAGCATACACAAAAGTATTGCAGTGAAGCATAACATGCCTGGGAATGGGCTATTGCCACGAGACAAAGTATGTATTCCTTAATTATACGCGCTTGCACCCGGTATTTCCTGTCACAGTACGAGCACCGATTCGCCTAATACATGTACCGACAGGCCTTCAGAGTGTTTTCGAACGTGCCTGTAGCGGTTTGAGCCCTTAAGAGCAGTAAATGACATGCATTTATTTCTGCCAGCTGGCCGATTTTTCGGACGTTTTCGCGCCCCCTAGGGAGCTCGAAAAATCAGACGTGAACTGTGAAACTGACCAAGATGCTTCAAATGGTCCGTGGGACGAACGAGTGGTGGAAGGAGGACGAGAACAGAAAGGACCTACGTATTGAGGAATAAGCGGAAAAGGAAGAGTCCTGCCACCTTTTTGAAGGATCTTCAGCTCAAAAAACAGTGTTGGCTGATGCCGAGATGCATGTGTCCCTCATCCAAACCAAAATAAACTCTTTAAAACAGTGAAACCCAACACTGAGACGTCGTGCGTGGGCTGAGAGTATGTCAGGACAGGTGAGGTTGACTTACGAGCTGTTGAGAGAGAATCTCAATTGTGACAAAGTTCGGGTCTCATGCCACTGAGCTTGCTATCAGTTGATAGAAATAGCTCATATACGAAAATATTTGCTTCTGCATGCAGCTCCTTTTTATTCGTATTTGAGAATGTACGACGTACTCCATTCGCAATTTTTTCGTAGACATTTTATTTGCTGTGCACTTTACTAGCCCCTCCATTCTGTTCTCTTTTTGAATAACATAACTACAACTCCTCATTATTCGAATTGGATTAAGTAGTCTTTCTTTAATTTTTTTATATGCTTACTAGAGAGTGAAAGCATAGGTCGATATGGTTTCAGCCCGTCTTGACAAAAAGATAGTTCTGTGTGACTCAGGAAATTTTGCTAAGGCACTCGGGAAAAACCTGGAAAACTCAGGGAATTTGTAAATGTCAACTTGGTAGACACCTTCACAGGTATGTCCAGTGAAATCTTGTTCGCGGAAACTGGTTCTGGCGTCATCGCGTTTTCGTTGTTCTGCGGTCGGCACGATACGAGGTCTTCAGCGCGTCGAGTATCAGTGGCCCCGGATCGGAAGGTCGCTGACGTCAGTTTTCCCGGCGCGGACTTGGTGATCTCCCTTGCGTCGTCCTCCAGGTGGTATCACGAGCAGGGAAATATCACCGCGGTGAGGGTGAGCGTGACTGCCGCTGCAATGTACCCGGCCTGCGCTGCTGTTCGATGAATTCTGCGATGTCGGGAGGCCTCTGGCCAAACCTAGGTCGCGGCGAATGGATGGAAAAACCCCGAAGGCCGAGTCATTGATAGGGGCACCCCCGATACACATGACCAGCTTCGCCGCAGTGGTAGCACAGCGGTCGTCGGTCGGGTGCTCGCCAAACCTCTGATTTCCTCACGGGTCTTCGGCGGTCGTCGAAGTACGGTAGCGGAGTCGTCGGAGCGGCTTGCGCCGATTGCAGCACGAGTGGCGACGCAACATAAGTAGGTGCGAAAGCTTGGGCTGGGCTCAGTAATGTTTCCGCGTAAGTCTTGCGCCGGGACTCGCTTGGCAGAGGTGGTGCTTCCCTGCTGGAAAGAGATGCCTGCCGTGCCTGCTGTACTTCGTTGCGTACGACGCTGGCGAGGGAGCTGACTGGAGGTGGCGATGTACTGTGGTGCTTCTGCAGCTCGTCGCGAACCACTCAGCGAATCAGCTCGCAAAGCAAGGCGACGTCGCACCCGAAGCCTACCGGCGTATCCGGAGTGCAGGTGGCATTCACTTGGCTGTTCATGTACGACCGTTGCTGAAGCGTATTCTCCATCGCGGTGGCTTCGGTGAGGAACTCCGCAACAGTCTTGGGCGTATTCCGAACAAAACCGCCAAAGAGCTGGTCCTTTACGCCTCTCATCAGATGACGCACGTTCTTCTCTTCCGACATGCTCGGATCGGCACGCTGAAAGAGACGCGTCATGTCGTCCATGTATGGACATCGTGACGCTCTCGTTGGGCTTTTGAACGCGTGACTGAAGGGCTCGTTCCGCTTTTTCCCGGCGATCGGGGCTGGAGTATGTCTCCAGTACCTTGCGCTGGAACTCAGGCCAGGATGACAGGGCACTTTCGCGGTTCGTAAACGACGTGCGAGCACAATCCTGGAGGCTGAAGTAAACGTTCCTGAGTTTGGCGTTGTTGTCCCACTCGTTAAACGCAGCCACGCGCTCGAACTCCACCAGCCAGTCCTCCACGTCTTCAAATGTGTCGCCATGAAAAGCCGTCGGCACTTGGGGGTTCAGCAGCGTTAGGTAAGTCGGTGTCACCCAAATTCACTCAAAGTCAAATTGTGGGGCGAGGTTCTTGCTGCCCAGTGGGGTCCCCTGCATAAGTTAAATGTACCCAGCAAGCTCCACCAAATTGTCGCGTATACCCTGTTGTAGTATACACGCTGAGTGAAGACCCAGACGTTTACACTTTACGAAAGCGTAAGCGGCTACACGCGATGCCGAGACGAACCTTGTTCTCCTCTTCTTCAGTCCCCTTGCTGTGCCACACCATGTGGCAATATGTTTGATGTCCATTTCGTCTTGCGCATTCGGGTAGTTTGTTACAAACGTGAACGGTTAGTGGTGTGAAATGTTTTAAATGCGACACTCATATGCATGAAGGACGTCGCCTCATGCTCTTCGCTGGAAGTGGATATATAAACACGTCGCGTACGAGCACAAGACAAGCACAGTGGTCGTGATGACTTACTTTATCATAAATAATGTGTCAGCACATAAGAGATCTTCCCTGCTCGCGCAATACAGAATGAGAGGTCGTGAAATCTTTACCTTATGCTTTAGAGGAAGCTTTAGCTCGGGGACTCCTGTCTAAATGCACGTAAAAGGAGCATTCGTTTTCCTCGGCAATCACCTCACCGAATTTGGCGAGGTTTGTTGCATTTAAAAGAAAAACTTAAAATCTAGTGAATGTTGGTTTCGAATGTTCCATTTAGGTAATCCATTTTTTCATTAAAAATTGCCAAAGATTCAAAATTTTCGGAAAACGAAACAATGAAGTTAACAACTCTGTAACTCAGGAATGAAAAATAAAATCACAATTCTGTGAACCGAATCTAATAGTACACGTACAGCGGGCAAAATTGATATGTTACACATGAATCTCAAGAAATGTAATAATATGGGAATACAGCTTTTGCTGTATTTCCTTGTACAGTGTACAACCCTTGTACAAAACATAACAAATTCCCACAAGATATAAAATGACATAACGAATTTGTTCGCTTTAAATGATCAATTTGTCGCTTTAAATGCTGTTCACAGAACCGAGATACCTGTTCTTCACGCAGAGATATTAATTTGTAAACTGCGTGCTTCTACTTTTTCTAAAATTCCGAATTTCGGAAAATCCTTTTAACAAAATTCAGGCCATAAATCAAACTTCTGCTTCCAACGCTCAATACAATTGAACTTTCTCTCTCAAATGCAACATATTTTATTAATATTGGTCCAGGGATTATGTCGGAAAAACGTTTTTGCGTTTTACATGTATATGATTAGGCCGCATCGGAGTTGAGTCCGAGGTAAGGCTTCCTCTTAACGCCTGTGAGATAGCATTGTTGTGGTTTTGTGTCTTACTTTATTAAAGCCCACACCTTAGTATTGGATGGCAATGCACAGATGACTACTAGTTACCTTCCTTTTTTTCTTTCAATATACAACGCCCAGAGTTTCACAGCAACAAGCTCACAAAAAGAAATATTTGTACTATACATGTAGAGCTATAGGGTGCATCGGCAACTAACGACGCCCAGAATGCTGAACATCTTCGCATAACAAGATTCATTCCTGCGGCACTCGAGTTTGACTCGTCGAATAATATAAGAAACGTCTGACTCAATTTCGCAACGTCTCCAGTTTGTCGTACATTTATTTACAGTGCCTCCTTTCGCACCCTGTGGCTTCAGCAGCCCATAGTGCTAAGAGCTCAGATAACTTATCAATGCTGTATTAAAATTGCAGTTACACATATACAGGGTCACCGACGTCAATGGGGCAGAATAAAGTGAAATATATAGTTGCGGCTTGGAGTATTGTAGTGAGGTGTACTGGTGCACTGGGTAATATAAAACTACAAATCTCCAGGTTAGTATAAGTATATAAGCAGCGTTGAGCTCGTTTTTATTCAAATAACGTGACAGATAATGGACAATATTTCTAGAATGTCTATAGGAAAAATGTTGGTAGGAGGTTTGAAATAATTGACAGTCATAATGGGGTCTAAACAAGTGATTGTCGAATACTATACTCTCGGACAGCTTTCTGTGGCTATGAAGGGAAAGCTACGGCGTCGAAGCTTCTGCCCGTGTGTTACCTCGCCAAGGAGTCCGCCAGCATTTCACAGTGCTCATGGTTGCTCGGAACAGACGTTGAGTCGACGCAGCTTTCACGTGCGGCGGTTTCGCGCTTGCCCTGACGCGGAAGGGAAAAGCCGCAGAATGAGTAAACTTTTACATTCAGTGATATATCCAGCTTACCTGGACACGTACCAACTAGCGCCCCAAGCGGCCCCGGCACGAAGCTAGCGCGTTTTCAATGGAACGAGCGGGTTTTTCGCGAATAACAAAAGCTGCGGGTCGATTATCAAAAAACGCAGGTGACAGACGTGTTCTGGAAGACAATCCACACGAGCCAAATGCAGTGATCACTCTATGGCACGTAAGAATTTTGTTCCCACAGCGGTTAAAGATTTAGCAATGGAAGCCTATGGAAACGACGAAAATTTGTACTCCATTTTCGAGGCAAGAACCATGGCTGTGATTACACTACGGCTTCTATCGTAATACGCAGTGCAGCGTATGTAGTCCCGAGACTCAGCTTTCAATTGATGCCTAGCTCGGGTCTCCACACATGGCGTAACACTGTTCCCAAAAGCGTTTTTTGTAACACTGTCGTGAAAATTCACGTGGTATCTATAAAAAGATGTTCGTACCAAGGCGCGAACCCTCGGAAGCCGTGGCCGAGCGGTAGAATTGCGCGCACCTTTAGTCACGCTTCGCGGTGGCCGCGGTTCGATTCTCGCTTCGGACTTTTTTTTTCCGCATAGGACTTAGTTTTGTAGTCTCTCACTAGATGGCAGAAACACAAAACCCAACATTTGCTTTCGGTTCTGGTTTTTCAGCGGCGCAGTTTTTTTTTTTTTTTTGGCCGGCGCTGGGTGCACGCACGTGGCAGCAGATGGCCCTAAGTGGGGTTCGCTGCTGCCACGCATGATGACGTCACCAAAAAAAAGTTTAACGCCTTTTTTTTTTTACAGCCGCATAGGACTTAGTTTTATAGTCTCCCACCAGATGGAAGAAACACAAAACTCATGATTTGCTTTCGGTTCTGGTTTTCCAGTCGTTCTCTTGAAATGTTATGTTTTCTATTTTTCCTTCCTAAAACACAGCAATGTCGTGTTCATTTGTTAAGTCATCGCATTTATGATGGTTTTATTCATTGGACATCATAACTAGAAGCTTGCACAAAGCTTTGTGTTATGCAAAAAAAAAAACTTTCGTGCTTTGTAGCGTGGAACCTGGGAGAACAAAATGGCCATTCTTATTGCGTCCTTCTGGAAGGTGCGTTTTCTTCGACTTTCCCCTGTCCTTAATGGCACATACTCCGAGCGAATGAGGTCCACCTGGGCCACAATGCCACCCGGTGGCCAGCGCCATTCCTATGCAACATTCGTGCGGAACAAAGTGTCTGCTAAGCTGAGTCGCTGCCCGAACGTTCATTATTTCTAAAGATTCATCCAATTAAGAAATGCACCAAATAGGAGAAGATGTGCGGCGTGTGGATTAATAGCTACTGGTAATGTGTTCCCTACAGCCAAGTGGCATGAATCCGTAGGTGTGGCCATAAAAAACAATTTGAATAAATGTCCCGTGCTGTGTCTGCCCCGGTCGCTCTACAGAGAAGCTAGCTTGGCTAGTCGTCGGTATTTAGGATCAACATATGGCGTCGCTCGTTCGGTGCAGTTGCTTTTAATGCGAAGCATTCTTGGGTGAGTGCCCCAGTGATCTGGTAGCAAAATCGTGCGAAATCGTGTCTGTAACGCCAAAAAACTTGACGCATTTCCCATATAAATACATAGGTCTCTATAAAAAGGGGTGGGGTGGCCAACTTGAAATTGGAAGCGGCGTCAGCATAAATTTGGCCGTGATACAGGGATTGGTCAAGTTGAATGTGGTAGTGATATGGGAGTGGCCCAACCTAAATTTGGGTGAAATGGTAGTGAGCCAAGCTGAATGTGAGGCTGATATGGGGGTGGCTCAACCTAAATTTGAGGTGATATATGGGTGGGTAAGCCTAAGTTTGGGGGAATATGGGGGGTGGGCCATCCTGGATTTGGGGAGGATACGGGCCATCCTAAATTTGGGAGGAATATGAGGGGTGGGCCACCCTAACCATGGGGCTGATATGGCGCTGGGCGAAGCTGAATCGGGGGTGACACGGGGGTGGGCTAACCTAAATGTGGGAGTGATTTGCGGTGGGCCATCCTAAATTTGAGGTGATAGAGGGGTGGGCTAGGCTAAGTTTGGGGCTGATATGGGGGTGGGCGAACCTAGATTTGGGGATGATATGGGGGTGGGCCAACCTAAATTTGGGGCTGGCATGGGGACGGGCTAACCTAACCATGGGGGTGATGCGCGGCTGGGCCAAGCTGAATTGGAGGGTAAAATATGGGTGGACTAACCTTAGTTGGTGGGCGATTTGCGGTGGGCCATCCTAAACTTGAGGTGATCGAGGGGTGGGCCAGCGTTAGTTTGGGGCTGATATGGGGATGGGCCAACCTAGATTTTCGGGTGGTATTGGAGTGGACCAATCTAAATTTGGGTGGTGTTGTGGAGGTGGGCCAATCTGTATTTGGGGGTGATATAGGATTGATCTTACCTAAATGTGGGAGCAACCTCGGGGTCAGCCAATGTGAACTTGGGGGCGATATGGGGGTGGGCCAACCTAAATTTTGGGGTGCGTCGGCTCGAAATTTGGAGGACGATTTATGGAAATTTGTCTGTGGACCAACTTGAAAATTAGGGGTGGCCCAATCGAAATTCGGGGTTGAGCCAACTTGAAGTTTAAGGCTGGGCAAAAAGAAAATCGGGCGTGGCTGACTTAAAACTCGAGGGTGGGCCAATTTAAATTTGAGGATTTGCCAACTTGAAATTTGGGGTTGGGCCTACTTAATGTTTGGGGTGGGCCAATTGAAATTTGGGGGCCTGTTTACGAATAGTTAGACAGCATCAGTGGTGTTTCTGCATATTCTTCATCATCGCAAAGTACGTACATCAATAATTGTTACCTATATCCCTCAAGGTGAGCTAGCACTCGAGCCTTCCCCGCCCACTGAGTTAATGATGTCACGGGAGTGCTCTCATCATGACGACTGCGACGTTCAATGTGGAGATCCACAAAAACAAATCGCAGACCGAGCTGGAGATTTTCACACCAATGACATCGCTAACGCTACTCGCTCGTGCTAGACGCAACACAAGCTTACAACGATCATAATTCAACTTTCAATCGCACGCTAGTCGACACGTTCTTAGTGCAGAATTTCGTCAATCATCTAGATAGCAACCATGCTGGATGTTTTACTGTTATATTGGGCCGTTTTTCACGAAAGCCTTCTCCCACAAACACAATACATTTTTAAGATTGACGATGCAAGCTAGTACATAACTCATACGAAGCAAACGTATAAAGGGTTATAGTAATTTCTCAAAAAATATGTTAGGTAAAGAAGATTTCAGATGGTATTATTTCGACCGGGCATGACAACGATTTCTTCCCGCCTGTCACAGCGCTTTCACCGAAAACCTAATCATTTTGCTCAAACGCGTTGCCCCAATACTACATGTGCTGAATGTACAAAAGTGCGGTGCGTGGTCACAGCTTCAAAGCCAGTCTATGTTGTGTACTGTTGTTGATATTAACGCGATAGCGTTAAGGAGCTCGTGTCGCAGAAAAGCCGGTGTCGTCGGCGTCGGGTGTCGGCGTCGGCGGCGTTGACCGTGAGCGATAAATCACGGCAGGCGCTTCATAAATAAAAAGCAACTTCCAAGATTGGCCCGGTGGGAATCGAACCCAGGTCTCCGGAGTGTGAGACGGAGACGCTACCACTCAGCCACGAGTTCGATGCTTCCAAGCGGTGCAAACGCGCCTCTAGTGAATGCGGTGTTGCCTTCGAAACGAGCAGTGGAAAGTTATACTGCGGTGTATATCGGTAATTATGAACATGTAACGTACAGAAGTCACAATTACACGAGTTGCGAAGTGCGTTTCCGCTGCATTTCTTCTGCGCTTTCCGCACACGCAGAGCCATCTTGCGGCAAACACAGAAGACCCCCTCCTCTCAATGTACGGCGCTGCCCCGACAGGAGGCGCGCCGCGCGCGCATTGGGACCGCTGCCAGGCGCGTCGCGGGACTCCCTCTCCCCTGACGACGCTTCGCCGTGCTTCCGGTTTAGATTACTATCTATCTCTCTGCCCGTGCCGATCACGACGTTTGGCTGGCGTAGATCGTTTCCCCTCCGAGACACCGAGTTCTTTGGTTCGTTTCGTTCGCTCAGGCGCACGTTTCGTTGCCGCGCCCAACGCTGCGTTGCTCGACGCTCACCGCGTGATAGGTGGGCGCTAAGTCCGATGCGGGGCGCATCGTAAGTGATTGCTGTGCCGTAGCGCATTGTCTTATACCCCTTGGCGGGTCGACGGGAACGCTGTCGCGTCCCACTCTTGAAGGCGAAGCTTAAGCGTCCTCCAATTTTTTGTAGTAATGTGGAGTATTCCTCTTCATAAGAGCTCAAAAAGAAAAAAAATATTACAGATAGTAGCTGAGCGCAAAGTACATTGGAAGATCTGAAACCAGCAATTATTTTTAATTTACGGGTTGGTCTTCTCTGCTGGTAGATCGCTGTCCGATCACTTCAACGAATTTTGTTTGTGTGCAACTGCAGCAAAAACAAAGATACTACCATTTCATTGCGAGGACCTTTATGCCATTCACACGCACAGTAAGGACACCAGATAATTGACACTATCAGTTTATAAACTGATTTTGCTTTGCTAGTTTCAGTGTAGCGTGGTGTCTGCGAACGGAGTATTTTCTTAGTATCAGTCCAGTGTAAGCAGTGACAAGCAGTTCGGTATATCATCTCGGTGAGGCCATACTAGCCATTGTAGCGCTTTACTCTAGGCCAAGTGCTAAAAACTTGGTGTGCTTCGTCCTTTCCGCAGGTCATCCATCCATTCTGTTATGGTGGCCATCAACGTTGCGTCCGTCAGGCCTCCTCCTCATTTTAGCTTCACCATCGTGAGAGTGGGCAGAGAATAGTAGCTTTCTTCCCAATCAGCCCCAGCGGGGTTCCACCACTCGTAACTGCTGCAATTTGCATTAAGTGGCTGGGCATGCTAACTACATCCTTAGTTTCACAATGGCTAGCGCGCGCAGAAAAAGTAGAGCTGTGGTCGCTATCACTACCACGAACCCATGTCAATGCAGATGTAAGTACGTGGAGGGGCTGGGCATGCTAACTTCTGCGCTACGACCTGCCGCCGCCATCTCAGATTTTCTATGCATACCTGCTTCTTGTTTCTATCGCACACGCATGCAGGACAAACGCGGATAAGTAATTGGATTAGATTGGGAAAACGTTTATTGAGCCTGCAGTAAAGCGCGAAGGCGCGCCTCGGACGTGGCCTACGTCGTCATCGTGGCGGTGTTAGGAATGGCCGTACGGGGTGGCAACGTGCCAGCTTTCAGCTCGCAGCACGTGTTCCAATCCCACCAGACGGGGCGCACTTCAGAGAACTGCGGATGACCGACAGCCACGTGGCGAGCAGTCAACTCAGGAATGTGGTACTCCGCTGCGCCACCCGAGACAAAGCAGAGTTCTACGAAGCCCTCTGACGTCGGCTCCGGACACTTTTCCCCTGTGCGTGTGTGCGGCACGTGTTTGTGAGCCCTCCGCCAGAAGGGCTGGTCCACGGGGACATCGAACGGTGACGTCGAACGATGACGTCGAACTATGACGTCGAGCGGAGAGCTTATAAGCAGCGTTTACCGGCTGCTAGAGCGTGCTCGTCGTCGGCAGCTGAGTGCTCGTTGTCGTGCTAGAAATGTACTAGTGAGCTGTGTGCTCGTAAGCTCTTTGCTGTATGATAGTCTTGCGGGCTCCATATGGGAGTCACGCTAAACTGCCAATGTATCTTGTTTAAAATGTTAATACCTAAATAAATCCTGCTCACCTAGTCCTGTCGCCACAAGGTCCTCCCTACAGCTATGACTGCCAACTCTTACAGCGGGTGCTCTGCGAGGATCCCCGCTCGCCGTTGCCGGCTCGCCAGGCTCCTGCCAAGCCATCGCCTCGGTGACCTGCTGGACGGCCTGTAGTTGTTTTTCTTGGTCTTCGCTCCACCTTGCTTCCTCAAGCTGCGGCGGTATATGTCCTGAGTTAGCTTGGCTTGGATGTTTGGAGCAATCCCATAGCATGTGCTCGAATGTGGCCTTCTCCCTGCAGCACGCTCTGCACTTGTCATGGGGGTGCGATTCTGGGCACATCCTATGCAATGGCGCGGGGCTTGGAAGTGTTCTCCTTTGTAGTTACCTGAACAGCACGGCCTGCGACCTGCTGAACCCTTTGCAAGGCGACGGGAAAAGTCTACGGGCCAGCCGAAACCCTTGGTCAGTTCATTATAGGTCGTCATCTGGTCTTTGGCACTGAAGCACAGCGGGCAGCCATTGCCTTGGGCGCGGTCGGTTAATCCTCGCGCTCGGGAGTGTGCCGTTTCGTTGCGATTGGCATGCTTCTCCGACGCTTGTCCTGCGTGCTCCGGTAACCACTTGATTCGAGTCCTCTTGTCGCGGTATGCCTGTCGGAGCAGTACGCGTGCCGACGTTGGGGCAATTCTTCCTTTGGCGTAGTTCCTCACCGCCTGTCTGGAGTCGCTGAGGATCATGTGGAGTTCTCGGGCTACGATGGCCAGGGCAATGGCTATTTCTTCTGCTTCCTCCACTTGCTTGCTCGATGTGCTGGCAGTCGCCCGGACGGAGTCGACCACCGCGATCGCGAAGCTGTTGCGGCCGGCATATTCGGCTGCATCCACGTATCTGGCACCGGTGTCTTCCGCGTGCAGGTCCGTCAGTGCCTTGGCTATAGCGCGTCTTCTGCCTTCGTTGAATTCCGGGTGCATGTTCTTCGGCAAGGGGTCAACCCACACGTTTCATCGTACGTGGTCGGGGACGGGGCATTTTGGTCCCTCCTGTTCGTGATAACCAATGCCTAGACTGCACAGGATCTTTCTGCCGGCGTTTGTGATGACAATCTTTCCAACTGAGCGGCTCTTTGCGCTTCGATGATCTCGTCGAGCGTGTTGTGTATGCCCAGCTGGAGGAGACGTTTCGTGTTGGTAGTTTCAGGTAGACCGAGGGGTGTCTTGTAAGCCCTTCGGATTAGGATGTCTAACTTGTTCTTTTCGCTTTTCACCCACTTGTGGAAGGCTTCCACGTACACTTGCAGAGTTCGAAGGAGTGTATAAGCCTGATGAAGTTTTCTTCCTTCATAACTCCCTTCTTGGTGGTAACGCGCTTGAGCAGTCTGCAGGCATTGGACGCCTTACCCATGATGCGGGCGTTGGTGTCTCCGTTCCTGCCGAGCGCTTCGATCGTCATGCCCAGGACTCGGATCTTGCTGACCGTCGGTATTGTGTTACCATCCCTGGTGCGGATCTCGGTCTTTTCGTGTTTCCTTTGCTTCTTGATTCTGTGCGTTTTGATCGGTTGGTAAAGCAGGAGCTCCAACTTACTTGGGGAGCAACGCAGTCCCGTACCTTCCAAGCTTTCTTCGATCGTGTCGACTGCCGTCTGTGGCGTGGATTTTGTGCGGGCATCACTGCTCCCGTCCACCCACAGCGTAATGTCGTCCGCGTATATCGTGTGCTTCAGTCCTTCAAGCTGGCATAGTTTTTTGGCAACTTGAATCATAAAAAGATTAAATAGCATGGGTGAGATGACGGAGCCTTGGGAAGTGCCCTGGCTCCCTAATGTCTTCTCGTCCATCTTCAGGTCGCCGGGTCTGAGCTCCGCCATCTGCCGGTGAGGAAGCCTTTGAAATATTCGTACGACCTCTCGCCTAGGTTTAGATGCGATACCTGCGCGAGGATGGCAGAGTGCGTAACTTTGTCGAAGGCGCTTTCTAGGTGGAGCCCGAGGACGGCTTTCGTGTCCCTGGTTTCGCCGTCGATGACCTGATGTTTGATAAGTAAAAAATCTCAGTGCCCTCCCACTCTGTGAAGAAAGATGACCAGCAAAGCTGTGTATGTGGGCCCCTTAATGGCGAACTGCACCTCCACCGTATGTCGGCACCGCGTTGCACTGTCTTAGGGGTCGGCCCACGTATGGGGAGTGCTTAATGCCTGCTTCACCTCCGCCGCTGGTCGGCCTGGCATGGCGTTACGTTCGGGATCAGCCCACGTATGGGGAGAGCTGAACGCTTGCTGCACCTCTGCTGCGGGTCAGGCCGGTATTACACTATCTTCGGGATTTTGCTCTATACGCGGATGCAATAGAGGGGAAAGTAGCCCTTAAGAGGAACCTTTAGCTCTGGTGGTCCTATATAGATACATGTAAAAGGAGAATTCGTTTTTCTCCACAACCACTGCATCAAATTTTACAAGGTTTGTTGCACTTAAAAGAAATACTTAAAATCGAGTGACTGTTGGTTTAGAATTTTTTATTTAGGTCATCATTTGTTTATTCAAAATTGGCAAAAATCACAAATTTTCCGAAAACGAAACCAACTTTACAACTCTGTCTTTCGGCAATCAAAACTGATATCACCATTCTGTACATTGCATCTAACAGCACATCTAAGCGGACAAAATTGATATATTACGCATGAATCTAAAAAAAGATTAGTGAAGTGACATACAGCTTTTTCGAAGCCCTTGTTCACAACGTAACGACTTCACGTAAGATATAAATCGGCATATTGGATTTGTCCGCTTTGAATTGTCTAAAGGATTCTGTTTACATAACCGCGATATCAGTTCTTGATGCGGAGTTATTAATTTGTAAACTTCGTGCGTCTGTGTTTTTCTCACTTTCGAATTTTTGAAAATCTTTTACCAGATTTCAAGCCCTAAATAGAAATTCTGCTTCTAATAGCCACTAGAATTTACCTTTCTCTCCCGAATCCAGCAAAATTTATTAAAATCGGCCCAGGGGTTATCTCAGAAAATCGTTTTGGCGTTTTACGTTTATGTGAATAGGCCACGTTGGAGTTGGGCCCGAGTTAAAGCATACCCTTCACGACTTCGTTGTAAAAAAAGGAATAAAAGAAAAAAATCGCCTCAGCCATCAATATCGCCGCCTCAGATTTTGTCTTGATGGCACCGCCACCAACGGCACGGCTCCGTGAGCAGCTACCAAGCTGTTCACTTTCGTTATCTTCCTTCCCTCGGCGGCAGTGCACGGTCTTGATGCCGACGACACGCTAAATCTGCACCATCATTCCGTCATGCATCTCTTCTGCGACCAAGCAAGCTTTCGGCGGCACACGTTCACTGCCGTATTGACACTAAAACTTTAAAATGCTTGCCTTCGAGAAATCAGCGTGAATAACAATGGAACGCGACTATGTGACCATGGGGGACATGTTCACGGGGCCATATTATTGATGACAGCATCACAATAGGCTAGATGTGGTCAGGTTGACTTTACAGGATTGGAAGGAATGACTGACGGGCTAGTTGCTTCATTATCACATAAAGAACAGCGCTTAATGTTAGCGCAGTTTGTCTGTGCTTCCTCCTTTGTGTCCCGTCGTGAAGTGCTGTTCTTCCTGTGACATTACAGATGTTCTTTTTCTGCGTCAGTTACGTCTTCCAAGAGTGTTTACTTGGAAAATTTTTGTTCGCATTGCTCTTACAGAAGCATATTTAGTCGAAATTGGTTCGCTTGGCTGCTTAATCTCGAGGACGGGCTCCAAACTGCTCGTTTTCTTTAACCACGTAAAAACCATTACTGAAAATTTAATTAACGTAGCTTTGTTAATTACGCGAACAACTCAACTTACTCCGCATCTAGAGGTTGCCAATCTGAACACTTGAATGATAAAATGATGTTAACATTGTTTGCATAGTTCGAATAGTTTTGTTTCGTGCAGTTAAAAGCAGCCGGCCTATTGATGGTGCTGTATATAGACTTCATATAAAGTAAGTGTGAAATTTGGACAGGTTATCTTGGCACAAATCAACTTCATGAGCTTAAGCACATGACCCAACCTTGCAGGTCTGTCTTTACAACCGATTCTCATACATTATACAAGAAGCACCTCAGCGCTACGGTACATCCCACAATGTGTGCGAGAACATCGTGTGCGCTCCCGATTAGGTTTCTGAGCGTTGGTGGCATCAGACTCGGTTTCCTGGCATCATAAGCAATAAAAACAGCTTCCTGGAGGAAAGCATTGGGTACATTTTAAGCACTTTGTAACATATGTATCAGCACGGATATGTACGTTAGAACGAAAAGTACTGAAATATTAAGGTGAGGGTTTCGCTGCATGTATTTTGGCTGTCTAATGTTAAGATCTAAAGAAAAAATGCTTTGATTTTGTGACAATTAATGTTGACATGAAATATGAGCTTCGACACAGTACTCATGGTGGAACTGGACCCTGGAATACAGGGCTACATTAAACCACGATATGCTGGTTTGATAGTAATTGTAAAGTCGTTCGCTCTTGAATTTCCGGTATGTCAATCGGCGCCGCTGTGCAGTGTTGGGGGCCCTTTTTATACCACCAGCACTATGTTTCAGCTAATATTGCAAGCAACTGTATTCTTCCTTCTAGGGGGGGGGGGGGGGAGGAGGGGCTTTTTTTAGCGTCTAACCACAGTTCCAAAGTTATCAGTTAGCTCAAGATGCGCCTGCATGTGTTTCTGATATCCAGTATGTTTGCACGGATTCAATAGCGAAAGAGCGCTATCTTATCAGATTGCGCGCGTGAAGCGAATACTGGCGTACATTCTCCATCACATTTGCCGACCCGAGATTGGGCTGCGATGTACGAGCATTCCAATCTGACGAATCGACGCCTTGATCCGTAGATCGGAATCAGAGGAAGCACTTTGCGCGCAGCCATCGGTATCTTTGAGTCTTATTTTCTTTTCCAGCGCAAGCTCATCTTATAATGAGTAACATTCGTGAATGACTCTTTTGGAAGTGTTTTGTACTTGACATTTCTACAACGTGAGAGTATAGAGGTCCTCCGTCTTTATTGATGGAATACTGGGAAATGGACTAGGCTTTTTCTTGCGTCTGCGTTTACACATTTACCGCACCAATTTATTTTCCATACCTTACGTTTTAATTTAGGGGGCTGTAAAGCACAGCAACCTTTTACTGACAGGATGTTTTAATAACACGGAAAATTTAAATGCTTATTAGTCGGCTTTCACTTCATGGTAAGGAATTTCAATAAAGATCTACTTACGATAATTAAAAGCCTATACGCTTGACAACGTTTCATCTGAGTTCCCCTTTGCAAGGTGATACAGACTTGCAGATTGTTCGTATTGGGCACCCTCGACATATGTCCAACCGCCAAGCAAAGGGTTATTCCGAATGTTTCATTTCAGGAAGCCGCGTTACCCTCCTCTATTTCATTCCCGTTCGCAAACACGCATAAGACGAAAGTGCTGCGTGAAGAGCGTCGTTAGTCCAAGCCAACTAGCTACCGTAACTCACCTCGCCTATATAGCTGTCATTTAGGCTTAGATAATAAATATTATTATTTTAAACCGATGCAACACGAATCCAAAAAGAGCTGCGCGCGACCTGCCCAGCTAGGTTCGTACATCGTCGTAGCGGCTAATAGTAGCTCACGAAGCAGAGCACTGAGTGTGGATATGGCAGAGAAGGTGTTCTATATAATGTCTCGTCACCCACCGAGAATTGCCCGCCGTGCTACTGGCCATTCCTGGAAAATTGTATATGTGACGCCCAGCCATTTGGAACACAGCAACTTTGTTTTGCGATGAGAGAGTCCAGGTGAGAGACAGTGTGGTTATGGAGATAAAGACACGCTATTTTCTGCAGTAACTTAGGCATGCATGGATGAATGCCTTTATTTATTAAGAAAAAGGAGGAGCAAGCATCAGTGGAAGCACGTCTCAGCAGACTGGGAAAGAAGCGGGGGACAAAGAGGAAAAGCTGGGGCCTGGGTGGCAGGCGAAGTCGCAGCTTAGAGGCGAGAGAACATAAGCAAGAGTTGGCGAAACCAGTTGAATTCCAGTGTAGATGTGTGATGTGCCGAGTAAATGATTGGAGTCACAGCCCAGCATCCGTCCTTTGCGGCAGTATAAGCTCCCACCGTTCTTGGTAACAAACCTTTACTCAAAACCAATCTTCGCAATTACTTATTCATCAGCCATGCCTAGCCACGTATTCCTTAGTGGCAGGGTCTGTGGATTACAACTACGCTGTCCCGACAAGTTACGACCATAACGTGGCGCTTGCGGTTACGGATGCCATACTCGTGACTCTTACTGTACTACTACTATACTGCGCGAATACTATAAACATGGGTTTACTGCACAAGTTAGTGAACAGACATTTTAGAACCGCGTTTTTCGCCCTACATACGCCCAACGCAAGCACCATTGTAGCATGTCACGGTGTGAGTCCCTTCAAGACAGACGCGAACGCAAACATAAGAACGTGTTAGAAGACAGGGTCTTGGGCCTCGTGCCAAACATATCCAAGCCAACAATATGTTAATCATGCCGTCGTTTCTATGCAAAGAGGTTGTGTATTTAAACTTCTGGAGTGACAGTCCAATCCGCCACCTACGGGAGCGCGTTAAGCCGCCGGGGGCCACATTGTTAGAGGAAAAGGAGTGCGGCCACAGTAGGTGGCTGCGGTATACGCGCGACGCAACCTGTGCTTGTGGTTCTGCGATGAAAAAATAAAATTAAACCCCTTTAGGAAGTATACAAGTCCGCCATTTTGTGTCGCAGTTGTCAAAAATAAAATGTCACGGTGGTGGGTGCCTTGTGTGCTGTGTACAATATTGTTACGAGGAGTTGCGAAGAAATGGTTTTATTTACAAGAGAAATGGACGATGATGGTAGCGTGATCGTAGCGCAGCCCAGCCTCTCTAACTCCTCGTTTTCTTCGTCCTCTCTTTCTTCTCTTCTTCTCCGGGCCTTTCGTATCTGTTACATTTCCCCGCAAGCAGACGAAGCCCTTGGGGCGAGTCAGGATGTACAAGCAGGGTAGAAAGGCTTCAGGTGAGCAATATGAGTCAGCTGAGTTCTGCTTGATCGCCGACCATTGCACAGGAGGCGAGCTATGACGTAAGTGAGTTCGCTCAGGCGGTCCACAACTACAAATGGGCCTGAATATTGTGACAAGAGCTTTTGGCACCATCCACGCTTGCGTTGCGGTGTCCAAAGCAGCAATAAGTCACCTTTTTGCAGCGATACTTCTACGTGACGGTCGTCGTATCGCTCTTTCGAACGACTTTGCGAGGCCAGAGTACGAAGACGAGCTATTTGACGCGCTTCTTCGGCAAGACACAATGTCTTCGATACAGAATCATCACTGTGCAGAACGAAGGGTAAGAAAGTGTCCAGAGGGCTTCGCGGTAACGTTGCATACAGGAGATAAAATGGGCTATAGTTCGTGGTTTCGTGCTTCGCCGTGTTGTATGCATAAGTGATGAAGGGCAGCACTTCGTCCCAGTTCTTATGATTGGAGGAGACGTACATGGCAAGCATGTTAGTCAGCGTTCTGTTTGTGCTTTCAACCAGGCCATTGGTCTGTGGATGATACGGCGTGGAATGACGGAACTGTGAAGTGCACAAACGAAGTAACTCTTCAATGGCATCAGCCGTGAACTGGCGACCACGGTCGCTGATGATGACACGTGGTGGGCCATGACGAAGGACCACGGAACGGAGCAGGAAGGCCGCCACGCCCGCAGCAGTGGAAGATGGTATGGCTGCAGTTTCTGCATACCGTGTAAGATGGTCTACGCAGACAATTATCCAGCGGTTCCTGTTGTTAGATAACGGGAATGGACCCAAAAGATCAATGCCTACTTGCTCGAACGGCGTACTGGGCGGTGTCAATGGCCGGAGGGGACTCGGGGCTGCGGTGGTTGGTCGCTTGTGACGTTGGCACGTTTCACAACTAGCGACATAGCGCTTGGTTGTTTCGTACATCTTGGGCCAGTAAAAGCGCTCCTGCGTGCGGTGCAGCGTTCGTATGAAGCCGAAATGGCCGGATGTCACATCGTCATGCATGGCGCGTAGAACGTCGGAGCGGAGACTCTCGGAGACAAGAAGCAGAAAACGCGCTCCATGCCCGGAGTAATTAGTTTTGTACAACAATTTATCACGGGCAGTAAAGCGACCGCTGCCTTCAGAAGTACGGGCGGCGACAAAAAGCGGATCAAGGGTAACATCATCCCGTTGTTCTCGCTGAAAGTCTGCCGCGTGAGGGAACGTAGGAGTAACAGCAGCGAGACAGTCGTCAAAATTCTCAGCATTTCAGTCGGTAGTCGCAAGAGGAATCCGAGAGAGGCAGTCTGCGTCAGCGTGATGACGGCCACTCTTGTACGATACCACAAAGTCGTATTCCTGGAGGCGCAGCGCCCAACGTGCAAGGCGACCAGAGGGATCACGCAAACCGACCAGCCAGCATAAAGAATGATGGTCGTTGATAATCTTGAATGGTCTACCGTAAAGATAACATCGACACTTTTGTACGGCGAAAACGGCTGCCAGGCATTCCTGTTCCGTAACCGTATAATTGCGTTCAGATTTGCTCAGACAACGGCTGGCATATGCGACAACATGTTCTGCGCCACTCTGACCTTGTACAAGTACCGCTCCTATCCCGATTCCACTCGCATCAGTGTGAACTTCAGTCGGGCAAGATGGATCGAATTTACGCAGGAGGAGTGCTGACGTTAGTATAAACTTTAGTTGAGAGAATGATGCGTCACACTCTGGTGTCCAATTGAAGGATGCATTTTATCGCAAAATACTTGTCAACGGGTAAACGATGTCGGCAAACCGGGGAAGAAAACGACGAAAATACGAACATAGGCCAATGAATGAGTGGAGTTCTCGTGGTGACTTCGGTGGCTTGAAGGAGCTCACTGCTTCAATCTTACGAGGATCGGGTCTGACGTCATCCTTGTCGACTAAGTGTCCCAGGACGAGTGTTTGGCGTTCGCGGAACCGACACTTTTTTGAGTTTAGGAGCAGTCCAGCTTTCTCAATGCAGTCGAGAACGAGCCTGAGGCGTTCGTTATGTTCTTCAAACGTGCGGCCAAAGATTGCAACATCATCGAGGTAACACACTCATATCTCCCACTTTAGACCACGTAGTACTGTGTCCATGAATCTTTCAAAGGTGGCAGGAGCATTGCAAAGGCCAAAAGGCATAATATTAAATTCGAATAGGCCATCTGGAGTCACGAAAGCGATCTTTTCCTTGTCGGCAGGGTCCATAGGTATTTGCCAGTACCCCGATCGCAAATGAAGTGTTGAGAAGTAAGAAGCAGCGGGTAAGCAATCAATGACGTCATCGATTCGCGGTAGTGGATAGACATCCTTCTTCGTCACTGCGTTTAGATGTCTGTAATCGACGCAGAATCTCCAGGAGCCATCTTTTTTTTTGGACCAGGATTACTGGGGCTGCTCATGGACTAGATGACTTTTGAACGACACCTTTGTTCATCGTCTCCTTGACTTGCTCTGCAATAACTTTGAGCTCGGACGATGACACTCGGTAGGGCTTCTGGCGGATGGGGTATGCCGAGCCGGTATCTATTCTGTGACGAGCGCGGGACGACGGTAAATGAAGGGGTGCATCTCCATGCGTGAAGTCGAATGCGGCCTTATGCCTGGCAAGGACTTGTACCAATGCTTGCCGTTCCGATGTGCCGAGAGCCTTGCTGATCATGCCAAGCATTAGCTCTTCATAATGGCGATTGTCGCAAGGAAAGCAAGCTGTAGAGACGTCCGTAGTTAGTGCCGCTATTGAACTACATGCGGCTTCATCGAAAAGAGCGATTTTCATACCGCGAGGAAGGACAACCGGCGTGGCGGAACAGTTCAGCGCTCACAATGTGGCGACTTCTTTCATCATTCACACGACAGAGCGGGGCACAAGTATATTTTTTAGCACAATTTATGCGGAGAGGCCTAACTACAATGTCAACACAATCAGCATCAACAGTAGTTGTAGAAACACGAACGGGCGTCAGGCACCACAATGGTACAATCACTTCATCAAGAACACTGTTGGTACACCGCCTGCGTATTGGTACTGCATTCACTAAACACTTCCTGTACAGGATAAAACGTGTCTCTAGTCCACAGTGTTCTTGTGGCCATACAGACGAAGATGTGCATCATCTTCTCCTCGAGTGCACTAAATACAATCCACAAAGAAGGGCACTGCAAGCAAATTTGTTGATATTAGACAGAAGACGTTTCACTCTAAAAAAAATACTTGGCCCATGGCCAACTGCGGGCCTTCAAAAAAGAGCGCTTCTTGCTCTGAAAAAGTTTTTAGAGGAGACCAACATTTTGGGAAAATATTAGGCATCAGATGATCCGAATGCGCTAAATGAGTAACATAAACGTTGTTCGCGATTCATAATTGGTTTATGAGGCGATCGCAACTTTTATGCAATATGTATATTTCTGTTCTGTACTTGCAGTGCATTACATGTGTTGAGTGTTATGACTGTTCTAAATATCTGACTTTATATATGCGTACGTGGACTGGACTTATGCACAGAACTTTGCCACTCATGTACTGTTGGACTGTATATTTTTTATTCATCCAGTGTTCTACTGAGTGCCATCGTTCCTGTCGCTATTCTCCCTTTTTACGCAAACTTGTTTCCTTTGCCAAGTGACAAGGAGTAGCCGGTGCCACCGTAAAGGCGCCAACCTCTCCTAATATTCATCTCAATAAAAAAAAAAACTGAGTGTAGCTGTGTCCCCGTCTTCACCACCCAAGCTTTGTTCAGAATGTGCTGATATAAATAACTTGTTCAATGAGATTTCGCCACAACCACAGTCCACGGAAGCGCCGCACTGTTCAAGAAAATCGATACCAAGAATAACGTCGTGCGAACAACGAGAAAGAACAAGGAATTCCGACAAAAACACTTTCCCAGCCAACAAAACACTCACAGCACAAACACCAAGAGGATGAAGCCACTCGCCGCCTACTCCACGAAAGGTAATACCGTCAATCCAAGAAAACATAACTTTGTGGCCTAGCCGGTTTTTGAAAGCGAGGCTCATCACAGACACAGTCGCCCCAGTATCAACTAACGCCATGGTCGGTATTCCGTCAATCGAGACATTCACTGTGTTTTTGAACATCACAACAGGCAGAGGTATTTCTTGCAAAGACCGTCCGGCGACCACACATCAACTGGCCGCGGATGCTAGTTCCCGGGGGCGGTGAGGAAGAACGGCGCCGAGGGGACGGAGAGCGACGGGGACGGCTATTTGGTGGCGTCAAACTCCGCTCAGATGCTGGCGAATCGCTGCGTCTGGTCTCGTGTGAGAAGTGATCCCTTGGAAGCAAATCGGTCGCCCGCAGGTCATATAAAGTACGGGTTCTGAGTGGCGAGAACATCGATGGTGTCCTACGTGATTGACGGGCTTGGCGACAATACCGAGCTATATGGCCTGTGGAACCGCAGTTGTAGCACACGGGAGGGTCGCGGTTCACAGCGTCTTCCTCGAAACGAATAGTAGACGGCTGCGGGCGGCGAGAAAGTTCGTGGTCATGTGGATAACGTGTCTCTGCTGCTTGCTGAAATCTGTTATATCTTTCATAAGTCGCATCGTGGTAGTAGAGTCGGTGCTGTTCTTTTCGTGGCCTGACAGAAGTCGCAGGGCCTCGGGGGTAAAAACGCGGCTGCTCTCGTTGTGGCCGAGCGTCATAAGTGGGGCCTCTGTCGTAGAGACGTGACTGCTGCCGGGGCGCGAGTTCATAATCCTCAGTGCCCCTTGCCGCAGGATACGGGGAGAAGGATGCCACGTTTGGCTCAAAATCTGGTGGTAGGCGGAAGCTATGAGTGCCTGGATGTGTCACTTGCGCGTGCAGGCTGAGTTCTTCCCGAACTATTTGTCGGATAGTTGATTCAAGATCAAGGGCCTGGTTGCTGTCCACGCTTGCAACTGTCGTTACATTGGCTAGCCTGCCAAACGTCGGCGTTATGTGCCTCGTCTTTAGTTGCTCGAAAGTGCGACAGTGCTGAATGATGTCAGCGACGGAAGCAATGAGGAAATTGTAAACATCTTCGGCAATTCCTTTTAGGATGTGCCCGAGTTTGTCTTCCTCGGGCATTCCAGAGTCCACCATCCTACACAGTTTTATTACTGCCTCAATGTAGGTCGTGCAGGTTTCGCCTGGTACTTGCGCACGTTGCAGTAGCGTCTGTTCTGCCCTTTTCTTTTTCGTCGCGGAGTCGCCGAATCGTTCTTTGATTTCCGAAACAAATCTTCCCCATGTTGTGAATGTTTCCTCGTGGTTGTCGAACCACACCAACGCAGTATCCGTTAGAAAGAACACGACGTTCGAAAGCTGAGAAGCGCTGTTCCACCTGTTGGCGGCACTCACCCTGTGATAATGGATGAGCCATTCCTCGACGTCTTCGTCCGATCTTCAGGCGAAGGGACGCGCATCTCTCAGTTGCTGAACAGAACTTGTCGGGGCAGCAGTTGGAATGGGCCGTTGTTCTTCTGCGTCGTGGGGCATGATCAGCTCCGGTGAATTCGGTGGGAGTCCAGCAAGGTGACGGCTCCGTCGAAGAACTTGTGGTTCAGCCTCCGTCTTCGGATGTCGATTACGCAGCACCTTTCACCACAACTGTTACGAGGAGTTGCGAAGAAATGGTTTTATTTACAGGAGAATTGGACGATGATGGTAGCGTGATCGTAGCACAGCCCGGCCTCTCTAACTCCTCGTTTTCTTCGTCCTCTCTTTGTTCTCTTCTTGTCCGTGCCTTTCGTATCTGTTACAATATGTTGCGAGAACTGAAAAACAGCCGCTTCCTGTTTTCTTCATTCAGTAACCTGCCGCGTGCATCGTCATTGTGATGCCCTTTCGTCGATACGTGGTGCCGGCCCGTACTGACACAACGACATGACCCGTAATGTAGTATCCTTATGCCATTTCTTAAAAAGATCACTATTTGTGTAAATCAGCGTTTTTGGTTGAAACCAAGAAAAGAAGAAAAAAATATTCAACGGTAGGTATCATTTTTGTCCGGCATTTGAGTTCTAGCTGATGAGAGTCGGTGAAAGCAAATTTACAATAAAGCTAAGGCGACCCACAATCTGCACACAGCCGCAAGCCTACATGCGCTCCACTGAGAATAACCTGCCAAAGTTAAGGTCATGTGTCAGCTGGCCGCTCAAGCAATCTTTACTTTTTTGCGTTTCTGCATCCATTCTGCCTGCGTCTGCGGCAAAAACGTGAAGTGGGACGGTGGTGGTGGTGGTGGTGGTGGTGAATTGTAGCAGCAGGTGGGTTTAGCTGGCGAACAAGTCCGGCAATTGCTCCAGGCAGATAGATAAACAGAAATTGGTGGAGGCAGGTGGTAGCGTAATGGTTAGCGTGCCCATTTCCCAAATGCAAGATGGAGCATTTGGGAGATGGGCTCGAATCTTGGTGGTTTGTTTGTGAAGACAGCTTTCTGTGCTCTCTGGTGACTGCGAAGCTCAGAATGAGGCGGCATCCTGATGACAACGGTCGCCGTCAACGTAACATAATAAGCGGGCGTGCAAGGTCACGCCTAAAGCCGAAAGCACATTCAGAGGAAATACACTATACTCTTGCCGACAAAAAAAACGTGATGAGTAACGAGCGGTGTTGTTGAGTGAGGCTGTAGACGGATAATGTCACCATAGACAGGACAACGCTCCAATCCCGGTGCTCAGCGGAAATATACGTCGACAATGTGTCAACCAGCGTGTAATTGATACTTCATTAAGGTCATTGCGTGTTTGTGTTGTGTCTAGCAGGAGCGAGTAGCGTAAGAGATGACACTGGAGAGAAGGCGGTGAGCGAAGTCCGCGAAAAGTAATTGAGGATAGCCATATTGAACGTCGACGCCATGTTGAATAAAGCCTGCGACTTCAGTTGCTCAGCCGCCAGAAAGGCTTGTGTCGTAGCATACCGCTGGGCGTATTTGGTAACCGCAGCGATAAGCACACATTTCGCAGAAGTAAACAGAGGAAAGGGACGTAGTGAGTTGGCCGCCCTTTTCGAGCTCTGGCATAGTTTGAAAAATGAATGTGGCGAAGTATGAAGCACAAAATGGTATATGTCAACCCAAACGAATCAGCGTGGTCATACTTGCGCGACACGCCATGGTGGCCTGCCACCAATACATCATGAACTTGCAGAGATGAGAGTTTTCATTGCGTACTTGAGAATAAAAACGAGCACATCAGAGACGTCCGAGGGACATTTCTAGGGTACAAGAGCACAACGCCCCCACCCCCCCCCCAAAAAAAAAGAAAATCACGAATATAAGCTTACGAATATGGGCGTCGTAAGATCGAGCACTACGGCGCTTGTTGACCTTCTTTAGGATCACGCCAGCATTTCATTCAGCGGTTATTTCTGAGAAAAAGAGTTGAAGGCGCCCGTTTATTTGCATCACAATGGCAGGTGTAATCAGTGAAACATTGACAGCATTTCATTAGAGAGTGCCTGTCTACTCTGTGGAGATTACGCATGACAATGACACCAAACGTAGAAAGCTTTGCTTACATCGATTCGCACATACATAGGATTCGCATAATGTTTTCACTCATTGAATACAGTGCATTCTACGGTGTCATTCTTCGACAGACGGTACCGATTTTCGCGCAATGAGGATTGGAACAAATTGTCTCACCATCCGGCTGTCACCTTCCTCCTACTGCCAACATTCCTTCCCCTCCGTAGTTGCTTAGCTTTTATTGGGTTCGGCTGCTAATCACGAGGTCTCCAGATCAAATCCCAACCACGGCAGTGGTATTTCAATGGGTGTGACATGCGAAAACCCGCGTATTTAGGGTTAGGCACACGTTAAAGAATCCCAAGTGGTCTAAATTATTCTCGAATCCTCCACTACGGTGTACCTCCTAATGAAATCGTGGTTTTGGCAAGTAAAACCTCATAATGTGTTATGTAACATTCGTTAAGGATGTCCTGGGCAGTCGTACAACTCTTGAATACAATTAAGCGTCAGGAGTTGTGCGCGAGGTCTTTGAGTATGTGGATAGCCTTTATGGCGTTCGATAGCTGCTAGTCTACATTGCGGCTATATAATAAAGGCGGAATGGCAACATGGTAGAAAATGTGGAGAACACACAAATCCCGCATATATTACTGCACAATAATTTTAAATATCGTTCTTGCTTCACGCACGTGGACAACCGCCATAGGAGACTACTTTGGAAACCAACTGCAAGTACTGTATATGTCGTACCCAATGGTGTACCTGGCCTGGTGGCCAGTAAATGAAGAAGTAATATTGCGAACAGCTTCGGCTATAGCATGCTAACGGACAACGACACAAACTGAAGTGACTAGTACACGATTGGACATGGAACACTAAAGACGCTACAAGGACAAGCGCCCAGTTGGATATTTGCGCTTATCCTTGTCGCCTCTAGTGTCCCGTGTCCATTCTTGCGCTAGTCACTTTAGCATGGAATACCAACTAGCCCGGTCTCACACCCTGCGACGAAACAGGGACAGTTTACTCAACTTTTGTATCGTGACTTTTGTGTTAAGGTGAAAAACCAACTTATCCATGTATATGTCTTAATGCTTAAGCACATCTAAATTTGCAGCTGCGGTGGTGGCCCATGAGTGCGCATTGCAATGTCGCTAGTGAAATAATTGTGTGCACCTTAACGAATTCGATAGTGGAAAATCAAAATCCGTCCACGACGGCGTCTCTAGTAGACGCTGTGCGATGTTCGGACGTTAACAATGTGTGCCGACTGAAGAAAGGCTGCCCCGAAGTACTTCTGACGATTAGGCTAGCTTCTTTACTCTGTAGAATAAAAAAAAGAAAAAGAAAAGGGGAAAAAAGAGAAAAAAAAAAGAACCGCATCAAAAGCCCCGAGTCAACCATTGCTCGTTGCGACTAAACGCTCTTAGGATGACGAGTAATTTCTCGGCGACGAGCGAATACGCTTGATCAAGAACACTGATAACACCGGCGGGACAAGCATTGTGGCGAAGTTCAATGCGCAGGGATAGCTTTTATTTATTTTTTTGACGTCATCACGCGTCACCGCGGGAAGTTTGAAAAGTTTAAGGTTAGTACGCCACGTGGTGGCACTCACGCGAACTAAACCCTCATGTCCAGAAAAGCTGGATACAAGTTTTTCCTTATTTAACTGTTGCTAATAAGGTGTTTATGTTTTCGCTTCCTCAGCCTAAACTAACGCACTGCATGAAAACGCTAGACTTTTCAGAAGCGCTCTCACTTGTGCGCGCTTTGCCTCCGTAGCTTTCCCTTCATAGCCACAGAAAGTTGTCCGCGAGTATAGTAAGATGTTGGGGGGCAAAGTCTACAAATATGCTTCAATTCAAAGTTATTGGCCAATTGTTGACAAAATGTTACTAGGGTGCCTAAACAAAATACTATTATTTTGTTAATAGGACGTTTACAGAAAATGTGCAAACGTGTTTCTATATGAAGATTCTTAATAGGACATCTAAAGTAAAATGTTTCTAGACAGCTGGCATGCGTAAGGAACGAAGCTACAGCGCATCCGTCAGTTACAGTTGCTCGGTGTAACTGCTTTCTTGGAACACCATTTTCTCTGGCCCGCGCGCGTGGGTATCGCGCACTTCTGTTCCCAACAGACTTCCCGCCCGCGAGCAAACGTACGTGATTGTCGACGATGACAGCGGCGTCTCGTCGTCTCCTAAACTTCTACGGAGTCTCATTGTCCTGGTAGAACTTGTTTAACCCTTTCTTGCATATAAATTTTTCCTGCTGGCGGTGGTAGAATGAGCGCGAATCGTCGCCATTCTAGTCGTCGCATTCCGGGTCAACAACAACCAGACGCACTGACTGCGGTGGCGAGGTGGTTTCTGCTGGCATTCATCATCATCATCAGCAGCAGCAGCAGCAGCCTAGTTACGCCCACTGCAGGGCAAAGGCCTCTCCCATGTTTCTCCAACAACCCCGGTCATTTATTAATTGTGGCCATGCCGTCCCTGCAAACTTCTTAATCTCATCCGCCCACCTAACTTTCTGGCGCCCCCTGCTACGCTTCCCTTCCCTTGGAATCCAGTCCGTAACCCTTAATGACCATCGGTTATCTTCCCTCCTCATTACATGTCCTGCCCATGCCCATTTCTTTTTCTTGATTTCAACTAAGATGTCATTACCTCGCGTTTGTTCCCTCACCCAATCTGCTCTTTTCTTATCCCTTAACGTTACACCTATCATTCTTCTTTCCATAGCTCGTTGCGTCATCCTCAATTTGAGTAGAACCCTTTTCGCAAACCTCCAGGTTTCTGCCCCGTAGGTGAGTACTGGTAAGACACAGCTATTATACACTTTTCTCTTGAGGGATAATGGCAACCTGCTGTTCATGACCTGAGAATGCCGGCCATACGCACCCCAGCCCATTCTTATTCTTCTGATTATTTCCGTCTCACGATCCGGATCCGCTGGCATTCGCTGGCATGCTGGCATTCGGCCAGGCAGAAACAGAAGCCCTGAAATCACACGATGGTGCGCAGGAGACCGGAGGAGCCATCGGATCGGATTAGTTTTGTTGTTGTTGTTTTCTTCTTGGACCTGCTTAGGAAGAGCAGGTCGCCCATGACATCGTTCCGTTTGTCCAGGAAGGCTTAAAAACAAAGGTTACGGCGCTACGCAGACGAGGACGAACTGAGGTCGACACAATCGGCATATACGGGCGCCAACATCTAACTGGCGCCAGGAAGGCCTCCGCTGGTAGATCATAGCAGTGCCGGTAGAGCTGCACATTTTCGCTTGATCTTTGCTGAAATCGTCGACCTTGAAGTGGTTGGGCATCTTTGGCGGTAGCAACATGCTGGTGTAATAACTGGACATGCTTGAGAGAGTCTTTTCGTGGAAGATGTTGGCGTTGTCCCGTAAGAACGGGTGCAGGTTGTCATCTTCGCGGCGAAGTTACGCTCGCGCTGTGGCGACTGTGGCACCAAGACGGGCGAGGCCACACTTGGTGGTCTTTTTAACGGTAACGTAGCCATACCTGTGGCGGCTTTTGTGGCAGCTGGAGTACCTCTTGTCATCGAAGACGAATGCTTTAGATGGCCTCGACGCTGTTGTTAAGTGGTACTAGGGGCTGTGGTGCCAAAAACTGCTTAGGCGGTGATGGTCGATATCGGCGCTGCGGTGGCGGTTGTGAGAGGGGCAAGAGCGGTGGCGATTCGGTTCCCTGTTTTGTATTTGCTCTCCTCGCTCGAGGCTCAACGGTTGCGCGGGACCGGGTCATGATGTTCGGGAGACGTCTGGAGGTACAGGTTCTGTTTGTGTATTCCGTCGGGAGCCTTTATGTCGGCTGCTTCGTGCAGATCAATTAATTGTCGTGTGGCTTCTTTCTCGACCTCTGCAAGATTTTTCGATTCCACTTCGCTTTGGGGCAGCTTGAACTTGTCCTCTGTTCTGCTTGTGATCTGGGAGCTCGTGTCGGCGATCACCTCGTTGTTCAGGATGAGCTGACGCTGTACCCTCGCCCAGGGGCGTAGCCAGGGGGGGGGGCTTATGGGGCTTCAGCCCCCCCCCGAAATTCTTGCGTGCTGTCCATGCACCGCCGACCAAAGCGACCCCCGGCGCCGGAAATCACTCTGGATTTTGTCTAGAATGTCTTTTTGACGCTCGAAAAGACATTTAACCGCGAAGATTGCGAACTCGGGCTGGATTTCGTGGCAACGCCCATACACCGGCAGTCACATAACGCCAAGCAGTCCCATCCGAGCACAATGTTTCAAGGGCGCTTTGATGGTGAGCGGGCTCGCCGCGGCATGTCACTGAGGCCACGGAATCTATTGAGCGCATGGATATCCATTGCGAAACTTTATGGGTATAAATCTCATAAGCTCTTGAAGCGTGTATTGACATTTCCAAAGTTGTGCTTTAAATTTTCAATGGTGGAACTTTGTGGGTTTAATGTTGTTATAAACATTTGACGCCAAAGGTCCATTGCCTTTTTTAAAGTCTTACATCGGAACATACAACGAGACAAGCCAAATCAACACACTAGCAGACGAGTTGACAAAGCACGCAGCGAGGTCCAATGAGACGATGTGTTGGGGTGGTTCATTTGTGCCGTCATGTCACATAAAAAAATATCAACACTTTTTTAACCTACGCCAGAACAACCATGTCAAGACACTAAAGCCAGCCAAAGTAACTACGTTCTTATTTATTTTTTCTACTTTGACTTTTATTCGCCGAGAACACATTGAGCCTCTTCAATTTTTTTTTGTTCCCGCTACCCTACCCGCGCGCTGCCAGAGCGAGCCAGAGCGCATATGTTTTTCTCGTATGGCCCCGACCACCGCGCGGTGCACTTCGGTGGGCGTTCGGTTTGCTCTGGCCGAGTGAATTTTCACCGGACAGAGTTTTGGAAGCTGTCTGGCTAGCAGACGAGAAAAAAAAACAATGGTCGCTCGCCGCCATCACTGTGGGGACTCGAAGGATTGCACCGCGTTCCTTGAGCGGAACCTTTCCGGAAAGTCTTGTTTCGCCGGTGTAGGATACTGAGCAATATGCGTATGGTTCTCAGTGGGCCAATCGTCTCATGTTTTCTTCGGTATTAATTCTGTAGCCCCATTAGGTGCCCGATGTAGGCATTCGATTCTGGCCAACATACTTTCTTATACGTTTCTTTTCCATTTCGGTGCCTCCGCCCCACAGAAAAAAATACATTGTTGCGGCGCAGCGATTTGTCGCATGGTGAAAGTTCGATTTTGATACTTCTTTTGCGGAAAGTAATGGGCGACGGGACGCTTCAGTTGCCGGGTACGTTTATTGTATTATTGCGAAAACAATTATATGGACACTCCAGGCGCATTCCTGACGTCGCCGTCGCCCTCATGTTTCGCATAAACCCCAATGGTGATAAAATCGTGACCACGTGCTGCATGCTGTATGTGCGAGTGAAAGCGTAGGGGGGGAGGTGGAATGGGTGAGTCGACGATGGCCGCTCAGTCTTGTGTGCGCAAAGGAGAACAGCGGGGAGCAAGCGCGCCGCCTTCCATCGCGCGCAATACATCGGGGGGAGTGAATGGAATGGGGGCGGAATCTAGGATTCTATGAATCTATGATTGTGCAACATGTTTATTTGCCTTCTTTGACGCATTACATACAGTTACTTTTTCTTACATACATAGACTCATTGGAGACTTATACGTATACTTAAATATCTTGTTGCGATGTTTTGTGTATACATGCAGTGAACTATGTTTCCAGTGACACTTTTTTGTCCTTTATCAAGCCGTATTTTCACATTTGTATATCCCATTGTATCTTTGCATTTCTAATGTAGGAGGGCGAGTCAAATGAAAGTGCGCCTACCCTAACCGTGCAATAATGGTTCGGTTCATTATCTGCGAGGCATGCGCGTAGGAGAACGGCATGTCTCATTTAGAAAAGTGACACGCAGGTGTGAAGATAAATGTTATTTAATGCTCTCATAGACTAGGTTGAATATGGTTGCGTCACATAATGGACACTTCAAAAGTTGAACAGCTCGGTGTCGCGAAGTTTTTGACAGCTAAAGGTGTTTCCGAAGCAGAAATTAATCGCCGTATGGTTGCCGTATACGTTGAACACGGCATTTCATTGACCACTGTGAAGCGTTGGAGCAAACGGTTTAAAGGGCGATGTAAAGACATTCCAAGACCGGGCCAAAACCATCGTGCAATCACCCCCCACACAATTTCAAGGGTTCATGAGCTGATGAAACAAGAACGGAGGATAAGCATCGATGAACTGGCAGACCGTCTGAACATCAGTCACGGTTCGGTTCACGCCTTAATTCATGAGCTTCTCGGTTATCGGCTCTTTGGGGCGCAATGGATCTCCAAGATTTTGATCCATAGCGAGAAGACGGAGAAGTTTCGCGCTGCCTTGACTCATCTGATCGGGTATCACAATGAGGATGACGACTTCATGTTTACAATTGTGATCGGGGACGAACCTTGGTGCCATTACTACGAGCCTGAAACACAACGGCAAAGCTTACAGTGGAAACATTCGAATTTACAACGCCCAAAGAACGCAAAGGCCATCATTTCCGCTGGAAAGGTGTTGACTTTTGTTTCGGTCGTCAGGGTCCATTACTGATAGAATTTGCTAAATCTTGAGAGGCTATCAATTGTTTCCGATATTGTGAAACGCCAGAACGGCAGTGTGTAGCAATCAAGAACGAACAACGTGGAAAATTGACGAATGGGGTCATCTTGTTCCACGACAATGCCTGTCCCCACGTCGCAATTGGGTAATACAAAACTGGCAAAGTTCAAGTGGGAAACGCTGCTGCATCCGCCATACAGCTCAGACCTGTCACCTTGCGACTTCTACATTTTGGGGCAACCGAAAAAACAGCTCAAGGGAACCAGATACAGACTTTTTGAAGCAGCAACCCAAGGAGTTTGATAATACGCGAATCACGCGACTCGTTAGTCAATGGGACAGATGCCTAAATTCTCATGAAGACTACTTTTAAAAGAAGTACCCCGTTGTTGGCTCACATTCATTTGACTTGCTCTCGTATATCTTGCAGAATTCCAGCTTTTTATACGTGCCCTCTGTTGCGACTGATTTCGGTGCAATTACTCACGATACACGACCGGTGACAGCTGCTTCTGCGCAATACATCAAAACAAATTACAGCGTCATTGAGATTTTTCACTGGCCATTGCATATATACAAGAATGTAAGCATTGTTCTTGAATGACAATTTTCATTAACATATTTGTCCTCAACTTGTTCAGTTCATTGCCTTTCAATTTTTCAAATCAGTGGCATGCACTGCTTTCCTGGTTTCGAACTGATATAGTTCTAAAGTTCGTGTGATATTTTCTTTACTTAAATAGACAAAAATATGGAAGCATTGATATCAGTTATTTTGGGCAATATTTTTGGCACATACGAGTATATTCTTTTATGAAAAAATACCTATTTTATTGTTTTGACTGTGCGTAGCGTTCAAGAATTCGTTTGCAGCATCTTTGGCAATGACAATGCAGTTATTATTCATGGATTTGATCCCTTGACAAATTGTTTAAGAGGAAGCTTTATCTCGGGCCCAATCCAACGCGGCCTATTGAAATACTTGTAAAACAAAGAAACCCTTTTCTTAGATAATCCTGCTAATCGCTTTTATTGAAATTAGTTGCATTTGAGAAAGTTAAATCCTAGTTCTGTTGGAAACACAACTTCGATTTAGGGCCTGAATGTTGTTTAAAATATTTTGAAAAATTCGAAAGTTTGAAAATATAGAAGCACGACGTTTACAAACTAATAGCTATGCATGGATAACAGACATTGTGGTTCTGTAAACGGCATCTATTATAACAGTCAAAGCGGACAAGTTTGCTATGTCAATTTGTATCTTACGTGAATTGGTTACGTTGTGTACAAGGGTTCTGCACAAGCCGTATTTCCACAATACTAAATTTTTTTGAGATTCATTTGTAACATGTCCATTTTGTCCGCTATAGATGTACTGTCAGATGCAATTCACAGAATTGTGATATCATTCTTCATTGTTGAGTCACGGAGTTTTAAACTGGATAGTTTCGTTTTCTGAAAATTTTCGATTTGGCCAATTTTTAATAAATAATTGACCACCTAAATAAAAAATTTGAAACCAGTAGTCACTGGAATTAAACTTTTGCTTTTAAATGCAACAACAAAATTTCTCGCTACGCGACTGGCCCCATGTATATATATATATATATATATATATATATATATATATATATATATATACACATGGGGCCAGTGGCGTAGCCCCCCCCGAACAAAATTTCTGGCTACGCCACTGCCCTCGCCTTGGTGACGGTGGTCTGGCGTTTGTGCTGACGATCGCCTGCTTACCAGATCGACGTACTAGGTGTACTGCTTTCTGTCCTCGCAAAGAGCTGGCGACAGTCGACACTGAATCAATGCTGGCACGAGAATGAAGAGGAAAACGAACCCGGCTGATGGCGTGACGAATGTTCTCATGGTAATCAAGCGCCACGGTGAATTCTGCTTTGTATTAGCCATCGTCGGACACGAGTTCTTTGATTTTAGCGTTAATTACAGTGAGGCAATGGGTTTGTAATCGAGTTAGTTTAGGAGTACTCGCAAGTCGGTACGCGTCGGTTTGGTTTCTTGCAAGGCTTCGGTGGTGGCGGTGATGACCTGGCTACAGTCCTTTCAAATGACGCCGCTCTGACAGCGTAGTGGGTGCATGATAGGTTCTGCCGGCGGCAGTCTCCTTCGCAGGTTTCACGGCACCGTAATACAGGGTGTTTCAGCAAATACGTTAAAAATCTTTAAAAGTTGCCTGCGGCAGATATCGCAATTCTAGTTCATGGGCTGGTCTACTCGAAGCGGCGCACAATACTTGCGCAAAAAATTGAGATCCAAAATCGACTAATTAATAAAAATTCACGAATTAACGTTTTAACTAATTCCATTATGGCCCATATTGAAACTTACACATTCTAGCCCTGGAGTTCGCAAGGCGGATCCAATTGGAACGAATTTCCAAGATGACACCAGTCTCGAGATATAAATTCCCCAACATTGCGGAGAAATTCACTGGCGTTCCAGTTAATTTTTTAACAAAACGTCGTGTCATTCACTGAAGCACAAAACTAGAACGCCAATGCATATCTCGGCAAAGCTCGGCAATTTATATCTCGAAACTGGCGTCGTCCAGAGAATTCGTTCAAAATGGATCCGGCTTGCGAATTCCACTGCTAGAATTTGTAAATTGAAATATGGGTCATAAGATGATTAGCTAAAAAGTTAATGAGTGAATTCTTGTTAATTAGTCGATTCTACATTTCAATGTTTTGTGCAAGTAGTGTCCGCCGCTTCAATTAGACGAGGCTCATAAACTAAAATCGAGCTATGTGCCCCAGGCAACGTTTAAAAAATGTTGGAAGTGTTCGCTGAAACACCCTTTATAAGTAACGAAGCGACTGCGTGTCCATCGGTTACAGTTGCTCAGTATACGACTGCTTTATTCGAAGCCCGTTTTCCCTGGCCCTGATGTGTTAACAACAGCAGGAAGTTGACAGAAATCCTATGAATATGATTCAAATTAACGTTCGCGGCCAATTGCTGCTAGGGTGTTACTAGCGAGTCTTTAGGAACTCTAAAAACAGTTGGAAAGATTTCAAGAGACTGTTCGTCGGTTCGAGTAACAATAGTCTAAAGACGGTCAAAAAATGTTGCTATAAAATGTTGTAACGGTAATTTAGGAAGCGGGGATTAGGGAGGTTGGGAAGGGAGACCACTGTCTGTCTTCATGGCGACATGGTCTTCTCGCAAAGAACAAGCCGGGTACCTGTTGTTCCTGGAAGTATTGTAGAAAGGCCTGCGAAAATCGCTATGCATCAGAAGTTCCAAGGTTCAGAGTAGCATCGGTCCAGTCTGGCAGTGTAGGTTGTGTACCGAGGGAACGAAGTGTGTACTCTTCCGGACAGCTCCAAATGACGGGCACGACCATAGAAGATGTTCAACTGTTTTTCTAGCCTGGCACTGGGGAATGGCATAGGCTTCTGAATTTATAAGCTGAAGCTTGGCTCGTGAGAGCAACGTACCAGTTTGAGCGCGGTGGAGGAGCGCTGCCCTACGGAATGTTACGGTTGATAGCCCGCAAAGTCGAAGATTGCCAAGACGCATGAGGGTGCTACAGCGCACTCATGCAGGATGCCCACATTGCCACGTCTCCGCCACATCCGTGACAGGCGAGCTGGGCTGGTGGAGTGCTTTGGGCGACCAATCAGGAAAAACGTTCGCCCCAGGCAAATATAAGCAAGAAGAAGCTACGCGCGCTGCCAGGTGCGCCATATCGTTTCCACTCATCCCTTCGTGTGTGGGAATCCACTTAATTATAATTATTATAATGTAGCCTTTATTTCGTAGATGACAAACCGTTGCTGGAATAGAGTTAAGTATGGCGTATTCTGCCCCAACGGCACGGCACACGGTGTGAGCTGCTTGTGAATCCGTATAGATACGGACTACTGAGATGGTTACAGTGATGTAATGACGGCTCTAGCTCGTCTATATATAGCTAAAGGAACATCGCACTCGCTAACATCGAGCGGTAAGCCTACGGGTAGCGCAGATGCGTGTGTAGGCTGGGGGGAAAATATCTTTCTCGTTGTAATGCTAGCTCGTCGAGGGATACGTTCAACTTCTGTGTCTTATTAAACAATGGTGGATTTGGCCGTTTGCGTCCCAGAATCGACTTGAAGAAATGCCATGCCTTAGACATATGAAGTGTGTCATCAAATAAGTGATAAAGAAGCTCCTGGTCACAAACAGCAAGGATAGTAGCATACGGCTTCACCTCTTTGGTTATGCGGCTTAGAATGTGGTTACGACGTGCCATATGACCGGAGCGGTCATGAGCCTTAAGACCACGAAGCCTGCGATTTCACAGTGTCATTAAGTGAGAGTTTGGCTTGGGAGCATCAAAGTTGATAGAAAGCTTAGTTGCGGTGGTCTGCTTGGCCAAATGGATTTGTCGGATGTGCTCGTCCAATTCTTTGTGGTTGTCGTACACGACAAGCGCCTTGCGGTGCTTGTCCAATCTGACATGCTCCCTGTTTCGATAGCTGCCCTGTCGTTGCCATGGTTTACACCTTCAAGTGCCACAAGATAACGCCAATAGATAATGGTTACTTCCCCATCAGGTACTCAACACGGTTCCAAGTTGTTTCGTTGAGATGACTCAAAAGAGGCAGGTCTGGGGAACTGCCCTGTTGGCTACTGTGTTGTCCAAAACGAGTCGGTAACGTGAATTCCTTGTCTATAGATAGTCTAGCTGTTGTCATCTGCTGCCGCAATAGCTGACCACGTGCGTCTGTTGAGATCTACCCCCAATGCATGTGCCTGGCATTAAAGTATCCGCCAAAATTGCAGGATATTGTGAACAGAGCCTTGCGAAGTGTTCAAACCACGACACGTCCATTCTGTTTGGTAGTGCCGACAGTCCTCGTGTATACCGAAAAAAAAATATTGCTTATATATTTGTATCTAATGAAACGGAAAGCCCTGCTACTTGATGCGTCTGCGAGCACCACGCCAAAGTGTCGAGCTCAGTATAAGGCACCAGGGAAAAAAGCAGGACCATGCCTGACACTTCGCCACGAAAGATGCGAGTCACTATTCCGGTCTCAGGATGCCTATGTTGCATGGAAGGGCTGGAGTAGGCTCTGTAGCTGCCAGTAACCTGTAGCAAAAAAGCTTTCAGCAGCGTAGGCATGATCAATAGCCTCGGGTTCTGCATGCTTACGCCGGATCCCTCAGCGCTTCCACTGAAGAAACCGACCCGGGGAATGCGTGGAAAAAAATGTCACATAGTTGTGTACACGAATTTTTTCACCGCGGTACACGAATTTTTTCACCGCGGTTTACGTAGAGCGTTGTACGTATACGAGGATGGTGCTGAGACTTATCCACACGATTGTTAGAATAGTCTGCCCGCTCAGTAGGGGAAGGATGCGCTCGACCACCTATACTGCATCCCGTTGCACAGTTTGTTTCTGCTGATTCTCCTCAACGCGATAGTGCGCGAGGAATTGGCCCTGGGAGACGTTTCCGTGCGTTGTTGCGCAGGGCGCACATGTGCCTCCGTGCGTAACATTGATGAATGGATGATAGTGCTTGTGGTAGCGCATAAGAGGTGCTGCCACCACCATTACCTCTAAGTGCTGCACATAGTGTACATCCGTTGGTGGCACTGGTTTTAAATTTAGGCCGTGTCTGGTGTGACCTGGGCACAGCAGACGAAAGGTGCCCAAAATGTCTACGTTCACCAATGACGTCACGTCAGCTATAACCCATGACGTCACGTCGGCTATAACCCATGATGTCACATCCATTCATTTCCATGGCGTCTGTCTTACGGAGCTGGTTGCGCTGCGAAGCGCTCCGTATTCCGTGCCCACACACAGCGTGAATAATTCATCTTTCCACGCTATATGCGTGTAATAAAAGCTTGGGGCTGTGAGCTGTTTGATGCGTTACCATTAGGTACTTTGTGCACAATTTTGCCTCCCGGCTGCGTCAAATTGCAGCCGGCATGTGGAATGGGCCGTGGCATCTCATATAGAGCTGCTCATGTGAGTGGTACTGCCTCCGTCAGGATCGTCAGTGCGTGCACAGAACCCTTCAGTAGTCTGGTTCAGGAGAGGATGCGCGAAAGAACAAGGACGTAAGAAAACGCTGGCATTACGAGCTGTTCCGTCAGATCGTCTTACATCGCGCTTTTTTTCTAAGACCATCTAGCTCGAGCGAGAGGATCTTAGAACAGCATTACTACTGCTTTTTTTACAGCTTTGCTGCGGCTCATTTAATCATCATCTGCATTCTTTCAATTATACAAATGGCATCGCTGCGTGGAAGAGCGTCTCTTGACGTTTCAAAACAAGAGCCAATGCCGGCCTGCCTGCTGCATGCATACACGCTTACCTTTTCTAACGCAGTTAAGACGCGGCACCAGCTCTGCTACTGCGTGATACAGGGCCACTATGATAAGAAAATTAAAAAACAAACAAAATTAATGCAGAAAATGTGAAAAGTTGCCAAGCGTGATAAACGGACCTGCCTCGCTAGATGAGCTAAGTCGGCGTCCTGAAGTCAGCTTCGCCGCAGTAGAGTAGTCTTACGCGGTGAAGCATGTCAAAACTAAGAGTTACCGCTTTCACCAACATATATAATCTGTGTTCCTTAATTATGTACGCGTGCACCTGCCGTCTCCTGTTACATTACGCGCGCCGAGGCGCCTAATAGGTGTACTGGCCGGCCTTGAGCGCTATTTCGGACGTGGCTGTGATGCTTCGAACCGTAGGTTTGTCGACCTCGTAAGCCAGTGAATGTTTACACGGCCATTTTTTTCTGAACAGTTGATTTCTTCCATATTAGCTACGTAATTTCGTAGTTTTCTGTCCAGCTGCTTTGGTCATATGCGAGTCAAGGTGTTCTCTTTAGCCAAGTACAGTTTTCGAAAGCGAAACGACGCTTTTGCATCGGCATATAGTGCCGTCGCCCATTTACAACACAGTCAATCCATGCCATTTTGTATGCCACTGGGAAACCACCGAACGCGGGGAACTCACTCGCATGCGGGAAACTGCATAACTAGCCATGGGATTAGCGTGCCTCTTGGGAAGATGCTTTGCATCATAGGCCAGGTACCCTTGTATTGCGGTGAAGCTAACCTTACGTAACCTAATTTCGCAACGCTTTTTAGACTCCTGCATCTCTACTAGCCACTAACAAACGCTTGTCGGTACGTCTCTTGGCAAAGGTCCAGCTAAATCTCCCCTGTTAGTAGTGAGGGAGACTCACGTATATGAAAACTGCCAAGGAAAGCAGTTGCCCTGATGAAGGCACGCTCCCCTGTCGAAACATTTGCACCAGCCTGTTCAACCACGGTTATCACCACAACATATTTGTGTGTTGCGGTGAAGCATGCCGATATTGGGAAAGATTTACGTGGATCTGGAATGTATGGTTTCAGTCAGCGACGAAACTAATGTTCTACTCTCAACAAACCAGATTTTCGTGGCAGGATGCATGATATCTTGAGAACTTTTGTTGGCTAAAGCCATACATGCCCAGACAGCTCTTGTCACAATAATACGCTTTACCACAATACGCAAGAGGCCTCGCTGCAGGACACGCCCGCCGTAGTTAGCCAAAGCCTTACGTGACCGTTCACTGCAAAACACATCCTGTATTGCGGTGAATCATAATAAAACACATTTGTCAGTTTAGAATGTAAAGACCATTGCCCTTCACTTTTGTGATATTATGACTCAGTTTGATGAGAACATGTATTCACTGCTAAAAACAACCACATTGAAATGGAGATATAAACACCGATGGCAGCCTGTGTGATGTTTTATCCGTTTACTTTTTTGTGTACCTGTCACGCTGCCATTATTAAATTTTCCTGTACTTTGTAAGGTGCTGACGTACACAACATTAGATCACAAGGACCCACTGTGTAATTAGTGTTCAAGGACCAGTGTGATGGCTTTTCTGAAGAAAGGTTTGGGTTATTTTGGGGTGAAAGATTTTTTTAGAGAGGTAGCTTTCTTAGAAGAAATCAGATGTCAGGAAATATACCTCAGTGGCACAGTAATCTTGGCTGCCTTTTGCTCAAACGCGCCCTAGACATAATTGAGTGATTTGCATTTGCCTTAGCTTGGGAGACCAGTGATATAGCATATTTTATCAAACTAGGTGACAGATAGCATTACCAGTCCGAACAGAGACCTGTTTAAATGTTTGTCAGCTTTAACGCCTAGATTTTCGTCCATGAATTCAGAAAAATCTGTAGCACATTTAGAACCTAGATTTTAAATGCTGTATGAGTTGGCTTCTTGTTCACTGCAGCCGTGCTCGGCTTCTGTCCAAACGGGAGAGCACTTCTGCATGGCTTATTAGGGAACATTCTTATTTACATACATTCTTTTTATTTATCTCGCCTACAATCACAATCAAATGTTTATAGCACATGAATGTGATGTGCATGAATCTAACTTACAATGCCATGTTCAACAGCACAGTGCATGTAGCTTGGGTTGGTTCATTCAAGCTAAGCATTACTAGAGCCTTTAACTTTAGGTATCATGGCAGAGAAATGGATATGCAAAGACAGTTGGGCGCATTGAGACAACATCTTTGTTGTGTGTGAAAAGGTGACAGACAATATGGGGAGAACACATGCACTTTCACATTTTATCGCGCACAAAAAAAGCCGGAGGAATAAGGTTTTTTCACTGTGCCATAGAAACTATGTGTTTGCTCTCAAAGGTAATTCTGATTCATTGGATATGTTCCTGTGCTGTGTTTATTTTCTTGAGTGCGCTTTAGTTTTTGCACGTTATTGTTTCAAACTCGTTTTTATTTTCACTGACTGAACATCCCACGTCTTGGTTTAACTTCCTGCTACAGGATACTTGCACTTAGCATGGAGTGATGAAGCAGAGCAGTGTACTTTTATTACATGTGCAGATTTTAGCAGTACAACAGAAGTTCATAAAAAAATGTGTGCTGAAAATAAAGTGCTCCTACCCACATTCGTGGTTGTCTATTTATTTATTTAATAATACTGTCAACCCTCATAGAGGGTCATAACAGAAAGGACAATACAATTACACAAATCAAATATGGACTATGTCAATGTACGTAAAGTTGCTTAACACTTGTCAATTCACAGTGAATAAGATGTTCACTTGAATGCTGTTAAGCACACTACTGACATTTATCAAAATATGTACAATGAATATCACTTGGCACTTCAAAACTAAATTGAAAACTCCCAAAAATATGCCTCAGCAGCACTTTCAAAGCCGGTGACATCTTTTAGGATAACAATACCGTTTGGAAATTGGTTCCACATTTCTATCGCATCCGGGAAAAATGAGTATCGATATGTATCGCTGTTGGTACGATACGGCTTTATGACGTAGTCGTGGTTAGTTCGCGGGTTTCTTTTGCCTGGAGCATGTAGATATTTGAGCTTATCAATCTTAAGTTGATCCTGCATTATTTCATAAAGCACCTTCAGCCTATATTTTTTTCTACATACCTCAAGAGGATACAAGTTGCAACGCTGTAACATAAGCGTGACCGATTCCTTCCTTTGGTACGTCAAACAAATAAAACGCGCCGCCAGACTCTGTATCCTTTCCAACTTCCTCTTAAGCGTCACTTGATGGGGACTCCAATAAACGGCTGAACATTCTAGTATCGTCCTAATGAAGGCGGTGTACGCAATAAGTTTTATATTACGCGAAGCACGTTCCAGTTTTTTTTCCTCAGAAAATATAACTTTTGATAGGCAGTCATGCAGACGTTATCTATATGTTGGTTCCATGTCAATTTCGCTTGTATACCTGTATTCTCTTCTGCAAAACCACTTATATGGGGAGCTGATCATGAGAAGAGCTCATGAGCATTTTAAAGAACAGCCTTGAGCCCTACTCATGCACTGGTAAAATGTACAGATGAAGTGAAATTGAAACAGAAGGCAAAATAGCGAACATGATGCAGTACTTGTCAGACAATTATGTCAGCAATTTTTGCATAAAACGATTTACATAGAGCATAATAGCACTACAAAGCACCCATCTTTCTTGTTAGGCATACATTACCACAAGCTCTCTAAAGGTGGCCACAAGAAAGATGCTGGCTTTAATGAGGAACTATAGAGGTTAAAGGCAGCCATGAAAATGTATTAAGAAATTATGCAATGCATAGCATTTACTCAGTTCAGAGAGCTTCCAAAGTTGCCACAAGGCCTTGATAGCTGCGGATGAGGGAACAGTTGTAGCCCAATTTGGAGCATGAGAAATGAACATTAAGATCGAAACATAAGTAACAACTCGTAATGCAATAACAAATTTTGCTATACCTTTAGAAAGACAGAGAAATGAAATTAGTGTCACAATTTCCTTTCCTGTTTACTTCATTTAGGTTCAATATACTGATTTTAGTAACACAAGAAACCAGAGGGGTGAAGCACATAAGAAAAATGTTAGTCTGTTTTTATATTCTGCCTTCTCTAAATTCAAAGTTCAGTAATGTTAACTTAGAAAGCTACGGTGAAGCCATTGCTTCAACCTGTATGGTGCATAACAGCAGCAATCGCCAGCCTAACTGCTTGGGTTTACAGTGCCTTATTTGTATTGTATACCTTTTAAGTGCTGAGCTATTGGAAGACTGATTAAGGTGACCAACATGCTGAACCAGTAGTTTACTGAGTAAAATACATGGAAAAGGGTGGAAAGATAGGACAGAGTACAGGGGATGTATTCCGTGTCCACCTAGTGGAAATGGCCATTTCATCCGCTCCTGAAGTTCTGATTGGCTGGACTGGGGTATGCATGAGAAGGAGACATGCTCCCTCAGCTAATTTGCACTTCAGCAGAAGAGGATATGGACATGTCCCCTAGATGAATACTTAAAAAGCTATTTAATAAAGTACTTCTGTAACCACCATACCTGCTATGCCATCCTTGCTTTCAATGTCTGTCTTAGTAAAAGTGTGAGAGAACCAGGTTTGTGCATGAAAAGTTTTCCTGGGGGTTGTGTGCCTTGAAGTCCGTAGTGGTAATCACAGGAAACGGGGGTGGATCCAGAGTAGCACCGAAGGGCAAGCCTTCATCGAAACAAATATGGAGGGAAGTGACTGCATGCTCAAACTTGTAAGCTCACAAGTTTGCCAAGACCAAGTGATGTCAGAAGTGGATGAAGCCTACATGGTTAATGTATAACTGCTTAGGCCAAAATTATTTAGATACTTTTTATGAGGACTACATATTTACTGGAAATCTCAAAATAATTATGTTATTGCAGAATACCTTCCACTAGTCGTGATGTCCTTGAAAGAATGAAAATGTTTGAGTTGTACTTGTGTGGTGCATGAAGTTACTTTTTTAAAAAAACTCAGCAATGGAAACAAAATGCAAAGAGTAGTATTCGAAATGTATTGCCACCTCTTTAGGGCTAGATGAACTAAAATAATAACAGAAGATCGGGCATAAAAGACAGATGTTTCGGCTCCCACTTGAAAGCCTTGTTCACAAAGATTGTGAACAAAGCTCCAGTTGAACCAGTTCTTATTTTTCATTTTCATGGTTGGCATCTAATTTTAAACTACTTACCGTGCCTCTTTTGACCAAACCAGACAGGCTGCCGTCAAACTCTTCCCTACTTCAATGCAAATAATTGGAGGTTCGCAAATACATTTTTCTAATAGGAATAGTAGGTATCGAATAGTCAAACACTGATGCATACAGTTACAGCAGGCATATTTATCTTGGAATTAAGCACCATGCTTGTATTGCTAAGTAAAAAAAAGACAGCTATCAAGGAAGATTAGGATTATTTTTAAACAAAAATAATTAGGCCTCATATACTTGAAGCAGATGTAGTGCTTCTCAAGAATCACGTCCAAACTGCACACACTAAAACATTAAGCTGGCATATTCAAAAAGACAAGTACATGTTCTGCTCGTCAAGTGACTTTTAGTGTGCTCAATTATGTAAAGCATGCTATTATATGAATAATGTAATTTGCTAATGTAAAGAAAGAACAAGCCAAGATCTCTTGCTTCATATATGTGCGCTGAATCAAGAAAGTAATTAAGGAAGAAGAACACCAGAAATAAACACATATGTGTGTGCTTTCTGGCATAAAATAATTCTCATGTAAGCCACGTAACATGCTTTCCAAAGCATCCCTTACTTTAACTTACAGCTGCATCATATGAAGGTACTTTCTAAGAACACACATGCTTCATGATCATTCACTGTGTTAGTGACTCCCACTGAAGTAGACTGAGAACATATCTGGGCATTGCATTCAATAGCTGATGTAGGGTGAGAAGACTGCTGCTTGTAGGTATGAATGAACCAAGTGAATAAGAAATATAGGTTCTCAAACTTCTAGTAGCAAGTGCGGCAGCACTTAAGAAAAACATATTGCAACTAAAAGTTGCAACACATGATGAAATAACTGAAGTAGCTAGGGAAAGTTTAATAGACCAATAAACAGGAAACTGCAAATTCCCAACATTTCTGAATATTTTTCTTCACATGTACTCACCTCATAAGTATGACTTCCCTTAATGCTCGAACCTCTGCCTTAATTTCATAATTCCCCATTCTCGCTGCTTTGCTCATGCTGATTGACATCTAGCACAAAGGTTAAGCAAAAGTAGCTGGGCATGTGCATGTGTTGCGAGGCAAGCTGCCCACATCTGGTAGCCACATGCCAATTTCTCAGAGTAGATGAAAGGGAAGCCTTGAGGGTAAACCATAGAGAAGACGGATGGATACCTTGGTTCAATGATAACTGAAAGCGCCAACATGGAAAAATTGGACAGCCCACAGAATCAGCAGAATTGAAATAGTTTGTAAAAACTGAAAAGATGCATTATGATATTTATATGTTACACGGGTTCCAGTCAAGTTGAAGATTTTCACTGTCTGATAAACTTATAAGTCAATACATGACCAGCAATACTGTATGGAACCTAAACAATTTTAATAAGGTCGCCTAGAAGTCAGGATGGAGAACTGACTGAATTGAGCATGGTAAAATGGATGAGGTGGAGGCAGGTAGTGAAGACGGGTCTTAAAATATTAACATTCAACACACACTTAAGTTGGCAAAGATTGAACTCAATGTTCAAGAAGAAATTGACTAAGATAACTTATCGGTACACATACACGAGAGAGCAGCAACAATACAGCAGATATCCTGTCATGCGAGACAAAAGGACGTTAGTCTAAAGATTAACATTTGATCAGAAGAATGGTTATGCATGGGCTCAGGCTCATGTACAATTCTGTATGATACGCTGCATCGCATAAACAACTGTGGCCCTACATGCCTCAATTATGAAATGATGTGGGCCAAGAGTTGAACAAGGATAGCATCAAGAGGGGGCGTACTCCAAAAGGAGAACGGGAGGGAAACGGGGCGAGAGAGATTTTCTAAGCAATAGATACAGAGTCATATGAGTCATAGTCATAGAAACCATGACCCAAGGAGCTGGAGAATAAGGTATATACATTCAAATCTCTATACAGTTAAACCTCAGTATAACAATATTCTCGGTACAACAAAGTATTTAACTTTTCATAACCTCTTCTCCATAGAACACCATGCATTTAGAGCCTAACGAAGTGTGTTTGTATGCAATTTCAATATAACAAAAGTTCGCTTCTGCCGCAGAGGAGTGCCAAGACAATCAATGGTAACTTCCGCGGACGCAGATAGTAAAATGATTGAATTACAAGCGGCTGCTTGCAAACGCACCTATCAAACTGCGTGCAGCGCGACAAGAACAACAGCTTGGAGCCGCATCATGTTCCGTATAAATTAATTGCAAGTGCGATCAGATCCTATCGCGCCCCGCGCACTTGTGCTTTAGGTGCGAGTGAAAGCGTGCGAGGGTGAGACAAAAAAGATGGTGAATTCATAATTAAGTGCCACCTTCCCACGTGAGCAATGGCAAAGTGGGGGAGGAAAGCGAGCGCGCGGTAACGCGATCAAGCGCGCGCGAGGGGGCGGAGTGGGGGGGTAAGTTGGCGCGCGTCCCGGCCATGACTGCGCGTGGCTGTAAGCGCGGCTGAGCGCACATATACGCAGCCGTGCACCCTGCTCTAGAGGTAATCTGCTGCGTGTGGAAAGAGTGGGCATGCCGAGACGGCGTGGCATCATGTAAGCTGTCTTCCCGCACGTTTATTATTGGAGGCTGCGCAATCTCGAGTTTCGGTGAACCTTTGGAACGAGGAGCAGACGAAGCATTCGCTCCCTGCTGCCGGTGCTTTTAATGGTAGCGTCGTCGCAGTGCGGCCGGGCGACGCTCTGGGGGCGGAGTGTACGCGAAAGCATGGCTTCGCTTAATTCGTACCGCTGATGTGAAGATATCGACATGGCATGAAACCGTATCATTTATCGCAAACTCCTATATTCGTCAAAATAAATTGTTTTCTCATTCAAACTTGCTTTTTTTTTCGATTGCCCGATAATTCGGAAAAGTGTGTGGCCCCTTTCCGTGCAACAAAAATCGATCGGCGGCTGTACTTATTTGCATAAGAGATCGAATTTCTAAACAATATTTCTATATAACGAAGCGAATAGCCGATTTTACCTACTTCACTATATCAAGGTTGAAGTATTGCATAACGAAATTTCCTGTTCTCTTCACAGGGGTGGCAATGTGGGCTTGTTCGTTGATCATCATGGAACGGCATGTAGTGTAGCGCAGCAAAAACAAGACACAAGAAGGAGTGAAACACAGACACAAGCGCCTAATTATGTCTGTGTTTTGTTTTTTCTTGTGTCCTTGTTTTCGTTGAATTACACTACACGCCATTGAATACTTTCACTGTCACATTCATGAGCACTGAAAACCTAGAATCAACTAATATCTTGCCTGATTTGCCATAATAAACAAAATGTGGGTATAGTAGATCTAATTGAGTTCTGGTGATTTTAGTATCACTGACATATAGCTTTTAAGAATCTTTAATCATTTCTTCCGTTAAGGCAAAGTACATGCTACAATAAGTGTGAACGTAGGCAAAAACGATATTTTTGGCTGTTGCATCAATTTTATGGCATGTTGCATGATCTAATGACGTGGTTTCAATTTGACGAAGTTCTCGGCTTAACAAAATAAAACCTTACATCGCAATAAAATTTATTAACTAGAGTTACTGTACTTTATAACCAAAGTACTGCATAACTATAAGCAGTTACAGCCGCCACGAGTGGCGAGCAGAATAGAAATGACATTCCTTTAGTCGAAACACGCCGAGCGCTGCTGCTAAAGTACGCGCCAAAAGCATTGGGCAGGAAAAAATCTGCGGGAACCGCGGTACCACACGCAGTTATTCAAAGCAGCACATAAAAGTGCCGCGGACTCAAATTGGCTAGTAAATGCATTCGGAACCAACCTTTCGATTACTCAATATATCAGCCGCACGCTCGCATAGCACGGCCACGTGGCAAACGCGGCCGTGCGGACGCTTCACTATGCGCGGATCGGCTAGTTGCAATATTGGGGCACTCTATGGGTGCGTGTTTAAAGCACAGCGTTTTTTGCCTATCGCCTGATCGTTACGGTTGCTCCATGGCTGAGTGTATTGCATGTTACAGAATTGGCCCCAGTACCAAAAGTGCACAGGTAAGGCAGTCCATGCAGACGAAGCGTGAACACGTGTTCAACATAACCCCGTTGTCATTATTCTGTAGCGATTATTTATGCGAAAGCGTCAAATGGCCCATTGAGCAAAAAAGCCGGCGTCTGTCGTCTCAGCGAAACAGCATTTCAAATCCCATTGGCTGCGACCACGTCACGAGCGCGCCTCGACGAAACAGAGCGAGTGAAAGGATACACCTGCTGTCGCTATAGCGTGCTAGGTGTTGCGTGAGGGAAGAGGGCGTCACCGCGACACCACATCATCCTTGCTCTCGCAAACCACCGTCCAGTCCGTATCTCCCCCTTCCACTGGGCTTAGCTGCTACGCGTGCCTACCGGCCTTGGTGGCCACTGCTGTTTCCTGGTCTGTGGTCGTGCAGCACGTCGGTGGAATGCGGAGTTGGCACCGCAGGCTGCTGCTGCTTGCTAGCTCGGGCCGAATGTAGCTCTAGGGTACATCACTCGAAGCGCAAAACTCGAAGGACTGCTCAGCGGCGTTCAATTGGGCATTAATGCTTTCGCAATCACAACTCAGATAAGACATGCTTAGCTGTCCTCATATGTTTTTCTTTAGTTGCCAAGTGGACGCATCAGTGTTCACCATTCGCAGTCTTCAATATGTCGTCATCATTGCATTGTCATTTCAAATTAGTTGTAATATCACGCCGTCGGATGCCGCCGCCTTCGCGCTGTGTAGTAGATACACAGTCATTGCCATGCATGCACTCATCATCCCAAAGTCGTTATACCTCAATCGTGATGACACTAGAAATGTCATCCCATCGTCGATCATGCCATTGTTGTCACCGCATCAGCATCATACTGTTGTCGGCATTCAACAGATGCATTACACAGATTAGCATTCCCTTTTAAGCTTCTAGAAGAGAATGCACGTGGTGATCTACCGCAGTAATATTATGAGTGACACTTGGGCGGCACAATTGCTGGCCTCAATCGCCAAGCCTCCCTGCCACATCATTTATTTCAATCGCCACAATAATCCTAAATTGTGTCACAAAACTTCTACAACAAATGTCAACATTGTTGCCATAAGACCTTGTCTCTCATGAAAAACACAACTATAGTGTCATGTTCACTAACTTGATCTCCTCCATTGAACTTAGTTCTTGCGTTGAATGGATGCCTTTAGCGTTTTAAATTCTGCTACTTTGTGCCACTGCCTCCTTCTCCTGAATAAGCTAACTTAATATTGATCCACATGCAATTACTAAAATTCACTGAATGCTTTCTTCTTGACCAAACACAATTTGTATGTTAACAACTCCAATTCACAAATCTATCTTTTGTCATATCTGGCATGCCACAATGCTGAGTGTTTAGGCCCTTGATTTTTCTCATTTTAGATCTCGCAAAAAACTTAACGTAGAAAGCTAAACTTTATCTTGATGACTGTGTGTTTTGTCGTGAAACAACCAAACTCTGGCAGGTCCGTTTCTGTTCAAACAGCCTAAACAAATGGCTGACTGAGCAAAAAAGCCAGCGTCTGTCGTCTCAGCAAAATGGAACCTCAAATCCCAGTGGTTGTGACCACGTTGCGAGCGTGCCTCTACGGAGCAGAGCAGGTGAAAGGGTACATCTGCCGTCGCTCTAACGCGCCAGGTGTTGCGTGAGGGGAGAGGGCGCGGCCGCAACGCCACGCCATACTTGCTCTCGAGAGCCAGCGCCCATTCCATATACCTCCCCCCCCCCCCTCTGGGCTTAGCTGCTGCACGTGCCCAGTGCGGCAATGTCTCCACTAATGTCTCTTCGGAGTGCCATCAAAAGTTAAAAACCTAACATCAGTACCCTAGCAGAAAAAACTGATAGAAAATTCTACAAGTCTCTTAGGAGTACGTATAGGTTGTCCGGGTCCTTCTAAGAGTGACATATATTCCTACCTGACCCACAGAACTCTTTACCAGACTGGTAGGCAGCAGATTGATCTCACTGTGCTGCCTACAAGACCAAATAGCATGATGTATCAGTCTTTTAAACCCAGATAGAGATCATCATATGACATACAGAAATCTAATTGAGGCACTGATAAAGCATGTTAGAAATAGCACACTCGCCGGTGCCCACACGCCTGAAGAGACGTTTTTAAAATGAACTGAATATACAACCTTGAATGCATTGCCTGCCACGTGAACAGATTAACAAACACAGTTGGGATATTAGAGTATCAAATAAAAATGAAGTGTGTAAACTGTGTAATTATGAAATCTTTTTACAGCTTGTATGCAGGTATATTATCCTAAACGTGTTTCAACATAAATTAAACCACACGTTCTCAAAACACAGCAGCGTTACTTAGTCTGTGAAACTATATTGAGGAAGTTGCATGAGGAAAGTATCACTCCATTTTTGTAGCAGGTGTGCTCCAGTTCTTTTATAACAAAATTACATTTACAAATTTTGCGAGACGGATGTGCAACATTTAATGCATATACAAAACAGGTTTACTGTCGTCATCATCATCATCATCATTAAATTTATGTCCACTGCAGGACGATAGCCTCTCCCTGCAATCTCTAATTACCCCTGTTCTGAGCCAACCGATTCCAACTAGCACCCGCAAATTTCCTCATTTTGGCGCACCACCTAGTCTTGTGCCATCCTCTACTGTACTTTCTTCTCTTGGTACCCATTCTGTCACCCTAATGGTCCAACGGTCAACTAATCTGTGCATTATATGAGCTGCACAGCACCATTTTTTTCTCTTAATGTCTAATAAAATATCATCTATACCCGTTTGCTCTCTTATCCAAACTGCTCTCTTTCTGTCTCTTAAAGTTATACCTAGCATTCTTCGTTCCATCCCTCTTTGCGCGGTCCTTAACTTGTTCTCAAGTTTCTTTGTCAGTCTCCAAGTCTCTGCGCCATATGTCAGCACCGGTAAAATGCGCTGATTGTATACTTTCGCTTTCAATGGTAATGGTAAGCTCCTAGTCAGGAGCTCACGATGTCTGCCGTATGCGATCCAACCCACTTTTATTCTTCTGTGAATTTCCGCCTCATGGTCATGGTTTCCTGTGATTAGTTGACCTGTGTAAACGTACACCTTCACAAACTCTAGAGGCTGACTAGCGATCTTGAACTCTTGTTCTTTTTCCCGGTAATTATTCATTATCTTTGTCTTCTGCATATTAATCTTCAGCCCCACTCTTACACTCTCCCTGTTAAGTTCCTCAATCATTTGTGGTATAAACTTTTTTAAACAGGGTTGAAGTACCTCAGACAGGCTGGCCAACGTTTCGATAGGTGGACCTATCTTCGTCAAAGGCGGCCTCGTCATCCTCGGCGTGTTAGTTTTAAAGGGTTAGTGCAGTGACGTCACGTGCGGGTGTTGTCGCTGGCGGCTGGTTTTAAAGAGAGAGATTACAAGAGGGAACAGGCGCTGTCGTCCTACGTCTGTGAGCCTCATTCTCAAGACGAAGGGACAAGAGCGTGAGAGTGGGCACGCGGGGAGGAAAGAAAAGAAATAGAAGCAGAAAAAAGGGGAAAAGAAGGAAAAAAAACAAACAAAAAAGCAGGGGGGTGCCAGGGCCGTACCAAGACACAACAAAGGGGGGGGGGGGGGGTGAAAGATAAAGAAAGAGAAAAATGAAATCTTTAAGAAATACGGGGGCTTGGGAGCGTGTTGGGGATGCGAAGGGTTAGGGGGTAATCCGGGGGAGTCGTTGGCGGCATGTTTTTGAGGCATTAGAACGGCCGGTCAAGCAATAGGTCGAGTAATTTTGAAATAGTTAAGGTGGCGACGGGGAGTCTGCGGTGCAATGTGTGGGCTGACTGAAAGGCAGCGGCATGGTCTTTCAAGGGGCACTGCCCCACGCGCTTAACGTAGGTGTCGTTACGGCGGCACCCAGAAGGCGATGGTTGAGGCGCCGAAAAAGGCATATTGACTTCGGAATGTGTTGTCGAGGGGGTTTCAAAAAAAAAGACTAAAAAAGGGGTAAGGGGGAAGGGGGGGCGAAATCGATATAGCTTTAAAACCAGCCGCCAGCGACAACACCCGCACGTGACGTCACTGCACTAACCCTTTAAAACTAACACGCCGAGGATGACGAGGCCGCCTTTGACGAAGATAGGTCCACCTATCGAAACGTTGGCCAGCCTGTCTGAGGTACTTCAACCCTGTTTAAAAAAGTTTATACCACAGTGTGCCATTCCATCTGCCAGCCCCTTTCTTGTTTTTGGACTTCAATCATTTGTTGTAACTCGTCCGCAGTGTTGCTGAATAGAACAATGTCATCGGCAAACCGAATGTTGCTGAGGTGTTCGCCGTCGACCCTTACTCCTAAACCTTCCCAGTTTAATAGCGTGAATACGTCTTTGAAGCACGGAGTGAATAGCATTGGAGAGATTGTGTCTCCTTGTCTGACTCCTTTCTTCATAGGTGTCTTCCTACTGTTGTAATAAAGCTTATTTACAAAAGCAAAGAACATGAATTTACCATTTTTAAAACCACATATTCATGAACAAAAACAGCTAAACATCAGTGCACATATTGCAAAATCAGAAGACACAATTCTTCACTTGGTGCTACTTCAACCACCGCACGTCGAAATGTGTAAAAGCAGCTTAACCTGTGTAGCCTTCAGCACTCGACAGCAAAGACTATCTGCAACAGGCTTCATATATAGTGTTTGGAGCCTTTGATTCAAACCGTAATACACGGTTCAAATAAAATTTCAGAGTTTGCTTGTTTCATTCAGAAAAAAGACAGTGTCTTGGTCATGCCGCCACAGTTAACGGATAAACTTGCACCAGCTACATTGAGTCGAAGGAGAAAATAAAGTGAGGAGGACAGATGCATGGTGTAAAAATGATGCTGTTGTTTCAAGTAGCATAACTGCTCACTTAACATTCAGCTGCTTTCCATGCCTCTGCATACAGACTGAGAAGCTTTACCTCTTCACCATCTGCTAGTGAAGCACTGTTTGTTCACTGTGATCACCCACTCAAGGCAGTCACTTGGTTAAGTAGGCTCCTTCGCTACATGTAAGGACACTGACCCGAAACCGTGCATAAGTCTTGTAAAATATTGTCATGTTTTGGATACTGTGACTGTTCCCCAGCAGCTGCATCACTACTGCCAACATGCAGACCATGTAATTCCCCAAGCACTTGCTCAACAAGAGTACAGTAATGAAGAGTGGCAAACTGGGCTAGCTGGTTCATTAAGAAAACAAGACGCTATCGCAAGAAAAAATAAACACTCTAGAATTTTGATGGCTCTGGCTCGTTTGATATATTCAAACATCAAAAAAGCTGATTATTACAGAACGCCATAAAGCGTGGTGCACTGTTACAACTGTTGTTTTTTAAAGCTATAACATGTTATTACCAGACATTCATTTACCAAGGCTGAAGACATACTGTTCATCGTTGCCATGTCTTGAGCACGGGAATTAGTCTTTCTCATAAAGGTTTGGTATTGTCGCTACAAAAATATTGTGGTGTATTTGTATAAACACACAAAGGCGCATAACTTCACTGGATGTTACATAAACTAGTGGCTCCTCTCTTCTGACGCAGACTGAAAGGTGCTTTGCAAGGAGAAGTTCAACAGGAAATAGTTTCTGGCATTGCAGAATTATACGAGAATTCGCTATAGTAAGAATTCTACAAATGAAAAAGAACGCACATGAGAAGCTGACAAATGCACTGTTTTTAGTATTTATAGTTCAAGTGTACTGGAGAGAGTGGAACGTTCGTTGGTTGATGACCATTCCGTAATATTCAATGACACTTGTTGAGTCACAGCCATGGTTCTAGACTACAGCCTGTTTTTCACTTTCATCCAAGTTCAGGCACAGCTTTCCAGTGCCTAACAAAACTGTCTGCTGACCAGCTGTCCTCTCCTGTACACCAAAAAAACTCACTGCTTCTGGTGAAAGATTTAAACTAGCTTTAGCTGCCTGTAACTTTCGAGCAAGTACATAACGTTCCAATATTTGTAAAGGAACGTCATTAGCTCCGCTGACCAATTTCACAAGAAGTCCATTACCGCCTTCAAATACAAATGAAGAATACGACCAATGAGGTCCTAGTTTAGCCGCACTTTTAGGAAAATGCAGATTTTGGTGTACATTGTATGTCATTGCACCCAATCCGTATAAAGACTGTTCTCACAACAAACTCCGAGAGTAGATCGGATGATCTCATTATGGTCATCTGAAGTGACGGTGTCCAGCAGAAGTATATAGACACCGTCTACAAGCAAGCTTGAATGTCTCACATACTTATCCGGCAAAAAGCCATGAAGGCATGGTAATGAATAATGAAGAACCCACCACTTCCATTCACTAGCTTTCCAGATTGTGAAGTCTGATAATCTTCGTGGTGTATGTGTGAATCAATTCAGTGGCTTGATTGCCAATAACCTCCTGTTTGAAGAGGCTAAGCTTTGTTGTCAACCAATGTAAACATCTTTTCTCTTTTAAATGTGATCACATTTTATTCTTTTGAAGCTGTTGTATGGTGTATATTTGTTCCAAGAATCTTTCCTTTCCGAATCCTGGGCTTCATATTTGATTTATATGTATTGTCTTTCGTGATAACATAAATGCATTATTTCTGACTCATTTTTTAGGCAAATGAGGAAGCTTGTTCTCCTTGAAGCACATTACACCCATACAACACAAATAGACACTGATAGACTACACATCGGGGAAACTAATACGAATACACGATTACACTAATAAAAAGAATACACTAGTAGACTTGTATAAGCAGAATAGGACAGGTACGTCACGAATACAACTAAAAGGAATTTTATCAGTGTATCAGTTGTATCGTTTCATAATGCAATAGAAAAAAAACTGATAGAATTTTTATTAGATTGCCCTATCAGATTTCTTGCTAGGGATCTTTCAGTGCAAATGCATATCAACGTTTTGAGTAATGCTAATAACTGAACACATGGCTTTTTGTGCTGCAAGTTTTCTTGTACTCCTGCTTCCCTAAAACTTAAAGTGTATAATATGCTTGCAAGACCAAAACTGGAGCATGCTTCATCAATCCGGGATACTCTCATATTTAGTTGAAGCCATACAAAACCAATCTGCAAATCTTATTGTACCTGCTTATTCCCATACCACAAGCATATCAACAATTAAAACTAACTGGTTGAAATTGGTAGTGACGGAATCCAGCTAAGCAGCGCTCGGTCACTCAGTGTGCTCCGAACATCGGAGAGTGTTGGACGGGCCTGTCCGTGAAAGCTGTTTTTTATTCTTGTGCAAGTGAAAATGCACCACTCATTAGAACAAAGATTTGCGATCAAGTTTTGTGTGAAACTTGGCAATACCGCTGCGGAAACTGTTACTATGCTCAAGATTGCTTACAAAGAACATGCCCTGTCAGATCGGCAAGTGTTTTGGTGGCACAACGCCTTTTCAGTAAAGTCGAAAGTTGGGCTAGTTGGTGAGTGATCATCGTACCTTGCTGGTGTAGCAGCGCACTGACACGGACACAGAGCACGCCTTTTGTAAGGCCGGGAAGAGGGCGACGACAAGGACTGCGCTGGATGGCCATCCACGACCACTACGACTGACAATGTGACATGAGTGAGGGAACTGTTGAACTCAGACCATCAATTAGGTGTTCGTTTAATGGCCGACATGTTAAACATTCCGAAAACTCAAGTTCATGAAATCGTTACAAAAGATATCAGCATGCAGAAGGCGAGCACAAAAATGGTTCCAAAAGTGCTCACTGACAACGAAAAGTCACACCGCGTTGAAACGTGCCAAGAAAATCTCAACATGTGCAAACGTGAGCGAACATTTTTGGACAACGTCATTACAGATGACGAGACTTGTGTATTTGAATATGACCCGGAGACCAAAAGGCAATCATCTGAGTGGCATATGCATTCGTCCCCTCCCCAGAAGAAAGCCAGGATGAGCAAATCAAAGATGAAGATCATGCTCATCGTTTTTTTTTCTGACATCGACGAACTGGTTCATCATGAGTTTGAAGAACCTGGAACCACTGTGAACTCCAAATTTTATGTGGATGTCCTCGAAAGACTGAAACGCAGGGTTCAACACATCCGGCCGGACATTGCACACAACTGGAAGTTGCACCACGATAATGTGCTGACCCACAGTGCCTTCGTCACCGACTAACTAGTTAAAGCAGGGGTGCCAACGATCCCCCAGCCCCCATACAGCCTGGGCTTGGCTCCCCCCGACTTTCTTCTGTTTCCACGCCTCAAAACATCCCTGAAAGGCGTCCATTTTGGGACAGTGGATGTGATCAAAGCAGCTAGCACCACAGCATTAAACGTCATTCTGTAGGGGGACTACCGCAACGCATTCGAGAGCTGGAAGTCTCGCAGGAACCGATGTATTGACGCAAAAGGAGAGTATTTTGAAGATTTTTAAACTTTTCGTAACAACAAGTTCAATAAATGATTTTTAATCGCCTTACTGACATTACTTTCAGGACAAAGCCTGTACATGTACCTTGAAGGTATGTATGTGGAAAGCATTTCAACATCTGCTTGTTTTTCTAGAATGGAATAAAATGGCCTTTTGTCTTGTGGGGTTCTCCTCCCTACTCTTGGGACAAAGGAACGACAACACAATAGTGCGAACAATCACAAGGGCATTTATTGCACCTTTCATAGATCAATGCCTGCTAGCCGAGTTGCTGTCCACAAAACATGCCGATGGGCGCGCGACAAATCTAGAAGTCCGACTCACCGCGACCGGATAGCGAGCGGATATGTTCGCCCCATGCTGGATCTCAGCGCCTGGTCGTTCGCGTCTACGGTCACGCGAAGGGCGGCGCGTTCAAAGGCGGCCACGCGATACGGTCTCGCAGAAGCCTGGATCGGCGCACGCGCGGCACGGCACGTCCACACCGCTTGCTGTCCCGAACCAAAGAGGGAGCGCCTTGTTTCTCCCGCACCCAAGTAACCCCGCAGCAGCGCAACACTAGCGCCATCTCTCGCACTGCGCTTGTACCACTCCGACCGCCGCGGGCGCCAGGCCACGCGAGCCGTGCGGGAAAACAACATATCAGGGGAGGCGTGAGAGTCGCGCAGCCCCACGGTCTCTAAACCACTTGCCTTTAAACTATTCCATTTGGTTCATTTTTATGACTTCTGCAGAGTTGCATTCACAACTTTCATAGTTAACCGGCTCCGTTTTAATTCTTTCTTCCTAAAATATGCCCTCCTGTCATGCTAATTTGGAAGGCCTTCTTTTAACAATGGGTATTGTATTTCAAAACTATCAGTGCAATGTTGCACGAAGAAAACTATTCTTGCAGTAAATTATTTTTCAGCTTGATATCATGATACTGCTGCATGGATGTTATTTAACTCTGCAAGAGAATGGTCCTGCCATCCCACCAAGAGTGCATTTCATGGGTATTATTATCTTTCTTTTGACATTAGTTTATGAGGCTCACAGATATGTATCTGTGTCAACAATAACACCTGACATCTAATTTTGTGCAACATACACTACATTTAATCAGATAAAAGCTGCATGTTTTGTCTATTGGACCAGTCTGCTCAGTGGTAGGAGGTCGAGACCACAAATGAGAATGGCTGGCCAAGATATGTGGTGTATGTCCCGTGTTATGCATCTGACAAGATTTCATGGTGGCAAGAAGACATGTCAGACATGACGTGAACTTTCTAATTATTGTGCACGGAGTTATCAGCATGATAATATTCTTAATGCTATAAAGAGTACCTCCAGAGAAGTCTATATGCTTATGCTTTTTTGTTGCTTATGGCAACAAAGTCCAACATCCTTTCAAACATGCTCACTTGCTGTCTGATGCACAAAATCAGGAACGCTGCCTTCTCTAAATTTATTAACAACAAGAAAGCCACTCTGGAAGCAATTACATACATACACAGCAACAGACACTAAAACCTGCAAATCGAAAAAAACCCTAACTAAGCTAACAATAAAAGAAACCGGACACCCAACAAGGGTTACATGTTACTCAACTATGCACATTCAACCTGAGTTAGAGAGATAGATGGTCGACTACCGCACTCCTGTGCATGCACCTGGATATGTTAAGCCTCAGCTACTCTTTGTGTATCATAACTATCCCCATGTTTGTTAAATCTGGTGTACAACCGCAAAAACAATGATGGCTTGACAGGTGGTTCACCTTTCAATGAGCTCTATAAGGAGGATGCATCAACTGTTTCAGCCAATGTACACATTACCACATGAAAGTAGCAGCTTATAAACAGCACAACACCATAGCACAAATTATATATTTACCACGGGTTATTAAACTTACATCGTTAAAGTACAATAGAATTGGTGCTAAGGCTGGTGCACAATATATGCAAATACTTTAAACAATCATAAATAAGGCAGGAGCTTGAAATATGATTGAATATTCTCGGAACTGCTTTCATAATACAAAAGTCAAGGCTTTGTTTTTGGCATCGCCCACTCCAATTCGTTTTCTTTTTTTTTTTCAATTGAAGCATTGGCAAAGTTTGTGCCATGCGCTTCGACCGTGATTCTTTCTTGTTCGCGCACGGCCATGACCATAACACAAGAAAATCGCCACAGCAACGCAGTGGTCCCTGCTTACTTTTTCATATACTTTCGCAGTACATTACGTATCCTTCACCGCATAACATGACTGTATTGCGGCAAAGCTAATTTTATGGAACTGACATTAGGTAACGGATCTTTTGTCATTCTGCTGCTCGCATGAGCATAAGCTCTCAAAACCACAAAACACAGACTTGGCTTGCTGCTGGTTGATTTTATAGCTAACATTTCGAGACGTCCACGTTGTTCACACAAAAATCGGTGAAGTTTCTCGCGCTCGTACGCGTTTCAAAAGGCAGCGTGACCACCTATAATTAAGGCAGTCATAAGCGGCAACAAAATCCACACAAGGTACATCAACTTCCACAAAGCTACTGAACAACGCCATCAATAACTGGCACTGGGGCCACCTAGGAGCTGGCAAACGCTGCGATACATCCCCACAAACCACGTCGCTTTCCACAAAGCTATTGGGCAACACGATCAGTCTCAGGCACAGGTGAAGTCCGCAAACCACTTCATGGGTAGAACTACTACGGCCACACTCAATCACTTCGCCGCAAGCTCTCACATTTAACGAAATCAACAAACAGCCACAATCACTTCACAGTCACGGGCACAGGTGAAGACCGCATGGGCAGAACGGAAGCACCGATTCAGGGCTCTCGTCGCGTTCATCGCTTTAGCGCCACCGATCTAAAAATAATATACGGAGCCATGCCAAACCATTATTTAGCGTCTATTTGGGTGAACCTAACGCTTTCGGGCCCTAAGCGTTGGAACGACCAGGGCACTATAACGCTTACCCCTCCTTTCCACTCTGTCGAGCGGGTCGCAGGAACGGCGGCCTTAAATTTAACCCCCTGTCCCCGTGACTGTGCTTGCGGTACTAGCGGAGGAAACTCGTCGACAATTTGAGCGCTAAGAGTGTGAGACGACAGACGTGTTCCTACAGCATTTTCGTACCCAGCTAGGGCTGTGGTCTGATTGGTTCGCTTTAGTACACCTCCTTTTCCTCATTCTTGTTGCCGCGAGGCTACAATGCTTCGAAAACTTCAAGATTGTTGTTTGCAGTTGTTCTGCACGTGCTATACTCCTATGTTGAACTTCATAATGTTTTATTTTTCGATACGTAAACAACCTTCTTTTTAACTCTGTTATGTATCTAAATATGACGCCTTGAAGAAGACAAGTCCACTTGTCAAAACGTTGGCTCCTGCTTTCACCTTGTTCTCGTTTTCCTCATCTTGAATTCCCCATCTCCCGCCTTCCCCGTGTTTTCCCTAAATTGCAATGTGTCATTTAGGAAGAAAAAGCCTTACTATAATTTGGTTGTGACTGTGAAAATAAAAGTGCGCTTATACTTCCCAGGACTAGGATTTCGGACTAGATGTGTATGAATACTCAATATTTTGTATAAGAATCGAGTAGTATCAATTTAAGAATTTACTAATCGAAGTTGTCGAATATTTGTTTCGTTCGAATACTGTAATGGACCGCAACAGTTCCTGCAGTCTACAGGCGAGAAAGGCTGGTAGAAACCGAGAATGTTCTGAATGATTCTTGTGTATCAGAACCTCAGTTGTGCTGACGCTCGAATTCTTTAACAAACATGTAAAAGTGAGAATTTTCGCGAGATCGAATCCCGGCCACGGCGGCCGCATTGCGATGGGGGCGAAATGCGAAAACACCCGAGTATTTAAATTTAGGTGCACGTTAAAGAACCACGGGTGGTCCAAGTTTCCGGAGTCCCCCACTACGGCGTGCCTCATAATCATAAGGTTTTTTTCGCATGTGAAACCCCATAATTTCTTTTAACGAAGAGAGAATTTACGCGCAATAGTTACCAGCCATAGAATAAGAATGTCTCGTCATGAGCACTGAATGAACTCGCTGTTTCAATTTAGGCAAAATAAATATATTATTTGGCCGATCTAACCACGCCTTCAAAACAATCCATGGCACTGTAGTATTGCCCTTGGTTCTATCAATAAGCACGCTACAATCTACCACATGCATTTGGGACCACCTTTTCCACTTTTATTATTTTAACGGTCATTGTGCACCAGTTTAGGTGATACTGACAGGTGTATTTATTGATCTTTCTCCAATGACCGCTTTTTAAGCGACTACCAAATGCAAAACGTTATCGTTCAGCGTAGGACGTGCCTGCATGTATCGGAAGTTTCTCGAATGTTATCGATGATTATATACGTTGTCTGTTGTCACTGAACCTTGTGTAATCTGATGGAACGCGCGACGCGAATTGTGTTGTACTTTCGGGAAGGAACGCGGGCAACAGCGATTATGCTCCAACCATCTACGACTCATGTATAAGAACCGACGTGCTTGACCCGATGATAGATTTCGACTACTGCCGACTGCGCTCGCCCCTATCGTTGTGATTTGTGCGGCACTTGCTCTTTTCAGGCCCAGGTTCGCTCAATAAAGAGTTAGTTTCGTGATTCACAGTTTTTCTACTGGGTTCTTCATTGTGACTACAATGTGACGATACTGTATCGTGGTGCACATGTATCAAAATATCTATGATGATGTATGGTGTTTATTAGTGCAAGGGCCAGATATGACCAAAGAGCGGCTTGACACAAGATAACGTGTTATCAATGAATTCTGAATGAAACGGAAAATTTCAGTGCCAATGGTTGGAGTAATGTTGCTTTAAAATGCCTTTAAACTGTGTTGCTGTAAATGGTGTAAAATTTCTAGCGAATAGTTAGTTAGTTAGTTAAAGGGGGTTTATTGGCGCAAAAGCGGCTAAGGCTATGCTGCGCCAAACACGAGGTGTTTTAAAATCCAGTTTATGAAGTAAAAGGCTTTGTTATTAATCTATATTTTATGTAAAAAGCCAGTGTCATCTAGAAATTTACGGATGTCACATAATGGTACTAGCGGATCATCACCTAAAATTAGAGCAGGGTGAGGTATGTGTAGTTGATGCAATTTGAGCAAAAGTGCTCGTCTGTGTGTTTCAATATGTGTACATATCAGTAATATGTGCATAACTGTTAGTGGCTCTTGACATTTCTTGCATGTTGGTGTGTCTTCTTTCATAAGTAAATATTTGTGTGTGAGGTGTGTGTGCCCAATGCGTAATCGGCATAAAACTACTTCGATGAACCCTCCTGATGATAGCATGACTTCCACTCGCCAACTATGGGTTTAGTGAGATGTAGCTTGTTGTCGGCACAACGGTCCCATTCACTTTGCCATTTTGCCGTTAAAGCTTTTCTAATAGAACGGATGCTATCTTTGTATGGAAGTGTTGTGTTTGTTATCTCTTTGCACGCTGCCGTCGATGCACATCTATCAGCTGCTTCGTTACCCGGTATCCCAACATGGCTTGGAACCCAACAGAAACGAATTGACCTCCCGTATTTGTTAAGCGCCAACATGTTTAAAATGTCTCCTCTCAGGGGTTCACACTCAGATTTCAGCTCTAGAGCCTTCAGTGTGCTTAACGACTCCGTGTATATGAGTGCATGTTTGTGTTTATCAGTGATAATCTTTTTAACAACAACCCAGATAGCGTAAACTTCGGCCGTGAAAACAGAAGCGTGTTGTTGCAATCGAATACTTGTTTCCCAATTTTCGGTTACGGAACCCACACCCACGTGATCATTTGTTTTAGAGCCATCAGTGTGATATTGCATGTTATTTTGACATTTGTCCTGAAGTGCACGGAATTCTTTTATAATGTGTTCATGTGGGATGTCTCTTTTCTTTAGATGTGCTAACGTCCAATCGCATAAGTGTGTGAAATCGTACCACGGGGTCAACCGTTGTGGTTTCTTGGCAACCTGGAGGCCTTCGTGGTGAATGTCAGAATCCCGATAGTATTGCTCATACCGCTGTACAAGTGGCTTAATCATGTTCGGTTTATTTGTGTAGTGTAAGCGTGAGTTGCATTGTGTGAGGATGTTGTAGCATATGTGTTGCGGTGATGACTGAATTCTGAGTACGTAGGAAAAAGTGAATAATGCTCTGCGCTGCTGTAAGGAGGGTTCATTAAACTCGACATATAAACTTTCAATAGGTGAAGTTCTGTAGGCACCACTTGCCAGTCGCAGTCCAAGGTTATGTAGTGGATCAAGTCGTTGGATGTAGGACTGTCTGGCTGAGCCGTAAACCCCGGAGCCGTAGTCTAAAAGGCTACGCACAAGAGATCGGTAAACACGTAAAATGCACGCTCGGTGAGAACCCCAGTGCTTATGAGACAAAATTTGAAGGATATTTAAAGCTTTATTTGCTTTAATCTTTAGTGCTTTTATGTGAGTTAGGAAATTAAGTTTGGTGTCGAAGGCTACTCCTAAAAACTTATGGTCTTCTTGCCCCAGCAGTATGGTGTCGTTCAATGTTAGTACTAGATCGCTTTGTAGCCCTCGTTTCTGAGAGAATAAAAGAGTAACTGTTTTCTGTATGGAGAAACGGAAACCGTTTTTGTTAGCCCATTGTGTAAGTTTATTTATTGTCATTTGAAGCTGCCTCTCACAGGTTGGCAAATTTGAGGCGCGGCAAGCCACTTGGAGATGGTTTACGTAAACAGAGTGCATAAGAGAGGACGGTATAATCTTATTAACTGAGTTCATTTTTACTATAAACAGTGTCGTGCTGAGAACACAGCCTTGCGGAACACCATTTTCCTGCGTAAACGTATGAGAATGTACTCTAACCATACGGACCTGAAATGTTCTATTAGACATAAAATCAGCTAGGCAATTTAGCATGTTACCACGGATGCCGAGGTGAGCCAGGTCTCTTAAAATTCCATATCTCCATGTGGTATCATAGGCTTTTTCTAAATCGAAGAAAACTGCAAGACAGTGTTGGTTGTGTAAAAATGCATATCGAATTTCATGTTCTAGACGGACAAGATGGTCAGTAGTTGAACAACCCTTTTGATATCCACACTGGTGGGGGTCTATGAGGTTTCTTGATCTTAAAATAAATGAGAGTCTAATATTGATAATGCTTTCACATTATTTTGCCAAACAGCTTGTGAGGGCAATGGGTCTGTAGCTGCTTGCGGATGTTGGGGATTTACCGGCGTTTAGAAATGGAACTACTATTGCTTTTTTCCACTCTTCGGGCATTATACAAGACAATTCCCAGATTGTGTTGAAAAATTTAAGAAGTGCAACTACAGATGCCTGGCATAGATGAGCCAGCATGGTGTAGTGAATACGGTCATGACCTGGCGCTATGTTTTTCCCTGCAGAAAGGACTCTGTTTATTTCTTGTTGTGTGAGGGGGGAATTGTACGGTTCATTTGACGCGCCAGTAGTGGGCAGCTTCTGCTTTACAGCAGTCTGTTTGTACTGTAAAAATTGATTTGTATAATTCCCTGAGCTGGATACATCACAGAAATGTTCGCCAAGTACATCTTCCTGTTCTTGTACTGTTGTTTGTATGTCTGGACTTGTAAGTAACGGTATTGTGTAAGATGAGTAATCTCCCCGAAACTTTCCTACCTGTTTCCACATGCGTTTAGACGTGGCTGTGCTGTTTATGGAAGATACGCATTTCTTCCACGATGATTTTTCTGCCTGCCTTCTGATAAATCGTGCCTAATTGGCTTTGGCCTGTTTAAAGCATAAAAGGTTGGTACAGGTGGGGTGTCTTCGTAACATAGCCCAGGCCCTATATTGAAGTTTTTTGGTTTCTGTGCACTCAGGGGTCCACCAGGGGAAACTTTTCTTGCGCACAAAACTGGATGTTTGAGGTATTGCCTTTTCTGCTGCTGAAATTAAAATTGCAGTGAACTTCTCATTAATTTCATTTACATTGAGTTCATTTAAAAAGACTTCTTCAAGTTTAGCATGTTTCATAAAAAGCGGCCAGTCGGCAAGATGTATACTCCAGCGACATCGCTTAGAGGTTAAGGTAGGTAATGTGGATGATAGCCTAATAAATGCCGGCAAATTATCACTTTCATATGAAGTGTCGAGGACTTCCCACTTAAAATCGCTAAAGACAGACGGTGAGCAGAAGGCTAAATCTAGACAGCTAAATGTTCGTGTGCTTGGTGAAAAATATGTTGGTGAACCCGAGTTTAAAAGACATGTGCTGTTAGACAAAATAAAAACTTCGATTACTTGCCCTCTTTGGTTTGTTGTATCGCTGCCCCAGAGGGTACAATGGGCATTAAAATCTCCTACTAAAATAGAAGGCTCCGACAACTGGTGTATAAAATTTTCTAGTTGTCTAGTAGTAATATGAGTATGGGGTGGGATGTAAAGTGAACAGATGGTGATGGTTTTATATGATAGAATGGTACGGCGACAGCCTCGAATGAAGTATTCAGCTGAACATTTCGTGTAGGGTTGCCGCCCTGAACGACTATGGCGACTCCTCCTAACAAATGGCTAGAGTGTTCGCGGTCCCTTCGGACAACGGTGAAACCTTTCAGAATGTTACTATTTTTTGGACTAAGATTCGTTTCAAGAGACACTGCAACTGGCGATAAAGTGTTGATGATGTCTTTGACATCACCTACATTGTGTATAAGACCTCTGCAATTCCAGTGTACAATGAAAGCCATGGTTGTAAAATGAAAAATCTACTGATGTTTGCGAACTTAAAAGTGACATGCGATATGGGACAGTTAAGTTATGGGGTTTTACGTGCCAAAACCACTTTCTGATCATGAGGCACGCCGTAGTGGAGGACTCCGGAAATTTAGACCACCTGGGGTAGCAGTACGCTACCTGGCAAGCAGTACGCCATCCGCCACCCTCAAGTGCGTGCAGTATGGTACACCCCACTCAACAAATGGACGTAAGCTTCAGGCCACCTCGCAGCCCACCGCACATCGCCGAAGCAAGGACTAGGAAGAGCGACGTCTGGCGCACCACAGACTACAATTCCCTTTGTTTTCATTGTGGCGAAGCCGGACACATCTACAGAATGTGTCCTTATCGTCATGTGGGGCTCCGTGGATTCTCGCCGAATGCACCTTGTCCACGACCTGGTGAGCGGCCGCCGGAAATAGAGAGTTTCGTCGCGAATCGTCGCAATGTTGATCAGCGATGGCAGGAGCCCCGTTCGTCGTCTCCTGCTCTTTACAGGTCACCATCATCAAGCCAAGCCTTTACTCGCGGCGCTCTGAGACGCCGCTCGCCTAGCCCGGCGGGTCGGGAAAACTGAGTTCAGCGAACTTCGTAGGTGAGGCCGCTGACGACGACCGTACGCAAGATCCTCCACTACGACGACAGCGACGAAAACAGAACGACGCAGACGTACAGACGGAGTCAAACGCCTTACGAGAGGTAGTAACGTCGAACATTCCCGTCACCATAGACGACGAAGAAATAACGGCATTAATCGACACTGGAGCGGACACCCGAGTTATGAGCATGGACCTTGCCTGCAAGCTGAAGAAAGTTTCTACCGAGTGGACTGGGTCGCAGATTCGCACTGCGGGAGGCCATCTGCTAACCCCGGTAGGAAGATGCACCGCGCGAGTGAGCATTCGTGGCTTTACGTACCTCGAAGATTTCGTTATCCTCCCAAGGTGTTCCAGGGACCTAATTCTGGGAATGGACTTTCTGCAGGCTAATGGAGCTGTGATTAACTTACAAAAGTCGCGTTTAACGTCTTCGACGGCGCAGGCCTTAGCAGGGAGCAGCACTGACGACACGTATGTCAACGCCTTGAGGATTGTTGACGAACACCTCACGGTGCCGCCACGGAGCAGCGTAGTGACCCTCGTCACCTGCGACGCATTCGACGGCTATGAGGGTATTGCCGAGGCAAATATCCCACTGCTGCTCGAAAGACACATCTGCATCGCCCGGGGCCTTGTTCGAATACAGCATATAAGTGCTCGCAAGTTTTGTTGACAAACTTCAGCCATGAGTATCAGCACGTCCCTCAAGGTACAGCTGTGGCATTCCTGAACGACATTGCTCACTTCTCCGACATCGGCACGTTACAAGTGACTTCACCGGATGCAACAACTCACGCCAGCCTGAATACCCGCGTTCACTATAATGCTGACTTAGTAGATGTACAGAAGGATCAGCTGCTGGGCCTACTGACAGAATTCTCCGGCTGTTTTTCCACGGAATCCAAAGTCCAGCGCACTTCCGTTACACAACACCGGATCGTTACAGAGGTGTAGGCGCGGCCTGTTCGTAAGCATCCGTATCGCGTGTCACCTATGGAGCGGGAGGCGATTAAGCGTCAAGTTCAAGAACTGCTAAATGATGAACCCGCCGTGGTTGCTCAGTGGCTATGGTGTTGGGCTGCTGAGCACGAGGTCGCGGGATCGAATCCCGACCACGGCGGCCGCATTTCGATGGGGGCGAAATGCGAAAACACCCGTGTACTTAGATTTAGGGGCACGTTAAAGAACCCCAGCTGATCAAAATTTCCGGAGTCCTCCACTACGGCGTGCCTCATAATCAGAAAGTGGTTTTGGCACGTAAAACCCCATAATTTAATTTTTGCTAAATGATGACGTCATCCAGCCGTCGACAAGTCCGTGGGCATCGCCTGTCGTACTAGTAAAAAAGAAAGACAACACACTCCGCTTCTGCGTTGACTACAGACGGCTTAACCGAGTCACCAAACGCGACGTTTATCCCCTGCCACGGATCGATGACGATTTGGACCGTCTGCGTCATGCTCAGTTCTTTACTTCGTTAGACCTAAAGTCAGGCTATGGCAAATCGAAGTGGACCAGCATGACCGTGAAAAAAACCGCCTTCGTGACTCCCAATGGGCTGTACCAACTTAAAGTGCTGCATTTCGGTCTCTGTTCCGCTCCTGCTATGTTCCAACGTATGATGGACACTGTACTGGTTGGACTAAAGTGGCAGACGTGTCTAGTGTACCTAGACGACATTGTTGTGTTTTCCAGCACGTTCGATGAACATCTCGCCCGGCTACGTAGTGTCCTTACCGCAATACGCAAGGCCAACCTCACCATCAAGCCTGAAAAATGTTACTTTGGCGTCCAGGAACTCAAGTTTCTAGGCCACGTGGTCAGTTCCCAAGGAGTACAACCAGACCCAGAAAAACTAGCTGCCGTTGCCGAGTTTCCTCGTTCTAAAGACAAAAAGGCTGTTCAGCGGTTCCTGGGCCTCTTCGCTTACTACCGTCGTTTCGTTGAAGGCTTCTCAAGGATTGCTGAACAGCTCACGAGACTGACGCGACAAGATGTGCCCTTTGCGTGGACGGAAGAACAAGAGCAGGCCTTCACCGAATTGCGTAAACGCCTTCAATCCGCTCCAGTGCTGGCGCATTTTGATGACACCGCGGCAACTGAAATACACACCGACGCCAGCAACGTAGGACTCGGCGCCATTCTGGTTCAATGGCAAGATGGCGCAGAACGTGTAATTGCGTACGCGAGTCGTAGTCTGACAAAAGCAGAAGCTAATTATTCAACGACCAAAAAAGAATGCTTAGCAGTCGTGTGGGCCATCAGCAAGTTCCGACCCTACTTATACGGCCAGCCATTTCGAGCGATCAGTGATCACCACTCGCTCTGCTGGCTTGCCAATCTACGAGACCCGTCAGGTCGCCTCGCTCGTTGGAGCCTCCGCCTTCAGGAATATGACATAACTGTTGTCTACAGATCCGGCCATAAGCATAGCGACGCTGACTGCTTGTCACGTTCTCCTATTCGCTTCACATCCTCCGACTTAGTGCTAGATTTGCCGTTTCTTGGTGTCGTCGACGTCATGCGCATGGCTGACTATCAACGCGCAGACTCTGAGCTGCTTCCAGTCATCCGATATCTCGAGGGAGCTGACATTGTTGTCCCACGCCCACTTTCACGAGGATTGACGTCGTACTGCCTGCGAAACGATGTCCTGTACAAGAAAAATTTCGAGAACAGCCAGGAAACGTTCTTTCTCGTCGTTCCGACGGCACTGCGCGACGACGTTTTACAGGCGTGTCACGACGATCCCTGTGCCGGCCACTTAGGCTTCGCGAGGACATTAGCGCGCATACGGCAAAAATACTATTGGCCACACCTATTTTCGTCGGTTCAGCGCTATGTGCGAACGTGCCGTGACTGTCAGAGGCGTAAAGTTCCACCCGTCAAGCCTGCCGTGCCGGCCTCCTTCAGCCTTTGGATCCGCCTCCGGCGCCGTTCCAGCAAGTGGGAATGGACCTTCTTGGGCCGTTCCCCACGTCATTCTTGCAAAATAAGTGGATAATCGTGGCAACTGACTATTTAATTCGCTATGCGGAAACGAAAGCTGTGCCGCGGGGAACTGCTGCTGAAGTCGCCAGCTTCTTCGTCCACAATATCGTGCTTCGCCACGGTGCACCCACTGTACTCATTACTGACCGTGGTGCAGCGTTTACAGCGGAGTTTTTGCAACAAGTCGTCACACTGACGCACACCGACCACCGAAAGACCACAGCCTATCATCCCCAAACTAACGGCTTAACAGAGCGCCTAAACAGAACATTAGCCGACATACTCTCCATGTACATTGATGTGGAACACAAAACATGGGATGAGATTTTGCCGTATAGGCGCCCAAATCTTTAACTGGCGTGCGGGAGCGGCGACTTTTCCGGGCGTCAGCGCCGTATGACGGGGCGAGGCTGGAAACAGCCTAGCCGACGATGGGCCCAGCTGAGCGCGCTTTGCCCGCATGCGCTTAGCCTCAGACTGTTTCCAGTCTCGCCCCGTCAAACGGCGCTGACGCACGGAAAAGTCGTCGCTCCCGCACGCCAGTTAAAGATTTGGGCGCCTGTACGTCACGTTTGCGTACAATACCGCTGTGCAGGAGACCACCGAGTTTACACCATTCGAGCTTGTTCACGGATGTCGCGTTACAACCCCGTTAGACGCCATGCTCCCGGTAGACCACGGAACCACAAGGAATGACACCACTGAAGATTTCGTCGAGAAAGCCGAGGAAGCTCGCCAGCTTGCTCGGAATCGCATCCGCACCCAGCAGAATACCGACGCCTACCGTTACAACCGGACCCGACGGAATGTCCAGTACTTACCAGGCGACCGGGTGTGGGTGTGGACACCTATCCGACACCGTGGGCTCTCAGAGAAATTGTTGCGCCGCTATTTCGGCCCCTATGAAGTTGTACGCCGCCTCAGTGATGTGAACTACGAGGTGGTGCCTCAAAGCTCTGATCCTGGTTCGAATCGACGCCGTCCCCGTGCTGAAGTCGTGCACGTAGCACGGATGAAGCCGTACTACGTACGCGAGGGCTAAGCAACCCTCACAAACCGCTTCAGCATTGTGTACATTCCTGTATGTTTTTTTTTTTTGTCTTTTCATGTTGGCACTCTTGCGCATAGTGCGCGCCCGCTGCCTTTGAAGCGGCCGGGCCGGTCGCTTTTGAGAGGGGAGCAATGACGCGGAATAGGTTTGAACGTGATGACACGGGACCCTTAAGGCGAGAACGACGAAGTTCGTGGTTGCGCGCGCGCTCTCCGAGGACCAGCCATCGCTAAAGGCGGACGTTTTTTCTCAATCTGTCGGTGGTAAACTGTTTCAGTTGCAATAGCTGGGTGACAATATAGCTGGCAGATAATATGGCGGTAAACATTGATAGGAGTGGTAGGAGTGTTCGATCACCTTGCAAACTATTCGATCCTTTCCAAAGGCAGATTTATTACATTAATTTAGTGAAGCCAGAAATTACACCATGTTAAATGGACGGTTGCAAGGTTCATTTCTTTTATTGCGATAGATATGGACACTCTAGACACATTTGTGCCGTTGCCGTGATGTTCCTATAAATTCCAAGGGCGATAACACCGTCGCCGCGCGTCGTATGCTGTATGTTCGAGTGAAATCGCGCACGGAAAACAGAGGATTGCGGCTCCATCTGGCGTCCGCGAAGGAAGTGGAGAGCAAACACGCAGTCTTCCATCGCGCGAAAGGCCGTGGGAGGGTGGGAGAGATGGAGCGGGGCGGCGTTGTGCTCCGGCAGCAATTGCGCATTTCGCGACCGGGCGCAAGAACTGACGATCGCGGCTTGAGCTCCACCACTGGAAAAGCTCGCGCCACCATCGGCGTGACGTGCTATTAGGCATCACGTGGACATGGCGGCCGCGTCGGCTGCTTCGGGAGCGCCGAAGCGAGCTGAAAACGAGAGTTTAAATTCCCTCGTACGCTGCGGTCCTCATTTAGTGGCGATATTTTACCGTTTCGAGTGTCTCCTTTACAACGATTGAAAGCACAACAATAGGTAGTGGCTGCCTTTGAAGGTGCGCCACATGATAGGCTACTGCTCGGTGCCGCAGTGCCGGACGTACGCAACGGAACCCGGTGTCAGCCTTATTCATGCGTAGCCGCAGGACAAGAAGCTGCGTGAAGCTTGGCTCGCGAGACATAAAACCGGCAGGCAGTCATCGGCTACAACTCAGGTATGCAGCGCGAGGAAGATTTCTGCTACGGCGCCGGGACTGCGATGTTCGGAAAACGCGCACTGAGACGCTCACTCGAGTCCGCTGCCCGACTAATGTCATGACGGTTTGGTCTATGAACTTGAGAGTGATCTAAAGAAAGGAAGGGACGCTTGTCGATGCTATAGATACTGGCAAGTTCACTGGAGTGGAAAGGGAGCGGTACGAAGCACATTAAAAAAAAGCATGGCATATGGTCATGTTTGTGTTATGAATTAATGCACTGGATTACAAAAAAAGAAGCGGGAAATCGCACGCTGAGAACACCGATAAACATACAGTTCGACGCAACTCGAGAAATAATATTGAAACGTCCAAGAATTTAGAAATAAAAGATTGAATCGTCGCGACGGCACATCACAGTCCCCGTAGGCATCGAAGTCTCTACAATGAAATGATTTTTGAACAGCTCTGATAGCGCCCACGCAACAATGATTGCTTGTATACTGTCAAATGATCATATTCTGCGGCCTAAAGCTCATGGCACGGTGCGAAAACGCGCACGCGGCGAAAGCGAAACAGTGCGCGGACAAGCATGCAGACGCGCAGTCGGTCGCTGCGAACCTGTGCGATCGCTGCATTGAGGCTTCAGTCTATTACGCTCCATTTAGTTATGCAAACACTATAAGGATATATTTCACATAGTTTGCTCTCAGCGTTTGCCTACCTTTCACGCAAGAAGCCGGTTCGAGAGACTGCATCGCGGCGACCGCGCGCATAGGCGTTCACTGTACGTATTCGGTAAAGAGATCGCGCCTGTAAACGATTCTGCGCTTTCAATTTGCCCAATATTATTATTTAGACGGTACAAACTTCTCTCGTTTCCAAAGTACTCACAGACATGTCCGGGAGAGCTCCCGCGTGATGTTTTCAGTGAGCGCTGACAGCAAAACCTATGGGGAACGCGCCGCGTGATCCCTCACACTACACCAGCGAGGCGCTTCCGATAGATGGCGACTCCGTAACTCCTTGCCGCCAATATGGAGGTTCGAGTGTCTCCTTTACAACGTTTCAAAGCACTGCAATAGGTAGTGGCTGCTTTTGAAGGCGCGCAACATGGTAGGCTACTGCTCGGTGCCGCAATGCCGGATGTACGCAACGGAGCCCGGAGTCAGCCTTATTCACACGTAGCCGCAGGACAAGCTGCGTGAAGCTTGGCTCGCGGAGCATAATACCGGCAAACATCGGCTGCAACTCGGGTATGCAGCAAGCACAGACGCGAGGAAGATGTCTGCTACGGCGCCAGGTCTGCGATCTTAGGAAAACGCGCACTGATACGCTCGCCCGAGTCCGCTGCCCGACTAATGTCATGACGGTTTGGTCTATGAACTTGTCGATGCTATTGATACTGGCAAGTTCACTGGAGTGGAAAGGGAGCGGTAAGAAGGACATTATAAAAAGTACGACATATGGTCATGTTTATGTTATAAATTAATGCACTGCATTACAAAAAAGGAGCAGCGGGAAATCGCACGCTGAGAACACCGATGAACATACAGTGCGACGCAACTCGACAAATAATATTAAAAGGTCAAAGAATTTAGAAAAAAAAAGATTGAATCGTCGCGACGGCACATCAAGCGTCGAATTCTCTAAAATAAGATTATTTTTGAACAGCTCTGACAGCACCCACGCAACAATGGTTGCTTGTATACTGTCAAATGCCCATAGTCTGCGGCCTAACGCTAATGGCACGGTGCGAAAACGCGCACGCGGCGGAAGCGAAACAGTACGTGGACACGCATGCAGACGCGCAGTCGGTCGCTGCGAATCTGTGCGATCGCTGCATCGAGGCTTCGTTCTATCACGCTCCATTTAGTTATACAAACACATTAAGAACATATTTCACATAGTTTGCTCTCAGCGTTTACCTACCTTTCACGCAAAAAGCCGGTTCGGGAGACTCCATCGTGGCGACCACGCGCAGTGGCGTTCACTGCACGTTTTCGGTAAAGAGGTAGCGTCTGTAAACTTTTGTGTGCTTTCAGTTTACCCAAGGTTATTACTAAGACAGTAAAGAACTTCTCTTGTTTCGAAAGTACTTACAGAAATGTCCTGGAGAGCTTGCGCGGGGTGTTTCCAGTGAGTGCTGACAGCGAAACCTATGAGGAGCGCGCTGCGTGATCACTCATACTACGTCAGCGAGGCGCTTCCGACAGATGGCGACTCCGTAACTCCTCGCCGCCAATCTTGACAGGGATCTACAGACGGCTCATACCTTTGTGCGCGCTATGTTTTCGCCGCTCTTGCGTTGAAGCGATATCCGCAGGTATGTCGCAATCCGCCTCTTTCATTTTCCTGTGCTGCCTTCTGCCGCACGCCGCTGAAAATGTTTTGGAAGGGTACCGGGGCTTTCGCCGGTTGATTTGTGTACCGGCGCCCACGTTGAGTACACGTCGGTTGTGCGTTTCGTGGATCGCGAATCATTATTAATGGCTTCTTCGGAACAGCATGTCGTTCTTGAAGCCATATGTAGCACTCAATGACTACTGGGTGAGCAGGCCTGACTGCGCTGTTCTGCAAACAGGGCAGCCGATAAAGGCACGCTGAGTTCCGTTTGGCGGCACGGCTGCCTTGGAAATTGTCACTGATTTCTGCACTTGGACATCACTTTTTGTATTCTTTTTACATATCATAGGCGTTTCGCATATTCAAAAAGCCTTCGAGCGCAGCCTTCTGCGTCTGATTTATTAAAGCAGTGCACTTGTTTACATCGACATCTACAGCCGCAGGTCGTTGTTATCGTCAAATATTGTGGAAAAGGTCCATCGCTGATATGAAATAGTGTCAAAATGTAGCAAAACATGCATATCTGCGCATATGTGCCATGCTGTTACACCCCGAGACGAGTCAATATGAGCGGCCGAACCACTTAAATAACGGCAACTGTGATCCAGATACATATATTACGAGCTGTTAACTCATTCTCGCTTTTCTTTAACTCCATCATACTTACATCTTTAACGTGCCATAGAGGATTATTAGAGAAAACTGTGCTCACATAAGGGCTCATTTGTAGGCCATGTTGTTCTCTCAAGAAAACGCGCGGATGCCATCGCTCGCACAGCGTTGGTATAAATGAGCGAGACAGTTGTTTATGCTGCTGCATAGCGAATACACCATCTCTTGTTTGCAGCTTGACGCAGAGGCAAACAGTGCATCTCTGAAATTGAGAAATGTGTCGGCAAAGCAGCACTTACAGGCCCACCCATACACGTGCGAATGCGGGCAACAGCCTACAGGTACGGTGACGTACAGATGTTGGCACAGCGCTGTGTCGCCGCTTATTGTGTTCGCACCATGCAAAGTTAAGTGTAGCTGATTTCAAATCGCTAAGACCAGAATTGAACTATAAAAGCAGTTCAGTTCGACCTAACTGCTTACATTTCAGTTCAGGTACGCCGGTAGCGAGTGCATGAACTCGACGGCGCCAGGTTAACCTTCGTTGAACAGGATCGACATTGGCTCAAACTTCGTGGGCACGGCTTGAGAGGGTTAAAGCTTGAGCATTTCAACTTGGTAGGCGTGTAAGGACATGGACGGGCGCCAGTGTAGGCGTGCTTGACTCATTCTGAGCACGATTCATTACATATACAAGCGAAGACGCTGTCGCTATTGTGTTGTCGGTATTCGCTATTCTGTTGTGTTGTGCTCGAGATGCACAGTGTAACGACAGAAACTTGCTAACGTTGTCTTTATGCTATAGGGCATCGATGGTGGGAACGGCAGTTTACTATACGAAAGCTATTCGAATAATATTCGGTTCGATTTGCTTTTACTCTATTTGATCCGGTCTCAAAAACGACTATTCGCACACCACTAATAAAATTCCTATTTACTATTGTATTACTCCAAAACCGATTACTACTGCAATCAGACAGAAGTGCAAAATCCAGAAATTGTACCAAGGAAACGTCGACTCATCTGCCTTTTATAGTTGGCCGAAGTCAAAGTTACCGCGAGTCTCTTTAATTCCGCATAAATTGTTATTCGCACGTATGTATAGTACTAGTACAACTGCAGTGGCGCGCCCAGTGGGCAGCGCCGAGGTCACAACTTGGCCATCTGTGCGACGTCTCGGATGGCTGACCGTGGTTCGTCCTTGTGGAAGAGGAAGTATCCCTGCACCAGCGCCATGCTCAGGGGCGTCTCGCCGAACTCTTGCCGCACGGCCTGGACAAAGGCGCCGGCATCGGCCTCCCCTTCCTGCGGGTAGAAGCGACGGAACAGCGCCGCCAATTGGTGGTCACTCGCAGGACCCACGAACTCGCGCACGTCCACGCGACCGGGACGGATCAGGGCGGGGTCCAACCTACGAAACAGAAGTACATGTAATGAACAGACTAAAAAAATTTGGACGACACTTAAGCTTCGCCTTTAAGAGTGGAATGCGATAGCATTCAAAGGTCCCCAACTGTGTCTCACGCCACCCGGCAACTGCAGTGTATGAACCGTGATGTTTACCGGGAAACGCTCAAGGCGAATGCTATGCATGAAGGTGGGCTTTCTGGTCGAAACGCAGCCTCTTGCATGGGCCGCGACGGATGGATCGATGGATGTTATGAGCGTCCCCTTTGGAACGGCGCGGTGGGTTGCGACACCAAGCTCTTGCTATTATACTGCCTAATGTCCTACCTAGGTTAAACAAGAAAAAAAACACTATCGACTCCCACAACCAATTTTTCTGATCCCTTATTGCAAACTTTGCTTTTGCACGTCTCCGTTTTTTGTCGTTTCCCTACTTTTCTTCCACGAATCCTCCAATCGCCTCTTACTAATCCCTATTGCAGACATGTTTAGTTTTTTACTGCTCTCGCTGAACCCAAGGGCTTCAAGGAGGCCATCGGTGCCTAAATCGTCTGCTGGGAAGACGTATTCACATTCTAATAAAACATGCTCCATAGTTTCCCTAGCTTTACCGCAGCAAGCACATGCTTCTTCTTCCTTCTTATATCTCGCTTTATAGGTGCGTGTTCTAAGGCATCCCGATCTCGCTTTGAAAAGTAATGAACTTCCCTTTGAGTTATCATAATTTGTTTCTTTTTTCGTTTTTTCCTCTTAAGTAGTCACTCAAGGCAGGTTTCTTTTCCACTGCCGCCACCCATGAGATTATTCCAGCCTCTCTGACTTTCCGCTTGACGTTCTTTGTTGCCCGCCCTATAGGCCGCATACTTGCTGGTAAGCTTCCTAGTTCTTTTCCTCCACTGTGAATCAATGTTTTTTCTGTACAAATATCCGAACACTCCGCCTGCCCATTTACTTTCTTCCATGTTCCTCAGTCATTCTTCATACTCAATTTTACTGCGAGCTTCCTTCCCTTCAAAACTAGTCCAGCCCATATCACCCTGCACAGCTTTTGTAGTCATTTGTAGTCCTCCTGTGAGTGCCCAATGCGAGGCAGCCCACTGATTTTTGGTTACCATTGTGTCCTGATAATACCCCTGATTTAAAGCAAACAATCGCATTTCCAAAAGGAAGTCCTGGAACGATTATAACTTTCCACATACCTGAGCACCTCGTGCCTATTGTATCCCCATAGCGCTCTGTGCTTCATTATGGCTGCATTTCTCTTCCACTTCACTGTTACTGTTTTTTCCTGTGTTAACATATATCTATTGCCTTTGTTTCTCCATATACCAAGGTATTTATATTCTGTTACCCGAGGTATTTCCTGGCCCTGCATTGCCACTGTCTGTTCACTGTTTTCATTGAATACCATAACACCTGATTTTCTAACACGAAATTTCAAACCTATATTGCTGCCTTCCTGTCCACAGATATTAGCCAGAAGTTGCAAGTCACTTTGCTTGTTAGCTAGCAACACAATGTCGTCTGCATAGAATGAACCTGGAAGCTGCAGCTCTACTACTGTACCCGCCTGTTTGTGTGAGAAATTAAACCCGATATAACTTCCTTCTAGCGCCCTCACCATGTACATCATAAACAGCAGTGGCGATAAAGGGCACCCCTGCCTCAGTCCCTTGTTGATATCAATTTTCTCCTTGCTCCTCATCCCTTCCAATTCAACGCAAACGGTATTTCTTAGGTAAATCTCTCTCAAAACCTGCAGACAATCGTCACCGAGCCTGGCAAGATAAGAATTCATGACCAATAGTCATCGTCTAGAATCTGTGCAACAATATGTTTACCCAGACAAATGACTCGCAAGGGACTGATTATGAGAGAGAAATTCACAGAATAGAAATGGGATGGAGCGCATACGGTAGACACTATACAAAGTCATGACCAGCAGCTTGCCAATATCCATGAAAAGTGTATTATCATTGCATTCTAACATCTCGGGCAGAATCTTGGAGGTTAACAAAATATTACGGCAGAAACCATTTTCGATGATGCTCTAAGTCAATGCAAAGCATTTCTCCCCGCATGTGGTTCAAAGTCCAAACGAACTCACGTGCGCCCGGGGAAACGCTCACTCGAGGACCGCCACATGCGCGGGCCGCGACACCCTGACGACGTACGATCAGTAACAGAGGTGGTTGCAGACAGTACACACCACACCACATTCGTCTTCGACAGAGTGCTTTTGAAAGTATGTATCTGCTTTCCATCAGTGGCAGTCCTCCAATCAACGCAGTTTGGTTTCAACTGGTGCAGCGGCCATTCGATTAGGGCGCCACTGTTCTTCGGTCGCATGTCGCTTTTCTTGTTGCCCACACTCTATAGTCACACATGTCTCGTCAGCTCATCGCTTCGGTACGTATACTTCTGTAGTGCGTGCAGTGCCTTAGCACTCTTACGCTCCTTTTCCACGTGATATTTTCAAGGATTTATTATTGTATGTGGCAGTAAAGGCCTTTGTGCAACAAAGCGCAACTGGCACAACCGAGCCACGTCTATTTGTCGCGCGTACACCAGCATCGACGAGTACAGCAAGAAGAGGAGGCGTGAAGCCGTTGGCGGTGTGCGAGCGAGTGCGTGCGTGGGAGAGTATGTGTGTGCGCGTTGAGCAAGGAGACTTGAGGGAATAGCGGCCAGCGAGCAGACACATGAGGTTGCGCGCATCGGCAACAGGCTTTGTGACCTTGGGCGGCCTTGCATTTGGTTTTGACTCCGACTAGGCAAAGAAATGCTTCGTATTAAAAAGCTTGAGAGGTAGCTAAAGAATACGCAATGAGCAACTGAAAGACAAAGGATATGTGTAGCCTTAAGGTACAGGAAGACAGCGGTGTGGATAAAAGAGCAACCAGGAGTAGCCGATATTCTAGTTGACATTAGGAGGGGAAAATCAGCAGAGCCTGTGTCACAATAAATCTCAACAATAATGCAATTAGCAATAAAGCAATGAAGTGATACAATGTGTTGGCACTGCCAACACACGTCAAGTTTTACACATTCTACTGAAGTTGGCCCCACCACTCAGGCTTTGATGACGATTTATTGGCATCCCCTTTGAAATGAGGCGCTGACACCCAGCCTCCTTGAGCTAATCAGGTACATGCTTTTCATTCTAGCAGTTTTCTACACATCTCCTTAATCTTTTTTCTCTTCAAAACATCTCTACCTACCTTGTACCGCTGCCTATATGCATCCAGAGAAAATACGGGGAATGCGGGAGATGGAAATTCAAGACGATGAGCAAAACGTGAACAAGGTGAATGCAGGAGCCAACGTTTCGACAAGTGGACTTGTCTTCTTCAAGGCGACGTATGCTTTCCTCGCCACAGTATATATAGGTGGGGTAGAGGTATATAGTGTGAGGATGCGCGACTCTCGCGCGTCCCCTGATATCTTGTTTTCCCCCATCTAATGCAATCCCGATTCGCCGCGTGGCCTGCGTGACGCCCGCGGCGGTCAATGTGGTTGAAGCGCAGTGCGAGAGATGGCGCGAGTGTTGCGCTGCTAACACCGCCGACAGGCGGGCTTACTTGGGCGCCGAGAGACAAGGCGCTACCTCTTTCCTGGCGGATCGGCGAACAGCGTGGACGTCCCGCGCGCGCGCCGACCCATGCTTCTGCGAGACCGCCTCGCGTGGCCGCCTTGGAACGCGCCACCGTTAGCGTGACCGTACGCACTAACGACCAGGCATTGGGATCCAGCATGGGGCGAACATATTCGCTCGCTATCCGGTCGCGGTGAGTCAGACTTCTAGATTTGTCGCGCGCCCATCAGCATGTTTTGTGGATAGCAACTCGGCTAGCAGGCATTGATCTATGAAAAGTGCAATAAATGCCCTTGTGACTGTTTGCACTACTGTGTTGTCGTTCCTTTGTCCCAAGAGCGGGTGTGAGAACCCTACAATAGTAGAAACCCCACCTATATATATTGTGGCGAGGAAAGCATACGTCGCCTTGAAGAAGACAAGTCCACTTGTCGAAACATTGGCTCCTGCATTCACCTTGTTCACGTTTTGCTTATTGCCTATATGCATGTAACGGATCCAGTCGTATCAATCTCTTCCTTGCTTTTTTTTTCCACCGGTACTCTAAATGTCCCTTGCTCATCTTGACTGCTGACCGGTTCATGTTTCTACGCACTTCTGGAAGACGTACATTACCTACAGGTCTCACTGGGTAAATTTCTTCACATTTCATTAGGAAGTGCTGAGTGGTTTCTCGATTTTTGCTACAACATACACATGCTTCATCTTGTTGCAAATATTTGCTCCGGTATGTTTTTTCTCCTCAGGTAACCAGGTCGAGCCTCAAATAGCAAGGCACTGCCCTTTGTGTTATCGTACAGATCTTCCGTTCTAATTCCTTCCTTCCCATTCATGTGAATCTCTATGTTCTTTTTTGTTTCGATTATTCGCATCCAATTCACTGTCTCTTTCTCTCAATTTTTTTTTCTGACTAACCCCCTTTGTACACTAACAAAAACCCTATACTTGATTGCCAACTTTCTTGACCTCTTCCTCCAGTTTGTATCCACGCTTTTCGGCTACAGATTCTTGTGCACTTCGCCTCCCATTTATTTCGGTCCTTGTTCCTGAGCAATTCTTCAAAACTGATTTTGCTCTGCGCTTCTCTGACTCCAGAAGAAGCCCAATCCATGTCACCCTGCATTGCCACGTTTGTGGTTTTACCATGGGCTCCCAAAGTCAACCAGCCTACCGATCTTTGGTTAACGTCCAACTCTGACAAGATATCTGATTTTAAGCATAGAATGGCTTAGCGAACATTAGCATTGGCACCATTACTCTTTTCCAGAGTCCATGCATTATCTCGTATTTATTGTGACCCTAAAGTACTCTGTGTTTCACTACTGCTGCATTCCGCTTTTCCTTTCACAGCAAAGCTGGTAGCCTCTAGTTGGTTGGCATTTTTCGTGCTGCTTCCGTCAGCAAAAATGTGGGCCAATCTCGGCAGCAGTGCAAGGTCAGGAGCAGTGGCTCATACCCCTGTAAGCATTCAGCAAAGTGAAGCAAACAGTGCATACATTCTTTGGAACCACGCATACAACATATAGAAGAGCACGTTTCAATAAAGAACAAGCATAAAACAATCATCCAAACCACATAACTTATAAGCCGCTTCTGTGAGCAATGTAAAGCATGCAGCGCTCCTCGGTAAAGATTACTGTTGCGCAAGCTGCCAAGCCGACAACTTGCAGCATAGGGAGTGGCATCCCTAGGCTTTTGTATATAAAAGAACCAGCCCAGCAACTTATTTCAATGTTGCTGCAACACCACTATGGGCGGCGGCGTGCTGTCAAAATTTCCATTACTCCCATTTTACCATTACTCTAAATTACCGTTACTATACCATTACTTTAAAGCAATAAAGCATTGCATAACCCCCTCAGTAGTTGTAGTGGCGGTTTTTTACAGCTTCGCTGGGCATCCACTTTCGCAAGCCTGGGATGGCGACTCGATGTTTGTTTTCAGATTATCTTGGTGAGTGCTTTAGCAAGTCTTGCCTTCATATTTTGTTTACACCCAGGTGTTTATATTGCTTAGCTATGGGTATGACTTGCTGTTGAATTAATACCATGTAATTACTAGTATCTTCATTAAATATCATAATTCTCGATAGGCTACTTATCAAGAGGTGGTACCAGTACAGTTGAAACTGTTAGGTCACACATGTCCTTCAAGTGATTAATAATTTAGCACACTGAAATTTTGACATATGTCAAATGCATCTTTGCAGGGTGCAATCAAACATCAGATGGTATGCTGGTTCAAAATCAAGCCTTTCTTAAGAGTCCTTTGAAGCACATACCAAAACATTAATGCAACTTTACAACTTATGAAGCAATGCTCTATAGTTTCGGGTACACCGCAAAGGCAACAGTAGATACAAAATATGCCGTTTTTGTGCTACCAAGTTTTCACAGGTAGTGTTTCACCGTGTAAGTTAAAGAAAAATGTTTTTGAACATGGGTATAAAGGCATCTTGCAGACTCGCTGAAGTATGTCATGCCCTGGCAGATAAGAAAATGTAGAATGGTAAAGGGGAGGTGGCAAAATTATTGATACTAAATTTGTTTCGACACTGTGTAGAAATATTCAGTAGAAAAACTCAACCAAGAGGAATTGCACAGCAATACATGAAACCCCACAAACAAGGATGCTCGGAATATTGACATCAAACTACCAAGTTGGGTAAAGCATTCCCTAAATTAACTTGTATGAAATATCGTAGTAGTGGATGTGAAATATCACAAAAAAGAAGAAACAAACAGTTTGTCACACTAATAGATGCACCAGACCAAGTCCGCCAGCGTACATGGGTCTAAAGATATCTTGCAGATCAATCTATAGCCTATGAGGCTGATCTATCGCGCAATGACAGTGCTGGGCAATTAGTGCAAGGCTTTGTGCTCCACACAGACTGAGAGCAGTGGCATCTGTGCATGTATTTCGGAAGCTATGTCAAGCAATACTATAGTGGACGAGGATTACATTATGTGTTGTGGGATTCTCACACCCATGCTCTTGGGACAAAAAAAAACGACAACACAGTAGTGCAAACAATCACAAGGGCATTTATTGCACCTTTTATAGATCAATGCCTGCTAGCCGAGTTCCCATCCACAATACATGCCGATGGGCACGCGACAATCTAGAAGTCTGACTCACCGCGACCGGATAACGAGCGAATATGTTCGCCCCATGCTGGATCTTAACGTCTGGTCGTTCGCGTGTACGGTCACGCGAACGGTGGCGCGTTCGAAGGCGGCCACGCGAGACCGTCTCGCAGAAGCATTGATCGGCGCACGCGCGGGACGTCCGCCGCGCTCGCCGCCCAAGAGAGCCGCTTATCTTGCCCGCACCCCCAAGTAACCCTGCAGTGAGGCGGCGCTAGCAGCGCAACACTCGCGCCATCTCTCGCACTGCGCCTCAACCACTCCGACCACCACGGGCGCCAGGCCACGCGGCGAAGCCGCACTGCAGAAGACAGGAGCTATGCGGGAAAACCAGATATCAGGGGACGCGTGAGAGTCACGCATCCCCACATCCCTCCAACCTTAAATCACTACATATTCCGGCGAAACATGTCACTCGATCTAACATCAACGCGTGCTTCGCGAACAAGGTAGTACATGCAACAGTGGCCGCGCCGAAGAAATGTCCACACACTGTCCATAGCATGCGAGCCGACATTGTCCCTGGGTACACCGCTGGCATCCGCCGGTCACAGCAGCAGCTTTGCAGACTCGACGGCACAATTCCAGGCCAGGACTCCGCAAACGACGACGCAGTAGTCGTTACGAGCAAGCGTCGCTCGCGCCGACGCGCCCTGCTGGCAAGAGCCGCCGTAGCTGTCGGTGACCGCCGGTTCTTGTCCGCCGCCGAGGGTTGTGAGCTGGATACAGGAGGCCACCGAAGTCGCTGCGCCGCACCGGCCACAGCATCACCATTGCCCGGGGTGGCTCGATCCTAGCCCGGGGCGGCAGCGCAGACGATGTGCAGGTGACAGCAAACCAGGCGTGACTCCACTCACGCTGCGTACACGCAACACACTCGGCAAACACTAATGTAGTGCAAGGGAGAGGAAGTCTGCATGCGCATCGCCCACGTGGTACGATGTTCAGCTTGGCTAGCAAAAGATCGGGCAGTGTTAGATATGGCGCCGTTTCCTGAGGCTACTTCGAGTTCCCCAGACCACATCAAATCGCAGCACAGCTAATTGAGGAATGCAGAAGCAGGAAAGCACATTCCAGAGGAGCACCAGACAAGTGCAAACAAGTTCACGTGCCGACAAGTTCGTTCGCCGCCAGGATTAGAAAGGGACCTCGGACAAGGGAGCCCAATCATCCCCCTTCGCCTTTGAAGAAGACATTTGCAACCGCTGCGCGGCCGTAGCACGGGGAGCAGGTGGGTCCTAGGACAATGGAGCATGAGCACCCCCCTCCCCTTCTCCTCCTTGGAAGAAGCGCATTGTTAGTCTGCGAGGCAAGATCGCAGGGGGATCAAGTGATCAAGAGAGGAGGACCAGGCGCCGACTCTCTTCGCCGGGTATGACACCATCGCACGGGCGCCTACCATTGGCTGAAAATGGCGTCATCTGAGCGGACTCTCCCATTGGCCAAACATGACGCGACTTCCAGTGCTCGAAGGGTTTATAAGAAGCATTCCAGAGAGACCAGAGCATTCCCTGATTCCCTGATTCACCTCTCTCGAACTTCTTGCCGCGGGTCGCAGCGTCCGAGTTGCTGCCGGCCCGTAATGACTGTACGACTGTTACATGACTCTCACCTCTCTGTATATAACGTAGAATAAACCCTCCCAAGTTTGGGTTTTCATCCCGGAGTCCGTCCTTCAACCCCTACAGCAGCTACTCAGATGCTAAGTTCATGTGAACGAAGCTCGCTTCGTTGAGTCGAACGAGTAATTTCAATTCGTGCGAGGCTATCTAGAATGAGGGAAGCAAAGTACACCTCAACGCCACGGCCCACCAGGTTGTGTCCCTCCACGTGCGACAGGCAGCTTCGTAAAGCTTTAGGCCTAAAGCGTCGCTACCCTGACAACAACTGGCATCCAAAAACAACACCCAAAATGGGCGCAATACAGGCAGCCGCGAGGAGACGTCAGCTCTGCTAGGTGGTCCTACCCTGTTCGATGCACACAGCATCCGAGTTCACGGCGCACCGTCCCAGACGGTGTCGGAGCGCCCGGTGCCAAGCCGCAATACCAGTCAGCCCGTAGTGGCACCCGTGGCCCGCGGCCACCCGGCTCCCTGAGCCGCGACTTCATCAGTCAAAGAGATAGAAGCTATTTACATAAGAAATTCGGACCACCCACGAGGCTTCCGTACTCACTCGCTTCAGGCTTGCCACTGCTCCGCGGGCGCTAAGCCTCGCTTTCCCAGGATGCAGACCACGTGGCTCACGTACCAACGAATGCCATTAAAAAAACACTTGCGAAAGGCTTAGCATGTTGACATCCACAAAACTATCCACAAAACATGCCGATGGGCGCGCGACAAATCTAGAAGTCCGACTCACCACGACCGGATAACGAGCGAATATGTTCGCCCCATGCTTGATCCCAACGCCTGGTCGTTTGCGCGTACGGTCACGCGAACGGTGGCGCGTTCGAAGGAGGCCACGCGAGACGGTCTCGCAGAAGCATGGATCGGTGCGCGCCCGGGACGTCCACGCTGCTCGCCGATCCGCCGCCAAAGTGAGCCCCTTATCTTTCCCGCACCCCCAAGTAACCCTGCCGTGAGGCGGCGCTAGCAGCGCAACACTCGCGCCATCTCTCGCACTGCCCCTCAACCACTCCGACCACCGCGGGCGCCAGGTCACGCGGCGAAGCCGCACTGCAGAAGATAAGAGCTATGCGGGAAAACAAGATATCAGGGGACGCGTGAGAGTCACGCATCCCCACAGTGCACCACACAGAAATTGTTCTTGACAAGATGGCAGCACGTTTGCGTGCAATTCTCCATTATGATTTTCGTGAAAACAGCGTCGGCGGCAAAGAGAAGGAGCACATGACAATGATGATGATGATGATGATAAGCCGCAAACATGGCACATACCTAAATATAGAATACGCCAAGAATAAGGTGGTTGGTGGAAGTGAACAGCGATGTCAAAGTGACAACACCATGTCGTTTACACAGTGCTTCACTATATACACAGGTGCCAAACGACCAAAATGGTAGTACTGCAAATATACAGACACAACAAGATCACTGTAATCTCGTAGGTGGCACTTTGCCATTTTGCTCATGATATCAGTTTTAGTAGAAGTTTATTGGCCTCAGGGTCTATTTGAATGTCCCAGGAGAGACATTCGAAACTAGTCATCTAAAAAGCATGAAGCATTTAACTTAGCAACTGCTTCATTACCAGCAGCCTAAACATTGATGTACATAGAAAACTTAATTTTCGCAAATTGTGTAAGGAGACTTCAAATTTGAAGGTAAAATTCTATGCTGGAGCCATGTCAGGCAGATCAGTGTTTGGACGTTGTCCAACTGAACGGTGAAAACAAAGAAATGTGACTGTTTCGCAGAAAACAAGCAAAAATAAACTTGATTCACCAAGATTATCTTAACCAAATCTATTTAAAAAACAAATTGCCAAACCACCAAGAAAAATATAGCATAAGCCGTTGGCCAAACCGGTGCGAACAAAAGGTTCTACAAAGCTGTGCATTTTGACTACATAAACATAGCCTACTTAGGCAGGAGTCTGTCCATGTTGAAGTTAAAATTTCACAACATGCATTTACAAGTACATTGTGTACATCAAAAAGAAAAGAACCGAAGTTACCTAATCCACCCAATGTTTTCTGTACTATTATAACTACTTTTCAATTAATTATTTCTTTTTTAATGTTGGTGTTGTTTCTAACGTTTATTATTTTTATTTGTACATACTGCAGCCCGATCAGGCTATTGCAGGAAAGGCAGAGAAATGAAAATAGTAAGTAATACAGGCAATACGAACAATACAAACCAATATAAATCAAAACTATTCAATGGCCACCAAGAATAAGTTTAAAGGAAGAGAACGAGTAGAACCAGGCAAAGAATTCCAGTACTCGATTACACGGGGAAATAAACTGTATTCAAAAGTGTCCGTACGGGCAAAATAAGGTGCGATGTTTAGGTGATGGTGACTTCTAGTATTAGATGGTTTTGCAGGAGTTAGGTAGTTATCTGAAGATATACGGCAGGAAGAGTTAATAATGCAATGCAAAAACTTCCGTGATTCCGTGCGTCGGCGATCTGAGAGCGGTTGTAAGCCTAGGAATGAAAGCGCTGTATACGGTGAAAAATCCCTATCGTACCTATGGCATATGAAGCAGATCGCTTTCTCTTGGATGGCCTCAATCTGATTAATGTCGCACCGTTTGTGTGGATTCCAGATGGGAGAAGCATATTCTAGTACAGGCCGAATTAGTGATTTATACATCAGTAGTTTAGTATCCCTTGGGGCTGTGGTCAATGTGCGGCGCAGACAGCCTAACTTTTTCAGTGCTTTTGAGGTTGTTAAATCTATGTGCTTCGACCAAGACACACTGGGTGTGAAAACAAGACCAAAGTGTTTATATTCACTAACGCTCTAAATTGGAGTATTATTGACTTTGTAAGTAAAAGCGGAAGGCGTTGTTTCATTAGTGAAAGTCATAACAACAGTTTTACGAATGTTAATTGTCCTTTGCCAGGTATCGCACCAAGAGCTAAAATTAGAAAATAATTTTTGAAGCTGTAAATGGTCATCAAAGAAGGAAATTTTATGATATAATACACATTCATCAGCATAAAAATGTATATTTGAGGTTATGTGACGAGGCAAATCATTTATAAAGATCAAGAAAAGCAATTGACCCAGCACGAAACCTTGTGGCACTCCTGAAGGCACCTCTGTCACCCTGGAATGAGCTCTGTTAAAGGACACAAATTGAGATCGATCGGAATGAGAACTAGAAATCCAGCTGAGAATGCAGGGATTAAGGATGGCGTCAAGTTTATACATCAATTTCGAATGAATCACTGTATCAAATGCCTTTGAAAAGTCAATGAAGATTGCGTCAATTTGGTTGCCCCTGTCGAGGTTAACACAAATGTCATGTGTAAATTGACTTAGCTGTGTTAATGTGCTGAACTCATGTCTTAGCCGTGCTGGACATTAGTTGGTAATTTATGTGACTCAATAAGGTATTCCATAATGTGTTCGTAAATAATATGCTCTAACATTTTACACGAATGAGAGGTTATAGAAATTATTCTATAATTAGATAATAGGTGTTTGTCACTGGCCTTGAATAAAGGAAGAACCTGAGCCATTTTCCAGGATGAGGGAACTGTAGAGGATGCCAGGGACTTGCGAAATATGACAGTGAGGTAGCGACAGGTCCATAATGAGTACCGTACCAAAAACAAGTTCGGAATGCCATCTGGCCCTGCAGACTTCTTAATATCGAGTTTCAATATTAAGTTCAACACACCTTCTTCGGTAATGTTAATGTCATTGATGGGTACGTCACTCCGAGCAATGGTGTCTGGTTGGATGACGTTAAAAAATCAAAAAGAAAACCATGCCTACTTTGAAATATGTTTCTTCATGAGCCATACCCTTCACCCGCCCCCCACCCCCTCCCCTAACAAACAGCCCTATAACCACTGGGTTCTTGTGTGGTTCCCCATATGCGAGTGAATGCAATTTGAAGGAGCCAGCAAGCATAGAATGGTGGTCCTCACTAGGGGAGACTGCTGCTGTCACAATAAATGAGTTCTAAGATGAAGGAATCACTGAGACTGCTGTCCTTCCTTAATTCTACTTCTTATTATTATTGCAATCTGTTCACTCTGATTAGTTGCGAATGTGATGTGTACACCTTATCAAGTGCTCAGACAAATGACACAGAGTGTTATTTGTCATGCAAGCTTTTTGAAGCACAGACTTCATGCCACCTCCACATTCTGCAAAAACTGCGACGAAAACGCCACAGGAAACCAAAGCCACATTCGCCGGGAATGCGAGGGCCTTCCCCCACCCAGAGACCTTCTGCCAACTCCCTCAGAAACAACATAGGGGGCCCTAACACGGTCCCCAGAAGAAAAAGTACAAAAAGCAATCATTGCCTGGGTGGAAGAGGTCGCCGCAAACAAGTGGCATCTACAAAGCCCTGAAATTTCTCTTGAATAAAGTTGTTTCCTCCTCCTCCTCCCCACTCTAACCCCCTACTTCACACACACACGCACACACACAACGCAGGTAGTATTTGTGCGTCATTATAAGTTGCTTGCCACCAGCTCTTTTGTTTACAATAACTTTTTTGCTCAAACCTTTCTCAAATGAAAGCCGTGCACAAAAAAATAATTGCATAATTGTACAGCTAGGCCTCGCTCATTTTCACCGTGGCGTTGCTACACCAGTTCCAGCCAGCCACATTTGCAGCCTATAGCAATGCCTCTCCATTCTTAGGCAGCGCAAATACAAACAAAACACGAGACAGAATACAGGACAAGTGCTGGTCAACTGTCTAGCGCTTGTCCTGTATTCTTTCTCGTGTTAGGTTTGTATGTAATGGATAGGTATTCACTTGCCCACTTTTAAATCTTTCTGCAGCAATGCCTCTGTCGACGTATCCTAGCTAGCGAAAGGAGTAGGGAACGACTGTAGGAAGGGTTCATCGTGGCACTCAGCAGGCGCTTTCTGAGGAATTCTGCACCTACAAAACCCATTTCCCCTGTACGTCTCACGCTGCTATGAACACTTCTCCATCTGTTCTTGGAACCTATTTTCAGCATCATCTTTTATATTGATTTAGTACATACTGTAGACCAATAAAAGTCTAAGCAGGAGAAGAAATACAAACAGTCAATGCAGACATGAATCTTTTCAAAAATGAAAAAAAGGAAGAAATATGAATAAACCAAAATCCACCATAATACAAAAGAGGGACACAATTTCAGTACAATACAATTCACTCAGGAGGCATAAGAAACTATTTGGTAATACATGCCATTCAGCTATCATCTTTAGAAAAAAAGGAATATTTATATGCATTCATGCATGCATAAACGGGTTGTATATTATACATATGTTTGTGGTGGGATGCTCTCGTTGTATACTGTACTTGTCAAAGACATCCTCAGGTCGAATTCGCAGCTTATGAAGGTATATCGAACGAAGCATCATGAATCTCGACCTTCCTCCCTTTTGAATGTGATTGCAGATTTGGTAGTACCAACATAGCTGAACGAGAGCCATGACATTCATAACGATTGAATATTAATCCGGCGGATAATCTCTGAATGATTTCAAGTATCTTTTTTTCTCCGACGAATACCACCTACACTGTTTTCACGTACTCAAAAGCTGGTCTAATTGCTTTTCATGCCTTTAGTCGAAGTGAATTAGCTGAGTTTTTCAGTTTGAGTTTTAAGAAACTTGACTTCCTTCGTGCCGAACAACATACACGATGAACTTGCTTTGTCCATGTCGGACGTTAAGTTAAAAGGTGACACCTAAGTACTTGAAGTCTTCTACTATGTACGTAAAAGCTAGCTTGTTAATCTTATTAGAGATGCTTAAATGGAGAGTTTTATCAAAGTCTATAGACATTCCCGAATTTCAGACCATTATGCCAGTAATTGCAAATTATCATTAAGCATCGTGAGTGTACCGGGCCGCCACCAGATGGTGTAGAGTCGCAGGCACGAGACAGTAGGCAACGGTCTGTGGCAGAGAGGGAGACGAGACATTCATTTGAGGGATCGCCAGTCGTTTGGGCACAGCCACAAGTAAGAGCGGGGGTGAGAGAAAGTCTGGTGGCTTCTGCTCCTTGAATATACGACTCTGCCTAGGCACTACGGAGTAAGTTGCTTAGCGCGTATTGTATGCGCTTATCCCCTAGACATGCCGGCATTACGGAGTGCGGTCGAGTTTATTTACACTTTGCCGCTGGGTGCCCGCGCAGTGAGGCAGTGGGCATGGACGCCCCATTTGGTTACCGCTGCATCTGAATGGGCAAGGTTCTGACTGGTGTTGCATAAGTCGCGGGTCGCTTTTTTCGTTGCGACGATAAATTGGATTTTTTACAAGCAGTGCTCATGTAACCAGGGCAGTGCTCAGGGCACATGTAACCAGCAAATGGAGCCCTCAGGAGAGCACCTGAGGTTATAGTAAAGCAGGCGCGCAAGATCTCCGGGGCACCTAAGGGGTAGCCGGGGGATCAAAGCTGGAAACAGGGCGGCCCATGGGCTGGGGCCGCAGAGGCCAAAGCGTGCCAGGGGGTGTTCGAACAAAAAATTGGCTGTCCGCGATAGAATCCCACAACGGATCAGTATAAAATTCTTCCAGTGATTTTACTACATCTTCGAAATTGCTGATGATATTGCCCTGCTTATCTTTCAGTGCATACGTCATGGCTTGTCCTATGCCAAGATATCTTCTCACTGATTTCATGCTGCGTCGATTTTTTACTGCTTCCTCAGTCTTTCTCACATTACAATTTTGAATATCCCTTACTTTTTCCTTGATCAGTTTTGACAGTTCCACAAATTCTATCTGCTCTCTTGAATTGGACGCTTTCATTCTTTGTCATTTATTTATTAGGTCCTTCGTTACTTAGGAGAGCTTGACTACTAGTTGCCTTACCTCCCACTTCAATTGCTTCTTCTGAAGCCAGCCTAGTTAGTTTCCTTCCTTACTTCTAGGTCTTCATCTCCCTGTTCTAAGGCTGCATATTTGTTGGCAAGCGCCAGCCTGAACTGGTCTGCTTTTACCCTTGCTGCATCTAAGTTGGCCTGTTTCTTCTTGACTAATTTTACTCTTTCTTCATATTGAGGTGAATCCTAGACCTTACTAACCTATTATCATTCTACTTTACCTCACCTCACACTTGTACGTCCTGCACTATGCTGGGATTGGCAAAAAATATGAAATCTATTTAATTCCTTGTTTCTCCATTTGGGCTTTTCCAGGTCCACTTCCTGTTGCTATGCTTCCTGAAAATGTTTATTATTTGCAGCTTATTTCTTTCTGCAAATTCTACCAACATCTCTCCTCTAGTGTTCCTCGAATAGATGCCGTAGTTGCCCATTGCTTGTTCACCCACCTGCTTTTCCCCCACTTTTGCATTAAGGTTGCCCATGACTACAGTATACTGAGTACTCAATGTTTTCATAAACCTGTTCTATTTTTTTCATTATCGTGACTGGAGGTTAGACTGCAGGCTTGTACTACCCTTATTCTGTAGCTCCTATTTAGTTTTATTAAGACTACTGCTACCCTCTCATTAATGTTAGGAATTCGTCAAAGTTGCCCGCTATGTTCTTATGGATAAGGAATCCTACCCCGTATTGCTTCTTATCTGGGAGTCTATAGCAGAGTCTATAGCATAGTGGCGGTTAGTCAGCACTGTATAAAACTCACCAGTTTTTCTAACCTCACTAAGGTCAATGATATCCCACATAATGCCTGGTAGTTCCTAAAAGGGTTATGCTAACGATACACGGCTATTGGCCAATAGCTGACGTCAATCAAGAAGGGTGTTTGAATCAGTGCGCTTCTTCCTGCTGGTACTGTGTATACTGAAGTAAGCAAAAATATGCATTCTAATTTCAATAATAAGTACGTACTTCCTGAAGAAGTCGGCTATCGTCTGCTCACGCTCGGCCGTGGCCGCTCGTGTAGGAATTAAACATTGGACACCCTGTTTATCGGTGTCATAGCTATAGTGCACTAGATTAGCGGTAGTGGTCCGTGAGAAGGTGAAGCAGTTTTCTCAGAAACACACAGGTGGTGCTGCTGGACCTTTCGCTTTGACCCTTCATGTATTCGTATGCATTGAAAACCACATTTCAATATGCTCCACTGCATTCTCTAACATACAGGAGAGAGAGAAAGGGGGGAAAGAAACCGAGTTGCTTCGTTTTCTTTTCTTGTTATTTTTTTCTTGAAAGGACACAAGTTCAAAAGTGTCATTGGTACACGCGAGTCCAAGCACGTGCTGGTGGCACGACTGGCTTATCCGAACCAGCACTGAAAAGAAAACATTAAGCGCACAAACAGGTTTAGTTCTGCAGAGAGTGCTTTATTTACACATAAAAAATGGGCTCCAATCCGTGCTGTAAGGGTGGTTGGACATCAAAGCTGCAACGACTAGAATAATTACCCATTACGACGTAGGTTGAAATTGTTCACGTGGTGACATTCACATGCACTTTACCGAATTGTTAAGTTTCGATGGCCTGCGACTTGGCTTACGCCACTACTTCCCCCACCTACTAAGAGTGGGGCAGAGAGAAGATGAATTCGCCACACCTCGTATGCACGCTGCTCTTCAGGATTCATTATATGTGCGTGTCACAACACAAATCAGTTGCTAGGCGGGTTCTTATTCTACATATGAAAGTGTAGTTCTACGTCACTCCCTGCTTCGTATGCAACAGTCAAGCTGCCGTCGATGCAGCAGCTTGCGCAATGGTAATCTTTACCAAGAAATATATGCAGGGAGTGCTACGTGCTTTGCATTGCATGTAGGCGCAGAAGTGCCTTGTCATCAATTATGCACGTGTTACGGATGCTTGTATTCAGCTAGTTCTTTATTGAAACACACGCTGTTCTGTATGTCATATGCACTGTTCGCTTCACTTAGGTGAGTGCTTGTAGCTTCTGGCTTACGGAGGTACGAGTCATAGATGACGATAGTTCTCTGTCGGCATTATGCCACGAAGAAATCCCGTGGTCCTAGCGATAGATAGCTTCACTGTAAAACAGCAAGCAAAAGAGTCATGCAGCACCTATTTCGCTTCTTCCATGGCGTGCGAGAGTGGTTCTGATATTAACGTACGGCAAACATACGTCGGGCAGATAACGTTGCTTTGTGTACTTTCTGAGTTCATGAAAACAGTCTTTTCGATTATGACAGCGTGAGAATCACTGTTAAAAGAGGCATGAAAATAAGCAGGACCACCATAGTCACGAAATTTATGACCAGCCCACTGCTCTGTAAGTTGAAGCACATTCCATAAATGAAACGGCATGTACTGCACGTCAATTGCTGGCCCATCCACTTCAAGCTCATCAACTAGCAAGCAAGGTTTCTTGGACGAGTCACACACTGCAGGATCTGCACAACTTTTTTTTTGAAGGGCTTTTGCGTACTGCCACCTTCGACAGGTATTAAGGAACATTCAGAAGAATGGTCGGTACTGCGTCCGGTGAAAGCAAAGGCTTCCAACGTGGTATCCGTACTGGCTTTCCATCAATGACGTAAACATAGTCTTGAAGTAAATTACTTTTCTTCGAACCTGTAACTCACACACAGCGTCAGTCAGCTGCAGGGGTTTATCAGCACGATGAAGGTTCTGATTCCAAACACAGCGCCTTTCGTCGTCCTCAGGCACACCAAACAACTTTGGCCCTTTCTTCATGCCACTATGGCCAGTTCTGCAACTGGGAGCGAAGCAGTTCTTCCGACGAGGCTTCATCATGTCACCTCATTGGTCAAATAAAAACTGCACACGAAGTAACAAATGCACACACAAAACACAGAACACAAATACGTGGACGAGTACAGGTGGTGGCCATTGCGTGCGTGTGACAGTGGCATGACAGGCCCCAGGTGAAAGGCTCCATAGCGCCGCCTCACGGCTGCAAAGATTTTCAGGATTTTCTGCTTCATGCGCGTGTGTTGCCCGCACCTCCCCCTCGGCCCACTACCACTACTCTAGTGCACTATGGTCGTAGTCATCGGGTTGCAATAATTTCGACTGGATTTCAACACTCAACCAGCCTCGAACTACACGGTAAAACTTAAAGTCGAACGACATGTACGTTTGCCAGCGCGCACTCACTCCTGGTCGACCCTGGTCAGACGCCTTGGGAGATTTCGCTTGGTATTGGGCTACTGATAGTGCTTCAAAATGTGCAAGTTGGATGCAGCTACTATCCATCGTTCAAGTTGGTGCAGGACAGAGCCGGTAAGCACCACGTAGCAAGGCTAGATTGCAGCATCTGAGCACGAGCTCCAGCCCTGTCCTGGGCAAGGCAACTCACTAAAGTTCCATGTAGGTACAGACTGCCACATGTAGCATAGATACCGATGCCACCACAATGAGTCCACTGGCTGAACGCACTGTGACTCGCTGAGGACAACCGAGTTTATTATAGGCGCCGAAATCGCAAGTAGTGAGGTCTACGTGAACATCCAAAATCAAGTTTGAACTATGCACTCCGTAACGCTCAGTGGGTGGTGTTGTCGCTCCGCTGTAGCCTTCACCATAGAGTTTCATACAATTACTTGAGCGAATTTCGGCATTAGTGTCTATGGAAGCTGCAAGAGGGCAGTCCAGTCAGCATGGGAAGCATGGGTGGTACATGGATTCGTCTAAACTTCGTCCTTCAGGCTGTAAATGGCTTCATGATATTGCAAAGTAATCAAAATACTGCATTATAATCAATTAAGTAAACATTATTAAACTTGTCCGATGGCAGGATTTGAACACAGGACTTCTAGCAAAGAAGCCCGATATGAAACAATTATGCCACGAATGCATGGACAAGTGGAATCACTGCAATTCGCAGCGACTATGCATGTTAGAGAGTTTTGTTAACTTCTGTTTTAAATAAGATCATAAATTTCTTTGAAATTTAGTGCAATTTAGGCCCAGATAAAGCGTGATAAACAAAGCCACAAGAACGCACGAAGTCCAAAGCATGAAGAATAGACAAATCCATGTACTACTCATCATACGCATCATTCCCATGGTGGCTGAATGATCACAGCACCACAGTTCCCCCTAGTAATTGTAGGAACCTCTGTTTTAAACCAAGTTGTCTAAACTGCCATTATAAAATGTTCTTCATTAAAGAAGAAAACGGGCAGCAGAATCAGAAAAAATTATGCATAGTCTTGTCTTTTTCCACAAATTCATCACAGACAGGATGGCGCCACACCAGCCCTGTGATGGTAAAAGTTGAAGACAGGTATCGAGCAACATAATAATGCTTCTTTCTTCTTTCTTGTCTTTTGTTGTTTACTACGGCTATGAAAAAATGAACACGCACATGTCTGGCCCTCCAGTCATGCTTTCTGCTCAAAAGGATATGTCTATATCCTGCCTCATTTAATTATTTATTTACTACCTGAAATGTCCAATTTAAGGCATTTACACGAGCCGCGAGTTTTCAATGATGTGCTTGAAGTAAGCAACATTAGGTATTACCTGGCTCACTGAAACTAATAGGCCTATAGAAGCAGGCTCGTAGCCATTCAAATATTTGGCGCTCCAAGTTTGATGTAGTAGAGATAACACCTTTTCCGAGCGTTTGAGCTCGGAAAGTCAAGAAATAAAAAAGAAGTCGTAGTGAGTGAGTGAGTGAGTGAAATAACTTTATTAGGTCCAGAGAAGACGCAGGGGAGACCCCGCGCCACCCGGCTAGTCCCACGTAGGGACCGCCAAGCCGAGTCGTAGTGAGCTAAAAACATGGCCTCCGAGGTAGCACCTGTAACCAACGTTACTAGACTAGGATCAGTTTTCAAACTCCGATGACTGCGTGGACCCACCACCGATCCCCGCATCTCGTGGCGCTGCTGTCGCACTTTGCTTGGTCAGCACGGTGCGGACGGGGCGACGAAGCACTGTCCGTTGTTTATCTGTTTAAACACGTTGCGCATTTTGCTGCAGTCTCGGTGCATTTTTGCGACACTCTTGTGCGTTTTAAATTGCCGTGTGCGTTTTGAAGAGTTTACAGGCCGCATCATCCAATTTTATTTGGTAACGCGAATGCACATTTATGCTCCATTCCTGCAGCAAGAACCTACTTTGAATGTGCAAGTCTGCTCGCAAGCGAGAGAAGCTCACGTAGGTTTCAAAATTGCACTAGTGAATGTGGTGCTCTGACGAAGGAAATAGTGCTAGCTTCGTTTTTCTTTTTTCATCCCGAAATGAAGTGCTGAGAGTGTGCACATACCGTGTGTCCCAGCTAACTTCAGCCAGCTTTAATATATGCGAATGCCGCGTAGCTGGACACAACCAAGGCAATGTTGTTTGCCGTCGCTTGGAGATATCCAAATAAATTTTTAAGCCACCCAGTTAGTTAAGTTAAATGATTTTTCTGCGAATTAATATCGTGCGAAATTAATTAATCTATTACTTATTCAATTCGCCAAGTTGGGTACTTCATTGCCACCACCAAAGGTCGAGGCTTCAACTCTCACCAACGACCAGTGGATTCGAGTGCCTTAATTAACTATATTGGCGGCGAGGAGTTACGGAGTCGCCATCTATCGGAAGCGCCTCGCTGGCGTAGTATGAGGGATCACGTGGCGCGCTCCTCATAGGTTTTGTTGTCAGCGCTCACTGAAAACACCACGCGCGAGCTCTCCCGGGCATTTCTGTAATAGCGTCCTCGATCACCCGCACCGGTGCGCACCGACCATCCTCGATGACCAGAAGCACACCCTGTTGGAGCAGTTTTCCATTGCCCCATCTCGCACCGAGAATATCGGCGGTGCGCCGGGGTGCAATCCCAGCAAGCACTGCGGGACGCGCGCGCGCACTGCATACTGCAGAACCGTGGATGCTCTGGCCTGATAGCTGCGGTTGCAACGGAGTTGACGGAGTTAGCCATTGGAGATGTCGGCAATTAGAAAGGAAGTGCTGCTAATTGCCGCAATCGATGGGCTTTTTTCAAGTTCGTCTGACAGCGAAGACGGCATGCTTATCGACCTCGTCCAAAAACAATGTGGTGAAGATCGGCCGAAAGTGGACAGGCTCGTTGAAAGGGTCGTCAGGAACGGATCGTCAGGATTAATTATAAGATCCATTGGTGTTTGCTTGCAACCAGGTATGTCGGAGCACGCAGTTTGACAAGGTTCGAGCGCTTGCCGCAGATGCTCAGCACCTGCAAACAACAAAATGTGCGCGCGGGCGTGGTCGCGCACGTCTTCCGTGCCAGGGACAAAGTAGCGATGCATGCAAGCACCCTGCAATGGGTGCAGTTTTGTCCTAGATGTTGACCCTCCGCAGTGCGCCACCACAGCGGTGCAAGGCGCATCATTCTGGTTTCGGGGCAACCCCGGGGTAAGGTGATCGAGGACGTTATAAGTACTTTCGAAACGAGAGAAGTTTCTTACTGTCTAAATAATAATCTTGGGCAAACTGAAAGCACACAATCGTTTACAGACGCTATCGCTTTACCGAATACGTACAGTGAACGCCACTGCGCGCGGTTGCCGCGATGGAGTCTCCCGAACCGGCTTCGTGCGTGAAAGGTAGGTAAACGCTGAGAGCAAACTATGTGAAATATGTTCTTATAGGTTTTGTATAACTAAATGGAGTGTAATAGAAGAAAGCCTCAATGCAGCGATCGCACAGATTCGCAGCAACCGTTTGCACGTCTGCATGCTTGTCCGCGCACTGTTTCGCTTTCGCCGCGTGCGCGTTTTCGCACCGTGCCATGAGCTTTAGGCCGCAGAATATGATCATTTGACAGTATACAAGCAATCATTGTTGCGTGGGCGCTATCAGAGCTGTTCAAAAATCATTTCATTGTAGAGACTTCGATGCCTACGGGGACTGTGATGTGCCGTCGCGACGATTCAATCTTTTATTTCTAAATTCTTGGACGTTTCAATATTATTTCTCGAGTTGCGTCGAACTGTATGTTTATCGGTGTTCTCAGCGTGCGATTTCCCGCTTCTTTTTTTGTAATCCAGTGCATTAATTCATAACACAAACATGACCATATGCCATGCTTCTTTAAAATGTGCTTCTTACCGCTGCCTTTCCACTCGACTCAACTTGCCAGTATCTATAGCATCGACAAGTTCATAGACCAAACCGTCATGACATTAGACGGGCAGCGGACTCGGGCGAGCGTCTCAGTGCGCGTTTTCAGAGCATCGCAGACCGGGCGCCGTAGCAGAAATCTTCCTCGCGTCTGTGCTTGCTGCATATCCGAGTTGTAGCCGATGTTTGCCGGTTTTATGTTTCGCGAGCCAAACTTCACGCAGCTTGTCCTGCGGCTACGTGTGAATTAAAGCTGACTGCGGGCTCCGTTGCGTAGTACATCCGGCATTGTGGCACCGAGACAGCCTACCATGTTGCGCGCCTTCAAAGGCAGCCACTACCTTGTAGTGCTTTTAAGCGTTGTAAAGGAGACACTCGAAGCGGGAAAATTTCACCACTAAATGAGGACTGCAGCGTACGAGGGAATTTAAACTCGTTTTCAGCTCGCTTCGGCGCGCCCGAAGCAGCCGACGCGGCCGCTATGTCCACGTCATCCCTCCTAGCACGTCACGCCGACGGTGGCGCCAGCTTTTCCAGTGGTGGAGCTCGAGGCCAATATTAACTTCGCTTTATTACCACGAAAGTAAGTGGGTTCGACTCCTACCAATGCTCGTGAGTGGTTCGGGTGTCGTAATGAACTCTATCGTAAGTAAACATGTGCCTTAATTATCTCTACCTTGATTAACTTCGCCTTAATGAACACTAAAGGTCGTGTGTTGGATTCCCACTAAAGGCCATGTGTTCAAGTGCCTTAACGATATCTTAGAAACTGGGCCCTAATTAACGTCGCCCTATATTTGACACCAACGGTCGCAGGTTCAAAGGTTCCCCCAATGGTTGTGGGTTCGAGTGCCCTAACTCTATTTTAATTAACTGTACCTTAATTAACTTCGCCTAATTCACTGCTTAATCCACGCTGCCGCGTCGTGAACTGCCTCGATTGGTTCGCTTGGGCTCCCCTGAGTTTTTTGGACCATCGTGTGGTCGAGCTAACATCGCCTCATGAGTCACACTATGCGTTCGCATTAATAATTGATTAGTACTAAGAAGCAACAGCTGATTACAACTACTAATCAGCTACTTACAGCTACTGATCAGCAACAGCTCATTAATAGAGCGCAGTGGACGGCCCGGGGCTGCTGCGGCCCTGGACTAAGGACTCCACAGCGCACTCTGGGGCAGCGCAGAAGCATTTTCACAGCTACGCCAACTTTTTTAATCAATCTCCTAAACGCGAGACTATACAAACATTTAAAAACGCATCGGTGAAAACACTTGCTGAGTACGTAAGTTGTGAAGTCGGAGGAACTGAGACCCTTCGCCAACGCAGAGCTTATGGCAGAGCTGCACCCGCGTAGAGCGACATGCGGTGCTCTCGCCCTCTGGCGGCAAACCAAGACACGAGGGCACCCACGATCACGACCTACTGAACTCCAGAGTGACTGCAGACCTGCACAGATCTCCCTCCTCCAGCACGCCTGGTCTAGTTCGCCCCTTTTGCCGCTAGGGAAAGAACGTATGAGCAGAGTGGCGCTAGTTATAACCTGTTCGCTGTCGTCTGCTTCTGCGATCTGTTCAGCGCTTGTCGTGCCATTTCGGCAGGCACAAAGCTCTTGTATTGGTGGTAAATGAATAAATTCGCAAATATACAAAAGAAGACATATTTGCGAATGCTTTGCGTTTGAATAGTGAAACTAGAAGAGGATGAGCGGTGCAAGAAATGTAAACAACCAGCATAGGTGGCCGCTGCAGTGCTAGATCGACGGCATAAATTTCCCTTTCTAAGCCTCCTTAAGATAATGCTCACGTAACGGTAGCAATCGACTGTCCGTATGGCGAGGCACGCTATGTTCGCGAAACCCATCAGTTCACTACAACTTCGAATTAAAACCATAAAGCATTTTTTTACAGCGCCAACTGGAATGGCTAAAGTATTCTCGAGCTACTACACCGCAGCTTAGATTGCCTACAAAAGGAAACTTCAAGCACCTTCTGTCTCACCATGTCTCGATCCAGCGTTATTTAATTATACAAACAGATAACTATTCGCTTCATCGGTACATAAAAGAGAACCTTGCAGGCTAAATTAAGTTTGCTCCAATCCAATCGCAAACATTCATAAAGCACCACAAGTTTTGCATATACTTTCACTTGATTTCTGACCCTCCACCGGGGGAATTTTGATATCTTCAATATGTCCCATACTACTAGTCATTGACGCTTCGACTTCTTTCTGGCTGCAGCTATGCGGTCCAGCAGGCATACTTCAATAAAAAAATTGGGCCGAGCAGCCTGTGTCAGTTCGCCAAACAGATTCGTCATGTATATTCCTCAAGTAACAAGCACCAGTAAATTTCTCAAGTGAGTTTGATTTGATTTGATTTATTAATTTCCATTTACACACACACATGTACAGAGGACTGGTAAATGGAGGTGGATGAGGGAAAAACGCCGCACAGACGCGGCTTGAGGTAACCTCACCCCCTTAGGTACAATATCGCTGCATGGAGTAACACATCAAGCGCCATATAAATTACATTTATATAGTGGCCATAAAACATTGCAGTTATACAATATATGAAAGGACAGTGAAATATTTCCACAATAACAATGCAAAACACACTGCGGCATTGAAATAAATAAATGATATACACTTGGTAACATAGACAAAAAAAGAGGAACATAACATACATTATTAATCATTAACAAACGCGCTCTAAAGAGGTGAGTTGAACGTGTAGCACGGAAAATGGAATATATATTGGTACATTCCTATTTGTACTCTGTAAATAGCTGTAAGCCTTCATTAACTTTACTTCAAATTTCCGCCGCTTAACAAAAAATGAACACGTGAAAAACCGCCTAATGTTGACAAGCAGTTAAAGAAGCAAGTGAGGCGTGTAGAATCTAAGCTCCAGTATTAGTTAAGTCCCCGTGCTACTGCCGAGCGTTTCTGTGAGGAAATGCAAAAATTCGATATTATACCATGAACTACTCGTCGTGAGCAAACCTGTTTTAGCGGAATAAAATCAACGTAACTGCTGTAGAAGTCATATGTAGCCAGCTTTGTGACATACTTGTTGCACCGCGGCAGGTATGGTATCATAACTGGATTCCTATAGGCTATGCTTTTGCGATTGTCTATCCGCGTATGAAAAACCCGCAATGGGCTGGTCTGCGTCGCTTCGGCTGGCACTGTAGCGTTGCCTTCGATAGCTGCATTGTTGTCTAAGAAATTAGCTCTTTGAATAAATGTTCGCAAAGGAAGACGTCGTAAAAATATATTTGAGACGACCACCATAAGTATACAAGCAGAGAGAACGAGGGCGAACAAACGAAAACACCGCAGAAAGCGCCCGGACAACGCCCGAACTGTAGCAGACGACAAGCGCGAGTCCGTGCCCTGACGTCACGCGAGCGGCGCTCGCAGCGCCGCTCGCGTTCGTTCTCGGGGCTAATAGAAGCCGGATATCTGTGCAGGTCCGGAGTTCCAGTAGGTCGTGCCCACGATGTACGGCGCCTACGGAGAGTTTGACAACTGAACCCAGTCTAGTAACGTTGCCTGTAACCTCAGAGGCCATGCGAAACTCAGTTTCATTTGTCCACGTCACCCCCCCTCTCCCCCCCCGGAACCCGTTTTTATTTATTTATTGTTATAAACTTCATTAATAACCTCGAGCGTTCGCTGCAATGCGACAATCTCCTTTGTTGACGCTCTCATGCAATTAATTTGAGTGAACTGGGGTTGCGCAGCTCACTCAGCGCGTCTGAAGGCGGGCGGCCGGTTTCTCTGTGATCGGTGGCGCTTAATTCCTCTCATTAGAACTTGTGAAGGGCGCTCTTTATTGTCTTTTTTGTGTTAGCGTACGCTGCGTTATCTATAGTTGCGATCTCTACCAGACCTTCATGACCATCTTACACCGTGCGCTCGTCTAAATATTAGCAGCAACACCGCCATCGTGTGCATCGGATCAGATCGAATCGCCATCGCCATCAGTAGAAAGTGCAAGCAGTCGAGAGAAGCGCAAGAAGGGACATCTCAGCATCAATATTGAACGTCAGCTACGAGTGCGAAAAAACTTCGAGCACGAGGACGTTGAGATCGCCAAACAGAACCCGCGGCGGCGGACGATGGGTGGCCTGACGGCGCAGCACTTCTGCCTGAAGTGGAACCAGCATCACGGCAGCTTGGTGTCGGTGTACGAGGAGCTGCGTAGCCGCGACGCGTTTGTTGACGTGACGCTCGTCTGCGAGGAAGGCGTCAGCATGAAGGCGCACAAGCTGGTGCTGGCAGCGTGCAGCCCCTTCTTCGAGGCGCTGTTCGAACGCAACCCGTGCGCGCACCCGGTGGTCATCATGAGCCAGACGCGCGAGGCCGACCTGCGCACCCTGCTCGAGTTCATGTACCGGGGCGAAGTGAACGTCGCGCAGGACCATCTGCCGGCGCTGCTGCGTACGGCCGAGCTTCTCCAGGTACGCGGCCTAGCCGAGGTGGCCGGCGAGAACCCCTGCTCGGACGAAGGGGGGCACCCGTCGCAGGCGCAGCAGCCGGCGTCCAGCGGCGTCAGGGGTTCGGCCGCCCGGCTGCCTAAGCGCAAGCAGCGGACGCCGCCACCGCCACCGTTGCAACAGCCCGCGGCACCGCGGCACCACGACGAGCCGAGCGAGCCGCTGACTGCCGAGAGACCAGAGAGCCCCGAGCCGGCAGCCGCGGCGCCCAAGGCGCGACCGGCAGCCAAGCCGCCGGCACCCGCGAGCCGACGCACTTTTGACCACTCGTACTCGGACGACAAGACCAACTGGGTGCCCGCCGTGGCCGCTCACCACCACCAACATCAGCGAGAGCCGCAGCCCCTGCTGCTGCCTCCGGCGGTCCCGCCGGACGGCGGCACGGCCGCCGCAGCAGACGACCGCCCGCCCGTGTGCAGTGTGTGCTCGCGCGTGTTCTCGACCAAGGGCAACTTGAAGCGGCACATGCTCATGCACCGGCCCTACCGGCACAAACACCAGTGCACGCTGTGCCTCAAGACGTTCAGCTGGCCCGGGGACCTGCGCACGCACCTGCGCGTCACGCACGGCCAGGGCCGCCTCAAGCCGCGCCAGATGGCCTTCCTGTTCACTTAGCCAACTCGCTCTGTGTGGCAGTGCTGCTTCGGTGTGCGACGCCGTTCCGAACAGAGCGGGCCGATGCCCGGCACAGCGTTGTGCGTCGAGGCCGCCCTTCCACTGCCTCGGTGGCGTGGTGCTTGTCCACGGATCGAGCGCGACTGTGTTCACGAGCAGTGACTGCGGATGGGTACCCAGTCACTACTCTCGCCCCTCGATGCCACAGTCCGAAATTGTCGGTGAATCATTTTGGGGGATAGTCTTGCGCAACGCGACACGCAGTGAGTCACCGCCGATCAACTCGCTCTGGAGTGATCCGACTAGAATACAATCCCGGGTTTTCATTGATCAAGTTTTCACTCCAACACTCTCAGCTGGTGGCTGTGCAGGTGCCGAGCCACAACACATAGCTTTGTGGCTCGACCTCCACGAAAAAATGGCATGATGTTCCCTAACCAATTCTCAGCACGAAAGATGCAACTCTTTCAGTATTTGGCAAATCAGACTTATGAGATTAAGCTGTGTGCTACAATGCAACTGTGCATGTTCTCTATGTAAAATTTTGAAGGAGTACTGACAAAAAAATGTTTGTCTGGTTTAATAAAGCAAGAAATGCTTTATTATACTCTACAGATGTGCTGTAATAACAGCATGAGACTTCAGTTCGTCAGATATGCACTAAATTGCGAACTATACCATCACTTAAGTAACAACTTCAAAACGTGAACTAAATGGAGCATGGCTGCAGGTGCAATGACTGGGGCTCCTCAGAAAACCAGAAGTGCTGGTTGGGAGTGGTGGAAAGTTGGAGATACAAATGCGGAAGAGCGCCAAGTGAATGAAGAAAAAAGTGCCGGACGTGGTGCTTGCCCTGCTTTGGTGACGCCGTCACCATAGTATGGCTTGCAACCATACACCAGGCTGACTGACGCATGCATCGGCAGTTTTTCATACCGTGTTTCCATTACCTCCAATTCTTATGATTCGAGGCCTTTGTCAAAACACACAGTGCCATTAAGTTTCACTCCTTTTGGCACGCATTTTCAGCAAGTCGCTTTACTAGGCGATATGAGTAACAATTTGTTGTATGTTCAAGAAATTCCGGTAGCATACTGTTTTTACCTATCTACAGCAAAATACAAAATTTATGTGCAAATTGTTCTTTAAGAATTAGTGCCAGAAACACTCAAGCAGGTCATAGCGAGCGCAGTAGGTACCACCGCTGCCTAGGTGATGGGAGACCCGATCATTTTCTATCGATAGAGGCTGCTGTAGGAGTCATTCCTTCCAAGCACATCTTGCATCATGGCCAGCCTACTGCTGCTCACACTTCTTGTGTGATCCAACACAGACTGCAGCTGCAAGCACTTACACATGTGTGACAACACGGTACACATTTGCATTGCAACAGGACTAGTGGCAAGACATACTTGGTGCAAAGCGGGTTTGCAGAGAAGCAATGGCTGCAAAAAGTGCAATGTCGGTGTGTACTGACATGGCAGGCCAGCAGTGGCTAGCCTGCCATTGTCTCAGCTGCACCGGATAGTGTTTCAGAGGAGCAGCCATGACCTTATCACTCCTGTGCTCTAGGAAGGGGTGACAGACAACGTACAGCAACCTGCAATTTTATTCTAACATAAAAAAAAAGACTTGGCATTTACTATTGCTGCCACTGCTTTCAGTCAGATTTTCAACATTTATTGGTCTGCATTGCGATAACACATTGGGCATAGTCTCTTAAATGTCACATCTGGTCTTTGCAGGGTGCACGTTTGATGGTGGTTTTAAATTTTCCCCCACAAAGCACGCAAGCAGAAATGGTGAATGCTTTATTGAATCATGCAGGCCAAAAAATGCAAACTTGTTCTGATATTTAAATGCAAATAAAGCACTGGTAAGCATGAAGTCCTCATTAATATTTGCTAGCATAAAAACAAAGTTTCAATGCTGCTTTGTGAGTGATAAGACATGCTGCTAGGCTACCGTGGTACGCTTGACTCTGCAAAGGCTAGCAATTAAAGCCATACAGGGGGAGGGGAAAGGTATTCTGTAAGAGTCCACCTAGCGGACTGTCCAATTCGGCTGCTGCTGATTGGCAGGGGCTGCTCGTATCTCTCGTACAGCCGCATCCAATCAGCAGCGGCCGAAATGGACAGCCCACTAGGTGGACTCTTACAGAATACCCCCCCCCCCCCCCTCGATGTCGCATTACTTGACCTAGTGGTGTGTACAGCAAAACAGGTTGTGGCTTTTAATCTTCTAGCAAAAGTACACGGACTCGCTTAAAGAAAGGAACCCATTTGTGATTCAGACGCATGTAAGTAATGTGTGCATTGGAAAGCTCGCAATGCCAAGTCTGGGCTACAGTCCTCAATTTCAAGTTACAATCATAGGCAACAAAAAAAAATTCGCTCTATTCCAGAATCCCAGTTCAGTGTACACTTTTGCTCAGGATGGAACCTGCACAGGTTAGAATGGCTGCTGACAACTGAACTCTCAGTCTTATACCATTCATAACAAGGAAGTTACGTGCTACAAGTGTGGTCAGCTACATCAGTAGCACATATTACGTGCAGCTCGCAGAATGTTTCGGTGCACTAAAATGTAGAACTACTACAACAATTAGGGATTAAGTTGGCGACGTAAAGTATGAGTCCTGCTTCTCCTGCAGCCTGTACTGTCTACCAGGTTTTCCTTAAACCAACTAGCCCAACAACTTTATGCTCCTGCCATTCACAATGTAACCCTCTGCCGGAAGTTCTACGCAGCCAGTGCTAAATATTTGAAGTAGGGCGCTGTTGGTGTGTTTTTTGTGGAACCACAGAGAAAAAGTGGACGAGTCGGGAGTCGTTAAAATTGGAGGTGTGCGAATGTTTCATGCTTTCTAATAACAACCTCAGTATTGTCCTATTTGATTAGGTCCTTAAATACTTGCTATTCAAGAACCTTAATATTTGTTTAATACTTTACATCATCGACTGTACATGATCAAGCATTAATTGAAGCAAAAATGCAATAGCTTTCATCCACAATAGACACATATACTAGAGCATGCTGCATCCTCAGACAGGCAGATTTTTTCCGCTAAACAGGATTCCTTGCATTAAAACATGTAGACACGGCATTCATAAGTGGGTATTGTTTGGTGCTATTTATAGACGCAGCACCTGTGTCTTCTCATCGAATTAAGACAGAATACGTTTTATTGCAGCATACTTTGTACAATAGTGGCACTATCTGCCGCAGCCATTTGAACAAGACAAAACGTGCTTTTTCTTTCATTCTGCTATCACTGCAGTCGGCACGCATTGATGGTTTGGTTGCAAAGGTGTACACAGATATTAGCAGGCCTGCAAAGTTAATTTTCTGATAACGATAATGGTTTTATGATAATGCATGACTGTAAGCTGTGAAATGCCCAAAGTTGATGAACAATCTGCTTAGTTCTTCCCAACGCTCCCTTTGTACTTTTAATAAAGCATGCTTTATAATGTGCAGTGTAATGGCAGCAACATTATAATGTTTTGAATACCAGGATAGGAAAATTGTTTGATATTAGAGGTGCGAGGTACAGTCAACAGCAAAAGTTTGCGGGATGCGGTTTCCCCTTTAAATGTGAATTCCTGCACTGTTAAGGCATGACACTTCGTATTTAATGAATCACTGTATAGGTGACGAAGGCTACTACATGCTAAAACATTTTATTCAGTGCTGTGTGACTACGCTTCGCAAGAATTCAGCTTCTTGGCAGATGCTGCGTCCCGTAAACTTTTCTGGTTGACTGTACATTATCCACCAGTTATTATTCTATTCGTTTCTGGCACTATTCATATTCAATTTGGTCTCAAAAAACTGCTATTTGTACACCCTTAGCCGAAACAAATGAACGCAGTACAGTTTTCACCTGGGAAGGTTCATCTCATTGAAGGTAGCATTCAAGGCTTACAAGAGCTCAGAGTGATGTTGTTGACAACATGACTATACACATCCGGCTTACAACAGCTACTAACTGAGGACAGTTATAGTGAAGATAACACTGTGCTACCATGAGTAGTTGATAGGCGATTGCCTCTGTGATAAGCTATGCTGCTGGGAATCTAGCAGTAAATGTGGCCCATTCATTCATTCATTCATTCATTCATTCATTCATTCATTCATTCATTCATTCATTCAATAGATTGTTTGTGCATGCAAAAAACTCTCTACTTGTGTTTTGCATGACTACATTGTTCAAGATGCACTGTAAAATGCAGGAACATTGTGTTACAGGAATACAATGCACGTGAGTCTAAGGGCTTTGCACTATGACCGTGTGGCCAGAAAGATGCAACGCATAGTCAACAGGGTTCTTCTGTACATGGAATGCCAGGCAGAAAACTAATTTACTGTTGCTGCTTCCCAATGTCAACAAGAAAACAAACAAAACAATATGTCTTGACAGCAAGCCACAATTAGTATTTCAAGTAGGGTGGTTTGCTGGGTAAGCTGGTGCGTAGCGAAGGTACGATTGTCCTATCACAGTAAATAAGACGCGAACACAAGCAGGAGGAGGACATGGGACAAACACCTCAAAGAATGTATTCCTCATCATTTTCATACATTGCCTGGTGCTTAGATCATGCAGTCATGATCGTCGTATCTAAGAAATGTTACAACCATGTAAGCAACAAATACAGCATGAATTTCTAGCAAAAGCGGCTGATCTCATCATCACCTGAGCTGGTAAATCACGACAGCAGATTCAGCTTTAGAGTGGCAGGTTGAGAGGCAATAATATCTGGAATGATGTGCTACGTGCATGCACGGTCTGGTCACTGAGCTGTGTTTCATTTGTACGCTTTAAAGAAGCCCACGTACATACTATCACTTGTATTGCGCCACTCCTGCTTGTCTCAACTTTTTCTATTCCACATGTGCTCACTGTTCCTAGACGTCCTTCACGCACACGCTGGTGTCACTTCAGTATAAGCATGGATGCCTGGTTGTCAACTCCGCGACATGTAGCAAAAGCAAAGAAAAAAAGAAAGGCCTGGTGGCCCTTGTGATGTCATTTTCTTGCGTAAGTGTCCAATAAGAGAAAAGGAATGGGAAAAATGTTGCCTACAGGAGAGAATGTCTGTGCAGTGGGAATCGCTCTTGCCTCATGCCAGCATTGTCATAAGTGGCATAGCCAGGGAGGGGGGCACACCAGGCACATGCCCCCCCTCCCTGAAAAATATGTCTTGCTAGGTCACTGACTGTCTTGCAAAATTTCATCGCCTTGTATCTCTATTACTACTGTACTGAATGCTTTTGAAGACTAAATTCCCACAGGAGAATGCTTCTTGCCGTGTTTACAATATCCAGTACATGATAAGGGGACACTTGGACAACAGGAAAGGACACTGGGAAAGATGCTAAAGACCTCACAAGGAGGGATGGAATGAAAAGAACCATGTGGCTAACAATTCATAGAACTGTCTTCTTATCTGGTAATATCAAGTACACAGATAGCTGGCAGTTTTGAGACCAAGAAGAATACAGTCAAATTCCTTTATATGAAGTGCTTGGGGCCTCCAAAATTATTTGTTATACGCATCACTTCGTTGTAAAGATCATGCACTACACAATAGAACCGGGGCAGACCTATTCCTTCTTTACCTAGGTCATCTCGTTGAAGAGGCGCTCGACTGTAAACAGAAGTGGCCAAGCCTGTAGGGAATAGATAGTGGTCTATTGGAGTAGCAGAATGGGTGTCGCGCGAAGGTTAAGCCAGGGGCAGTAGAAGATTAGATGGAGTTCAGGAAATGTGCAGGCATAGAATGCAGTGAGCTAACGCAAGAGTGGGGCAGCAGAAGGTCACTGGGAGAAAGGCTTTTGTGGTGTGCTGGATATAACTTAAAGTGATGCCAAATACAACATCCACATGGGCCAGGAGAGTAAACTATAAGGTAGATTGGAAGATTACACATTTGCCAATAGAGGCAATGTTTACGAAAAGCAAAGGCTTAGCGCCAAAAACTACTTAAAAACAAAAGACATGACACCGCCATCTTGGGATGCTTGCACCACAATTGTTTTCTTGACCAATTATTTTTAGAGTGGTTTCATGATGCAGTATTATGCCTTACTAAAGTGCTGGACAATCTATACATGTGCTTGGAATTAAGCAGCATGAAATTAGTGAGGGGTAGCCTGTCATTCTTTTTATCACATTTGCTGCTTTGGTCAATTGTGCTCTAAAAGGGATATATACGTGAAACTGATTATCAATGATACATCCATGATGACTAGAAATGTATCAAAGGCTATTATTTAAACTCTTAAGAAAAAAATTATTGTGCTGCACGTGCAACTCGACTCAGACACGTGTGTCTTTGTTGCACAGGGACCAAAATACAGCAACAGCCACATTCTTCAAGGGAAGTGCTACTCTGATTCTCTCTTTCTATAGGTCACCTGCCTCTATGGAGAAATGCATAATGGGTTCTGGAGAGATTCATCTGTTGCATGTCTAGACAAAGGTAGCCATTTCCCTTTGGTGTTCCTTTAACCAGACTGCTGTTCCACCAACGGGTGCAGCATGTAGGAAGTAGTGACATCCCATGCACTGTTTTCGATAAAATCTTTGACAAGTGCTGTGGCCTAGGCACTATGGACACTTTCTCCGTTGTCAGCACCTGTGCAACTTGTGCCCTAGTTACCCTAACCATGGTTATGACTACGGTTAAACTCGCATCCAAATCCTAACTGTAGTTATCTAAATAACTACAGTAACTTTACATTTAAGCGTGGATTAGCTTATCACCTAACAATGAATTACAGCAGCTGGCTGTAATTGAAGTTCAACCCAACCATGGTTATTGTATCCATGAAACTATGGTACTAGTGGAGGAAGTTCCTTGGAAGGGCCAGAGATTGGTCTAGTTCATGTGCTTTGAAAAACGTGAGCAAGCAAAGTACCCTTCATTTTATCTTCACTTGTGTTGTGTTGTGTTATGCCAGTTCAGGCTTTTTTAAAAGAAGTTCTGTGTACAAAGAAAGGCAGGCTTGACAAGATTACCTTCAGCTACACTGGCCACAATGAAATCTCTACCAAATGAACAATATGGAGCAATGCATCTTTGTGTCATGTTCAGAGTGCCATCAAATCCAAGAAAGGCAGATGTGGCCTATGTTCAGCACCTTTGTGTGTTTCTATAAGCACCAACAGTGTATTCCTGAAAGGAGCTTTGTTTCAAATAGCCTAGCTGGACACGGCATCCAGGTACCCAAGGACAGCAATGACCACTACAACCACAACCTTTCAGCCACATTTGCAGATTGAGCACTGTTCGTGTGGCAGATAATGTGACTTCATAATAGAACAATCCAATGTTTGCAGCGATGTGCAGGGCACAGGTGGGCAAAAATCACTTCAGGCAAAGCATTCTACTAAGGCACAGATATGTTATAATTGTTCCTGCTCCGCCTGTGATAAACATGTACAACCACTGCCAGGCATTTCGCGCACCTTGTGATCATGTGACAGAAAACTGTACTGGTGGCCAGTTGAGAGCCGAGGTGCACATGTTTTGCACTATTGAATGGCATCTAGCAACAGAGAATGAGTTGCCACTTTAGAAAATGCTGCGTCTGCTATTCACACTGATGGTCCACATTTTCAGCATTGTATTTTTCACACACCTGAAAGAAAAGGCAATGGATAAAGAGGCCGGTAAACCTGCAACCTTGGCCAATCACACTAATCCTAGGTGTGCAAGTACTGTGTAGCTCTGTGCCCAGTGTCGAACTTCCGGTGTGCATGCCGAATGAAGCAGTGAACAAGGTATATGTGAAGTAGTCTGATGGTGTTTCTGGAGATCTTGCATATGTGTATTTACATCCTGCCATGCAACAATGTGATATTCTTCTGTACACTTTCTCATGAGTGCTCATTACTGTTTGTACATAGCTTTCAACGACACCCACATTCACACATCAGCCCATCTTGCACACATTTTGCACCAATTACTTATTGTGGTGTGGGCATGTCATGGCTTTTGTGGCTGTGTTGCACATTCACAAGCCTAAACCTATGTAGCTTCCACAGTTGCATACAGCAGGGCTTGTCTTGCAAGCACACTGAGAGGCCCAACTTGAGCTGTCTGTTTGACTAAAATATATGAATGAAGCTAGATGTGTCACTGAAGCCGGCGCCTGTTCTTTTTCTTAAGGTAGACCATAAACCACTGAGATATAAAGGAGTTCTACAATAGGGATTAAAGGCATTCTTCCCAAGAAGCTTTTGGAAGAGGTGAATTGTCAAGCTTAGCATTTCTAGGTAGCCAAGTACAGGTGTGCCTTCACCACTATAGCCTATTGAGTCAACCACTCATCTAATATGACTACCAATGAAGTCAATCAGCCATACAAGCTCGCATTATGCATTATGTTAACTTTTATACAGTTGTGATGGACAAATCAATGCTCGGAATACTGGGACATCAGAGGAATTTATTGCGTGCCAAGCTATGAAATGAATGTTGTAGGCATCGAAAAGAGGAGTGTGCTGCTGCTTTTGTGGGCTCTCCACAACACAAGGTGCTGCAATCTTGAAAACATATGATTGTTGCTAAGTCCTCCTTGTGCCAGGGTGGCTCATTCAAAATGTTGAACCATGTTCCTTTCCTTCGTTTTTAATTTGGAAGCATAGCTTGAGAAACATACTTCACATAGGCTCATGTAGAGCGGACCTTGAAGTGCACTGGCACACAGACAAAAGGTTTAAAAAAAAAAAGAAGAAAGCAGACAAGACAGCGGTTCTGAAAGGAAGCATTGTCCCATCTACTTTTCTGTAACCTTTTGCCTGTGTGCCGATGCACTTTGAGATCTGTTCAACATGAACTTTAACCAACTAGCCCAACTCACCATCTTGTCATACGGACTCGCTGGAAAATCTCACAATGAGAACAAAAGTGTAGGCGAGGAGTCACCGCTTAATCTGTTGCACCTCGCCTGATGCAGGGCATTGGTACGGAACATATGGCGATAGCTCTTTTTCTCTCTCTCTGTCTCTCTTTGATAAATGCACTGATATCCACAGTAACAAAACTGGACGAAGCACAGACCACACATCGCACCCTGTGTGGTATATGTGCTTCGTCCCTCTGAATAACAGCACACTTACCCGAAGATGTATTACCAGCTGGCCCCAATTGTAGCTCTAGCTCACTTCTGATAGCTATTGGCATGTCGTAGAAAGAGTGCATGCACAGTTATCTTTCGTGCCACAATCTATTTCTTACCCAGCGAGCCTTTTTGAGGGCACTGCTTTTTAGTGTGGGTCAGTGTGTAATCATGTGGTACTCTTCTTTTGCGGGTTTTCTTTTTGAGCAAAATAACCTTAATAGCCCGAGTCATCGCCTACCCCCCATTTAGGCAAAAGATCAATTATGTCAAAACCACCGAGTCAATGCCCACCCCCTATAGAACATATACCGCAGCCCGCAAAATTTGCAGAAACATCCTCCTGAATGTCGTGACCGGAAGAAAATAAGAAATAAAAAATAAGACAGAAAGAAACTGTTTTGTTGACACACCTAGCCACATGCAGTTGTGTGCAACAGGTGGTGCTTTCTTTCAAAAGGGGTCTACTTAAGCTGCAGTCTTGCAGTCTGTGTTCCCACTGTCACTGCAAGTGGTGTTGCTGCCTTTTTATACACCACGAGGAACAGTTACACAGTCAAGAAGAAAGTGGAGGTCGTTGAATGTTACCGGAATCATGAAACAAACATCATCTCAACGTGGACTGCAAGCATGTGCAGGCGCTAGACTTGAACTTCGAAGCGCTGCTGTAAGAATGCCGCGAAAGTAGGACATATAGGTGCACCGTCCACAGTGGCCGTGCAGTCTTCAGCGAAGAAGTCAATGAGGGACTGATGAATTTCCTAACAGAAAGAGCAGCGGGATGAACGGTAAGCAACTGGAGCATTCAAGAGCATGCGACATAGCTTGCCGGGGAGGTGGGCCTCAGCAACAGTGAGGCCTCCCACCAGTATCTCTCCCGATGAAAGAAGCGGTTCGACGTTTCACTGCATGCTGCCACTAGTGACAGCCTAAAGTTTTCAGCGGACTACACAGAGGGGAGCGCCGCCTTCTGAAGTGTTGTGCATTTGTTTTGGCATTGGAACGAATATGATGTTTCCTTTGAGGGTTTTGATGAGGACGACAAGTAAATAAAGGTTTTCTCGAATGCCAAATACAAGCTTTTTCTTTCAGTTTATCCGCGAAAGCCGTTCGTGGCTTGTCACGCTCGGTTTAGGTCGAGCGGTAGGTCATCCGTCCCACCAAGACAGCCACCACTGTGTACACATCGCACACACATACAGCAATTTTAACACAATAGCGTTAAGAGCCCCATGTCGCAAAAAATCTAGTGTCGGCGCCTTGCGTCGGATGTCGTTTCATGAAAAATCATTCCAAACCACAACCACGCAGGTCCTCCACATGGCGCAGAGGCATTACTGAACTAATTGAATTCCTCATAGTAAAATGCGTCAGAAAAATCTTAAAGTATGATCTACAACATGCAGACGTGATAGCGTCGGATTATAATTTGAATATGCCAGAAAACGTAATTCTGTTATACGGAAACTCGAACACAAACCCCTTTTCCAGTGTTTCTACCATTCGTAGAGCGGTGCGCCTCACTCAGTTCCTTGCACCAACAGCATCCAGATGGCGCTCACCTCTGCACATCCACAAGAAAGCTGCAGTTGCCGGGAAATGTGACAAGCACACCGGGATCTTTGAATGCACGCTATCACGTTCCACTCTTAAAGGTCAAGGTTAACCATCCTCCAAATTTTTTTCGCTCACAACTCACTTCCTTATCTGCTTTCAGCGCTTGTCACCTTGCCAGCTTGTGACTCGGATACCTCTCTTCTTTCTTTCAGGGTACAAGATAACATACCATGATAAAAATTTAGTGTATCTCTTGTCAAGCCATGCTAGATGCTAACAAAAAATGCATATTTTCTAGCATTTTCCAATTTTTTGTTTAGTCCCCAAGACATGGCTCACACAACTTTTTTTTATCAATTTCAGGTGGCGGGGTGGTGGGATGATTCGGGATATTACAGTAGAGAAGCAGAAAAATATCGCAGTTTGAGCTTTCGCATAACTGTCTACAACTTAGTAATTGACGTCTTGTCAATTAGGACTCACTAGTAATATTGTTACATTGCCATGACGATAAAGAACAAAGCAGTGGCAAAATTGTCAGTCACTAATCTTTATTGGGCAAACTTGTGACTAGAAAAACAAGTGACACTCAAAGCACAGCTGTCAGTCAATGAAATCTGATCTACGCGTCAAGTGTGTTGGCTATTTTATAAATGACTCGTCGTACACTGCAGTGCGATTGCTGGCGCTGTCATATAATATTGTTACGGTGGAAAAAGAGGAGAAGGTCATCGACGGTGAAGATGACGAAATGGCAACAGTCTCTCGGGATTCTTGGCTGCTATTTATATACGCTTTGTAAATACACCGTGTAGATAGTTTTATACCCGTGACATTTTGGTGGACGTGCGGGGTACGCGTCTCCGCCACAGAGCTCCGCAGCGGACGTCTCACCCAGCCTGGGACCATGCTTCCAGTGGAAGGCACTGCGTCTGCAGCTGCAATGCCGACTACGTATACCCAGTACGTACCTCAGCTGCGAGACCCTGGCAAGTTCACCGCATCGATGTTCTTGACGCAGAAGAATGGTTGATGTATGAGCACGTCAGTAAGGTGAGCTGGTGGGATCCGACTATAATGCTGGCCAATGTTGTTTTCTACCTCAACGGAACACCGCAAGCATGGTTTTACACACACGAGGAAGAGCTAACCAGCTGGGACTTGTTCAAATAAAAGCTGTCCGACGTTTTTGGTAATCCGATCGGTCGACAACTAGCTGCCAAGCAACAACTCACCACGCATGCCCAAACTGTTACCAAGTCATGTCTCGTACATTCAGGACATCCTCGCCCTCTGTCATAAAATCGACACGTCCATGCCAGAGGCGGACAAGGTTGGACACATTATCAAAGGCATCACTGACGACGCATTCAACCTTCTGGTATTTAGAAACTTATTGACTGTCAATGCCATCATGAAGGAATGCCGCCGTTTTGAGCAGGCGAAGAGTCGCCGCATGTACAATCAGTTTACACGGCCTCCAAATACTGCAGCGACCTTTTTCTGTACCAACTCCACTGACCAATCTAGCTCGCCACCATCAAGCGAAAACATGACCCGAAATGTACGCCGTGAACTCGAAGCAGCATTTCCTGCCTCACCACAATAGACGTCTTGTAACAGCACTGCTGACACGATATCACTGATCCAGTTCGTGGTTCACCAGGAAATCGCTAATATGGGTCTTCCCAGTGCCTGCTCCTTGAGTCACCCTAACACCCGCCCTGCTCCTATGCCTCGGTGCTATCGCAGTCCACCTCACAGTGTCCGTTATCCCTACACTACCATGAATCCATCAGACACGCAACCTGGCGACAAGCCGATCTGTTTCTGCTGCGGCCGAGTCGGTCACATTTCCCATCACTGCCGGAGCCATTGACCGTCCCCTCCTCGAAACACCTTCCGGAATTCAAGTACGCTCCAAAGTTCCTCACCACGTCACTTCTACGACGCCACTACCTCGCCTCGCTGCTATGCTCGCTCGCCCTCACCTCAACGTCGCCAGCCACGTCTGCCCCAGCTTTACCACTCACCCTCGCCGACCTACCCAGGACCATCCCAACAGGAAAACTAGGCAAGTGGCACCTCGAGGTGGTGCTGCAATGTCGGATTCGCCACAAAATCCTCCTTTGACGCATAACCTTCTTGACGTCAAAGTTGATGGCACATGCGTCACAGCGCTTATAGGTACTGGAGCACACATATTGATTATTATGAGCCGCCTACGCCACAATTTAAAGAAAACTGTTACACCTGCCATTACTCACTTTGTACGAATCTCCGACGTTAGCACGGTGACCGTGGTCGAAATGTGTACTGCACGTGTGAGCACTTCTTGCCGCCATACTGTCGTTCTTTTCACTGTGCTTGACCAATGCCCCCATGACCTCATACTAGGCCTAGACTTTCTCTTCGCCCATTTAGCGCTCATCGATTGTTCCTTAAGTACTGTGCGTCTTGACCTGCCTCTACTCGACGTTCTTTCGACACCACATGAAATTCACCTAAGACCGACTGATTATGTTCACGTTCCACCACAGGTCTTGACATACATCGATATGTGGCCTTCTCCGCGAGTTCCCGATGGTGATTACATCTCCGCTCCCATAACTGCCATCGTTCTCACCCACAATGTTACTGTCCCGCACACAATAGTGAGGGTCACAGACAATCGCACCTATCTCCCTGTGGTGAATTTTGGGCTTGCTAAGCAAATTCTGCCTAAAGATATCACCCTGGCTACAATCTCTGCTTTTGAAGTTAGTTGCATTGAGACTTTTGCCGTCGGCACTTCCTGTTAGCCTTTCCGGTCTGTCAAATGTACTGACGACATTAGGAAAATGATCGCCCCGAATCTCACTCCTGCAGAGACTGAACAGCTCTGCAGTCTATTGCTTTACTACAAGGATATATTTGACCTGAACAACCACCCCATAGGCCAGACATCACTTGTCAAACATCGTACACATACAGGCAATAATCCACCCATCTATCGATGACCCTACTGAGTTTCAGCTTCAGAGCGTCATGCCATCAAAACGAAAGTAGACAAGATGCTAGTGAAAGACATCATTGAGCCATTGTCAAGTCCCTGGGCATCCCCTGTCGTGCTGATCAAAAAGAAGGACGGCTCACGGAGATTCTGCGAGATTCTGCGTCGATTATCGCCACCTCAAATGCATCACGAAAAAGGACATCTACCCACTACCTCGTATCAATGACGCCCTCAATTGCCTATACAGGGCACAGTATTCTTCGTCCATCAACCTATGGTCCGGATATTGGCAAACCGCTATCGATCTAGATAATGAAAAGACCGTGGTGCATGATGGTCTTTACCACTTCAAAGTTATGCCTTTTGGGCTATGCAACGCTCCAGCTAGCTTTGAGCGTATGATGGACTCATTACTCCAAGGATTCAAGTGGTCGACTTGTCTCTGCTACCTAGATGATGTTATTGTGTTCTCGCCCTCATTCAGCACAGACATTGTGTGCCTTTCAGCTGTACTTTGGTCTACAGCTCAACTCCAAGAAATGTAACTTCGGCCACTGTCAGATTACTGTTCTTGGACATGTCGTCAGTGCGATTGGCATCCGACCGGACCCAGAGAAAATTCGCACCGTGAAAGAGTTCCCTGTTCCACGATCCGCAAAAGATGTAGGAAATTTCGCAGGGCCTTAGCTCTTACTTCCGCTGCTTTTTTTAAAAGATTTTGCCACCATAGCACGCTCTTTCGCAGATCTCCTGAAGAAAAGTGTGCCCTTTTCATGGGGATCCTCTCAGGCCACCGTCTTTTCTTGCCTTACCACCATGCTCACCACCCCACCGATTCTAGGACACTTCGCTACTCCAGCCCCTACAAGGTGTGCACCGATGCCAGTGGCTACGGAATCGGTGCCGTCTTGGCACAAGTTCAACATGGCCATAAACGTGTCATTACGTACATTAGCCGTCTTTTGTCACCTGTGGAGCGGAACTACTCAATTACCGAGCGCGAGTTTTTGGTCGTTGTGTGGGCAGTGGCGAAATTTCACCCCTATATATACGGCAGGCACTTTTCTATTGTAATGGACCACCACAACCTCTGTTGGCTTTCGTCACTAAAAGATCCCCACAGGGAGGCTTGGACGATGGACTTTGCAGCTTCAAAAGTATTCCTATTCGGTGCTTTATAAGTCTGGTCGCCTACACAAGGACACCGACTGCTTGTCCCGTTACCCTGTAGACATGCCCCCCAATGCCAACATGGCCACTTCTGCAAGTGTTCTTTCCGTTTCCCAGCTTTTGGACATGGCCAACAAGCAATGCCATGACACTACTCTGAGGACCCTCATTGACCGAATAGAATCTGCTCCTACTGATCCGTTGTTACGGTGGTTCGTCCTCAACGACAGGATATTGTATGATGCAGTTTTCATGCTGACGGTCCTCCGCTTCTTCTTGTCGTCCCTAAACACCTACGCTCAACCGTGCTTCAGGAGCTTCATGACGCCCCACCTGCCGGACACCTTTGGTTTGCTCGCACTTACGACCGTGTGCGCTGCCGCTTCTATTGGCCCGGCCTCGCACGTTTCGTACGGCGCTATGTAGCTGCTTGCAAGCCGTGTCAACTTTGCAAAAAGCCAGCGACGCTTCCTCCCGGGTACTTACAGCCGATCGACATTCCACCTGAGCCATTCTTTCGCCTGGGTTTGGATCTCCTTGGCCCTTTCCACGAGTCCAGCTACGGCAGCAGGTGGATCGCTGTCGCTACTGACTACACGATGCGCTATGCCATCACTCGGGCACTTCCCACGAGCTGCGCTATTGACGTCGCAGATTTCCTCCTCCGAGATATCATTTTAGTACATGGCGCACTGCGACAGCTCCTTACTGACCGCGGCCGCACTTTCCTCTCCCAAGTCATCGCCGATATACTACGCTCACATTCTAGGAAGCACAAACTGGCTACCTCCCATCATCCCGAGACCAACTGCCTTACTGAGTGACTTTACCGGACCATTACTGACATGCTATCGAAATACGTTTCACCCGACCGCAAGGACTGGGATGTGGCTCTCCCTTATGTCACGTTCATCTATAATTCATCACGCCCTGATACTGCTGGGTACTCCCCCTTTTACCAACTCTTCGGTCGTGACCCTGTATTACCATTGGATGCTTCACTCCCCTTGATACAGGATTCGAGGACCGAGTATGCCCGTGATGCACGCCAGCTTGCCCGTACTCGTCTGTTGGCATCGCAGGAATCTCAACGGCATGCCTACAATCGCCACCATCGTGACACATATTTTTCACCAGGCTCTCTCATGCTACCTTGGTCCCCATGCTGCCGAGTGGGGCTCTCTGAGAAAATCCTTCCGTGCTACAAAGGCCCTTACTGTGTTCTATGTCAAGTGACCAAAGTCACTTACGAGATAATCCCCGTGACCTCCGTCATGCCACCCGGTTCCACATCATCTGACGTCGTACACGTTTTTCGGCTTAAGCCTTACTATGCCCTTACCGACAGCCCCGTCTGCAGCACCGGGATGGTGTTTTTCTGCCTGGGGTCATGTTACAGTGGAAAAAGAGAACAAGGTCGTCCACGGTGAAGACACCGAAGTGGCGACGGCCTCTCGGGATTCTAAGCTGCTGTTTATATACACCTTGCAAATACACAGTTGTAAATAGTTTTATACCCATGACAATATACACCACTGTTCAATTTGTGCATGCAATCTGATTAGATAGGTAGGATTCTTCCATACATAATCGCCAGCAACATTCGAGAAAGTTGTGCATTGCACCAAGCGCTAACTTCATTAGCTGGTGAAAAACGGTCGCCAAGAAAAGATAAACAATGTGTGTGTGTCAATATGATTAATCGTAATTGACTAAGTTTAAAATTACTGAAAATTGAGCAAGTTGGTAGGAATTCATGTTACTGAAAGGCAGGTGTGCAAACGTGGACGTGACAAGCAATGAAAAGCACTGCATAAACACCAACTGTCGACTGAGAGGTCACACAGTGGTGGAAGAGAAGGAAGACCCAAAACCGATCTGTGCATGCTCAAGGGAAGGCAGCGAAAGCCCATCAATCATCGACATGTGCAGCCGCTCATAAAAAATAATTGTTTAGGCATGACGATTCCTCTGGGTGCAAGATAATTGAGTGCTGAATAACGCACGTGCTAACAATATTAACGGTATGCCAAGCCTTAATCATAAGGTGAACTTCCTCCTTCTTGTCTCTAAACAAAGCTGTAGTACTTTCTGGTAACTTTGGAGTACACTTGCAATCGCGACAGAGTAACAAAACGTTAGACAGTGTTGCAATGGTCAACGAACAACTAGATTCAAATAATCTGTAACTGATGCAATGCCCTGACTGCCCCACATAAAAATGACCGCAGCTAAACAGAACTTTATTAACTGCACCCATTCTTCATTCAGTGAGCTTGTTAGTATTGTCACGTGGTGGTGATAAGTATACGTGTCAGTATGCTTTACATAACACTGATCAGGTCTTTTAGTGCAGTTTAACTGGTTTTCCTTTTTTTCTTTGCATGGGGGTGCATATTTTTTCTAACTTGTCGTCAGCCATAAAGACAACACTTGAACCTTTATCAAGTGCCTCCTCTCTTAAGGGAATGCTAGGCTGAAGATAAACTTTTGAACTTTCTAACCGAGTTTAGTCAAATTTTGTGGGTTGATTTACCTGCTTGTCATTAGAATACACTTTGAACTTCATAACTCTAGCATGAACAGAAAAAAATAGCTATAGTCATCATATCAAGCTTAGGAAAATTATTTCAAAAACAAAGGAGATATACTCATTATCTAATACATTCAATAAGGTATATAGTGCAGAATAGGGCAGCCATATTTTAATTTACTTCAGTTCTGTAAAACTCCTGTCACTTGAAAACCAAATTTGTTTCTTGCATTGATAATATGAGTGTTGTAATCTTAGCAATTTTGTCGTTAGATTAAGTAACGTGTATGGTCAGCAACATTTTTTTTTCTTTAGCAACCAGCAACTATTTTTTAGCAAGGTGACAGAACAATTGGCGACATTTTAGCGACCTTGAAGTTAAGAAAGTTGCTTCAAAAATTGCTTTCTAGAACGTGTTTTATTATTCAATAGGTAGAGAAAGACCATCGAAATTGGTTGTACAGCACATGAACTCTGTGACCATGATGAAGCAACCATGGTCTGCACTTATGAAGGCTGCGGTTAACTGCGCCACTTTTTGTAACGTCTTTTTCTTTCTTTTGGAAAGCTATTGGAAGGGTTCTTAAAATGCTATGGATGCTGTAGATTCACATTAAGTTTGACTGCTAAATGTTCACAAGCGTAGCAGTAAATTATCTAGACTTATTGCAATAGATTTAAACTGAATAATAGGACATATGAACTATAAAAACTTAGGCATACAGATAAGATCAGCTGGCATTGTTGACACAAATCAATGCACTGACTCCTTTTTGACACGGCTCTTGGACAAATCAATACTGCATGGGGCATTCAAGTGGATCAAGTGGCAGCAATCTAATATTTTACCTGTATAAAGCTCATATAATTTTCATCGCCGTGTAAACACCATGACCAAGATTGTGTCGCATATTTATTTTTTCTGACACGAGCGCTTAAAGCTAGAGTGAGTGAGTAAGTAAAGACTTTATGTGAAAACAAGGTATTGACTGATGACCTTGTTGTTAGGCAGCCACGAGCCCCTGGGCCCAGGCGGCTTCTTCGGCTCTCTTGATGACCTTGGCCTGCAGGTCAGGGTCGGAGCTGAGCAACACGGCCTCCCACTGCTCAGTATTACTTATTTCGTAATTTGTGTGATTTTCCGCCAAGCACGACCACATAATATGGAACAGAACCGCCTTTTTCTTACAATGCTTACATGTATTAGGGTATTGGTCCGGGTAGTAGTAGTGATAGGCTACGGGGTTGGGGTAGGTGTTTGTCTGAAGTCGTCTCCAAGCTACTTCTTGTCGCTTGTTAAGCAATTTGTGTGCTGGCGGTAACACTGCCCTGGCTAACCTGTAGTGCTGAGTTATTTTCTGGTAACTGACCATGCGATCCCTCTCTGATCCTAGCGTGAGCCGTCTGGGTGCTCGGTTGGCGAGTCCTCGAGCGGCGGTGTGGGCAGCATCATGCCAGGTAGGGAGGAGTGTGCTGGTGCCCAAATGATCTGGATTGGTCGTGGGTGTTAGTTGGTGTCTACTATGTGTTTTACGGGAGCCGAGACCCGACCTTTTGCAAAATTGCGTGCTGCTGCTTTGGAATCGCTAATAATGTAATGACAATGCGTGGAGGCTATTGCCAGAGTGATAGTCGCCTCGTCTGCTGTTTCAGAGCTTCTGGTGCAAATTGAACCACCAGCGCGTATTTGACCTGAGGAGTCCACCACTGCAAGGAACATACAGTTGCGTTCTATGTATTCGGCTGCGTCGACATAGACTACGTCTTTGAAGGCGTGGAATTTCTGATGCAGGGCTTTGGACCACTCGGCCCTCCTTTCCTTGTGGAAATCGGGGCGCATGTTTTTAGGGAGTGGATTAATTTTGAGATGGCGCCTCTGATCGTGAGGAATGTCTACTTTATTGCTTTACATCAACTCATAGTTGATGCCGAGATTCTGGAGGATGTTTCGCCCAGAGGCACTCTGAGCTAGCCTTTCGTATTGAGATATAAGGTGCGCTTCCACAAGTTCATCAAGGGTGTTGTGCACACCTAGGGCTAGCAGTTTAGCCTTGGCCATATTTATAGGTAGCCCAAGAGCCTGTTTTCAGGCCCTCCGGATAATTCCCTCTATTTTCTCTCTCTCAGCCGCTTTGAGGCAGAGGTACGGGGTGATGTAGGTGGTGCGGCTGAGAACGAAGCTAGAAATTTTGTATTAATTATGTGGTCCAAGTACATCTTTCTTGTGGGACAATCACATGACCCATGGTCATTTGAATTTTGTAAAATTCTTCATCTTGAAATCCAGAGGTAAATGCAGGATTTCGGCTGTCATCATGCATAGTGTTTATATGTATGAATAAATTAAATGAAGTTCTCTACACCCTGCTGGTAAATTCACCACTTATTCTTAACTGGCATGGACACTAGATGAATGCAAAACACTCCGGTAGTAGCATTATGCCATCTTAGCTTATATTATAATGTTACAAGAATGCCTACTTTATATGAAAATCACTTGGCGTTTTAGCAAAATTTTTAGCAGTAATAGAGAAAATTTTAACGAAAATTTAGTGACCTCGTTACCTCAGTTTAGTGAAATGCTCAAAAAAAGAAGATGGCATTATTTCTGTTAAAAAGTATTTAGAAACCTAAAGAGTACCTTACCTAGTTTCTGAGAAAATTTCCCTTTAGAAACTACCTTGAAAGTCACTTTATCAATGACGTTGGGAAACAATAGCTTTTCTAATGGTGTTGCTTGGACAAAATGTGCAAACTGAGGAAAATAAACTGAAAGATTGCAGAACATGCTACTTTACTTTGTGGTGCATAGTGATTAATCACTACTCACCATAGTCACTGCACTGGGCCCTTTCCTTCAAAGTGACACTGCTCAGCAGCAATTGCTTCAGTATAAATCGCAGCAGCAACTGCCTTTCAGGTGTCAGCAGCCTCGTCTGTGCTCGTGAGCTGCTTTCCCAGGGTGTCTACCAAGTTGACATTTTCAAGTTCCCCAAGTTTTCCAGGTTTTCCCTGAGTGACACAGAGCTTAATTTATGTCAAGACAGGCTGACACCATGTCACCCTACGCTGTCACTCTAAAGTAAGCATATAAGAAAAAAAATTGGCAGAGGCTTAGCTTGGCTAAGCCCAGTGGATTGCGAAAGCAATCTTCTGTTCAGGTTGTAGAGTTCCATACTGCTCATCGAACGTGTAGATGCAGTCTCGTCGCCATTTAAAGCATCCATAAGGCTTGCTGTCGAATGATCAAGTGTCGCCAAAGTCGCGTCAGCATTGAGAGCATGCATAATACTTGTAGATGCACCCAGATCAAGAAATGTTGAACGCATTCGCCTGGCTGTATAATATGCACGCCATTTAGCTAAAGGTTGTTCACGGTCTTCATCCGTTTCTTCCGCACGCCGCCGCTTCTTAGCTGCAGCACATCGTTGCAGCTTCACCTTATATACATTATCCGACATATCGTGGAGGATTCGCTGGGACGACTGCGACAAGCCGAGTTGGGGGGCCGCTTTTCCACAGCTGGCATGACGTCACGTAGAACGAGCGCCTCCCCCACGGCAGCGGCGCATGGAAGATTCGCTGGGAGGATCGCGACGAGCCGAGTTGAGGGGGCCGCTTTTCCACAGCTGGCATGACGTCACGTACAGCGAGCGCCCCTCGCGGCAGCGGCGCGCAGCTGCAGCATGGAGGATTCGCTGAGATGATCATGACGAGCCGAGTTGGGGCCCCGCTTTTCCACAGCTGGTATGACGTCACACATAGGTCACGCTAAAGGTCAATGGTGGATTCTCCGGGACGACGGCCAAGAGCAGAAACCTCGAGCAGTATTGCCTTCGCAATTAAAACTTAATTCCAGTTTGAATAGCAAGGAGTAGTGTTTATTTTATTCAAAATAGAAAACTGAAGGGAAGGGATAGTAAAATGCACAGCGAATATCTTTGAAAAAGAAATGATAAAGCCCATTGCAAATCGAGTCAAACATTTTCAAATATGAATAAAAAGGAGATGCATACAGAAGCAAATCTTTTCGAAAATGAGCTATTTCTATCAAGTGATAGCAAGATCATTGGTATTAAGCCCAAACTTTGTCACAAGTGAGATTTTCTCAGCAGCTGCAAGGTCAACCTCAACTGTCCTCACATACTCTCAGCCCGTGCACAATGGCTCAGTGTTGCCTTTCACTGCTTCAAAGAGTTTATTTTGGTTTGGCTGAGGGACACCTGCATTTTTGCGTCAGCCTAGATTTTGCTTGTTTAGCTCAAGCTCCTTCAAAGAAGAGGCCTTTCCCGATCATTCCTAAATGCGACTGTCATTTCTGTTCTTGTCCTCGTTCCAGCGCGCGTTCACCCCACGGACCATTTGAAGCATTCTCTTGGTCAGTTTTACAGTCAACGTCCGATTTTTCAGACTTCCTAGGGGCCACCAAAACGTCCACAAAATCAAACCAGGCAGTTCGAAAAAATGAACGCATGTCTTTTACTAACCTTAAGGGCTCAACTCGTCACAGGCACGTCCGAAAAAGCTCTGAAGGCCTACCAGTACACTTATTAGACATATCGGTGCTCGAACTGCGACAGGAGACGGCGGGTGGACGCATGTATAGTTAAGGAATACATACTGGGCCCCGTGACAATTGCCCCTTCCCACACTTGTGAATCTTCATCTTTCAACAACTATCATCACTATCATTTTTCAAACAAGGACGGGCATTGTGCATCCAATTCCTTCCGTGCAAAGAACCAGAGAAGTTGAAGGCATTGCACTAATACTATTTGTCTTTGCACTTTCACTGCCAGATTTGTTAGTTTCTTTGTACTTTTTGCACTGCATTTCAGTGTGTCATCAGCCAACCAGACTTGCCTTTTGCACAGAAGACAGCAGTACAATGCTTGCAAGAGGGACTCACCGGTCCAGATGATTGGTGGTCATGAACACGATTCGTGCCTCTGCAGAGGCCACTCCATCCAGCATGTTGAGCAGACCGCTGAACGTCACCCTGCTGAGCCCTTCATAGGCTGCCTTCACTGCAATGAACAACAATCCACTAGGATGTCATCACAGATGACACTATTTCAATACCTGCTGCAGCTTGGTATGCAACTGAAGTGCTGTTCCTCACTGTACCCAGATTGTGGCAGATGATGTGAGAGCACACAATGCAAGAAAAAAGTTGCCATTCAACTCTAACAAAATGCTACAAGACGAACTAATTTCTGTATCCTTTAAACACAAACTTCATGGTCGAAAAATCTGTTCCGGTCAAGGGATCAAACCCTGAACTGCTGGCTTCACCACATGGCTGCTCCATCATCTGAGCTAGTAAAACTTCCAGTGCTTCAACTTATACCATGATTTAGCCTTGCACTCCCATCTGCTAGCTTCTTGGTTAGCTCAGATAGTAGAGCACCAATACTAGAAACACAGTCCAGGGATCAAAACCCATTCTATGAAGGATACATTTCTTTTTAAACTAAAATCTCTGCTGTTCAAGGACACCAACAAGAGTCTGTCTGTAGCCATCTGCTACGGTCAGATGAATGGAAATCATTCTTAACATGAAGATACCTCCACCTTGCAACTTCCTACAGAAATAAATTTAATTAATACTACCAATGCATTTATAAAACACAAATATTATCTATGCAAATTACATATAAACACCCCTGTAAGCAAGTAAAAAATGCGATGGCTCATACCCCCATAAGACAGAGGCTACAAGCGCTCGACAAAGTGAAGCGAACAGTACATACAGTCATTGAAATCATCCATACAAGACACAAAATAGCATGTGTCAATAAAAAACAAGCGCGAAACAAGCATCCGAACCATCAAAAAAGCATTGCATACTCCCCTCAGCAGTTGTAGTGCTGGTTTTGCAACAGCTTCGCTGGGCATCTCCTTTCGCAGGGCCACGATGGCTAGTCAACTTCATAATTCATAATGCAAGTGCAAATTCATAAAGCCACAAGTATAAACAGAGGACTGCTTCAACGAAAGGCACCACTCAAGGTGCATTAAAGCCGTTCATTTGCGGCTTCATGCATAAGGTTAAGGAACAGGAGGATGGCAGCACGTATTGGAGATCAAACGAGGACATCAGTTATTCAAGCTGATGGCACCGAGAAGCAGAAGAGAAATTGGGACAGGTCATGTAATACAGACGACTTCTGTCAATTCGACCCTGGTGAGACCGACGAAACATCGAATGATTCGGTGGGTCGAATTAAACAAGCGACAAAAACGCCGAAACACGCAATTACTTGGCAGCATTTGCTTCTAAAGTTAGCTTTGCCACATCACAACCACGTTATATGGTGGAGCATACTAATCGGGAAAAGGTGCTACCGTTACAAGGCATAGCACGTGTTTTTTAATTTACATGGCCAATTTCTATTCACAGTCCGAGCACAGTGGCGTCTAATATGCTTACTAACAGCCTTCAGAGTTTTATATAGACCCCCGCTCTTTTTTTTTTTGTCCTAAACGCACGTCCCCTTGAATTTGATAGCTTTTCATTTTACCGCCGTCCCTTTCGATAGCTTTCCTAAAACATGAGGTTCCTAAAACGTGAGGTTTCTCTCCTCTTCTCGGTGCAGGGCAAGTGCGCACGCCCATAATTAAGGAACGCATACTAGGCCCCGCTAACGGTATAATATACGAGATGCATGGTGGGTAAGACGAGGGCTCAAATCGCCACACGAACGTCATAAACAGCTCTGAGTGGTTGCCAGTATGCTTATTAGGCGTCTTGGTACTGGTACTGTGATCGGAGACAGCTCGTGTGAGCGTGCATAATAATAAACGCGTACTATGCCCAGGACAGTGGCCCCTTTCCATTATTATGCTTCACCGCACAACACTGCGAAGCTTATTAGTCAAGTTCGAATTATTTGGTGAAGGACAATTTTCAGATCGAAATACCTAAAGTTTGGGCGCACTGAAACGCTTGGGCGCCTGCCGGGACCATCGATAGGGATCGACTTAGACGGAAATTCGAATTAACCAGAGTCGAATCAACTGAAGTCTACTCTACTGTGTACAACACAAGAACTGAAATTTGGGTGAGTCTGTAAGAATTCGTAATCGACTTTTAAAGTGCAAAAAATGAGGACACAAGACGGAAAGTCAGACAGGACGAACGCTACTTAAAACTAAAGTCTATTTTTGCAAAAACACGTCTATGTATCAGTCGACACAGGGATCAAAAGCAAAGTACACCATTGCATAAGTGCACACCAACACCCCCCCTCCCCCACGCTCCCCAACAATAAAAAAAATAATGTAAGTTATAAAAGGGTAATTGTGCCATGGCTAAGCCCATACAAAATAAAAACCAAGAGCTGTGGACGGTCAGTCAACCACAAGGTAGCGGATGTGCGTAAAGTGTTCAAAGAGCAGGGGCTAGGTTTTGGGCTTTTTGTTCGAGAGCCCAAAAGAACAAAGGATTCAGTTCCTAAACCTGCAGCATGTGCTTGGGGAATCACAGGTATGCTCGAAATACATGTCCTGATCTGCGAAAGCCCTCCTAAGCTTTCGTTCATGCTATTTAAAACTTGTCAAAAAAATGCACCGCCTTTTCCTGCGTCTGCTCTGTGGTGATCAAGTCTTGCCAACACATAATAAAACAGTTCGTGGATGGTCAGATAAAAAAAACTTTGTGCAAAGCTGGCTACCCTGAAGCTGTTGTTACAATAGCCAGCTTGAAATAGGCAAGATGAAGTTGGCTGACACAGGAAAGAGATAACTGAAGACTGTAGGGAGAGGCATTTGTATCGCATTGGCCATGATGAACACAGTAAGAGAGTGGGAACTGCAGCCACCACCCACCTGTGCTGCTCTCCTCCCGGCTGACAAAAGCGGCATCGATGTCCTCGAGCAGAATGATGCTCTGCTGGGGTGCCACTGACATGAGGTGTTGCAGCCGGTCATCCGAGAGGCCCCGCTCACTCAGATTGAGCACACAGATGCTGTACTCGAGGGCACCCGCCAGAGCTGTGCTGCACGGAGCCACTGAAAGCTCATGGTTGGTTTTTGATCATGGGTGTGAAGTTGCACTGCATAGTTGAAGTGTAGCCCTCACCATCCTGTAACGTATCTTGGCGCAGAACCGTGCAACACCAAAGCAGCTACAGGATTCTTGAATGATGTCGAATTGCATGTTTTTAGCCCCATAAATTCATATCACATCCTCTTTCGAGAGGACGCCGCTGTGATAGTGGTTCTGTATAGCCTTCAGGTCCTTGCATTTCAAGGGCTCTATAAGGCAGTAGTGCTTCATGCAAATGTTTACCTCCAGCATATTTTACTATATCATCATTGTTTCACAATGTATCTTTCGTGCCCATAGTACAGCTCATCAACCGTTGGCATAATTTTACTTCACATAGGCACTTGACAGCGACTGTTTTTAGGCCCCTTTACAGCCATGTAACATCAACCTCTCGTTATTCACAGCTCTACTGCGAACTCATTCACATTGGCCTGGCGTTCTTTGGCCATATTTGGCCTTCGCGCTACAAAAAAACACATTCATCATCACCATCACCACATAGTTTTAACAGTGCACAAAGAAGCACACACACACATTTAACATCATTTGACATACAGCGACCTCATCCTGAGTGTGTGACTGTGCATCTTTGTGCTTTGTTACAACTATGTAGTGCGATTTGACATCCATATGCAGCACCAGTTCTTTGAGGGACATCAAAAAGGAAAACTAAAGCTAGCCAAAACTGGTAGATCACACTACTAGACTACCAAAAAGGCCAGCCTTACAGGGAGAACAAGATTTGTAAGAAAGAAAGAATGCATAAGCAAAAGTTCTGTGGCAGCTCCTTTAGGGTTGAAGTTCCCACGGCAGATCTTCATAATGACATTACATTTATAGATTTTTACAGCATCTGCTTAGGGCCAGTTGAATGTTTACCAATAAAGAAACACTACACTGCATCCAAAAGTAACCAAAGGCTCAGTCATTAGAGCTGCTCTTGCACAGTAACAAGTGGGATACTTGAAGAAACAACACCAAGAACCTCACAGTGACAGACTTGGCATGCAAGAATGGGGCATGAAATTTTAAACAGGAAGATTTTTATTGTCTCCGTTAATAATTACAATTTCTGTGCCAGAGAAATGACAGTTTTTTACACAGCACCTTGACAGTCCAAATTGGGATGCCATTTTTAAAGCTGTCAATTTCTGCCACATTGTTGAATTTACCATCTCGTCAGCTCTTCTGAATGGGTTAATATGCCCCTTTCTGATTGCCTCAAAATGTATGAATTTGTGTTACATATGTAATAAGAGCTTTATTTATGCGCAGGAGAAGACAATCAAATCACGACAAAGTATAGCCATGACATGGAATACAACAGACTTCTGTTAATTCGAATTCGGTTAATTCGATCCTAACCGAATGCCCTGGCTGGCGCTCATGCTTTTCTATGGCCCCAAACTTTCGTTATTTCTAACCCAAAATTGGCCTTCGCTGGACAATTCGAACTTGATCAGTCAGCACGCACGCTCCTGGCCCCTACGGTGACCTAAATAGTGACATCTTCAGTGGCAGTGTCTGTGTCAATGGAGCTTATGGAGAGTGAATTTGTTGAACAAATGTCAATATCTCTCGTCGAAAACGCCTATTTCCGGCCTGCCCTAGGCAGATTTTCAAGTCATATATATAGTGCGCAATTCCCGTTTACGGTATACCCGATTTTTTTTTTTCAGAGAATGAGCTGAAAACTGCCTGTGCACAAAACGAAAACCGCCTTCACGGCATTTGCATGCTTTACCACATAACAGAGGTATACTGCGGCGAAGCTGGTTTTAGACAGGACGAGCGTGATGTGAGAGTTAGTGAATATTTGGCTTTTAGGCAAGACATGGCAGATAAATAACTTCACAAGGCGCACATCCAAGAGCATGTTTTCAAACTAGTGTCAAAGCTGTTTTAAATATCATATAGCTCCTTGTGGTCTTGTATAGCTCCCTACTTTTAACATATACAGCAAAAATTAACCAGATATGTGCAACGGATGCCTTTCCAGAAATGAATTATGCCTTTGCATTGTACCACTAAAAAACACACTATTCTTTCTATGTACAGTGACTTAGAGTGCTTTCATCCAATGTATTCAACATGAATGATGCTGAAATTTACAATAAAGTCCATGAACTATATTTCCATAAACAAACTAGTGGGTATCTATATAGCAACATACTTATAATGAATTTCAAAGGGATACAACAGACATGCCATTAGCCACAGTGTTTTTTGTGTGCTGAAAACATCAAAAACTGAATGCCAACTAACTCCATCTTGCATCCTGCTATATACAGTATATAAGCTCTACCTGCCAGCTTTAGCTCACCAGATAGTTCATTTTACAAATTGCATGTGCTGCTAAGGCACAACTGCTGGCATCTGCATCGATACCCTGGAGCCACTTACATGAAACTGCTCTTGCCACAGCCTGGGGGCCCATACAGCAGGTAGCCTCTTCGATATGGGATGCCTGCACAAGAACGTGATCCACCATTGTAAAAGCAGGTACACAAAGCATGGACAGCAGGAAGACAGTGACGACAACATGACTGTTAGGGACCTAGTAGCAGCGCACAAGAGGTGATGGACGATGTAAAACACAATGTGTGCGCTGTCTTCCATGTCTGTTATCTTTTGTGCACTCCTACTAGGTTCCAAAAATTTATGAACTGACACACGTCTAGATTCCTGAATACAAACCCTGACCGTCAACCAAAATGTCGTAAGTATGAATGAGATTTTTCGGCATTTAATATTTTTCCCAAGATTTGGTGAACATTTCTTGGCATCTATTTTTTATTTCTTTTTTTCAACAAATTTGTAATTTACCAGCACCTGTTTTCCTGCATGGCCCGTTTTTGGCATTCATACAGGTAAGGAAAGGGGGGGGTGGGGAGGAAGGAGGCCTTGAATTTCTCTGTTCATTTATTGAGAACCAATGCCTCAAGCACATATCAGTGATGATTTTTTCTGATGTGATAGGGGCTTACAATAATTTCACACATAAAGTGATCCTAAAGTCATTGGAGGATGTCCAAATTGGTGGCTGAATGTTTCAGTGGACCCACGCCTGTTCGACGATAACGTCCCTCCTTTTGCAGACCAAAGATGGTCCCACTGTTAACTATTATAGTACATATGGTGGCATCCGAAAGGGCGGGGTATTGAGCCCTACTCTTAACCTAACTGTGGTCAGCCTTGCTGAACTTTTAGCCGAGACAGTTCACCTATCAATATATGCTGACAATATTTGTCTTTGGCCTTGTGCGGAGACTTGTCTCGAAGTACGTGTACGGATCCAGTGAGCAGCCACCCTAACTTGTTAATACCACAAACAATGCCATAGTGTATCCGCTGAAAAATGTGTGTTGATTGCATTTATGCGCAAACCCATGACACTGTACCCTATTTCTCTCAATGGCCAAGCTATCGCATACCAGAAGTCTCATCACTTCTTGGGTGCGACTATTTACTGGGACCTTTCATGGAGCCACCACTGCATCTACCTGAAGCGGAGCCTAATTTCAATAATTCATATAATGAAGCTCCTGTGCGGAAAAACCTGGTGGATGTTAGTACGGTCCATGCTGAATTGAACTCGGGTTTTAAACGCCGAAACCACAATCTGATTATGAGGCTAGACGTAGTGGGGGACTCCGGATTATTTTGGCCGCCAGGAAATTTTTTATGTGCCTACAATGCACGGGCATTTTTGCATTCTGCCCCCATCGAAATGCAGCCACCGCAGTCCATGCTGCAGCTGTACAGAGCCCAATATCTGGGCTTTTTACAGTACAGCTTACCAGTTTTGGCAAAAATGTGCAAAACAAATGTTTGCACCCTCAAAAGTTTGCAAAGGCCAGGCCCCACACACGTGTCTTGGACTACCACAGGGCACCTCGACTCATAAAACAACCATGATTGCTACAGACCATCTGCTTCCAATATATGTACATCACAGTTGAGAACCTCAGAGCACACATTCTACACCTGTTGTGTCTCATCATTATATTGCTGCTTCGCCGGCACAAAGACCTTAAGCCACATTTTCCAAACTTGTTGCAACACATCAAGGCTGCTTTCTGCTGGGCTTTACACCAGCACCAAGACCACCGTTAACCCAGTGGTGCCTACATCAACCACAAGTATGCCACACAATTCTGGGAATTACACAGAAGACTTGTCATTCAACAATGGCTCTATGACAGTTCACCTTGTCACTATTAAACAAGTTATATGGACAAAGAATGCACATTTGTATGCATCACAATGTATTTGTCTCAGCCACCAGCTCCACAGGTGCTGTTGTCAACCTGGCCTTACTAATCACAATCAAGTTCAAAGTGTCCCACATAACTACCTCTACAGCAGCTGAACTTGCTGCCCTGGGTGCAGATGTTAATTACATTGTGCAAACACAACCTCAAAAGTGGGTCCTTTTATGTTGCTCCAAAGTAGCCCTTCAAAACCTACAGCCAGCCTTCCGATGCAGGACATATGAACAACTTATGTTTGAGACTAGAGAGGTTATGCATCTAGCTCACACAAAGGGACATGACATCATCGCCCAATGGCTGCCGGGACACTGTGGCATCGTTGGTAATGACCTAGCCAGAGACGCAGATTCTTGGACTACAGACACACGAATTGAAGCAATGTAGGCATTGCTTCAGTTCATGAAATCAGCTGGCCTGAGTGACCAATTTCAGGAGTGAAGTGATGAACAACCAAACACGTTCACACTGAGAGTACCTTCTTTCCTCCCTCCCCTTTCCCCGCATAGGGTAGCAAACCAGACACACATCTGGTTGACCTCCCTACCTTTGCTTCTTTTTTTTCCTCCTCCTCCTAATTGAGAACCAAGCAACACATACCAGGCCATCGGTGCATGCACCTGTGGTAAACAGCCTCTGGCAGAACTTTCCACCTCCCAGCTAAAGTCAAGTGAAGCCAAGGAACTACGCTTGACCAGATTTGCCTGGATGTTGCCTTCGCTCGACGTTATGCCGATCTTATCAGCCATGCAGTCAACCAGAACTGTGAACACTTCCAAGTGTCTGAGACTCTACATCTGATTTGCAACTGCCTTATCTATGTGTCACAGCAGAAGGAGCTGGCTTCTATGCTGGTAGGCCAGCTTAGAACGGCAATGGACGGCAAATCAGAAAGTACTGTTTTGTCCACATACACAGAAGCAACAACACCTACAAGGGCCGTTATGGACTATTTAAAGAGTACCAGTCTATAGACTCAAGCATAGGCAGAAAGTTTTCATTTTTTCTAAGGGAGAGGGGGGGAGGGGGGGCTGCTAGGGCCCGACCAGCTTTCTGACTCCTACCCGCCGTGATGTTTCGTATGAGGCCAAAAAGCCATATGAATGAGCGACCCATACATCGTGGCTGCGAGAAGAAAGCATGTAACAGTGAGCCGAAAAGGATGGCGGCATGGCGGGCATTATCTTCCCACGTGCTCAATGTTCAAGTTAGTTGGAGGTCACGTGACCAAATGTGCGCTTGGGAAGGCGAGCACACGTCTTCTCTTCTATACCTGCCGTGGCTGCAAATGACTGTGCATGGCTAATGTTTACACGGCCCGCGAGCCGCACCTAATTGTTGGTAGTTTATTGGTAGGTGCAATGCTAAGGGGCAGCAGGGATGGCTGCTAACTTTATGTGCACTACCTTTCTTCCCGGGCTGTCTTTCCGTGCCCCTAGTGTTGCAGATCACGTAGTCTAAGAGAGAGCGGTAACTGGAGATGTTGCTGGCAGAGACTGTCTTATAGTGGAAATAAAAATAGGCAGATGACCATGCTGAATCTAATTTACGGAGTCACGGCGAATCACATGGCTGCAAGAATTGTTCGCCTCCACTGCCGGTGTTCTTCATAATGCCAGTGTTGTGATTGCGAGTGCTCGTGGTCATGCAGTAAGATATTTACAGGTTTACATGGCTTGCGCATTACACTGTGCTTTTAATTAGTAAGTGAATGTTTACTACAATTTATATGGCCAATGTAGCGTATAGACTCATGTAAGGGCCCCACTTCTTTGCTGCGATTTTGACAAACCTTACATGGGACCGAGCTATTTGAACTAAATTTTCCAACCACATGTGCAAAGCCCACCGTAAACCACCACGATCGCCTCCTCTTGCCATCCACTAGCGAGGCGCTAAAGTACAATGCACGCGAAAATTCGCTGTTGAGCGTGACTGGAGTCAGCACACTGAACGAGATTGCTTCTCAGTTGGATGTTTTTTTTTTTTAAGTATTAGCTGTCAAGTTGGGGGTGCGGCCCTTACATGGGTGTAGCCATTTTACGGATTTATATGGTAAGAATTTTCCTTCATGTAATAACTTTGCTGTCACTGATACTGCTTCGCTTTCCAGCAAAACTGCAGCCTCTCTCTCCTTTTTTTACTGTGAGTCCAAGTACAAGCGCTGCTGCACATGACTGCTATGGAATCTGATTTCAAGTGAATTCGGATTAGCCTCATTTCGGTTACTAAGTGAATTATATATATATATATATATATATATATATATATATATATATATATATATATATATATATATATATATATATATATATATATATATATATATATATATATATATTTGACGTCTGCATGCAAGTGGCAATGTTTCCATCCCTAACAACTGTCATAAATTATTAGAAGAGGTCTCTTTTTTGCGAGTCGTTAGCACTGCAGACTGGATAGATAAGCAACACTGAGACATATCATTCCCATGCATTTTGCACGCCTTTGATAAAAGACTCTGCCGAAGGGGTCAGTAAAGTCTGTAGGTTCTCTTTCAGGGACAAAAAAAAATACACACAAAGCATTTTGAAGCGAGGTAAACATACAGCAACATATTCATTGTCTAGGCATAGGCTATCCATATCATTAAATATAATTGTTAGTTGGCTACCTCCTTGTCTTGAAAAAATATAATAAATTTTGTCCTGTGTATATATTTAAATGTGTTGTGTTTGCGCACAGTGCTCACAGTGGAAATAAAGAAAGCAAAGTTAGAAAATATGGATCAAATATGTAGTTGCTGCTGGTGCTTCTAATGCGGTTGTCCTCTTATTGTCAGGATTCCCAGAAATAAAGCGAAAGTATGAATTAAAAGCTGTGCACGTCTGCACCAAGAATGATGCAGAGCACGGAGCGCAGTGGGGAATGAAAGACGCGAGCAGGAGGGTGCAGTGGAACCATGAGGTGGAAGGCGGAGGAGGAGGGCAAGGCAAAAGCATGCGAAGAAAAGCATAGTGCAGCTACAATAGCTACGAGATGGTGCCAGAGTAGCGCACGTTGTCTGGGAGGTCCATCTGCGACGGCCACTGTGAATCGCATCCACACGTTACCCATGCACTGCCTCTCGCAATCTTCATGTTAACGAGGCAGTGGTGGGCCTCATGAGGCAGATTGTGCGCGCCAGCCAATATGTAGCAAAATGAAACCACGTATAGAGCTGTGCTCAAATTTCGGATTAGGGAGTACCGTAATTATCAGGGAATTTTTTTCTGTGCTTATTTGCTCCACAGAGACCAGATACTCTTCGAATTGTTCACGTTAAAATTATCCAGATCCCACGAACTCTCATCATCATCAGCCTATATTATGTCCACTGCAGGACGAAGTCCTCTCCCCACGATCTCCAATTACCTCTGTCCTGTGCCAACCGATTCCATCTAGCACCCGCAAATTTCCTAATTTCGTCGCACCACCTAGTCTTCTGCAGTCCTCTACTACGTTTCCCTTCTCTTGGTACTCATTATGTCACCCTAATGGTCTATGGTCCAACGGTTATCTACTCTACGCATTACATGACCTGCCCAGCGCCATTTTTTTCTCTTCATGCCAATTAGAATGTCATCTGTACCCATTTGCTCCCTGATCCGAACCGCTCTTTTTCTGTCTCTTAAAGTTATGCCTAGCATTCTTTGTTCTATTGCTCTTTGTGCAGTCCTTAACTTGTTCTCAAGCTTCTTTGTCAGTCTCCAAGTCCCTGCCCCATATTTCAGCACCGGTAAAATACATTGATTGTATACCTTCCTTTTCAATGTTAATGGTAAGCTTCCAGTCAGGAGCTCACGATATCTGCCAAATGCGATCCAACCCATTTTTGTTCTTCTGTGAATTTCCTTCTCATGGTCATGGTTCCCTGTGATTAGTTGACCTAGGTAAACCTACTCCTTCACAGACTGTAAGGGGTGACTTGCAATCCTGAACTCTTGTTCCCTTGCCCGGTTATTCATCATTATCTTTGTCTTCTGCATATTAATCTTCAACCCCACTCTTACACTCTCCCTGTTAAGGTCCTCAATCATTTGTTGTAACTCATCTACATCATTGCTGAATAGAACAATGTCATCCACAAATCGAAGGTTGCTGAGATATTCGCCGTTAATGCTTACTCCTAAACCTTCCCAGTTTAATAGCGTGAATATTTCTTCCAAGCACGCAGTGAATAGCATTGGAGAGATTGTCTCTCCTTGCCTGAATCCTTTCTTTATAGGTATCTTCCTACTTTTCTTGTGTAGAATTAAGGTGGCTGTGGAATCTCTGTAGATATTTTCCAAGGTATTTACGTAAGCGGCCTGGTACTCCTCGATTACGCAATGCCTCTATGACTGCTGGTACCTCTACTGAATTAAATGCTTTTTTCATAATCTATGAAAGCCATATAGAGAGGTTTATTGTACTTTGCGGATTTCCCGATAACCTTATCAATGACAGGGATGTGATCCAATGTAGAGAATCCCTTCCTGAAGCGCGCCTGTTCCCTTTAATTGACTAAAGCCCAGTGTTGCCTGTATCCTGTAGGAGATTATTTCGGTAAATATTTTATATAATACTGGGAGTAAGCTAATGGGTCTATAATTTTTCAATTCTTTAACGTCTCCCTTTTTGTGGATTAGTATAATGTTTGCATTCTACCAGTTTTCTCGGGCCCTAGCAGTTGATAGACACTTTGTATAGAGAGCCACCTATTTTCCAAGCATTATGTCTCCTTCATCTTTAATTAAATCGACTGTTATTCCATCTTCTCCTGCCGGTCTTCCTCGTTTCATGTCTTGCAAGGTCCTTCTGACCTCATCGCTAGATATATGAGGAGTTTCTGTATTCTGTTCATTATCGTTTTGAATGGAGTTCTCCTTAGTTTTATGGGTACTGTACAGGCCAGTACAGAATTCTTCCGTTGCATTTATTATACCTTTGAGATTGCTGATGATATTACCCTGCTCATCTTTCAGTGCATAAATCTTGGTTTGTCCTATGCCAAGTTTCCTTCTCACTGATTTCAGGCTGCATCCATATTTTACAGCTTCCTCAGCCTTTCTCAAGTTATAGTTTCGAATATCACTTATTTTTGCCTTGTTGATCCTTTTTGACAGTTCCGCGAATTCTATTTTATCTCTTGAGCTGGACACTTTCATTCTTTGTCGTTTCTTTATTAGATCCTTTGTTATTTAGGAGAGCTTGCCTACTGGTTGCCTTGGTGCCTTGCCTCCCACTTCAGTTGCTGCCTCTGAAGCCAGCCTTGTTACGGTTTTATTCATTACCTCTATGTAATCATCATCATCTTTCTGTTCTAAAGTTGCAAATTTGTTTACAAGTACCAGCCTAAATTTGTCTGCTTTTACCCTTACTGCCTCTAAGTTGACCTGTTCTTTCTTGACCAATTTTACTCTTTCTCTCTTCAAATTGAGCTGAATCCCAGCCCTCATTAAACTACGATCACTGCACTTTACCCTACCTATCACTTATTTATCCTGCACTATGCTGGGAACGGCAGAAAGTATGAAATCAATTTCATTCCTTGTTTCACCATTAGGGCTTTTACAGGTCCACTTTCTGTTGTTAAGTTTCCTGAAAAATGTGTTCATTTATTCTGCGAATTCTACCGGTATCTCTCCTCTAGAGTTCCTAGAATCGACACCATAGTTGCCAATTGCTTGTTCACCAGCTTGCTTTTTCTGCACTTTTGCAATGAAGTCGCCCATTACTACAGTATACTGAGTTTGCACTGTTCACATCGCTGATTCAACATATTCATAACACTGATCTACTTCCTCATCATCGTGACTGGATGTTGGAGCGTAGGCTTGTACTACCTTTAATCTATACCTCTTAATAAGTTTGATTACGACTACAGCTACTCTCTCATTATAGCTGTAGAGTATGTCAATGTTGCCCACTATGTCCTTATGGATTAGGAATTCTACTCCGTATTGCTTCTTATCAGGGACACCTCCATAGCAGAGGACATGGCTATTATTCAACAACATCTAAGCCTCATCAATTCTTTTAATCTCACTAAGGTCGATGATATCCCAAACAATGTCTGATAGTTCCTCAAAGAGTACTGCTAAGCTAGCCTCACTGGATAGAGTTTGGCAATTAAAGGTTGACAGGGTCAGTTTCCATTGGCGGCCTGTCCGCACCCAGAGATTCTTAGCACCCTCTGCTGCTTTACAGGTCTGACCGCCGCCTTGGACAAGTGCTCCGCAGCTGCTGGGGACTAAGGGCCGTAAGTTAATTGTAGATATCTTTGGGGAGGTTGTGGCCAAATACCGACCAGGGAGGCCAATTCCTGTTCTGGTGAGGGAGTGTCTTTGTTCAAGCTTAGTGGGCCTTGCTAATTTGGTTGTGCCTGGATTAGTATAGCCCCATTCGCTCTCGGCATCTTTCGCTGGTCTCAGGCGCCACTCCAAGCCTGCAGATGTACTGCTCTGGAGGATGTCATATTCCACAAACTCTAGGAGTCAGCACTCCTCCCTCTATTAAACAACTTGCTTTTCTAACCTTTGTGTGGCCCAAGGTAGAGTATGTCGATGCTGTTTTTGAACTCCACCACAATAACCTTATTAAAGCCCTTGAGTCAGTTCAGAACCGCGCAACGCGATTTAGTCTGTCAACTTATTCATACCTCCCCCCCCCCCCCCAATTCAAGCATCTCAGCACTAAAAGCCCAAATAAGCTTACCCTCTCTAGCCTCACGGGGTGGAATAGCATTGTGTTAACCTTTTTCATACATTTTTCCATTTTTTGCCTTCTGAGAACCCATACATAAAAAGAGCACATAGCATTGCCCGTACCAGTCACTCTAACACAGTACCATACCACAGTACCACAAGCCCATACCGTGACTTTTCAGCAATAATTTTTTCTGCGCACAAAACAAGACTGGAATGGCCTGCCCACCGAAGTTGCCACTATCATCGACCCACTTGCATTCAAGCGGCACATCGAAATCATGCCTTCGTAATTTGTAGTATGTTTCTTTGTCACTAACCCCCTCCCTCATGTAATGTCTCAACAAGAGACCTTTGAGGAAATAAATAAATAAATAAAGTGAAGCTGTGGTGCACTGACAAAACGAAACAGCACATCTCGATGACAGACACGCAGCCCACTTTGGCGGTGAACGCGCTCCGAAATAATCATCCCAGGTGGCAGAAAAAGCAGCGAAGTGCCACTGCTGACCACAGTGTCTAAATCACCAGACACCAAAGAGCTCTCGCGTGGAAGCACATGCGTCCCAAAGAGCTAGGTGGTGTTTGGCGATGAACCTGCCCAGCAACTCAGTCGTGCAAAAGTATTTTCCTTCACAACGTAAAAAAAAAAAAGAAGTCAGGCCACTGAACACAACAATGGGTGAAAGACCCAACGAAAGCTGTCCACTTTAAAGGGCATTTTGTGTCTGTCACTTCACACTGTTTACCATTTTTATGGGGTGTTAGTCAGGCTAACGTTGCACGCAACTACACGAGGCTCACCTCGTTCGGCATACCACTGAGGGTTGGCGATGAACTCCCGGATGTCAGCGAGCAAACGCTCGGCTATGCCGGAGTCCAGGATGACCGAATCCAAGGGCCTTCGCTGCCGAGGCAGCCCAAAGGGCCGCCACTCTGAGCCCATGGCACAGTAGACGACCGTTCGGCCAGCCTCCTTCTCCAGGGCAAGGGCACGTGCTGCACACCAGGAGGTTTCATGACATCCCAGTAGGGCACAGCCTTATTGAAGTCGAACGTCTTTACAACAACACTGGCACAGAAGGGTGCACAGCAGTACGACGGGCAAGGCACTGCCGCCGGTGCTCTCAACATCGTGATGTTAAACACCATCTCATTAGCGAGACACCACAGCAAGCGCCCATGCCACCATCAACTTGCGGAAGTCCAACCAAGCCAAGTTGTAAGGGCCAAAATGCACATGTGCATCGAGAGTGTGCCATTTTAACAGAGTAAAAAAAAAATTTCTACCATGCATTTTGAGTTGTACTTATTAAGTACTACAACCAGTGTCATTTTTAGACACGAAGAAGGCCATACACAAACTTGACTCTGCGCCACCACCATGAATCAAGACCGTGGCTCTGACCTCAGGTTTGATCAACGATGACGGTTACAGGTCATATTTATGAGCATATTTATGGAGAGCTTCCCTTAAACTTTGTTGGCAGCCACTCCAGCTGCTGTCAGCAAATTTATTTCCCTGTACTACGTAGGCCACTAGGCCTAAATGGTGATTAAAAAAATGAAATTCTGGGGTCTCGTGTGCAGAAACCATGATCTGATTACAAGGCACACCATTGTGGGGAAATATGAATTAATTTTGACCATTTTAACGTGCACCTAGATCTAAATACACACGCGTTCTCATACTTTGTCAACAAAATCTGGCTGCTGTGACTGCGATCGAACCTGCAAACTCAAGCTCAACAGTGTAACGCTCTCACCAGATCTGCTTGCACAGCAGTCGGCAGTCGAAGTTGTGGCTTGGTGCCAATCAACATGGCAGCAACGTTATGCACAGCAGCACTGCTTTGCGCAAGCACATCATGTAAAAAATCGAGCATGCAGTCTGCAAAATTTCAGCTGCTGTTATACATTGGTTCAAGGGGCAGGTGATGATGCCGCGGGGAAGTACCAAAGGTCAAGGCACGTCCAAAAAGCAATCATCTGAAATATCAGTTGGTGCCTATATTTAACATTTTTAATACCAGAACACATTTTGAGCCACGTGCAAACAAATTTCCTTCACTATAACTGCTAGTGTGTTGGATCTCGTATTATTGGTTTCGTTATGGCAGGAGAATACTCCTTTGAAATGAAGCTTGAGCAAGCAAATTTAATATTTACTTAATTAAATCCAATGATTTGTTTTATCTGATCCATGTCCCTTATAGGAAAGTTTAACCATATGTCTTTCTGTACTAAATCACATGGCTAGTACTGTAGCTCAGCTGTCAAAAAAAGATATATGTATTTCTTTATTAGTTTGTACCAGATTTTCACAGGCACTATCCAGCTGGTAACTTAGTGGGATAACTTTGTCTTGTCATTGTATATTGAGGTATGTATGTAGTGAAAAAAAAAAAAAGCATCACTGCCTTTGGCATTACCCCAGTGCATTTATCTAAGGGAGTGGCCTATCAAGCAATGATATGCATCAGTGGTGTACCCCCAATTACACGCACATGCAAGGTAGATATTAAATGGTGTCATGTAAGTCTGGCAAAATGAGAAGCCAATGAATGTTTCTTTAGAGCGAAGCTGCTAAGGGCTAGTTCCCCCAGAATTGTCCCCGTGTATAGACACAAAACTTCCATACGCTGGCCAATCCTGAAGATAGTGCAATGCCGGGCTGACCCTCAGCGGAGGGGCAGTTCGCCATTAAGGGGCCCACAGGGGTGCAGCCAGGGGGGGAGGGAGGCAGCTTAGGGGCTTCAGCCTCTCTCCGAAATTTTTTTCGTGCTGTCATGCACCGCCAACCAAAACAACCCCTGGCGCCAGAAATCATTCTGGATTTTGTCTAGAATGTCATTTTCATGCTCGAAAAAACATTTCAGCGCAAACATTATGAACTCGGACCGGATTTCGCGGCAACGCCCATGCACGGGGAGTCACATGACGCAAGGAGCCGCATCCGAGCACAAAGTTTCAAGGGCGTTTTGATGGCGATTGGGCTCGTCGTGGCATCTCGCGGAGGCCGCAGAATCTACGAAGTGCATGGATTTCAATTCCGAAACTTTATGGGTATAAAGTTCTCATAAACAAAGACGAGCTTTAGATTTTAAATTCTGGAACTTTGTGGGTTTGATGTTGTTAGTATAAGCATTTGACACCAAAGGTGCATCAAGTTTTCTAAAGTTGAACATTGGACCATGCAACGAGACAAGCCAAATCAACACACTATCAAACAAGTTGACAAAGCACGCAGCAAGGTCCGATGACACAAAGTGTTGTAATGGTTCATTTGTGCCATCATGTCGAAGAAAAGAATATCACTATTTTTTTCACCTACGCCATTCATGTCGAGACAAGGCCAGCAAAAGCAACTACGTTCTTATTTATTTTTCTGCTTTGAATTTTATTCACGAGGACACATTGAGCCTCTTCAATGTTCTTGTTCTCGCTACCCACGGGCTGCCACGGGCTGCCACGGGCTGCATGCATTTTTCTCATGTTGCCCCGACCACCGCGCGGCGCACTTTGGTGTGCGTTTGTTTTTCTCTAACCAAGTGCATTTTCGCTTGGCAGAGTTTTGGATGCTTTCTGGCTAGCAGATGACAAAAAACAGTGGTTGCTAGCTGCCATCGCTGTGGGGACTCGATGGATTGCAACGCGTTTGCTTGAGTGCAACCTCTCCGGAAAGCCTTGTCTCGCCGATGTAGGATAACGAGCAGTATACATATGCTTCTCTGTGTACCAAGCGTCTCAAGTTTTCTTTGGTATTCCTTCAGTAGCCACATTAGGTGCCCAAAGTAGGCATTCAATTGTGGCCAGCATGCTTTCCTTTGTGTTTTCATTTCGGTGCCCCCACCCCACAAAATAAAGAAAGACGTTGCGGTGCAGCAAATTGTGGCATGGTGAAAGGTCGATTTTGTTACTTCTTCTTTTGCGGAAAGTAATTGGCCATTGAATGCTTCAGTTCCCCGATGCTCTTATTATGTTATTGCAATAGCAATTATATGGACACTCCAGGTGCATTCCTGTCGTCACCGTCGCCCTCATGTTCCGTATAAAGTCCAAAGGCGATAACATCGTGACCACGTGCCGCGTGCCGCGTGCTGTATGTGCGAGTAAAAGGGTAGGAGGGTGGTGGTGGCACGGGTGAGCTGACGATGGTGGCTCAGTATTGTGTGTGCAAGGAAGAAAAGCAGGGAGGAAGTGTGCCGCCTTCCGTCATGCGCGATACATTAGCGGGAAAGGAGAGAGGGGTGGCGGGCCTTAGGATTCTGTGATCTGTGAATCTTTGATTGCGCAACATGTTTATTTGCCTTGTCCGACATATTACATACAGTGATATTTTTTTAGATACGTAGATTTATTGGAGACTTATCATCATCATCATCAGCCTGGTTACGCCCACTGCAGGGCAAAGGCCTCTCCCATATTTCTCCAACAACCCCGGTCATGTACTAATTGTGGCCATGCCGTCCCTGCAAACTTCTTAATCTCATCCGCCCACCTAACTTTCTGCCGTCCCCTGCTACGCTTCCCTTCCCTTGGAATCCAGTCCGTAACCCTTAATGACCACCGGTTATCTTCCCTCCTCATTACATGTCCTGCCCATGCCCATTTCTTTTTCTTGATTTCAACTAAGATGTCATTAACTCGCGTTTGTTCCCTCACCCAATCTACTCTTTTCTTATCCCTTAACGTTACACCTATCATTCTTCTTTCCATAGCTCGTTGCGTCGTCCTCAATTTGAGTAGAACCCTTTTCGTAAGCCTCCAGGTTTCTGCCCCGTAGGTGAGTACTGGTAAGACACAGCTATTATACACTTTTCTCTTGAGGGATAATACAGTACAGTACCAGTGCCACCCACGACGATAATGGAAGAGAAAGTAGTCTAGAGGAATTCGAAATCCCACAGGTAACGCCAGAAGAAGTAAAGAAAGCCTTGGGAGATATGCAAAGGGGGAAGGCAGCTGGGGAGGATCAGGTAACAGCAGATTTGTTGAAGAATGGTGGGCAGATTGTTCTAGAGAAACTGGCCACCCTGTATACGCAATGCCTCATAACGTCGAGCGTACCGGAATCTTGGAAAAACGCTAACATAATCCTAATCCATAAGAAAGGGGACGCCAAAGACTTGAAAAATTATAGACCAATCAGCTTACTGTCCGTTGCCTACAAACTATTTACTAAGGTAATCACAAATAGAATCAGGAACACCTTAGACTTCTGTCAAGCAAAGGACCAGGCAGGATTCCGTAAAGGCTACTCAACAATAGATCATATTCACACTATCAATCAGGTGATAGAAAAATGTGCGGAATATAACCAACCCTTATATATAGCTTTCATTGATTACGAGAAAGCATTTGATTCTGTCGAAACCTCAGCAGTCATGGAGGCATTACGGAATTAGGGTGTAGACGAGCCATATGTAAAAATACTGAAAAATATCTATAGCGGCTCCACAGCCACCGTAGTCCTCCATAAAGAAAGCAACAAAATCCCAATAAAGAAAGGCGTCAGGCAGGGAGATACGATCTCTCCAATGCTATTCACAGCGTGTTTGCAGGAGGTATTCAGAGACCTGGATTGGGAAGAAATGGGGATAAAAGTTAATGGAGAATACCTTAGTAACTTGCGATTCGCTGATGATATTGCCTTGCTTAGTAACTCAGGGGACCAATTGCAATGCATGCTCACTGACCTGGAGAGGCAAAGTAGAAGAGTGGGTCTAAAAATTAATCTGCAGAAAACTAAAGTAATGTTTAACAGTCTCGGAAGAGAACAGCAGTTTACAATAGGCAGCGAGGCACTGGAAGTCGTAAGGAAATACATATACTTAGGGCAGGTAGTGACTGCGGATCCGGATCATGAGACAGAAATAATCAGAAGAATAAGAATGGGCTGGGGTGCGTTTGGCAGGCATTCTCAGATCATGAACAGCAGGTTGCCATTGGAGACTTATACGTATATTTAAATATCTTGTTGCAAGGTTTCGTGTATACGTGCAGTGAACTTTGTTTCCAGTGACACTTTTTTTGCCCTTTATCAAGCTGTATCTTTACATTTGTATATTCCATTGCATCTTCACATTTCTAATAAATGAGGGCAAGTCAAATGAAAGTGAGCCAACCCACCGCGCACAATAACGGTTCGGTTCATTATCTGCGAAGCATGCGCGTAGCACACAGGCTTCTCTCATCTACAAAAGTGACACGCAGGTGTGATGCTAATGCTCTCATTTTTTAATGTTTAATGTTTAATGCTCTCATTCACTGGCTTGAACATGGTCGCGTGACATAATAGGTGCTCCAAATGTTCAACTGCGTAGTGTCGTGAGTTTCTGACAGCTGAAGGTGTTTCCCAAAAAGAAATTAGTTGCCGTTTGGTAGATGCGTACGTTGAACATTACATTTCATTGGCTACTGTGAAGCATTGGAGCAAACTGTTGAAAGAAGGATGTGAAAGTTGCAAAGTCGATCCAAGACCGTGCCAAAGCCACCGTGCAATCACCCCCAACACAATTGCAAAGATTGAGGAGCTGATTAGACAAGAACGGAGGATAAGCTTCGTTGAACTCGCAGAGGATGTGAACATCAGTTACGGCTCATTTCACACCATAATTCATGAACGCCTCAGTTATCGGCTCTTGTGTGTGCAATAGATGCCCAAGATTTTGAACCACCGCCAGAAGACGGAGAGGCTTGGCGCTGCCTTGACTCATCTGATCCGGTATCACAATGAGGATGACGACTTCTTGTCTGCAACTGTGACCGGGGATGAATCATGGTGTCACTACTACGAGCCTGAAACAGGATGGCAAAGCTTAGTGGAAACATTAGAATTCACCACCCCCAAAGAAAGCAAAGGCCATCATTTCCGCCGGAAAGGCATTGTTGACTTTTTTTTTTCTATCGACCGGGGCCATAACAGATTGAATTTGCTAAACCTGGAGAGACTATCAATCGTTTGCGATATTGTGAAATGCTGGATTGGCTGTGTGTCGCAATCAAGAACAAACGACGTCAAAAATTGACGAATGGGGTCATCTTGCTCCATAACAATGCCCGTCCCCACAACCTTGATGTGGTTAACACAAAACCGGCAAAGTTCAAGTGGGTAACGCTGCAACATGTGCCATACAGCCCAAACCTGTCACCTTGCAACTTCCACATTTTGGGGCAATTGAAGAAACAGGTCAAGGGAATGAGATTCGCGTCTGACGATGACGTGAAAGCATCAGTTACATACTTTTTGAAGCAGCAACCCAAGGAGTTTTATGAGACGGGAATCACGCGGCTCATTAGTATGTGGGACAAATGTCTAAATGCTCATGGAGACTACTTTTAAATAAAGTACCTCGTTTGTCATATATTTGCATTTGCACACTTTCATTTTACTTGCCCTTGTATATTTTGCAGAACTCCTGCTTTTTATATGTGCTCTCTGTGGCGACTATAATTTTAGTGCAATTACTCACAATACACGACCGGTGACAGCTGCTCCTGCGTAATACATTGGAACAAGAGATTCTTCCCTGGTCGTTGCATATGTACAAAAATGTACACAAGGTTCTTGAATGACAAAGTTTCATTAAAATATTTGTCCTCAACTTGTTCATTTCATGGCCTTTACATTTTTCATATCAGCAGCATGCACTGCTTTGCTGGTTTTGCACTGATATAGTTCTAAAGTTCATGCGATATTTTCTTTACTTATTAAATAGACAAAGATGCAGAAGCATTGATATCAGTTATTTCTGGCACAATTTTTTGGACATACGAGTACAGTAAAAGCTCGTTAATTCGAACCGCAAGGGGAAGCCGCTTCAGTTCGAATTAACGAAAGTTCGAACTAACGAAAGTGAAGGGGAGCAACAGTACGCTGCGATTCGGAAGCAGTCGGGCATGTCAGAAATTCGGCGTGTCAGAAAGTGATGGCGTGTGCCGCGGGCACGCGCCATCTTCAAGTCGAAGCTCTTGGTCCTACTGTGCCACACCACCGATGTCCACCGAAACGAACGTTAGCCGAGGCTTAACACCATCACAATGAATCGCGACGGCCGATACCTTCTAAGCTGAAAACAGAGGTGCACAACCGATGAAGACTGCCGAGACAAAGACGCTGAACATGTGAAGGTGGCGAAGGCCCTGATTCGTTAGTTCTTGATTGCAAGCGCAACTGCGACGTACTTGATTCTCTGTGTCTTGGCGCTTACCGTGCCATCTCCGCACAACATTAGCAGCTGTACAAGATTTGCAATGCCTCCGAGATTCGCAACGGGCAAGAAGTCTCGGAGGTTACGTAGAACGGAGAGGCGGCAGCCGCCACTGCCTTCTGGCTGACCCTGCATCGGTTAGATTTTTTTCCGATTTTGCCTTCTCTCGCCGTTCTCTCCGTTTCGGAGGCAATACAACCTTGTGTGCAGGCAGTAGGCGCGTTTCTCTGGCCGTGTGCCAGGCGAGCGTAGTTCGAATTATCCGTGAGGGAAGCTTCTCGCGTTCGAATTAACGGACTTTTTTATACATAGACTTCTGTGGAGCTTGGCCGGACCAAATCATACAGTTCGAATTATCCATAAATTCGTATTATTGAAGTTCGAATTAACGAGCTTTCACTGTATATTCTTTTATGAAAAAATACATATTTTACTTGTCTTGACAGTGCACAGCGCTTAAGAATTTCTTTGCAGCACTTTTGGCAATGCAGTTATTATTCATGTACCTGATCCCTTGACAAATTCTATAAAGAGGAGGCCGAGCTGCAACGTGAGCCACCCCTACCGAATAAAATTTCTGGCTAAACCACTGCTACACAGCTACGCTGGTCATCCTTCTTCACAGAGTGGAAGTGCATTTTTTAGCCAAGCGTGGTTCACAGGAAGATGGATTCACGGGAAAACAAACGCTAGAAGTGATTAACAGTGCTAGAGCAAGGAATGTCGCTGGATCCAACATTTGAACAAGGGGACTGGCCTTCATCAGGGCAGGCAGCAAATGCTTTTCTTGGCAACGTTTATATATAGCTCACTCCTTTCCCAACCCTAATGGGGGGAGGAGAATAGGCAGTTGCTTGGAGTAGGGCAAGAGAAGTTGAAATCAGGAGTGTGCAAATACTGATAACAGATTTAGAATCAAATGTCAAATCAAAAAGAAAAGGTGGAATATCGAATCAAATATGAAATATCAGAAAAATTAATGCAAACTTCTACGCTTTCAAATTTTGTGCAAAAAGCACAGTGCTGCACGAGCTCAGGAGGCTGATCACATTACCAAGCACGAATCTTGCTAGCTGTCAGCAACTACGTACCTACGAGTCCAGATGCGTGGTATGCTCTACTCTCATTAAAGGAAACACCAAATTAGTATGCTAGCATTGATAATCACCGAGTTCATATACGAAAGTCTGGAAAATATTTTTTTATCGATAGAATGTATGTCAAACAGAATTAAATCCTTTTTTTTCCCCCTTTGAAGCTAACTGGAGATATATGAAGTCATCCTAAATACCAATGGGGCTTTCCTGTGCTTAATGGCATCAGAAAGTATAGCTTTCCAGTTTTCTTCCAGAAAATGAGAGGCTTTTTTTCCATCGTTATGGCAGATGGTTTCTGTGGGTTGTCGACTCGTTAAGGCCAATCTTCATGAAAGACAAAAGCGAGGAATGTGTATCAGGCCGCTCGGTACTGCTCTGGCAGACATCGGTGCCACACGCATCAACCGCGGTCAGTGCCAACGGTGAAGAGTTCTCAAGTCAGGGGGCCCATAGCAAGTTTGTGTGATGATCCCCCCACCCTTTTTTTTTTTTGTCCATACCCATCTGCCGTCTGTGTAAATGCGTCTGTCACATGACATTTTTTAGCCCACCATGTAAATCCAAAGCTAGTCTTGTGACGGGTCACTCAAAGCTTCAAAAAGAGAGCATGCGCCTACAAATGGCATTCAGAACGAGGGGCCACCCTATAGTATTTCCCAAGGATGGCGGCCACGAACATGCAACGGTCATGCCATGCACTCGCCTTTGTTGGTGAGGCGGTTTGTCCGCTTTCTTAGGGCCGTGGTGCGACCACTGTGAATAGGCCTGTATTGATTTGGTAAAAACAACTTTAGCCAGCGACACCCGACGACACGGCTCCGATTAGGCCTAAACAGCTAGACAGTGTGGCCAATGGTGTGGCGATGACAAAAATTCAATGCCAGAAAGCTTGTCACTATTATGTTCCTATGGCTGGTTCATCAGTAATCAGCCATGACATCATGCGTACTGGTTAGATAGAGAACCGCTGAAGTGGCATTTGCGTCCACAGTCAACCAGCCGGCAACTACCGCGAGCACGCATGCCAAGTTTGCCTGTGTGCTCGCATGTTGGTAGAAAGCGCAAGGTGCTCGAATCTGCATGCGTCAACAGTGAACTCGTGTATTCAATACAATCAGCATACCTTCCGGTGGCTAACCAGCCCAGTCTTCACACATGCTTTTGCACTTTCCACACAAGCTGCTTTTGTTGATCCCACCGATCGCATACCGCTAACTGTTTCGATCGGTCCAGACTACCCGGTCGACCCTTGTACCGATAAATATTGTGCGCCATGGGAACACTGCACGCGACAAGGCACTGATTGTGGCCGGGTCATTACCGAGGGTACCGATATACAATAAACCTCATATTCAAGAGGTCGAATATTAGACATTCGTTTCGCAAATCAAATTATTTGAATGTTGACTATTTGATTTGAAATAGAATATTCGAGTATTTGCACACCGCTAGTTGAAATGGTTAAGAAGGTGGGGGCAGTCAAGTCTAGTTATAATGGTGAGGGAACAAGGGGGATGGGGGACTAAAACAAGAGAGTCTTCTTGTGTGACAACAACTACACATGCATGACATGGCATGTATGTATAAGACAGATTGACATGCTGCAAAACACCTCTCAGGATGAAACTTTGGCTACGCATATGTAAGTGCATTGCCACTGCTATAGTATACTGAAGTAGAGAAAGCATTAATGAATATTTTAGTAAAGACATGCAGACTCCACAGTAACAATAATTCTGCACAAGAGCAATGTAAAATGAAAATTAAAGAGATCATTCTCTGAATTACTTCTCCAAGTTATGTGCATTTTCTTCTTCTGCTCTGTCGTGTCTTCCGTTGTTCTTTTTATCCTTGTGTGCCAAATTAGAAGGCAAGTACGTTATTTTTGGACACAGTAATAATTCAATTCGATTAAATTTGTACACAAAAGTGACAAAGTGGGAGTGATGCAACTGAAGCTGAGCAGCCCACCTTCCTCGAGCAGACGGAAGAAGAGTTGCCGGTCTCGGCCCAGGGCAGTTAGCGTCACCGTTTCCCAAGGCACGCCCATGTGCAAGTCCAGGGTGTGCTGTTCCCGGCTGCGTTCCACTCGGATCCAAGAGCCCCCATACCTGATAATGAGAGAGTGGAAAAAAAACCGAAGACACCTATGCACTTCTTACGAGTAAAATGCGAAAGCGTTAATGTCCAATTCAACGCCGTTGAGCTACCCTTCGAGTTATGAACTCCTCGCAGGCAAGCGAGCGGGTTGAGATGCTTGGTGGATTTTGATTTGGCCTTACATAGGCACAGTTAGAAGGCAGGTGAGAGCTTGCAAGGACAAGGAATGCACGGATAACACATTTCTTTCAAGAGTGAGGGTGACGTGGTGTTATGGTGATGCGGTCTCCCCTCACGCAACACTAGGAGCGCTATCACAGCAGCAGGTGTGCCCTTTCACACGCTCTGCTCTGTTGAGATGCACTCGTGACCTGGCGTTGCGACCAGTGGGAAATTTTGTGCCGTTTCTCTCCTACAGATGACAGATGCTGGCTTTTTTGATCAATGAGCCGTTTTATGCTTTCGCATCAAAATGTGCTCATAAATTAGCACTCTTCAGTAGTGTTTAGTGATCTGTATCTGCTGACCATTAACGGGGTATTTTAATAAAAAACATCTATCCAAAATGTTGAAATCATTGCCCTTTTACAGTACCCTTGTGGTTTTCTTCCTAACTAATTTTGCCAAAAGACGTACTTTCTTCCATTTTCAAGCCTTAATCAAAGCATTAAAGGCATCATAAAGCAGGAGAACTATTCACCAAAGAAATAATCCAGGTACAGCGACTTACAAGGTATGCAGCCTCAGTGAAAGCTTGTTACTATAAACACCACATTAATGACCATCTCATAAGTTCCCTGCTGAGTATTTATACTTCCAATGTAAAGATATTTTAGTACTATGAACTTCAGAATACTGAGCGTTCCAGAATTCATTGTTATTCAGTTTACATCATTATCATCATCAGCCTGTTTTATGTCTACTGCAGGACGAAGGCCTCTCCCTGAGATCTCCAATTACCCCTGTCCTGCGCCAACCAATTCCAACTAGCACCTGCAAATTTCTTAATTTCATCACCCCACCTAATTTTATGCCGTCCTCGACTGCGCTTCCCTTCTCTTGGCATCCATTCTGTAACCCTAATGATCTATCGGTTATCTAACCTATTCATTACATTACCACATTCAGTTTACATGTCATGTTAACAATCTCTCAGTACGATTCAATATTCCAAAATCTGGGGATTCTTCAATTTCTTTGTGTCCTTCATGGCAGCCAGAATGGTAAGCTAGCAGACGACAAGGCGCAGAAAGTGAACATCGCAGAACATAGAGCTTCATATATTACCTGCTAGAGAGAACTCTGGCACTAGTGTCTATGGGAGCTGCAATCAAGGTGGTTCAGCTGGCATGCGAATAATGGTTCATGCATGGATTTCCCTAAACTTCATCCTTGTCACTTCAAATAGTTTTGTGGCTTTCTAACTTCATCCTTTTAAACAAAGTACCATGTCATAAATAATTAAACCATTAAAATTGCCCAAAGTGAGGATTTGAACACAGGACAACTAGTACAGAAGCCCGATATAGAAACCATTACGCCATGGATGCATGCATCGACAAGCAGGAAAGGGGAAAACAAGCATGTTGAAACACTTAATGCGTTTCGATTTGGCCACCTCAACAGACTAAACTGCTGCAATTAGTGGCAATTATGTGTGTTCATAGGGTCTTCCGCATTTATAAAGTTATAGATTGCTTTGAAATTTAGGCCAGTGAAGGCAGATAAAGCATAATAAATAAAGCCACAAGAACGTCTGAATCCAGAAGCACGAAGGTCAGACAAATCTATGTACTATCTATCATTCCCATGGTGACTGACCGATCACAGCACTAGAGTTCTCTCTAGTAATTACTGTAGGAAACGCTATGCTGCGGTGCATGGGTTTTCTGAGATGGCACCAGAGGACGAAAGCATGGGTAGGGAGCTTTTTTTTTTTTTCTGTTGTGTAGGAAACAACGCATCAGGTTTTGCGAGCGTGTGCTCCAGCCAGACAAGCGTTGCCCAGCAACGAAGGCATGCCTCTTCCTCTTGCGCCCCTTTCTGGAGCCGTACCAGCTACACACGCGGAGAAATGCAACCTCCATGTTCGCGTGGATGCCACATGGTTGGACTTTCCGGACGGTGTCCTTTACAGGCACTTACATTTTGGAATAGTTCAGGTGTCTGCCTCAAGCAAGTTACTTGTGGTGTCCATGGCAAGGATGTGAAAAACAAACAAAAGAAACATTGCGCTTTCAAGGAGACATGGAGCGTCTTCTTTGTCATGGTTTTCTTAGCACCAGCGTTTTTTGCGTGCGCCACTCTTACTATGATATCTGATGAACTGATGGGTTGATGGGCGAAATGGTTAATTTTGGGGCTTTCCCTATAACGACCTTTCAGAGTAACAAACAATTTGCTGCGGTCCTCTGAAGTTTGTTACATAGAGATTTCGCTGTATACATTCAGTCGAGCCTTGTTATCACAAAGCCATATCTGAAATGAGAATACCATCATTATATCCAATATCTGTTATAAGCAAGTGTTCACTGCATGCTGATATTGGCGAGAAACATTTTAGATTTACATAGCTATATCCATGTTTGTTATATAATATTCAAATCCCACTATAAAGTCAAACCTTGTTATATGGAGTGTTTTATCGTTAGCAAAACTTTTAAAAATCACCCATGACATGTAACACCAGTGCTCCCAACAAGAAATTAGAAAACCACAAAAGTCAAGATCCTCCCAATACTCTAAAATCCGCGATAGGAACCCCAAATCCGCTAAAACCAAACTAAATACAAACAAGAATCAGAATCACATTCAAAATATGTTTTATTTTTTCTACATAAAACACAGCTGGAAAAAAATTATGCTAGACAGAAGAGCCTGTTTCTTATTCTAAATAATCTAACAAAAGATAAATTATCAATATTATTAATCACTTTTTCTGTGCAACTGTGAATAGCAGAAACGTATTGCGAAACGAGATTTTTATAAGATATGCTTCCATGAACTACAATCAGTGGCCAGAAAGCTGATTGAACTACCGGGCAACGATTAAAATTAAAGAAAAATGTCTTTTGTATAAAAATGTACCTTATTACGGCTGCACGTCCTCTGTGTGCAAGTTCAGTGGCGTAGCTGCGTCTCGGATCGGCACTATCTCGGATCAGCACTATTGCTGACCCCATAGACCTCCATCATGCTGATCTTGCAAAAAACGTGTTCAGGCAGCAGGTAAATTTTGCAGCATTTTTCATTATTTCGGAGACCAGGCGACACAATAAGGATGGCAGAAACGCGAAGTAGAAATGTGAAGCACACAGTTTGTGGATGATGATTGAATTCCCTCTTACTTCCAAAGCTGCACGTTTGGGACACGTGATGCACAAATTAGTGTAAAAAAAAATTGAAGCTTTTGTACCACAAAAAGGAAGCCACCATTATAAAAACACTAAAAAATCCACCGCCTGCATGAAAAAAAATGTTCCCACTGGCAGCGAGAAAAAAAGCTAAACCTTTCAGGAAAACCGCTAAATTGGCAACACCATAGCACAGCTCTACTTCTTGAGCTAGATTGCACTTAGAGGGAGCCTTTATTTGCACAAGATATGATAGTGAATATTTGAGTTGTTAACACATTTTTGTACATTAGCTTTTAAACTATTTACTTCACACCACATATTGAAATTTACTAACTAAAAAAATTAATTTTGGGGGTTCACGTGCCAAAACCCCTATATGATAATGAGGTATGTCACAGTGGAGGACTCCGGATTAATTTTGACCACCAGGGGTTCTTTAACACACATCTAATGTACAGTACGCAGGCACTTTTTCTTTTCTTTTTTTTTTTCAGTTCGCCCCCATTGAAATGAGGCCACAGTGCCCAGGATTTAATCCCGCAATGTTGGGCTTAGCAGCGCAACACCAAAGCCACAATGCCATCACGGCAGGTCAATTAATGTATTGTAGCCAGTGACCTTTAAATTCATATCCACTTATAATGAATTCTGAGGATGACACCAGTTTTGAGACATGCATTTACAAAGTTTGCTATGAAATGCATAGGTGTTACAGTAAGAGATTCAATACATAAGACGGTGTTCTATTTAAAATATAAATGGAACAATGGTGCATTTTTATGGCGAGTTTGATTGCACTTATATCAAAGATGGTGCTAGTTTCAAAATTCATTCCAAGTGGATGTGCCTTGTGAAATCACTGGCTTCAATTCATGCATTGCAATATCTGCACCAAAGTAATTAGTTTACAAGTTAATTAGTGATTTTTTTTTATTTGGTCAATAATGTGTATTGATTTCCAGTTTAAGTATACACCTCTTCGAGTATTCCAGCTCAGTAAGTAGATTTGTGCTAGACAACACAGGTAAGGTTTTTAAAATCCAGTTAATATGAAAATAAAACACCCATTATAACAAAGTTGCATATGAAACAAAAATATATTCGTTATATCCTATATTCATTATAAGCATGGATTCATTACATGTTGATATTGGGAAACAAATTTTCAGATATACTTTGTTATATCTCATAAACCATCATATTCATTGCTATATCGGTAATTAATTATATTTGTGCTTGTTACATCAAGGTTTGGCTGTTTACAATACCAGCTACAACTTGCACATACAAAAACTTCCAACACATTGCTTGATGGTGCACTGCTACATTTATTATGAGCGAAAGGTAAATTCGTTGGAGAGTTTTATAATACGGGCCCTAAAGAAATAGCGTCGAAGCCATTGCAAATGCGTGAGATGCATACTGCGTTTGGGTTTTGCTTCGGACACCCTATTTCATTGATTTAGCGGGAGCCCCAGAAGCTGCTCCAAAAGCTTTGCATCAACATGGCAGCACCTATAAAGGTGACAGCTCTAACTAAGCTCCAAACTGGGTTCGATTCGTGGCAACATGTGAAGTTCGTAAGCAATGAGGAGTGACTGTGGGTATTGCTTTCTCTCAACTAACATATGTAACACAGATTCATTCATTAGACACCACTGATTCCAAATTCGATTGTCAACGTCATGGCTCATAGGCCTAACATCGTTTAACTTGGCTGGTGAAGGCATGTAAAGTTGGTTACTCAAAACTAAGTGCAACTAGTGCTAAGTGCTTGCTGCTAATAATATAACCCCTAAACTGTAACTAAATGTGGTGAAAGTCAACATTACTCTTCTTATCACAAAATGGAATATTTATTTTAATTATATACAATAGCTTTTCTCTGACGCTGCAGTAACATTTGAAGCACAAGACGCCATGCACGAATGCAGAGCCAATTTCTAAATCTCTTTGCTCCTGCATGCCCCAACACTAACATCTGCAAAGCTCTTTGGGGCACCAAACTATTGGGGCCCCTATTCTAAAACTCTCTATTATCTCCAGAACCACAATAGCACTCAGCTACATCTCTGACTTAATGCATATTGCATGCTATGCTCATCTTAAACACCTTGCTGGTGGGCTACAGGATGAAGCAACCACATCCTGCTAAACACTTCTTCAACACAGTACGGTGCTGCCACCTATGATCAAGACTTATATGAGTGATCAACACACACGCATGTGATGCACTTACTGTTAAGCTTTATGTCACAAAAAGAAAGAGCAGAAAACTTGCATCTGCCTTTGTTCTTCCTTCTACTTATCTTTTTCACAATAGACCTTGAGAGTTAAGTACCAAGTAGCCCAACATTGTAATTTATTCTTATTTGATGCATTATTTTCATTATTTAACTGTAATGACTTCTGTGACCCAAGCTGTAACTCAATAACAAAAACTGTTTGTACAAAGGCATAATTTAGGTCAGCATCCCACAGCCCGTTAGCTTGATACTCTATCCACTAGGCCACAATTGCATTCATGGTATAACTGAATAACAATCTCACCAGTGTCCCTCCTATTATGACATTGAACCAACTTTAAAGCAGGCTTAGTCTTTCAAGTCAAGTGAAATCACAACTTATGGGATTGACTCAGGTCATAATGAAACAGGTTGCAACATTTCTTTGCCAGAGTACAGTGAACCAGCCATCATGCCATTATTGTTCCCACGAAACCATCTTTTGCTGTCGTCGAGTCATTGTCAATGCTGTGCTGCCGCCTTGCTGCTGTCGTCACCCACATGCTCACATCACACAGAATATTTAGCCTTACACGAACATGTAGAGCCATCTTGCAACGGTATGCACAATTCCAGAAAATGCTAGATAGCCTGCTACCTGCAAAATGTCTTTTTTTTTCTTTTTTTTTCTGGCTCTGTATACAGCAAAGGGAGCTGCACACTCCCCAAAAAAGAAGAGAACAAAAACAAAGGCGCCCCTGCGTGGGGAGAATAGCTCACGCAAAGAAGTGGGTGCCCACGCTGGGTATGAAGTCGAAGGAGGTGCGAGCACTGCCACCCGCCTCGGGCTGCAGGAAGGTGGTCTCGACGCTCAGGTGCTGCGTGTGGCGAGCATGCCGCGTGATCCACTGCAGCAGCCACTGGTAGCTCTTGTCCCGGCAGGGCACCTCCAGGGTGATCATGTAGTGGCGCCGAAACAGCACCATGCCTACCTGCAAGAACAAACCCCGTGGAGCCGTGGCACGTGATGTGCGCAGTACCGAGCTTACAGCTGTGAGTGATATGCACTGCAAACAGAAGGGTGCTGGATCTCTTTCCAACTCTGCATATGAACATCCGCCACTCAATAGACTAGCCCAGTCTTCCGACCGGCCAGCCAGCATAGCGTGTCGTCAATACACTTCCTTTTAACAAAGGAACAGATCCCCAGCTCTCGTTTTAGACTCCATCTTAAGACTGACTGTAACTCTTCTTTTGTTTTAATGTTGAACCCATTACATGGCTGTGACATCATGCATAAGAGCAGTCAGACAGATTTGTGTAATAGCTGCAACTGCACAGAGGCACAACCTTAAAAGAAGAAATTGTAGCAGCAACAGAAAATACGGCTGGGAAACTGAGGGGCTCGATATTTTGCTGGTTACAACTGTCTCACACCAACAGGCAATGAAGCCAGGGAAAGCCGTACAAGGTAACTTAATTTTTTCTTCTTAGTAGAATTTAGTTTTTAGGTAAGTTGAAGCTGATTTCAAATAAAGAGAGCCCTAATTCACTCCTCCATTTTCCCTGGCTCTATTGTCCATTGGCATCAAATGGCACTCTTTATTTAAATTAGATTTTACTTACGTAGAAGTCCAACATCTCAACTTCAAGGTGAAAAGTCATGTTCAGATGAAAAAGAAAGAAAAGACCAGTGAATGCAGCTAATTGTTGCACACTAGCATGTGACAGAGAGATACAGACATAGCAAAGAAACAAGGAAAAGCATTTTATCTATGTCTGCTTCGCCGTCCCAGTCCACAGCTATGATGAATCATCAAACTCGCCCAGATTCACATTGTTTACAACCCCTCATGGCTGTTACATATTTTTTTTCTTTATTTCAATTTTTGAACAATGGCAACATTTCATATTGATAGAAGAAATCAATCTTCAAATTTTATGTTATTATTATTACCCCAAAATGTGGCATATTCCTTTGTGGCTTATAGGCCCATGTATGTGACTGTGACACTTTTCAAAGTTTGAAACTTTAACATAAGTAAACTGTACAATTACAAAGTAAGCACTTTCGGTAGCCAACAAATTTGTTAAAAGGTCCCTACCAATTGTTGTTAAGAAAAACCATGTTTATGACAGCTCCTATTCCGGCAGTGTAATTACATAACAATGGAAATAAAATATCACAAATTTAGGGGTGTTCCAAACTTTTCTTTCAAAAATTCACTTGCTCAGGGCATCAAATCATTATTTATTTTGCTCTTTATTACTTGTACGAGCCAGATGAAAAGTGATATTATGGATTCATTATTTCATGTGTGATGTGACTTTGAAGTTGCAAAAGCACACTGCATGAAAACAGTGCTTCCAACTGGCCGTCTCTCATAGTGTTTTTTTTTTTTTCGTAGGTCAGTTGCTTGGTGATAAAATATTGGTTCTGACTAGTGCTTACACTTATATAGAACCTCATTGATACAATGGTATGTACGCTTTCCTAGTGCCAACGTTTGCAATTGAGAACACGAAAAATGACCCAATCTTAACAATATTTAAGTGGTCCAAATGTTCCCAGGAAACACTATCTTTAGGCACCAATGTTCAGTACATCGCCAAGCTGCGATAACATGGTACATTTCCGGCCGTTAAATTGCGGTTGCATGTAAGCAAAGAAATGCGCAAGGCACACACGAAAGAGAACAGTAGCCGCCTGCTGTGGCAGCTACACCGCAATACTTGCTCGCCCACATCACGTGAAAATGCCGGCGTGCACCAATTTTCTTATTCTGGTAGCAGCAAACCTCCTCCCGGGTCGTTACATGCCGTATTCACACCTAACGCCGACAGCCCTATTGTGATAAGCATCTTCACCTATCTGTTTTACAATGCGTGGGGCCATGGCATGGGACGTAGAGCCGATGGATGCGTATTGCACACTTTCAGTAGGCGATAACCCAAACGCGCCGCCATTCCCTGCTGCTGCCGGTACGATGTGAGCATCACTCCAGCAGCGTCTAGCGTTGCCCACCAGCTCGATTTCGTTTAGGTCTGTCGTCACTGTCACAAACCTCTATGCAATAGGAAAACAACACAATGTGCCTTGGGCCGCCAAAGCCTCACCAGCTCGATGCCCATCGCCGTCTTGTACCACAACACTTCACATTACGTAGATGTCAACTATAGGTGAGTCTGCCAAATTTATTAGTTACTTCGGATCATACGTTTTCCCACTTAGTACATTTTCTCTTCATGTTTTCTCCAGAACATATGAACGAGTTTCTACAGTGTGTGTGTGTGTGTGTGTGTATACACACACACACACACACACACACACACTGTAGAAACTCGTTCATATGTTCTGGAGAAAGCATCAAGAGAAAACGTACTAGTGTGAGTGTGTGTGTGTGTGTGCATGTGTGTGTGTATATATATAAGAATGAAATTTAAAAAGTGAAATATTGTAACTTGTTTTGATGTCCCGTGGAATCGCCAGTCAGAAAACCTACTGGAAAATTATGTTACACTCAATAAAAACCTTCCTCGTGTCTTTAGGGACCATGCTACAGAAAACAGAAATGTACTTGGCAGCATTTCATAACCTGAAAGCTGCTGCAAACACAATAAATGGACATGCCACGAACATTGACTTCAGTGCTACAAATACAATTCATTTTTGCAGTCCTATACATGCTAATTAGGAACTAAAGTAACAAAAGATTGCCCTATTAGGCTGATACATAATCATCATCATCATCAGCAGCAGCAGCAGCCTACTTATTTCCTCTCACAGAACAAATGCCTCTTCAAGCAATCTCCTCTTATCTCTGTCTTCTTTCAGCCAAATTCATCATATGCTTGCAAGTTCCCTTATCTTATCGGACCACCCAATCTCCTTGCACATGTGAACGCAACAAAGCCATTCCCTTTGCACCTTCCTTCTGTTCCTGTAATAAAGGGGCTCCCAAACTTCCTGGCCTTGGGGAGCCCACCCTGCATTTCCAAAGTACCATGGAACCATGCTGCGGTATCATTGCCTGTTCCATCAATCCTTGCATGGTAATTAGCTCCTTCTCAAGCTTTTCTTTGTTGTGGTTGCGGCTGTTACGCTCAAATTTCTAGCCCCATAGTGCTGCACAGTCGAACCTCGATATAACAAACATAGATATAGCAAATTATCAGATATAATGAAGCAACTAAAGAATTCACCTTTTTTTTTTTCACCACTATCACCGTGTATGCTTATAAATATGTAATAAAGGTATATTGTGCTGGATGTGGCTTCATTGTAATGTAGTTTGACTGTACACTTTTTTATCAAAAGTGTATGGCTATATCACCTGTGACCACCATACTAAATACAGGCTGTTTAGGCGAGTTCCTTAAAAAAAAAATTTACATTCTGAGGTTTTAGGTACCAGAATCCCAATATGATCCTGAGGCACACTACAGTGATAAACTCTACAATAATTTTGACCACCTTGGGGTTCTTGTGTACCTAAACTGAGTGTTCTTGCAATTTGCTCCCACAGAAATGCAGCCACCTGGCTGGGAATTGAGCCCGAGACCTCATGCTTAGCAGTGCACCGCTTACCACTAAGCCACCGCGGCAGGTAACAGAGTGCGTGTGGCATGCTACAAGTTCCAATGCACTGGGGATTGAAAACATACTCTCGTACACACTATCCACAGGTCTGTAGTGTTGGAGTGTTCAACAAGGTTCAAGTTGTCCAGATATTTCTGACAAAGACTGTACATGCAAGGGGCAACGAATGACAGTGCCTGAGCTCCGGGATTTATTTATGTGAAGGGGTTCTTTGTGGAGGTGCCTCACAACATGCTGTCTCCCCAAGGACACACAAAGGCAGCAATGAAGGGTAGGCAGCTTGAAATAACATCAGGTGTGTTTATCAGTTTAAAGGGGGACTAAGCAGAACTAGCACACTGTTAGGCTGGGCTGATAGATTACCATGCCGAGAGTTGTGGACATGCAAGTCTTAACCATGACAAGAGGCTTGACAAGCCAGAAAGGGTGTAGAAACAAAAGACAGGTGACAATGCCATCCTGGAATTACAGCTGTCTATGTGGTCACAAATTTTGACGCCGTCTGCTTGGGACTGGTTATTTATCAACAGAAATGGATTTACTCACACTCAAATGCAAACAATGATCCAACCTGGTAACTATACAATAGTAATATACTCCTTCAGCACATAGAAGAGCTGAGGTACACAAAAATAATAATACGACATTAATGACATCACACAGATGACACCCGTGTCGAGGTTTGGGCACAGAATTGAAATAGGGAAGCTTTGCATGCATTTCCGCCACCATAAAAAAACAACCTTTTCTGGCTAAAGAAATTCACACAATTTTGAATGAGTAATCTAGCAACATGGATGCTGCTTGATATAAGTTCAGTAGTTGTAAATAGACAAACCAGTGCCATGTCCACGATCACATAGTATTTTATGTTCACAGCTGCAAATAATCCTCTGATTAAACAAAAAAAAATTGGCAGCGGACACATCCTTTGGAGATCACTGGCAACATTCATGTCAATAGAAATCTACCTTATGATGGGTGAGTAATTGAGGATTAAGTACACATTATATCCAATATGACGATTATTATGAAGGGCGGCACATACCCAGCTGCACGTATATATATGGTGACCCAAGTTGGCATCATAGAGGTTCACTGAAGAGCGGCACACACCCTGTGACTCAAGTTGGCTCACATGAAGGGAAAACAGTTCGGTTCAGGCGTAGATACCGGAAAGCACATGCAGTATTCTAAGAAAGCTAATCGCATTAAATACCACCTTCCACCACAAATGCACCATCTCAAGAAATTTTCATCATCCTTGCAGCAATACGACACACAGAGGACGATTCGGTGGACTCAGACACACGCATCACTAACCTGCATTCCCTTCCGTAGTACTGCCGCTGCTGCGCCGACACCAAAGAGCCCAAAGCCAGCCCCGAAGTATGGGTTGGTGCCAAGCTGCGACAGATACTCGGCCACGGTCATCTCTGTCTTGAGGCCTGCGACACACATCAGTCCAGAGGTTGTACTTTCAATGCATCGCACTTAGAAATGCGTTGCCTACTGTGAGCACTGACTGGCTAAGCTGACAGCAGCAGACATTAAGGAATAACATTGTAACCAAGCATACTTCTGGTGATATTTTCATATTTTGTAGCTGAAGGCCATATTTACGTGAATATAGGTAGACCCTTTTTTGTTCGAAAGTATTCTCAGAATGGGCTATCAACCTATATTTATGAACAAAGCTAGCAAAAGTACCGAGCTAATGGAGTTCCTCCATCGCACCCACCATAAAGCCAGCCTGGAGACTATCCAGAATGGCTTTAGGATGTTGTATACTCAAAGCGCTATATGGCACCCAAGATTACGTCGTTTGGGGTGCTGAAGATGCTTGCAAAGCATCCAACTACGTGTACTTCTCTGGCTGTTCCAACAAGGATGTAGCCTGTGGCATCGACTAAGGTGCTTTTTTAGCCAAGCTTACGGTAAATAAAAGTGCGTGATGTTCAAAGATTCTTTTTTTGTTGTTTTTAAGTATGGGTCAACCTATATTTGAATTAAAATCTTTAATTTCTCGCCGAGTTTCATATATAGGGCTCGACCTACTTGCGTATTCAGCCTATTTTCAAGTAAATACGGTACTCTGATTTTGGGTCTAGACATTCCAAAACTGCAATGCGGGCTATGAGTGATATGCCATATATAGTGAAAGTTCTGGCTGTTGGCCCTTTGTGCCTTCATGATGCTCCAATATCTTGGTACATGGATTCCATTGCATTGCATTATAATCAGAATGAGCCTACAGAAAACATTATTTTATCAAGACAAACGCAAGCTGATCAGATGACTTCCAGGTTTGATCTCACAGCCCCGGGAATCCCGTAGTTGTCGAGCCATGTGGTGATAAAGAAAGTGCACAATTTTTACAGTGAATAGGTCTGCCTGTGTTGCACTTGATGTTGAACCTGTCCACTTTGTCCATGTGCTGAACCCCTTGCCCCCATTACTGTGCTGAAGACCATGGAAATGCTTACGACTCCTTAAAGCCTTGCAATTAAGTTTAGTTAACTGACACGATCAAGTGTTCACTGTCTTTGATGTGGTTACTGAGAGTTGCGGACATCTCCAAAAATTATTTTATGAGGAACAAAGGGCAAATTTCGATTTTTATTACGTTCTCATAGCAAGAAATTCATACGTCAACTTCGAGTCACATGTGACCCAAGCACATTTTCTTTTGGGCATAAGACGTGCTGCAGATCAAAAAGTCATTGCATGCATACATTTTCACATATGCAAGCATGCTCGACACAAGAAGACAGAGCATACGTAGACATGGTCACACACCGATTCAATGGAGGCACCTTGAATGCCACCCCATCAGAGTGAAAAATTACGTCTATATACTGAACACCATACCCTGATCAACATACCTTAGCACGTCAACTCAGCATGCATGGAGTTCAAAGCTGATGAATATACACGTCGCAGATAGAGTATGTGTAGTTAATATGTATGATGCAATGAACGCCGAATATGATGAAATAATTAACGAACGTATTTCTTTTTTGTATGCCAACCACAATGCGTCACTTACATTCGATGACCACCACAGAATGTGCATTAGTATTTTTGGTTGTTCCATATACTTTAACGTTTCATGTGCAAATTAAGGCAATTCACTAGACCGCGAAAGCCTCATACGCTGAATATAGCCGCCACATGAAATTATGGACCAGAGAGTCTCTCCCTTCTCTTCTTCTATTTTTCGTTCTCACAAACTACAGATTCTACGCTCTTCCGAACCTAACCTAACTATATGAGAAGAGAGAAAAGAACTCGTTAAGCGCCGTTAAGCCCTTGAATGCAGCAATAATTCTCTCCACCAGTTTACCGAGGCACTGGTAGGTTTACAGTGAAGTGACGCTCGCACGAGATGAACTTCGGAGGTGGCAAGGAGTCCAACTGCTCTCCGCCAAACCGCGAAAACTGCGCGAAACGAAACCCGCCAAGCGGATCGCCGCAAGAGCCGGTTAGCTGGGGACACCGTTGGAACTCACCGTACTTACGTAGGCGAAACGTGAACGCAAGAACTTGTAGATGCGTCGATTTCTAAGATCTTGCCATGGTGGTAACAACTGCTGCACTCCTAGTACTCTACGTTTCAAACTTCGCGTGCACGATACTTTGGGCGAACCTCGTGTAAACCACAAGATCGCATGCCGGCTCGCAGCCCGAGTATCAGTTTCGTTTTTGTAATATCCAAGCTGCAGACTCATAAAAGATCTCAGTTCGTGCACGGTATATTGTGCGTGAACTCCAACACTTAAATTTCTTGCAAGGAACGGCTTTTAAGTGTAGAGTACTGTTGTAAAATAATTATTTCTATTTTATTAGTATTACATGGCTTAGAGCGGTGCCGCGAATCAGCTGCAAACAGTGTTCAATCTCTTCTGCGCACGCGTGCGCATGTTTCGCGTCGCGCCGTCCGTGTGTTGCTACATAGCATCACGTTGCCAATAGCTGTTGCCGAAAGTGCCTGAATAAAATCATGGTGTCCGGTTAACCGTGCATCACATTAGCCGTTTGCACACAGAACATGCGCCTAGTAGTTAGGTAGCAGCAAGTAATAGGGAAAGGACAGCGACATGCTACCTGGGGGCGTAACTACTCGACTCTGTTGCCGGTGCGTGCTCATCGGCTTTCTTTCTTTTCGTCATCCGAATTTAACCTACGTTGCACTTTAGCCCCTTAAATGCACACATTGGCAAGGCTAAGCTTGTCAGTTTACTAGTAATCTCACTTTAAAAGATGCCTAAATTGTCTGTTTAGGTCTGCAGTCCATGCCTCACTGCCAACTCATATATCTGCTGATGCAACGTTATTCCGCATTGAATGGACAGTGTTATCTGTTTACGAAGCCATCATCATTCTCGCGCGCCTGTGTTTGGAACGAGCGGTTATGCATTGGCAAACGTCCTAACGAGGGCGTTGCTGCTTCGTCGCAGATAAGCAAAGTTGACGTTTCGTTTTTAAATCCGGAGATGTTGAGTTTCCATTTCGTCGCATTTAACTGAACTGCATTCACAGATAAGCTTTACCTAAAGTGAGGGAGAATGTAATATGACAACAAAAATAACCCTCAGCACGCCAACGGTTACGCGCCACTACATAAAGTTATCACGCGGAAAGCGAAACCGCAGAGCGGCTGATATATTCGCGGTCATTTGAGTTTGCAGGCCGCTCGTAATGTTGTAGTGGTTGTAACAGGTTGTATTCCCAACGCGAGCACGGCCGGCTGACTGCATTTTCGAAGATGCTCGTGCGGACGAAACAGTTCTTATTCAATTTGCGATGGCGTTGTAAGCATGTTTACTCTGGTCCTCGTCAAAGAGGTTTGTGCTAAGATGGGTGGACAATTTGTCGCATAATTTAAAGTGCTGAATGCGCTTAGAATTTCTGTTCGTTCCTTTGTGTATCCGTTACGTTAAGAATACATACTTCTTGCGTTGTTTTGTTTGGTCTTTATCTTTTTGTCTGTATGTTACCGTCTGTGTACGTGTTTTGTTCCCTGGCTGGTCCCTAAACTTGTCTTGCTCAGATAGCTCACAAGCGTGATGGATCCCATTGCTTTATCTAGGTGCTTCGCAAATTCCCAAACTGTTTCTTTTGACCAAACTTTTAGATACATGGAAAAGTGTCACATCGCAACAGAATTCTGCGGGGAATCTTTTTTTTTTTTCAATTTTATTCTGGTTGAAAAAAAAAGTTTTTTTTTTAATGGTCGCTGTTTTTTTTTCGACTACCTACATCTCTAGCTCTTGCAGGATTGTTCCATTATTGTCATTCTTCATTATCTTCTCATCATGCCATCATTGTTATACAATTATGCATTCATTGTGACGCTGCCATAGTGAAGTGGTCGCAGTGGTTCAGTCTTTCACATTCTAGCTTGATGACCTGACTCTTGTCATGCTGTCATCGTCATGCCATTTTCTCCTACCCAGCGGTCCAAGTGGGGTAATAGCTTGGGCCACTAGGTATGTGTTCGGGGACGTAATGGTGTCATGGACATTGCAGCGTCATAATTCCAGCTTTGTCATCCGGCTCTTACCAGCGTCATCATCATCACACAGTTCTCATCATGCTGTCGTTTTATCATTGTCCTCACTTCAGTGACATCATGCTATTTTTGTCGTGCGATCGTCATCGTACTGCCTTTCTCATTCCATCTACGTCAATCCTTCTTCATGATTGTATTGTAATCATACTGTTGTCATTCCATTGTGATTCTGCTACCCTTGTTATGCGTCCGCCGTCACGCCATCTTCGTCATACAGGTTTCTTTGATGGATGAATAAATTGATGGATGCTATGAGCGTCCCCTTTGAAATTGGGCAATAGATTGTGCCACCAAGCTCTTGTTCTTATTTTGCCTAATGCCTTAGCTATCATTTTAAAAAAAGCACACACAAGAAATTCCTTGTGACAAGCTTTTTGAACTTTGTAGGGAACTTTGTTTTTGTATGCTTCCGTTGTTTGTGGTCTCCCTACCTTGCAGCCACCAATCCTCCAATCATGTCTTACTATTATTTATTGTGGACATGTTTACTTTCCCCCTGCTCTCGCTGAACCTAAGGGCTTCAAGGAGCCCAGTGATTCCTAAATCAACCGCTGGGCAGATGTCTGACAGCGGTTTACAGATGTCTTCACATTCTAATACAACATGCTCCATCGTTTCCTTAGTTATATCGCAGCAAGCACATGCTTCATCTTCCTTGGTGTACCTCACTTTATAACTACGCATTCTAAGACATCCTGATCTCTTGTCGAAAAGTAAGGAGCTTCCCTTTCAGTTATGATAAATTGTTTCTTTCGGGATTTTGTTTTTTCCTCTTAAGTAGTTACTCATAGCAGGTTTCTTTTCCATTGCCACTACCCATGAGATTATCTCAGCCTCTCTGACTTACCACTTGGCATTCTTTATTGCCACGTTACTCACCATACTGGTCGCATACTTGCTGGTAAGCTTCCCAGTTCCTTTCCTCCACTGTGAAACAATGTTTTTTTTCTGTACAAATATCCGGACACTCTCCCTGCCCATTTACTTCTTCCATATTCCTCAGTCGTTGTTCGTAATCAGTTTTACTCTGAGCTTCTCTCACTTCAAAACTTGTCCAGCCCATATCACCCTGAACAGCGTCATTTGTAGTCATCCAATGAACACTCGGTGTGAGGTGTCCCACTGACCTTTGGTTGCCATCGAGTCCTGATTTTATCCCTGACTTCAAGCAAACAACCGCATTCCCAAATGTAAGTCCTGGAATCATTACACCTTTCCACATACCTTGGAGCACCTCCTACCTGTTGTATCCCAATAGCGCTCTGTTTCATTATGGCTGCATTTCTCTTCCCCTTTGCTGTTATTGGTTTTTCCTATGTTTCCAGATAGCTCTTGCCTTCGTTTATCCATACGGCAAAGTATTAATATTCTTTTAACCGAGGTATTCCTTGGCCCTGTATTGACACTGTCTGTTCACTGTTTTCATTGAATACCTTAAAACCGTATTTCTTAACGCTAAATTTAAATTCTAAGTTTCACTTTCCTGTCCACAAATATTAGCCAGATGTTGCGTATCACTTTGCTTGTTAGCTAGCAACACAATGTCGTCCACATAAAACCTGGAATCTGCTGCACTACTACTGTACCCGTCTGTTCGTATAAGAGATTAAACCCGATATTACTTTCCTGTAGCACCCTTTCCATCCTCACCATGTACATCATAAACAGTAGTGGGGATAAAGGGCAGCCCTGCCTCAGTCTCTTGTTAATATCAACTTTCTCCTTGCTCCTCATCCCTTCCCATTCAACGCAGCTGGTATTTTCTAGGTAAATCTCTTACAAAAGCTGTAGACACTCGTTGCCTGAGCCTTCTGCTCCCAGAAAATCTGACTTAATGTTGTGGTACATGTTGTCATACGCTCCGGTAATGTCTAAAAAGCCACATATAACAGTCTCCTTTCTTCTCTGGATATTCGAATACACTTAGTAAGAACAAATAAGTTATCATCCAGATGCCTACCAATTCTGAAGCCATTCTGGAGTCCTCCCTACATGCCATTGTACTTTCCCCGTGCTTGCAGTTTCAATTTAATCGCCTGCATTGCTAACCTGTTTATTACCGATGTAATGGTCAGTACGAGGGAATTCTGTCTTTTTTGCCTTTACCTTTATAAATTAAATTCATCCTACTTTGTCACCAATTGAATGCTGTTCACCTATCCTTTAAACTTCTTTTGACTGCTGTCAACAGAGCTTCCGTACTTTTTGGTCCGAGTTCATTTATCAGCCTAACGGGAACCTCGTCTAATTCTGTGGCTGTGCATTTAGGAATTTTCTCTTCGGCTTTGTTCCAGTTGAGATTTGTCGGCACCAGCTCCTTTTCTGTCTGTTTCTCATTCATGCTCTTCTTTTTTTTCTTCAGAAACCACCTCGTCATTGCCTTGAAATGATTCTGCTGTTATTTTACGAATGTAATTTAATGCCCTGTCCCCTTCCGGTTTGTTTCCATCTTCGTCTAGGATATGGTGTTGTATTGTTCCAGACTTCCCGCCTAATAAATTAATGTGGTCCTAAAATATGCTAGGTGCAGCCTTCATTTTCTCATGTATTTTTGACAACCAACATTCACTTTCACCTTGAATCTTTCCTTGAACCAGTATTTGAACCACATATTTTTTTCTACCGACATATTTCACATTTTCTGTCTACTTCAATGTGCAGCAACTGTGCTTTTTTTGCCTGCCAGTACTCTTGTGATGCTTTCTGTGATTCGATTGCTTCCCGTACCTCCCTGTTCCACCAGCTTTTCGGTTTCCTTTTTCTTTTCCAACATACGTGTTGCTTCTCTTTCCTTCTTTCTCTCATTACACTTCGAAGCTCACTCTTAGCTTGGCCATTTGCCAAGTTATTTCTTGACTCTTGTGACTATATTTATTTGTTCAGCGTTGCAATTTGGACTGGCCATTCGTCGCTCTTTGCTTTCTTTCCCAACTACATACAAGTATCCCATTTCCAAAAGGATGCATTTATAGTCACTCCCTATGTTATTGTACCCTTCCTCATCAATAACCATTTCCCTCAATTTATCATAACTTCCTTCTGTCGTGAGACAGTAATCAGTGGTTGATCGTCTATTTCCGACTTCCCATATGATCTGGCCATCACATTTAGGCCTCGTATTCACGATAATGAGGTTACGTTGCTCACAGAGATCTTGCAGTAACTTCCCGTTGTTGTCAGTGTAACTGCCTAGATCGTCTGCGTGGCGTGATACAGCTATCATCACGGCATTGTCATCGTACAATGATCAACATTTCAATGTCCTCATGCCATTGTCATGCCATTGCAGTTGTTCAATCCTCGTAGCTATAAGTTGCGTCTGACTCTCTTGATGCCGTTGTCATCAAGCTATCGTAGTCATACTGTCGTTTCACCATCGTCATCACTTAAGTATCCTCATCCTATTGTCATCATATCACATTCGTTGATCTGTTCACATCCTTACTTTTGTAATTCGCAGTTTGTCATTCTGTCATAATCATGTTGTCATGCCATCTTGGTCATGCCATTGTCATCATTCCAGCTTCTTCAGCCGGTTGCCGTTGTCATCATACAGTCATCGTTAACTCAGTGTCTTCATGTCATTGTTACAGCGTTGTCATAATTTAAGAATGGGCATCTTATCATTGTCATGCCGTCGTTGTTATATGTCTTTGTCATTAAATTGATATCATTTCTTCGTCATCATGTCAGCATCACTCGGTTGCCATCACGCCTCCATGTTCACGGGCAACTTATAGGCAAGCGAGTGCCGTAGCAAAGTGGGACTATATCAGAGTATGTGGCATACAGCCGAAGCAGTGAAAGTCTCAGAATTTGTATTACACGTCTTAAATGAACATCACTTCAGGGGTATGGTCTATCGCTACATTGCTCGATTGCTATTCCCATTGCCGTCGACAGTCATCAGGAGATGAGTTCTGCTGAATTTTCATCTCATGCTGGGCATCAATAAACTTTCCTTGAAAGTGTCTGTGCTTGGCAAGACAAATCATGGCATTAATGCGATACCATGGCTATAATGCGATTCCTGCATAGCTTAAATTTCGTTTGCAACTCACCAAAGTTAGGAGAGAGAGAGAGAAAAGGGAAAGGAAAGACAGGAAGGTTAGCCAGTGTAAATACCAGCTGAGTAGCCTGTGCTGAGAAAAGGGGTAAGGGGAATAAAAGGAGAAAGAAGAGAAAAAAAACGAGAAAAATTCAAACAGTAAGGCGATGCTCTGCGCTACAACAGTCAAAGGCAGTCGCACAATCCACAAGCCCTTAAAATCTTCAGCATAGCCCTTAAGGCCTTAAGTGCAGAAAGTGATGCCAAGCGATGATTTTTCTCTTTATTTTTTTTTTTTTTTCGTGCTGCAGTCACATCCTGCGAGACCAACAGATGTCTTCTGCTGTAGGCATAGAGGGCAATCCACTCCTAAGGAAACACCTAGATGGTCGTGAATTAACTATTATTACTAAAGCCTACTTTACACAAAAAAAGTGCACTGCAGATAGGATATACGTGTACATTAAAAAATAGTCTGCATCCTGTCATGCTGTAATACAACTTTATTTATTAGCCAAATAATAGTTGTTTCTTTTAACAGTGTATATTGCTGTACATTCTGCTGTAAACAAAGAAGTCTATGTGGCCCTCAGTTCAAATCTTTGTGGAATAGTGTTGGTAAAGAAAGTTCAAATCTTTGTGGAATAGTGTTGGTAAAGAAGTCAGTGCAATAAGCTGCACGTGTTTCAGCTTAGCAGTAACTGTCGTGTTGCTGCAATTTAAGACTGGCAGCACTAAAATCAGTTTCATACTGTATGAAAAGGAGGACCTAAAACAAGTATTTTCTACTGACAGTGTCCTTCACCAAACTGCGGGTTGATGCGCTTCGCTCAGAGCATACATTGTGTTATGGGCACACAGTAAATTACCAACTCTGCCGCCCCAGTGGGGTTGAATGGGAGGTGCACAATCTCTGCTTCCTGCTGTGTAGCTTAGGGCTAAAGGAATAATACCTGTCACACAGTGTAGTCTACGATCGTGAACAAGCCTAATTGAGATAGAATTTCCCAATTTCAATTGGCTCCCTTCCACAGCTTCAAGTTTAAGTTATAAGTTTGTGCAAAATTTTTGTGTGTCCATTTTTCATTTGTTAATAAATCGACATGACAAGACAAATAGATGGGACACAGCTGCTTTTGAATAATAATCTTAGTGGCTGAACTGTACAGTTCAACTGGAACTCCTGAAACTATTTGATAATTCTATGTGCTTTTTTTCACAGTTCTTGGTTGCTTTTATTCTGTCAAATTGAATTTACAGTGTCAAACACTGTGGGCTAGTAGGAATTATTAGTTTGAGCAACAAGAACATACTGGAGATGTCAAGAACAAACTGTGGAGTGTTCCTTTAGGTGAATTAAGGTGAATTGAAGTGGATTAAGGTGGTTTAAGGTCGGTGCAAATTAAAGCAAGGTGGATTAAGGTGGAGATTTAATTTAAGGTGATAACTTAGACCAGTTTTCATGCTTCCACATTCAAATCACCTAAGGATACTTAAGTGACTGTCAACTTTGCGGGTTGGGTAGATGGCAATTTTTTCTTTCATAAAACTAGCTCCACTTTGTAGATTTCTGCAGAACTGATTTGACAAATCTGCTTTTCGGGGCACTTTCATTTTCTTTGTAGTTCATAAATTTCAGTTAGAACTGCAAGTTGATTTCCCCTATGATTTCCTTGGCTTCGTATGGCTGCGACAAACGAAAACAGACCTAATGGATGTTATTCAGAGTGCCTACTGTACATCTGTTCTGTCTCCCATTGCAATGCTCTTGTGTAAATGTTCTGGCGCACGTGTTCAGTTGGCGCAGTGTAAAGCAGCCGTGGGTGCGGCAAGCGCGGCCCCCACCGCCGCCTCCGGAGGCCCCGCTTCCTCCTGGCTCGGCTCAGCTCACCAAGGCCACTGCATTCACCATTGGGGTATGTGTGTTCTCTCAGCACACTTGTGTCTGTAGTGCTGTGGCAGCATACAGTAATAATAAATCAATAATAAAAATAATTGTGCAGAAACCATCAACAGTGATTGTCAGTGTAAGCGAATAGCTGAATGGTTCGAGAATTTGGTTTATTAAATGAATAGTGCCATTGACTGCACATATTTGTTGCAGTGAGTATATTGAAGCAGTGTTTGCTATTTGTTTAGTTGCATAATTCTGTAGACTGTGTTGAGAAAAGACCAGTGAACCACCACATCTGTGGCAGTAATACAGGTAGGCAACATGTGCATCTGAGAGAGATACTCTGCAACAAGTTAAGGACTGCACAAAGAACAATGGAACGAAAAACGTTAGGCGTAACGTTAAGAGATGGAAGGAGAACAATGTGGATCAGAGAGCAAATGGGGATAGCCAATATTCTAACTGACATTAGGAGAAAAAAAATGGAGCTGGGCAGGCCACGTAGCATGTTGGTTCAATAACAGGTAAACCTTTGGGGTACAGAGTGGGGGCCAAGAGAAGGGAAACGCAATCAAGGATGGCAGAAGATTAGGTAGGGTGATGAAATTAAGAAATTCACAGGTGCACGTTGGAATTGGTCAGCGCAGGATATGGGTAATTGGAGATCCCAGGGAGAGGCCTTCATCTTGCAGTGGAGTTAAAATAGGCTGATGATGATGCTGCTGTTGCTGCTGCTGCTGATGATGATGAATGAGTTAATGAATAAATGAATGAATGAATGAATATGCCTCACAACTCGGTTGCTCAAGTTCATGCGTGCCTTGCGTTGGTGCCTCTGTATCGGCGGTGAAAGTACGACTTTGCTCAACAAAACAGGCAAAAAAGTCAAGGCTATGAGCTTTAATAGTAGCCTTATTGTGCAAAAATGCATCCATGTAAGAACAACAAAGAAACATGTACATGTGTTGCCGAACAAAAGCACACAGTGCTTGAGGGTGGGCAGACATATCGGGTGTGACAGATTACGTCATGAATGCGTGAGCATAGGATGTGACCCTGCTTGTACCATCGATACTGGGACAGAATGGTGATGGCGGCCATGCTGGTGATGCAGACATGCCTAGAGTGTGTACATAATTGCTATCACAATATTATATTTGCAGTATTGATAGCTATCAAATGGAAGGCAATATATTTGATGGCTGCAGTTGTCATTGTAGCAGGATAACGAAACAATGAACAGCACCTGGCATATTCAATAATATTTTTAGAAAAAATAACATTGGTTCACTTTAAAAAGATATGCACAGAAAACAAAAGAGATCAAAATTGAAATTAGTACATATGTGACTATCTAGGTTAACACAAGTTTTTTATGCTTTCAGCAAGAAGCAAAAAAAAAGAAACAGGATATATTTATGCCACTCACATTTTTTTGCAGCATTTCATTTTTTTTCTCAACATTTTGTCTGCCGTACTATAAAACTGAAGAAGTGTTTGTTTCTTTGAACGGCGTATTTCCAAGTCTGCTGGAAGTTAATTCCTGCACATGTTTTCTTTCGTATTAGCGTGACTCCAGTAGTTTTATATGTCGGTTCAAGTTTTCTTTGTACCACCATTACCATTCCATTGATTTCAGGACTGAAGTAACACGTTTCTGTAGTTCCCATTTTCTATATGTTGTCGTGCTTCCTAGCTAAAAATGTTCTGTGGTGCTACTTGCTTGTAGGCCACTTGTTTTCACCACTGTCCTCCCAGTGTGACACAAGTAGCTGTGATTTTAATTGTGGTCTTATCAGCATATAGCCAGCAAATTATATGTTTAAAATGATAAATGTAAGTGACAAGTCGGTGGTGACATATACCTGAACCTGATTAGCTGTTGGGCTGCTGAGCACGAGGTCATAGGATCGAATCCTGGCCATGGCAGCCGCATTTCAATGAGGGCGAATTGCAAATAAACCCGGGTACTTCCTTTTAAGTGTACGTTAAAGAGCCCCAGGTGGTCCAAATTATTTCGGAGTCCCCCACTACAACAATGAGATCGTGGTTTTGGCACATAAAACCCATTTTTTTTTTTTTAGAACCTTATTAGCACTTGCCCTAACTCTCCTAATTGCTTTCACCTCAAAGAGATGTTAGTTTGCTCGTTGGTTCTCATCTACATCTTTTTCTCTTTTCTTTTTTTGCATTGAACATCACAATTTAAGGCAGAGATGGTATTCACACAGTACCTGTTCAATGCTTAACCCTTTCAATGTCACTGATGTACTGGTGCCCTTCCACATGTCTGCCCCGCTATGTCACTGATGTACCTGTATGTTCTCCACTCTAATGATCACAGTAACACGAGCTCCGAGATGGTTCCACCATCTGTTCCGTATTTCTACAAGCAAATTTTCTCCTCTCTCTGGGTTAGCTGAGTCTGCCGTCTTTTTTCGCTGCTTTAGAACATGTCCCTTCGTGGGTGGGTTTGCGCAGCACGGAACACATGCATTCGCAGATGGGAGGGATAGCTTTGTCTCCCAGACTTTGTGCATTGCTACAGCGGCAATTCTCTATCCTAATATTTGTGCCATAGTGCAAAGCTACCACTCTTGCATGCTCCTGCCATCTGTCGTATGTTTACAGAATTTTTTTTTTTTTTGTCTCCTGCTGTTTTTGTTACGGCACACCTCCCTTCGAGCGGTGAGCATGCTCTTTTCAACGGCAGGTGGGTGTCAACCACGTGCCGTTTTCCATCGCTCCGTGCTTCTCTTCAAAAAAGGTTTGCACCATTTCTGGCCCTGCAATGAAAAATGACATGCCACTGTTCCATTCCTACAAGTTCTTCATTGAGGGTGATGGAGACTGCTGATTTGTTTTCACTGAAATGAACAAGTAATGTGCATAAACATTGTATTAATGTGGTATGCAGCAGTATTCAGTTTGGTCATACTTGTTTAAAAAATTATCCTCCGAGGCACAGGAGCTGAGAGGCGTTCCCACAAGGAACGCCCCTTTGCTGGAATTGCTGAAAGGTGTTTCTGAAGCACAGTGACTGCTCCACTTGAAGGGCAATGCATGTAGAACGTCACTCGGCAGAGTTTAGGAAGAGCTTCAAGGCATGTAGATAGGGTGATTGCATCTTTGGAGTGACCGTATCCTCTCTGCTTTTGTTGGCACTGTTGCCACTCCCACTTCTTGCCAGAGTGCACTTCCTCTATGCCTCATGCGTTGCAGTACAAACTGAATGCGGTTTCTCTGGGATGGCTCTGCCCTCTGTCATATCTCTTTTATTTGTTGCTCTCTGCTTTGTCCGGCTGAATTTGAATAAACGAAAGCTCTCCTTTGTTGAGCGTGGCCACATGGTTGCTTTGACATGGCTGCTTGCGCACACCTTCGACTGTTGATTGGAGTAGCAGCTCCTTTGGCTCTGAACACAAGCCAAGCTCAGAATCAGGAAATGACTGCTTGTCCTCCAAGGAAGAGGCGACTTTTATTGTGTTGAATTTTGACCCTGACATTATGAGAAAGTACTGAGAACAATGGGGGTTTTTGAGTCTGCTGTGCATTTTATTCATGTTTTGAGATAGGGATATGAGGACCGTACTAAGAATGCATTTGCCATTTGCCATGTTGTTTTTTCCCTTCTGCATAACCAAAAATAGACCATTGTGTTCGTTTTATAATATCCGAGAAAAAAATTTCACCGACGATTACAATACTCCCTAATGCGAATTTTGAGTGCAGCTGTTTATGTGTTTTGAATTCGTGATATACTGTGGCAAATAATTTGATTCTTAATGAAAGGGTCCTCTCAGCAGTGACACTGAGCCTCTGCACAGAGGCTCATTTAGCAGCAACGGCAGATGAAGCATTTCCACTGCTTTTGTTACTCATTGTTTAGAAATAAAGTGTGAACACTGGAAAGCATAGCTCGCGCTGAGTGCATTCTCTAGCGGCGGCGGCAGCGCAGGTGCAATAGTGCAAGCCCATGCCAGCACTTGTTTCCGCACTGGCCGCATGCCTGGTTGCCGCCAGCACTCCGCTTTCCTCCTCACCCTTTCACCACACCTTTCTCCATTTTCCACCTCCTGGTTCTGCTGCACCCTCTGCTCCACTTTTCTCCTCGCGCCTCTTTGCCCTCGCCGCTTTTTTCATCCCCCACTGCATGCTGTATTCGCTCTCATAGTTCACTATACTCGTTCGCTCGGTTACAAGTGACGCCAACACTCACCGCAGGAATGGGCGTGTAAGAGATGCGCTCTAAAAACGGATGCTGAAAGGGTTAGGATGCCATACTAACAAAGACAAATTTTAATGCTTTCGAGTCACAGACTGTTATTTATTTTTTCTTAGAAAAATTGAAGAGCCATTCTACTCGGTGAAGGTGGATGACAAGCGAAGCTGTAGCACATCACACAAGGTTAGGCAAGGGTAGATGTATTCATTTTATCATTTGGTAACAGTAGTGAAGAGAGCTTTGTGGTTACTGTGATACGAACTGATTGGTTTGGTTACAACCTTAGACAGGTCCTTGGCCAAAGTTAAATCTATACACAACCATTGTTGGGTACATTACTGACTTTGGATTGGTATGGCACTTCAAATCAAGCTCTTCTCGCACAAACTCAGTGAACCATTTCTTATCTGGCTTTAAAATGTCCACATTTGTGTCTCTAATGATGATGGCAGGGGTAGTGTCACAGGGCTAACCCATGCAAAGTGCATGGTCATGAACTTCTCGATATCACACTTGGATGTTCCTGGAGATATACACACAGTTCATATCACAGTTTCGTCTTTCGTTTGTATGGCGCAGACATCCCCACAGTCTGTGGCATTGTCCTCTTGCGAGTCAAGGGTGTATGGTTGTACGTACATCTTCTCCTTTACATATATGGCAACACCTCCTGCTCATGAGTTCATGTGCTGTTCACAGATGATTCTAGTATACTCATCGACTAAAAACGATGCATCTTGATTTGTTTATTTCATTAAGTATTTATTATTATTGTTATTATTAGGGGTGCAGTGCCTGCTTCACTCCCGCCCAGGGTTGGCCCAGTATTGCACTATCTCCTGCATTGGCCCATGCTCGCCTAAGTGTATCTCTACTGTTGACACACAAACACGACATGGAACCGTAGCCATATAGAGCTTCGCTGTAGAAGAACTCATTGACGCAACCTTTTGACAAGGCGGCAGGTAGTCAAAGGTTGCTGTCACTTGACTCTGCTCCATCTGCACCCTCATGTTTTGGTCATTTTTGTATTGCATATTGCTGCGCTTTCATTTCCGGCTCACGATGCTCATAATAAAGAGGCAACCACATGCACGCAATATTGAAGCGTAGCGATAGACGGACCCTGTCATACTGTTGTGTCCCGCTGTGGGACAGCTATATATATGGGCGTGGTATCAAGAAAAGAAGAAGATTGGTGACAAATTTTGTTGTTGTCTGAATGATTACAATCGTACACCAGAAGAAAGATCTTGAATGTGCAGCGAGGCCAACATTTTAACCATAGGTTATTAGATCTAGTTTAAATGTGCTGTCATCACCAGTAAAAATGCACTCCATGCCGCCAGTGGTAAATGATGTGGCGCCATCTGACATCTAGGGATAGAAAACACTTTCATGAGTACACAACCTCTGAAACTGCCGCACGTGTGCCATCTGGGATGCGTAGTGCGAGTGTGGATACTCGGTATGATATGAGACAAATCAAAGACTGATTTTAGCATTTATTTTTTGCTGTCACAAAGGAGAGCAAGTAGCAAGAGCAAATTCAGATTGAGGCAGGCATACTAGTTGCCGTTTTATGCAGTTACGCATTAATGGCAGGCCGCAGCACAGATTTCTGGGCGACAAGCAAAATGTCCACCAGCAGCAGAAAGTTTCGCATCCAATTTCGATGCTGTCGGCTGTGTCTTCACTCAGTTTCTGGCCATGCTTTGGTGTTATATGTAAAAAAAGGAAGGAAAAAAAATAATCGTAGCACCAGCTGTTGAGCCCCGTTTTACTCACCGATGGCAGTAAAGGGCAGGAATGGTGTATGCAATATCGTAACTCCTTGGTCGTGGATGGGTGATTTAAATATCACTACAGAAATGTGGGCCCTTAAACTGTGTCTTAAACTAAGTCTTTTCTTAGCATGAAGAATGTGCTGCACAGTTTCAGGAATGGTATTTTAGCAGTCCACGTTGACATATTTGCCTTTAGTGTCCCTTTAATACATTGTGCAAGGTTCAGCCTGTGAAAATGATGATTGTTCACAAAGAATTCAGCATATTTAAAGAGACGAACATTTGAGCATGCCTCACGTTGAACGTAGCTAAGTGCTACTCCATAAGGACATTCAATGCTTGCAGATAACCGTTCCAAAACTTGTATGGTCATATTGTTCTTATCATACTCACACGCAGTGTGTATACATACCTAGTAATAAATACAGTGAAACTGTGTTAAACCATAGTTGGCCGGAGCTCGGAAAAAGTACATACTAAACAGTAGTACTGCTCAACCGAAATAGCATGAGATCGCCCACTTACCTGTCAAAAATGAAACTCAGAGAGAGTGCGATGAAAGGGGAAAAAACATTCAATACTCATTCACTTTGCGCGACAAAAGTGTTATTTTTGTTTGATGCCGCGGTGGCCTAGCAGCGACGACAGCGGCCTCAAATTTACTGAAGCTGCGAGCCAGCTTTTCAGCCAGCTCCCTCTTCTCGGCAAACACTCGCATGACAGATTCCTCGTCGGTGTCACATATTCTCCGTGCACGAGCACGGTAGCGTTGCAGAAGTTGCGGGGCACCTTTTTCATTGCGGGGTGCTGTTGTCGCGATGATTGTATTCACGAGGCTAACATAATGCGCAGCCTCTGCCACTATCGGGCCTAAATCGCCCGTGCTGTCGCTTTTCGTGTCGCCCTCATCACTGTCACTAGTCGACACTTTGGCAACAACAGAGGCAACGATGGTGAAAAGTCGAACCTCGTAGCTGACATCTCTTCACGGTTGCAGCAGCACTGCCGAGCAACTTCTTCGCATTCCAAATGCCACACAGCGTAGTCAACAGCAGATCCCTGTCGCGTGTCGTGTCACATTCAATAGCACAAACTATGTCTAATTTTTCTTCTATGGTGAGCACCCGGCGTCTTTTTTATCCGAGCTTCGGCATGATGCGAGTCCTCGCTTGCACGATGCCACAACGCTCTTTGGCACGCCGCCGAAATGATGTTGATATGGCTTCATGCGCAAACATACAGGGTGCTTGGAGGCCATTGTTGCGATCTCTGAGGCTTGTTGTTCTGCCGGGCCGCCGTGGAGACGACGCACCACCGTGTTGGAACCACTACATGTTAACTGATATGTATGCGATAAGCTGGTACGGTTTATGCGGATACAAAACACATTATGTTCAATGGCTGCTGAGTCGGGGATTTGAGTTTACTACTTTTAAAACGAAACTATTGTTTAAGCGGGTACGGTTTAACGAGGTTTTACTGTACAAATTTTTCACGCAATTGTATATAATGGCACAGTCGTCTCTGCACTTACATTTTATGCGTGTGTGGTACACTAAGAAGGCCGCCTGTTCCAAGAGCAGCAGTCGCTTTCGTCACTGAAAACATGTCTTAGTTGAGGTTCACATGTTTGTGTGTGAATGTCAGCCATTAATATATAACATGTACTGTACTATTGTGGACGAGTTAATCAGGAATTGGAAAGTATGAGTAGAACATCTCTTATGGTTAATAACTGAGGAGAACAATTTTATGTAGCTATGTCACCAAGGGCAGTCTAGGGAGTCTACGCCAGAAAATTAAGCACACAAGCTGAAGTCATGTGAAGAGCACATAAAGAAGCGAAAGAGAAAACAAAATAATGCATTCAAATTGGACTTGTTAGGCTAGCTGTAAAATTCACTTGTTTGCATTTCATTCGTCGACTGCATAATACACGTTGTGTGCACTTTGTATTTCACAGTACAGTACTCGCAGAGTGAAACACGATGCCCGAACAGTCAGAACAGTTGGGTCTGTGGTGACCGGAAGCAGTAACCACTCCAAAAAATGCTGTTGCCCTCATGGTGTACCACAGTGCAACACCTTGCACTGTGCTGTGTGTACTGGTGGCCATGCTCTGCAACTGTCACATTTCAATCCGTTAGCGCTGTACATGGTAGCCTTCACCGTGTATAGTGGTAGCACTACTACATTGCACCTGGATCATAGCCCGAGGTGTTTTTCTTGCAGTGCTGTGGGGTGTCCTTCCTGGGTGCAGCTGTCTGGCAGTATGAACGCATGCGGCGTGAAGCACGAGCCATCATTGCCCACCGATGGACCTGGGAGCCAAAGCGTGGCAGCTTTCGACAGCAGGTCAGCTTCAGTTTAAGCTTTCTATAAATTTTTGCATCTCACACAGATGTATTTATGTTCACCTGACTATCTTGTCTGTCCTTATGTTTTGCCCGAGTATCTACAATGTATTCCACCAGGAAAAGTATACAGACAAAGGATTTCGGGATAAAGCCCATTTCCTTCACCTATGAGTGTGTGCCAAATCAGCTTCTTCCCTGCGCCAAGATCTGCGCTAAAAGGTCACGAGGCAGTTCCGCTATGGTGCGTGTAAAGAGAGGTAGAAATGATGGCAAGGAGATGTATAAATTGGAGTGGTGTTACTTAGTAGTGGTATATAAAACAGTTTAACAGAATAATCTGATAGCAATATCTCCAGCAAGGAGTAGAAATGCACAGAAGTAGCAGCGAATGCAGTGCAAGCAATGAAATCATCGCATTGTTTTAAACATGGCACCCACGTCTGAATAGAACAGCACTGTCTGCAAATTCTGTGCTAGGCTCACAATCGTGACAGTACATCGAAAGATTAGATGACACTCCACTGGTCAGCAATCGTTTGTGCTTATTTAATCTTTGATCGATGCAACAGTCTGTCTATGCTATATGAAAGCACCTATAGCTAAAAAGAACTCTGCACACTAGTTCTATACGGCTTAAGAGAGTTTGAATGTGAGCTCGGCACAAATCCATCAAAAGAAAATAGCACAAAAGACATGGATGAGAAAAGGAGACAGGACAAGTGCTGACTGCCAACAATTGGTTTTATTGTGCATGCACAAATATATAGCTTGTAGAGGAAGAAAAGTTGGCGGTGCGCTGTATCGCATTCGTGTACACACTGGTAATGCCCTGGTAATGCGTGACAAAGATTTGCCGCCAGTCGATGGGATAATGGGGTGCAAACCATTACGGAAACCTTTTCGTTATTGTGTTCCTACGGGTGGCTCATCATTGAATGGTCGCGAGATCATGTGTATGTGTTAGATGGACGGCCATTGAAGCAGTGTTCGAGTCTGCAGTTGACCAGCTGGCAACTACTGTGAGCCTGCGTGCCAAGTTCGGCACATGGGTAAATAGCTCCAAACTGCCCGAATGTGTGTGCGTGAACTCTGAACTCGCATATTCGATGCAGTCGGTGTGCTTTCTGTTGGTTAATTGGTCCAGTATTCACACATGCTTCCGTGCTTTCTACACATGCCCCACAGGGGCATCTCCGTGAGCAGACATTTGTTGTGTGGTGACACCACGGACCCCAGTTCATGGGGGTTGGACCCTCCCATGTCTAACGGTGCACAGCTTAGCCGTGTTCGGGGAAAAGAGGATCCTGGGGTTCAACGCCAGTTGTTTCAATCCAGTGCCAGGTGTTTGGACCTTTAAGACCCCTTGGCGGAGGCAACACACCCGTTTGGCCTCTGCTTCACAAAGACGGCACCTCCAGACCCACCCTCCCAGGGGAAATCGGTGGTCGCCTTTTCCTGCCCCTCTCCTCAATCCATTTCTTTGCTATCAACTTATCTTTTCTGTCCTGTCAACTCCTTTCTTCCCAATTTTTCTGTCTCTCCTAGGTGGCTTGGGTTAACCTGGTGTGGTATATCTAACCTTGAGTATGGTGCATGGGGTTAAAGCAGTGATGCACGGCTGGCATGTGCAAGTCATTGCTCTGTCAAGCTTGTAGCGTCCCCTTGTTGAACTCTGTGGTGGGTGGCTGCCATTGCTGCTGAAGTGAAAACATATAACATGCATAGAGCATCTTTCCCTTTGCCACGTGATCGTACCGCTGCAAAGCGGGTATGCACCGAAGTCTCCCTGAACTTCTTCGTTCAACACAAGGAATCTTTTCCACAATACCACATTATCCACAGCGATAAACCTGAAAAACCAGTAAAAGGTCTATCACCATTCCTTGTATCTAAATCCCTAATGAACACCATCGGACCAGGCTGTAAAGCTGGCAAGACGGCCAGCGGCGACCTCCTCTGTGAGGTTCATGACAAGCTGCAATACGAAATGCTTGCAAATCTCACAGCTTTCACTGACATCCCAATGACAGTGACATCGCTCCCTGAACACACTCCAAGGCGAGATCTCCGATTCCAACTTGTTAGAACAAACCGAAGCAGAATTACTGGAAGGCTGGCAAGAGCAAAATGTCTTTGAAGTAAAAAGAATAAAAATCATGCGAGACAACAACAAAATCCCAGCAAAGCATCTGATAATTACATTTTCCTCTAGTGTTCTGCCAGAGACCCTTGAGACAGGAAATACTAAAACCCACGTCAGGCCCTACATTCCTAACCTTTGACAGCGTTTCAAGTGCCAGAAGTACGGCCACGGCTCGCAAATCTGCCATGGTCAACTCACCTGCACAAAATGTGGTGATAAAGGTCACCCCTCCAATAACACTGGCACATCCCACTGTGTGAACTGCGAAGTCGACCACCCAACATGTTCCCGACCCTGTGAAATGTTAAGAAAAGAGAACGAAATAATTACTTTAAAAATCAAAGAACATATCTAATTCAAAGAAGCCAGAAAAAAGGTGGCCAGTTTTTTACAGTACAGCTTACGCAGATGCGGCTTGTCAGGGGGCAGTGCTGCATCGGCCTCTGCCACTTCCCCGGCCTGTGCGCAGCGAGCCTTCAGGTGTGGCGCCTGCCCACCTATACCTACTGTTATACCTACTGTCCAGTGGTGGCAGTAGATATAACTACTTTACCTACCCAGCAAAAGAGCTTGGCAACACATGGGCCATCGGACCACAAGGCCTCTACTCACCAGCCGAGGCCTAAAACACAAACAAGCCGCCTGCAAAGGTTGGCATCCAAAGCTTCCTGGGAGGCAATACTTACAGCACCGGCACCGCAGGTGCCAAAAGAGCAGGGCAGTTCTCTCAACCCCACCAAGAAAGGAAAGCAAAAGATCATGGGTTAAGCAAGGACATGTGAATATAAATCTGAATTTCTCGTTAACCTACAGAACACACCTTTTATAACATTCAGTGGCCATGCAGATAATGCACTGGAATACCAGGGGACTCATCTGTAATCTGGAAGACGTAACTGAATCATTATCTAGATCTCAGCCGAAGCTGTTCTGTGTCCAGAAGATGCATTTAAATTCCAGGCAAGTGAATTTTCTCGGCCAATACACAATTTTTTGCGAGGACCATGATGAGGCTATTGCCTCGTCTGGTAGGGTACCAATTATTGCTGACAGGTCTGTTACTTGCCAACATGTAGCCCTTCAATGATGAGCTTGCTTCTGAAAAATCTTCTGATGCCAAAACTAGATGCTTCATTGAACCATTGCCTAACTTTTTGAGAAAAAGCCCTAAAATATTCTGGCGTTATTTAGATCACACAAGTACTGCACCACGTCAAACTTCCTTTAACAGGTGCCTTGTCAATGATGGATCTAAAATTTCTGAGCAGGTTAATAGTTACTTCTGCTCCACATTTACTTCTTCCCAGCATGAATCAATGCATAATAACTCTTCCTGTGCTATCCCCTGATTTTATAACGTATGAGAGTGTATTTTCTTCACTGCTTAACCTGAAAACTAAATCGTCTGCTGGTCCAGAGAATATGCCAAATGCATTCTTGCATAGGTGTGCTCAATCCATTGCATATATTTTAACACAAGTGTTCCGACTTTCTTACAATAGCTCTGTATTTCCTGATGACTGACATACAGCACGTGTGGTGCCAGTGTTTAAAAGAGGCAAGACATTGCAAACTGCAGACCTATATTTTTAACTTGCGCGTCATGTGAGCGCTTAGAACATGTAGTCACACATTATGTCACCTCGTTTCTTGAAGAAAGCGGATTTTTGTCGTCATTCCAACAAGGTTTCAAGAGAAATTATCAACAACTACACAACTGGTCACAATAATCCACGAGCTTGCTTCATCTCTTGATAAGACAAATTTACGTAGATTTTAGTAAGGCCTTTGACCTTGTAACACACAGCAAATTCATTTATAAATTACATAGCATAGGCCTTCCCATTAACCTCATTAACTATGTATGTTGTTATTTTAACAATCTACAGAAGCATGTTCAAGTGAATATCTGCATGTCCGGCATACTGCCCATATCATTGGGAGTCCCTCAGGGCAGCCTTCTGGGATCTGTCCTTTTTTGGGGGGGTTTATATAAATGATGTCATTACATCAATAGATACATCAGAAGTAAATATACGACTTTTTGCAAACTATTGCACACTTTTTAATATGCAACACAAGACCAGCACTACCTCCAAATTAACTGGCATGCTGTTTTTAAGCGTAGTGTGAAGATTGGTCTATGACATTAAACAATGACAAATCTGTTTTCATGCATATATCAATAAGAAATGTCCTCTTAACCATACGTATTTCCTTATTGACTGTCCTTTAGTTCAGGTCAGTGAGCACAAATATTTAGGTTTTTACAGTTAGAAATCTAACATAGTCCAGCCTTATTAATAAGATCTGCTCATCTGCATTGAAAAAGCTCAGTTTCTTGTGGCACAAGCCAAGAACAATGCCATCAGATATAAAACTATTAGCTTATAATGCTTTGATACGAAACAGATAGGAATATGCAAGTACCTTCTGGGACCCACATGTAAAGAAAGACATTAGTAAACTTGTGATTGTGCAACGAAAAGCGGTTCATTTCATCTTCAATGCTTACCAGAGGAATTATTCACCATCAACGCTTATGGCCATTCACAACATTCTTGTCTTACAGTACCGAAGAGCGATTACTGTACTAAAGTTCATCCACTTGCTTTACTTTCGTAAATTAAATATTAGACCTGAAACACATAAGACACCGACACTCTAGACAAACTAGACATACACATGCTCACACACTTGAACCATACTAAGTGTATCCGTGTGCATGCCTGGGAGGTTGGGGAAGTGGGAGCAAGTTGTGTGTCCCCTTTAACCCCTTCCCTGCCGTAGACGAGCTGAGCTAGTCCACACGGTGTGTGCTGCTCCCACCGAAGATGAGCTGGGCTTGTCCACACTGAGACAAGCATTTGCGGCTGCTGCAGTCGAGCTACTCTGATAAACTCTGCGTAGTTCTCTTTGGCTTCAACACATGGCACAGTAAAACAGTTTAAATGTGCTCACCACTTTCATTTTGGTGAAGAAGCGTTTTGATGCTGGCAACTGCAATTTAAAAATGGCGTCCTCCTCTGTGCATGTGTGCGTGGGCAACGGCTACACCCCTGAAAAAAGGAAAGAAAACATTTGTTTGCAGAGGTTTCGTCAAACTCGGACAGTGAAGAAGTTCAGTTCTCCTCTAAGAGTGCAGCAGTGATACTGAGCAGCACATCGGATTTAGATGATGACAGTGTCTCGATGTGTCTGCGCTATTCCATTCATTAAAATATGGTGCAGCAAGCCTACAATTTAGGGACCTGATATCCCTTGCCACAAGTATGAGCCCCGCTTGTCACAGTATTGTTTTTGAAATTCCAAAGAGGCATCTTTTGCACCGAGGGCTACAGAAACCCGGAGACTCTGTTGTGGAGTGCAGTGTAGTCAATCCTCTCTCCATATATTCACAAAAATATATCTTGCAGGTATCTTACAAATAAAGTGCCATTGAAGTTTTTTTTGTTGTTGTTGTTGTTTCAAGATGCATAGAGATAATTAGGCAAATAAAAAAAGATAGGTATTTTTGTATTTGCCCAAAAAACTCGGTAAGGAAAGGGATCAAATGCCTCCGCTATAGCCCATGAACAAACATGAGGATCATGCATGTCTGTCTCTATTCTTAATGGCCCGTGGGCCTAACGATCTGTGCTGTCAGCCAGCAGCATGTATTCATGATGTACCTTGAAAATGTCCAGAGTAAATTATGCTAATAGTCGCTATGGCACCCCTCTTGGGGTGCCAGGGGGTCGCTGGCCGTTGTTTAGAGGTCAGTAATTGCAGATGCGGCCAGCAGAGTTCTTCACTTTTTTTTTATTTCTTATAACAGTCACAAATAATCACATTTTCTAGAATGAGACATGATCTAGCTGATGCCGACACATAGGAAAAAGACCAGACAATGTCTAGTCTTTTTGTTCAAGCGACTGTCTTCTTTTCTTTTTCATTGAGGGGACCCTTCCCACATCCCCGTAAGTCTGTTTCCTCGCAAGGTTTTGCGGAACTCCAGAAACGTCTGCTGGCAAAAAAGGAATTCTCTCTGAGTAGAAGTTGGGAGGGGCTGGTCCAAAGCTTCCTGGTGGGGCCGCTGGCCGCGCTGCCCCCACGTAGTTGACACCTATGCTTTCTCAGGCCATGCACAAATTGGTAAACATGATGTTATACCTTTACAGGTGCTTGGAGACAGTGGAACAAAGAAAAGCTGCTTCTACGAAATGCATGACCTGCCAACTAAAGCTGGGGTTCATCTGCACACATGACTTGCTATGGGAGAACTTGACACAACATGGCTATTCCATTTTTACAAGCCTAAATTGCATGATTGAAAATTTCAGCAGAGGTTCTTACCTTGCACTTTTTGGCAACATTTAGTCTATGTGTAATTGGTGGTTGCCTGAAAGAATTAAGGTGAAGAATTTTTATTGACAGTATTGCAACCACTTTCAATGCAAAATGGCCTAACTTTGCAGAATTATTGCAAAACATATGAGCCATGCAAAGGAATCTTCACTGCAAGATAATTTGGTGAAGCCATTGGAATGCAATGGCTACAATATGCTACAATGGCTTCACTAAGTATCAACCAACTAGCCCAAGAACGAGTTATCTTAAGAGGTCTTGTGGCTGAGCAAGCTTGTGCTTAACTAAAGACACTTTAGGTAGCACGAAAAAGCAACCGCCATATGAACAGCCTATATGGCATCCAGGTGTACACTTTTTGTGATCATCTTTTCGCTCACTTCCTAAATTTTTAAGACATTGTGGCTGTTGTAACTTACCCGAAGCACTGTGGCATACAAGCTCCTAGTCTGAAAAATAACATACTCAGCTGGTAAGATTTAGTTTCTTTTGTTTTCTTGAGGATGTGCTCATCCACTGGTGGGCCTTTTTCTCCCTCAGCTGAATACATGGTGGCACAGTGTGCCGGAGGGCAGCCGGGTGGCGTACGGTCTGATTGCAGCCAATGCGGCGGTCTTCTTGCTATGGCGGGTGCCCCGGCTGGAGCACATCATGCTGCGATACTTTGTCTCCCATCCGGCTTCCAGTGAGTGGCGCACACTATTGTCTGCCTGTCCATAGCTCCCACCACGCTTCTCAGTTTCTTACGTTCACTTTTAATTAGGGGTGTGTGCGAATATTAGAAAATTTCGAATAGTATCGAATATTATACCTTTAATATTCGTAATAGTCGGCAAGACTGCTGCACCACACGCTGCCGCCATGCAATGTTGCAAAGGGTCATGCAATGTTGCAATGGGTCAGCAGTTACTGCGCCATTATCAGGAGATCACGGTTCGGCAGCGCTATGTTTACATGTTTGCCAATTACTGACAGCAGTTCGAGGTGGCACTTATACTTGTGAATATTGCTTTTTTTTTTTTTTCTTGCCCGAAGTGACATAGATAACGTAATTTTATGGCTCTCGTATGGCTGACAGGCAGTTAGAATGCCGAAGCCATGATGTTGAGACCTGCACAGAATGGCGGCATGCCTTAATATTTTCCAAAGTTTACGCTTCCAGCCAATTAGAACGCTTCGCTCTCGTGTGCACAATATGGTCACGTACTGCTGGTAGTAAAATATATCACAAGCACTCGAGTAAAAATAGCTGCTGCATTTGCAGTTTTGAAATGACAGGTGATCGGAACCGGGCGCCATTTTGAAAGAGCTATACAATGCCACATTTCATTTTTAAATGGATGTTTCTAAGAGACGTATGCAGCTAGGTGCAAAAATGCACCGGGAACAAAACGACACTGAAAATCTGGTTTTTGGAAGTGCTGCCAAATTGTAACTGCTGACGCCAGCTTCAGTCGGTAAATTTTTTAGTGCTTTTAAGGGCGAGTCCATACGTAAAGAACTACTGACATAACGACCACTTTTCACTGAACTGTCAAGTTGGTTATAAATGGGTTCAAATGTATTCATATTTCATTTGTGCTCAAAAATGTTGATATTTGCATCCCTCTATATTTTCCCATATTACCATTTTCATGCCAGCTTTTGTTTCAGAAAACCACCAAAATCTCCTGCATCTTTAATGCCTGATTGTTAAGATCAGCTTTCATTATTGTAATGTCAGCAGCTCATTTGTTATTTTCTGATGTCTTTTGTTGTCAAATCTTTTTCTTCATATTTTTGAACTGCTGATAGACAAGGCTACAGAAACAGCCAATATAGAGTTCGATATTTTTAGAACACAAGCCAAACATTCTTTTATTGTCGTCCATGCGATGCCTTATACTGGCACAGTAAGAAAAGGAAATCACAGAGGTGGTGATGGCAAAACGCTTTGCTCGAGTTGTGCCCACAAGATACAGGCCGCTCTGGACTCTTGAGTCTTCCTTGCAATAATCAGTACCTAGTTGAAGCTCTGAACACGACTCGCTAAAGTTTTCAAGGTCTAATTGTTTACATGAAGAGAAGAAATTCCCAATAGCACCACAATTTCAGCATGAAAAAAGGCAGCCATCATTGCTGCCGCCGCCTCATTTCTTGCCACCATATTTAAAACCCAGAAGAGTTAGATCTTCTCTGTTTCCGCCAACTGTGCTCATAAAAAATAAGCTTTTTGGAAACCTGGCTCCATTTATCAGCACTGCATTCGCACCAAAATGACTAGACGACGGCCACTTGTCTGTGGCACTCACTACAACATTCAGTGCATCGCAAAACTAAATCATATGATACGTTTTCCGGCTGCTATATGCCATCACGCATTCAGTTTGTCATTTCAAGCCGGCACACATTCAGTTTGTCATTTCGGTGCCAGCAAATCTTCTCCAGGGTCATCGCACGCGGCATTCAGTGCTATCACCTCCAATCCTATTGCAATAAGCATCTTTGCCAATCTGTAACACAATGTGCGGGGCCATCGGAAGCGTAGCGCACGTTTTTAATAGGTGATAACTGAAATGCCTGGACTAGTCAGACTCAGAGGAAACACTTGGGTGAGTGAGAGCTGTTCTTGGCATGGAAAGGGCCAAAGCCTAGGTTTTGACGCTGCAGCAGTCAGGCATGTGAAGACGGGGAGGGAATGTGGAGAGGGTGAGGGTATTTGTAGTGCATGGCGCCGATCTATCAATTGCGTCAGTGAGCACTCTAGGTTGGCACATTATGTAAATCTGCAGAGATGGCTCCGATTGGCGTAACTCATTGGTAAAGAGTGACGCAGCTTAAGAGGCTGCTTTAGCGTAGAGGTGAGGAGTTTGAGTGTGGCAATACATGGTCTAAGACAGTCAAACAGCTAGAAGCTCTGCTTTGCATTTGAAGGTGTGTTTGCCAGACAGATGAAGTGGAAATGGAACTATTTTCTGCATCACTTGTCTCTTAAAACTCTCGCTGGCCTTTCTGAAGTTATAGCATTACATGCGCACTTCACCCACTTTGGAGGTATCCAGTATCTTCAGTAAAGTCTGACACAGTGTTTCAAATCACTAGCTTTCACAAGGGAAGAATGTGAAAAACTGACACGTGACACACATGAAAAAAAGTGACTTTGTCCAGAGAGAAGCACATCAGCAATTGTGTCCTAATGGTCAGAGCATTGGGCTGATTTGCTGGAAGACATAGGTTAGATCCCACAATTGGTCATGCATTTCTTTATAGCATTCATTTATCCCTTTATAGGCAGATTTCACCCACTTTGAAAGTACAGTAGCACCTTGTTTATATGTTCGTGTTCAGTGTGTTTTCCAGGCACCAACATTTGCAATCGAGAACATAAAGATGACCCAATAGAGTTGCGCTCATCTTTTACCGGTTTATGCGTTCCTGGAAAACATAATTTTTCAGCAACAACATTCAGTACGGGGCAAAACTAAATCATATGATACGTTTTCCGGCCGCTATTTGCCATCACACACTCAGTTTGTCATTTCAAGCCGGCACGCACTCAGTTTGTCATTTCGGTGCCAGCAAATCTTCTCCGGGGTCATCGCACGCGGCATTCAGTGCTATCACCTCCAACCCTATTGCAATAAGCATCTTTGCCAATCTGTAACACAATGTGCGGGGCCATCAGAAGCATAGCGCACGTTAGGTGATAACTGAAATGCGTTGCCATTCCCTGCTGCAGACTGCAATTGTACAAGTTTTCCGACCGCTAGATTCCATGTGGACAAGAAAAGGCATGAGGCGCGCACGATTGAGAACAGCATATAGCCACCCATCTCACATGAAAACGATGGCGCGCACAGATTTGTATTCTGCTACCAGCAAGTCTCCGCCCAGGTCGTCGCACGCCGCATTCACAGCTATCACCGACAAACCTATTGCGATAAGCATCTTCACCTATCTGTTTTACAGTGTGCGTTGCATAGTGACATTGGTAGTGTAGTGCACGCTTTTAGTAAGCAATAATCCAAACGCGCCGCCATTCCCGGCTGCAGACAGTGCGATGTGGGCATCACATTTCGCTTTGCTGGCATCCGGCATCGCCCATCAGCTTGATATTGCTTTGGTTTCTTGTCACCCTCTTAAAACACCATGCAATGGGAAAACAACAAGACTCGTCCCCGGCTGCCAGAGCACCACCAGCTCAACACACATCAGTGTCTCGTGCCATAACAATCCGTGCGACGCTTCTCATTATGTAAATGTGAACAATAGGTAAGTCTGTCAGATTTTTTAATTACTTCGGATAATAAGCTTTTCCGGTTAGTACGTTTTTTCCTGAGTTTTTTTTTTTTTTTTTTCAAAACATATGAACAAGGCTCTACTGTATTTAACAGAACACTGTATGTGTGTTGAGTGAACGCATCACAGTGTGCATGAAATCACAAGTTTGTAAGAGATGCAAGGTGTAGAAGCGTCATTTTGAGAAATGAGGATATGCAAGGTCACCTGTGACGCATGCATGCACAGCTGTAGAGACATCACAGTCATCGCAATCTAGTACGTATGTTCTTGCATACTTAAAGTATCTATGTAGTTTAAAGTAGTATGTATGTAAGTACGTATGTATGTTCTTGCATACTTACTGAATCACAACTGTACTTGTTATTTTTAGACTTCCAGTGTTATGCTCACTAATGACCAGAGCAATCTATACAGCTGTACAGGCAAGCAATTTATTAAAACAAAGCATCATTGAGAGCTGTTATGAATACATTTTCTTTTACAAATTGTTAATGCATTTATTCTGAAGCAAAGACAGTATTTGCAGTCAGTGATACTCCACGCTAGACGACCTTTTAAAATTATTTTCTTATGTGATGACTTCCTTACCACTGAACCATTGACAGCCTGAGGAGCTGTGGATGATTTGTTAACTTATTTTGGCTACTAAAATGCTCATGTACTTAAATTTAGATGTACACCAAAAATCCCCAGGTGATCAAAATTAACTTTGAGTACTGCAGCATCACTCTAGAAACTGTACAACCTTGTTAGGGCATGGGGAATAAAAGTCGATAAATAAATGAAATGAACCAATGGTCTTATAATCATGAATGGCAGCAGAACCAGTTCCTTGCCTTGCATTTTACTTCTTGCATTTTCATAGTTTTCTAGATGTGCTTGGCACCTGGTGAACTTCTATACGTCTAACATTGGTACAATCGAACCTAGTTATATAAAGTTGTATCCGAAATAAGGATACTGTCTGTATATCTGATATTTATTGTAAGCATATATATCTGTTGCATGATTTAATGTCTTACTTTGTTGTGTCCAATGATTTGTTATATTGAGGGTAAAATGTATATGCAAAACTTTTTGACTACCTTGTGTTCTGTCCTGTCGAACGACCCACAGAGCCACTGTGCCTGCCGATGTTCCTGTCTACGTTCAGTCACCACTCGTTCTTCCACCTAGCAGCCAACATGGTGGTGCTGAACAGCTTCGCTCCTACAGCCGTCGCCTTACTGGGGCGAGAGCAGTTCCTCGCTATGTACGTCAGTGGCGGTAAGGGTCTCACAGTTTCTGTATAGCAGGATTAGGTGAAGACCCCATCGAAGCAGTTCAGGGATGCTATTCCGGACAGTGTCAGATTTCACCCTATTGTCAAAATCTCCATTGGCAGCGTTTGTAGAGAGGCCATAGCAGCCCTGTGAGCCGATGAAAGCTGACAAGATTTGGTAATGTCCTGAGTAGCGCTTCACACTGCACCAAGGTTTTCCCAACACATTTTAGGGCACATATGCCACCTAACTTTTGTGGTTTGCGTGTTTATTTTAAAATCTTTTTGCACTTAGATAATTCACCTAGCGTGCACCCAGTCTTTATCGACTTCTTATGATTGTTACTAAAGATTGAGCTCCTTGATCCTTTTTATTTTTTTACCTCATTGTATAGCGAGCGTTTCAACCATGTAGCAACAGTGGTTTAATTGGCCAGTTGCCTACTCCTGAGATGACATGCTATGCGATGCCTATGGTGCAATGGGCATGTTCCACATCCAACACCGTGGCCGTGCATTGAACTGGCTGACAGTGTCAGGGCCAAGTTACATATATACATGTATGTATGTAAATAATCTAGAAAGTGGTTAGAGTGACAACTGTTGACATAATTCAGTTTGTAGAGCATTTAATGCATCGGGCAGATGTTGTGGGTTCTTCTCTCACTAGCAGTGAAATAGTTCTTTCTTCCACTTTTATTCCACCTTTTCTTAAATCAAGTTTATTGAAGTCTAACCCCCATGGATTCCAAGGGGAGGGAAGCGTAGCAGGGGGCGGCAGAAAGTTAGGTGGGCAGATGAGATTAAGAAGTTTGCAGGGACGACATGGCCACAATTAGTACACGACCGGGGTTGTTGGAGAAGTATGGGAGAGGCCTTCGCCCTGCAGTGGGCATAACCAGGCTGATAATGACATCTCAATAAAAACACGATTTCTCCTATGCTTTCCTTTGCTTCTTATAGTTGTATTGTCTTTGTGTGTGTGTGTATGTACTGGGCTATCAATTTTGACGAGCACCCTGGGTCATAGCACCGTCATGTTGCTATGACACCTCTTTTTCCTGGCAGTCCCTCCAGTGTGCCTACCAGTAAATGAATTTATTTTTTCACATTTAGATTACCGTTGTTTATTACTGGTTATTGTCCACCCCCATTTATGCAATGCCCCCACTTAATGGAAAAAATAAATGGTGAATTGAAATAGACATCTTTGTAGTCACGTGCATTTAGCCAATTTGTGGTATTTTTGGTCAGAAGCCATTTCGCTCATTTAGACCACCATGTAGAAAAAGCGCTCACAAAACGAATGCATTTTAAGTCGTCAGTAAAATTATTTATTCCTGAAGCTCTCAACAGTACTTGAGCACTGTCTACATTCCTGTTGCATTCAGAAGCACTTTCCTTAGTGGAAACCAGGATTTGCACTGCAGGTTTGCACTGCTTTCCTCTAAAGTGCTCTCATCCAAGAACATGTGCTGACCATCTGAAGGCTGACCGTGTGAATATACATGAATTTTGTTCATAATTTTGTGCATGTGCAAAAAGCACCACCATCCTATCGGCGCTTCCTGCCACAAATCATGCAAAGAAAATCCCTTCAAGCATGGGAAAACAAAAAAAGAAAGTTAAAGAAAGTACTGCCCTCACCTTGAGACATCAGTATTAGCTAATTAGTAAGAATTTACTTGAAAGATTTCTAACAAACCATGTTCAATCAAATGGCCAAATTCTGGAACCAAAGCCAAGTGATAGTGAAGTATGAAGTATGTACTATAACTGAAACCTTGTGCTTTTGCACCGGCTTCGAAAATACTTCCTCAAAATATGTGGTAAAATGCATTAATTTCCAGTAAACACTTGCCCGGCCTTCATTCTTTGCACTGCTGAGAAAAGTAATTAGGTGACAGTGTTGGTCACATTTGTCTAATTCCTCTATTCCTGTTTTATTTATTTTTGCTATTTTTTGTGCTGAAAATTTGAAATAAATGCATGTGTCATAGAAAAAAGCTCATTTGTTGTACACACCAGATGTTCCATAAGCGGGATGTCTACCAATCGGGAATTCTCAGGGATCTTGAATAGTCTGGAGATAGGGAAAACTCAGGGAATTTTTGCTTCAATCAGGGAAAATTAGCTGTAATTGTATTGAAAGGGCACTAAGGTCGCGGTAATAACAAAGAGAAATCGTAACGAATCGTCATTGACGCCGTGTCGTCGGCCGGAGGAGTTGCCAATGTACAGTCAACGACCGATTTTCCGGACGCCCGAGTTTTGAGACATGCCCGATAATTCAGACGGCTTCGCAGCACTACCACATACTCTATAGAGTCAATGTATAAGAACGCCTGAAATTTCGGACGCAAGAACCCGTCACCGTCTGATTTCCCGGGCCTTTTGACGCGAGCTTAGGTCAGCCTCTGGAGTCTGTGAAGGAGTATGTTTACCTACGCCAATTACTCACGGGGAACCCTGATCATGAGAAGGAAATTCACAGAAAAATAAAAATGGTTTGGGGCGCATACGGTTGACATTGTCAGCTCCTGACTGGAAGCTTAGCATTGTCATTTAAAAGGAAGGTGTGCAATCAGTGCATTTTACCAGTGCTGACGTATGGGGCAGACACTTGGAGACTGACAAAGAATCTTGAGAACAACTTAAGGACCATGCAAAGAGTGATGGAACGATGTATGCTAGGCATAATATTAAGAGACAGGTAGAGAGCAGTTTGGATCAGAGAGCAAACGAGTATAGCCGATATTCTAATTGACATTAGGAGAAAGAAATGGAGCTGGGCAGGTCATGTAATGCACAGGTTAGATAACTGGTGGACCATTATGGGTACAAAATTGATGCCAAGAGAAGGGAAGCGCAGTCGAGGACGACAGATGACTAGGTGGAGCGATGAAATTAGGAAATTCGCGGGTGCTATAGTTTGAATTGGTTGGCGCAGAACAGGGGTATTTGGAGATCGCAGGGGGAGGCCTTTGTCCTGCAGTGGACATAAAATAGGCTCATGATGATGATGATGATGATGAACTATATGCGCGTACACCTGCTTTCTCCTGTCACAAAATGAGCACCGATATGCGACATTTTGTACATGTATTCGGTTACTCGAATACGTGTACTGGCAGGCCCTCAGAGCTTTTTCAGACGTGCCTGTGGTGATTTGAGCCTTTAAAGGGAGTAAAAAAACATGGATTCATTTTTTATGATGTTTTCGAGGCCCCTCGGGAATCCGAAAAATCGGACGTTGACTGTACAACTGACCAAGAGGATGTTTCAAATGGTCTGTGGGGCGAATGCATGGTGGAAGGAGGACGATATTGGAAAGGATTGACGTAGTGAGGAGTGAACAGAAAAGGAAGCGTACGGCGGCTTTTTTGAAGAAGCTTGAGCTCATAAAACAAACTGTTGGCTGACGCAGAGACGCAGGTGTCCCTCATCCAAACCAAAATAAACTCCTTAAAGCAGTGAAACGCAACACTGAGGCATTGTGCATGGGTTGAAAGTATGCTAGGACAGTTGAGGTTGACTTTCCAGCTGCTGAGAGAGACTTGTTACAAAGTTTGGGCCTCGTATCAATAAGGTTGCTATCAGTTAATAGAAATAGCTCATATTTGAAAATATTTGCTTCTATATGCATCTCTTGTTTTGTATTTGAAAAACTTCGAATTGATTTGCCGTGGGGTTTACCATTTTTTTGAAGATATTTTATTTGCTGTGCATTTTACTAACCCCACCCTTCTTATTTCCTAAATAAAATAAGCACTACTCCTTACTGTTCAAACTGGATTAAGGCCCCTTTTTATTTGTTAACCCCCTTACTAGAGAGTGCCAATGTCGGGCTACATGGTGTCAGCCTGTCTTGACATAAAACAAAGTTCTGTGTCACTCAGTGAATTTTGCAAAGGCACTCAGGGAAAACCTGGAAAACTCAGAGAATTTGGAAATGTCAACTTGGTAGACACTCTGCATAAGACATCATTGTCGAGTCCTTTTTATCCCTGATTGTATTTTCACATGCAGCTAGTTTTACAAAACAAGCACTGAAAGACATCTGACAATTTATTCCAATATTAAGTGTGGTAATATGGGAGCCTGGTTGTGACTAATGCTAGTTAAACAGCAGATGAGAAGGTGAACAGTACTGCTTTTCATTGTCCCTGCAGAAGCCTTGACTAGCTGTGCTTTTTCTCATTCACTGTGCCTTTCTGCTTGGACCTCTGCAGGTGTTGTGTCATCCCTTGCCAGTTATCTGCACAAGGTTGCCACCCGGCGAGCTGCCATGTCCCTGGGCGCGGTGTGTATAGCCACGTGACATACCTGCATGAAAATTATTCTAATTATTTTAGCCCATTTGTAATGTGAGACCATGTTGTGTGAGAAGGTCAAGTTTGCAAAGCTACATATAGGGAGAAGACTGGGCAACAACAGTTCGTAGCAATACAGTAGCTTCATGTACCCCCACCTCTATCATGAATCTGCTGCCTTGTGTGCCCTATCAGATTCAGTTCTAGCTCCTGGGGACAGGGCACTGCAGTTATTTGCAGGGTTATTACCAGTTGTGCAATTATTGCCAGTTATTTGCACTTGCTACAGCAATCTGCACCCACAGCGGTCTTGGTGCACACACAAGTGATCCTACCCTGGTGCAAATGCATTGTTTGATTGAAAGAGTGGATAGCTGACAAAGGGAAAAAAAAACATCTTAGGTTTCGTATTTCGTACAAAACCCTTGTTCACAGTGGCATTTGTTTCATGGGCAGCCCGTTATATACATTTATACCTCAACATAACAAAGTCAGTAAAATCCGAACTTTTCTTCGTTATATCAAAATTTCATTATATTGAAATTTGACATTTTATGCAAGTAAGTACAGCCACTGATGAATCTTTCTTACACATGATTGGCCACGAAATTTTCCAAATTATTGGGCAATCAAAGAAGGCAAATTTGAAAGAAAAAGAAAAGAAGTAATCATTTTTATGAATCTGAGAGTTGGGCGATAAAAGATACGGTTTCATGCCGTGTCGACGATATCTTCACATCTGCAGTACGAAGCAAAGCCAGCCGCACTTTTGGGTCCACTCTGCCCCTGAGGCTGATAGACACTATCAGCCTCGGGGATGAAGTGGGATGAAAAGCGGCGGCAGCGGGGAGTGAAAGCTTTGTCTGCCTCTCGTTTCAATGCAGCTCTGAAACTCAATATTACGGGACCTCCTGTAGTAAATGCGCAGGAAGACAGCGCACGTGATGTCATACCATCTTGGCACGCCCACTTTTTGTGCACGCAGCGGATTACCTCTAAAACAGGCACACGGGATGTGTATGCAGTCAGCTGCATATACAGCCATGAGCAGCCGCAGCTGAACTGGAAAAGGTGGTGCTATCCAGCCTGCCCTCCCTCGCGCACACTGCTGCAATGCCGGTTACTCGAACCTCGAACGGCATTACTACTGAGTAGTGTGGCGTTGTCGGCAGACTGCAGGCGTCCGGTAGACCATGGTGACCAGGCAGGGGCGAGACGATTTCTAGTGCGAAACTTGCACTGTTTATTCAATGGTTGGTGAAGGATATAAAAGAAGAGAATAATAATAAAAATACATTGCGGAGCTGCTTAAATAGGCCCACTAGAATTGTAGGCGAGATTTTGCTCACATCAACATCACGTGGCATGTATTGAGTCCGGTCGGTGATGGGCGGCTGCTCCCTTTCTCCTAGGCGGCGTGGCACGTGCTTGCCTCCGCTGGTGGCAACCCGTGAGTCCAGTTTGGTTCGCGAGAAGTCTCCCCTTGAGTCGCACAGGTCGGGGAAGGCGGCCCTCCCTCCTACGCACACACACTAAGAGGCCCATATTCACTGCGGGGCGCCCGCCAGACCGGCAACCACTCGAGACACCCATAGCAAATTGGGGATCCATCCTCCATTCCGATTAGGCATGGTCTTTTCATCATCCTTTTTGCACGAGGTGTTACACGCCAATCGTAATAACACTTGATCATATTACTGCGAGCAGGCTCCTTTCATCTCCTTTCACTCGTGTTCAAAGCACACAGGGCACTATAGGATCCTATCGCACTTCGACTTTATACGCTGCTCCGCTTCAGCAGTCACTCTCGGTCATGCAGCACATCATTTGAGAAGCGAGTCGCATGTAATTCGACCATTTGACCATCTGATTCTGTGGAAGTTTCCGTTTATTGTCTTGGTGTTCCTTCGCTGTGGCAGTTAAACTTAAATAATATATAAGCGAACTTTGTTATATTGACATTCTAAATACATGGTGTTCTATGGGCAAGAAGTTGTAAATAGTTAAATATTTTGTTATATCAAGAATTTTGTTATATTGAAGTTCACTACATCAAGGTTTAACTGTACATCTTAGCATGCACCAGGATTTGGCATCGATACTAATTCTTGTGTAATTTTTGCTCAGTGATCACAATCTCAGGCCCAACCAAATTTATCTTGTGACAAGACTGGACACAAGGTAAATTTGTACGAAACTAAAATTGTAGCCATTGAGTGAAATTTACCTACAATATTTTATCGCTTGTAGCCTTGTAGCCTTGTTATCCTTCAGCATAATTGCTAAATCAGACGCATATTGTAAGTTTCCCGCAAAACTACCGCCATTGTGAACAAGGGTTCTCTATGGAACCTGGAAACAACAGAAGTGTTTTGTTTTGCCTTTGTATTATGTTATTAAGTATCAGGTGTCATGTTTAGACGATTTCCACCAATCGCTTAATTTCAGCATCTGTTGCTGTAGCAGATCACATCCTGGAATGACTGGTTGCAGTGCAGTTTGTCAGTTGTTATAATCGTAATTATTACTCTTGAAATTTTCTTAGGTGCCAAATCCTGTTTTGCAGTTGATTTGCTGTCAGATTGTGTTTTTGGCTATATGAAATCATTTTCAGGTCTTGGTACCGCCTGTCACCCCTTGGCATAATCTCATGCATTCCTGTTCATTATGCACAAAAACCCATTGCCCTATTTCCAAATGTCCGACGGAGCCATGATCCATTGACGTGTTACAAACTTGTGTTGTGAACTTGTGAACAAACTGCATTTCGTGCAAGTCTTATATGTGCAACACATCTCCATGATTTAATGCTTTCATACAGAGCATGAGAAACTGTGGCACTTTGGATATGTCCTGATGTCAAGAGCACAAATACTTGTGCTTCAGGAAAATGCTGGTGTGGCTGGAAAGCTGTCTGTTCCTGCGGCTCTACTATTTGTTCAGTGCATCTTTGGACACCTCAGCACATAGCTTGATTTAGTTTTATGACTAATTTGCTGAGAGCTAATACATAAATTTGTCAAAAGAAACTTGAATGAAGACCTTTTACAGTAGAATATTCCACATTGTCAGATCACAGCATATCATTTGCGCTTAAAGGCCAACTGCAACGAAATTCTAGACCACGTATAAAGCCCTGTTTTAGATAATTTAGACATACGGTAGCCTCTGTGGAAAACCCTGCACTTGAAATGCGTGTAGGCACTTCACAAAATACTCGCAAAAATTGGTCTTTCATACCGAAACTGAAAAAAATGCCACCATTACCAGTCGCCGGAAGTGACGTACTATTAAGACTATAGAGAACTGGTGCCTGAGTCGTCTGCTTTCCTTGCTTGTATACCGTTCCCGTGTATCAGCAAACAGGTCCTGCACGTCTGCTGGCTACAGAGTTAGTACACCCTACTAGCTGCTTCGTGCACTGTTCCCACGCCGTTGTGTGCCCACGATGTTCTTTCAATGAGAAGTGTTCTCCGAGTAAAGCAGGCTTTCTCTACAGTTAAACCTCGTTACAACGAACACCACACTAACGAACTTTCTAAATTATCGAATTTTTCAGAAATTCCATCTGACTGTTTATAGTTTCCAGTGCAAAAATATTTCAGTACTAGAAACTTCGGAATATCGAATTTTTATAATAATGATAGTTATTCAGTTTCCATGTCATATTAACAATGCCTCAGTACTATGAAGTAATTTTCAGAAATCTGGGAATTCTTACATTTCCGTGTATCCTTTATGGCAGCCGGAACAGTAGGCCAGCAGATGACACGGTTCAAAAAGCAGATGCCGCAGCGCATGGGTTTGAAAAAACCGATACGATGCCAGAGAAAGAAAATGCCAGGAGGAACTTTTCTTTCTCCCCCCCCCCTTTTGTGGAGGGGGAAAACACATCAGGTTTTCCAAGTGCATGGTCCACCCAGACAAGTGTCCCCCAGTGACGGAGGCGCGTAGGTCTCTTCCTTCTTTTGCCCTTCTTTCTGCGCATGCCTCTTCATTTCATGCTTCTTTCTGCGGACATACCAGCTAAACAACGAGAGAAATGTAACCTCTGTGCTTGCAGGGATGCCGCATGGTCCCACTTTCCGGGAAGTATTGTTTACAAGTGCTTGCACTTTGGAATAGTTCAGATGTCCATCTGCGAAGAACAAACAAACAAAAGCATCACGCTTTATGGGAAACTTGAAGCTTCTTTGTCGATGGTTTTCTTGGTGTCAGCGCCTCTTTTGCCTCTTTTGCATGTGCCACTCTGCATACGGTTCATCAGCGGTGCGCAATGGTGGAATCTATGGAAAATAGCAACAGCGCGAGCCGAGAGCCATCACGACATTTTCATGGATAGTTCATACGGTGACAACTGATAAGCTGATGGTTTGATGGGGGAAATGGTTAAATTTGGGGCTTTCACTTTAACAACCTTTCAGAATAATGAACAATTTGCCACAGTCCCCTGATGTTTGTTATATCAAGATTTCACTGTATCTGGTGTGCCATAGCCTTATGGCATTCTTCCTCTACTCAAAGAAGAGTGCATTGGGGTGGCCAAGCTAAAGGTGCACATATAGTCCAGCTTAACGTGGACGCCTTCCACGCATGGCACAGTTATGCCACATCCGCGAAAATTGGGCAGCCATCACTCGTGTTCGAGTAAGTTTCAAGTTCGTGTTCCAGCACCCGATGGCCACACAATGCACATAGGCATTCTTTCAAAAATTGGACACTGTACAGTCTGGTGCGGCTGGCGCAGGAATAGAACATCCTATCGCCTGCCGGAGCCACTGGAACGAGATGCAGAATGCGCTAGCTTGGCTGACCAGCAGCATGCTGACCTATATGCAGTTCGAGTTCACTGATGCAAGCATGTTTACGCCTTCGACAAACAACAAAATGCTCGCTCGCCGCATGCATGTGCGTTTGCGCTGCGGAAACAACTGATCGCCACACTGCTGCGGGTCACGTTTCAAGCACAGGATATAATTTTAGCAACCTTAGCATCTCCGGCATAATGTATCCGACTTCACTGGCCGCTGCCTGGCACACAGGAAATGCTGGACTCGTCGACCGACTGGACAACTACCAACATATGTAGTAAAGGATGATGAGTAGCTGAGACTCGATACGGTCTCAGACTGGAGGGGTCCGTCTACCCTATAGCCCAGCCATGGACTTGGTGCAGAATGCACGTAAACTCATAGCCAGAGAGGCCAGGCTCCAGCCGTGATGAAGTTTGAACCATTTCGCTCTGGTGACATTGCATTCTTACATAGCTTGCTGCTGCATCTAGACCATGGCCGCCACGTCGCGTTCTCCTCCATGACAAATGCAGCATGCAGTTCCTGCTGACGAAATTTCTGGCACTGTTTCAAAGAGGCTTTTGTTCATCTACTTCAATGTGCCCAGTTTAGAGACATGCAAAATGTCAAAGATGATGCAACACTGGAAATGATCGCTAGAGAATATCGCCCCTGAATATACCGTATTTACACGATTGTAAGTCGACCTATATTTTTTAATTTGAACATCTAAAGTTGCAGGGTCGACTTACAATTGAAACCAAAACATGGTACCGCCAAAAAAGTGAGGCCAACAGGAGCTACAACGTAGTTACAATTTCATGTTTGCTCTATGTAGCTTTGTAGCCCTGTAGCTTTTCACTATCCTGCGTGTTTGTTCGCTTTTCGGAAGGGTTTTTCAACATTTTTGAGAGTTTTACAGTGCACACAACACTCATGTGGGCATGTCAATAGTTGATGGAAGCGCCGCTGTTCCATTCAAGGTGGCACCCTCAGAACGGTGGCGCTTGTGGGGAGTATCGGTAGTTCATGGAAGAGCAGGCACCGCTCACGTGTTTCTCTTTCCCTGTAGATCTTAGCTTTCTCTTAGTTTGACCAAAGGCATTGGTTTCATGTGTTCAGCTTGACTGCCGGCTACGTGCTACTTCCATGCTTCCTCAATCGTCATGAGTGCTCCAGGCCCACTAATCATTTGGCACTTGTTCAAAGCAGCGTTCAAGAGGGCTGCCATCCTTTACGCCGAAGAAACAAATCACTGCGCAGCGGGCCGCAAGTTCAATGTTTCTCAACGGGTAGTGTGAGAGTAGCGACTGTAGCGAAGCAAAATTTTCACCTGTGACGGCAAGTGAGGAATTTTCCATGTGCTGAAGTCTGGACACTTTTCAGAGCCGTAGGCCAAGCTTGTGGCATGTGTCGCTGAAATGCGTAATCAGTCCCTGCCAGTGAAGTGCAACATGTTCTTGAAACAAGCCCGGATCTTCACCTTTTAAAGACCTGGTCCGCCGTGAGTACAACGAGTGGCTGGCGGCAGACCATGACCTTACGCCACCTGGACCTGTCAAAAGAGCCTCCCTGACAGCTGCATGTGGTTGGGTGCATTCGGTGTGGGCTGCTGTTCCACAAGGTGTGGTGCGGTTGTTTGGCAAATGTTGAATTTAGCTGGACGACGAAGAGCTGTGGAACCATAGCAGCAATGACGATGGCAGCGCTAGTGAAGATGAGTAGTCCAGTGATTATGTCAGCTACTAATAAATTTTCGTTATCGAATGCACCCTTGGGTGTGCTCTTTTTATTTATTTATTTGTTTCCTGTCACACGCGATATGGGGCGGGTTCGACTTACATTCAAGTCGACACACAATCGTGTAAATAGAGTAAATTACTTATCGTTTTCGTGTACCATCGCAGCTAATAGCACTTTTAATCATCCCGAGAAAGCGTTTCCCAAGTGGATCCTGCATGGGTAAGCGACTGTGCTATTGAAATGTAGATTGTGCAAATTGTATCAATTGCAGTTCATATGCATTGTGCACATTGGCTAGTCTACGTTGCACTTGCCGGCTGCACCGCAGTGCACACCTGCACTCTAAAAGCTGGGACAGGAAAGATGTGTTCGGCCTTCCTCTACTAAGTGTTGTGTATTGCACAGGCATCGCTTGTGTTAGACTATGTGTTCGAGCACCCGACGGCCACGCAACACATTGACATTCTTGTGACAGCTCATATCACGTACGCAATGAGAAAGCACGCCTAGTGAGACACCCATCAACTTTCACATCTTGAGTGAGTGATGCGCCTGGGTGCCTAGGCACAGCCGAGAGATCAGCGGTCATGTACGGTTCTCCAACTTTCGACATTTCCACATCACTACCGCTTACCGTCAGGTGCACGTGGCTTAGGCACTACTTAAAGGCTGCTAATAAGGAAACTAGACAATTACCAGCCCTGCAGCTTTGCCAAGATTAGATTGATACTATATGTGCTAAGCATATATAGGCAATTTATCCCAAGTGAAATTTCGTTATGGTTGGCCTTAAAGTACTCACTACACTGGTAGACTTGAAGCATCAAGGAAAAAGCAGCGATAAAAAGACACTGACAAGTGCTATTCATCCCTGTTTTTTTCCTTTGCGCTTCAAGTCTGCTAGGGATGGAATGCCAACTAGCTCTCCCTCGAGCCTTGCTTACACCGCTGCAGTCAGGTTTAGAATTAGTAACAGCTTCACTTTTATGCTTTCTTGTTTACATTTCCTTAAAGAATTTTCCACAGAAGGCTAAGCATTCTGTGCATTCTCTCAATTTAGCAAAGTAAACTTGCATCACAGCTTCAACTTGGCTACCCCTTCACTAAAAGACTTCAGCTACGAGACATGCTATTTCCAGGCATGGCATGGCTTAAGTAGACTGTACGGAAAGAAAGGCATTTCATAAAGATGTGAAAGATTAAATACAAATAAAGTCCAAACGCCACCAACACATCAGTTCTGAAGAAGCAGGTGTGCATCTGAGCAGTCACCTCTGCATCGGCGCAAATCATGGCATAACGTGGTTGGTGACAGTCGAATTTAGCACTAGATTGAGGTCAAATTGAGGCTGAACTTGACCTGATGTGATCAGAAGGTCATGAGGTTGCCAACTTTGATGACCACACATGTGCAAGGCGACATGAGGCCTCCACCTAAGACACGCTAGCAATAGCCCCGTTTCTCCTTGGCACCTGTTGCAATGCTAGTGTGCATAACCTGTCCATTCCCTTGGGGCTGTACTGTTAATCTGTCTCAGGCTGCATTACAAAAAGCGAACGTTGCGTGCTGCATAACTTAGTTCGTGTGGAAGAGGAAGAAAGTAGTTGTACCTTTTGCCAGCTGCGTGATGTGGTGCTGTATTTTGTGCTGACCTGTCCACTATGTGTCACTGTGCCCGCAGTCGGGAGCCATCCTGGCCGTGGTGGGAGCCCTGTGCTTGCAGTACCCAGATGCACAGCTCAGCATCATCTTCTTGCCTTTCTTCACCTTCTCGGCTGCTGCGGTGAGTCCGTTTCCCAAGGAATGCTAGCACACCTGCTTTCTACGAAGATCGGATGCATATGCACACAATGGAGGACAGTAGCCACCCGCCGCGCCAGCTTCACTTTAATGCTTGCACGCCTGTCTCACGTGAAAACGCCGGCACTTGCTAAATTTCTTATTCTGATACCAGCAAGTCAACTCTAGGGTCGTCGCACGCCGCATTCACGACTATTGCCGGCAACACTATTGCCATCAGCTTCTTCACTTATCTGTTTTACAGCACGTGGGGCGTATCAGTGATGTAAATGCGCTGCACATTTTTAGTAGGTGATAACCCAAACGCACCACCATTACCTGCTGCAGGCAGTGAGTGTCATGTTTCGCTCCTGCGTTTGTTTTTCATTTTCATTTTCATTGCTGAGTAGTAGAGTTCTAAACTTGACATTTCATTTTTTTTTATTTATTAAAGCTTTTCAATTTTCTGTTTCATGGCCAAAAATTGTATGCCTAAATAAAAAAGTCTGCTTCCAAGAGTCAGTAGATTTAGCATATCCTTTAAGGTTAACACATCTCATCATAATTGTTTCAGAGGATGCCATACAGCATGATTTCTTATGCATGTTCCCTAAGTAGAGCTTCTCATTAGTACCTAATAGGTGCTGTGCCACAGTACCTCATGTACGTTCTTTCGTGTTAACTCTGCTGGTGTGTGGTCTGCAGGCATTGAAAGGTGTATTGGTGTTTGACACGGCTGGTATGCTGTTGCGGTGGCGCCTACTGGATCATGCGGCCCATTTAGGAGGCACCTTGTTCGGCGTGTGAGTACTCACACACTCTTTGGCATCATCACGATAATCGTCTGAAATTAGCACTGCTGAGGACGCAGCGACAGAAAGATAGCATCATGAAGATGCATCATTTCTCTGTATCTGTCCCATCGTCATCGGCAGTGCTGGTATCTAATGATTAATCTCTTGTAATGAACACGTCAGCTGATGGTTGAGCTACAATGCAATTGCAAAATACAGGACAAGATGCCACAGGACATATGCGTATATATACATATGTATGCATACACTTAAACCTCAATATAATGATCTTCAATATAACAAAATTCTGAATACATGTATAATGAAGTATTCAACTCTTTATAACTTCTTGTCCATAGAGAACCATGTATTTTGTACCTCAATATAACGAAGTGGGTTTATAGTACAAAATTTCAATCTAATGAAATTTCACTGTTGCCGCGAAGGAATACCAAGACATTAAATAGAAACTTCCATGGACGGAGATGTTCATGTAGTTTAATTACATGCAACTGCTTGTGAACGCACCTCTCTAATAGCACGCTTCATGACCAAGAGCGACTGCTGAAGTTGAGCAACATTATGTTTCATATAAAGTACAAGACGATGAGCAAAACGTGAACAAGGTGAAAGCAGGAGCCAACGTTTCAACAAGTGGACTTGTCTTCTTCAAGGCGACATATGCTTTCCTCGCCACAGTATATATAGGTGGGGGTCTTCTAATGCGGAGGGGGTGTAAGGCGGGTGGGTGCGGCAACGAGCGAATGTATGTTAGCGTGTCGAATTGAGAATAAAGGAATGCTGTGCGCAAGGCCAGGGACCCGGCCGTCTGTCATTCGTGTGTCAACGCCCGTGTGTGAACGGCGTCTAACACGCCGGCTGGTTAAAAAAAAATGAAAGAAAAATTTTTAAAAAACGTTGAGAAACCAAACTAAGTGTTGTTGCCTGTAGCTTGAAATTTAGCATAGCGAATAGATTCTAAAGCTCCCTTTGAAACGTTTATGCCTATTTATCCTCAATTCGACATGTTAACACACGTTTGCTCGTTGCTGCACCCACCTGTCTTACACTTTCTCCCTTTTAGAAGAACCCCACCTATACATACTGTGACGAGGAAAGCATGTCGCCTTGAAGAAGACAAGTCCACCTGTCGAAACGTTGGCTCCTGCTTTCACCTTGTTCTCGTAGTGCTCATCGTCTTGAATTTCCATCTCCCACCTCCCCGTGTTTTCCCCATATAAAGTGCAAGTGGGATAAGATCCTATCGCGCCCCACACACGGTGCTTTGGGTACAAATGAAAGCATGCGAGGGTGAGCTGAGAAGGATGGTTGCTTGATGGATCCCATCTTCCCGCATGAGAAAAAGAAAAGAGGAGTGAGCTCACGGTAGCACAATCAAGTGCGCGTCTCCTTTTCTAGTGCAGCCGTGGCTGCGCATGGCTGTCACTGTGACTGAGGGCACACACAACCTATGCACCCTGTTTTAGAGGTAGTACTAATCTGCTGGGGGTGCAAAAACTGAGCGAGCTGAGGTGGCATGGAATCATGCACTTCCTTCCTGCATGTTGATTTCTGGAGGTTGCATAATCTGAAGTTTCGGAGACTCGTTGAAGCCAGAAACAGACGAAGCATTCGCTCCCCACTGCTAGTGCTTTCCATGATAATATTGTACCACTGTGTGTGTGACACTATCAGTCGCGGGAGTAAAGTGGACATGAAAACATGGCAGGCTTCACTCTGTACTGCCAATGTGAAGATATCGCCGACATGGCAAGGAACCGTACTTCTTGTTGTAGACTCAAATTCAGCAAAATAAATTTTTTTCGCATTCAAATTTGCGTTTTCCGAGTGCCCGATGATTCAGAAAATTTTGTGGCCCCTTCCGTTTAAGAAAAAAATCCATCGGCAAGCGTACTTATTTGCATAAGCGGTCGAATTTTGATATAGTGAAGCTAATTGCCAATGTCACCAACTTCATTGTGTCGAGGTTTAATGTGTATATGCTGTAAATCCCATTAATTCAAACATTTAAAAACTGAAAAAAGAAATGCCAGATAAACGAAATTGCAAAAACTGGAATCCTGCTCAGCATGCATACACTGCATGGGGCCTTTCCCAGAATAAGTCTAGTAATATTTTCAGTCACTTTCGCATGCATCAGCACTGAAGACGTCAATGTATACGGGCAACGGCATTACCGGCACTGTGCCAAAACCACGTGCTTAGCAGAGTCTTGACCATTGATCCTTACAATATTTGAAGCAGGTCATCCGAGCATAACCGTTTTCAGACATCCATAAAGCTCGCTCACGCTGTTGCTTTCTGCACCATAATCGTAATTCACTCTTGAAAATTTAACTTAAAAAGCCTAAACTACGAAACTACTGTTGTCACGCCTTTAGCAGACGCCCGCAAGTGAAGCTACACTCACGCCTCACCATCGCGTTGGGCATGAAGCGAGCGTCCTTATCAAGCCCTGATCTTGCTGAAACACTGTGGGCTCGCATGGTGGCTTTTCTTTTGGGCGCAGCACTTGAGCTGATCGCACCTGCTCAAAACTGCCGATCATCCCAAAGTTGTGATTATTACGCTGTGACCACACTGATGCATCACTGAGATTGTCTTAAATGAAGCAAAAAAAAGAAGACATTTCCAGTTCACCACTGCTGCATGAGCCCACAACAAGGTGGCAGCGAGCAGTGATAGATAGGTAGCAGGTAAGGTAAGCAGGTAGTGCTGTCTGATGCTGCCCCATAGCCTTTTTCCTGGTATTTTCAGAGTCGAAGTTTCAAGATATGTGGCTGCTGGCAATAAACTTTTTGAGGTGAAAGGTCAAAAACACATGGGTTGAAACCGTGGCTGGGAAAGAAACTCGACTAGACCGATATTCTGAGATAACAGAGTTTGAGTTAACTAGAGTTTGCTGTGTATACTGCAACTTTTTGCACGGTGCAATGTCTGAACGGCTGTCCCATGACGGCTTTATCTGATAACCATACGTAGAGAGTGCATTTCCAGTGAACCAGACTGCAGTCATTCTGGATTTCTGGTTGCATGCTGATGACGATGAATGAGACAGCAGATGGAGGTAAACTTAAGGTTGTCAAATGTACTGCAGCAAGCTTATATATTTATCAAAGCAGATGCTCGTTTAATTTTTATTGGTTATGGACCTTACCTGGAAAATTTAATTGAAAGAAGTGCAACCCTTGCATTGGACATCATCATCATCATCATCAGCCTGGTTACGCCCACTGCAGGGCAAAGCCCTTTCCCATACTTCTCCAACTACTCCGGTCATGTACTAATTGTGGCCATGTCGTCCCTGCAAACTTCATAATCTCATCCGCCCACCTAACTTTCTACCGTCCCCTGCTATGTTTCCCTTAACCCTTAATGACCATCGGTTATCTTTCCTCCTCATTACATGTCCTGCCTGAATGTACTGATGTAAGCTCGCTGTGGGCATAAAGCTCTGAACTGAAGTTGTGCTACAAAGCTAAACTGACAGCTTCTCTGAGTTTAATACATGTGCACGATATCAGCACTTTACGACTGCACACATCGGGCATATTGGTCTGTGCTGCAGCCTCAATCATCACAAAATTTCAAGTAGATTTTATTACAGTGAAGCACAAGCTAGAGCAAAATTCTGTGATCAAATATTCTGCTGCACTGGCATTGTGAAAAACAGCTAAATATAATTTTACAGTCAAAATTTGTTTTTATTTTTCGGGACTGTCCAGTTGTTGGGGCATTCTTGCAGCCTCGGCTATGCCCAAGAAAATTGGCTTGAAATTTGGATAATGAAGATGAGACCACCCAATACATGTGTGCATGTTAGTGCACATCACGGTCCTACGTGTATGCCGTGTGTAGGCAGGCATCTGCATGTCTCGATGACACAAATGACAAGTTTTCACAGTTTGAAGCCTTACATAATGAGAAAGTAATAGAAGGCTTCTGATATCTTATGCTGCACGAGCCATGTTTTCGCTGCATAAAGCATGACATGCCCGCACACCATTGCAGGGGCTATGTGCTGTATGGCCAGGAGATGTGGAAGCGCAGGGAGCCTATCCTCAAGACATGGCACCAGCTGCGTGAAAGCTGGGGTCGTGGATGACGACCCAGCTGAAGGCACTGTTCGATGTTACAGGGTCACCCTGCTTCCTGGGTTATGGTATAGTCTGTGGATACTTCGCGATTGAGCTATAAATAAAAAACGGAGTATATTTAAGCAATGACTTGTTACGTAAATATATTGCAGGTAACACAGGATTAGGGTTCAGTGTTCTTGGTTTTTATTCCCACCCAAAAATTTCTTGAATATAATTTTCTTGAGGCCTTTCACAGTTTTTTTTTTTTTCTAAGTAATCTTTTATGTTAAATCTCTCTTTCAATAAATATGTGGTCCAGTAGTTGATGCTGAGGCATTGTTGTATCAATGCACATCCTACTTCTCAATACTGTCGCTGTATTCAATACAGATTCTCAAACTTTTCAAGAAGCGCTCTATGGGAAGGCACAATGTCAGATGCCAATGTTACTATGAAAGAATGAAAAGGATACATTTAATAGTCAAGAACAAATAGAAAGAGACCTTATTTTATGTGGATACAGAGATACAACAATTAAAAAAAATACATGAAATATTGGTGCAACACTACGGTACCATCACTGAACTTTTCCAGTTTGCCCATCATAGTGGCCGCAGTGCGAAGACTGCAAGGACTATAATGTACCACTACTTGTTGCTGGGCTAGTTGGTTCATATTTATTACAGTGTAACAGGGCACTAGACAAAATGAGGGAAGACCAAGACAAGAAAAGGCATCACTCATCCTTCCTGTATTTCTTTACTTCACTTTCTTTCACACCCTGTTGCACCTTACCACCATAATGAGACCGCAGGTATGTGGGCTCACCTGACCTCTGTGCACCAACAGCCCCCTCGCTGCATCTCAGTTTCATCACCGTGACTAGCAAAAGGGAGCAAATATTAAAAAAAAAGTTCAGGTTATTTGAGCGGCAGGCTAAAGTATGACCTTGACCTCGCAGGCTCTTTGCAGTGGAGCTTATGTAGACTCACAGTTTCATCACAATTGGTGTCTTAGCTCTCTGGTAAATTTTGAGCAAAATATTGGTGTAGCTTTCTTGTTTCTTTTTTTCCTCGGTTTAAACCAAAACTTCTGAACCCTGCATATGGTGCTATCCTGGCTCAGTCAGCTACTGTGCTGGCATTAAGGTAAGTGGCTGATTTGGTCTCGACGTTAAGAGGCGCCACTTCAGGCTTGGAGTGGTGCCTGAAACCAGCAAGAATGTCGAGAGCCAGGGGAGCTATACTAATCCAGGTACAACCAAATTAGGAAGACCCTTTAAGCTTCAACAAAAGACACTTCCTGATTAATATCATTCGATAAACCAATGGCCCTCAGTCCCCAGCAGCTGCGGAGCACCTGATCAACGCGGCGATCAGACCTGTAACACAGCAGAGGGTGCTAAGAATCTCTGTACCCGGACAGGCCGCCAATGGAAACTGACCCTTGCAACATTTAACACCCGAACCCTCTCGAGTGAAGCTAACTTAGCAGGACTCTTTCAAGAACTATCAGGCATTGTTTAGAATATCATTGGCCTTAGTGAAGTTGGAACTGGTGAGGCTTATACAGTGCTGACAAATCGCAACATCCTCTGCTATGAAGGACTTCCAGATAAGAAGCAGTACAGAGTAGGATTCCTAATCCATAAGCACATAGCGGGCAACATTGATGAATTCTACAGTATTAATGAAAGGATAGCAGTAGTCGTAATAAAACTTAATATGAGGTATAGATAAAAAGTAGTACAAGCCTATGCTCTGTTGTGCCATTACCACAAGCCCGGATCTCGAATCTGCAAGATGCAGAATCTATCCTGCGAGCGCCACAATTCTCCCTTCACAAGTCAAGATGCTGCGCCTTCGTGCGGGAGAAGCCTCGGCGGAGCAGCGTGTTTTGACGTGCCCGCGTGTGCCCGACGGCCCGGCGCCGCACCTCCCTTGCCTGGAGGTCACCGCGCGCGCGAACTTTGAACCGAGTGGCCAGCGCGGTCGCTGGTTGGACCCCTCGGACGACCGTCGTGTGCTGACTTTGTATTGGGCCGTTTGAGTGACAATGGGCCTCGGGGATTATAAAAGCAGCAACACGCCGCTCGAAAACAGGATCTGCCGACCCCACCGGGAGAGAGTGTCGCTCCCGACTGGGGTGAGATGTGTAACGCGTTTTCGCCGGACGTCGTCGTGCGAGAACAGTCGCGTTTGTTGTGAGCACTCGGCCCCAGTGCCGACCCGTTCATGTCCTGTATGATAACCTGTATATAATGTATAAAGTCCCTTTTGTTATTCTCATCGACGCCAGGCTCGGAGTCTTCGCTACCAACGCTCTGTCACGAAACGGGTGACGAGCGCTACGGGACCACAAAGCCGTAATCGTGGTGCAGCGGTGCAAAGTTCGTAACACTGGCGGCACCGGTTGGATGTCGCAACACTGGTGGCATCGGTACAAGTTCGTAACACTGGTGGCACCGGTTGGAAGTTCGTAACACTGGATGGCAGCTACGGGATTGACCGGCATCAGCTACCTCGGCGCGGTGAGTGCCTGAAGTTTACCTCAAACACCAGACTTTCTTTGACACAGGGTATAGTAGCTTAAGGAAGGATTTGGTGTTGCATTGTGATAACCTTGGGTGTTTCAAGCCTAGTAAGAGTGTTTTGAAAACCAGGGGATGCTGAGGGGGTAAACAGGGCAAAGTGTGAAATACTTGCATATGTCTTACTAGTAGTGTTATAGTAGCGTACGGCAGGTATATTCAAAAAGGGTAAACAGCAGGAGGACAGTGTGAACGATGGAGAAGTACAAGGTGAAGGAACTTCTCGAAATTTGTGAGGAGTTGGGCATTGAGTTGGGCTCAACCAAAAGAAAGAATGCGATCCTTGAGGTCATGAGGACTGGGGACGTAACGGCTGAGGAAGCCGCAGAGGCCTTGGCGGGTATCAATGAACGTCGGGAAAGGGAGGAGAAGGAACGTTGTGAGCAGGAAAGGAAGGAAAATGAACGACGGGAAAGGGAGGAAAGGAGAGAACAGGAGCGTCGCGAAGAGGAAAGGGAGGAAAGGAGAGAAAAGGAACATCGGGAGTTGCAGGCAGAGAGGGAGCGACGTGAGCACGAGCTTAAACTAGAGAGTTTTAGAATAGGGGCCCCAAACGTTTTGGGGCCCCAAAGAAATAGCGTCGAAGCCACTGCGCATGCGCGAGACGCAAACTGCGTTTGGGTTTTGCGTTGGGAACGCTATTTCACCGATTTAGCGGGAGCTCAAATAGCGTTCCCAAAAGCTTTGCGTCAACAAACATGGCGGCACCCATCGAAGCGACGGCTCTGACCTAGCACCAAACTGGGTTCGATTCGCGGTAACGCGTGAAGTTCGCAAGCTAGGAGAAGTGACTGCGGTTATCGCTTTCTCTCAACTAGCGTGTGTTATGAAGATTGACTCATTAGACGCCGCGGATTTCGAATTCGATTGTGGATTTTATGGCTCGTAGGCCTAACACGGCTAAGCTTGGCCGGTGAAGGCTAGTAAAGTTGGTTTGCTCAAAACTAAACGTAACTAATTGTTTGCTACTTACAGAATAGCCTCTAAATTGTAATTAAATGCGAATACACGAAAGCCAAAATTATTATTCCTATCATAAAATGGTATATTTTATTTAATTATTTCTAATAGCTTTTCTTTGACGCCGTAGTGGCGCTGTCAACGCAAGACGCTATCCGCAAACGTAAAACCCTATTCTAAAACTCTTCACTCCTACGTGCCCCAACGTTAACACCCGCAAAGCTCTTTGGGGCCCCAAACTATAGGGGCCCCTATTCTAAAACTCCCTACTGAAAGAGTTGGAGACCCGAAATAGCTCGCCAGCGCCTAGTCTCACTTCTAACGTTCCAAGAATACGTGATCAACTTCCACCCTTTGTCGTCGGAGAGGATATGGCCAAATACCTCGTGAAATTTGAGCACGTGTGCGAACGGAATAGCATTGAGCGATCCCTTTGGGCACAGAATCTGTTAGCCTTGCTTCCTGGGGAGGCATCAGACGTAATCACTTGCTTATCGAAAGAGGCGTTTGAGAGCTACAGTGATGTGAAGGAAGCGCTACTGCGGAAGTACAAATTGTCGCCCGAAGCTTTCCGGCAGAGGTTCCGGTATGCAAAAAAGGGCAAGGAGTCGAATGTTGACTTCGCGTTTCGTCTAAAAGCCGACTTGGTGGAATGGCTGAAGGGCGAAGAGGTTTACGACGACCGCGACAAAATTGTCGAATGCATCGCGTTGGAGCAGTTCTACCGTTGCATTGATGAGGATGTCCGGCTCTGGCTGCAAGATAGGCTAAAGGAGGTTAAGCTAAACAAGGCAGCAGAGTTAGCGGAAGAGTATTACACCCGCCGCAGCTTACACAGCAAGGCAGTGCGCGTAGAAAAAGCTGATAGAAAAGATGGGTTTTACGGGAAGCCCGACGAACGGAAGGAAATCACGCGTCGCGAGTTTCGGGACGACGAGTCCCTTCCCAAAGAAACTGTAAGGGATGGACAGAATGCATCTCAGAATGATGACGATGGTCCGAAACAGCGAAACGAAATGACGCGTTCTTTTGAAAAACGGAGACCGTTAACCTGCTACAATTGCAAAAAGCAAGGGCACATCGCTGCAAGCTGCCCAGAGAGAATTGCTTTTGCAACGATACAGGAAACTCACAAAAACATACGTCTATTGGAGCCCTATGTGCAGGAAATTAAGGTAAACGGCAAGAAGTGCCGAGCACTGCGGGACTCTGCAGCAACTATGGACGTTGTTCACCCATCTTTCGTCTCCTCGAGTGATTTTACGGGAGAGTGCGTGAGGATACGGCAAGTGGCCGAGAAGGAGAGTGTCTGTTTACCGATCGCAGCGGTTATCATTGAAGGAGAGTTTGGAAAACTTAACACCGAAGCCGCTGTGTCAGCCGCCCTCCCGGAGCAATTTTCCTACCTCTTCTCAAATAGCTCGGAGCAGCTGCTGAGGGATCAGGGCAAATCATTCTTTGCCGACGTGGCGTACATGGCCCCCACGCGATCCAAAGCGCGCCCGCTGTCGAGGGAACTTGACTTAGCGTCGGTGAGCGAACAGCGGTGCGGCACACGGACCGATCACGGTAACTTGAGTGGCGAGCAGTCACGGGAGAGGCAGAGCTCAAAGGCTGGCCTAGACGAGCGGGTCCTGGAAGTGAGTAGGAGTGACGCGTGCAGTGCTAGCCGCGATAAGGACACGACGCCGCAGTTAGGCGACGCGGGCTCCGCACTCGCTCCGGTTTCCGCCAGCCGGCAGGAGCAGGCTGCAGTTGAAAGAAAAAGTCTGATTCGCGAGCAACAGGAAGGCTGTTCATTAGCCGATCTGAGGAAGAGCGTCAAACGGGGAGTGAAAAAAAAGGGGGTTTCATTTGGCAAGGAATCTGGCTTATTGTACCGCCGCTACACGGATAAGCAGGGTCGCAAATATAAGCAGCTTCAGATTCCGCGAAAATATCGCCGGGAAAAATGAATGACCTCATTTGCTTCCTCAGAAGTATGTTTTCGGTCCAAAGCAATTTCAAGGGGACCATTCTATTTGTCATTATTATTGCTGATTATTAATTGTTTCTATTTTGTTGTGTTGTTGATTTGAAAACTGATTGTTTGAGCCTTGTGTGCTAGATCGTACACCTGCCTCTTGTTGCAGCGGGAGAAAAAAGGGGAAAACAATTTAGTTAGGTTGATTTGAATTATGGCCTTGTCTGGTGTTTGACGGGAGACAGAGGGCACTTGTTCGTGTTGGGTGTTGCCTTTTGCCGGTCGGTTTTGCAAGCTGCAGAACGACCAAGCGGGACCAGTGGCGAGAAGCAAGGTCTTAGGAACGACCCGAGCGGAGCTGGTCAAGGTGCCTTGGCGACGACGTGGTGAGCAGAGCTCCTGTCCTGACGAGTCGGACCTGGGCACGTGAAGTTACCTGGCGTCCCGAAAATGGACGTGAACTTGGACGAGCCTGACGAACGTGCGCGCCTGGCATCCGAGCCACGTGGAGGCAGCTCGTCTTCCCGGCGCCTTATCTGAGGGCGGGGATGCTGTTGTGCCATTACCACAAGCCCGGATCTCGAATCTGCAAGATGCAGAATCTATCCTGCGAGCGCCACAATTCTCCCTTCACAAGTCAAGATGCTGCGCCTTCGTGCGGGAGAAGCCTCGGCGGAGCAGCGTGTTTTGACGTGCCCGCGTGTGCCCGACGGCCCGGCGCCGCACCTCCCTTGCCTGGAGGTCACCGCGCGCGCGAACTTTGAACCGAGTGGCCAGCGCGGTCGCTGGTTGGACCCCTCGGACGACCGTCGTGTGCTGACTTTGTATTGGGCCGTTTGAGTGACAATGGGCCTCGGGGATTATAAAAGCAGCAACACGCCGCTCGAAAACAGGATCTGCCGACCCCACCGGGAGAGAGTGTCGCTCCCGACTGGGGTGAGATGTGTAACGCGTTTTCGCCGGACGTCGTCGTGCGAGAACAGTCGCGTTTGTTGTGAGCACTCGGCCCCAGTGCCGACCCGTTCATGTCCTGTATGATAACCTGTATATAATGTATAAAGTCCCTTTTGTTATTCTCATCGACGCCAGGCTCGGAGTCTTCGCTACCAACGCTCTGTCACGAAACGGGTGACGAGCGCTACGGGACCACAAAGCCGTAATCGTGGTGCAGCGGTGCAAAGTTCGTAACACTGGCGGCACCGGTTGGATGTCGCAACACTGGTGGCATCGGTACAAGTTCGTAACACTGGTGGCACCGGTTGGAAGTTCGTAACAGCTCTAACCTCCAGTCATGATGATGATGATTAAGTAGGTAAGTTTTATGAAGATATTGAATTAGCGATGAGAAAAGTACAAACTCTGAATACTGCAGTAATGGGTGACTTCAATGCAAAAGTGGGGAAAAAGCAGGCTAGTGAACAAGCAATTGGCAACTGCGGTGTCGACTCTATGACCACTCGAGGAGAGATGTTGGTAGAATTACGGAAAGGAATAGGCTGTGAATAATGAGCACCTTCTTCAGGAAGTGTAGCAACAGAAAGTAGACCTGGAAAAGCCTAATGGTGAAACAAGAAATGAAATTGATTTCATACTTTCTGCCGATCCCAGCATAGTGCAGGATAGGTTAGGGAGGTCTAGTATTCACCTCAATTTGAATAGAGACAGAGTGAAATTGGTCAAGAAGAAAAAGTCCAACCTAGATGCTGCAAGTGTAAAAGTAGGCCACTTCAGACTGGTACTTGCAAACAAATGTGCAGCCTTAGAACTGAGAAATGAAGATTACATTGAGGTAATGAATGAAACTGTAACTAGGCTGGCTTCAGAGGCAGCAATTGAAGTCCTAGGTAAAACACCAAGGCAACCAGTACGTAAGTTCTCCCAAGTAGCAAAGGACCTAATAAAGAAATGACAAAGAATGAAAGTGCCCAGCTCAAGACATCAGATACAATTCACAAAACTGTCAAAACTGAGCAACAAAAAAATGCAGGATATCCAAAATTATAACGTGAGAAAAACTGAGGAAGCAGTAAGAAACGGACACAGCCTGAAATCAATCAGCAGTCATGGAGGTATTACCTAATCAAGGAGTACAGAACGCTTACGTAAATAGCTTGGAAAATATCTACAGAGGTTCCACAGCTACCTTAATTATACACAAGAAAAGCAGGAAGATACCTATAAAGGAAGGGGTGAAACGAGGAGACACAATCTCTCCAATCCTATTCACTGCATGCTTGGAAGAAGTATTGAAGCGATTAAACTGGGAAGGCTTAGGACTAAGGATCAACAGCGAATATCTCGGCAACCTTCGGTTTGCAGCTGGCATTGTCCGGTTCAGCAGCACTGGAGATGAGTTACAACAAATGATTGAGGACCTTAACTGAGAGAGTGTAAGAGTGATGTTGAAGATTACGTGCAGAAGACGAAGATAATGATCAACAGCCAGGCAAGGGAGCAAGAATTCGGAAGTGCCAGTCAGCCTCTAGAGTCTGTGAAGGAGTATGTTTACCTAGGTCAATTACTCACAGAGGACCCTGATCATGAGAAGGAACTTTATAGAAGAATAAAAATGGGTCGGAGCGAATGCAACTGACATTGTCAGATCCTGAGTAGAAGCTTACCATATTCATTGAAAATAAAGGTGTACAATCAATGCATTCTACTGGTGCTAACATATGGGGCAGAAACTTGGAGACTTACAAAGAAGCTCAAAAACAAGATAAGGACTGCACAAAGAGCAATGGAACGAAGAATGTTGGGCGTAATGTTAAGAGACAGGAAGAGAGCGGTGTGGATCAGAGAGCAAACAGGGTTAGGCGATATTCTAATTGGCATTAAGAGAAAAAATGGAGCTGGGCAGGTCGTGTAATGCGAAGGTTAGATAATTGGTCAGCCATTAATTAGGGTTACAGAATGGGTGCCAAGAGAAGGGAAGTGCATTTGAGGACGGCAGAAGACTAGGTGGGGTGATGAAATTAAGAAATTTGCAGGCGCTAGTTGGGATCGGCTGGTGCAGGATAGGGGTAATTGGAGATTGCAGGGAGATGCCTTCGTCCTGCAGTGGACATAAAATAGGCTGCTGATGATGATGAGAAGGCTTAGAAATTATTTTGCAGTGAGTGCTGAAGTTACAGCAAATTCTCTTTTCCATCATTGAAGCCAAAACACGCTTCCATCATCATAAACTTTTAGGGTGGCACAAGGATCTCTATGGGTTAACGATAACCTGTGCTAACGCCGTGTATAGAAGTAGCAGAGGCCGAAACTAAACCGTAACACAGATTTCCTGGGCATATGTGGTGCACATGACAATTTAAATAGAAGACTGTGAAATACTCTTTAGAGAGGGGCAAGTGAATGAAAACAGAACTGGTAAGGGAAATGTACATGGAAAATATAGTTCAGATTTCGCAGCTAGGCTTATGTATACAGGGAACTGTAAATACAGCAAACGTCTGCGAGAGGGCTGTACATCGGCACTTTTTTAAAATAATTTATATAAGGGGACAGGAAAGAAAAAGAGCAGTAAAATATGATTTAGCCTCTCGCGTAACCAGAATGTAGTAGTGTTAGAGCAACAGCTATAGTGTATGTGGATGGCATATGTATGATGAGCATTAGCAGATAACCAGTGCGATAACCAGCAGTTTGCTATTGGGGGAGAGGACTTACAGAGTCGGCATCTGTCGGAAGTGTCTCCCTTGCGTAGTATGAGATAATACGGCGCGCTCCTCATAGGTTTGGCTTACGGCGCTCTAAAAACGCCATGCGGCAGCCCTCCTGGACGTTTCTGTAAGTATACTCCCAAAACGAAGGAGGTCCTTTACTGTTAGAATAATAATCTTGGGCAAACTGGAAGCACCAGAATTGTTTACAGACGCTCTCTCTTTACTGAATAGGTACAGTGAATGTCACAGTGCGCGGTCGCCGCGATAGAGTCTCTCAAACCGGCTTCTTGCGTGAAAGGTAGGCAGATGCTGAGAACAAACTGTGTGAAATATGTTCTTATAGAGGGCCCTCTGTATAACTGAATGGAGCATAACAGAATGAAGCCTCAATGCAACGATCGCATGGCTTTGCAGTGACCGACTGCGCATCTGCAAGCATGTCTGCGCAGTGTTTTGCTTTCACTGCGAGCGCTTTTTCGCGCCATGCCTTGAGCTTTAGGGTGCAGAATATGAGCACTTGTCTGTACACAAGCAACCATTGTGGTGTGGATGCTATCAGAGCTGTTAAAAAATAATTTTGTTACAGAGACTTCGACGCCTATGACGACTGTGATGTGCCGTCGCGACGATTCGATCTTTTTCTTAATTCTTGGACGTTTGAAAATTATTTCTCGGGTTGCGTCGCACTGTATGGTCATCAGTCTTCTCAGCGTGCGATTTCCCGCTGCTGAAACCTGGTGCCATGCCTTTTTTTAATGCACTTCTTACCGCTCCCTTTCCATTCCAGTGAACCTGGCAGAATCTAGTATCAACAACTTCATAGACCAAATAAAGCGTCATGACATAAGCTGAGCAGCGGACGTGGGCGAGCATTTCAGTGCGCATTTTCTGCTACTCGCCGAACATCGCAGTCCTGACGCCATAGCAGAAATCCTCGCATCTGTGCTTACTGCATACCCGAGTCGTAGCCGATGGCTGTTCGATGACCTTTTCTATGACAAACTTTTGCTGGGTTCAGCGCTTAAGCTGTCAACCAATCGGCAGATGTTATAACCCACCTTAGCAACTACCCACGAAACACGCAAGCAGCTATTTGATGTCTAAAAGATGTCTTGAACGGCTAATTCAAAAGCCTAGTAGCTGTCTTGATCAAGACATTTTGTAGCCATGGACGTCTAGAAGTACTTCAGTAAGCCCTGCTAACGTTACGCTAAAAGTTGGCTAATGGACAGCTTTACAGGAACAACTGAAGACTTTTATTACACATTCCCTCAAATTTTTGCGGCAGCTGTTACAGTAACATGACGTTTGCCCACAGTTACAATTTATTTTAAATGAGGCATGGACATCAGAAAAAAAGTTTATATTGTCCGATAGAGTGATGCAGAGGTAGTTTTTCCAGATGTGAACCATGGGAATAGTGTAGTACAGCCTCATTGGTCAATTTGTGCTTTTTAATTAGACCAATCAATTGAATGCCACCTGTCAGAATTATTTTGCAAATAAAAAGATCTGTATTGCATGCTGATATAATTCCAATGTTCACTCATTGACCTAAACAAGAACATCTCTGCGTGAAACACGTCATTATTGACAAAACTTCGCCCTGCTGGGTCTCCACCAAATAGAAATAGTTTCTATCAAAGAAAAATTTTGTCAGTGATGCTGCAGTTCAGGCAAAAATTACATCCTGGTTTCAGCTACAGGGGGCACAATAGCCACTGTGCTGCAATAAGTTAAGAAATAAAGGATAGTACACATCTGGAAAAACACTGCGAACCACTCTAACTAGCAATATAAATATATTTTTTCTGATGTCCATGCTTCAATTAAAAGTAAATTGTAACTTACTTTGTGGGTGCCTCTTGTAAGGTAACGCCACATGCTTGCACAGCATCACGCAGAAATAATGGTGAGTTCTTCGGCATACGATCCATTAGTGAATTCCTTGTATGTTGCATGTTACAAGAACTGAAAGATAAATCATAATATGCTGTTATTTTTTTCCATAAACTGTATGATGAGCTTTTCATGCATAAAAGGTGATTGCAAGCGAAAATGCAGCAAGGCATCAACTTCACACCATGTCACATACTCATACTTTATTACCTAATAAATTAGAAAAAATGCAGAAAGTGTAATTAACAAGAGTGACAAATAGCAGCAAGGGTGATCATGGATAAATCTTGAAGATGATTGCTGCCGCTGCCAGAGTAGGCCAGCCTTCGTAGGAGAGCACTGGCTGCCCACAAAAGCTTGCCGTCACAGGCCACGCATGATGGTTCTTGTAGACATAGGAAAGCAATACCTGCACAGAACAGTAAAAAAAGGGCAAGGGAAGAAATGGGAATGTTGAAATTGGAACTTCAATTAGCAATATGTGCTAAGTAAGAAGTTTGGCTCACATTGAAAATAAATTTAAGCACTCCTTTCTCTTAAACTACGGGTATCTTAAGGTATGTATGCGATGATGTTTAAAATGACTAGTATATTTCCTATCATAAGAAGTCAACAAACACCGACACCAAGGACAACATAGGGGAAATTACTTGTGCTTAATAAATTAAATAAAGAAACGATAAATTAATGGAAATTAAAGAGGATGAAAAAACACCTTGCTGCAGGTGGGAACTGAACCCACAACCTTCGCATTTCGCGTGCTATGCTCTACCAATTGAGCTACAGCGGCGTCGTTTTCCCATTCACTTTCTTGGGTATTTGTGTGCCCTAGTAGAACGCTGGGAGTGTTAGCCAGCGCCACAACTCAGAGACCTTGTTCGTGGCATATAGTCATTAAGTTGCATAGCAGAGTCAAAGTCAGCCTTTAATTTATTGTATGGTGTTTTGTGGCTAAAAAGGCACTTATCAACCTGTCAAACAAGTCTGAGAAGCTTCCTGCAAAATATAATCAGTTTAAAACAGTAATTCACTCTGCAGGTAAATGATGTACTAACTTAATTAAAAAGTTAAATATCGTTTTATATTGTTGAACTAAAAGCAAGTTTGACATTTTGCGCTGCCTAGCTGCTGCCTTTCTTTCAAACTTAAACATGACACAGTACAGAGTAAGCAGGTAGCATGCAAAGGAGGACTGGTGATAAAGTAGTGTTCCAAAGCAACATTCCTAGCTGGATCAATCACTTTTGTTGATATATTTTCATGTGACCCTAATTGGCTTCGGGCAATACCTCACACAAATGACGCAACACCTTGGATGATGCGTCATACAAAGTTGGAAGTATCTCATGATGTGATCAAACGATAACATTGCCCACTGACTTGGAAGTGTTAACATGCTGTTTGCGTGAGAAAGTGCAAAGTGATTCGTATAGGTGGCAAATTCATCAGTGTATCTATAGCCTCAGGCAATTCTGAGCATCTATGCTGACTTGCAACTGAGAAGCCACTGCACACAAAAAGCTGTATTCAAGTAATGGTCCATGCAGAATAATTGCCCACCTAGTGAAAAGGCAAATGTGGCAGGCTAATGGGCCAGAGCAAAGAGGTTGATAAATTCTGATAACACCTCCAATGATATTATTGAAATAGGTGATAAAAAACAGCACAGGTAAAATTGCAGTCATGACAAAATTTTAAAAGCACCTCTGCAAACTGCTGGAACCCTCAGCATCATGCCTGTTCTACACGCACATATGGTGCAGCGCAATCTATATTTCAGACGCAGGAGCCTCCACAGATCTCTTTGTGATCTCCTCACAATAAGGTTAAAAAACAGTCTGGCACAAGCTACTTGATGTGATTCATTTTGCAAGCGCCAGCCAAGTGCTGATGGTGGTAGAGCGAAATTGAAGTTTGTCCTTGTATGGAAGCCTTGGCCCATATTTTATCAATTCTAGCGGCAAAAAACACCTTTTACAGCACACATAAATCTTAAATTAGACTGCTTGCTGATGCTGTACAGTAAGTTCCTGTAAAGAAACTAAATCACACAGAAAACATTTAGAATACCAAACTAATCAAATACTGGCTTGAATACATTTGTGCATTAGGGAAGCAAGGTGTAATGTACACTGTTGTAGAAAATTTTTACTCATGTATGGAATACTTCTATGACACAGCAGAGTTAATTTGTGAGTTCTTACATAGCAATGACTACCTACGCGTAAATTTTGTAAGGCTTAGGATGGATGGATGCGAAACTTTAATATGTAAGGCTTAGGGAAAGTAATTATTAGTAGAACTGTGTATGTACACTGGCACTGAGAAATTGGTTATAATAGTGGCAGCTTATAATGGACCAGTGCAAAAAAATGGCCATTTGTGAGACACCAACTAACTATTTTACCACGAAGCGCTCCCTGGCCTTAAGCCATATAAAAAGCACTGGGAGGACCAGAGAGGGTACAGTACATTGGCTTACACTGATCATGATGAGGTCCCGTCATCCAGCTAGCGCCAAGGTACAAGAAGGATGTCCAGCCGTCTATATAGTGAAAGGGACAACATAAGATAGCATCAAGTCAGTTGAAAGGCAGATTTGCAATTACAAATAAGGTGACCCAGTCACAGTCATTCATTAATAAATGCCAAGCTGTCGTGATTTCACTCGCAGATGAAGCACCTACTAGGTTAAAGGTTTTGCTGCTTATTTAGAACAAAACACAAGTGAAATTTGTACTTCAGCAGACGATTTAATTTGGAATTGTATAGATGAAGGAAACATTGCAGCTATATTTTTTGTTTTGCTATAAAGTGGGAACGCTACAAACTGCATAGTCACTGACACACGCGCGCACACGTAAGAACAAAAGGACACAAAATAGGGCGAGTTCAGTCTGGTTCAGCATAACAGCCAGCGCGTCGTCTTCGAATGGACTCCTTTCGGTTGGTTCGTGCTACGTTAACCACAAAGACCAACAAGCAGGGCAAAGTTCTGACTGTTGTTGCGAAAGTCGTGGAGCGCGGTAGTGCTGAACGGCTGAACACAAGCAGAACCCTCGTATAAAAGTAATGACGAAAACTCGCAGGGCAGAAGAGCCCATATATCAAGAATTGTCGCGGGTAACACCTAAATATGTTCACATTGTTCACGAAAAACGAAGCGCAATGCATTTCACTTTCCGGAAAAAGTGTTATCCGAACGTGCGACGTACAGTGTCGATCACACTTGTCTAGAGTGGCCCGAAGGCTGCTCCGCACTGCGCATGCGACGCCTAGCGACAAGCACCGGGTTCGAGATGTGTTGGCCGATAGCGCCACGCGCGTGGACGCTGCGGCATTCGCGGGCGGCCAAGATACAGGCCTGCGTGATTTGCGGGTCGCGAGCACCGGCTTTTTATCACTAGACGAGCACTGCCAGCTGAGCTGCGAGCGTGACACGGCTAGAATGCTGCGGCCTGTATCTTGGCTGCCCGCGAATGCCACAGCGTCCACGCGCGTGGCGCTATCGGCCAACACATCTCGAACCCAGGGCTTGTCGTTAGGCGTCGCAGGCGCAGTGCGGAGCAGCCTTCGGGCCACTCTAGACAATTAGTGTGATCGACACTGTACGTACAAAGACGCACCGAGACACGAAGGCGGCGAACGCAGATCCCGCCATTGTGGTAGTAAGCCGTCGGCGAAAATACGCAATACAGCCGATGTCACGAAGCACTGATGCAAAACACACGGCACACAGCATCAGCACACCTAAATGACTCCAGTTAATATTCAGTATAAACGTGCAGAACGGCTTAGAATGACGCACAACAGGATAACGAACCCACGACCGAGACATAGCGGGCGACAGTGGCCGTTTTTTCAAACTTCCTGCCTCCCAGTGTTTCCAGCACAGAATGAGATGTCTGACAAATTTGGATTACACCGCCGAAGTGATCGCAGCGCGGTGGCTCTGTGACACCGCTGTGCAACACCGGCGTTTCGCTCCTGCAGCTGTAAATACCTGCTGCGCGAGCATAGAATGGTTTACAGGCGTCGTGTGCGCGCCCCGTATGGAAAACAATAACACGCCTTTGATTGTTGAAGTTCTGGTGTGAAATTATTTATAGTTAAAGCCAATTAACTTATGTTGCTTCCAACGAGTTCGATTTGCCTGTGGCGTCTTATTCGCTAACGCCCACGGCCGACGGTAACCGCACATTTCACATTTTATGTGCATTTTATGTGCATTTATGCACTTGCAAGTGCATTTTATGCACTGTTAGACAAAAAGATCTAGAAAAGTTCTTGAGTTCTGAATGCGTTTACCAAAACAGACTCTAGTGACACCAGTAGTGGGTTTTGCCGCAGATAGAATATATACTAGCATAGTCCAAGTGCTGAGGTTATGTTTAGAAGAAATTCTATTTTCAGTCTTATCATAGACCAAGACGTCTATAGCCGTTCGTAGCCGTTTCAAGAGGTTTTTAAGAGGTTCTGTGTTTCGTGGGTAGACAGTAAGCGAAATCACTTGTTCTGAATATTAATCACCCTTTGCTTAAGTAGCTTTTGTTATAACGTCTTTTTTCCCTGCAGAAAAAAGAATCAAAATACTTTTTTTTTCTTCACTAGGTGAACATTTTTTTTTTCAGCTGAGGCATATGTTATGATGTGGTAAAAAATAAATATGCCCAATTTGTTAACTTGGCATCAGCAGGTTGAATGAACTAAGTGTGGATTAGTAGAAATGCAGGCATTGCTTGAATGCACAATTATTTCCGAAAAAAAAATTTTTTTTAGCCTGCACATTGAAACTATTTTATAGTTCATTGCAGCTGTCAGTGTCAGTTGCATTCAATCTTTTATATTAAAGCTACATAGAAACAGCACCATGCAGTAGACACGTAAAAATGTAGAAAAGCTCCTTGGAATGCAACGGCCGGAATAATGCGAAAACTTCCAACCGGCATCTTTTAGCACATCGGGGCCAGAAATTTCTACCTTGCTAAAGTTGCATGTATCGCGTTGATGCCGCTATAAGACATATCCTATTCGGCCTTCAACTACAGTGCCCACGACACTCAAGCCGTCATTCCTACGTTGTGAGGTGGCTGTTCCTTCTCGTTGCGCCATATTACGTTTTTGGACAAGTTTCGGAATGCCACGTTGCGCTGACTTGCGACAACACGCGTGCGCAGACGCGTGGAGAGCAGGGTTACTTTTGTTTATACTGTGTTATTCATTGCTCCCCTGCTTGAGATGATTCTATGCTTGAGACAGGCAAAAGAATTAAACAAGACAACACAAAATCTCAAACGAGGTTGGATTGACTTAAAGGGGGACGCGGCTTTCGCTGCGCGAAAAATTGCCAAAAAGATATCGATTTTTTGAAAATCACATTTTCAGTTTCTATAAGCCTTTTTCTATCTGATACCCAAATATCGTCACTGTAAACCACTTAGAAGTGCTCTAAAAATTTTGTTTCATCAGCTAAGGTGGCAATAAATCTCGCGGAAATCAAGAACAGCTATTTGATTGAAAACGTGTTTATTTGCAGGATATTCGTAGATGGGCCGCCTAGTCCGGTAGCCCACTGCTGCTGCGCTGCTGCTGCTGCGCTGGCCCTCCCCACCAGCCAGTGCTGACGGTCAGGATCATCGCTGAGCAGAATAGCCTCCCACTGCTCTTTTGAGGGATTTGGAATGGGGTCAACTACTGGATTAAATTGGCAAGCCCACACCATATGGTAGAAGTTAGCTACCTTTCCACAGTGTGGGCATTGCGAGGAGTATAGTGCAGGGTACCACTATACTCCCCGCAATGCCCACACTGCGGAGAGGTATTGCGGGGAGGATAGTGGTGCCCTACACTCCCCGCAGCTTAAACGGGCTCGTACCCGAACCTAAACGTACTCAGCAAAATTTATCCAACACAATACAATGACAAATGCCCTTGGTGCCACGAAACACCCACGCTGTACCACACAACGTGGGCATGCCAGAGGCTAGAGGTGGTACCCGTTATACCAAACCCGAGTGCGGAGCAATGGGAGGAAGTGCTCTCCAGCGATCGCCAGGTCGACCAAGAAGGTCTGATTGGGCGAGCACAACTGGCAGCAGCATCCAGCGGAGCCTTAGCCTGAGGGCAACTGACCGTTGTGCTAGAAGATGGACGAAGCCATCTGAAGACCGCAGAAGACCAGCGAATCTAGAGCTAATGAAGTTTTTCACTCACTCCGGAACGGCGCGAACGAGCGCCGCCATCTTGGTCTCGTTGGAAAGCGCATTTCTCCATCTTCAAATTTGCCGCTTCAGCGATGTCCTCCATACAGAAACAAGCGCACAAAAAGCAAATGATTGAAGGTCGTGCCGGAGTCTGCGATTGGCCGGGCCCGCCACGTGACTCCAGCGCGGTCGCCATTGGTCCGGCGCTCGCGTCGTCTGCGTCGTCGCGTCGGCTCTTTGCACCTCGCGAGTCTGGAGGTCTCCACCCGCCGTAAAAACGGGGCTACGCGGACATCGCAGTAGCGTGGCCGATCCCTACGCTTGTGCACGTTTCAGACTCGCGGCTAAGCATGGGGCTCTTGCATTGCCCAGGGGGCGCTGCGAAAAAGGTGCTAAAAAGCGCCCTCTGCGCTAAAATGGGTCGTACCAAGCTCAATCGTCTGCTTCGGAAAGCACGTTTACACTATGGACCCGTCACTTTCGGTTGTGTTGTTTCACGGCCTGCAGCGAATATCGGGCGCCGAAGATTTTTTCAGGGGTGGCACGCTGCGTAAAGGCAAGAAATTATGCAGTGCCGAATACGTGTACGCCGTTCAAGAATTGGGCGGCGAAGTTTTAGCACCGTGTCAATCGCAAGTGAAGCGAGTCGCGTACGAAGTGGAACTTCAGGTAAGGTTTGCACGCTAGCTGCTAGATTCAGGCGCACAAACGCGAGGAAAAGCTTGCTAGAAATGAATCCACAGCAGTTCCGTACACATCATGTGTACGGAACTGCTCGAGCGCACGATCGTACGCGCCGCGACGGCAGCGGTCTTTCGACATGCCGCGAAACGGCGGGCCTCCTGCAATCTTTGTTGACTGCATGCCGCTAAACAAGTAGTTATGCCTGCGTTGTAGTAGCGGCCATCTCTCCTTTTTAGTAACTGGTAATAACTGGTGCAATTACATATGAGCTCGCACGTACGTGCGAATCGCGCTGCAGTGCGAGCTCGTACGCCGCTCGCTTGATGTAGGTTTTAATGACAGCGCTCGAACATCGATGGGTTGCAATCAATACTGCCTTGCTGCGTTGCCTCAACGTGCTGGCTTGAGATCAAGGATGAGCGCATTTAACTCTCTTAACCTGTGCTGCTCGTAGTGGGGTAGTGAAATGTCATCGAATGAGCCCGACCATTTGTGCTCATTTGCACACAACTGGTCACTTCGCCACTTCGCATCGGTCGAATTGTTAATTGTCGCTGTGGCCGGGTCTCGAATCGTGAATTACCAGCCATGCCTGCTGCTATGTCGGTCTGCTGTCGGGACTGTAGGTGCAAAAGACCGAACATTAGAACGCAGATAATCAAGCAAGCTTCAAGACAGGCGAAGCAGTCAGCATGGCGCGAAGTTTCGCTTACTCAGCGCGACGAACTGCAGCTATGCAGCGCGCCCGACGCTCCACTTCGTGAGGCCTTGAAGGAAAACGGCAGAATATGATGTTGGGATTCAGGCCTTCTTGTTCATGGCAACCCACGACGCAGAAGTAATGACGGTGACGCCTTCTCGAGGCTGGGCTAGGTCTCTCCGGATCGGCGCCACCGATTTCGTCTGCTCCCAGCATTGCGTCCCACGGCACACGGAGAGCCCGTTTTCGTTAAACTATAGGCTGCGGCGAGCTCGCAGCGTGGTCGGCATGGTCTGCGAGAAGTGACGAGCCTTTTCGCACTCGCAACAGGGCAGAAAAAAGTGCGAATTGACGCAATACTCGGCCTAGAAACGTGCTTCGCCACAGCCAGGGCTCAATACGACCCAAGCTGGTACGACCCAGATGTCGTTTCCCGCGCCGCCACCAGGCGCCGCTACTATACCTCAAACTCCAGCGCAAGACGCCCATTCCGAGCATCGGTGACGTGGACTTCGCGACCAAGATTCACGCGCAAAATCCTCGGACATGCGGCTAAGCCTTTCAGCACTCGGTGTTTCGGAATTCTTGACGAAGCACATCGCACACGCAATCCTCGGACACGCGGCTAAACATTTCGCGCATAGGGAGTCTCCGGCTCGGCGATCATGCACATCGTGCGCGGACTTCTCGGACCCTCACCTAAGCATTTTGTGCATCGGCGCCTCCGACTGCGCTACTAAGCACATCGCGCGTCGACTCCTTGTATCTGCGGTTAGGCATTTCGCACATCGCCACGTCGGACCCGCAACCAAGCATATTGCGTGTTCACTCTATTATCATATTGTCACTATGACTCGTAACAATACCTATCATACCGCTCCTTCATAAAGGGAACTTCATCATGAGCTCTGTTCACTAGGCCCCTTGGGCTCGCACAGACACCTGGCTGCAGAAGTGACCGAGGCATCATACAAAAGTAAAATTCTAGAAAGCACCTAGCAGCTGCATATCCATCACTGGCTCTCTGATCCTAAGTTCTACAGCCATTGTCAAGTAAAGATGACTTGGGAGGCTGCTGACACTCAGAGCCTTCATTCAGTAACATGGTCAATTCTACAAAAAAAAAAAGAGCCTCACTGATTGTACTGGAGATCGCTCTCAATCGAACAGCCTGCGGGTACAGGCTGCCTGAATGCACACTGTAACTATATTCATGCCCACACAGAGTTCTGCACGTCACTTGGTTTGAAACCTAGGCACCATGCTCTTTGTAGAGCAAAAGCAGCAAAGTATGCCCTATAAAAAATGGCCAGGCTTAGCTTGGTTAAGCCAAGAATGCGTTGCATATTGCATGAGTTGGGGCCTGTTACTTAAATGAGGATTCGCTATGGACGTTACGCCAAAGTGAAGCGAAAGTATCCCCGCAAAGGATCAAATCGAGAATGCGGCACCAGTACTTTAAACCACACATCTCACCGGTTTATTCGTAAGCAAGCGGGAGACTGGCAACTCTTCGTACATGCCTGCAAAGCATAACGATTTGTGTCACAAATTCGTGGCTCATACCCTCAATGGTGGCTGCCCGGCCGCGCCCAAGGGCTGAACTGAGTGATTGCAATATGCAACGCATAAAGGAAAGGGGAGGGGGGAGCACCCCAGGCCAGAAGCCAAATGTACAAGAAGCCCCACATCACGAAATATCCCAAAGACTGCAAATCTGGTGCCTTTTAGAGAACTGAAGAGAAGGTGAAACATTTAGAGCCGTTTTCTCAACTGTTTTTCTGCCTTTCTGCTCAGTTTCTGGAACTGATTTCTTTGTTACCGTTTAGCATATTTTGACTCCGTTCTTTTTTTGTCACGTTCCTTGGGCTGCAGTGCAGGTCGTGACATTCTCGCTTTCTTATCTTGACCCTTTGTGAGTTTACGATATGGCTATCGTCTACCCTGAAAGTGTACTTGATGTGAAGGTAACATAAAATATGGCACTCCAAAAAAAATGTGTTGCGAAAAAAAAATGCAAGAATGTCACGACCTTTAGCACGCATTTAGCTATGCAGTCAATACTTAACAAGCCTTCTATCACGTGTTTTAAGTTCCCCTGGCTCTCCAGAAAGAGGGTGAAAAATTCTGCTCAATGAAATTGAATAAAATTTTCTCAAGATATCGCTGTGAAACTTTTATGGAAGCATCAGGGAGACATTCTAAACATTTGTGCCAATTTTCATCAAGATCCATCAAGAAATAAGGAAGTTCATTTTCAAAGCCACATCCCCCCTTAAAAAAGAAATCTTTATACATGTTTAAATGGCGCACCGATCTCGCCGACAGTAGTGTTCCTGTACATGCTCCCACAGGGAACAGAGTTGCGCATAACTTTTCCGGCGACGCCCGCACCACTATTCACGGAGTGCTGTCACGTGGTGCAAAATGACGTCAAATGTTCAACTGCACCGCTGCGAAGCCAACTTTACGGGCGCGACGCCGGCTCGTTTCCGTCAGTGCCATCGAAATTGCAACTAGCGGACCGTCCAGCGCAGTGTTGCCAGGTTTGGCTATTGTGATGATGTGGATAGTGGCATTTGGCGGTGACAAGACCAGCTTGGAATGATGATTGTGTTGTGGCAAGAACAGGAGAATTGGTGATGGTGATTGAGGTAGAAGACCACGTGCCACGAACAAGGAAGCGGCGCGCAGAGCGTGAGAGCGAGCAGAAGTCTCGAACGGCAGCTATTTCAATAGCTATTAGGAAACTTATGCTCCATAATAATTTCGAATTATCCACCCATTTCTTGGCCAATCCCCCATCGTGGGTAGGCGCCACACGCATCACAGGCTACTACTACTACAACAACAACAGCTGGCAGAACGGCGGTTCAAGGCTCGATGACAGGCGACCGGATGTCCTACCGTGCGGACCTGGGCGGAGATCCCGCTCGTGGCTGGGCTCTCCTGCATACCAGCGGCCTGGTGCAGTGCTTGCTGCTGTAGACCGGGACGTCTGAGCTACCTGCCTGCTGAGCGAGTCCGATGACTGGCGACCGGGTGTCCTGATACCGTGCAGACCTAGTCGGAGATCCCGCTCGTGGCTGAGCTCTCCTGTGCACGAGCGGCTAGCTGCTATAGCGGCCTGGTGCAGTGCTTCCTGCTGGGCAACTGCTGTTGCTACCTCCCTGAGCTACTTGTCTGCCGACCGAGCCCGACGTTCTAGCGGCCGAGGCGTTACGGGCAAACTACAGCAATGACGTGGTGTTCTGCCGGCCTGCTGTTCCCCTGCTTCCACGTCGCTACAAGGTGCGGCGTGATGATGATGGCGTAAGACGGGGCCGTCGCAAGCAACACACCAGCTGTCTTCAAGTGTCAGACCACGCAGCGACGCACTACGCAACGACAACCGTCAGAGTAACCGCAACGACGAAGTACACCGGCGAGGCGTGGTGCATGAGTGCTAGGCACATTCTTATACATGTATAAAAAACGAGCTCCGAATTCTAGTCGGCGTGTATGTAAATCATCTGTATCGTGTTAACGTGTCTGTAAAGGTCTGTTGCATGTAAAAAGCTCCCGTCTGCCGTTCCATCATTAAAAGGATCCTGGGCCCAACCGAAACAGTAAGTTTGTTTCCACCACAGCTATATATAGCCAAATTGGACTACAGAAAAAAAATGTTTGGCGTCAACTTGGGCGAGTAGGCCACGTGGTCATACTTGGGCTACTGAAAATCGGCGATTTGGCATTGCTTGGGTTATAAGTGGCGCCTTAATCCACTCTCGAGCGGTGACTCTCATCGAGTAGAAACAAATCTCGAAGGCTGTTTTAACTGCTTGAGCCGGCTGTGCCTGTGTGTGCGAAGTGCACCCCCCCCCCCCCCCTTAGTGCATAATTCTCTGAGCCGATGACTTTCATCCTTGACGCACTTAAATTTACACCGCGCTTCACCATGCTAACATTTATGCCAGCAACGTCGTCTCATCTTCGTCTTATCCCGACACCCATCACCGGGCATCGGGATGTGCCTGGGAGTGCAGGGCGTTGCACGGTACACTGTACTGACGTGGCTATGCTCAGAAACTGAGAGCACTGGAGTCGGGCATTCGTGGCGCCAGCATGAAAGAAGGGAAACGTGGGTAGATGACACGTCCAGTGTGTCCATGGCGAAGGCGTCTGGTTGAAGTATTGCGTTGGGCACAGCTTTGGACCTACTCCGCGTTTCTCACGGTAAGCTTTATTGTCATTTTCCTTTGTGTGCCAGATGAACTTTAACGCGATAGCGTTAAGGGCCCCGTGTCACAGAAAATCCGGCGTCGGCGCCGTTGTATGTGTGAGAAAAATTATCCCGAACCACATAGGCCCTTCGGCAGGAGCATATGCGTCACTGAAATAATTGAATTTCTCAAAAACGCGTCAGAAAATTCGTAAAGTAAGACTTACACTCAACCTGGAGACATAGTAGCGTTGAACTGTAATTTGAATATACGAGAAAACATGTTTGTTACGCAGAACCTCGAACACAAACCCTTTTCTAGCTGCTGTAGACGTTTTGATGATGATGATAGCAACTTTATTGTACCGCCGGATAAGGAGGCCCCTACTCCCCGTCCCCGGCACGTCTTATTGGGATGGTGATGGTTTGGGCTATAGTTGATTTTCCATGAGGCTTTGTGGTGCAGTGCTAAGCGGGACAGGGGACACGGGAAAAAAACGGGGATAAGCGGTTACTGCCAAGTAGGAGCGGCGCGCCCCGCTTGGTCCCTTGCAACACCATCCAGATGGCACTCGCCTCCGCGGCATCGGCGGTGCCTACCGTGAGGGTGGAATGGAAAAAAAAACAAAGTTCGCCTTCGTGCATATCGTTTTCCTCCAGCGCTTGCAGTTGAACATTATGGTTACATAAGCCGCAGTTGCCGGGAAGCGTGGGAAGCAGTCGGGGATCTTTGAATGCTATCGCGTTCTACTCTTAAGCCGAGACCACACGTACGCTTGCGGACGCGCGCAAGCTCGCGTTCACGCGCCCACGCACGCGCAGACTGTGGGGCATGGCGCGTACGCGTCGAAACGCTGCGTGATCTCGGGGAGCAGGGGCGCTATTCTTGACACGCATGGCGGCTGCACGGCCGCCATTATCCGCCATGTTGGCTCTCTGATTGGTTGTGGAGAGCTCACGTGCCTTGAAATTTGTGCCGGGAAACGGAAGTTTTGCGAAATGTCATTTTGCGTTTTCATCAAGATGACGAAACGTGACGTGGAGCTGCAAATTTTATGGACTAATACATTGTTTTGGTCCTTGGCATATATATTGTGATGTTAGCGCTTCAAAAAGAATGTGAGCGGTAGCGTGCAGAAGCCAGTGCAATGTACTTGCAATTGCGCGAATATGTGGTAGCGATCCAAGATATGCGTCATGCCAGCTTGCTGATTGCAGCTTGCTGAACTTGTTCTTGTGCATTCCCTTTATGTTATTTTCTTTTTATAAAAACAATTTAACTAACATTCCTACTATTATAAACATAATTTGTTTACCATAAAGTTGGAAAAATTATTGATCACGCGCCCTGGTCAGCCAATCGGATAACTCGCCCCACTGACGTCATATGGGTGATTTGCGTCATATGGGTAGGGGCGGCTTAAAATTCCGCCGCGCAGTGTGCTTCCATCGGCAGCGATGTGCATTTTTGAAACCTTATAATAAATTACACGCTTTACGCGGAGCACTTAGATGCGTCAATTAATGATCAGAAGGACCTACTCTAACAACTCAGTACGTTTGTAGAAAATCGTCAAAATCGTTTCAAGGTCCCTTTAGGAGAAAATACGTTCTGAAGCGTCCGCGTTCCTCTAGCGCAGTTCAAATCGCCCGCCCTCTGATTGAGGAGTGGTGACGTCATGGTCTCATAGTGAAGTTGCGCCGTTGGTGAGTAAAACGGCGCCCGCAGACGGCGCTACGGCTGTTCTGCGCAAAACGCAAACGCGCGGCCAGAAACAGCCAAGACAGAGCCGACAGCAGCGCGGAAGTGGAACTATGGTGGCTAGCGAAAGGAAAAGTGCCCGACGATAAGCTGGTTCTTCATTTTATGACGCCAACTTCGACGCTAGTTGCTATGGGCGAGCCTGACAACGACACATTGGCTCGCGATGCTGGGCTCGACTTCAGCGAGTTAAGCACTGATGAACGTGACCTGCTGCTGAGGGCTCGCACTGCCGGCGTCGTTGCGTACTACTACGATGGCAACTCTATGTCATGGCTGTACATATTCGCACATTTGTAGCTTTTCCTTCGTGAAAACCAAATGCCGCGCTCACCACGCCGTCTGCGACCTGCAGTTGTTCTGGCGCTTCGGATAATGCCGGCAAGACCGACGGAACAGTGCTACGGGAAAGCATTGCTTTGAAAGGCACTCCACACTACTTCAGTAAGCCGGCGTTGAACTCGCAATCCTCTGGGCGAAAGTTCAGCGAGCGCACTATGCGATTTTTCGGCTCTTTGCCAACGCGCTGTGGCATAAGTACGGCACGTAGGTTCACTCGTTGGCACACAGTGATAAGTAACGTTAATTCGCCGCTGCAACTGCCCTTGACCAAGTTTCGCGGACTGTTCGTGCATCCCACGACATCACATGGACGTGGCATTCTCACTTTCTTGTTCTAAATGCAAGTTTCGCGAGCCAGCAGAACCAGCGCAGCACGACGCGATAACGAAAAAACTGAAACACCAAAGCGCGCGCGGCGCAGAGTCGAGCGAAAACGAAACCTTTCGACCACTCATACCACTCAAGGTAACGTCAAAATGTTATTTTTTCTTAGAATCGAATAGAAGTACACAAGTAGCATTTTCTTCCGTCTTATAACCTAATGAAATGATCTTTTTAATACGAGTAGTCAAGTACCACTGACATAAATTAAGATGAGTGCCTTCGTCATCGAGCTAGTGCCGGAATGTCGCTGGGGGGTGTTGGAACCTCACTGCTGATGCCCGTTATTGCAGTCGCACCGCTGGCGCGAGTTGTTGGAAATGGGTCGCAAGCCCCAAGGGTAGCGTTGGCCTGGCGGCCTGGGCATAACTGGAAGCATCCGAAGGTCCTGGCAAAGCATGAGTCGACTGCTAACAGAACAACTTGTTTATTCAAGCATCGCAAAAGAGCGGCCGGTCAGGTCGACCGAAGTGGAGAGACGGGAGAGCACGCTTCTCGACGGAAGAATTCGGAGCCTCTCTCTTGGCGTCCGGGGGCAGCTGCTTTTATACTCTTGGCGTCGCGGGCAAGAAGGAAGGTCACGGGTTGAGACCACGTGACGCGGGGCACGGACGAGCTGAGAGACATGTTGAGACGAGTGTAGTGACGCATCAGCCGGGCCGGCGCCGGTCAGACCTCCTCGCTTTACACTTGGGGAGCTCCTCTCCCCGGCTGCCGCGCTTTGACAAGCGTGGGCACACACACACACACGCACACACAAAGACACGTGGCACTGAACATGCCGGGACGCGCTTGGCGGGGATGCGTTGCGGCCGCTCCGAACGGGCCAAAATGTCCGCCGCTTTGAACGAAGCCCCGGCGTCCGTTACATCCGCGCCGCTATACCGCGCGTCGTAGGCGAAACGTAACAGACCGCCTCGCCGGGGGAAGGAGATCCCGATGGTCAGGGGACTGCATCCGCTGTCTGGAGGGATGTCGCTCGATGATGCTCATAGCCTAAGTCGGTTGTCCCTCGGCGTTTCTTGAGCGTAGCGCAACGAGAAGGCCTCGTTCTCACGTTCAGGTTCACACAGGACACTGCAAAGTGACTTCGGGAGAGTTGCCATTTTTGTTCTTGTTCCCAGCAAGCGTTAGAACTGCGCCGAAACTCAGCCGCTCAGTCAGCAAGCACGGTACAACCCTCACTAAGGCATGCCAGGCTCTTTCCCCTTTTATACTACTGCCTAGTTCCTTACAGTAGTCTAGCAGCACTCAGAACGCGTCCACAAATCGGAAAATTGCACTAGAAAGCACATCATGACATTGAAACACTACACAAAAGCAATATGTTAAAAATCGTGCCTCAGGAAGAAAAACATCAGTAACAAACAATTTTGAGGCTGATTCCCACGTTAGGGGCTTCGACTTAAGCCATCGGCGTTACCGTTGAGACTCCCCTTTTTGTAACGCACCTCAAAGGAATATTGCTGCAAAGCGAGGCTCCAGCGCAGGAGGCGGCCATTTGTGGAAGAGATGGTCTGCAGCCATTGGAGAGGGCAGTGATCCGTCTCGAAGCATGCGAAGCGGAGATCGCAGCGAGTGACCGTACACTAGCTCAGCTGGCGAAAACCCCGTAGCCGCATGCGGCGCGGTCCTCAATGCAAACATCACCCTAGGCAGACACAGCTCCCAGTCAGTTTGTTGTTCAAACCACAAGGCTCTCAACACGCGCTTCATGACGGAATGGAGCTTCTCAACGGAATTCGACTGGGGGTGGTACACTGAGCTGTGTAACAGCTTTACCCCGCACCTTTCGAGAAAGGCCGTCGTCAAAGCGCTAGTAAACACTGTGCCCTGATCTGATTGGATTTCCGCAGGAAAACCAACTCGCGCAAATATGGACAGTAGTGCATTGACTATCTCAACTGAGCTGAGTTCTTTAAGCGGCACTGCTTCAGGGAACTTTGTCGCTGCGCAGATCACAGTCAAAATGTGTCTGTACCCCGTGGCTGTTACCGGCAGAGGTCCCGCTTTATCAATAACGAGCCGTCTAAAAGGCTCCGTAATGATAGGTACCAACTTCAACGGCGCCCTCGATTTGTCCCCTGGTTTGCCCACCCGCTGACAGGTGTCGCATCTCTTCACAAAGTGGTCTGCGTCCCGAAAACACCCTGGCCAATAGTACTCTTGCAAGAGACGGTCCTTAGTTTTCTTAACTCCTAGGTGTCCGGACCACGAATCACCATGCGACAAGCGCAACAGATCCTGACGATAGCATTGAGGCACGATCAGCTGATCGAACTCCACTCCCCTGCGGTCTAGATACTTCCGGTACAGGACCCCACCTCTTTCCACAAAGCGAGCATTTTTCTTGGCGATACCTTCCTTGACAATGCAGCGTATGTTTTCTAGGCTGTCATCCTTCTTTTGCTCGGCTATCAAAGCCGACCGGCTGACTTTTAGCAACCTATTAAGTCCGTCTGACGTAGGCGCGATGAGCAAATCTGCAGATAGCTCTTCTAACTTTCCCGCATCGGGAATTTCCTCTCCAGTATCTGGTGCCTTTAACGCTACAGCTCAATTTTATTCAGTTTGGACGTGCTCTGAATATCAGCTTGCTGCGCCTCTGACCATTTCTCATTGTTCGACAGCGTCGGCCCCGCAACTACCGCCTTTGCAGCGAGCTCCCGAACCTTCGATCTGGTTAAGGCCTGAACGCTAGCCTCACCAAACAAAAACCCCTTCTCGCGCAGGAGGTGATCGGACCTGTTCGAAAATAGGTACGGGTACTGGGGGGGGGGGGGGCAGCATAGATGACACTGCGGCCTCCGTCTCAAGCGCTCCGAAAGGTCCTTCAATAAGCACTTTAGCTACGGGCAGACACACGCTATGAGCTTCCACGGCTTGCTTGATCCATGCGCACTCGCCCGTGAACATATCGGGTTCTACGTAAGAGGGGTGAACTACATCCATTGTAGCTGCGGAATCACGAAGCACTCGGCACTCTTTCCCGTTCACGAGGAGGTCTCGCATGTAAGGCTCGAGAAGCTTCATGTTCTCGTCAGTGCTGCATAACGACAAAAACACGACTTTTGTTTTTGTTTCTGGACACTGCGCCGAAAAGTGACCGGGCTTCTGACACGTATAACACACGCGCGCTTGCCTCGTCTCGAACCGCTTTCTGCGTTCGACTTCGGCTGCCGCCGTCTCCTTACGTTCGGTCGGACTGCTTTCATTCGCATCCGCACTACGCGTGTCCCCCTTTTCTCTCATGGGCGTGAACTTTGGCCTCTCAAACTTAAGAGCCAAATTCACCCTTTTGACCGTCCTTAGCTCCGCGAGCCCGAAGCGTCACAAACTCTTCGGCTATCTCAGCGGCTCTAGCCACCGTACTAACATCTGGCCTATCCAAGACCCAGTACCGCACGTTCTCAGGTAACCGACTATAAAACTGTTCCAGCCCGAAACACTGCAGAACTTTCTCGTGGTCACCAAACGCTTTCTCTTCTTTGAGCCACTCCTGCATGTTTGACATAAGCCTGTAGGCAAACTCTGTATATGACTCACTTTTACCTTTCTCACCCGAAACTTCCGACGGAACGCCTCCGCTGACAGCCTGTACTTTTTTAGCAGACTTGATTTCACGTTGTCGAAATCCTCTGCCTCCTCTCTATTCAAGCGTGCGACTACGTCGGCCGCCTCGCCGGGTAACAAAGTGAGCAAGCGCTGTGGCCACGTTTCCCGAGAGAACCCCTGCTTCTCGCACGTTCGCTCAAAGTTAACCAGGAACAAACCAATGTCCTCTTCAAGCTTAAACGGCCGCATCAGGTCAGTCATTTTGAACGATACTCGTTCTCCTGCACCGTGTGCCTCACTTCCATTACGAGCGCGTTCCATCTCCACCTCGAGACGCTTCATTTCCAAAGCGTGTTGACGGTCGCGCTCTTCTTTTTCTTTCCCTTTTTGTTCTTTAAGTTCGCGCTCCTGTTTCTGTTCTCTAAGTTCGCGCTCCTGTCTTTTTGCCGTCTCCCTCTCCTCAATGGTCTCAAGGCATTCCGACAGCTCGTCATCCTCAGCTTCTAACTCAAGAATAGCCCTTAGCAGTTCTGATTTTCTGAGTTTGTCTGAGACATCCAGACCCAACTCTCTTGCAAGCTCCAGCAATTTCGGTTTGCGCAACGACTTCAAATCCATGGCTGCTCTGAATGCTGCTTTTTCTACTACTGCCTACTATTGTCTTGCCGCAAACTAACCCGGCAGCAACGACAACCACAATTACCAGCTCTGTTTCTACACTAACAAAAGCCTGGCAAAACTCAGAAGAAGAAAGTCCCGCACTCACCAAACCTCGCAGCCAAGAATTCAGCGCAGTCGTTCCGCCGCAGGCAACCAGTCATCACACAGGGCTCGTTGCACTGCTCCCGGATGGTCGTTGTGCTGCTCAGCATACAGTCAACCGCATATCTTCGCTGCTGGCCTCCGTTGTCGCGATCTCACCGCTGGCAACCAGCTGTTGGAACCCCAGTGCTGACGCCCGTTATTGCAGTCGCACCGCTGGCACGAGTTGTTGGAAATGGGTCGCAAGCCCCAAGGGTAGCGTTGGCCTGGTGGCCTGGGGCATAACTGGAAGCATCCGAAGGTCCTGGCAAAGCATGAGTCGACTGCTAACAGAACAACTTGTTTATTCTAGCATCGCAAAAGAGCGGCCGGTCAGGTCGACCGAAGTGGAGAGACGGGAGAGCACGCTTCTCGACGGAAGAATTCGGAGCCTCTCTCTTGGCGTCCGGGGGCAGCTGCTTTTATACTCTTGGCGTCGCGGGCAAGAAGGAAGGTCACGGGTTGAGACCACGTGACGCGGGGCACGGACGAGCTGAGAGACATGTTGAGACGAGTGTAGTGACGCATCAGCCGGGCCGGCGCCGGTCAGACCTCCTCGCTTTACACTTGGGGAGCTCCTCTCCCCGGCTGCCGCGCTTTGACAAGCGTGGGCACACACACACACACGCACACACAAAGACACGTGGTACTGAACATGCCGGGACGCGCTTGGCGGGGATGCGTTGCGGCCGCTCCGAACGGGCCAAAATGTCCGCCGCTTTGAACGAAGCCCCAGTGTCCGTTGCATCCGCGCCGCTATACCGCGCGTCGTAGGCGAAACGTAACAGGGGTCTCAAATCCTGTCATGCATTTACCTCAATTTCTCAGTTACTAAAGCTATGTTCGTGATTATATTCACGCCTTAGACGTTCTAGAGCATTGCTTTATCACTTTAACTTGACTTCATAGTAACCTTTAGTGTCCCTTTAATACCAGCCAAATTACAGTAATCTCATAGGCTACATCCGAAGTACCAATATTTCATTGCCAGGCCTCACCACTTACTGGCCTTTGAGACTTTCTTTGCCAATTTAAAATTATAATCTCTACTCAAATTGCGAACAGCGTGCCTGGTTCTATCACTATTAACCATTATCGAGTATAATTTCTCAACAACTCGAAGCAAAGGCAAAAGTTTGACGTAATAATTCTGCGGAAACCTGCAAGGTGGAGAGAAGTAATTAACAAAGGGAAAATGAGACATCCACCCGTACGTAGCGAAGGTCTACGAAGGAAACCCATACGGGTTCCTCCAAAGAAAAGCCTCACAGCTGAAAAAAAAATTCTTCCTGGTCCGGGCCGGAACCTGGGGCCACCGCGTTTCCGGGGCAGCCGCTTTACCACCTATGCTAACCAGGCGGCTAGCAGATGGCAGGACGACGTCTAATTTGTCATGAACTCGAAGCAAAGACAAGAGCTTGACGTAATCGGGGCTTAGTTATACATGCTCCAGTTCCCAACATGGACGTGTCTCCTGGGGAAGCGTTTCTCGCTGAGCACGATTATGCATTTGCCATTGCTGCTTCATCGAGCTCGGCTCATCCACTGCGCCATCAGGTGCGCTTCAGGCATGCCAGGTTACGTGTTCAACAGAAACAGTAGTGGGAATGCCCTCTGCAGTGGCGCTGAGCAAATCTTCCTGAATGTGTATATGAAGCTACGAAAACAGCAACCGAATGTTGCGATCCTGCAGATCTGTGAGCGGGTGAGCGAATTCACCGGTGTGAGCTTACGCAAAATTTTTGATGCCAGGCGCACTGCCAAAAACATGGACGGAGAATTACGCACGCCTCCATGGAAGCGGCCTAGAGATCAAGGTTGTAAGAGGCGCCTACATACTTACGACAGCTTGACACTAACCGCACTAAGAAACTGCGGTCACGGATTTTTCCGCTGCAGTGAGAACCCAGACGTGCAGAATATCGTTGTAGAATTAGCATCCGCAACCACAGTTGATCTGCCGACCCTCCAGCCGTGGACCATTCGCCGCCTCGTCGTGGACATCGGCTGGAAGAGCGAGAAACGTGGAAAGAACTCCTCGCTCATCGAGCGCGAAGACTTGTTGCGGTGCGAGCACAAGTATCTTTACGAGACTGCTCGGTACAGGGAAGAAAGGTGCAATATATTCTATCTTGATGAAACGTGGGTCACTGCTGGCCACACAGTGAGTAAAGTCTGGGCTGATAAGACAGTCGTCACACGACGCGTACTTGCGCGGCTTAACAACAGGGGTCAAGCAGCCGTTGCGAAAAGGACAGCGGCTGATCGCGAATCATGTTGTTAGTGAGGACGGATTTGTTGATGGTTGCCTGAATGTGTTTCCAGGAAAGAAAACAGGTGACTGCCACAAGGAAATGGACGGCAACTGTTTCGAGACGTGGTTCAGCTCGGTCGTCCACAGGATGCCACCGCGACGCGTCATTGTCATGGACAATGCGTCTTACCACTTCGGGCGCGTGGAGAAAATCCCGTCGCTGCCATGGCAGAGGGCAGAGATCCAAGACTGGGTGGGCTCGAAGGCGTTTCCGTGCCATGTCGCCATGACCAAGACGCAGCTGTTTGACACTGTGGCCACCGTCAAGACTAAATTTATGAAGTACTGGGTTGATGCGGTTGCTGAATGTGGTGGCTTTAATGTCCTCAGGCATTCTCCATATCGCTGTTATTGTAACCCCATAGAACTCATTTGGGCACAGATTAAGAATGGAGTGGCAGAGATGAACACTAGATTCAAGACCAAGCATGTGCACAACCTTTTCCTTGTTGAATTGGAGAATGCCACACGAGTGAACTGGGCCAAGGCTGTGCAGCATGTGAAGGGCATTGAAACACACTTCTGGGAGTTGCGTGGGTTTAGTTACATGATGGAGCCAATCATAATCAACCTGGGAAGCGGTAACAACACGTCTGAATCGGAGCTTTCTGGCACTGAACCATTTCAGTGAGCTGGCATACTATACGATAGCTGACGCACACTCCTCACGTGTCCTCACTGCTGCTGCTTGACTGTGTCCGGTGCCATGTCTCACCTAGACTACACGATGACTGACAAACGCCTCCCAGGTGTCCTCATTGCTGCTGCTTGACTGTGCCCACTGGTGTCTCACCTCGACTACACGGTGACTGACGCACGCTCCCCAGGTGTCCTCACTGCTGCTTGACTGTGCCTGCTGCTACGTCTCACCTCGACTACACTATGGCTAACACACACTCCAAATGTGTCCTCCCTCCTGTCTTTTGTGTCCTCTGCCACGTTTCACCTCGACTACAGAGTGGCTGATATATGCCTTCCAGAATGCTGCGACTCCACCCACATGCGCATCTGTGCCCCTTTAGTGCACGTTTTTTAGCCCTCTTGTACCATGCTTCCCCTTTGAACAATGGCTTTAGCTTTGTCGGTAGAGCTGTTGATTCTATTAATGTTGCATGTTGCACAACTGAAGGTCTCTGAGCTCACGAGTACATCATTCATAACGCAAGAGCAGTTGTCATGCCTCAAGAGCTCAACTAGAAGATATGGATCACATCGTTTGCCACAGTCCTTCTTCTTATTTCCGACATCATCTCATGACGTTCATGACGTCATTCGCAACCTGAGAACAAGACCTGGTCTTGATGGTATTCACCCGCCCACATAAAAATTATTGCGCATGCTGTTTTTGATATTCTGGCAACCATTATCAACCGAGCTTTCAAACCTGACATCTTTCCTGTAGAACTGAAAAGAGGTAAAGTCGTTCCCGCTCTTTAAAAAGGTGACTGCACGCTAACAACCAATTATCGATCCATTTGCATACTGCCTTTTTTTCAGTAAAATATTTGAAAAATGACTTGAGGTCTGAGGTAACTAATGTTTTTATGAAACTTAAAAAAAGGAAAAGCGAAGACATTGACGGCATAAGAATGGAACCGGTTATTTTTGTCCTCGATTTATTAGTACCTTGTTTGACCCATATATATAATCTTGCTTTAAACACAGGTTTGTTCCCTCAGCGTATGAAAAAAGCCAAGGTCGAGGTACTTTACAAAAGTGGCGACAAAAACGAAATGAGTAATTACAGACCAATATCGGTATTGCCAGTATTTTCAAAGGCTGTGGAAAAAATTATTTTCACTAGACTTTCAAAATTTTTAGACATGCATTCTGTGATTACAGCGGCACAATACGGTTTCAGGTCAGGTGTATCGACAGAGACAGCACTTCTACATCAGAAAGAGGTCATATTAGGCAACATTGAAGCAAGAAAGCTCACACTAGGCGTATTCGTAGATTTTACAAAAGCGTTTGATAGGATTGATCACCAAACATTGTTAGAAAAATTGCCCTATTATGGCATCAGAGGCGTTACACTTGACCTAATAAAGAGCTATCTTAGCGACCGGTACCAGTGTGTGTCAATAAATAGGGAAATATCTATGCCCCAAAAAATCAAACGTGGTGTACCGCAAGGAAGTATATTAGGCCCTCTCTTATTTAACCTTAATATTAATGATATTGTAAACATAGATCGATCAATAACATACATTATCTATGCAGATGACACGAGCTTATTTTTTACAGGAGCAAACCTAGATGAGTTGTTCAAGCAGCTAATGAAACTTTACATGAATTATCCGAATGGTCTTGTCGTAATTCATTACAAATCAACAGCTCTAAAACCAAGGTCGTTCTTTTCCGCGCGAAAGGAACAGCTTGCAAGTACTCACATAAACTGCTACTAAATAATTTTGAACTTGAACTTTCAGAGACTGTCAAAACATTAGGTATTATCTTTCATCAACATATGCTGTGGGATTCACACATTGAAGAATTATGTATTAAACTAAGAAAAGCTCTAGGTATGCTAAGAAGGTGTCAGTCGTTTCTGCCGGTTCCCCAGAAACTTCATATTTTTAATGCGCTTTTTAGTTCCCACCTACGCTACTGCCAGTTGGTATGGGCATCTGGAACTCAAACATTAAAGAATAAGATATATACACTTCAGAAGTGTGCTTTGTGGGCTGTTGCCAATTTAGGCTATAGAGATCATACATCTCATTTATTTATAAAATTTAAGGTTTTAAAATTCAGTGTTGCCTATGAACATCAATTGTTGTTGTCGTTAAGGTCAGAAATTCGTAGAAATAGCCAAAACCTAAGAGGTTTAGCGCAATTACAGCCGAACATATCATTGCGTCCCATCAGAAATTCTGAACACTGGCACATTCCCCGAACACGAACGAACTACGGTCTCCAAATGTTAAAATTCACCATTCCACACCTACTCAATACGTTCAAGCTGACCGAAGATCACTTGCGTGTACTTTCAGGCAGGGAGCTATTCAACATGTTTACATAATCTGCTACAAACCTAGAAAAATTCTGTCTATCTAAAGCCCTCCTTTCTGTTTACAGTATGTCTTACTGTTATGTTACCTTGCAATAATTTACTTGTCGTTGGTTTTTTTTGTTTGTGCATGAATGATTGATGTACTTGTAGGCACCCAAGGGCGCATATAATTATGTATACTTGACAATTATTGTACACGTTTTTACTTATTTTTCTTTGATATGCTAAGACTGTATGAAGTTTGCTGTGCTGCCGTTCTGGTGCTTTGTACGGATGGGAGGTGGGGCTAGTCAAGCTGCATCAGCGCAGCTTTTTTCCCACTTTCCATGCCACAACTGTTCTGTGTAAAACACACTGTACTGTTAGTGGTGAAAATAAACTTCAACTTCAACTTCAACTTCAACTTCAAATTCGCCTTACGAAATACCTCAATAAATTTCAATTTCTACCATCTTCCCAATTTGGCTTTCGTGAAGCATATTCTACTGACCTCGCTTTGTTATCTTTAAAGCAAGCTATTGGTGGCTACTACGCAGGTTCTGTATTTGTAGATTTCACCAAAGCATTTTACACTATCAACCACCACATTCTTCTTATGAAGCTTGATGTAATAGGCACAACTGGTCCCACACTCTCATTATTAAAAAAATAGTTAACAGAAGTCAGGTTGCTAGTCTGTTAAATTATAAATCTAGACCCAGAGTAACAAATATAGGAGTACCCCAAGGTTCCATTCTCTGCCCACTTCTTTTCATAATTTACATAAATGATTTGTCAACTTCTCTTACTACTTCAGAATGCTTACTTTATGCAGCTTACACAACAATTGTTAACACTGATAAATGCCTCCAATCTCTGACACACAAACTAAATAATGACCTGGCAAGCCTGGTGGCTTCGTGCTTCGATAATAAATCGCAAATTAATCCCACAAAAATGAAGTTCGTTTTCTTTCATTCTCACCAGCGTGTGCAAAATTATATCCCGCCGGTATTTTTAAATCAAGTTGCAATCAAAACAGATAAAAAGGCTACGTTTTTGGGAGCTCAAGTGAACTTTCACTTGAAATTTGACTCGCATGTTGCTCACCCGCGAAAAAAAAATGGCTTGCGGCATACGTGTTTTAATTCAATCTCGTGATATATTTTCTCAACCTACTTTACTTTTGTTATACTACGCCTTTATACATTTCAATAATAATTACTGTATTCCATCTTGGGGAAATACCTACAGCAGCCACCTTGTCTGCCTTCAAACATTACAAAATCAATCCATCAGAATACTTACCCGTAGTTCCTATCGCAGTGACGCGAAAGCACTCTTGCATGCCAACAACATCCTAACGGTTGATAACATTTTCAAATACAAGTTATAGGTATATTATTATTCAAGGAAATCAACAATCAGCTTCCTCTGTTCATCATTCCTCAATCCAACTTAGTGAATACGCACTTGACAAGGTTTGCACATAATCAGAATTGCATTTTACCCTCTGTTCATACCAACTATGGCAAACAAACCATATACTTCACCGGAATCCGTCTCTGGAATACCATACCACCGGCAATCAAAAGCTTTAAATCAATTGGCAAATTCAAAAAAGAGCTGAAAGCTTTCCTCACACCCATTCCATATTCTGCATATTTCTTTATTTCTTTTTGTTGTCCCGATCCCTATCACGCCTACCTTTCCACAACCTTTTCTTGATGAAGCTTCTCATCAGGGGTTCTTTTGTAGTGCTCAAAATAGATGCGACTTCTTTATGTTTTCTTTTTTCTGTTTAATTTGAGTATTTTTCACCATGCAACCATCCGGCAACTGCGTAGGAGTGTTGAATTACCTTTGCTTTTACCCTGTCTAATTGTGACTTTTGGTTCCTTTGTTTGCTGCTCTGTTTCTTTTTTTTTTCCTGCGATGTATCTTCGTGTTTGATTTCGCTACAGGTGCTTGCTGCTTTAAAGGTCCCGGTTCAGTCTCTGACTATGGGGCCTCCTTCTGTATACGTATACACAAATTTTGAAATTCATTTTATGCCTAAATAAAACAACTTCTGACTCTGACTCTGACATATCTTTAGTAGGTTAGGTAGGACAGGAATAACTTTATTAAAATGCCGGCAACGGAAGGTTTAAAGCGTCGTTACGTTGGCCAAGCGTTGACCTACTCTGCATTACCCCAGTTCGACCCGTTTGTGGTGGGTCGTGAGGCTCGTGCTGTTCGAGCGCACCGGAGGCCTGCTGGACGGGCCATGGTTGAGTGTCCTTGTCTGTAGACTGCACTGCACTTTGAAGTTTGGGCGGGTGTGTCCTGGAGGTAGCATTGGTCGGGAACCTGGCACAGTCCCACATGATGTGCCATTGGTCTGCCGTATCCACTGCACAACCACCGCACATACCACTCGGATAGAGTTCTGGGTGAAGCACGTGTAGCACTGCCGGGGCGCGGAGTGCCCCGGTCTGTATCTGTCTTAGGATGACGGCCTTCTCCCGACTGAGTGCCGGGTGGGGACGCGTCATTGTACGTCGAGCTAAGCGGTAACACTTGGTAACTTCGCCATAACTAGTCACTCGGTCCTTGGTTTCGAACCACCACGCGAAACGGTCAACTCTCAGAGGCGCGGAGGGTAATCGCTCGCGCCGCCGCACGGGACGTCTCGTTGTGGTTCGGTGAGGATGCACACTCGCCGGCGTGCGCCGGGAACCACTTGATACGGATGATGCTACCGCGGTCTTGGAACTGGAGCTAATGATGGCGGCCTCCGGCGCGCATACTCGGCCCTTGGCAAAGTTGCGCATGGGCTTCTCGAGTCACTGAGCACGGTGCGACACTCGGCCTCGGAGAGAGCGATGGCAACCTCCTCGGCGTCTGTGGCGTCCGTGCACCACACGCTCGCTGCCGTTGTCTTGGTGCCGGTAGCCGCCGCAACGACCACAGCCGTGAAGCCTTCCCGCTTGTATTCTACTGCCTCCACGTACCGGGCATGCGGGTCTTTGGCGTGTTCGGTGAGGGTCTTGGCCCGTGCCTGCCGCCGTTATTGGTTGTGCTCTGGCTGCATGTTCTTCGGGATGGGGTCCACGTGGATGCGAGCCCGTGCCTCCTCGTTGATCTCGCATGGTTGCAGGCTGGGAGCTTGCGGGTTGTAACCCATGGACGTCAGTATACTGCGGCCCGTCTTGGTAGTAGAGAGGCGCTCCATTTGCGCGGTGAGCTATGCCTCGGCTATTTTTCCTAGGGTGTTATGGACGCCGAGCTGCAGGAGCCGAGCCGTACTCGTGGCCTCCATTAAGCCCAGCGCCGTCTTGTAAGCCCGTCTGATCAGCGTGTTGATCTTGGTCCTGTCAGTGACTTGTCAGTTGAGGTAGGCCGCAACGTAGGCGATGTGACTGATCACGAACGACCGGACAAGACGCACGAGACTGTCTTCACGCATGATTGCCCGTCGTGTTGAGACGGTGTATGAGCCGGATGGTGTCCATTGCCTTCGTGGTAAGCTTGTTGATGGTCTCGTCATTGCGACCGCTCTTGTTTATCAGCAGGCCCAGGACCCTGTTCTTGGGAACTTCGGGGATGCGTCGCCCCAATGCAGTCACGATCTTAATGTGATCGCACTCCCGAGGGGAGTGCGACCTTAGTATATTGAAGGAGTGCTCCCCGGACATACTTATAGCTCCCTTTGAATCAATGTAAACCAGGGTACAGTTCACTGCAGTCAAGTACTGCATCCAGTCATTACTTGCAGATTTTTCTGCCTACCCCTCGATGCCTCAACGGATCATCGGTCCTCAAGGGACTGAATGCGCCTTGTGTGGTAAAGCCCAATGTGGTCCTTTTTCTTTACACAAGGAGGGAGGGGGCTCAAGAACTATTTTGCCAAGCATTTCACTCGAGAGAAACCAAGCACCAGGCCAGGAGATATCTTGCACCCGTTGCATAACTGGTGGTTGCCTGTCAGTACTGGGGATCGAACCTCACACCTCTTTATCTAGCCCTGGTTGAGACCCTGCACCTGCTAGTGTCAACACGCTGGCCAGCTTAACAAGCGTCTTCGCATACACAAAGTCCTACTTCATCTCTTCGTCGGCCTGCAAGGCAATATGAGACATGACCATCACCTCCTGAGCCTACTTATGCATCACGAACCACCTTGGAGACTCCTCAAGGCACAAACTCGCTCTACAATGTTGCCCACCTTCGTCTCTGTAGATGCACATTGTGCCGTCAGTGGCACCCCTTCGGCCAGTCTTCAGTGCTGTGAGTGCTGCAACTGTGGGAGGGCACGCTGCGCCTCTAGTCAGTGATGTGCAATGTTCTGTATTACTTAGTGAGACTGGGCTACTGCGATCATCTCTAAAACCACAGAGTTTCTCACCGAGGTCTTCACAGTGTTCTTGCTGAGGACGTCAACTCAACGTCAGTCATATACAGAAGGCAGAGCCAACCGAAATTCCATTGCCTTCAAAACTTGTTCAAGGACTACGTCAAAAATAATTTCCTTCCTCTGTTTTTCAATAATGCTTTGTCAATGTCCATGCCTTCTTGAAGCAGAAAAGTGCTATTAGCCCCGAGAACGACCTAGAGGGGCGAGGCGAGCGTAGCCCGCGTGACGTCAGGGCACGGACTCGCGCCTGTCGTCTGCTGCAGTTCGGGCACGAGCACATCATAATTGGATTTCTCCGCTTTTTCTGCGCATGCGCGAGAAGCAGTGGTTGCGAGAGAGAAATACGGGGACTGTTGGTCCTCGAGATTTCTCTTCGCCTATGTACTACGGGGAAGAAAGTTGTTCCGTTCGACCCTAGCCGAGTTGTCAACGCAATCGACAGAATGCGTGGCCGGCAAGACGAAGAAGCCGAGTCCAAGATGAGTTTGTTGCTATTTTGTTGCGATGGTAGCATATAAAATTTTTATAGTCGCAGGGGGATACGTTTCGAAGTGAGGTGTCTTCTTGGATGACTTTAGTGGCAAAGCATTACATCGTGCCGATGCATTGTTCATTGGTGTCGTTTAGCAAGGTCAGCATAGCGCACACTTCAGGAGATTCGCGGGAACGGAAACAGTTTATGAATTCGACTGCCGTGCCGATGCGAGTTTGTTGCTTTTTTTGTTTTTTGCAGTGGTTTCATATTAAATTCTGATAGTCGCAGAGGGATACGTTTGGACGTGAAGCGTTTTCTCGGATGACTTTAATGGCAAAGCATTACGTCATGCTGAAGCATTGATCATTAATGTTGTTGAGCATACCACACACTTCAGGGGAATCGCGGGAACGGAAACAGTTTGTGAATTCAACTACCGTGCCAATGAATTAGTTCTTAATGTAACTGAGCATACAACCCACTTAGAGATTCGTGGGAATGGAACATATTGTACTCTGTATGTGAAAGTACTAATGCAGTACTTATGAAAAACTGATTTTCTTTTGTGGGGTTCTGACACCCATCCTCTTGGGACAAAAAAACGACAACACAGTAGTGCAAACAATCACAAGGGCACTTATTGCACCTTTCATAGGTCAATGCCTGCTAGCCGAGTTGCTATCCACAAAAAATACCGATGGGCGCGCGAATAAGTCTCGGAAGTCCGACTCACCGCGACCGGATAGCGAGCGAATATGTTCGCCCCATGCTGGATCCCAGCGCCTGGTCGTTCGCGCGTACGGTCACGCGAACGGTGGCGCGTTCGAACGAGGCCTCACGAGAGAGTCTCGCAGACCATGGATCGGCGCACGCGGGGAACTTTCGCGCCGCTTGACGATCTCGAACCAAAGAGGAAGCGTGTTCTCCCATGGAGGAATGAAACTGAGGCGAGTAAAACCCCTTAAACTTCGTAAAGTACTGCCACGCTTAAAAGAATGCCGCCTCCTCCTCGCGCGCTCCGGCCGAGGCCGACGCCGCGTCGCTGTTGGCCTAATAGCATCACGTGGGCGCTCGCCCCGTGCATCAGCGCCATTTTTGCTCGAGAAGCGTCTACGGAGTGGCGAGGAGTTCATGTCGGCGCCGTTGCTACGCTCGAGCAGTGTAGGCGGCGCCACGATCGAAGAGGGGTCGTGAAAGAGAGGAGAAACGAGGAGTGAAGGCGGAGGAGGAGAGTGTCGCTACTTTACGAAGTTTAAGGGGTTTTAGAGGAGAGGTCCTACCCCACTACGCTCTAGGAGAAAAGTGTGGAGAAAGTGACTTGGTAGGTTCTCCTCTTTCTTGTTTTTTTTTAAATTTCCTTGCTGTAGCGGCCACACCTTTCGGGCCACAATGGCGGCTTTGTTATTGTTCTGTGCGCTCACACGTGTACCGTTGCACGTACACCGTTGCACGTGTACCGTTGCACACGTAGGTTTGCAAAGGCGCCGTGTGGGCAGGTTTGCGTTGGTCTCCGTGTTTTGTTGCGCTGCGTTATCTGGACCGTGTTCTACCGGATGTTGCTGTGGCCAGGTGGGACAGGAGGAACTAAAGTTCATGAAATGAACGCGCATACAACGCTGAACGCAATGTACCGCGCCACGGCAATGGCAACGGACGAAGGAATATCCGCGGGAAATTTCGCCCTCTTTGGCGGAATCATGCTAACGTGCTAACGATTGTTTACTATTGCTGCGGATCGCGCGGGTCCGAGCAGCACGGTTGCGTGCAGCGCGGCGTGGTTTCGCGAGAAATGTAAACAAGAGAGGAGAGCTGGCCCGATAGACGGAGCAACGCCATGAGCAACGCCAACTTCCGGCTTCACTTTAGCTTCACAAAGAGTGACGTCAGGGCCTCTCCCGAGTTTCCTTCCTCCGTGGTGATCTCCCTTTCACCCCCAAGTAACCCTTCCGTGAGGCGGTGTTAGCAGCGCAACACTCGCGCCATCTCGCGCACTGCACTTCAACCACATCGACCGTCGCGGGACCCAGGCCACACGGCGAAGTCGTACTGCAGGAGACGGGAGCTATGCGAGAAAACAAGATATCAAGGGACGCGTGAGAGTCGCGCATCCCCACACTTTTAGCGACAGCTGGGTTGCAGTGAACTAGTATTCTAGTACACTGTAGCTAGGTGAGCAGATTTAAGGCCCCTTCATCCACGTTTTCGCCGACCAGGCGCGTGGATGGAGGTGCTTTAAGTAGATTGTGCGCCCAGGCATAATATCTCTCTAGTCCCACCAAGTAACTACAAGGATCTAGGGCGCTCACCGCGACGCTTAGGGAAAAAGTACCTAGAAACGTGGTACACGCGAGCGGTGCATGGTGGTGCAGCGGTCGAGCGCTGGGCTTGGGCGTAAATAGAAACACGCGTCCGGGCGAATTCTGCAGTGTTTCCTCTTGTTCGCTCTCGTTCCCAATGTTTGTATACTTATGACGGGCCTCTAAAATATATGTTTTAAGACGTCTTCGTTCGCGAAAATGTAATCAAGGAGCTTATTTCCTAGACGACAATATATTTCTCAAAAGCAACGCTATAGTGCCACCCGAGGATCTACACTTTGCAGTGGTAGCTCACGTGAATAATAAAAGCGTAGACGCAAAAGCACAGAACATAAGAATCCAGTTAAGATTCCATACCCACCATGGTGCAATATGCGTGTCACAATTAAACGTTGACCATATATTATTTCTGCAACATCTATCTTGACTTTAACCCGCTAAAACATGTTTGTTCACGACGAATAGTTCACGGTATGATATCGAATTTTTGTATTTCTTCACACAAGCGTCCGGCTGTAACACGAGGACTTAAGTACGACTGCAGTTTAGATTCGGCCAGCACTACTTGCGTTTTTAACTGGTTCTTAAAATTAGGCCGTTCTTCACCGGTTGAATTTAAGTTGCGGCAACTTGAAGTAAAGCTGATTGAGGCTTACATCTGTTTGCATCGCACGGAAAGAAATGTACCAATATTTATTCCCTTTCCGTGCTACACGTTCAACTCACTTGAGCAATTTACTGGTGCTTCTTGCTTGAGAAACAGACATGATGAATCCGTTTAGAGAACTGACACAGGCTGCTCAGTTCAAATATTTGAGTGAAATATGCCTTTTGGACCGTTTCGCTGCAGCCTGCAAGACGCCGAAGCCCCATTCATTAGTAGTGTACGTGGCACATATTGAAGATATCATTGTTCTCCAGTGGAATTAAAGCATTCATGTGAGGCTTGTGGCGTCTTCTTTATGAGGCGGGTATGGGAGGTTCTCTTTTGTGCACTGACGAAGCAAATAGTTTTTAGTTTGTATAAATAAACAACGCAGGATCGAGACATGGTGAGGCGGAATGTGTTTGCATTTTCTATTTCAACGCAGCCTAAGCTGCGCTGTAGTGCCTCGAGTGTGCTATAGGCATTGTAATTGGAGCTGTAAAGAGCTACTTCATTGTTTCAATTCGAAGTTGTAGTGAACTGCTGGGTTTCGCGAACAATGCGCGCCTGGCCATGACGACAGTCGGTTGCTTCCGTTGAGGGAGGGGTGTGCCATATCGTCGATAAAAGCTGCTGAGGGACGCTATGACACATTTCATCGCTTGCATTTGATTGGTTCTCGATCTAAACCACGAAATTTTTTTTCATGTAATTGCTGTTATGGTATTCGTGAAGTATATATATACTGTACACGATGCGTCATCGTGTTAACACTAAATGCGTTTCTGGGTGCCTATTTCCGAGAACGGCGAAAGTAGTACCAAACCTTTTCACACAAAATGCGCGCCTATCTGTTCCTTTTAGGCCTTAATACAGCTGTAAAATTTCACTAAAGTGACTCACCAGAGTAATAACAATCATGATGAAAGCTTCGCGGGCCAGTGCCCTTCTAACACGGATTTATAATGTTGACACCAAATATCAAGGTATTTTTTCCATGTAGAATGCTATGTCTCTCATGCTTAAGTAATAAGGGAATGTTAAGTGTTTAGAGGAGCATCATAAATAACTCCACGTGTTGAACTGGCAGATATTCTTTTTAAGTAAAATTTATGAACAGACACGGCGCGTATATGTATTGCAATACCAGTAGACCCCTTCAGCGCTACCTATAGCTTGCGATATCCAAGTCGCCAATTTTCATGACTTACGTGGTTTCGAAGAAGAAACTGCGGTTCAGGCACGGCAGCAGAAATAATCCCAAATAACCTTCTGTAAGTACGGCTCGATCCGCCAATACCCCAAGCACGCACGAAGGGAACGAGCGCGAGCGGCAGCCGAGTGAGCCGGAGCGAGCGGCGTCCTGGCCGTGACGTCACTCGCAAGAGGGCGCAACTCGAAATTCTCGCCGCTCATAGAACGTAATTATAAGGCAATCTATTTTTTTATAAAGTGTATGGCATAATATAAAAATGGACCCAGAATGTTTCTTCTTGCAGAAATTTTAGTGTATACTGTAAAGGAATGCGAAAGGGTACATTACTTGTACTCACGTTACTTCTCCCTGAATTGTCCGATACATGTTTTCACTCGAGAGACTACAAAGTGAGCAGTAGTTTCTGTTGTGAGCCACTCATTGGGGAGGTCTGAATATGAGCATATGTCAAATGTGAAGTGCTCTCTTCCATGTATACAGAAGTTGAACACTACTACTAAGTACTGTATTCTGTAAGAAAGCATTCCAAATGAATGTCAACTGTCATGCGAGATGTATTCTATATGGGCTTTTTTCACTAATTTGTGCAACTGAACTTTTTGATCCATCTAGGTCCCTTCCACCCACATGTAAATGTATTTGAAAAGGGTACATTACTCGTACTCAAGTTACTTGTATGGATCACTGCATCCACAATCGCTTCTCCGCAGTCTGCCCCTTGGGTGATTCTCAACCGTAAGTCTCAGGCATGTTCTGTATCTCAACGCGAGCCCGTCCAATAGGCTCCAACGATGAATGATCAAGTTAAAAGATGACAGAGCTAGAGAGATGTAAATGTTTAACTGTCACTGCTATGTATGTATTCACATCTGTTTATAGGTGTTTGTTGTCCCAGTTTAAGCACGCTCTTTTGTCACACTGAAGCCACTGGGTCATAGGTCTCATCACTCGAGCCCAACACCACATATTGTTTGAATGAAAAAATAAAAAAGAAGATCCGTCTACTAGTCTTTGTCTCAAAGATGTATTGCCACAACACTAAGTTAACACGAACAATGGTGAAAAGTTGACCCAGCAGCATTGTCTTGTGAACTGCTATATAATGGTACTCTGCTAAAATTACTTTTCTTACAATGTCTGACGAATTAAATATTGTCTGTTTATACCATCCAAGTGCCCAGTGCAGCTCAACCAAGTACCTATCTTGGTCTCAAGCACTCTGGAAATGTCTGATCGCATGCGGCTTGATTTTTAATGTGGAACAACACAGATATGCTTGCAGTACTTGGTTCATGGCATTTGCTAATCGTGGATGCTGCGCCTTTGACATTTGTTGCTTCTATGAATGTCTGCTCACCCTGTTATCTATGGTATGGTATGTGGTGTTTCACCTTAATTTTGGCAGTAGCCTAATCGCGTTGCTGCCGAAAATTAACACCTGCAGCAAAGTAGAAAACACTTGGTTACTGCAACATTAGCTGTTTTTCTCTGTTTAAGCTCGGCGCCACCAGGTTACTGCACCATACAGGTCGCTCATGTATGCGCCTCCGCCCCAAACGCCCAGTCCACCTGCATTTACCTGAATACTGGAAAAGCTAGAACTCTAGCAGGAACCCTCCGTGTAAGGCCTGGTGGTGAAGCCTGGTGGTGAAGCATATGTAAAGTACTACAGAAGTGAAAGGGGGAAATGACCGACCGAGCGACCGACCAACCAACCTACCGACCGACCGACCGACCGACCGACCGACCGACCGACCGACCGACCGACCGACCGACCGACCGACCGACCGACCGACCGACCGACCGACCGACCGACCGACCGACCGACCGACCGACCGACCGACCGACCAACCGACCGACCGACCGACCTACCGACCGACCGACCGACCGACCTACCGACCGACCGACATTTATATATAATGTTTATTATAGTGTCCAGGAACACCTACGGAGCCCTCTCACTTGTGCACTTGTGATGCGCGAGACGAAATGCACAAAGAAGAAAGACATAGTGAGTAGGCAAGGTGGAGCGGCAGCCATGCAATCGCTCAACAACCCGATGTTTCCTTGTGCGGGGTAGTAAACCCCCTTCTCTTAATTGTAGGCGGACTAGGAATGCCTGCCTGCTGCTGCTACCGTGCCCAAATGTACTCATTGAGTGCTTGTGTGAATGCGTATTTGTTACAAAGCTCATAATACGGTGCCGTGACATTGAACTAAACCCTGGTCCTACTAACAAAGAAATACTTGATGCTGTCACTAAACTTTCTGAAAGAGTTGACCACCGTCACCTTGAAGGCATAGAAGCTCTTGACGACCTTATGACAAAACAAGAGGCCTTAGTACAAACCGTCGCCAACTTAGGAGTTTATCCGCGGTTGAATCCTTCGTCGAATCATTCGACGGTTCTGCATGCAATTCTCAATGATGCACCACGTCTAATTACCGAAGCTCTCAAAATGGAAGGCCAGGCATTCAGTTCTCGACTGGACGATCTTGAAGACAGGTCCAGACGAGATAACCTGTTGTTCTTTGGAATACTGAACTGCCGGACTGAGACATGGGCTTAGTCAGAAGGCCTTGTTCAAGATGTTTTGTCTCGTCACCTTAAAATACAAATTTCCGATTCAGAAGTTTCTCGCGTGCACTGTTTAGGATCCTACACCGATAAAAAAACTCGATCATTTATCAAGTTGTCGTCTTCTAAAGTTAGGTATGCAATCTGGGTGCAGAAATATAAGCTCTAGAGGACTGGTGGCTCAGCTAGCGTAGATTATTGCAAAGCTACGCGAAACTCAAGGAGGAAACTAGCATATCAAAGATTTTTCAAAAGTAGCCGGGGGGCCGTACTCTCTTCGTATGAATAAACTAATCATGAATAAGAAAATGTTCGTTTAGTGCGCAGTAAGTGACAACGTACGCGAAATTACTTTACCACGACCAACAGGTACGCATGATAGCGCGGGCACTGTATCTGCACGTGCTGGCACTTCCAGTGCATCATAGCTATGTCTGCCTAGATTCTGCGTGCAAAAAACGCCTCTATTTTTCTTTCCAATGTACGGAGTATTCTGGATAAAAGCGTTGAATTGTCTTCCGCTATTGATTCCTGCTCTGCTCATTGTTGGTCTGACGGAGACTTGGCTTTCTGCAAAGTTAAAAATGAAGAAATTTTTGACTGTGAGAAGTGCTACAAATTTTACCGATGTGATCGTGATTACCAGTCTGGTGGTGGTGTTCTGTTGGTAGTTGCCGATAGTCTTGCTTCTCATGTCATTCCAATCCTAACCTCACTTGAGCTAGTGTGTGTGTGCATGCTATTGATTCTTGCGTTATCGTGTCTGTTATCGACCACCAGCTGCATCACTATTCTTCTGTAATAAAGTACACGTTGTTGTCAATCAGCCGTTCGTCAGATATACCAAATGGCTTCTCTTCGTACTTCGCAACTTCAATTTTCCTGACATCAGGTGGGAAAGAGATTCGGTTTCCTTAAAACCCAAGTCTACTGAAAGCAAATAATTTTTAACTTTTTGTGAGAGCAGCAACTTAACACAGGTCGTTCACCTTCCCACTCGCATAACTCCCACTTTCGCTATTGTTCTAGACCTAATAAATACCACTACACCAGACTTAACTGCTTAACTCATTCACCGGGAATTAGCGACCATTCTACTCTACGGGCAGATGTAAAAAAAAATCTAGGGTAATCCAAAACTACGGTAAAGCACATGTTACTTGAATGAATAGGAAATTGCAGGTCTTATCGGTTGTTCGCCGGTTTTGAGCTGCAATCGGTTGAGGACAACTGGTTGCTTTATAAAAACAAACTCTTTTATCTAATTGATCGTTTTGTGCCTAAAAGAAAAGTTTCATCAAGTACTCGCTTTCCATGGTTTAATAACACATTAAAGTGCATGCGGTACAAAAAGAAGCTGATATAATGAGGCGCGAAAAATTAACAGCCAGAAAAGACCACCTGTCTTACTATCAAAAATTTAACCGAGAATTCTGTACTGCGCTTTCAAAAGCCAGGAAGGAATTATTTGATAAAATTCTTCCTTTGCTACTGCGTTCTAACCCCCCGTAAATTTTGGAACATTATTACCCGTGCTAAAAGGACACGCATTCAATTATTCCAGCCTAATGTTCCAGTCGTTCAAAGCGAATGCTGCAATGTTCTGAACAATGCGTTTGTAACTCGTTTTGTAGCTCATTTTCATAAGAGCACCCCCACAGTGTTTCTGCATATACCAAAAACCAACCTCTTACCAATGTAGTTCATCGCTATTGATGAAATTGGTGTCGAAAAGCTGATTGTCCACTTAAAAGTGTCTTCACCGACTGGTCCAGATTGTATCTCGTCATAATGCTGAAGAGTACACAAGTTTATTCTTCATTGATATTGTCGAAGCTTTTTAACAGTCATTACTTATGTCTGCATCGCCCTCTGATTGGATGATACGGAAGGTGGTCTCTGTGCATAAATCTGGTGATGTATATCCCCCCCCCCCCTAATTACCGTCCCATGTCATTAACATCCATTCCAGTAAAAATCCTAGAACATAAATATACTCGCACATGATTGAATTCCTTGTGTCGAATTCCTTCTTCCGTCTTTATCAGCATGGATTCCTTAAAGGAGTTTCGTGCGAAATGCAATCGCTATGTTTTACCAACGACTTGTTTATTAACGCGGATCACGACTTTGATACTGAATGCATACATTTAGATTTTGCTAAAGCATTTAACTCCGTCTCACACGATCTATTTATCTTCAAGCTTAATGAACTTATTTAGACTCCAATGTACTTGCATGGATTAAGGAATTTTTATCCGTAGTCAGTATTTGACAGGTAATGATCTTTGTTCACCTAATTCTGCCGTAAAATCTGGTGTCCCGAAGGAGGGCCTAAAACGGACCGTTTTGGGCCCCCTGCTTTTGTTGTTTATATTAATGATCTTCCTACTTGCCTTTCTTTGCGATCTAGATAAGGCATTTGAATGGTGCAGTAAATGGCTCATGATGCTTAATACAACTAAATGTAAAAGCATGCTAGTTTCTCGCACAGCACTAATCATTGTCCGCGTACTTACTCCCTCAATATTAATCCGCTACTATCTGTTCACAGTTACAAATACATTGGTGTTCAAATTCCTTCTAATCTCTGGTGGAATATGCATGTAGAATACGTAACCAACAACGCGAATTGCATGCTTGGTTACCTGCGTCGAAACTTTTTTGATGACCATCGTCCCTGAAGTTTACACTGTACAAAACTCTGGTACGTTCTAAATTAGAGTACGCGTGCGCCATATGGGATCCTACTCGGGCTACGCTCATTCAAACTCTTGAAGTCATTCAGAATCGCGCAGCACGTTTCAACTTATTGAATTATTCACGCCGTTCCAGTGTCACATCCATGAAGAAAACCCTAAACTTGTCTGACCTTTCGTTGCGTCGAAAGTTCTGTCGCCTTAAGCTTTTTCACAAAAGACTGCTACTGTAACAACGATTTCAAGGACGTTCTGTTTCATACACCTCATTATATATGTTCAAGGATCATCGCTTCAAGGTGGGTCTACCGTCTTGCACAAAATTGTGTATTGACTCTTTTATTCCTAGAGCAAGCGTCGCATGGAACCACCATCTCTGCACAATCGCCAGCATAACTGATGACCACGAGTTCAATATCACTTTACAATATGCCTTGTAATATTTTTTTGTTAGCAGCACGTCTTGCCATATTCCCCCCTCTTTTCTGCAGTGCCTTTAGGCCCTGAAAGTATTTTTAATAAATAAATGTGGAGAACAAATCAATGCGAGATGGAGAAACAAATAGAGAAGCAGAAAGGGGAGGAGGCGTGCGTAAAGGGGAGTTATTCATATAACATGATTTTCGAAATTTATAGAAAACACAGGAAATGAGCTCTGAAATATGTCAAGATAAGCAGAATACTTATTACATGTTTTTTTGCAGTCATGCCACAAGACAATCTTTAATGCATCAAGGCCAGGCAGAGAATGCCGAATGTTGCCTGGTATCTTTTGCGGCAAGAAAAATTGCACATGATCAAGAAGCTTTGGGCAAATTATAATACGATCGGGCACCTTATTTTTTCAGTTTAGTTCAGTTCAGTTTTACTTCCTTAAAGACCCCTTTGCTAGGGGTATTACATAAGGTGTGGGTACAGTTGATAATGCAAATATAAACACAGGTACACAGAAAAAATTGTACATGAAAGCTACATTTTCGCAAGCGCATAAAAACAGAATAACACGTGAAAAAGCAGGTTATTGATTAGCCAACAAGGACACATTTTTGAAAAACGATGTCGGGCAAGTGATTGCAGCTACGTGGTGGGGAAGGGCGTTCCACTCTGATGCTGTGCGGGAAAAAAAGACGAGGAAAAAGTAGTTGTGTGGGAGCGTGGGCGTAAGACTTGTAATGGGTGCCCAGTTCGTAGCGATATGCGTGCGGGTGGTGTGAATATGGCTCGTGAAATAAGGAACTGTAAAAGAACTTATGAAAGAGGCAAAGGCTGGCAGTAGCGCGGCGACATGCAAGGGGCTGTAGATCAGATTTTGCTCTTAAGGATGGTACGCTTACGTCGTATGAGTAGGATGAATGGATGTATCTGGCGACGCGGTTTTGAAAGGACTCGAGCTCGTTAACTAGATAGACTTGATATGGATTCCAGATGGGGGGTGCGTATTCAACTTTCGGTCTGATAAGGGATTGGAAAGCTAGGAGCTTTACGCTCTGCGGGGCGTCACGCAAGTGTCGTCTCATGAAGCCAAAAGTTCGGTTAGTTGATGAAAGTATGTTGGAAATATGAGTACCCTAACTGAGATCACGAGAAAGTGTGACGCCCAAGTACTTAAATGATTCTACTGATTCTAAGGGAACGTTTACTATTGTATAAGAGGACAGGAAAGGGTTCCGGCGACGGGTAAAAGTTATATGTTTACATTTGTTGGGATTAAGAGTCATCAGTCAATTTTCACTCTAAGACTGCACGTTGTTAAGATCTTGTTGTAAGGTGTTTTCGTCAGTAGCATTAGAAACTTGATGGTAAATCACGCAGTCATTGGCGAAAATTCGTATCTTACAAGATACGTGTTGGAGTAAATCATTAATATAAATTAGGAAAAAGAAGAGGACCGAGATCTGATCCCTGAGGGACACCAGAAGTTGCAGGGAGAAGAGTGGATGATTTGTCATTTACAGAAACGAATTGGTAGCGATCAGTAAGGAATGCTTCGAGCCATTTGAGTACCTCACTGTGTAAGTTCAAAGAAGAAAGCTTTAGTAGTAAGTGGCGGTGAGAAACTTAGTCAAAGGCCTTTTCATAGTCCAGAAAGATAGCGTCAGTTTGTTGGTTAGAGTCAAGGTTTACATGTAAGTCGTGTAGAAACAGAGCTAGTTGCGTTTCGGTAGAGAAACCCTTGCGGAACTCATGCTGTGCCGAATGAAAAAATTGATTCGCGTCCAAATAATTTATGATCAGGGAGTAGATGACGTGTTCCATGATTCTGCAAGGAAGGCTAGTTAGAGAGATGGGTCAATAATTTAGCGGTGTGTTCTTATTATCAGACTTGTAGATGGGAATGACGTTCCCCACCTTCCAGTCGTGAGGCATGCAACCTGTAGAAAGTGACCGCGAGAATATAAGAGACAAAAATGATGAAGAAATATATTTTGTATTTTTAGCAGTGTAGAGTTTATGCCATCTATACCTGCTGAGGATGAAAGTTTAAGGTTTTCAATTATGCGCAAAACACCATCAGGATAAAACACCATGCTCAACATGCTAGAAACTATGTTGCTGACATAGTTGCTGACATAGTTGCTGACAACAAACTATGTTGTTGACATTAGTCAATGGAACGTTATTATCATTAGAAAATACTGACGAAAATGCGTTGTTAAATATGAGTGCGCACTCAGTTTCAGGCATGATTTCACCCATATTATCAACAAGAGTTACAGTGCGTGTGTTACTTGGGTTAACAACTTTCCAAAATTTCTTGGGGTTGTCTGTTAACATTTTAGGTAAGTCATTATTGAAAAAAGACCATTTGGCATTGCGGACAGCACGTAAGTACTCACTCTCAGTGGCGTAATATTTATCCCATAAAGTTGGGCTTGGTTGGAGCTTGGCACTACGAAAAAGTCTTTTTTTCTTATTTTCCAACCTCCTTAAATTGTTATTGAACCAGGGGTTCTGATGATTCGCACGGAATGTTAGTTTCGGAATGTACTTGTTTGCTAGTTCATTCATTTTATTTCTAAACAGTTCCCAGTTGTCTTGAACAGATCGTTCATTGAATGAGGTTTCAAAGACTGCAAAAAAGTGCATAATTCTTAATTTATAGCTTCGAAATTTGCTTTTTCATACAGGTTGATAGTTTTGCTGGAAAGAACGAATGCTGGGGCAAAGTCAAATGTGGCATGAATTACACTGTGGTCGCTGATAGGACGAAGGTACGTAACCGATGAAATGTCTCTGGATGGTCAGTAAGTATAAGGTCCGAAACGTTTGCGCAGTCGCGCGTTACGCGTGTCGGCCCTGAGATAAGCTGTGTTAAGTTAAAATTCATGTCGATGTCGATGTCGATGAGATCCTTCACCTCTGTGTTATTTATTGTGGAAGTTAGGTTATCCCAATCAATAATGGGAAAGTTGAAATCACCGAACAGAAGGATATGAGCGTTAGGATGGCTTACTGTAATCTGGCATAAAGTACTGTTAAGTTCTGGTGAGAAGTTTGGATGACTGGTAGGCGGCCTGTAGCACACACTTAGAAGGACATATCGAGGGGAAGAGCGAATAAGAAGCCATAGTAGTTCTAAGTTGGAAGAAATAATAATTGGTGTACAGGATAATTCACGACTACAAGCAATAAGAACGCCACTCCCGCGTGCCCCTTGACGGTCGCAGCGATGAACATCGAAGTTTGGCAAGTCTTGGACTACTTCATCGTCCCTAATTTCACTCGTGAGCCACGTTTCCGTTAGAAATAGCAAGTTGCTGTTAGATGACGTCACGAGATTTGATATTGCGTCACGTTTGGGAATGAAACTGCGGGCATTAGTGTAAACGATAGATAATGAAAGGTTTTTGTTAGCAGCGGAAGGGCGGTTATTAACTGCACGAATTTTGTGCAATGATTGCTACTTAATATTTTTAACTGATTTCGTCAAATCGTCATATTTATAGCGCTGGGAACCCATAAAGAGCGTTTTGAAACGCATGGAAAAAGGCATAGATTGACTTTTGGCGTAGACGATAAGAAGTTTTCGGGCGTTGCGAACTGCGGGTGAAAAATCTTCGCTCACGCTAAAATTTTTGCCTTTCAGTTTGTGGCCGTTAGACAGGACTGATTCGTTAGTTTTATATGACGCGAATTTGATAATGGTGGGACGGTACCTTAGGTGAATAGCGTTCAAGGCGATGAGCACGTTCGATATCTTTGGACTCAAGGTTTACCTTCATGATATCCGTGATTTCATCAATGATCAGCTTTTCTGATTGTGCAAAGGTTTTTTTTTTGGGGTTAGTATCAGGAAGGCCACAGAAAATTAGATTATTCCTTCGGGACCGGTTGTCTGCATCGTCTAGGCGATACAGGAACTAAACGCCTTATTTATTACGTTTTGATTTCAGAGGTATGAGTTGAGTATATTTGAAAGTACGGAATTATGGTCACCAGAACGGCAATATTGGTGCTTGAAAATAGATCTAAATGTATTTTGAACGCGTTCGATGAGGTCAGCATTACATGTACATGGTCCACCCCAAACCAGAGGCATACTCTAGTAGTGGAAGGCACAAAGTGGAATACAGTTCACTTCAGAAAGGCAACAGGGGAGAGGAAGTCATGCGATATATGACAAACAATACCAAGAGCGGGAAGGGTACCTTGTGTCAGATATTACAGCAAAGCGGCTAGCCTCAAGTTGGTCGGGATTTTTCGCGGCATAGTGCTCAGAGACAAGAAAAAAAAGAACCTTCAGCGATTGAAGCGGAAAGTGCATACATGTTGGCATCGCGCATACGGCATACAGCACAACAGCACATCATGCGCTTCAATAAAGAACAAGCACAAAACAAGCATTCAGACCACATAATTGATGATAAGGCGCTGCCACTAACAATGCGAGGCGCGTAGCGCTCCCTGCGTACGTTTTCCGGCAAAAGCTGCCGCGGTGACGGCATCTAGCAGCGTGGGGAGTGACGTCACAAGACCTCTATTTTGAGGGCTAGAAGATCACGGAAGGCAATAAGATTAAGATTCTGGGTTTTGGATCCAGAGCAATCTGAAAGCCTCCCACACCATCCAAACCCTAATGTCTGCCGCCAACCAGATCTCGCAGATTATCAAATGAATTACAAGAAGCCGCAAGGTAATGCGAGAAGAGGACACGCTTCGCCTCGTCCAGGCTCTGGTGATCAGAAAAGTAACGTATAGCAAGCCGCATCATTACCACGCGCTAAACAAACGCGACCAAGAACAAGTCGATGTCATCATCAGAGGCGCGTACAAAACGACCCTGGGTCTCCCTGTCACCACCTCAAACGAGAAGTTAGCGGCCCTCGGGATCCACAACACCTTCGCTGAGCTGTCGGACGTGGTTATGGCTTCGCAAAAAGCCAGATTACAGAACACGGCGGCGGGCAGAGCGATTCTTCACCGGACAGGAACGGAGCTCCGTGCCCTCGATGGACAACAATCACTCCTGCCTGAGGTCAGAGGCAAAATCAAGGCGAACCCGATACCGAAGCACATGAGTCATGAACTCCATGAAGGACGATGCAAGGCTCGAGTCGACAGACAGCGCCGACAATTCAAGGGTGACCTGTACGTAACGTACGTGGACGTGGCGGCGTACCCTGTAGGGGGCCTCCTCGCGGTAGCCGCCGTGAACGGGAGAGACAACTCCTTTACCCTCGCGGCCTCCGTCAGGGCAGAGCCCCCAACTGCAGCTGAGACCATTAGCCGTGGCGCTAGCAACAAAGCAACAAGACAAGGTAGGCAGGGAAGTTCATGTCGTTACCGACTCGCAACAGGCCTACCGTAACTTTACCAACGGACGAACACCGCTGCTGGCGGCTCAGATTCTAGGCCCGAGGATACAAGAATCCCATCAAATCACGTGGACGCCGGGTCACGCGGGTCTGGAGGGTAACGAAAGGGCGAACGCCCTAGCTCGAGCGCTAATCAACCGAGCGGGGCAAGACCAATCGTCTCATCAATCCCCACCCTTTACCTTCGTGCCCCTGCCATCCAACTACTGCGACCGACTCGAGATCCAGCGACTCAACCGCAGGATTTATCCTCCGCCTCACAAAAAGCTCAGCACTGAAGATGCCGCAGCGCTCAGACTTATTCAGACCAGCACATTTCCAAACCTACACAGATACAGCTACTTCAGCTATGGGAGGCAAGACGCGGTCTCACCAGAAGGTGGAAAAGGCAGAAATTTAATAAGGAGCTGCAGAAGAAAATAGCTGCGGTAACACTCCAAGCAGAAGAGTACGCAACACACCTAGCCAGGCAAGGGCGGCAACAGTTCAGCACCTTGCTGAATGGGACACTTAGCACGGCTAAAACATGGCGTATTCTTAAGGCTCTAATGGACCCTACCAAGACCAAAGCAGAAAGCGGCAAAGCAATTCAAAGGCTAGTGCACCAATATCATGGAACAGACGAGCAGCTCCTCGAGGAAGTCAGAACCAAATGCTACGGCACTGACGAGCCCAAGTGATATGAAGGAAATTATCTCGGAGAAGAAAACTCAGATACGGACAAGCCTATCACCAGAGAGGAAGTCACCGCGGCAATGAGAGCCGTCACGAAAAACACAGCGGCAGGAGCAGATCGAATTAGAAACTCTCTCATAAGGAACCTAAGCGATGAGGCAGTAGACCAGCTGACGGCCTACCTCAACAAGCTTTGGGAAGAAGGAAAGATACCAGCCGAGTAAAAGCATGCTGTGGTACTCATGATTCCCAAACCAGGCAAGAAGCTGCAGATCGAGAATCTCAGACCAATCTCCCTCACTTTTTGCCTGGTAAAACTATACGAGAGGATCGTCACGAAACGCATCCAGCAACACCTGGAAAACAAGAGGCTCTACCGAGACACCATGTTCGGCTTCAGGGCGAACCTCTCGACGCAGGACGTGCTTGTGCAACTTACAGAAGAGGTCCTGGAGACAATGCCCGAGAATGAGGAAAACGTAGTCATGGCACTTGATATAAAAGGTGCTTTTGACAACGTCAGCCACGCCGCTATAATGGAGGGGCTAAATAACACCAACTGCGGGAGAAGAATCCATGACTATGTCAAAGACTTCCTGACCAAGAGAACGGCCAGAGTGAGACTAGGAGAGTTGAGGAGTGATGTCTTCACTACCCCAAGCAAAGGCACACCCCAAGGTTCGGTCATCTCGCATATACTCTTTAATGTGGCGATGATCGTCCTAGCAGAAAGACTCAGCAGAATCCAGGGCATCCAGCACGCGATGTACGCAGACGAAATCACGGTCTGGCTGAACCATGGATCCCTAGGAAAGAAACAGGAGAAGCTACAACAAGTTGCAAGCTGCATAGAAAGATACGTGAAGGAAAGAGGACTAGCCTGCTCTACAGAGAAGTCTGAGCTACTGAGGGTAGGAAGGCACCCCACTGATGCACCACTCGAGGTGTAACTGGAGGGGCAAAACATCCCGGAGAGGAAAATGATAAGAGTCCTGGGAATGTCCATGGCTACAAGCAAGCAGGAAATGCAGCCACACACTCAGCCTGCTCAGCAAGTCAGCTGAACAGGTAGGCAGAATGATAACCAGAGTCTCCCACCGAAGGCATGGCATGAAAGAAGACGACACGCTAAAACTCGTCAGAAGCCTAATAGTCAGCAGGGTAATCTACTCGCTGCCATACCACCCGATGATCAAGAGCGAAACGGAACAAGCAGAGACAATCCTGCGGAAGGCCTACAAGACAGCACTCCACCTACCAAGAAACACACCGAACGACAAGCTGCTACAGCTAGGGATTAGCAACACCTTCGCCAAACTGGCAGAAGCACAGCTTGGAGCACATTTTCACCGCCTCAGAGACACGGCTACGGGAAGAGCGCTCCTGACAAGATTAGGTCGTGAACCAAGGAGGCATCTCGATCGATCCACCGATATACCTGACGAGATCCGTAAGACCCTGCAGGTCAATCCCATTCCGAAAAACATGGAACCAAATCTCCTCGCGGCCAGAAGGCAGGCGCGGGCAGATTATGTGGAAAGGCATTTAGCCAAACTAGAAAACACGGTTTTCACGGATGCAACGCTGTATCCATGGAATAGACATACAAATTACATTAAGACAGCTTCGGTAGTGGTTGACAACGCAGGCATGCACCTGCGCAACTACATGTAGCGCCAGGATAGTGGAAGCGGAGGAGGTCGCTGTTGCGCTGGCGGTGGCTGAGGGCTATCGAAAAGACGAATCAATGGTCATTTTAACGGATTCAAAAGAGACATGCAGGAACTACACAAAGGGTAGAATCTGCAGGGCTGCCTTAGCTATCCTCCGCAAGGCAGAACACCTCAGACACACCGCAACCCACAAACTAATCTGGATTTCGGCACACACTGAGATAGAAGGAAATGAAAGAGCAGACAGCTTGGCTCGCGAGATCACGTACCGAGTCGAGCGGCCACACGCATTGGGACAGCAGTTCACCATGGAGATCGGCTATCAAGAATTACTGAACTACCACAGAGGCAAGAGAATACTCCCCGCCACACAAAGCCTTAACACAGCAAGAAGCAGTTAGTTGGCGGAGGCTGCAAACGGGGACCTTCTCTAACCTACATATACTAAGCAAGATGTATCCTACACAATTTAGGAACACATGCCCGTGGTGCGGGGCAACCCCCACGCTTTACCATATAACCTGGGAGTGTAAACGTAACTACAGATTCCACCAACACAAAACCCCGAGTGTGGAGCAGTGGGAGAGCCGGCTCACCAGCTGCGAGCTCGCCGCCCAAAGGGCAATGGTGCAGCACGCAAGCGAAGCAGTGCGGCTCAGTGGAGCCCTGGACTAGGGGCCCAACCCTGCTAAGAAGGTCAAGCGCCTGCAGCGATGAAGACAAAGACCGAACGCTAAACCCTTAATGGACCAAATAAAGTTTTCTCTCTCTCTCTCTCCCACATACATATCGCGGCATCTGCCCCTGGTGCGGCGACACACGCCCTACACTCTTTGACATCTCGTGGAGGTGCGGGGACAAACCTCAACACTGAAAGACGCCTAGCACGTCATTTGAGCGGTGGGAGATACAGCTGACCGGCGATACCCTGGCGGGACAAGAAGCTCTCGTCCAGCAAGTACGTCGAGCAGCCATGGCCAGTGGAGTCCTGGAATGAAGACACCACCCACTCGACCTCAAGAGCAACGACCTCGATGGTCCAAATAAATGTTTTCTCTTTCTTTCTCTCATACATAAAAGAACCAGCCTAGCAACCGATTTCATTGTTGTTGCAGCACCGCTATGGGTAGCCGCTAGTCGCATTGCGGTGGAATTCCAGCAAACACAAAGAATTCCGCATGTGCCTGCGGCTGAATAATGCGCCGCGGAGGAGGAATGAAGCAATAAAGCATCGCATACCCGCGTCTGCAGTTGTAGCGGGTCGTTTTCAACTGCTTCGCTGGACATGTATCCACTTTCGCAGGGGATGGGGACGGGGATGGCATGTCAATATTTTTTTTTTTGCATGTCAAGCGAAGTTTAGTGTTTTATCGAAGTATGCACCATTTCAGCGTCCCTGGGCAGTGGAGCATCCCGAATGGTTCACGGTAATTGCACATGGTATGTTTTTCGTTATTAACTTCATAACATAGTTCTGGAAGCACATAAGAGTTTATTATTTCTGCACCAGTTTGAGAGGGAAGAAAGTTATTTTTGGAGGGCAATGCAGTCGTGAACGCTGTTGACAGTTAAGTCGTCAGCTTATACATGTATATTTGAAGGAGTTAAGAGTGTCGAATTGGGGACGAAATGTCATTTGTGAACGGTAGGAAGACAATATGGCCAAGAACAGACGTACCACTGGGTACAACAACAACAACAATAATCATATCGCTTATCTCTCGACCTTGGCAATTTTCCTAGGCCCCAACTCGTGAGGCCATTAGTGACGGTCGCAGCGTTTCGAAAGACGAGAAGGGGCGAGACCAATTGCACCCCTTTTCCCAGTCAGTGTCGCTTTTAGCGAGACTTCGAAGGGTAAATATGTTTCTGCAGCTCTAACAAGAGCTTGATTATTGAAATTTTCATCATTTGGATAGATAACGTCAAGAACCGGCATTAAGACTGTTCGGATGCGTTGTCACCTAACACGATGATTTTGGCCAACTCTACTGCAGTTGGTCGACTCAACATGTTTGGCTGGCGTAACTGTGGATATTAAAGGTTGTTGTGCTGATATTTATAAGTAAGATATTGTTTGTAATGGCAAGATATAAGATTCAAAGCAGACTGAAACCTAGTGGCACATATGCTGTAGCACATACCCATTAGCCAAAGTGGCACATAACTTCAGACTGCCTTATCACTGTGATCGGTCCACGAAAACGGCGAGATAGTTTTGGCCTCCAGAAAGTGGCTGGACTCAAAGAAGAGTAATTTGGATTAAAATATATTAACGCAACTATTTCGAATCACGTACATAACTACTGAAATTGCCTCATATCAAAGGTTGCCATTCAGGCCACAAGATGGTATAATGATAAGCTCATCGTGAGTATTATTACTGTGCAATTTAAGAAAAGGAAATGGCGCAGCTAGAAATATAAACATCCTGTATGTAACGTTTCAGAGATGCTAAGTTAATCCATGTTTTCATTTTAGAGCGCAGCTCTTAAACGCCCGTTTCTGCGGCGAGGGGCGGTGGCAGCGTAAACGAGCGAGCGAGCATAGCGAAAGATGAAAGAGTGAACGCAGAGCGACAAATGAAAGACGCGAGCCGCGAACGGCAGAGAACAATGAGAGCGGTCCCTTCAGTAACGTGCGCGCGGGAAACTGGTGTCATGCGGACCCACCCGACCACTCGATGCGTACTCGTATCTCTCGTTTCGTATTATCGTTTGCTCGCATCAGCTCTCGCTCGCGCTTGTTTGGTTTTGCTTGGTTTGTTCTCGTTCGTGCTTGTTTGGATTGTCATGGTTTGCAATTTTGTAATTGATTTCATGCGTGACGGGAATTGTCTGGTACTTTTTGGAAGCCACGCCGCACCAGCGATTACACTGGAACCTTTGTCGAGTCACCTACAAAAGCCGACGCGCTTGACCCGCAGATCAGATTTACGACAATTGCTGGCTCCGATACATGTCTTTCTCAAATTCTTTCCCCTAATATATCACGAAAAAAAAACCTGTAGAACTGCACTAAAATTTCGCATTAGGGAGTATCGTAATCGTCGTTGAATTTTTTCTTCTACAAAAGCAAAAGCAGCAGCTCTGCCTCCTTTCTATGACTGCTGGCCACCGCACAGCGGTTTTGATACCGCGCAGCACCGGATAAATTTTGAAGGACTTTTTTGTCGTTGAAGAGTGGCACGTACCCAACGTACACATGCAATGACCCAAGTTGGTCCGACGGTTGGTTTCGAACGCGGTTCCTTCAGCAGGAGAAGCCCATGTTCTATCATGCACCAAGGAGTACATCGCATGCCAGAGAAACTGCAAGCCGATCGCTGTGACTGCGAGGATAGCGATTTATTGTGGCCCTGGGCGGGACGTCTAGGGCTTGCGGGCGAGCACCAGGAAGGACTTTGTGTAGTCGCTGACCGAGTGGAAGTACTCGCGGTCCACGATGATCCACTCGAGGTCCATGAAGCCGGCATCGCGCAGCACCTTCTCCACGTTCTCCTTGGTGAGGGTGACGCAGTTGAACTTGCCCGCCTTCATGTCCCAGTAGGTCATGCCCAGCACACCGCTCATCATCACGTGGCCTTGGCGACGCAGCAGGCCGTGAACCCTGCACACCGCGGCGCGCCAACACCCGATGTTGTCCAGGGTGTGAAAAGAAGGGGGCTTGCTTACTTGACACCCTATAGTTATCGTATTCAATGCCCTGGCTCGGGCTACTGCGCATAGATTTCGTACCTTTTAGTGTAGCATGTATTATCTAATTTTGAAAGTAATAACAGAAAACATTGGCAGAAACCATTTGTGGGTGACGGTCGACGGTAGTGCGAAAAGCTTTGAAGCAATGTTATGGCAGGATTGAAAACCGGGCTGGTTGTTCATCCTGGCAAGTTCCTTGAAGCGTACCAGGAAGGCTAAACAGCAAGAACCGACAGCTGACAAGGCGCTTACTCGCAACTGAAAGATTTATGAAACAGGCTTGACGTATATAGATAAATGTGATCGCGTTTGCGGTACATATAGCAAGGGAAAGAAATCAAAACCATAACCGATAGATTATACAGGTAAAACCGTGAACGTAAAGTCGATGTGCATCTGTGCTAGAGATAACAAAACAAAAAGCAAATTCCTCATTGTGTAGGAAGACACAATAAGGAATTCATTTTATTTTCTTTATTGCTATCTAGCTAGCATGATGGTGATGATGATTTATTCGTATCCCCCTTGAAACGGGGAGGGAGCAAATCGTCACCTAGCCTGCTTGAGTTACTCCGGTATGCGCTATCAATGCTTTTCCTTTTAGCATTCTTGTATACCTCTTTTTAATCTTCTCTATCTAGTTTGTACCGCTGCCTATGCCTGTTATGGATCCTGTCGTATGTCTCTTTCCTGCTTTTTTTCCAGCAATATTCTAAACGTCTCTTGCTTATCTTGACTGCTGACTGGTTGATACTTCTGTCTGCTTTAAATCCAAGCGCTTCTGGAACTTATACGTTACGTACTGGCCTCACTGGGTGGATTCCTTCGCATTCAATTACGATTTGCGGAGTGGCCACCGGATTTTTTCTGCAGCATACACATGCCTCACCTAATTGCGAATATTTGCTTTGGTATGTTTTTGTCCTTAGGCAACCAGCTGGAGCCTCAAATAGCAAGAAACTACCCTTTGTGTTATCCTACATATTTTCCCTTCTAATTTCTTTGTTCTCATTCTTGTAAATCTCTATATTCTTTTTTGTTTCCATTCTTTGCATCCAATTCAATATCTCTGTTTCTCTCACTTTCTTTCTGATGACTCCTGGTTGCCTATTTACCCTTTCGGTTACCCTGCACTTGGTTGCCAACTTTCTCGACCCATTCCTTCATTCTGTATCCACGCTTTTTAGGTACAGACACTTGTGCACTTTAGTCGGCCATTTACTTCGATCCATGTTTCTGAATCTTTCTTGAAAATTAATTTCGCTCTGAGTTTCTCTGACTTCGAACGAGGCCCAACCCATGTAACCCTGCACTGCCTCATTTGTGGTTTTGCCGTGGGCTCCCAAATATATGTATGACGTGGGTTTGATACCACCCAGTACCGGAGAAATTTTGAAGGATTTGTCTTTGTCACTGAAGAATGGTCGACATACTCAGCGTACACACGCAATGACCAAAGTTGGTCCGGCGGTTGCTTTCGAATGCGGTTCCCGCAACAGAAGCCCGATGTTCTGTCATGTATCATGGACTACCTAGTGATCCAAGTTGGGATCAAAGAGGTTAGATACCGGCACGGACATAAGTACTAAAAAGTGCCTGAGGTATCATTAATTGCAAATTTCATTAAAGCAGTTATAGCGTTGTATGTTGTAGGTTTCATGTCACCGTGTTGTTCTGTTACTGTTTCATTACCGTGTAACAACTGCATACGCATTTCGCTATTAGAAACGTCATATATCTTAGCTTGCGAGCTGTAGTATTAATCGTCTAGAAGCCGAGCAACAATGACCAAGCCTTCCAATCAGCTACAAGAGTGTACACGGACTCTAGAGTAAAGTGTAAGTTAAAAAAATTAGTATCAAGGCGTACAAGTTCAGAAGCTGCTACGCTGTTTGACAGATAATGTTTGGGACGATGGATACTGTGTCGCGTAGTTTCCTTAAACAGTCGTTACGATGCGCCAGTGGGTTATAGCTACCAGTAAACTTAAAAATAAATTGTAGTATTGCCGAAAGGGCGGCTCAAGGCTTGACGCTATGCTTGAACTCATCCGACAGTGTCCTAACTATACGCGAGCATGACTCGTGGGCGCGACGCAGCAGGCAGGGCAACTGCTGCTGGGCAGGAGGAGCAGCGCCATGGCAACTACCAGGCGTCTCACCACGCTTTGTGTGGAGCGCCGCCAGGGGCCGCTGCAGGAGTCGCGCATCGATGGTGCGCGAGATGAGGCCGAAGGAAAACCGCCGAAGTTCATAATAACCGCAGTGAAATAAACAACTTTACATTTACTACCCGCTGAGCTCGGACCAGTATATACACAGCACAGCTCAGCAGGAGCGTTAATGTGCTTGTAGTGTGCGCGCGCACAGCCTTCGGGCCAGCAGTGAAAGGCAGAATTACGCTGGGTCGGCTCCACCTGCGAGCCGACTGAGCGGGGCGCTGATCTTGCATCTACGTCGCTGCGTGGTTCTTGCAGCGAAATAGAGTACATAATAATTATTGGGTTTTACGTGCCAAAACCACGATGTGATTATGAGGCACGCCGTAATGGCGGACTCTGGAAGTTCGGACCACATGGGGTTCTTTAACGCGCACCTAAATCGAAGTGCACGGGTGTTTTCGCATTTCGCCGCTATCCAAATGCGTCCGCTGTGGCCGGGATTCGATCCCGCGACCTCGTGCTCTGCAGCCCAACACCGTAGCCACTAAGAAACCGCGGCGGGTGGCCAAATAGAGTCCGCAAATATGTAGACCCTCTAACCTTCCGCGCACGCACCGTCACTGGTGGGACAGAATGGCGGTGGTGGGGTCGCGATGACAGCGTGAATGCGCCTGAAGCGTCCCAACAATTCGGGTCTCAAATCCGAAAGCACAAAGCAAGCCCTTTTCTCGTTGATTCACTTACGTGTCCCTTCCTATCACGACTCAACTAGCGCTAATATGAACCTACTAATCGATGATGAGAAACACACTGGACAGTGCCAGCTTGTTCGAACCACGACACGATAGCTTACGGTCTCACTTCGTTAGCGGGATATCGTTTCATGCTATAATTAAGAAGAGAGAGTCATAGATAGCTTGAATGAGATGAGGAATGCCTGCTTGACTTCACCGTAACTGTATAGCGCGCGAGTGACTTTGAACATCGGTCAGCAGTGTGGAGGAAACGAGGTGAACAGACGGAAAAATTGACAGTATAATTAAAACACGGTAGAAATATCAGAACACATCGTGGCAACGTGTCGCAACGTGTCTGAAAATACCTGTCAGGTACAGCTTTAGTAACTCTTGAATGTGGTGCGGAAGAAAACTCACGTGCTCGACGCAGACAAACACGTTACGCTATGCGTGCGATATCAACGCAGGTGCGTGTCTCGGCGAAGTTCAAAAACGTGCGCCTCGCACAACATCGCTTTCATTTGCCGTTCTGGTGAAACGAAAATGTTACAATGACACTTTGAATGCTCTTTACAGCCTGGCGCAAATGCAGCTGCGTGCATTGTACATTATGTAAATTTAACGTACCGCTGCCTACTTAGACATAAACTGTATGCATCCTAGGCCAGGTACCAGCCGTGCAGCTGGTGCCAGGCAGCGTGTATCAATAATTCACATATTCTTATTTACTATGCCCGCATTCTGCAGCGTCCCTTCGAGAGAGAGAAAGAAGGAACTGTGCCTCTTGATGACCCTGGCGTAGGTGTCCAGGTCCTGGATGACGGCCTCGAGCAGCATGGAAGTGACGACCACGTCGTAGGCGCCTTCGCGGTCATGCTTCTCAGGCAGGAACTTGCCCTGCTCGCGGTTGAACAGGTCGCACGACACCACGTCCGACACGCGGCAGCGGAGCTGCTCCTTCAGCTGAGCGGGCCTGCGAACACGCGCCCTCTCTGAAGTGTGGGGGCTTCTGCCAGGGTTGCACACAGTTCACCCTACCGGCCCGCAGTATCAAAGTGAGTGTCCAGGCCGAACGCCAGCGTATCGCAACGATTCCCGCCATTTCTTATTACATGACGAACCAATAGAGAGCTTTGGATTAGGGGACGCAAACGGCTTGCGTACGCAAGAACTAGGGGCCACGGTAATGCGCATGCGCAGACCCCTACATCTGAGTCTGCGCATGCAATACCGTACAACACCGTACGCATGCACAGCACCGTCAGCCCTAGTTCTTGCGTACGCAAGCCGCTTGCGTCCCCTAATCTAAAGCTCTCCAATAAATAGGATTTCGCAAAAACAAGGACAAAGTAGAGGTGTATGGCTGCATTGGCAGGCGAGATCCACGTCATCAGCACCAAAGCGTGGTCAGCCACTTGGACCACAGGGGGCCCAACAGGTGTTGCTGGTATTTGTTAGTGAAGCATTCTTTGCCTCATTCTCGGCCAATTGAAGTATGCATGTGGCTACAGGTTCCTGTGTCGCCTTGCCTTGAGAGAAATAAAATAATCTGTAACCGATGTGGGGATCAAACCTCTGCCGTCGAGCACAGCAAGCGGGTGTTCTAACCAGTAGGTCATGAATATTTATTTGATTGCAATGCTAGGATTATCAATGATCCAAGCAATGGCACAATTTTATGACACATTTTTAAAATAGTGTCATACATAGCAAAGTTTCCGCAACAAATTTCGAGCCCCTTCGTTTCCCTTCTTCTCATATATATATACGACGTATGTGGAAACACGTTCTTTATTGGCTAACGTTTCGGCTAGCGCGCCAATCGTTATGTTAGACAGTACAGAATTTGTTTCCACGTACGTATTTTTCATTTTTAGTTTTTTTTGACGCTACATCAGCGGACCCCAGCCTGCTTCTATTGGCATATATATATACTGACGCGTGTATTCTATGCAGATGACGACGACGATGGGAGCACTAATGGAATAAACCGGAGCTCTTATAAAACGTCACCATGCCGTCCGGGATGTTAATTACGGCGCCATATTCTTTTAGGAAGTCCATTCCAACATTCAAATCTTTGCATCATACAGGAAGGACGATGAAAGCGGCCACGAAAGAAGGGTCCCCGATGTTAACTCTAGCAGTACATCTTCCAGTAGGCATCAGTAATTGGCCGCCTGCCGTCCTTATGTGAAGTCCCGTCCATGGCATTCTTACTTTCTTCAGGCGGAGGACGAGTTCCTGACTCATTATAGAGAAGTCGGCACCAGTGTCGACTAAAGCTGTCACCGGCTGCCCATTCACGAAAACATCAATGTCGGCGCTCACAATTTCTTCAGTGTTTATCGGCTTCACGTCGTTCTGCAGCGAGACTGCTGCGGGCTTTTTAGTGTCTTGCGGTGAGCCTGCAGCCTTATCCCCAGAGGTCGCCGCCTTCATTTTCCCCGACGGGGGCTGGGCGACCTTCGTCCTTGGAGCTCCGCAAAAGTACGTCCAGTAGATGAAGCCATCTGACGTGGAGGGGTTGGAGAGCGCGACCGACGGCCGAAATCGGACCGATCATTGGGCATGGATTCGTCATTAGGGTGCGCTATTGGGGGTCGCTGAAAAGCAGCGTCGTCGCGGCGTAGCATGACATCCTCATTTGCACGTCGACCATAGGACCACGGACGAAGAGGTCGAAATGATGTGTCACGATGCCAGCAATGACGCGAAATATTGCCGGCGCCTCCGCAGTGAAAACAGAGTGGGCGCCTATCGACACAGCGCCATACGTCGGTTCTCCGAAGTTGCGGCCGTCCCGTAGCGTCGTTTTGCGGCGGTGACCAAGACACGGCGAACGACGGCTGGCGGTATGACTGCAGCGGAATAACGGCTGCGCGCTTCGAAGCCTCCTCTTGCGGCGTCGACCAAGGAGCGGCTGTCGGAGGCTGGTGGTACGGCGATGTGGTTGCAACCGGTGGTGGACATCGGACAGCGGCGGCCTAACTCAGGGGTCGCTGGTGGTCTTGAAGATCGGTTACCGGGAACGCCTTCCAGATTTCGTCACGCACCACTTCGGCGATTGCCGCGACGGGTCTATCTAGTGTCGGTGGCAGAATCTTTTGAATTTCCTCTCTGATGAGCTCTCTGACCAACTCACGCAAGGAGTTCTGATACTCGGCAGTCACTGCGGCGGCATTGATTGTAGTGCGGGTGGACAGTCGATCGTATTGCCTGCATCTTTGATGAAGGGCCCGCTCAATAGCCGTCGCCTCTTTGATAAGCTGAGCGACAGTGACTGGCGGATTGCGCACAAGCCCCGCGAACAACTGCTCTTTTACACCTCGTATGAGGTAGCGCAACTTCCTATCTTCGGTCATGTTCGGATCGGCTCTACGAAAGAGGCGGGCCATGTCCTCGGCGAACATTATAACCGACTCATTAGGTTGTTGCACGCGTAGCTCCATCATTTGCTGGGCGCGGTCACGTCGGTCGGCACTCGCAAAAGTATCCGTGATCCTTTGCCTAAAGTCATGCCATCTCGTGAGGCTACCCTCGCGGTTCTCGAACCAAGTACGGCCACTGTCGTCAAGGGCGAAATAGACGTGGGAGAGCTTTTGCTGCTCAGTACACTGATTAATCTGTGCGACGCGTTCATAATTGTCCAGACAGTCTTCAATGTCTTCGAAGACTGCTCCGCGATAGCGATCGGGAACCAGCGGATGCGGAACGGTTACCTGGTGTGGACTGGGAAGCCGACTGCTTTGGGGTGCTTGTGTTGGACTGGTTTCGGTCATTGCAAGATGTGTGCAGCTCCTGGAGAGAGGTGGTTGAAGAGCGGAGAACTCCGGGGCAAGGCCTAGCAGTCGAGGACTAAAGCAATGCACGGACGTCGTAACTGGTGACAGTGCGTCCGGGCTAGATGAACGGCTCCAAGAAGGATTCCGACGCATCAGACGCGGTCAGTACCCAGCACCTCCACCAGTGTCGCGGTACAACGCGGACAGAACACAAGGAGACGTTGTTCACGTACAACAGGACAATCAGTTCAAAAACAAACAGCGCAGAGACACGTCTTATTCGTCATCACCCAATCTAACTCTGACCCACTAGGCGGAGTCCATTAGTGCTTCATTAGTACAGTGCTTCCACACGACTTTGACGACACTGATACGGACGCCGATGTGTTTACGCAACGCGCAGAAAAAGCTCGGCGCTCGCGCGCTTGCGGATCTGCCAGCAGCAAGACGACTCCGGCTGCTACGATATTCACCGTAGGATAGTTACCTATGAAGTCGGCGACAGAGTGTGGGTTTGGACACCCATACGGAAACGAGGCCTCTCCGAGAAACTGTTAAGGCGATACTTCGGGCCATATCTGGTATTGCGGCGACTCAGTGATGTCACCTACGAGGTCGTTCCCGATAATCCCAACTGTACGCGGCGCTGCACACACCGTCCTGAACTTGTGCACGTTGTCCGCATGAAGCCGTATGTGAGCGAATGACTATGCTAGCGGCCTTTACTTCCGCAAGTGACATTTCTTGTCTAGCATCGGGACGATGCTGTCGTAGGGAGGGACAAATGACGCGTGTATTCTATGCAGACGACGACGACGACGACGACGATGGGAGCAATAATGGGCTCCGCCTAGTGGGTCAGAGTTAGATTGGGTGATGACGAAGAAGACGTGTCTCTGCTCTGTTTGTTTTTGAACGGATTGCCCTGTTGTTCATGAAGAACGTCTCCCTGTGTTCTGTTCGCCGTGTTGCATCGCGAATATATATATATATATATATATATATATATATATATATATATATATATATATATATATATATATATATATATATATATATATTGTATTTTTGGAGCAGTGCATACAGGCACATGAATACGAAACCGGTACCGTTGAGACATGTTCCTCGTTATCTTAAACCGAGAGTGCGCACTCACTACGGTAAAGCAACAAGACGCTATTATGTTCCTGCTATCTTCAATGAACTACCAGACGATGTACTTTCTTTGTCCACCCGCAAAACACTGAGAGTTGCTGTACAAGCGTTAGAGAACCTTTAATATGTACAGATGTTATCAGTGCATATTTGATAATGTGTGATGGATAATGTGGCTTCTGATGGAGTTCTGGTGTGTCGCGTAGATTGCCGCGGCTGCCGGTTGTCGCCGCACAAGCCCTCTTGTGGCTTCGGCGCTTCCGTTTTAGCGCGCAGCTCTTTGGCGTCCGTTCCTGGGTTTCGCGTCGTCGTCGTCGTCGGCGTTGTCGGCGTTGTCGTCGGCCTCGTAACCAGCTCGCCGACGAATCTGCTGCTCCGCCGCCGCGCATGCGCGCTGTCGGCTCTCCGGGCGAGGGAGGATGATGGAAGGGAGGAGGAGAGACTGTGGAGGAGGGCTGGCTACACAAATGGCTCTTTGGCGTCCGTTCCTGGGTTTCGCGTCGTAGCTCGCCGACGAATCTGCTCCGCCGCCGCGCATGCGCGCTGTCGGCTCTCCGGGCGAGGGAGGATGATGGAAGGGAGGAGGAGAGACTGTGGAGGAGGGCTGGCTACACAAGTAGCTCTTTGGCGTCCGTTCCTGGGTTTCGCGTCGTCGTCGGCGTTATCGTCGGCCTCGTAACCAGCTCCGCCCCCCTTTCATCCCCCCAGCGCTAGCAGCGACCGACTGATACCGCTTTCGTGAGTCGGCTACCGCACTCACGAAAGACGTCGTGCACTTCCTGCAACTCGCATTAACCGTCCATCGATCCACACCGATGTTAGTAGTGGGGGACTTTAATGTTGACATAAAGACAAACAGCAATTTCCTAACACTTATGCGGGAGAACAACCCGTTCCTCTCGCTCGTAACGCGTCCCACGGCTGTGACAACCTCGCGAGGCACTTGTATAGATCTCGTCTTTGAGAATCAAGCATTGGTGTACCAAGTCAAACATATATCAGTCTATTTCTCCGACCACAAAGCTTCCTTCATGACTGTCAAGAACTGTTAGTGGAGTCTTTGTTAAAGGAATACGTGTGAAAAATAAAAAAAAATTCTGTGATAGCGCATACATGTGTTGCTCGATTTCTTTGCCTCAATCTATCGAAAAGGTGAAACAGCTTATTTGCTGCGCTCAAATTTCGCATTAGGAAGTAACGTAATCGTCGGTAATTTTTTTTTGTATACTGTTTTAACTATACTGAATAAAGATTATTATATATATATATATATATATATATATATATATATATATATATATATATATATATATATATATATATATATATATATATATATACTGTGGGGTTCTCACCCGTACTCTTGTGACAAAGGCACGACAACACAGTAGTGCGAACAATCACAAGGGCATTTATTGCACCTTTCATAGTTCAATGCCTGCTAGCCGTGTTGCTATCCACAAACTATGCCGATGGGCGCGCGACAAATCTAGGAAGTCCGACTCACCGCGACCGGATAGCGAGCGAATATGTTCGCCCCATGCTGGATCCCAACGCCTAGTCGTTCGCGTGTACGGTCACGCAAACAGTGGCGCGTTCGAAGGCGGCCACCTGAGACGGTCTCGCCGAAGCATGGATCGGCGCACGCGCGGCACGGCACGTCCGCACTGCTTGCTGACCCGAACCAAAGAGGAGTTGTCTTTCGGCGCCCAAGTAACCCCGCCTGTCGGCGGCGTTAGCAGCGCAACACTCGCGCCATCTCTCGTACTGCCCCTCAACCACTCCGACCGCCACGGGCGCCAGGCCGCGCGAGCCATGCGGGAAAACAACATATCAGGGGACGCGTGAGACTCACGCATCCCCACAACACACACACACACACACACACACACACACACACACACACACACACACACACACACACATATATATATATATATATATATATATATATATATATATATATATATATTTATATTTATATATTTATATATTGTTACGGTGGAGGGAACGAAGAAGTTGGATTGGTCTAGACGAAGACGAAGTCTGGCAGTTGCCTGAACGCCATATACGCTAGTTGTAAATATACGTTATTTTACACTCGTGGGCCTGCTTTCTTGCTGCAACATTTTGGTGGAAGGTGCGGGATACAATCACGGAACTTCGCAGCGGACGTCATCTACCTGCCGCCACAATGGCAAATCAACCGACACAAGCGACAACGCCTCAGCAGCCCGTGCCAACGGTCATCCTCACTCATCCGCGGGACCCAGGGACATTTTGCGGCACGGACAACGCCGACGACGAGGACTGGCTTACGATGTACGAACGAGTGTGCGACGACAGGTGGGATCCAACAATGATGCTAGCAAACGTCATATTTTACCTAAGAGGAACTAGCTGCGAGGCAATGGTACGACACACACGAAGCTGACCTAACGAGCTGGGATGTCTGCAAAGAAAAAATGCGAGACCTGTTTGGCAGACCTGTCGGTCGTCAGCTGGCGGCAAAAAAAGAACTTGCGTGTCGCGCTCAAACGTCCACAGAATCCTATGTAGTCTACATACAGGATGTGCTGGCCCTCTGTCGCAAGGCTGATAACAACATGACCGAGGCAGACAAGATTGGTCACATATTGAAAGGTATTGCAGACGATGCCTTCAATCACCTGATGTGCAAGGATTGTGCCACTGTGGATGCAATTATAAAGGAGTGCCGGCGCTTCTACAAGCGAAGGGCCGCCGCGTCACTCAGACTTTCGACCGATTGCCCAATACCGCCGCGACAACTTCTTGCGAAGACCTGCCACGCTTCGTTCAGCCCACAGGACCAGAAGAAATCACGCGCATCGTTCGCCGTGAGCTTGAGGCCATGGCTCCGGCTCCAGTCCGTTCTGACTGTCGGGAAAGCGTGCCCGCTATCTCCCTGATACAAGCGGTCGTTCGGGAGGAAATAGCAAGTTTGGGCATTCCATCTCTCTGCTCGGTCCGCCATACAAACACCTACCAGATTTCTCCGGCCGCTCGTTCCCAGACGCAAAGCTTTCCGCCCCCTCGTCGCAAACCAGCTGACTGGCGCACAGCGGATGATAAACCTATCTGTTTTAATTGTTCCGGTATTGGACACATCGCCCGTGATTGCCGCAACCATTGGTTGTCGCCTCCTCGCTGGTCGTCTCCGAGTCACTACCACCAAGTACCAGACAATCGTACTTTCCCGCCCTATACGCCGACTAGGAACATCAACGCCGACAGTGCTCCACCAAGATCCAGCCGCTCCCTGTCTCCGCAAGGTCGTAGGTCCCGTTCGCCTCTCGTTCACCGCTCTTCGTCCCCTTCTGCAACCGGTCGCTTCGCTTCGGGAACCTAGGCGGTGCAGCTCCCGGAGGTGAAGCTGCAACTCCGACCCGGCCCACAAGTCCTCTGTTGACCCTGCCTACATGTGGAAACCTACTGGACATTGAAGTTGATGGCGTCCTTGTTAGATCTCTCGTTGACACAGGAGCGCAGCTTTCAGTTATGAGCGCTGCTCTCCGTCGAAGGCTCAAAAAGGTTCTGACAGCCGCCGCACCGTGCACTGTGCGAGTCGCCGATGGGAGTACTTCACCTGTCCTTGGAATGTGCACAGCACGTGTGACCATTGGGGGCCATTATGCCGTTGTTCTATTTATCGTCCTTGAACACTTTCCACACGACCTAATTCTCGGCCTCGACTTCCTTTCGAAACACTCTGCCCAAATTGACTGCTCCACAGGTGTTGTACAGTTGGATCTGCCGCTTCCTGCCGACGCAACAACTTGTCTTTCACACCGCTTAAGTTCTGCTGAGTTTGCAAGGCTGTCTCCACAAGCGGCTACAAATGTCCTCCTGACGTCCTGTCCTCCCGTACCTGATGGCGAGTACGTCGTGTCGCCACTTACTGACGTGGTTTTGTCGCGCAATATTGCCCTACCGAGCACCTTAATCCGGATCCGCGAAAACTGCGCTCGCGTCCCCATGCTGCCACACGGTATCGCCATAGCGCATATCACTCCTTTGGAAGAATGTGAGATTTCTTCTTTGACCTCTGAATCCTTCGTCAGTACCAACGGACCTTTGTCACCCATTCCTCCGTACTCGACGCCTGCGGACGATGTTTCTAAGATGATCGCCCCTGACCTTCCTTCCGAACAAACAACAGCTCTTCGTCAGCTCCTCTCATCTTTTCGGGACATCTTCGATTTGGACGACCGTCCACTTGGCCAGACATCTGTTGTCACACATCGCATCAACACCGGTGACGCCAGCCCATTCATAGGCAGCCATATCGCGTCTCCGCAACAGAAAGGGCCATCATGCAGAAAGAAGTAGACAGGATGATGGACAAGGACATCATTGAACCTTCCAGTAGCCCGTGGGCATCACCGGTTGTCTTAGTAAAGAAAAAAGACAACTCATGGCGCTTCTGCGTTGACTACCGTCACCTCAACAGGATAACAAAGAAGGATGTGTATCCCCTGCCGCGCATTGATGATGCTCTTGACTGCCTTCACGGATCCCAATACTTTTCATCAATTGACCTCCGCTCCGGCTATTGGCAGATTAGCGTCGATGAGATGGACCGCGAGAAAACAGCCTTCATCACACCGGACGGTCTGTACCAATTTAAGGTCATGCCGTTTGGATTATGCAATGCGCCAGCTACATTCGAGCGCATGATGGACTGTCTCTTGCGCGGCTTGAAGTGGTCTACATGTCTCTGTTACCTCGACGATGTGATTGTGTTTTCGCCGAACTTTGAGAGCCACCTGCGGCGCCTCACAACCATACTCTCCGTGTTTCGCAGGGCTGGCCTTCAGCTAAACTCCTCCAAGTGCCATTTAGGTCGCCGTGAAATTAACATGCTCGGCCATCTCACAAACGCCGCCGGAATCCAACCTGATCCACAGAAAGTTCACGCCGTGCGAAATTTTCCTGTACCTTCTTCAACAAACGATGTCCGTAGTTTCCTGGGCTTATGCTCTTATTTCCGGCGATTTGTGAGAAATTTTGCCGACATCGCTCACCCTCTCACTGACCTTCTTAAGAAAGACGTCTCTTTCTCTTGGGGACCTCTGCAGGAGAAAGCCTTTTCTACCCTGATTGAGCGGCTTACAACTTCCCCAATTCTGTCACATTTTGACCCTTCTGCGCCCACTGAAGTACGAACTGACGCGAGTGGTCATGGCATCGGCGCTGTCCTCGCTCAGCGTCAACAGGGCCAAGACCGTGTCATCGCTTACGCTAGCCGCCTTCTTTCCACACCCGAGCGAAATTACTCCATTACCGAGAGAGAATGTCTCGCGCTCGTATGGGCCGTCGCGAAATTCCGGCCGTACCTTTTCGGTCGGAGCTTCTGCGTCGTAACCGATCATCATGCCCTCTGCTGGCTCTCCTCTTTGAAGGACCCAACTGGATGGCTTGCACGTTGGGCATTGCGTCTACAGGAATATACATTTGCTATTATGTATAAGTCCGGACGCCTGCATAAAGACGCTGACTGCCTGTCCCGCAATCCCGTGGATCAACCGGACGATACCGATGCAGACTCAGACATCAGTGTTCTATCCATCTCCGACTTCCTCCATTTTGGCGACGAGCAGCGCAAAGATCCCGTTATTCGAACACTTATGGAACGCCTAAGCTCCTCGCCCAATGGCCCGTCCCTCCGCATGTTCACCTTGCGCGACGGAACTTTATACCGTCGTAGCGTTCGTCCTGACTGCCCGGAGCTCCTCCTAGTCGTTCCCAAGCACCTTCGACTAGCCGTGCTCCAGCAACTTCATGACGCTCCTACTGCTGGACATCTGGGCGTCACTCGTACATACGACCGCCTGCGGCGCCGCTTCTTCTGGCCCGGCATTTATCGCTCTGTGCGCCGTTATGTCACTTCTTGCGACCTGTGTCAGCGCCGGAAGACGCCTGCTACGCCCCCCGCTGGTTTGCTTCAACCAATCGATATCCCCACGGAGCCTTTCTTTCGTGTGGGCGTAGGCCTCCTGGGCCCCTTTCCAATTTCTATCAAAGGCAACAAATGGATTGCTGTAGCAACCGATTATGCCACGAGATATTCCATCGTGCGAGCGCTACCAACCAGCTGCGCTACAGATGTCGCAGACTTCTTACTATACGACGTCATCCTGCACCACGGCGCCCCTCGCCAGTTGCTGACGGATCGCGGCCGCTACTTCTTATCGAAGGTCGTCGATGACCTGCTCCGCTCCTGTGCAACAGAACACCAGGTTGCTACCGCGTACCACCCTCAAACGAACGGCCTCACCGAGCGACTCAACCGCACGCTAACTGAATGGTAGCCATGTACGTTTCCGACGATCACCGTGACTGGGACGTCGCTTTACCATACATCACTTTCGCATACAACTCGTCCCGTCACGACACTGCCGGATTTTCACCATTTTACATTTTCTATGGCCGCGACCCCACCTTGCCCTTTGACACGTTGCTACCTTCCGCAGTACAATCACCCACCACTGGTTACGCTCGCGATGCTATTGACTTAGCCGCCCAGGCCCGAGATGTCGCCCGTCATCGCCTCACTGTCTCGCAAGCTTCTCAAAAGCGACGCTACGACCTTCGGCACCGAGACTACCATTTTTCACCTGGTTCCCTTGTCCTTCTCTGGACGCCTTCACGTCGCGTCGGCTTGTCGGAAAAACTACTTTCCCGGTATTCGGGTCCGTACCAGATTTTACGCCAACTGTCCGACGTGATATACGAGATCGCCCCAGTCGGTCAGCCTTCAGTGCATCGCAACGTCACCAGCGACGTTGTTCACGTCGCCAGGCTTAAGCCCTATGTCCCCCCATTAGGTGAGGCTCTATAATTTGCACCGGACGGAGCTACTCCACCGGGAGGGTAATGTTACGGTGAAGGGAACGAAGAAGTTGGATTGGCCTAGACGAAGACGAAGTCTGGCAGTTGCCTGAACGCCATATACGCTAGTTGTAAATATACGTTATTTTACACCCGTGGGCCTGCTTTCTTTCTGCAACAATATATATATATATATATATATATATATATATATATATATATATATATATATATACACACACACACTGTTCGCCGCCCTACGCACCCCCCCTCCCCCACCTACTGCGTTGAAGGGAGATTTTAAGCCCTGTTTATGCCTGTGCATCAAAAACAAAATTTTTCTTAAAGGTCTTTTGCAGGAGGTCCCAAAAAACGCACCCTCTCAGCAACACGTGCTCAATCGTTTCTGGTGCGTTTGCAGCACAAGAACAGTGGTCACCTCATGGAAACAATAACCCATTTTCACACAGCCATGCGCCTTAACTGGAAAGACGCCAGAATGTAAAGAAGAACGTTGTCACCCCCAGACGCATAGGCATGGCTTGTACACGTATCAACACTTTACGGCACGCCCCCCAGATAATTGAGTCGGTTACAATGAAATTGGAAAAACGTCGTATAAATCGATGCATAACTTTTTTCCCGGGACACTGTGCTTGAATATTCAATCGAACATTGTGCCAACAGGAACCGATGCGATTCAGCAGGCTCCTGCAAGTAACACTGTTCTCGACCTTACATTCTATTGGAAGATACGACAAACTCGGGCAAAGCAATGGCCAGACGTACCTGATAAAGTCTGCGGCCGGAAAGGATCCTGAACATCTCGAATGCACCAAAAACGGTTAATAAACTTCCTCAGAAATATATGCGATAAACCGAAGCCGCCCGTCGCGGACATATCGTAATAAGTTTTTCCGGCTTGTTCGTTCCTTTGTCGATCACCATATAACATATAACATATAACATATAGAACAGTGGAGCACTTGCAACACGCACCCCAAGTACAAATGCCATCGTCTTTTTTACATACAGAAAATGAAGTATCCATATGTACATACGTACGATGTTATAACACGTAGTCGAAGCTGGCGTTACAAAACGTCTTTCTCGCGCTTACGCTCTTCCGCTAGCTATGTGGACCCTAACAGTCCCCTTATCGCAGGCTCCCGTCGAACGGCCGACGTAGAAATAATGTCATTGCCGATATACGATCATCGACCCACACACGTACGCTCGCGACCCACACACATTACTACTTGATGCACAGGAACACGTTGGTCCACCTGTTATCACTTGGCGGAACCCCAAACAATGCTTTATAGTCAAGTAGTTGCAAAACAGATTGTCACAATGCATGGGATCTACAATTTTTTTCCCTGAATTCTTTTAATAGTGCACTACGTTGAACACCGAGGTTTACTTTCTCCGTGCATACTGTGGAATGGTATCCGCAAATTTGTGCATTTTGGCATTTCCTAGTAATTGGGTAAGCGTGGACCCTGGCCAACTCCAATACCTCAATGACAATGGGAGCCATCAGGAAACGTTTACTATTGATTATAATACAAATACAAAGCCGATTGTCACAGGATTCCTTGCGGTCTGCCACAGCGTTTACATTGTCGCAGAAAAATAAATAGTGCGCTCCAATCCACGCCATAGAGAAAGGCATTCAACAAGAGCGGACACTTTCATAGAGCCCAGCGACCGAATTGACTGTAGCGCACCAAGCAGGTGGGATTAACTCCTCCCAGTTTCGGTTTTGGGCGCGCGCGTTTTGAACGCTAGCTGGCACGCGCCACGCCAACTGCGCTACTCGGCGTCTTTCTTTTCTTTTTTTTTTTGCTTCTGCCGCTCATGCACGCGCGATCTCAGTGCAGAATCGCTTACTTAATTAAATGATTGCTAACAATCTTTACAAGACTCCATTGAATCCGTGCCACGTGCAATTAATTAACGTAGATGCAAAAGGCCTTGTAAATGAGGAAATGTTTATTTCGCTCTATATAAATACTCGTTCCAGGCTTTTTGTGCTTTCGCCCAATGTTGTGGCACCAAGTAAGCAGCAGTATTCCCCGTACGAAGCTCCACCGGACGGCGTCAGCTGAAAAAAATTTACAAGTATGTGTCATTGTGGTATTAGACCTTATAGGTATACTTCGTGTGAGGGGAAACGTGCGAAAGTGGTGAATGCGCGACGTTACAAATAAAAGGAATTCGCTTTTACATACATGGTGTCGGAAATACGCTACTCATTCTAAGCCCTATTATAAATTATGAAGAAAACTTCTGATTTCCAAGCATTCCCCCATTCTCTGGAATTATTTCCTGCACTTTAGGAGCACAAATGCACGGGCGACTGCGCGTTTCCAAAGCAACTTGGCCTCAGCCGACGCGATAGTACGCTATATACTCAAAGGTGACCACAACACAGGCTCTCAGCCAGATCATGCTAGACACTCGTAGAAAGCCTGTTTTCAGTCGTTCAGAACACAGAATATTCAACTTTTTGGTTTTTATGCTCCTCGGCATTATTTTTTGCGCGTTCTGCCGGCGCAAGCAACACACTACAGTGTTATCACTCTTGGCAATCGCTCGTCGCGTCTTCGACAAGCGTGAGTACCGAAAGAAGGTATATGTTGCGGGGCCAAAGAACGCGTATCAAATTTGTCTCACTAAGAATCATCATCATCATCATCATCATCATCATCATCATCATAAGCCTGGTTACGCCCACTGCAGGGCAAAGGCCTCTCCCATACTTCTCCAACAACCCCGGTCGTGTACTAATTGTGGCCATGCCGTCCCTGCAAACTTCTTAATCTCATCCGCCCACCTAACTTTCTGCCGCCCCCTGCTACGCTTCCCTTCCCTTGGGATCCAGTCCGTAACCCTTAATGACCATCGGTTATCTTCCCTCCTCATTACATGTCCTGCCCATGCCCATTTCTTTTTCTTGATTTCAACTAAGATGTCATTAACTCGCGTTTGTTCCCTCACCCAATCTGCTCTTTTCTTATCCCTTAACGTTACACCTATCATTCTTCTTTCCATAGCTCGTTGCATCGTCCTCAATTTGAGTAGAACCCTTTTCGTAGGCCTCCACGTTTCTGCCCCGTAGGTGAGTACTGGTAAGAGACAGCTATTATATACTTTTCTCTTGAGGGATAATGGCAACCTGCTGTTCATGATCTGAGAATGCCTGCCAAACGCACCCCAGCACATTCTTATTCTTCTGATTATTTCCGTCTCATGATCCGAATCCGCCGTCACTACCTGCCCTAAGTAGATGTATTCCCTTACGACTTCCAGTGCCTCACTGCCTATTTCAAGTTGCTGTTCTCTTCCGAGACTGTTAAACATTTCTTTAGTTTTCTGCAGATTAATTTTTAGACCCACTGTTCTGCTTTGCCTCTCCAGGTCAGTGAGCATGCATTGCAATTGGTCTCCTGAGTTACTAAGCAAGGCAATATCATCAGCAAATCGCAAGTTACTAAGGTATTCTCCATTAACTTTTATCCCCAATTCTTCCCAATCCAGGTCTCTGAATACCTCCTGTAAACACGCTGTGAATAGCATTGGAGAGATTGTATCTCCCTGCCTGACGCCTTTCTTTATTGGGATTTTGTTGCTTGCTTTATGGAGGACTACGGTGGCTGTGGAGCCGCTATTGATATCTTTCAGTATTTTTACATACGGCTCGTCTACACCCTGATTCCGGAATGCCTCCATGACTAAGATTCAGTACACGCTAAACTAACTGTCACCACGGCCGGCTTGATTTTTGTTGCGTCACAACTTCAGGAGCGGCGAGCGTGCCTCAAAAGTATCCCCAAAAGTAATGAAATAGCAATAATTCTGGGGGTCACAGAATGCGCCACGAACTAGTCCCAGTAAGATTCAGGACACGCGAAACTAACTGCTGCACAGCTGCTTTTCGCTAACTGCGTCACAAAGCCAAGTGCGGAGAGCGTGCCCAAAAACCACCGAAATAAGTTATAATAATCCTGGGGCTCATAGAAAGCGTCGCAGACATCTCCCACTACGAGTCTATAACTTAAATTAACTACGCCAGGACGGCCTAGCTGTTTTACGCTAACTGCGTCACAAGCCTCGGTTCCATGCCGTAAAAGCCAAAATTGTTTGAAATGCGTTGCAGACTGTCAAACAATATTTCTCACCTTGTCGTTGTCGAGGAGTGCAGTGGTGCCGTATCAAAGTGCAGAAGGAACGCCAAAATACGCCGAGAGCCCAATAAACACGCTACAGCCAAAAGAGACGGGTCGCTTAACAAGCGAATTTGACATGCGCAGCCGGCCTCGCTGGCTTCGGGGGCCTGTCTCGTGCGTGACGCAAGCATCTGTCGCGCCTGGCTTGCCGTTAGCTTGTTGTTAGGTAACGCAAGAAAAATAAGTGGCAAAGTATCAGTTCGTTTACGCGCAAAACTTTTTGGTTTTAGCGGGAAAGAATAACAAAAAATTGTAAGTTCATTTCACAATCTTTTTTTGGGATGCTCGCATCAACGAACGGATGAGATTAACACTAGGTGTGACGTGTTTCCTGCTGCCTGTTTTCGCCGAGTGTCCTCTCTTGTTGAATTTCTTTATGTCCACGCAATGAAGGCGGTTTCCAGGGAACCTGTAATATCACCTGATCCGATAGACGAATTTGCCGTATCGTTGAACGGGCCCTGCCGAGCATGCTGAGCACAACGCCGTTGTGCATATTGACGTTGCTGTTGATTGCATCGCAGATCGTATTCGCGCTGCTCTTCGGAAGTCCTAACTATGCGTGGCATTTCCATAGCGGTATCACAACACAAATTAAATAAGTTGCCAGGCAGGTTCTTCTTTTACATATGAATGTGTAGTGATGCCACTCCATACTTCCTATGCTGCAGTTGCCGCTTCCTGGAAACTGCAGCTTACGCAATCGTCATATTTACCGGCAAACGCTTGCGGCGAACGCTGTGCGCGAATTCGAGCTTTCTGGTTCTTTTTTTCTCCCCCCCCCTATCCCCACGGCTGGCGCCGCCACTGCCGCGGATGTGTGCTCCACCTGGTGATGGTGCAAGGAACCTAGCGGCACGAGCCTCCCGCTGTGAATGGTTGAGTTTTTGGCTACGGAGACAAAGAAATCCGGGGATTTTATTCATTTACAGCCTCGTTGTAAAATGTTAACTTTTGATTCCTGCACTGTCATTGCAGAAACATTCGATTAGACCGGCGACATGATGGAGAGCGGCATAGTACAAGGATGCATGATTAACCTGGAATTGTTTTACAGGTAAGTAGGCCAACAGAAAATGCAAGCAATTGACAACTCCCAACTAAATGCTCAATCACTAGAGGCCGCACCCGAGAAACATGTCATCCAGATTCAAGCTTGAAGAGAAAGAACGTCTCCTATCACGGCTTGCGATAAATGCCTCGTAGTTATGTAGTCGTCGCGATGTTACCGCGCTCAAACTCGAAAATAAAATATATATATATATATAGATGGTGTGATTTCAACTTTTCGCGAAAGAAGCACACGACCCGCATCGAAGAACGACTTCGATAAGAAACTGCGCAATGGGAAAAGGTTACGGCTGATACTATGCCACTTTCTTCGAAACACTTCACTCGGGAGTTCTTTCTTCCCGGCGAGCAGAATATTCCTTTCATCATCTTTCTGGCGTTTCAAATCGCCGAGTGTGCTTTCATTAGGCAAGGGCTTTAATAAATTATAGTGGTGTACGTTTAAGCTTCCTTTGGTTTTCTTCGTTTGTAGCTTTCTGCCCCAGAATCAGTGTTACTAATGCTTTAAGCAACAGGAATATTTTCGCTAATCTACTTTTGCCTGCAGGCACGGTAGCAGGAATGATAACTGCCTCGGAAGGTCCCAAGCTGATCATGACGCATGTTATGCCGCGAGGGGACATATCGTTTTCTAAGCATGGGTTAGTTTACCGGTGCAAGCGTAATATACTGTTTTCGGATTCAACCCCTTGAGTTGCCACTTTATTTGCTCGCAAGAAATTTAGGAGCAATAGCAAACAGCACTCATTCTAGATGCGGAGCATTCGACCTGCGTACAGCACCGCTAGTTTGCTTTCCTACACTGCGCACAGCTAAATTCCATTGCAACTGGTTCAGTTTGCTTCCAAGTTATGCATTCACACTAATACAAGTGAGTTTGCCCAAAAGAAAAGCTGCGCTAATGTTTGGAACCTGTTAAAAGAAACTCAACTTGGTGCGATTACTCACTTCTCGCGTTTCACTATATAGGATTTGAGAATTTCTACGGGCGGCGGGTGTCTACTTGTTGTCGCAAACCCGAGCCCTACCTCGAACACTGCGTACTGCAAGCATGAACAAGCACCGGTCATCGGGCGCAGACGTTCTTATTACACGTACAGCTAACTGTAAAATGAAATGTGCGGCCCAGACTCACAAATGCAGCTCTCGTTTGTTGTTATCCTAAGACACACTGACCAGGTAAACTTACACTTTTAAGTCTCAATGCAGAACATCCGTATTTAGCTCCTCAATACAATAGAGACATTATTGCCTATATATTGTGAGATACTATATGTGATATACTACAACACGAGTCGCAATAATTCTGCAGAAACCCGCAAGGTGTAGAGAAGCAATTAATAAAGGGAAAATCAGGCATGCACCCATTCGTAGCAATTGCTACAAAGGAAACCCATACGGGTACCTCGAAGGAAAAGCCTCGCAGTTGAAGGAAAATTCGTCCTGGTCCGGGACTCGAACCTGAGACCATCGCCTTTCCAGGGCATCCGCTCTACCATCTGAGCTAACCAGGCGGCTAGCAGATGGCAGGGCGTAGTCGAATTTGTCAACTCGAAGCAAAGGCAAGAGTTTGATTTAATAGTTCTGCGGACATCCGCATGGTGGAGAGAATTAATAAAGGGAAAATCAGACAACCACCAGTTCGTAGCAGTTGCTACAAAGGACAGGTGGATGTCTGATTTTCCCTTTATTAACATGAGTCGCAGTACGCAGTTGCCTATATGAAGGTCGAAAACAGTCGAGTATCGCAGCTGTACCAGGGAAGCAGCGCCGCAAACAAGTGCTTGCGCCTTTCGGAGGCCCGCTATGCACAAACACCTCTTTTTTTTTTAAACTTCGGCTTCCTTAATTGAAAGCTTCTTCGTCTTAAAAAAATATCTGATGTGACTCGCTGAGCAGGCCAGACGTTGGCACGCACAGCGCAATTAACCGTTGCCTGCGGTTAGTCGCTGAAATCATTGAGATCGATGAGAATGGGGTGATCGGCAGCAAGGACCCTTTCGGCTTCCACGAAATACCTTGTTCCGACGCCAGGAACGAAAAACGCGGGAGCGCAGAACCAAGCGAAAGAGCCGCCGTAAACGTGGATGTCGCAGCCATCTTTGTTTATGCGGGCAGTGTTGCCAGCACAAGTAACGGATTCTGGAGTTGACAATACACGCACGGCTGGGATACTCGTTGAAGAAAACCAGAAGGGACGTTGTGGGGCTTCCGATTTTGCCATATGCCGCCGGTCCCTTTTGCCGGTCCCATATGCCGTAGTATACCGCCGGTCCATTTTCTTTCCTTCCGCGAATGTTGTGGGTTCCTGGATACGGGGGAAGCCTTTGTACAGAAATGACAGCGACGGCGCCTCGGACATGTGCTCCCGGACGACGCTGCCGCACCTGACAGTCACTACGTACCCGTGACGCGCCCTCTTCTCACGCTCGGCTGTATCGGGCGTCAAAAATTGATCAGCTATGGGCAGACTGGTTGCGTACATGGAGTGTTTTCGCGACCATTTTTGTCTTGTTAAACTTAAAAAAATTAAATTCTGGGGTTTTACGTGCCAAAACCACTTTCTGATTATGAGGCACGCCGTAGTGGAGGACTCCGGAAATTTCGACCACCTGAGGTTCTTTAACGTGCACCCAAATGTAAGTACACGGGTGTTTTCGCATTTCGCCCCCATCTAAATGCGGCCACCGTGGCCAGGATTCGATCCCCCGACCTCGTGCTCAGCAGCCCAACACCATAGCCACTGAGCAGTCTTCTTAAACTCTGGCTCTTATTGGATCCTGTCGGCTTGCCTGATTGGTCGAAATGGGCCATTGGTGGAGAAGCCTGCGCCTGCCGCCGGTCTGCGGGTCCCCTGAATGCTGTAGAAACTCATTTAAGGAATGGTCTGGATGTTTTTGAGGAGAGCAAGGAGACAGCAGGAAACAGCGCAATTTCACCACGGCAGACCAGGCCGGTCAGGCAGGCCGTCGACGGCGGGTATGACTTCGTTTTGTATTTGATACGTGTGGAGCATAAATCTAAATGCCAAGTTAATAAACCTAGTTGTTCGAATGCTATTTCTCGTCGTCATCCTGCCCGCGGATCTAGACTTGCTCCAGCTGGAGCTCACCCCCCTTCATCTTCGTCTCTCTGGTGAGCTGACGCGTCAGATCTCTAACACCTGCGTCACTTCGCCACAATACTATGGAAGGGTGAAATGGGATCACCCATATAAAGGCGCTATATTCACAACATATATTTACATATTTAAATATGTAAACCTGCTTTGGTCGAGGCATGTTTGCAGCACTAGAGAAGGAACAGCTGTGGAAAGAGAGAGAGTGTGTGATTGTGAAGAGGAAGAGGGGCTATATTCTGCAGCCCTTTAGAGAGCACGACTGAGGGCCTTGGGAAAGGGGACATAACGAAAAAAGCAAAAAGAGAAGAGAGAGAAGGTCGAGGCGATTGCAGAGTCCGGTACCGTTAGGTACCGCTGTCAGCGGCAGCCATGCGGCGCATTCACAATTTACTCGACAGCCCCGTGTCCTGCAGGAACATAAGAAGGTGCTTGAAGGCGGAGCCCTGCTGCCGGCCGGTAAACAGCAGCTGAGATGCCGAGACCGCTAGCAACGCCCGGGTATAGCTTAGCGCTCTGCTGTCCTCTCCTACCGCCATAGCAGTGCACCAATAAGCACGCGACTCCGCGGCAGGTGGCGCTCCTCTTGTTCCCTGCTGTCCTTCTTGTTTGCGCCAAGCGACCGTATTTATGGCCTACTCAGTGGTAGCTGATCCTCTATAGACCTTTTTCATGAGCGCTGCCATATCGCGTAGACAGTGGCGTCGTCTGTTGGCAGTTGGCAGGCATGACATGGGCACCGTGTTGTAGGCGGAAAGTAGGCAGACGAAGCACCCAGGGCGAAGTGCGCACGAGTTTGTTTCTACGATCAGCTTCAAAGGTCAAGTCGCGTGTGCAACTTTCGGTGGCAATGAAGGGAAACATACGGGAGCACAGGTTCTGCACATGTGCGATTGCGCCAAAGAGCGCAACAGTGTTTTTTTTTTTGTTCGCTTTTCGGAACACACGCCGAATCTGCGCAGCTTCGGCGTGTGATGGTTTCGCGTTAGGCCAGACGGGGAAGTGAAAAAAAAATGGCTGTGGCTTAGCTAAGGTTAAGCCCAGGATGCGAAGCATACTAGCCTTTATTTTAGTTGTTGAACCACTGTTTAGCCTGGTGAACTGCTGTTGCTTGGCTATATTTGGTTTGGCTAGACGAAGAAACAACTTATGCAGGCGAGCGCACGAGTTGAGCCTCCGCTTTTGCAGCTGTTATGACGTCATATGGTAGCTACGCGGCCGCACGCGGCGCAGCAAGGAAGAGCGTGGTTGAGCGGCTAGTATGCTTCGCATAAAAAAAAAAAAACCCGCAAAATTATACTCGCGGAGAACTTTCCGTGGCTACGAAGGGAAAGCTACGGGTGCGGGGCTGCTGTACATCTGTTACCGTGCCGTGTAGTCCGGCAGCGTTCGACAATGCTTTTTATTGCTCGGAACAGGCGCTGAATCGACGCAGCTTCTACGTGCGACGGTTTCGCGTTTCCCCAGACGCGGAAGGGAAACGCCGCAAAATAAGTATCGTATGCCGCACGCCGGAGCATGCGGCGCCGCACGTCGGATCGGACGCCGAATCATACCGTGTGTCTCCTGCTTTACACTCGCTGGTGTGTTCTGTCTTATATAACTGTTGCTAATAAGGTGTTTGTTTTGTCTTCCCCTGCCTAAACTAATATGGATTACAACACGGGACCCTCTTCAAAAGCGTTCTCTCTTTTCCATGCTCTGGCTCTCGTAGCTTTCCTCTCATATCCACAGAATATTGTTCACGAGTATAGTCAGCTTTTAACACTCAGCGGTAAGTTCTGTCTTATTTCGCTGTTTTAAATAAAGTGTTTATGTTGTGTTCTCACCAGCTTGAACTAATGGGGGTGACAATGTGGCACTTTATTCATAAGCGCTCACAGTCATTGCGCGTGCTTCACCTACATAGCGTTCCCTTTATTGCCACAGAACAGAAAGTTGTGAAATGGGCTGAGCTTCGGACTTTGTTGCGGGTAATGTGGCCTTCTTGCTCAGAGCACCCAGCTCCCAGAATTATCCTATGGTCATGTGACTCAACTTAACTTAACCTTTACTACGTAGATAATCAGGTTGGCTACTTTAGAACTCCTAAGTCAGCTTATTATACTTCACCTTCACCACAAAACCTATATTCTTCTCGTAATTGAGTTTTATTTTAAACTTCGTTAATTGACTATTGCCATTCTCTTCATAATGTTTGGATATTACTGACATCATTAGGTCTAGGTTAACATTCAAGCAATATTTTGGTGCAATATTAAGCGGAAAATTGCTCTTTAGGGTAGACCAAAAATTGAAATTGATGTTGCGTGAAGTTGCTGAGAGCTTCCTGTATGTAATGGCTGAAATTAAGATTCCCTGACTCCTGATGCTTGACTTTTGAGACAGTTGTAATGGCGATAATAGATGGCGTTGCGAAGGCAAGGCGCCTAGATATTGGCGCTCTCGGATGTCCTAATTGCACCGTGCCACAATTTTCGCACGCACACAAGCACACACGCGATGTTACGACTATTCGAATCTGCGGCAGCTGAGTGCCATAGAAACAGTGAAAGTCACAAAGGAATTTGCAAGTATGCGGCGACCATCCTAGCCTTACTACGCAAACCCGCCGGGGTTGCTCAGTGGCTATGGTGTTGGGCTGCTGAGCACGAGGTCGCGGGATCCAATCCCGGCCACGGCGGCCGCATTTCGATGGGGGCGAAATGCGAAAACACCCGTGTACTTAGATTTAGGTGCACGTTAAAGAACCCCAGGTGGTCGAAATTTCCGGAGTCCTCCACTACGGCGTGCCTCATAATCAGAAAGTGGTTTTGGCACGTAAAACCCCAAATATTATTATTATTATTACTACGCACAAACCCGTCGAGCAAAGCACCCGTTGCAAGGCATGGAAATGCGTGTTCCCCATGGAATTAAGAGTGGTATTCGGCGCACCTCGACAGGAGACACGACGCGTATTTAGGCGACAAACGGTTGCCCGGCGTCCGGACGCCCCAAAGCACGCGTGTGACAGCACGTGCGCCTCAAAAGGCCACGTTGGGGTTTGGAGACGAAGGCTCCCCGCAACTCGAGAGCAGTGCGCGCGTGGGAGCCCCGAAGCTTGGGGGAAGCCTACGCGTAAGCGCTTGTCTTGCACGTTCCCCACCCCGATGCGGCCGGGCGTCGGGCTCACCAGCGCTGCCCTGCGAGACTGCGCGCAGCTCGACGCTGGTGCAGAATATCGAACATGCGTTGTGCGCGAGCGGTCAAGGAAAAGCGAGCGCACAGAAGCAGGTTGACGTTGCATTTGGAGTGGACGAAATATTTCACTTCTGGTAAGGTGCATTGCTTGGCTTTACGAGTGGCGCACCTGTGTGACGTAGCTTTGGTGTCTTTCGCCACTTGAGGCAATTTTACGTGGCTTTCAGTGTACGAGAGGGAGTCCACTGGCAACGTTGGTTTGTTAGCTTATTACGTGAAATACTAGAACGGATAGACAAAGTTGACGAAGGGTTCATACGACTCATATTATGAGCGAAAGTGATTGTTCCGCGGATTCCATACAAGCGTTAAATAACGCAAGGGCTGTTTTCTGGGTTTCTTAGGGGAACCAAAATTTGCGCACCAACTTTCGCGACAACGATTATTAACGTAAGCAATTGCCGAATGCTTGAAGACGGCTTTTCGCTTTAATAAAGTAATTGCGCGTGTGGCGTAGATCTGTTTTCCTTAGAATTAAGGCAGCGTTTTGTTATTGTCTCGTAATCGCATAAAGAGAACAGAGCCGTTAACTATCACACGTGGCGTGGTTGCATCTCAAAGACATTCTTACAATGCGGATTGCGTTTATTTAGTAGACCTGGCGCCAACGCATCGGGCGGGGCGGGGTCACCAGACCAGAAACAATGTCCTCGTCAATTCCTTCTCTTCCCCCGCTCCTTCATCTATTCTTGGTGTGCACAAACGTGTATTTACATTGCTCCTCGAGCAGATAAAGCCTGCTTGGCGTGTCAGGTGGCCTCGCGCCGGGTGTATTGTTTGAGCTTGGCGACATGCATTACTTGAATCCGGGAAGAATGTCGGCCGTTGGCGGTCAGGTGCGCTGTGGTACAGTTCAGGCTCAGGCGGGGACGAAAGGGCCATCACAGTGTTCCAAAAGCTTTGTGCATATAGACAGCGCTTCCGTACCACATATAGACAACCCACACCTATCAAGTCCGCAGTGGCATAGGTAACGGTGGCGGTGGCGGTTGTCGCATCTTGTCACTGATGTATCCTGCGAAGCGACCATGCGTAGACGTGCAAGCCAACGAGCCTCTTCATTACGACAGAGTGTCTCAGCTATAGAATGCATAGAGAAAAAGCCGGCAGATCCTACGACCTGTGGGAATCGATGATATGCGAAGTTAACAAAACAACCATGAGAGCACCAATACGTAGGCGTCTGTTTCGTGACCTACATGACACGTATGCCATGACATTCAGGTCACGACATGTAATTTATGTTCTTCATACTGTAGCGAAGTGACGCCGCTGTTAGTGTTCTGACGGATGAACTCCGGCAGGGGCAAGCGCAGATCCGCAGTCTCGAAAACGACGAGAAGTACCATTCGAAATAACTTGGTTTATTAACTTGTCATTTATATTAATACTCTACACACATCAAATACAAAACGATGTCGTACTGATCGTTAACGGTCTGCCTGGCCGGCCTGCATGATATCCCTTGGTGAAGTGGCGCCGTGTACTGCTGTCTGCTTGTTCTCCTCAAAAACTACTCAGAACCTTAATTAATTGAGTTTCTAAAGCATTCAAGGGACCCGCGGACCGGCGGAAGGCGAAGGCTTCTCCAGTAATGGCCTCCTGCTACCAATCAGGCAGTCCGAGAGGGTCCAATAAGGGCCAGAGTTTAAGAGGGCAAAAATGGCCGCGTAAACATCCCGCACACACAGTCAATTTGCCCATAACTAATCGATTTCTGCCGCCCGATAGAGCCGAGGTGAGAAGAGGGCGCGACATGTGCACGAAGTGGCGATCAGGCACGGTGGCTTCGGCCGGACAGGAGAACTAGAGTTACTGTATATACTACCAAAGGTACCTTTGGTAGCATATACAGTAACTCTATGGAGCACATGCCCGAGGCGCCATTGCGGTCACTGCCGCACAGAGGCTTCCCCCGCGTTGACGAACCCACGACATTCGCGGAAAGGAAAAAAAAGGCGTCCACGGTATACTCTCTTCGCGACAATACATTCTTGTCATACTATGCCAACTTTGATACATACCAAGACGTAGGCGGCTGTTTCGTGACCTATATGACACGCATGTCATGAGATTCATGCCAGGATCTATCATTTATGTTCGTCATACATTCTTGTCATACTGTGGGGGACGCTAGATGGCGGCGTGACGTGCGGACGTGTCTGCATCAGCTCCGCCAACCGAAGTTGTCCTACTTGTTCCAATGTACTTTTTCCTCACGATTTCTGCTGCAACGACTCCGGGAAGTTACAAGGAGCAATTGGATGGCGCATCTAACACGGTAGGTCCACTGAAACCTTTTTTGTGTGTCCTTTCTCCGACACCAAGGGTTAAGCCTATTTTGGCTTGGCACGACATCGGCTCCGCCGTAGCGCGGGAAGGTGCGGTCGCTCGCTGAGCCGACGCCCAAGAGCGTTCTAAAACATTCCGCCATGCCTTACGAGGCAATGGTACAGGGAGAGCAAATCTCCAAAGAAGACGCCGAGTCCAACGGCTGGATTACCGCTCACAGAAAGCGGAACGCGGACAAAACCTGCGTCGAGAACGAGACGCGCAAGGCAACGCAAAAAGGCACCCGCGTTGGCGCCAAACAAGCCAGCCAGCTAAGAAAGGTTGCCGCAGCCTCCAGGCTACCGCGCCTGCCTAAATCCCACTTTCAAGTTGTCGTCCGCCCGGGGGGAGGGCTGGACGTGCGAAAATGCAGTCAGATCAAAGTCACGAACGCCATTTTAATGGCGGCCAAGCTGCCCCCGGTGGCAGCCGAGGAGGATATCGTGTGTGCGAATGCAATGCAGAATATCTTTGTTATAAGCACGCCCTCCGAACTGAACGCCACTGCATACTCCCAGGTCCGAGAGATTATCTTGGCGGACAAACGGCACCCTATCGCGGCATACATTACGCCTCCGGGTAATACCTGCAGAGGCGTGGTCAGAGGCGTCGATGCCGATCTGCCCGAAGCTGCACTGCAAAGCCTTTTTGTCACACCCAGAAACCCGATGGTGCTCGGAGTCAGGCGCATAAAAGAGTCGACTACCGTGATCATACTGTTCAATGGCATGAAAGTGCCTAACTATGTGCGCTGCGGCCCCAACATGGTGCGCTGCACGCTGTACAAGAGGCAAATAGACACTTGCCGCAACTGCGGACGGGTCGGTCACAGGCACGACGTTTGCCCCAGACCGATCGAAAAAGTGTGTGAAAAGTGCGGAACTTTGCAAACCACAAACGGACACGAATGTGTGCAACCCAAGTGCGCGCTTTGTGGAGACGCTCACCTCACCGGCGACCGAACTTGCAAAAACAGGTATCAAGTTCCTTATGTCGTGAGGAGACGACGCAGAAGAGGAAGGAAACGCGGCAACAAGAACAACGCAACGAGCAACGCTGGGGGTCGAGGAACCCCAGTTCCAGCCACAACGCCAACTACGAACGCTCCCAGGAACGCCACCGCGGAACGTTCTAGATCGAGATCCAGGAGCAGATCCCGGGTCCGGATCGACTCACAACCCACCTGGGCGGAAAAGGCAGCCAAAACAGGTGAGACCCGTGCTCCCGCACAACAAGGGCAACTCCAAGAGCAAACGCTAGGCAAAATTCAATCACTCGAGCGTGAAAACGCGTCTCTTAAAAAGGAACTGTCTGAAATTAGGTCATTATTGCAGGAAATGCAGCAGAGAGAACGCGCGATCGGCGGCCAAGCTGTCGCAGCAGCCGCCTCTCTTAACAGAGGCGCTAAACGCAGGGCGAGCCCCGAGCCCATGGACGACGAGGAGACGCTTAACGTCTCGGGGATTAAGCAACTGCTTGACCAGCTAAGATCGGACATAGTTTCTGAAATTAGCCCCATCAAGCTCCAACTGAACGAGCACACAGCGAGGCTCCAAATTTTAGAATCCGACAGACAGCTTGCGCTGCTCGGTACGCCCCCACTACGTAAGTAAAATGGCTAACTCAAGCAATCTAGTTATCTGGCAATGGAATTGCGCCAGCTTCCGCAAAAGGAAGGCAGTCTTGCAACAACTACTTAGCTCTGCTAACGAAAGGCCGTCAGTAATCCTCCTCCAGGAAACACTCACCGATGTGATCGCTCTTCGCGACTACCATGCAGAAGCGCACTTTTCGGAGGGCAAAAGAGGAATAGCGACACTCGTCTCAAAGAGCCTCGCCTATTTACGTCACGACGTTAGGCCGAACTTAAAAGTCGAACACATCATGATCGAGCTCATCCAAAACGCTAAACTCAACCATTCCGTTTTCATTCTGAACGTGTACAGCTCGCCAGCCGACAGAAGGGAGACGTTTAACGCTCTCTTCCAGAAGGCATGTCAAATTGCAGGCGATCATCCGCTTATCATAGCAGGGGACTTTAACGCACAACACCAAGATTGGGGTTACATCAAAGATACGGCCAAGGGCAAGGCCCTCGCGGCACAGATAGCAGCCTGCGGTCTCACCTTGGTCACCGATCCAAAATACCCCACCATAATTGGCAACTCAGTCAGCAGGGATACCACGCCAGACCTGACCATGGTTAGGAATGTGGAGGAACCGGTATGGACCAATTTACAAGAGAACCTCAGCAGTGATCACTACATCAGCAGCCTCGCAATAAGAGTGTCATCACCACCTCTCAGAAAATTCAGAGCAACGGATTGGGATCTCTTTAGAGCTATCAGAAAGAAGGACGAGACTAAATACAGCTCGTTAGAGGAATTATTCGCCCGCCTCCGAGAACACGTTGCTGCTTCCACAAAGGAAATAGAGACGGACAAAGAGGTAGAGCGCATGGACAGTAGATTAGCACACCTGCTAAAAGCCAAAAACGCGCTACAGGCACAATGGAAAACACAAAAGTTAAATAGACGCCTACGCAAAAAGATTGCAGAACTTAATAAGCAAATAGATGAACATAGCCAAACCCTCGCTCGGCAGCAATGGGACGAAGTATGCAACGCCGTCGACGGGCAAATGAGGAGCGGAGCAAAATGGAACATCCTCAAGCATCTGCTTGGGGACAAACAATCCAAAGCCAATCAGAGGCTCACTATTGATAGGCTCATCCACAACTTAAAAAACTCTGGTATGACCGAGAAACAAATTACGGACGAGTTGGCCTCGAGGTACCTCTGTATCGAACCCGGCTCAAACAATGACTACCTCTCTGCGACGCACGAGAACGAAACGGACCCTCTGGGCTCCCCCTTCACGTACGCGGAGGTGAGAGAGGTATTATACGAACTCAATTGCAGATCAGCACCGGGTCCCGATGGGATCACAAATAAACTCTTAAAGAATTTGGATGATGGGGCCATCGAGCTCCTCACAAATAAAATCAACGAGGTTTGGGAGACAGGCGAGGTACCACTGGAGTGGCGTAACGCGACCGTAATCCTCATCCCGAAGCCAGGGAAACCCTTAGAGCTTGGCTCGCTACGGCCGATTTCACTCACTTCCTGTGTGGGAAAGGTCGCCGAGCACGTCATTCTCAATAGGGCCGCTAAATTCACAGAGGACAAAAATCTATTTCCGTTTAACCAAATTGGATTCAGACCATCCATGTCCACACAGGACGTAATGCTGCTTCTAAAACATAAGATTATTGACAAGGCCTCCAGAGACACCAGGGCCGTCCTGGCACTCGACCTAGAAAAGGCCTTCGACAAGGTAACACACTCTCACATCCTCGAATCGATTAAAGAAGCAGGTCTAGGACAAAAATTCTACAAGTACGTCAGCTCCTTCCTAAAGGATAGAAAAGCCACTATTTGCCTAGGAGCTCTGGGCTCGAGAACATTCGATCTCGGACCCAGAGGCACCCCGCAAGGGGCAGTCCTCTCCCCTTTTTTATTCAACTTATCCATGAGAGCTCTTTCCCAAAAGCTGGCCGAGATTGAGGGTATTGGTCACGCCTTCTACGCCGACGACATCACAGTCTGGTGCGAGGGAGGTAGCGACGGGTACATCGAAGAGAAATTACAAACAGCGATCACAGTCGTTCAGGAGTTTCTCGCGAAGGCAGGACTCTGCCTGTCGGCTAAGAAATCGGAACTGCTACTATACCGACCCACAATCGGTGCAAAGAAAGGGACACCTCCCGATATCTCTATCACCACCGCGACCGGATCCGTCATTCCGGTAGTACACAGAATCAGAATCCTGGGCATGTTCCTGGAGGAGGACGGCAGTAATGACTACACATTAGAGCGCATCGCAACCAAAGCCGATTCCATGACAAAGTTAATCACGAGGGTGGCCAACAAAAAAGGGGGGCTATCGGAGGATAATCTAAGGCGACTCTTCCACGCCTTCCTAATCAGCCACAATAACTATATAGCCCTGGCCCACAAATGGAGCAGAAGGGACGCAGCTAGAGTAGAAACAATCATTCGCAAGAGCATAAAAAAGGCACTGGGTCTCCCACAGAGCACCAGTACTGAAAGGCTGTTGGAGCTAGGTGTCCACAACACCTTTGAAGAGATAGTCGAGGCGCAGCAGATGTCACAAGTTGCAAGACTGGCTTCCACGGAAGCCGGCAGGCAGCTACTAGCGCATATCGGTCAAGGTTCGTGCATCACCAAACAGAGGGAGTGCACGCTCCCCGTCAAAGTCAGAGAAATGTATTCGGTATCCCAGATACTTAGAAATATGCACCCTCAGCACAATTACGGCAGACGTAAAGCGAGGGCCAGGGCCCTCCTTAGCCTGGCGGCTAAGATTGAGGACACCGTCGCCTTCGTCGACGCTGCGCAATACGCTGCTTCCAATAATTTTGTTTCGGTGGCTACATCGCTGCGGGGGGAGCTGCTGACGTCGCTTACGCATCAAAATGTGAACGCCGACAAAGCCGAACAGGTGGCTGTAGCCATCGCCATGGACACCACGAACCGTTCCACTATATTCACACTCGCTAGCTGCCGTTCGAGCATTCATGAAAGGCTCGGTATGCAAGGAAGCCGCTCGCGTTCTCTCTGCAGCATCTTGGACAGGCAAAAAACACTTAATCTGGTTCCCCGGTCACATGGGCAGCGATGCTCATGAAGCCGTCCCCAACGCCAACGAACTTGCTCACTCCCAGGCGCGAGATCTCACCCGCCGCGCCGGAAGTGGGCAATCGGAGGCTGGAGGATGGCAATGGCACAGGGACCCTCTCCTTACTTTTAACGAGGTCTGCAGGCACTATCAACTAGGGCGTCGGAAGTTTCCACTTCCACACCCACACCTAAACAGACCACAGGCAATCACCCTGCGGATGCTGCAGACGGAGACGTATCCGTCTCCATTTATTTGCTGAAAGTTCCTAGGTGGCATCAACCCGGGCTGTCCGCGCTGTGGACATCCCAGATGCACTCTTAAGCACATGCTCTGGCAGTGCCCCGACTTGTGCGGGGGCTCAGGGTCTCCCTCTTCGGAGGAAGACTGGCTTCGGCTCGTCACCAGCTCCGCCAAGGAAGAGCAACTCAGGGCTGTCCAGAGAGCCCGCGATATCGCCGAGAGTCTCAACCTCCCGGCTCCGTCGTGGGTGCGGCCCGCAGACGCTGCCCCCTAACGGGGACACTCATCGTCTTCTCAGGACCAAAATAAAAGTTCTTTGTCTGTCTGTCTGTCTGTCTGTCTGTCTGTCTGTCATACTGTGCCAGCTGTGGTGCATAATAAGTTAACGAAACGACCATGAGAGCACCAAGACGTAGGCGGCAAGATACACACTGTCAAAGTGCCAAATGTTCGCCAAGAACTGCTTCGCATTTAATAAAGAAGGGGCTGTTACAAGTCGACTCGTCCCTCGCAGTGCTGAAAGCGTACGTCATAGACAGCAGAACGTCATCCCAATTCTTATGATCCGGCGCGGCACATATTACAGGTATGTTGGTAAGCGTTCGGTTGGCAGGTTCTGTAAGTCCACTTGTTTGGGGATGGTATAGAGTCGAGTGTCGGAAGGTGGAAGCGCACAAGCCTAGTAGCTCTTCCACAAAATCTGCGATTAACCGGCGCCTACGATCGCTGTTTATCGCTTGAGGCGGCCCAAGCCGAAGGATGATGGAGTAAAGCAAGAAAAGAAAGACTGCGGCAGCAATCGCAAGTGTATGGCTGCCGTCTCGCGGTAACGAGTATGGTGGTCGACGCACACGATTATCCAGCGGTTACCCGCGGAGGGTCGCGAAAAAGGGCCCAGAAGATCGATGCCAACCAGCTCAAAAAGGGCGCTTGGACTCAGCACAGGTGGAAATTGACCGGAGGGCGCTTTGTTTCGACGTTTGCGACGCTGACACGTCGTGCAGCTGGCAACGTACTGTTCGGTGATGTGCCGCATTTACGGCCAATAAACGCGTTCTTTAACCCGGCACCGAGTCCGCACTGATCCCGAGTGGTCTGAGGTATAGGGCCATGGCGCTTGATACGTATAACAGAATAGTGGAGGCTTTTCGGAACCACTAGCAGACGCGCTGCCTTAGTTGTAGTGTAGTTCTTTTTGTATAATAAGCCATCGCCAACGCATAAATGGCATGCTGGCGCAAATTACGTGTGGTGGAAAAGCGCGGCTGCAAACTCGGATCCTTCAGCTGCTCAGCCTTCAACGGATGCTGTCGGGAAAAACATGTATCAGGAAAGCGAGGTATGATGATGATGAATATTGTTATTAGCGGCGCAAGGGCCAAGTATGACCAAAGAGCGCGAGGCCGATGGTTATGAGATCGAAGTGAAGCGATAAATTACGAGCAATGGATGTGACAGGGCTGTAAAGGGGCCTAAAAGACGGTCACTTTAAAGTGCGTAAGAGCTACACGTAATAAAACACTGACAATGACTGTGAAGCGTGCCAAGGAAGCGAAAGATGCATTGTGAAAGAATACAATGTGCTGAAATTGGTCATAGGATGAAAATTTGAAAAAAGCACTACTGACGTAATAGAGCCCTTGAAGCGCAAAGACCTGAAGGCGTGTGCTGTACAATTACTACTATCACAGCAGCATTCTCTGGAGAGACGATGCGCTACGATACTATTAGGCTATTAACATACAAGACCACATCCTTCAACAAACCTAGGACCGCTTTGGTGGTAAAAAGGGGTTCTTCGCCAAGAAACATACCAGGATGGAAATGGAGACATTACCTGTATGCTAGAGGAAAATGTTTCCTCCTTTCTCTTTTGGCTTCCCGACACTCCACGAGGACGTGGAGGACGGTGAGCTCTCACCACATCTACCACAGCTTGGAGGTTCATTGCCAGTAAGTAGAAAATTGTGAGTACCATATGTGTGCCCTATTCTGAGTCGACAGAATAGGACATCAGTCCGTCTTGTTTTTGTAACGGAGGGCCAGAAACCTAACTTTGGCTTAATCAAGTGGAGCTTGTTTATTTGTTTCATTGTCCCACATGCGTTGTCAGTGGCTTCGCAGTTTCGTTCGCAAAAAAAGGCTTGAGGTCTGTGACAGGAATAGCAGTGGTGGAATTGGAAGCTTGAGGTGTAATTGGATATGGTCATTTGGTTTGCCGGCACATCACCCTCGATGCATCTATGATCAGGGACCCAGCATAATGTCACATGTCTGCAAGACGAACAACTATTGCACAAGAAAGAGAAAAGCTCAGTAAAACATTATTTTTGCGTTTTCTTAAGGACATTAGGGCTTTTACAACGCTTACCGAGCCCGTGAATAGTATCGCTTTCTCTAGTTTTAATTTGTTTATGTGTTAACCGCAGACAGTACTGCATAGGCTTCTGCAGTAATACGCTTGTATGGGGGTTCAGTACACCTGCTTTAAAGAAAGAGGAGCCAACAGCCGCGTAAGGCACGCCAACATGCGATTTTGATGCCATCGGTGTAGAATTACGAACAACAGTACTTCGATTGCAGTTCATGCAAATGCATTAGAATTTCGCACTCTGGTGAATATTTGGTAACTCTTACAAAAGATATATCACATTCTTTCACCTGCTAATCCGAAGGCAGTAGCGGCTTCGCTGGAGGTATTAAGCAGTCTTCGAAGAGTGGGACATCCATTTCCACGCTAAGCTCCCTCACACGGAGTGTAAAAGGCTGTCTCACAGAGGGTCGATTATGGAAAAGGGCAGTGCATGCCGAATCGTTAATAGTTTCACAACACGGATGTTCAAGACTAGAGTGCACTTTCAGGAAATAAGTAAAGCTGATGTATAATCTCAGCAGATGGAGTGAGCCTCATTGGATTCTACATGTAAGCTTTCAATGCGGCTAGGTCTGAAAGCACCTGAGGCCATATGGCCATTAGAATGCTTCCTCGGCGCATTAAAATGTAGATTAAACTTGGTTTCATTCACTCAGGTGGTGGACGGTATCCAGCATCTTTAGTGCGCTCGGGGCGGCAGAGTTGTATACTATGGCCCCATAGCCTAACAGTGACTGTACGAGGCCCTTGTAAATATTCATTATGCATTATGCAAATATTAATTTCTGTCACTACCCCATGTTGTGTGAGATAGTATTTTCAGTAAGTTCATTGTTTTTAGACGTTTTGCTTTGAGATATTTTATACGTGGGATAAAAATAAGCTTAGAGTCAAGTATTATACCTAGAAATTTGTGCGCTTTGTTGACAAGTATCTGTTGTCCCCGCAGTTCCATGCATGGGTCTGGAACCAGGTCTCTCTTTCTTTAAAGATAACACAACAAATTCTGCGAGGGTTGACTTTAAACCCATTTTCGTCTGCCCATTTAGATATCTTATTCAAGCCATATTGTACTTGTCTCTCGCACACTGCAAGGTTACAGGATTTGAAACCTATTTGTATGTCGTCTATGTAGACGGAATATAGCTGGTGGTAATGAAGCGCGGAGTGTGTTCATCGTAACTATAAAGAGTGTGCAGCTGAGCACGCCTCTCTGGGGTGCAGTACTTTGAAGTGTAAATGGGCGTGAGAGCACATTCCTGATTTTTACGCGGAAGGTGCGATTGGACAGATAGCTTTCTATCCCGTTTAGCCATGGACATATTGCCATATTGCCATGGACGCCCATTCCCGAAAAGTCTCGCAAGATCCCGTAATGCCACGTTGTGTTGTACACCTTCTCCATATGGAGGAATATCGATAAGCAAAGCTGTTTATGTAGAAATGCGTCTCGAATATTTTCCTCAATGCGCACGAGATCATCGGTTGTGGACCGACCCTCTCTAAAGCTTCACTGACAGGAATCAAGTCTTTTGTTCATTTCAAGGATATGTATGAGTCGCCGGCTAATCAGTTTCTCAAACAGCTTACATAGGCAACTCGTGAGAGCTATCGGATGGTAGCTTGCCGCTGACGAAGGATCTTTACCTTGTGTCAAAACGGGGACCACGATCGTTTCCTTCCATGCGGGTGGAATATATCCAGCAGCCCAAATAGTGTTGAAAAATGCAATTAGTGGCAGTTGTGTACCAGTGTGTGCGTTCTTAATCATGTCGTACATTATTCTATCAAGTCCGGGTGCAGAGCTCTTGCATACGATCAACGCAGCTCTCAGCTCGGCAATGCAGAAAGGACTGCTATATGAAGCGTTTTGTAGGGATTTCCGCTCAATTACCTTACATTCTTCTATTTGTCTGTACTTCATGAAGGATTGTTAGTAGTGGATTGAGCTTGACACACGCTCGAAGTGCTCCACTAGGGTGTCTGCCTGCTCTTGTAAGGTATTCCCTTGATCGTTCGCCAGAGGCAACGGATTTATTTGCTGCCCTTTTAGCCTCCTTGCGCCATTCTAGACTTTCGCCTCCCGTGTGTCCGAACTTATACCTGAAAGAAACCTCGCCCAGCTTACTCTCTTCGCCTGACGTCGTATCCGCCTTCCCTGCGATTTTATGTGCTTAAATTCAATGAGATTTTCTGTATTCGGCGATCTGCACAATAGGCCCCTTGCCTTATTCTGCCTCTTTCGCGCATCTCTATAGTCTGCATTCCACCAGTTACCACGTTTTTTAAGTGAACTCCCATTCATTTGCGGGATAAACTTTTCAGCAGCATCAATAATAAAAGTGCTAAAATATGCGACAGCGTCATCTATACTAAAGCTTTTTCATAAAATTGGGTCATAGATGAGTTGATTCTTTAAAATGCTGCCAGTCAGCCGATGCTAATTTCCAAATGGGAACACGGGGAGGTTTGTCATGCTGCATTATTAAGTTTAAAGTTCAGGGGTGCCGTCACTTCCAAAAGGATTATTGATCACATCACATTCCAGATGAGGTAGAAGAGAAGCAGAGCCTATTGCTAGGTCTATGGATGAGTATGAGTTGTGTTGGATGCTGTAATATGTTGGCTCCTTGTTACTAAACAGGCAGGCACCAGATGTAAGTTCGAAATCTTCAATGAGTCGGCCTCTTGCATCGCATCACGCGTCTCCCCATAATATCTGTGCGTTAAAATCACCCACAAGTATCCAGGGTTCCGGGGGTTGATTTATGCGGTTATAGAAATCTGTTTTTTGGAGGTGATAGTTTGGGGGTACATATATGAAACAGTTAGCTTATTGAAAAGAACCCCTTTAACTAACACTGCCTCAAGGGTTGTCTGAAGGCTACTTGGCGACAAGCTACATACTTGTCTGCAAGGATTGCAACGCCACCGCATGAGGTGTCAGCCTGGTCATGGTCATTTCAGAAGATGGTGTACTGACGAAGAAAGTTTGTTTGTGTGCGATTGAGATGTGATTGAGAGCCCACAGCAACTTTGGATTATGTTTGTGTAGGATTTCTCTAATAACGTCAAGGTTATGAAGAAGTCCTCCAACATTCCATTGTAGTATTTGTGTGTCCATCGTGCTACATGTGTTTAGTGCTGTGTTTTAGGAGACGAGGATTAGCTCATGGGCACTTTCCTGGCGCCGTTACGCGAGTTTTGTCTTTTTTGGAGCGATCGAGGGGCTCGCCGTTCCTTAGGCGCTGGTGGTGCCGTCTGGCTGGTTGTTGTGTCCATCGCCTCTTGCGAGGCGCTGGACACGCACTCTTCCGAGTGCTGTGTTTGACGTGAAGGCCTCGGCACGTTGGACGAGACCTTTGAGGTCACCTGCCCGGAAATCTATGGTCCCTTCTTCTGGGGTGGCGGAACAGCACCGCACAAGGGGGGGTGGCGTATGGCGTCACCGCCGGCTCACTGGGTGTGGGTCGTAAAGCCGCCGGAGGCCGTTGTGTCGCCGCCCCAGGACGCGTCACAACGGCAAATGTGTTCTTGCGCAGGTAGGATACCCGCCTGCGTACCTCCTTGAAAGTTGTGTTTTACTTTACTTTAATTGTAACGATTTCATTTTTTTTCCAGGATGGGCACGATCGCGATTATGCGGCGTGCTCCCCTTCACAGTTTACACAATGGAGAGAGTTCTCGCAACCTTCAGACGTGCGTTCATGGGCACTGCATTTCGCACAAGCTTGGCGGCCTCGGCAGCTCTGTGGACGGAGGCCGAAACGTTGGCATTTGAAACATCTGAGGGTATTTGACACATATGGCCAAACACGGAGCTTGATGTACCCGGCCTTGATTGACACGGGCAGGACACTTGAACCGAAGGTGATTATTATATGCTTAGTTTGGATTTATTTGCCCTTCAGCCTCATCTTAATTCTTTTGTCATTGATAACATTCTGTTCACTGAAGCCTCCCAAGAATTCAGGCTCAGTGAGCTCCAGCAAGTGATCGTCCGAGACAACGCCGCGGGTTGTGTTCATCATACGGTGCGGGGTTACTATTACTTGGGTCTCCCCAAATGATACTTGTTTCGGCAGTTTCTAATATTGCTTTTGATCGCGGAGCTCCAAGAGGAGATCACCGCCCTATATCCTGGACCAAAAACTTCAAACACAGACTTTCAAACAATGAATGGTGATATTGTACGCACTGGTTTGTCTGGTTTTTCTGAGTGAGTTACATGGAAACGAGGGAATTGTGGACTTGGCGTCCGAAAAACTGAAATACATCTTCGGCGCGCCCTCGTTTCTGAGGGCGATCAAGGAGTTTAGGAAAAGCGTTTTTTATAAGTATAGATGGGGTTTTCGGCCGCGATGCTGACCACCCAACGTGGAGCCCAACAGGGGCAGAACAGAAGTTCAGAAGTTGTGACAGTGACAGTGACAGAAGTTCCTGCCAGACAAAACCTGCCAGCGCCAGCCGTACATCGCTGCTATAACTAAATACAGCGTAACCAAGGCTGGCTAGCCACAAAATGTTAGCCCTTGCCACCGGAAAATTCGGAAGTGAGGAGAAGTGAAGAGAAGACAAGAAAGATGAAAAAGGCGAGAGAGAAAGACGAAGATCGGAGAGGAGGACAGGAAAAGGTGACTGCCTATTCCCCCAGGTTTGTCAGTCTGGAGGTGCCGTCTATGTGAAACAGACGCCAAAGATGTGTGTTACCTCCGCCGGGGGCCTTAAAGGTCCGAACAACCGGCATCGGCTCAACCCCCAAGATCCCCCTTTCCCTAGACACGGCTAAGCCACGCACGGCTACACGCACGAGGGTCCGACCCTCATGTGCTCGGGTACGTGGCATCGCAGCACACCAAACGCCTGCTGCCACAGGCGTCCCTGCGAGAAAAAGTGATGTAGTGATTAAGGTTGTCAGCATCGCAGTCCGTGGAACCAAGTGGTATCCTGGAAAGGCAGTCAACGTCAGCATGGTGCCAGCCGGTCTTATACGATACAGTGAAATCGTACTCTTGCAGTCTAAGAGCCGAGCCGCAAGTCGACCAGATGGATCACACAAGTTCACAAGCCAACATAGTGAGTGATGTTCCGTAACTTCGGAAGTGTACGCCGTATAAGTACGAACAAAACCTCTTAACTGCAAACCTTATGGCAAGCCATTCCTTTGTTTGGTCACGGTGTAATTACGCTTTGGCTTGCTTAGTTAGCGGCTGGCGCAAGAAATAGCATGATCTCTGCCACCTCAGCGTTGGGCCAGTTCAGCACTCATGCCCACACACTAGCATCTGTGTGAATTTCTGTTGGTGTGGAAGGGTCAAAGTGTCAGAGTTTAGGCTGTGACTTCAAAATAAGCTTAAGCGGTCAAAAAGGGGTGTCACACTCGGCAGTCCAATTAAAGAGTACATCTTTTCGTAGAGAGCATGTGAACAGGTAAGGAACGTCAGCAGGCCGACGTCTAAAGCAGCGAAAGTATACAGTCCCATGAAAGTGCGCAGCTCCTTTACAGACCATGGTGCTTGAAGCGCTTCGACTGCTTTATTCTTTTGTGGATCAGGTCAGATTTCATTGTTATCCACAAGATTAACTAATACCAACGCTTTGCGCTCACCGAAATGACACTTCGAGTTCAGAATCAGTCCAGCGTTCTCGATACAAGTGGAGACAGCATCGATGCGCTGTCTGTGTTCGCTAAGTGTGCAACCGAAAATCAGAATGTCATCGAGGCAGCACATGCAAATCTCCCACTTTAGGCTACGCAGAATCACATCCATAAAGCGCTTAAAGGTTGCGGGGCCATTGAACAGACCGAATGGTATTACATTGAACTCTTAGAGTCAGAAATGCCGTTTTATTTTTATCCACCGGATTCATCAGGATCTGCCATGGTAACTTGAGAGCAAGCCAACTGAGGAAAAATACGAGGCTGAATGGAGTCAGTCGATGGCGTCGTCAATGCGCGGATGAACAAAGACGTTCTTTTGATTGACCGCATTTAGGCGTCTGTGATCCAAGCAAAATCACCATGTTCCGTCTTTCTTTTTGATGAGCATCACTTGAGCAGCCAAGGGTTGCACGACTCCTGAATTGCTGCCTTTTGAAGGATTTCGCCAACTTATTCATCGATTATCGTGACTTTGGCTCGTGAGATTTTGTAAGGCTTTTGTCTTATGGTATACACAGTACCTCTCTTGATTCTGTGACGTGTGGGGGATGCAGGAACCGAAGGTACTTTGGCATTTTGCGAAAAGTCGAACACACGCAGTTGACAGAACATTGACCAGGTCACGGCGCTCACTGGTACTGAGTGACTTCTCGACCACGCGAAGAACACGGGAGTGCGCAGATCCCCGCCTTGCCTGGTGCATCTGCATCTCTCAGTGAAGCCGCTGTAAAGTGCGTATATTCTCGGAATAAAGCGTGCTTCGAGCTGCCAGGGAATATCGCGGGCTCCTTGGAGTGATTCACAGTCCCCAAACCAACACGTCCGTGCTCCACTGACAGTAGGCAGTGCGGGATTACGATGTTGGTTATTTGCACAGGCCAAACAAATGGGTACCGCAATGGCATCAAGAAGTGTGTGTAGTGCTGGAGCAAAGAACTGGAACGCAGACAACTGACATGGTTGGCACGATGGTATCTCCGAAGACACGAAAGGTACTTTCGGGGCAGAGGCTGGTGTCCTCCAGAAATCCGAACGGAATGTTGCCGCGCACTGACAACTGCTCACTTTGACAGTCAACTCTAGCGCCACACTTCAAAAAGTCAACGCCTAAAACTGCGTCATGCGTGCACCAGGAAATAATGACGAATTTGATAGTAAAAAGCTCACCGCCCAAGGATACATTGACAGTACACACACCAACAAGATGCAATGATACACCACCCACTACATAGAACATTCCTGCTTAATCCCAACAAGACATCCCTTTGTGGCGTAGCGCTCTCTTAAATACAACATTCTTAAATGAAATATTTGCGCCCGTGTCCACCTAAGTCGTTGTAGGTGCCCAATCAACAAGTACATGCACCTTGTTCCTTAACGTAAAAACGACAAATTTCCAGCGACCTCACCCCCATTGGCCACGCTGGTTAGTTTTCCGGATATGGCGACGCTGAGCGCCGCCGTGGCGATGAGGAACGGCATGCTTCAGGCGCCGGCGGTGGTGTCAAACTCTGGTTGGAGGCCGGTGAAGTATTCCTGAAGCTTCATTACCACAAACTACTGCCCGATGTCGTTTGGCTTGGCCACGTAGCACCGGGGAGTTCGTCACGGCGCCGAGAGCGTACAGCGGGCTGCTCATGCCGAGGCGACTGTCGGTGTTCACAGAACCGTGCGATGTGGCCTGGTGCACCACAGGAATAACACACAGCGGGGAAGGCGGAGGTCGATGCACGCGCAGAAAAGCGACACCGGTCTCCGTGTCGTAATCACTTGAGCGTCGTCGATACTGGCGGGTGAAACGAGAGCGGGGTTGGTAGTCGGACTTCGCTTACAATGGCGCCATTATACGTGGAGATTCCGTGTAGTAGTCGACGTACGCGGCGTTCACCTATTGCCAGGTAGAAGTTGGCAGTGAGACTGCGGCGTCCTGCGATGAGCAGGTACTTGCAAAAAGTCGTGCGGATGAAGGAACTTGTTCGCGTCAGAGCAACTCTTCGCGAACGATTTGGGGTAACGTTGAGGCCAGGTTCGACGACGACCTCTCGTCAACGCTTGCCATTGTAGTCACGTTGGCCAACCGACCCACTTTGGTCTTTATTCGGCGCACCTTCAAAGTATACAAACGCAAAAATTGCCATATTAATGGCTCAAACGCACCAATTACAAGTGCAACAAAAAAATTCGCATTTCCACCCAGAAGGCCAAGCACCGATTGCGAAAGCCAATTAATATATAGCTGTACGAAGTAAGGATAGTAGTTTTATCGGCCGCTTAAACTTGTAAACATTCGCTTACTAACTAAATTAACAATGATAGAATGTGTAAGCGTGACTCAACGAGAACTCAGAAAGTAACAGACACACGGAGACAGCGCTGTCTTTGTATATCTGCTTCTTTGTACGTCCTTGTTCAGTCGCGCTTACACATTCTATTATGGATTCAAACCAACTACCCGTCAAAAGTATTTTAACTAAATTAACCAGCACATTGTCACGTGCGCACAGGTAAACATGAACACACGTCGCTCGATGACAGCGAAAACTATCTGTGAAAAGGTTGGAGTTAGGAATCACGGCAGCAGCCGCGAGCAAACTGACCTCCGTGCATCTGTCGCTTCAACGCGTACGAAATGTCGAAAGCACAGCGCGTGCGAAGCTGCCGGCACTACGCCCAATCTGCAAACATAGCATGTCGCTTTGAAGAGGAGGCTCGCGTGGGCGCGCACTTTAGCCACATAGCAGACCGCTTTCAAAACACGCGAGCGCCGGCAACCGTCCCTATGGCGTCCCTATGGCGAAAGACGGCTACTACGACATCCGTGATTCGCGTGGCCAACGCCGCAGTAGACGTCGCGGTTGTCTCCACTCTGTACAAAGCGGCGGGCGAGGAGGACATGAACACACCGTCGCAGCCGGCAGAGAAGAACGCCCCTCCTCCTTCGCCTCCCCCCCCCCCTGCCTCACGCGCCACAGGAGAAAGCACGCACCCGGGCCGCGTTCCTCACTCGCGCGTGCGAGATTTAACCGCATTCGGCGGCTTACCCTCACACGCTTTCACTTATACGGAACCTCACGGCGACGTCACAAATGCGCCTGGAGCGTCCATATAATTGGTATCGCAATAAGAATTCACTGAGCAGGCAATCATCAAACTCTGCCATCTACGGTGGGCTACCAGCATGGAGGGTGTGCTAACCCACACATCATTTGTTTACACACAAACGAACAAACATAAGTACGGACTATAGCTAGATACTGCAATATCAATGAATAAGTATGTAGGAAGGCATGAGAAAAGAAAAGCACAAAAGGACTAAACGGTTGAGACAGCAACGCGTTCGAGGCAGAGCTGGTAATTTGCCTGGGATATATCTTGTGAAAATCTTGGCAACAAGTGAAAGGACAGGCGATGCGCACGTTAATATCTCGCGCTGTTTGCCATCTACGGCTGCCTCCACGGGCGCCAAATGGATGGATGTTATGAGCGTTCCCTTTGGAACGGGGTGGTGGGTTGCGTCACCACGCTCTTTTAACTTTATTGCTTAATGTGCTACCTATGTTAAAAAAGAAAAAAAAAGAATAGGAAAAAAACCACGATGAATTCCCATAACCAAACTTTCCGAACCCCTACTGGAAACTTTGTTTTTGTGCTTCTCCGTTCTTTGTCGTTTCCCTATTTTTCTTCCACGAATCTTTCAATCGCCTGTTACTAATCTCTATTGCAGACATATTTACTTTCCACGTGCTCTCGCTGAACCCTAGGGCTTCAAGGAAGCCAAAGATACCTAAATCGACCGCTGGGAAGATTGGATTGGATTGGAAAAACTTTAATAAAAGTCCTGCAGGACGCACGTCAGCGCGCAGTGGGCGTCTCCCACGCAGGGACCGACAGGGAATACCTGGCGGCCGCTGCGCGAGCCTGCTGGACGGCCCATTGCTGGTCTTGTAGGAGCGGGCTTCTTAGGGTCTTCTCCCACCTGTCGGAGGTAGAGTCGGGCGGAGCGTTTCTGCACTCCCAGAACACGTGTGCGAGTGTCGCCGTGACCCCGCACGAGTTCTGGGTAGACGCATCGTCTGGGTAGACGTCCGGGTAGATTATGTGTAAGGTGGCCGGGTTTGGATAGGTATCCGTCTGTAATAAGCGTAGCGTTAGCGCCTGCGGCCTGTTTAGTTTGGGGTGCGGGGGCGGAAAGAGACGTCGTCCCAAGTAAAAGTGTTTGGTTATTTCATTGTAGGTTATTGGGACATCCCTGTTCGCCTCCAACTCATCGAGACGTAGTTGCCCGGGGGTGACGGCGCGGTCGGTAAGCGCGCGCGCAGCGTCGTGGGCTGTCTCGTTGAGGTTGGGCGGGGCGCCCGGAATCCGACCCAGGTGGGCGGGAAACCAGATGATGGTGTGGTGTTTGAGGGTGCATGGATCGGCGCCGCGGAGGATGCGGAACGCCTTGACGGAGACGACTCCTCTCTCGAACGCTTTCATGGCTGGCCTCGAGTCGCTGAATATTGTAGTTCGCTTATCGTCGAGCATTGCCAGGGCTATGGCCACTTGCTCCGCCACCTCGGGATCACGTGTGCGTACCGTGGCGGCGTTTAAAGTTCGTTGCGAGGACGAGACCGCTACCGCGGCGAAGGCTCGGTTGCATCGGTAGGCGGCGGCGTCCACGAAGCGATATCTTCACATTCTAATAAAACATGCTCCTTAGTTTCCCTAGCTTTACTGCAGCAAGCACACGCTTCATCTTTCTTATTATATCTCGCTTTATAGGTGCGTGTTCTAAGGCTTCCTGATCTCGCTTCGAAAAGTAATGAGGTTCCCTTTGAGTTATCATAAATTGTTTCTTTCCTGATTTCCTTTTTTTTCCTCTTAAGAGTGACTACTCCTGAGTAGTTACTCATGGCCGGTTTCTTTTCCATTGCGGCCACCCATGAGATTATCTCGGCCTCTCTGACTTTCAGATGAATGGCGAGATGGATGGATGGTTGTTAGGAGCGTCCCCTTTGGAACGGGGCAGTGGGTTGCGCCACCAAGCTCTTGCTATTATACTGCCTAATGTCCTAGCTAGGTTAAAAAAAAAGAAAAAAGAAACCATTACGAATTCCCAGAACCGAATTTTCTGACTCCCTATTGTGAGCTCTCGGCTAACAGCGCCACCTCGGGGTAGCCGGGTGCGCGCACACGATTACTATATTTTTGCCGGGGAGCGCGCCGAAGGGACAGCCGGAGCAATAGCTGCCGGCGCGCGCTATCTCGAACGCTATGTTCGGAATGTCGTGCCCTTGCCCAAAAGGCGGCTTCGGTTCTCGTGTCTTCACATAATTACGCCATTATTCAATAATAATAATAAACCGCTTGTCGTTTGCTTTGGCGAACGACCATACGTCTTGTTGACGTGGCACCGTGGGCGGCCTTCAGAAAGCGCAGCCCGTGGGGACCGGAACTACGACCGAAAAGTAAGGAGGCGTAGTTGAAAGCAGAAGAAAAAAAAAGCTTACAATATACGCGAATACCATACAGTTGACGATAAAGTGTAATTAATTATGAGGTAAAGAGGGAAATATTGCGAGATTGCTGAAGTTTTGTAAACGGAAAATATTGACTCGCAGTGGAGGAAAAGAACTAGGAAGCTTATCAGCAAGCATGCGACTGGTATATTAAGCAACATGGCAACAAGGAACGCTAAATGCAAAGTCAGAGAAGGTGATACACCCTCCTGCGTGGCAGAAATAGAAAAGAAAGCGGCTTTGAGTAACTACCTAAGATGTAAACGCGTAATCAAAAAAGGAACAATTTCTGAAAACTCAAGGGAAGCGCTTTTCAAAGCCACATCAGGATGTCTTAGAACGTGTGGTTAAAAGCGAGGTACACTGAAGAAGCGCGTGCTTGCTGTGGTAAAGCTAGAGAAACGATGCAACGAATTTCATCAGATTGCGACAATATCTACCCGCCTTTCGGTTTGGGCTCTGCTGGCCTCCTTGAAGCTCTTGTGTTCAGGGAAATTAAACGTTGTCCGCGGCAGAGATTAGTAAAATGCGATTGACGGTTTCGTGGGAGAAAATAGGGAGACAACGAACAACGAAAGTGTACGTGGAACAAGGTGCCCTTTAACGGTTAAGAAATTTTGATGCAAGGAATTTTTTAAGCACTTCTTATGAGTTGTGAATGCGAAAGCTTTGTTGTCCAATTGAAAACCGCTGAGCGGTCCTTCGAGTTTTGCGCGGCGTCTAATGTACGATGGCGGTGCGTGCTGCTCGAGCCAGCAAGCAGCAGCAGCCTGCGGTGCCAACGCCGCACATGCCACCGACAACCTGGGCGACGAGAGACCAAGGAAGCAGCAGCGACCACCAAGGCCGGGAGGCGCGCGCAGCAGCTAAGCCCAGTGGGCGTGAGAGAGACAGAGAGATCGTTACTTGGTGTCGCGGCGATGTCCTCTACCGTTACGCAACACCTGGCGCGCTGTTGCGGCAGCACGCGTTCCTTTTTCGTCCGCTGTGCACTATCCAGGCGCGCTCGAGACGTGACTCCGCAGCCAATGGGAATTTAGGCGCCGTTTCGCTGCTCCCGACAACAGACGGGGGCTTTTTCGCTCAAAGGGCATTTGACGCTTCTGTATCAATAAGAACAAAATGAGCTTGGTGCCCCCCCATTTCAGAGGGGATGCTCATAGCGTCCATCCATCCGTGCCCACCGTGCGGTCTCCAAGCACCATCGGCGGTGCCACCTTCCAGCTGTGTTCATCTCCTCAAACTGTCCTTTTCTCCTTCAAGTGACAAGATGCGTGTAAACCCGAAAAGAGCGCCTGGAATCGCAAAATGGCTTTCGCTATCATGTAGACCTCACAGCAGCGTTGTATGAGAACGTAAACTTCAGAACTACTACGAGGCACTTTTTAAAGAAGAAACAACTGCGGCTAGAAAAAAAGGCTTTGAAAGCATTACAGACGACCGGCTATAAGCATAACGCCATGCCTCCCTCCTTTCAGACAATACTGTGCTTCTGTCCGTATCTTATTTAGCACTATTACGAATAGTTAGCATTTTCAGACTAATAGATATTTCTCACGTAATCTCACGTGCTCTGCATCTCACCGTGCTCATACCCAAACATGACAGCTACGATGACATCAGTGGATCGCGAAGGTTGTTTGGCGTTTTGGTAGCTGCAGTTCTTCACCAGGCTACCATTGTTATTGATTTGTGACACGGCGTGAGGCCCACTTGTGGCGTTGTCACGTTTTATGTTTTCGCAGTTTCTAGACGTTCTAGTACCCAAAGATGGCGACCACGATGAGGTCTATGCAAGGAGTCTCGTTTTGTACTCTCGCACCCACGTTTAGAGCAAGCGTACATAATATCCACGCCAGCCAGCCTCTGTGGGCGCGTCCCGCGCAGGGACTGAGAGTTTGATTACGTGACAGCTGATGGTGACCGGATAGCGGCGCCGACCATGCAATAAGAATGGGCTAAGCGCTACAGCGGTGATCGCGGCCGTTCGTAACACTGGGGCGCTATAACGTAAAACTATTCCAAACTTTTCTATTCCAGTTCTGCTATCAGCCCTCCACGATTGGTCAAAAACTTTTTCCGACCACCCCCGCTTCACCTATCTGTCACGCGACGTCACGAAAACCGCAATACCTCCCCATCTGATATGATGTGTACACACTGATTATGCATGATTTGACAGAAAAAAGAAAAACAGTTATTTCTGATTCGACCCCTTTTCGCCATTAGCCCTCGGCTATTGCTAAAAAGTTTTCGGGCTGCACCCACTTCACCTGCCTGTCACGCGACGTCACAAAACCGCATAAACTCACCGCGTCAAAGTGACGTGTACGCGATAAAGATGCATTTATATGCCGAACAAAACTGAATTTTCTTTGGAATAGTCGCAGGCTGCCCTGTTCCGAAAGGAATAAAAGATGGCTGCTGCCGATCACTGAGACGCTGGCTACTCGCACCTGCCGAGGAGCATGGGTGTATTTGCGTGTAATAAAACTTCTTGCGTGGCCGTGTAAGGTTTTCGAGCACTTTCGGCACGTTTACCACCTCATTCTGCCCACTCTTCTTTGCTGAGGGTCAGTTTTAGCGTCATTCTTAAGCTTCCGTTGCATGCCGCCGCGATTTTCGACCAGCCCCCACAAGCTAAGTAAGGGAAAGCCGACCAATCGCAGGCGCCGGCACCACCCTCTTCATCCGGTTATCGATTTTCAGTGCACTGGCTCTGCCCCAGCGGATCCCTCTCCACTTGAGCGTTCACCTCGCGTCTTCTCAGCCAATTAGATACGACAAGCCGCTCAGCGTAGGCAATGTTATTCGTTTTTCAAGCAAACAAAAGTGACCTCCTATGAACGAGGAGAGTGTTTGATTGGTCTCTACAGAGAACCCTGTGGGTGACCGCCCGGTGCTTGCGTCGTGGTTACGCAAATTCGACGTCAGGAGATTGGAAAAGAAACATATTGGAATAGTTTACGTTATAGGGCCCTTGCTTCCCGCCGTCGTCGGCAAAATACAGATGCCACTGCAAGCGCTCAAAATTGTGAGGTTGAATTTGCGAAAACTTTGGTTCGTAAGTGCGCTTTGTCATTGATCGTGCGTCTTCGCTAATGACATGTCTAGCAACAGGATCGGGCTGCGCTTTCTCTGACCATTAGTTCCATCGTAAGAGCTTTCTTTTTTGGGGGAATACGGGCGCTGGTCGGCAGGCCGCCGCTTGCGTACGCGCAGGACAGACGAGCAGGCGTCCCTCACGTCTTGCCGACGAGCTGCGCGGTGGCGCCGAGCATGCCGTTGAGGTTGAGCGCGTTGTCGCGGTCGTCCCGCAGCCAAGTCTGGAGCAAGGAGCGCGTCTGGTCCAGGAAGTGGGCGACGACCAGGGAGTCGACGTGTCCGTCGGCGAGCAGCAGCGGAAACTGGACCATGGGTCCGCAGCCCAGGTCCAGGCCCAGTGGTCCTCCGATGGTGCGTCGCGACAGCCAGCGGTGCGCCTCCTCGCTGAGCAGGCGCAGCTCGCGTACGTGAGACGGGTACACCGAGCCGGTCAGCACGCCCGGGTCCAGCAGCTCGCGCAGCCGGTCGATGGGCACCAGCCGCTCGACGTCCTCGTCGCCAGCTTTGTTGTCCTGCGCGCGATCGAATGCGTCCGTGAGCAAGGATTCCGTCCCTGCAGGGAACTTGCGGTCGGCTGTGTTCCACTGTGCAGGTGAGGCACGGGGCTTTCCGTTTTATTGAATTTTACGGGATGTGCTGAAACATTTCCTGAGCACCTCTTACGTCTTAAAGTCGTAACATCAGTCGTTCTAAATCCACAGAACGGAGAAGAGAACCGCGAATGCTCCTGTTTTCTATCAATAGAACGTAACCTGTGCCTGCGAGCATTTTAATATCATTGTACAATCTGTCTGCTACCGCTCGCAAATACTTTTCTATTGGCACCCGCCTTTAGTTAATAAATTTACACTCTTAGTTTAATAAATTTATCATTATCTGTAGGACCAATTACGCGTATATGCCTAGCTACTCTTCATCGCTTCAGTAATATAAACTAAAATATGGTAGCACTCCAATGCGCACTGTCGTCGTCTTGTCGCTCAACGATACGGCCACAATTATCTATTCCATCGCTTGGGGTACGTCCTTCGCATTTCTTGAAGATTTCTTTTTTTTCCCTTGTCCTGAAAGTTTCGGTTACATAGGTTAGTAATAGCAGCATACACTCAAGCCTTTCGTAACTTAGGGATGCCTGCCACATGGATTCTAAGGCATATTTTAAGATGGTTTTCCGTAGACCTCATTGGCATTACATGAGTGGCTGCTTAGCCTAGATGCCTAGATGTACTTGCTCCTTAACTGCTTCGAGATATTGACTGCCAAAGAACTCGTTTTCCCTATTGAACATTATTTTTCCTATAAGAATCTTATAATCTCCTTAACCTACGTTTAAATTTACGGATGCAAATAGTGTTTGGGTATTACGCAGACGTTTTGCGTATTGGTCGATATGTGTAGATTCTTACGAGTGTCTATGCACTAAAAGCAGTTTACACATTTTGGGCCATACTTTGTCCCACAATAATATTCTTGATCTATCTTGCTTCCGTTTCCTTTTCCTAGGAAACTCTGCTCTCGCTAGTGACTTGTCAAGAATGTTATGTCGGACCGATAATGCACGTGCGTTTATTGCCGTGGGACAAAGATAAGCCACAATGATTGTAAACTGTATTTCAGATGTAGTAATGGGCTTTGCCAGTTGTTCACTCATTTCAGACAATACTATCACTTGAAAAACCACGGCTTTCGGGGATATATTCCTCCTTTGTCAGTACATTTTAACATTCGTAGTCTAGCACCAAATTGTTCTTGCAAATAACAACAGTTAAACTGTCTTCGCTAGCCTAACATCCTTCCTTAAGAGGAAGCTTTAGCTCGGGTGCTCCTATCTAAATACATGTAAAAGGAAAATTCGTTTTTCTCGGTAACCACGGCACCAAATTAGACGAGGTTTCTTGCATTTCAAAGAACAACTTAAAATCTAGTGACTGTTGGTTTCGAATTTTTGAGTTAGGTCGTCAATTTTTTTTTAAAAAACGAAACTATCAAGTTTACAACTCGGTTACTAAACAACAAAAAAGGGTAATACAATTCTGTGAATTGCATCTAATAGTACATCTAAAGCGGACAAAATTTATATGTTACACATGAATATAAAAAATTTAGTAATATGCAAATACAGCTTTTGCAGAAACCTTGTAGCCAACGTAACGAATTCACCTAAGATGTAAAATGACATATCCAATTTGTCCGCTTTGAATGATCTCATGGATGCCGTTTACAGAACCGCGATATCTTTTCTTGATGCAGAGCTACGAATTTGTAAACTTCGTGCTTCTATTTTTTTTCAAATGGTCGAATATTTCAAAATACTTTTAACAAAGTTCAGGCCTTAAATAGAAATTCCGCTTCCAATAGTCACTACAACTTAACTTTCTCTCTCAAAAGCAACAAATTTCATTAAAATCTGTTCAGCGGTTATCTCAGAAAAACGTTTTTGCGTTTTACATGTATTTGAATAGGCCGCGTCGGAGTTGGGCCCGAGATAAAGCTTCCTCTTAACACGTATTTTTGCAGTCTTCTTCTTGTCAAGATTTACAGTACCTGAGGAATACCTGCAGATATCTTTGATAATCGAGATGGGCCTTGCGCCTCGCCTTGACAATGTCCCAACGAAAGCTGTCATTTCTGTTGAATCAAACACCTCTGCGTAACAATTGGCGGTCACATATGTGGGGACTGTATTCTACACATGTTCCAACTACGTAATAAATAACATATATGCAATCGATTGCTCAATGTCCTTTTGTAAAGTTGTTTTGATTTGCTCTTGATGCTGTCCCAAATCAATTCGCGGTCATTCTTTGTATATAGTACAGTATTATGCTAGCATTATTTCAATTATCTCGTTCATGTGGTTTAGATAGGACAATTTGTCGATAGTTGTTTGATGAGAGAAATTGATTTACTCAACTGCATAACTCTAGAGCAGTCGAGGGGTCAGATATTGCGCGGTAGTGTTTGTCTTGCTATCCTATGTTGAACTACCGTGGACGGTGTTTCCGCCCAGCATTTCGACCGGTTGCGCAGAGGTACGCGAAATGCTGCAGGCCGTCGTCAGGAGTGGTACCGGTTCCGGGGGCCGTGCACTTGAGCGGGCGGTGCTAAGGGCCATAAGCCGCTACGAACACACTCGACGCATTTTTAGAGCTGCGTTCCTTGGCGAACTACCGCCATTGAATAACGGTACGTCGGTGTTGCCATGCCGCTTACCTCGCTGGCTGACGCCCTGGTCTCTTCGCTGTTGGAGATGACGATTTTGGAGAAGTAGCTCTCGTACTCTTCCAGGGAGTCGTACCCTTGCGCCTGCTCTGTCCACGAAGGGGAGAAGGCATTGCATCTCATCAGGAACGTGGTCTCCAATAGACTGAAATGTAGTGTTAGAAAAGCTCGCGCCTATAATAAGCAATCTAGGGATTTCGCCTGCCACAACCAGGACCTGCTTATGAAGCGCGCCGTGGTGGGGGGCTCCAGAATATTTTTTACCACGTGGGATACCGAAATTTGAGCACGCAAGCGTTTTCGCCCCCCATCGAAATGCCGCCGCCGCAACCGGGATCGAACCCGCGACCTCAAGCTCTGCAGCTCAACGCCATAGCTACTGCTTTACCGCGGTGTGTGCAGTACTCTTCGATGCCGCAATTGAGCAAAACACAACAAAGACTGAATGTCGAGTCGAGAGACAAGCCTCTCGAAAAGAGAGACACAGAAATTCTTCTGGGAGTTGTCTAAGTATGCGTAAACATCGTGCTCCTGAATACACGCAAAGTGCCTCGAGCGGTCAGTCGCGCGGCAATTTTGCGTGCATTTGCGGCCTTCTTTCACGCTCAGGAAAACACTTGTATGTAGCACGTATTGAGCAACTGAAAGATGTATCGGAAGCTTTTCATGTCGCTCTACAGTTTTCTCGTTGACACTATTCATCTAATTATATTATTTCAGAAGTTGATTAAATAAATAAGTTTAATTAGTTAGGCAGAATAAAAGAAATAATCTGAGTATCTCCAAGCGAGGGCAAACAACATTGTCTTGGCTCTTTCCAGCTGCGTGCCATTCGCATATTTTTAAACTCTGGCTAAGCTTAGCTGGGACACCCGGCATATCGATGAGCATGTGTATACGTATATTATCACGTTGCAGTGACGGTGAAGCATCACAGTGACACAACGCAAGTGATGAAAATAGCTGTTTATTGCAGCCAAGGACATTGAAGAGCCACGAAGAATAAAGTTAGTTGAAAGTTAGCGCTTCTCCGTGACTACGTCGTTGTCTTGAATTTCGCGCAGTTCATATATTTCCCCACATTATGAACCAACTCGCCCAACAACAACTCTTATTGCGCCAACCTGTGCCCAGCAAAACATGTAACACTCAGCACAATGATAGCGGCGAGCGCACTCGTCGATAGCCGAAAATAGAATCTGCGGGTCAAGTGCGTCGGTTTTTATATATGATTCGTGGAAGCTTCCAACGTAATCGCGGGTGCTCGGATACCTTGCAGAAAGTACTACAGTATTCAGGTCGCGCGTACAATCTGATTACGCAAGGCTCACCAATAACACACATGAGAGATAGAAGAAAGATAACATTCGAGTAAGTTCTAAATTGTGCAGACAGGTCTAGCGCTGAGCGGTTGAAATGCAGTCCCCAGAAAAAGGGTAAGAACACGTGTACATGCCACTCACTAAAAAGCATCGTCTCGGTACTACAAACACTAGAGCAAGCATCTAAAATACACGTAGTAAATCAAAATAAAGAAACAAAGTTCCAGAGGTCGCTAGCGCTGGTAGAATGCGTTAAGGCGCACAACATATAATACATCAGGTCGTGCACGGCACGCGCAGTAATTGCGTAATAGCAGTGAGCACGACGTCATTGTCCAGTGCGCCAATACGTCGGATGACCTTGTAGGGTCCGAAATAGCGTCGCAATAGTTTCTCGCTTAGTCGTCGTAGGCGTATCTGAGTCGAAACCTAAACATGGTCGCCGGGCTCGTACATCACGTAGCGTCGTCGAAGATTGTAGTGTCGGCTGTTGGTCCTCTGCTGGTTCTTGATTCGCAGGCGGGCGAACTGTCGAGCTTCTTCGGCGCGCTCGGGATAGGCGGCCACGTCGAGATTCTCTTCGTCGGTGACGTGCGGCAGCATGGCGTCGAGAGTCGTCAAAAGGTCCAAGAGATGCCGGGATAATGAAACATAGGGCATTGTGGGGGTGCAACAGGTATGAGGTACTGAGAGGTATTTGGAAAGGAGTAGTGGTGCCGGGGCTTACTTTCGGGAATGCGGTCGTGTGTTTAAAGGCGGAGGTTCAGTCGAGACTAGAAGTAAATCAGAGAGCTGTGGGAAGATTAGCACTAGGTGCCCACGGGAAAACCACAACCGAAGGAGTACAGGGGGATATGGCCTGGGCATGGTTCGAAGCATGGGAAGCTCAGAGTAAAATCCTATGCGAAAAACTTCTGAGGAAATTGGACAATAACAGGTGGGCAGCTAAGGTACTTAAATACCTATACAGAAAGAGCATTGACTCACAATGGCGGAAAAGAACTAGGAAGCTAACCAGTAAGTATGCAAGACACGAGGTCGAAGAAAGACAGAGCATTAAACGACAAGTTAAAAACGCGGAAGGTAAAAATTGGATAAATTCAATGGAAAAGAAGCATAGTGTGGAACTATATCGATACTGGAAACAGCAGATCAGGAAGGAAGCGTTTTATGATAACTCAAGAGGCAGTGCCCTACTCTTTGAAGCTAGGTCAGATGTCTTAGAACGCGGAGTTATAAAAACGAAGAAGACACATGTGCTGTATGTGCTAAATATGTAGAAACAGTGAAACACCTCATACTAAAATGTGATGGTATCAATCCCGATGTCGATGCGGCCACAGTCACGCTCCCTGAGACCTTAGAGTTCAGATATAACAATAGCCATCTAAATAAATATGCGGTGGAAATTAGCAAAAAGCGATTGGTGGTTCAAAAGCAGAGAGGTGACAAAAGGGTACAAGTGTAGGAAGACGAATTTAAAGAAAATGAGGAATTGTAATAACTTTTAATAAAAAGCTGAGCATGGTGGCAACTGCCATCACCCCGTTTCAAAGGGGACGCTCCTACCTTCCATCCATCCATCCATCGTCGTCGGATTCCTTCTGTAAACCAGCTTGAACGGCGTGATCTGCGTTGTTTCTTGCACCGCCGTTACGTATGGAAGCACGGCACCCCACGTCTTGTGTTTGACGTCGACGTATGTGCATTGTCATCATGTCGGCGATGATCTTGTTGAGCCTCTCCGTAGGACCATTCATCTGCGGGAGGTCGGCAGATGTCCTCCTGTGGTTTGTCTGGCTCTGTTGCAGAATCGCTCGGGTAAGCTCCGCTGTAAAAGCCGTTCCTCGTTCCGTGGTGAGCCCTTCCGGGATACCATGTCTTAGCAGTATATTCTCGACGAAGAATTTCGCCTTTTTGGCCGTGCTACCTTTAGGCAGGGCCTTAGTTTCGGCGTAGCGGGTAAGGTAGTCGGTAGCCACGATGGTCCAATTATTTCCGGATGTTGACGTCGGAAATGGCTTTAATAACTCCATACCGATTTGTTGGAAGGGTTGACAAAGAGACTTGATTGGCTGTAGCAGTCCTGCTGGCCTTGTTGGGGCTGTCTTCTGTCATTAACAGTCTCGGCATGTCTTGACGTAATGCGCGACGTCGGTGGTGAGGCGCGGCCAGTAGTACTTGTATCCTTGCGAGCATACGGGAAAATCTGAGGTGCCCAGCCGTCCGATCATCATGCCGGGCGCGCAAGATTTACGGCCGCAAGGCTATAGGCAAAACTAGAAGATAGTTTGCGCAGAATAGGATGTTCTTCTTTATGATGACGTCGTTTCACTGGGAAAACGAAGGCAACCCTCACCTAAATATCCTAGGGACCAACGCCGTCGTCGTCTTCCCAAATACTCGACGAAGCTTTTCAGCTCCGAGTCTGCTTGTTTTTCAGCTCTTATTGTTCCTAGGAAGGCGTCGTCATCATCGCCGTCTTGAGGTTGCGTGTCAATGGGGGCGCGTGATAGGCAGTCGGCATCAGAGTGCTTGCGTCTAGACTTCTAGACCGCGGTGACGACAAATTCTTGCATGTTAAGTGGCCACCTTGCTAGGCGCGCTGAAGGGTCCTATGAATTTACCAGCAAACATAATGCATGAGCGTCGTTTACGGTATTGAAAGACCCACCGTAGAGGTAAGGTCGAAATTTCGTGTTAGTCCAAATGAGGGCAATGCATTCTTTTTCCGTCGTAAGACGCTTTGCTTCTGCTTTCGATAGTGAGTGGCTAGCGTAAGCTATGACCCTTTGAGGCCTGTCTTTTCTTTCGGGCACCTCACCGCAAGGAACACGGTCACGCAAATGCCCTTTTTTGTGCAGGTTAGTTACCTGCCACATGCATCTTCAGGGTGTCTACCAACCGGGAAAACCGGGAATTCTCAGGGATTTTTAGTAGTCTGGAAAAAGTCAGGGAAAACTCAGGGAATTTGGGCCTCTATCAGGGAAAATTAGCGGCAATTTTTACGGAAAGGGTCGAAAGTCGCAGCAATGCTGGCTCGAGTAACAGACAGGAATCGTAATGAAACGTCTTTGACGCCCTGTCGTCGGCTGGAGGAGTTGCTAGTGTACAGTCAAGGACTGACTTTCCGGATTCCCGATAATTTGGACGGCTTCGCGGCACCGTCACGTACCGTGAAATTCACGGTACGTGAAATTTCCGACGCAAGAACTCTTCGCCGTCCCATTTTCCGGACGTTTTGCCGTGACGGCAGGTCCGAAACGGCAATAAAGGCACCACAGCTGCCGTTTTGATTACTTCGCCACCTCGAACCGGCACTCTCGCACGCAGATCCGCTGGCAGCCGTTGCCACCACTGCGGCAACACTAGGCCTAGCTGCTTCGACCTCCGCTATGAAACTTCTTGCCGTTGGGTGCCGAGTTTTTTATTGAAAGAATTAGCTGCTGTCAGCAATGGCATGGACTCCGCCTTTGTGATCCTCGCGATTGACATAGAACATGCCGGTTCCTGAAAGTCAGCTTCGCCTCTGTAAAGAAATGTTACTTGGTGAAGCATACACAAAAGTATTGCAGTGAAGCATAACAAGCGTGGGAAGGGGCTATTGCCACGAAACACAGTATGTATTCCTTAATTATGCACGCGTGCACCCGCTATGTCCTGTCACATTACGAGCACCGATATGCCTAATATGTGTACTGACAGGCCTTCGGAGCGTTTTCGAACGTGCCTGTGGTGATTTGAGTCCCTAAGGACAGTAAATGACACGCATTTATTTTTTTTGCAACTGGCCGATTTTTTGGACGTTTTCGCGGCCCCTAGGGAGTTCGAAAAATCGGTCGTGGACTGTTCAACTGACCAAGATGCTTCAAATGGTTTTTGGGGCGAACGAGTGGCGGAAGGTGGACAAGAACAGAAATGAACTACGCATTGAGGAATAAACGGGAAAGGAAGCTTGCTGCCGCCGTTTTGAAGGAGCTTGAGCTCAAAAAATAGAGTTTTGGCTGATGCCGAGATGCAGGTGTCCCTCACCCAAACCAAAATAAACTCTTTAAAGCAGTGAAACACAACACTCGGGCGTCGTGCGCGGGCTGAGAGTAGTTCAGAACAGCTGAGGTTGACTTACGAGCTGTTGAGGGAGAATCTCAATTGCGACAGAATTCGGGCCTCATACCACTGAGCTTGCAATCAGTTGATAGAAATAGCTCATATTCGAAAATATTTGCTTCTATATGCATCTCCTTTTTATTCCTATTTGAGAATGTCCGACTTCATTGCAATGTTTTTCGAAGACACTTTATTTGCTGTGCATTTTACTAACCCCTGCCTTCTATTCTCTTCTTCAATAACATAAACACTACTCCTTAGTATTCAAATTGGATTACGTCGCTTTTTAAATTTTTTTCATGTGCGTACTAGGGAGTGACAGCATCAGGCGATATGTTTTCAGCCCGTCTTGACATAAAACATAGTTCTGCATCACTCAGGGAAATTTGCAATGGCACTCAGGGAAAACCTGGAAAACTCAGGGAGTTTGGAAATGTCAACTTGGTAGACACCCTGATCTTGCTGTTGTGCTAGCGATCGCTTCTTGTTTTCGGTGTCGTGCCCCCCCGACATGCTTGACCGTTGGGGTATTGCACTTGGCGAGCTATTGTGTTCAATTGCTATTAATGCTCATGTTGTGTGCTTATTACTTATGTTATCTGGAGACATTGAGGTAAACCCCGGTCCTGATCATGGTGACGCTAACCCTGCTCCCACCCTCGAAACAATCTATAACGCTATTTTGCGCCTCGAAATGACACAGAATTCCGTCCTGAGTGAACTCGCGTTAATACGTGCTGCGCAGTCAAATACAGATAGCTTAGTTGGACGCCTTGCCGCCCGCGTCGACAAGTTGGAGAAAACCGTTGAAGCAAATGAAGCTTGCCATTCTATCCATGGCACTGAGGGTGGTTCTGTAATTTCGAAGCTTTCCTCGGAAGTGCAAGCGGTAACTGAAAAATGCGACGACTCGGAGAATAGACTTCGGCGTTGCAACTTTGGCTTTTTTGGTCTCCGTGACGTGGTTGACGAGTCTTGGGAGCAGTCCGATTATTTCATTCTGCCGTGACAAACTGGACGTATCAGTCGATATTAATAACATTGAACGGGCCCATAGACTAGGTCACTTCCAAGAAGAGAAGAACCGCCCTATTATCGTGAAGTTTGTACGGTTTAAAGAAAAATCCCAAATTCTCTCCTGTAGCGTGAAATTAAAAGGCACATCGTTTGCTAAACGCGAAGATTATTCCGCATGTGTGCGCCTGGCTAAGAAAAACATTACCTTTACTCGCAGGAAAAAAGCCTTCCTTTTAAGATAAGGTTCGATAAACTTATCATAGGCAATAAGCGTTTTGTTTACAATGCTGAGACTGACTGTGTTATCGAATTCAAATCCTAGCCACCAATACGTGCTTGCACTCACCCGTTTTCATCCTTCGCCCTTGACTCTTCCACTCCTGTCTTTGAAGCAACTTATCACCTTATGCAGGGTGTGCTTTCGAACGTCCGTAGTTAGCAAAAAAAGGATATCGTGGAAGCTCTTCTTCAGGATAGTGAAACTGATTTTGCCGTCTTTACCGAATCATGGCTAACTCCGGAAATCAAAAGCGACGAACTATTGCAGGATGCCACCTCATTCATTACTTATAGATACGATAGGACTTCACGCAGGGGCGGTGGTGTATTGGGCTTCATTCGATCCAATATAGCCTCATGTTCCGTTGTGATTAACTGCAGCCTAGAGATTGTCTGCGTTAAACTGTCCCTCAAAACATGTACAAACATACTTATAGTAGTATGTTATCGCCCTCCGGACTGCGACCACACCTTCACTAATAACTTACACTCGGTTCTAGTTCATTTGACCTCCAGGTTCCCCAAGGCCAATTACATCCTTTGTGGTTATTTCAACTTCCCTGACATTTACTGGAAGAACTCAACCGCATCCACACGATTATCCAAAGACTTCCTTCAGTTAACCCTACTGTTCAACCATACTCAGACTGTCCACTCGCCCACTCGGGGCTCTAACATACTCGATCTTGTTTTGGTCTCAAACCCTGACTTAATTTAATCAGTGTCCCTTCCCATAGAACTAAGTGATCACAAAGCCGTACCATTCCACCTATCTTTTCCCATTAAAAAAAGAACAGCCAATAAATAAATATATCGGGAGCTACAACAAGGCCAACGTTTCTGCGATTAACTCCGAACTAGAATCTTTCTATAAATGTTTTCGTCAATCTGCTTCTTCCCGATCAGTTAACGATAACTGGTTGCTTTTCAAACAGCAAATTCAAAATTTAATTGACAAACACGTCCCTCTGATTCGCTTTCGAGGCGACGCAGGCCAGCCCTGGTATTCTAACTCGCTAAAAAGACTATCGCGCAAGAAAAAAAGATTCTGTCGTGTCGCTCAGAAATCGTACTCAGCATCTAAGTGGAAAAAATACTCGGATTGCCTGCGCGAATATGCCCGTCTTTTGAGGCACTCGAAACGCAAATTTCATCATGAGTATTTAAAAAAAATATAATTGGTGTTAACCCTAAAAAATTTTGGAGCGTCTTAAAACCAAAGAATCAATCCCATAACATTGCGCTTGTTTATCCCGACGGCTCTGATGTTCCACTTGATCAGCGGGCTAATGCCATGAACTACTATTTCTGGTCTGTTTTCACCTCCGAACCAGTTCATGATGTACCGGCGCTGCTTAGACCAAATTTTGGTGCAATGCCGCCGGTTGTTATCACAGTTGAAGGCATTTTGTGCCTCATTAACGAATTAAATATTTCGAGTCTTCCGGGACCTGACAATGTTCCTGCAAAGTTCCTTAAAAGTACTAAGGGCGTGTCGAGTCGCATCTTGCAGATAATATTTGCGCGGTCCCTTTTAGAAGGTGAAATTCCGCACGACTGGAAGACTGCGAAAGTAACCCCGGTTTTCAAAAAGGGCAACCGCTCTGACCCGTCAAATTATCGACCTATATCGCTGACATGTGGTGCATGCAAACTAATGGAACACATCATATATTCCCACGTCATCACTCATCTCGATAATAATTCTTTCTTTTTCCGCAAGCAGCAGGGCTTTCGCCCCGGGTTATCATGTGAAACACAATTATTCGAATTCACTACAGACCTTCACTTGAACGTGGATTCGTCTTTTCAGACCGACGTCATTTACATCGATTTTTCAAAGGCATTTGATCATGTTGCTCATCGTCGCCTCATCGCCAAACTAGCTGTCTTAATTTTGACCCGCTTACCTTGTCATGGATCAAAAGCTTTCTAACAGCACGATCTCAGTTCACAGTCATTGGCGGTAAGCGTTCAACAGCAGCACAAGTAGTATCCGGCGTCCCTCAGGGATCAATTCTTGGCCCGCTTCTCTTTCTTATCTTCATAAATGACTTGCCATATGGAATAACGTCATCTATGCGCCTCTTTGCTGATGATTGCGTTGTATATCGTCGAATCTCAAACAGTAGTGATCAATCATTACTACAACGCGACCTAAACCTAATCCAAACGTGGTGCTCGCGCTGGTTGATGGAGCCTGATACCTCAAAGTGGAAATGCACGGTTGTTTCAAGCAAAAAAAACTAATCTGATTTTTCAGTGTTCCCTTAATTCGACAGCTTTATCACATGCTAGCTCTTACCGATATCTAGGCGTCCTCATTAACAGTTCACTGACATGGTCAGAGCATACCTCGAATGTTGTAACTGATACCTCAAGGTCGCTAGGTTACTTAAAAAGAGCATTTCTGTATCGGCGTTTTTGTCGATGTGAGCGAGTACTGGTGGTGACTGTAGGCGTTTCTTAAGCTCTTGGAATGATTCAGCTTTCGGCGCTTGCCACTTGAACTCGACACATGGTTTCGTGAGATGAGTCAATGGCTCGGCGATGAGAGAAAAGTCCGTGACAAAGCGCCTGTAGTAGGCACAGAGGCCAATGAATTTTCGCACTGATTTCTTGTTGACAGGATGCGAGAATTTCTCTATAGTAGCGGTCTTCTGCGGGTCAGGACGGTCTTGGGACTTGCTCATGACGTGGTCCAGGAGCAGGAGCTCCTGGTCTGCGTAGCGACACATTCCCGGCTTCAAGATCAGCCAAGATGCTTTAGGTGATCGTCAAAGTTTGACTCAAAGACATCATCAAGGTAGACTGAACATGTCTGCCATTTTAAGACAGCCAACACTGTGTCCATTACATTACATACCGTTTCGTTGGAATGTCGCGTCCGTAACTTTTCTGTCATTGTTTTTCATCATTACTGTTGTTATTAATTACACGACTTCACTGAAAACAATCTGTGTGATTTATTCCTTGTCATTATATTATGTTTTTTTATGTTTCTTCTTTTCCCTAGTGAATCGTGATCTAAATAATTCTTTTTTCATCTCAGTTGTGCTTTGGTTGTAGGTTGTAAACAGATACGGTTTATAGATGTCTTGTATTCAATGTATTTTCTATGTACTGCCCCCCTTACTCAATGCCTCACTTTGAGGCCTGTAAGGTATTTTTAAATAAATAAATAAATAAATAAATATGTTATGGTAATTCTCACGCGCGCCAATACCAAGACCATTAGGTTGTTCCTGGGCACGTCTATAAAATTTATTTATTTAGTATTGGGATAGCATTTATTTATTTACAAATACTGCAATTCCCAAATGAATTGCAACCTATTAACACACGTACGGATGTGTATCGGTATTCCTTTTTTCCTGATGTAATTGAACTATGGAACAAACTGCCAAGTGATGTTGTGGAGAGTATGAATGTGCAACAATTTGAGCTGGGTGCCGATATGTTTTTGAGAAATGGTGTACAAATTTTGAATTCTGATTCATGATTGCTCATTGAAGTGTTTTTGAAATGTATATGTTCTTCTTCCCTCCCTGTAACGACCCTCACTGGATGGTTAACAGTATGACCAAATAAATAAATAAATAAATAAATTTTAGCAGTGTGGAAATACAATATTGACATGTCTACTTGCTTATCTTTATCGGGCGGCCACGTTTCACCGCCTAACAAATGTTAATGCACAGCGCAGGACGCGCTTGCATGTATCGGAAGTTTCTGGAATGTTATCGATGGTTCTATCCGCTGTCCGTGACCTAACCTTGTGTAATCTGATTGCATGTGTGCGCGACGCGAATAATGTATAACCTTGTGGAAGACACGCGGGTCCCAGCGATTACTCTGGAACGTTCGACGACTGATGTATAAAAGCCGACGCGCTTGACCCGCTGATCAGATTTTCGACGATCGCCGACTGTGTTCGCCGCTGTCGCCGTTCTTTAAGTGTAGCCTGTTTTTGTGGGCACAGGTTCGCCCAATAAACGTTAGTTTCGTCTTTCACAGTATGGCTACTGTGTTCTTTATACGTCACTACCACGTGACAATATCAGTGTACAAATGCAGGCAAAAACACAAAGTAAGACGCAGTACATTGCTTATACAAACAATATCGGTCTTGTACATAACACAGCAAAGAAAAACAAAGGTGGAAAAGAAAGCCATATATCAGCTTGTAACCTATTCAGCAGAGGTTACCAGCCAATGATGACAACGAAAGCTGAGTAACTTGGATATTAGTCAACTTATTCCTTGCAATCAAAGTCTTGGGAAACAAGGAATATTTAAAATATTTGTTATTATATATAATATGCAACACATACAATTATGTGGACACCCCAGGCGCATTTCTGCCGTTGCCGTCGCCGTGAGGTACGTATAAGTCCAAGGGCGATGAAATCGTCGCTGCGCGACGTATGCTGTATGCGCGAATGAAAGCGCGCTAGGGTGAGCCGGCGAACGCTGCTCCATCTCGCGTCCGCGAGCGAGGAAGGCTGGGCGGAAGCGCGCCGTCTTGCAAGCGATCTGCGATGTTTGCAGAGTGCGCGCAGTGCCGGTGGCTTCGTATGCGCTGCGCTTTCGACGTTTAGTTCGCGTTGAAGCGAGAGATGCAGGAAGGTCAATTCGACCGCTGCTGCTGCCGCCGCGATTCCTCACTCCAGCGTTCTGACAGCTTCTTTCCGCGGTCATCGGGTGAGATGTGTTCACGTTTGCTTGTGCGCGCGTGACACCACGCTCGTCAATTTCCTTAGTTTGCCTATGTTAACAACCTTATACGGCCAATAAATCTACTATCTTTACTAAGTATAGCTGCCCACTACTTCGCTATCGCAAGTGATGCTTCACGTTTATGGCGAAACTGCGACTCTTGTTTTCTTGGCTGCAGGTTGGTGGCCCTCATTCTAAGACTGTCATAATGTCGTACCTGAGGTCTGTCATGTCGCTGCCGCTGTATTAATGTGCTAGGGCAGTTGTGATACATCTGTAGTGAGCGTCATTAGTTATGTCAAAGATGAGCAAAGAGCTGGCCTCTGCTTTTGAAGAGCTTAAGGAGGAAATTAAAATGGAACTAAGGACTGTTAAGGAATGCTTGGACCAGACCAGAGTTTCCTTCATTCGCGACAGGGACGAAGAAATGCGGAATGCGAAAAAATTGCTGGATGAAAATAATTCCAAAAGCGCAAAGAATGAGAGGCTAAAAAACGGTGCAAACGTTTGGATGCTCAAATGAAAATGAACGACGCTCGCCTGATGAAATAACAGCATTCCGGTAACACGAACCTGGAAACCAAGCGAACACCGGTAAATACGAACGAAGATTTGACAGAAATTATGGGAAAATTAGGGAACAACATTGGTGAAAGTATCTCCCTGTATGACGTTAGCATGTGCCACAAAGTAGCTTCGCCAGGCAATCCATCCAGCGGAAACGACATAGCGCAGTTCGTCCATCGTCGAAAGCGAGGCTGTGTTTTGCAAAAGGCCAGAAGAGAGAAACTGTCTTGCAATAAACTTGTCTGTGAAGCATCGACGCCTGTGCACATAAACAAGCAGCTATGGCCGGATCTCAAGCGCTTGCTGGCACAGGCTATCAGAGAGAGAGAAAAAAAAACGGAAAGCTCAGTGGAAATTTGTGTGGATCCGAGGTGGTCCCGTATTTGCGTGTAACTCTGAAGGCAGTCCTGTCGTGAAAATTTCCACGGGCACCGACGTGGACAAAATGAAGTAAGTTGTTTGCTGCCACTGTGGCTTGCTATCCCCTTGTTACCCCTGTGGACCTAAATCAACTTTCCAGTGAAGATGGTGTTCGAATACTTCATATGAATTGTCACTCTGTCTTTAACAAGATTGATGATATGCATACGCTTTTTTATTCTTTCAGCTTTTCTTTTGATGCGATGATGCTTAGCGAGACTTAGTGAGATTTCGGTGTGCAGAGATTATCCCTGTTTCACTCTAAATAGGCCAAATCGTAGAGGAGGCAGGATATTACTGCAAGTTCCAAACGGCACTGCTGTAACTGCAAACAAAACGTTCACGCTGCTAACAGATGAATATAGATACAATGTCTTCACTGCGACGTACCGTCCTCCGAGCGGAGGTTTATCAAACTTTTTCGGTAACATTGCACGTATTTTTGACTATGTCCCCATCAGTGAAAGTATCTTATTTTTGTCGGGTCATGTAAACGTCGACATGAAGTGCAGTTCTGCTTGTTAGAGAGAATATCCTTAGTTGATGCCTTTGCTTTCTCTAATCTTAAGTGCCAACCCGCATCACGTGTTCTACTTCAACAGCTATCGATGCTATCATTACTAACGCCGAAAAACATAATATAATTTCAGGGACAATATTGAACGGCATCCGTGATCACCTTCCGGTTCTTGCTTTTGTCCAAGCGGCTTGTTCTTCTCGTGGAGCACAAGAAAATCCTGCACAATACCAACTAGTTCACCAAAACAGTCTTGAACGCTTCCCAACGACAATTTTCTCGACCGACTGGAGTACAGTGCTTCTTCCCCAAGATGCTAATAATGCATACGAAGCACTGATAAAGAAAGTGAAACCCAATATATGAACAAAGCTCTCGTAGGTGGAGAGCTAGAAAACCGTGGACAACTCAAGCCCCACTAAAAAAAAAAGAAAAAAAAGTACGTCGATGTTGTAAAATCTCGGGTGGCACAAAAGTTGCTCACTTACAAAAAATCGGGGAACAAATTAAACCGAAAATTGCGGAACGCGGAGTTGGAATATTTTAATAATGTTCTATCTAATTCGTCCAAGGAAATTCAACTGCTCACTGGGCTGAATTAAACAAGGTTCTCAATTTCCGAAAAACAAACATAACATCAATACTTAAAACGGACAGGTTCAAATCGGTAGTGGGCTTTCAAACGAGTTCAGCGGATTCTTTGTAAATGTCACTGGAACCCTTTCCTGTCCATACGATTCAACTTCCGGCCACGCCTATTAGACACCAGGTGTTCTAGTGTCCCTGTTTCTGTATTCTGCAACTTAAACAGAAATATTGATAATATTTTTAAAAATTTTCAGCTGAGTAAATCTGTTGTTTTTTTTCGCATTTCATTCGTTAACCCCGGGGGCCCAGGTTCGGGCATTGCATAGGGGGGATAACAACAACAAGAAGCTTTCACAAGCTTGAAGAACAAAACACAAATATTTGCAATACTCTGGAGATGCAGCGCGTGTAGCAGTAGCATGAAGTTATAATTATTTAATGCAATAATACAAGATCGAGCTACGACACCATTAGAATAACACAACAAATGCTTGACAGTGTTCAAAGGTAGTAAGGCACGCAAGCAGGATAACAGGGTTGTTTAAAAAAGATCAGCTCGTATGGCAAGTTTGCTCATTAAGGAAGGTTCGTAGAGCCAATCGAAAAGAAGTTAATTTTGTAATATCGGCAATGGATTGTGGAAGAGCGTTCCACTCATTTATTGATAAGACTAAAGGTGAGTTTAAATATCTTTTTAGTCCAAACGAAAAGTGAATATAACTTGTGTTTGTGGTCAATGTGGGCGGTGACGTCGGATGCTGAATGAATGAATTTGCGTGAAAAGGCACCGTTGCGGAAATAAACGTTGTGAAAGAAACGATAATCGCGAATATTTACCGCGTGTTACGAGAGGCGAAATGCCAAGTGTGTCTGGGAATAAAGATGGCTTTCAAATAAAGTCTTTTAAATACGTCACTGATGTCTTGGCCCCAGTGTTAGCCCACAATTAATACCTCGCAATGAGCACCGGTACCTCCCCGCGCGAAAGGGTAAATTACCAAGGCTGTTGCTGAACATGAAGGAGGCTGCTCGTCTTACATGTCCAATTATCGATAAATTTCAATCCTTCCCGTTTTATCTAAAGGGTCAGAAAAATATTATTTACTTCGGAATGAGCAGGTCTATTGCTAAGGATTCTGTTCTGTCTGCTTGCGAATTTACGTTCAGGCAAAAAATATCTGCGGGAATCGCTCTAAATAAACAAAAAGAAATAACTGTTAACATGTGTGAACAAAAAACAACTGGTTCTTGGCATATGTGCAGACTTTTTCAAAGCTTTCTATATGCTAAACCATAACTTATTAATACGCAAACTTAATCATTATGGCATCGGACGAACTGATTTAACTCTTATAAAGCCCTAGCGTAAATACGGTAAATAAATGGCGGTCACAATTTTTCGTCATCAACCATAAAACCACTCGTATGCCATGTGCCATAAGGGAGTTAACTACTAGGTCCCTTGCTGTCCCTGGTATACAACAATTATATAGAATAAAACCCCGTATCGGTTAAGCTAATCGCGTACACAGATGACATAAATATAGCTTGGCTTCCGACAGCACTGATCATGATTTATCGATGCAAGGCAATACTTCCTGGAATAGTTGAGTCAGTGGACGACAATTACTGCTTAAGAGTGAACAGTAATAAGACAAAAGCTTGAGTATTCTAGGCAAAAAACAAAGCGTTCGTAGAAATTTCACAGTTGTTATGGGCAACAACATAATCGAAGTTGTACCGCCAACAAAGTGTGTGCGCGTTCTTTTTTTACGAGTCACTAACTTGGCATGCGCACATTAAACACTTGTGCAGGAAAGTAGATTAAATAAATGATTTTTTACGTGGACTCGGGCATAGGCTACCAGGACAAGTGAAAATCCTTATTTACAATGCATTCTTTTTACCAGTCATCACTTACCGCTTTCATTGTGTGGGGGACTATGAGTAAACATAATAATAAAGAAACTACTACTTGCGCAAAAGCGGGTTGTCAGATTAATGTGTACACACATACTGAAGAATGTTTCCCAAAATATAAAGCCCTACAAGAAACTGCGCTACACGTTTTCACAATACTATACATGTACAAGGCTGCTGTTCAAAGTAATAGTGATATCATGTTGTACGCATGTAAGTTAGTTTCTTATGCACCTGTTTAATAACGTTCGTCACCATGCTTCCTGATCTTTACCTTTACCGCACCATGTATCACAGAGAATCGTTACACTTCATCTCAATACTTTGTGTTAATATCCTTGAGTAGAATATTGTTTTACTCGAACAATTATCATGGAAAAATCTGCTTTCTATTGTTCACCTCCTTGAACACATTTAATGCTAGAATATAAAAAGATGTGTATAATTTGTTTTTTACAAGTAATAATTGTCTATTTCCTGTGATAAAGTTCTGTTTTCTTTTACTCTGCCATTAATAAATAGATTTGTAATAGCACTGGAAGAAAATGTGTTAATGCTTGCACTTTCTCATAACCGCAAACCTATGTATGTAGTGTTATTTCATTATGATTGTTTTCTTTTTTTTATGTAGGCCTTGCTATTTTATGGTAGTCTGAACCGTGTGTAAATGCATAGCGTTTGAAGTTAGAACTGCATAACTGCCACGGCCATGTTCGCCAACAGCGTTCACGTGATCAACGGGCGCCAGGCGGTCTTCAAGCTGCATCAAGCATCGTATTGCCCTGCGTCCCCTTCTCTGTGGCTACCATGCAGCTGTGAGCGAATAAACATTTCATTTCAGGTGTAATTTAAAGAACCCCAAGGGCGTGCCTTATAATCCGTAATTATAAAATTGTGCTTTTGGCACGTACAGCCCCCTAATTCAATTAAGGATTAACACTTCTGCTACGATGCGATGTGCCGTGTGAGCAATGACAATGCTAACCTCCTCGGAAATTATGAATAATTGTGCACAACAACGCCTCAAGCAAACACGTCTGCCTGTGTTTTCTGTGCAATACGCAGACAAACAGCAGTGGTGCACGCAAGGTAACGTTTAACATCAACTCGCCCATCTCGCATTGCCCTACACGCTGAAAAAATTAAACATTTGCCTTCAACATCACAGCTAATTATCGTCAATAAAAGCAAACGGCGCAGAAAGCTTCGCTTACACAGATTCGCGCAGTGCGTGGGATCCGCACGGTTCTTTGTTTTTTTTTACCACATGACCGACGTGGGCCTAAATGAATTGGTTTCCTCGGCGGGGTCGGTGCTAATAGCGGACGAAACGCACTGCCAGCGAGCCAGCCTGGCGGCCTCGCTGATCGGAGGTTTGCTTTCTGTCGGCGAGACGACATGCCGTCGTATCACGATCGTGCCAGTGGCTGTAGCGCAGGGCGCTGCCTTGCGAAGCACGCGCCCAATTCGACGTAATTTTGTGCTATGAAGTACTACTTCAGGTGAAAGACAGACTGCAGCCGGCTTCTATGTCGCCGTAAGCGGCGACAGAAGCGTTCTCCTCGGGCTGCGTGCATGGGACTGGCGAGACACTGGCACTATACACTGTAAGATAATTTATACCCCTAAAAGTGAAAAGGTGTGTAAATGTGTCTATAGCTCACACCCTTAGGGTGTGATTTATATACCAGACACCTTAAGGGTGGGAATCATTGACGCATTTACGTGCTTTCTCATTTTTAAGGTTGTAAATTATATTAGTCTATACGATGACGCTGGCTGTCTAGGCACGCGCAATCTGAGTTGTTGGCCGCGGCCATTCGATCGCTCTATCTCCACCAACTCGGTAAATCTTATCTCGCGCGCGGAAATTCAGTAACACGTTTAGGAGCGTTTATGACGTCCGCACTGTAATTAACACAACCGTGACCGTGTTGCCTGCGTATGTGAACGTTTGCTAGGCCATCTACGCTGCAGGCGGCGCAATTCTTTGGGCGCCTAATAATAACCTTTAGTTTTAATGTGACGTGCTCGACCTGCATTCAAGGCTAGTCCTAATCTAGCTTTCCCACCATGAGCATGAAATTGTATTGACACGCTATTAGCAATCCTAATTATCCTCGTTGGCTAATACACACCGCGCAAGTTAACAGAGAAGCTTAACTTTTACGAAATGTTTGGCCCGTAATGGATGATCTGGTATCGGAATCCAATTATCGATTTTTACAGCGGTGGCCCATTGCTAGCGACGGTTTTTAACAGGAAACCTGTGAAAACTTGAGCCTCTTGCGTATTTTGGCGCAACGCAGTTCGTCGGCATATGGAGTTTTCTTCGTTGTAATATACAGAAGACGCACCGCGCACAAGGGACCGTCTGCACACCCGCCAAACCCAGCGGCTACTGAGATAAGAGCGGCGGCTCGACGACGGTGTGTATACCGTGCGAAAGCCAATTCTGACGACAGCGCCGGTGTATTTTCGTGACGTAGCCTCGTGGTGAAGCTCTCTATTGTATAAGGAAGTTGCAAGTATGTCGGTTCCGCCATCATGGGAATCACCGCCGACGACAGAACCAGCGTATTTTCGTGACGTAGCCTCGTGGTGTAGGTCTATGTGTGTACGGGAGGTGGAAGCTTGTATCCGCCGTCGTGGGAATCAATCAGTCTGGTTGGTGCGTATTCCAGATTTCAGACATTCTTATAAGTAGCGTCAAATAGACGTGGGACAAGGACAAGAAGCCAAGAGGATACGACGCTAGTATCGTGTCCTGAGTACTATAGAGTCGTGGCTTCTGTACTTTCGATTCTCGTCGCACGTTTTGTTGTCTTTTTTGCTAGTTAACGATTAAGGTTTTATGTGTGGAAAAGCACACAGATCTGCGTAACATTCGTCACTCTGGCTTCAAATGGCTTTGCGACATCGCAAATTGATCACTTTCAATAAAATATTGCGTTACAAAGATAGCACTTCGCAATGAATATGCTTCTGCGCAGAAATTTCAGGCGTCTAGAAAGAAAAGAATTCTTGAAATTTTTTAAAGATGAGGCGCAATAAGTTACGCCGTAAGAACGTTTGGAGCAACAAACATGCAGATTAGACAAATCTATGCACTATCCTTCAGTCCCGTAGCAGCTTAATGATCGCAACACCAGAGTTCTCTCTTGTGGTATTTTTGATTGAAAAATAAGAGGAAAGCCATGCTGACCGCACCGTATAACTGCATGACGCATGGCTGAAGCCTATCGGTCAGCAGTGCGGGCAAGGAGAAGCGAGGGAGGTAGTGCTGACAGCTCCGCTGGCATAGGTTGCTGTGCGATCACTGGACGCGCTTAGTAGAAATGCGGAAAGCAGCAAGGCCCGCTTCCTTGCGATCCACGTATCGGGCTATACCTCGCCAACATTACACACACCGTCAATCCTGACCGATCAGTGAAGTTGGCCAGGCCACAATGTGCATTATCTCGTACGCGAGAGGTTCCGCGCGGCCCGAGGAGGGTTTCCACGCTGTCGACAGAAAGGCCAAATGCATACGCGTGGCACTCGTCAAACGGCGCTTGACGTACTTCAGCGAACGCGGTGCAGCTATACAGGGGCAAATGGTCGAGCACTTCCGCTTGCGCGCTCTGCATGGCGGGACGAGTCCGATGAAGTGTCCAGGACGTGGTCGGACGGAACGAGTGCACATCGCGATGGGCCGCAAATCTCCGAACCGCGCAGCAGGCCGGCTGCAACTCACGTGCGCGCTGTGCTGCGAGTCCTCGTAGTCGGGGAGGCCCTCCTTGGAGGCCCCGTTCGAGATGAGCGCGTCGGGTGTCTTGACCAGCTTCGGCTCGGACTCGTGCGGGTGCGTCAGGGGCGGTGGCGTGGCCTGCGGGTGAGGGCAGTGCTGAACACGTGCCTGCTCGACCGTGCAGTGCTAGGCAATATGCCAGCTTGCATGGCTGTGCCGGAAAAAAGGATCGCAGATTCCGCGCTTTCTAGCCATTACAAGCGCAAATTAAATCTCACCGTTGAAAATTCAATTTAACTGCGTTTCTTTCATCTCAGAATTACGAGCAAGCGTGCAGCTCTAAAAAGTATTAGGAATTCAAATTTCTTCAGTGAGTTGGTCAAGCGTACAGAATGTGAACTCCATACAATAGCTATCTACAGGAGCTCATCATGTGCAGGCACTTCAATAAATATTCCAGATTAGGAAAAACAAATGAACGAGTGAACCCACTACATGAACCCTCTACAGAAACATCGAGAGCAAACAGCGAGCCACCTACCTTATAACTCGTTTTACTAAACCAATTCAAACTTGCATCACAGATTCAATCGCAAGAGTTTTAAGACGCGTGCGACATGTTTTAAATGTCCTCCATTTCACCTATACTTTTCCTTTTGATGCGGCATTGGCGTACACAGTTGTGAAGTCGGCCCTTGAACGGCTTTTGCTCGCGTCTGCATACGTCTTCGGGCTGCGTATACAGAAAGTTCCTATTCACGATTTTCGATAAATGCACGCCACGGCGGAAGGCTTCCCAAGCACATCGTCCGTGAGTCCATCGTTCGACTGCGTATATAGCGTGAAGTACACGGTCGACATCGCCAGTGTCGGTGCAAAAAAACAAGCGTTGCGAGCAGCGTTGGCTTTCTTGTGACACCGTGCACGACGATTCAAACTCAATGTTCGCACCGCATGGCGGCCGGCGCCTTCTCGCGCCACCGCTGAGCGTTGCAGCGTTAATGACCGGGAGAACAAGTGCAGAGGCTTTCACCGCGCACCGCGATGCATGAGGTCAGCGCCCACCGACGGCGCGAAGGGCGCCGGCCGCCGTGAGGTCTGAGCGTCGCGTCTGAATCGTCGAACGCACGGACGGGCTGAGCAGTACCGATTTGCGACTGCCAAAGAACCTAGAAATGTGACGATTCCTCGCCACGCTAGAAAATACGCACGCATGCGTGCATGACTGGAAGTGTGCTGGATATTTTTTTCTTGTGACCACCACACGTTGTCCGGTGTGATTGATCGCCCGTGTCGTCTGCCTGTCTCTACAAAACGCCAGCACGCGACCAGCTGCGCTATACCTAAGTGAAGTTTATGGATTTTGCCTTGCGCGTGCTACAGTTACAGTTACTAGGCGCAGAGTTGCTTCATTTAAATGCGAGTTCCTAGCATTAGGATTATTATTGTTTTCTTATCTAATAGTTTTCAACCCTTTTCCCCGAGACTTTCCCTCTTGTTTGAATTGAAACGAGCTGGCGGGGTGCTAACCGATAGCGGGAAAAAAAATGAAACAGCCCGAGAGACGTGACAAGGAAGGCAGACAAACGCAACATTTGTCTGTCTTCCTTGCCCCGTTTCTCGCGCTGTTTTTTTCTGACCATCGTGTACCACCTAGCCAAACAACAAACTTTCATGTAGTGAAGCGGCCACGCCGCGCTCAAATGTCCGTCTAGTATTTTCTGCGCATTCAAGAGCACCGTGGGCCGGCTCGCGGCACAGTTCAGGCGGATTCATGCGAAGTCTCACTGAGGAAAGAATTCACTCACACTTCATTGGGCACCTACGTGTCCATCATCACCGAAGTGCTTTACAATTTGTTTAACGCAAGTGTTGAGATACCGCGCAGCCCCGCTGTCACTCGGCGTTCTGGGTTGGTTGCACGTGAGACGAGATTTTATGTAGCGTTACCTTTCCGTTTAATCCTCAGCTTACATACTTACACATACACACAGACATATATATATTGTTACGTCCAAGCGCGTCAAAGGGACGCGGGGATCAAGAAGAGAGAAGAAGAGGAGAACGAAGACTGTGCAGCGGCCATTCCTGTTCTTAGTAGCCTGTCGTTCCTGCTCTCGCACGCCTAAATAAACCCCTTTTCCCCGTGCTTGTAACAAATTGGTGGATGGTGTGGGGTACACCTCGTAACCACGGAGCCTACGCTGCTACAACTTCGCCGAAGCCGTCGACTTGCCGGACTTCCGCCACCCTCACCTGCCATGCCTGAATACGCCTGCCAGATTCCCGAAAGATCTGACGCGGCTTCAAGGCCAACACCTGGTGTTCCGTTGCAATACTACCGGGTGCCACTCACTTTCGGAGGAAAAGCCGGAGAAGATGTCGACGAGTGGCTCACGAACTACCGAAGGGTGAGCCGGTCTAACGGTTGGAACTCGACCGAACAATTGCCCAATGTTGTGTTTCCCTGACCGACACAGCGCTCGTCTGGTATGAGAATCACGAAGACACGCTCACTTCATGGGAGCTTTTCGTCGAGGAGCTCAGAGCGTGTTTTGGAGACTCTAGCGCAAAAAAGAAACGCTCTGAACAGACGCTTTCACAAAGAGCTCAGATTCCCGGCGAGACATGTACGACTTATATCGAAGAAGTGCTGAAACTGTGTAAAATAGTCAACTCTCAAATGTCTGAAGATGACAAAGTTGGACATTTGTTGAAAGGAATAGCCGAAGACGTCGACAATTTTTTTATCGGCAAGGAAAGTTTGGATTCCGTGTCTGACGTCATTCGCCACTGCAGGACCTTTGAGACGCTGAAGATGCGACGGATAATACCGAAGTTTGGTCGCCTAGCTTATGTCACGACGGTGGCAAGTGTAGACCCGAGCTCGTGTGTTGACCTTCCACCCACTATACGGCAGATTGTTCGCGAAGAGTTGCTCCATCAGGAAGAGATGTACCGCTGCACACCCGGCATCACTGGCGCGTACTCACCGCACGAGATGAGAAACACGGCCGTTTCGACATCATGGCAACCGACGGTTCACTCAGCGTCCATCGAGTTTAGGTCTACCCCACAAACGAGAGGGAGCATGAGCTATCAAGGTCATGACTACGACCAACGCCCACGCCACACGCACGCCTCCCAGCGGCCGATGCCTAGCCATGATGAATGTCACCCACATGCTGTCTATGCAGTCGACAGCAACATGCGCGACTACATGGAAGAACATCGCAATTTGAGGCATCTGCCGGTGTGTTTCCAATGCGGTGTCGCGGGCCACATAGCGAGGTTTTGTAACCGTCGCCCAACAACGTGGAATGGTCAATCAGGATCTTCAACAAGGCCCACACGTCCTACGAGGACAACTCAACAGCCGTACACCACCTCGTGGTCAGCTGGCGTCCCTCCTGGCAACGATTACTGGCAGAGAAGCTTCCGGAGCCGCTCGCCGGCATCTGACAGGAGTTTGACGCCACCGCCAACTTCTCGTGCACCACGTTTACGTCAATCTCCATCGCCAGTGCGCCGCTCCGCCTCGCCTTCACAACCGGAAAACTAGCTAGCGCGGCCGATGGGGGTGAGGTCGCTCCACACGTGCTATCGACAGAAATGCCCCCCTGCAGTTGCTATGATTAAGAACAAAGTGCATGTACTGGTTGATGGTGTTTCTACAATGGCTTTAGTGGATACCGGAGCAATTGTATCTGTAATGAGTCTCGGTTTTAAAGGTTGGTTGGGGCATAAAGTTCTATTTCGGTGGGACCAGGCTGCAACGTTTTGTGGAGTGAGCGGCGAGTCGTTGCGCCCTGTTTGTGTGTGCACTGCTGACGTATCCTTGGCTGGTGGAGTTTTCGCGACGGAGTTTGTAGTTATTCCCCGATCGACGCACGAAGTGATTTTGGGCATCGACTTTTTGCGACAGTGTGGCGCGACCGTCGATTGTCGCACGGGGGAAGTTTGCGTCGATGGCCATGTTTCGTCCGGGCTCTTAGAGGAGACTTGCAGTCAAGGTGAACTTTGTGTATCTGCAGATACTGTTGTGCCTGCGTCCACCTCTGTGTGCGTGCCGGTTGTGTGTCGCGGTGAAGTTCCAGACAGTTTTGATGCCTCCGTAGAGCCAATGCTTCTAAATTGTATGAAGAAGAACGTTTTTGTCCCTCATAGTGTGGTTTCCATCGGCAACGGGCGTGCTGGCTTGTGGACGGCCAACTGCTCAGCAGAACCCGTCCTGCTTCCAGACGGCTTGAAACTCGCCTACTTTACAGAATACACGTCTTCGTCCGTAGCCGTACTAACAGATCCGCCGTGTGAACCTGCTGACCTTCGCCACGTCTCAGACAAAAAGCTTCTGTCTATGATAAACAAGTCACTCAGCACAAGGGAGCGCCATACCTTGGTGGATACGCTTTCTGAGCATCTGTCAGTGTTTGACTTTGCGCAGCCGGACAAAGCGTTCTCGATTCCCGAGTCACGAACACGCCATACTATCGATACGGGATCTGCGCGCCCGATTAGGCAAAAGCCTTATCGCGTGTCGCCTAACGAGCGGAAGATAATCGGGGAACAAGTGAGTGACATGATGAAAAATGGAATAATACAAGAGTCCTCGAGTCCTTGGGCAGCTCCGGTCATACTTGTCAGAAAGAAAGAAGGTAACTGGAGATTTCGCGTCGATTATCGAAGATTAAACGCCGTGACTAAGAAGGATGTCTACCCTTGCCCCGGATTGATGATGCAATTGATTGCCTGCATTCGGCCTCTTATTTTTCTTCAGTGGACCTGCGCTCAGGATATTGGTAAATTCCAATACACCCGGCAGACAAGGAGAAAACAGCCTTCATAACCCCGGATGGATTATTCGAATTCAATGAGATGCCATTTGGGTTGTGCAACGCTCCAGCAACCTTTGAAAGGTTCATGGACACAATTCTGCGTGGCTTAAAGTGGAACATCTGTATGTGCTATCTTGACGACGTTGTTGTATTCGGGCGCACATTCAATGAGCACGATACGCGCCTGGATATTGTCCTCGACTGCATCAAAAACGCTGGCCTGGTTCTGAACTCCAAGAAATGTAACTTTGGTGACCGTCAAACCCTTGTGCTGGGTCATCTTGTTGACAAAGACGGTATCCGGCCTGATCCCCTCAAGACGGCAGCTGTCGAGGCATTCAGTGCACCGCAGTCAGTGAAGCAACTTCGTAGTTTTCTGGGTCTTTGCTCTTACTTTCGCCGATTTATTCCTGGTTTTGCTGACGTCGCCTATCCTCTGACAAATCTGCTACATAAAGACGCGCGGTTTGAGTGGACACCCGAGTGCGATTCTGCATTTCGTCAGCTGAAGTTCCTGTTAACCTCCCGACCTATCCTTCGCCACTTCAATCCTACTACGCCGGCAGAAATTCACACAGATGCTAGTGGCGTTGGTCTGGGTGCCGTATTGGTCCAACGCTATGACGACCATCAGCACGTGATTGCTTATGCAAGCCGCTCATTAAGCAAACCTGAACGGAATTACACGGTGACAGAGCAAGAATGCCTCGCTGTAATCCTTGCGGTTCAGCGATTTCGCTCGTACTTGTACGGACGCCCATTCGAAGTCGTCACAGACCACCATTCCCTGTGCTGGCTCGTGAACCTTCGCGACCCTTGTGGTCGCCTTGCGCGCTGGGCTTTGAGGTTGCAGGAATATAACTTCACTGTTTCCTACAAGAGTGGCCGAAAACACGCTGACGCAGACTGCCTTTCCCGTATGCCGCTTGCCACGACGGACTGCGACGCAGACGATTTTGATCATCTCGTCGCTTCTGTGACACCCGCTTTTCCAGACATCGATGCGTTCAAAACAGAACAACGGACAGGCACTAAATTGGAGCCACTCTTTACTTCTGCCCATTCAAGTGCGACAAGCAGCTACTGTGTACTTGACGTGCTCCTGTACAAAAGGAACTACTCAAGCATGGGTGCACGCTTCCTTCTAGTGGTGCCGGAGCGTCTCCGGCCAGCAATCCTTCAGGCTATGCACGATGACCCTACCTCCGGGCACTTAGGCACTGTGCGCACACTTTATCGCATTCAAGAACGCTTTTACTGGCCCCGGATGCGACATTCGGTTGAGTTTTATGTCGCCAGCTGCATACAGTGCCAACGTCAGAAACGCCCAACCACTGCCCCATCTGGTCTCCTTCAACCTGTGCCGCCTTCCAGCTCACCCTTTCGGCAAGTTGGAATTGATCTGTTAGGCCCTTTTCCAAAGTCATCTAAGGGGAACCGCTGGATAATTGTCTGCGCCGACTATTTCACACGCTATTGCGAAACGGCGGCTATACCATCAGCAACTGCCACCGAAGTGTCGCTTTTCTTACTTCACGCTATTGTTCTACGACATGGACCACCTGGTGTTATCATAAGCGACCGGGGACGTCAGTTCACGGCGGATATAGTGGAAGAGCTTGTGCGTTTGTGTAACTCGCACCTCAGGCACTCGACGCCGTATCATCCGCAAACGAACGGCCTCACTGAGCGCACTAATCGAACGATCACAAATATGCTTTCCATGTATGTTGCATCCGATCACAGGAATTGGGATGAAGTTCTACCGTTTATTACTTACGCATACAACACCGCCAAGCACGAGACAACGGGCTACAGCCCCTTCTTCCTTCTATATGCTCGGCCGCCCCGGTATACGCTCGGCACTGTCCCTTTTTACCACCACGACAATCCTACGGTCGCCGATACTCTGTGCCTCGCTGAAGAGGCTCGGAGACTTGCGCGTCTTCGGACTTTGGCATCACAAGAAAACTCCAAAGCCCGCTACGACGCACGACATCGACCTGTTACATATAACCCTGGTGATCTCGTTTGGCTTTGGACTCCCACCGGGAAGCGCGGTTTGTGTCAAAAGCTGCTGGCAAACTACGATGGACCGTATGTTGTCATCGACAAAGTCAGCGAAGTGAACTATACTCTCGCGCGCCTCACGAACACCGGTAGACGTTCTGCTAGGACACAAGTCGCGCATGTCGCACGGTTGAAATCATGCACGCCACGACAAGCTAGTTGACTCGCCCAGGGGGCTTTGTCTGCGAGGGGAGGTATGTGACGTCCAAGCGCGTCAAAGGGACGCGGGGATCAAGAAGAGAGAAGAGGAGAACAAAGACTGTGCAGCGGCCACTCCTGTTCTTCGTAGCCTGTCGGTCCTGCTCTCGCACGCCTAAATAAGCCCCTTTTCCCCGTGCTTGTAACAATATATATATATATATATATATATATATATATATATATATATATATGTGTGTGTGTGTGTGTGTACTAGTATTTATGTGTATTTATGTGTACTAGTACCCAAGAAAGTGGATGGGCAAACGCCGCCGCGGTAGCTCAATTGGTAGAGCATCGCACGCGACATGCGAAGGTTGTGGGTTCGGTTCCCACCTGCGGCAAGTTGTTTTTTCATCCACTTTAATTTCCATTAATTTATCATTACTTGATTTCATTTATTAAGCACATGCAATTTCCCCTATGTTATACTTGGTGTCAGTGTTTGTTGGCTTCTCATTATATATATATATATATATATATATATATATATATATATATATATATATATATATATATATATATATATATATATACACAGTGAAGTAGACGCGCGTATGAAGCGGTTTATTGACGTTTCGGCCGGGGTCCGGCCTTCATCAGAAAGGCCGGATGAAGGTCGGACCCCGGACGAAACGTCAATAAACCGCTTCATACGCGCGTCTACTTCACTGTGAATATTTACCCGGACCCAGAACTGCTTTTTTTCTGGTATATATATATATATATATATATATATATATATATATATATACGGTGAAATATCACGGTCGGGATGACGCTTTATTCCAAGAAGGAAAAATGGCGTCGATGCAAAAACGAACACGAGCCGATGATTGATGATGACTTTGTGCAGATGATGATGAAGTCCGCATAAATGCTTACACTAATTTCCCCCGTGGACGCAAGCGGCCAGCCTGGCCGCGCATTAGACAGTGGAACGGAGATGAAAGGGCTTCAGGCGGGAAACGTGCACGATCTCTGTTCCGCGGCAGCATCGGTCAATTGGGGCATCAACAGGTGTAACGCCATAGTTCACCGGCGAGGTCTGCTCTGTGACTTTGTAGGGGCCAATATATCGAGACTCAAGCTTCACACATAAACCGGGTGTTCGTGCAGGTGTCCATAGGAGCACATCGTCACCAGGGCGGTAGGAAACGATGCGGTGAGATGCACCGTACCGATGTTTGCGATCGTCTTGGCTGGCTTCAGTGTTCATACGGGCGCGATGACGACATTGAGCAAGACGAGACACAATATGGTCGCAAATGAATGGTGAAGCGTTGACGGGGCCAGAGAAGGAAGAAACGTCGAGTGATGAGGTTGGGTGGCCGCCGTATACTAAGAAAAACGAAGAGTATACGGTGGTGCGTTGAACAGACGTGTTGTATGCAAATGTTACAAATGGGAGAATCACAAATCAGTCACGATGGTCAGGTTGAGTATACATGGATAGCATGTCGCACAGCGTGCGATTAAATCGCTCTGTTAGGCCGTTGGTTTGAGGGTGATAGCTAGACTTTCTCTTGTGCACGGTGTTGAACGCTTGCAGAAATTGATTAAGAGTGCTTGAAAGAAATGCCTTGCCTCGGTCGCTCAAAAGAACGTGAGGCGCTCCGTGACGTAAGTAGATAGCCTGCAAGAAGAAGGCCGCTACTTCTGAGGCAGCTCCTGAACGTATTGGGGCTGTTTGGGCCAAGTGGCCAACAGCAGTGACGATCCATCTGTTGCCGTCTGGAGTAGGAGGGAGTGGCCCGAAAAGGTCAATGCCGACGACAGAGAAGGGTTGTGCTGGACAAGGAAGTTGTAGCGTAGCGGCCGGAGCAGCAGTAGGTCGCTCATGGTGCTGGCAAAGCGTGCACGAGGCAACATATCTAGCGATGCTCGTGGAAAGACCTGGCCAAAAAAATCGGCTGCGTATGCGCTCGTGTGTTTTGTGGTAGCCCAAGTGGCCTGACGTACGTAGGGCCATCGTGTGAGGCCTGCAGAACTGCAGCGCGAAGAGAGCGCGGTAGAACGGTAATCCATCGATGACCTTTCGGGTGAAAAATGTACCGGTAGAGCACGTCGTCTTTGAACTTGAACAGTTTGAGCTGTTTCCGTAGCCTGGCATTGGGTGGAGATGAAACACCGCTAAGGCGCTTGATGATACTATGGCAATAAGAATCGGCGCGCTGGTGAGTGAAAAGCACTGAAGGGCGGTTTGATGGAGTCAAGGAAGAAATCGGTGTAACGCACGATGCGTCCTCCGTGCAGCCAATTTGACTAGGGGATGCGACGTGCTCCGATGATGGTGGTAATGGGCATCGTGAAAGAGCATCGGTATCTTGGTGCTTCCTTCCGGACTTGTATATGACATCGAAATTATATGCTTGTAATCAGAGTATCCAGCGGCCAAGGCGTCCATACAAGTTTCTGGTGGTCGACAACCAACAAAGGGCATGGTGGTCGGTCACAACCGTGAAATGTCCACCGTGGAGATATGGACGAAATTTCTGAATGGACCAGACAACAGCCAAACACTCTTGTTCAGCTATCGAGTACTTCTTTTCCGCGGAAGTGAGAACGCGGCTTGCATAAGCAACAACCTTTTCGGAAAATTCGTGGTAAGGCTGCAGCAGTACGGCACCAATTCCTTGACCACTAGCGTCAGTATGCAATAATGTGGGCGCCTTGTCATCAAAATGACAAAAAAAAGGTGGTATCATGAGAAGCCAACAAACACTGACACCAAGGACAACATAGGGGAAATTACTTGTTCTTAATAAATGAAAATAAAGAAGCGATAAATTATTGGAAATTAAAGTGGATGAAAAACAGCTTGCCGCAGGTGGGAACCGAACCCACAACCTTCGCATCTCGCGTTTGATGCTCTACCAATTGAGCTACCGCGGCGCTGTTTCGCCATCCACTTTCTTGGGTATTTATGTGTCCTAGTAGAATCCTGGGAGAGTTATAGCCAGCGCCACCACTCAGACCTTGGCGGCGGACGTGGAACGTCCTTTTTGCCGCAGGCGTCACGAGAACGTGATCACTTTTTGAGTGCAGGCAACTGGTCAATAAACCCACATATGCTACCTGAAGGCATCAGTGTTGCCGGATTCGAGACCCTCGTTACGTAATAAACGAGAAGAAAGGGGATTAACCGAGGGGCCCGATTTTTATTGGTCATATCATGTCAGTGCGCGCTGGAGTTTTTTGAACGCAGCTTCACACTGATCGTTCCAATCGAGAGAACTTGAAATAGCAAGGAGGTTGTGGAGGGGCGAGGCAATGCTGGCGAAGCTCCGGATAAAACGTCGAAAGTATGAGGCGAGTCCAATGGCGCTGCGCAGTTCTTTTACACGAACTGGGCGTGGGAAAACGAGCACTGCGGAAATTTTGTCCGGATCGGGCTGGATGCCGTCTTTGCTAACGAGATGACCCAGGACTTTAATTGTTCTGCTAGCGAAACGGCACTTCCTCGTGTTTAGTTGAAGTCCGGCATTAGAAAGGCATGTGAGTACTTCATATAAGCGTTGAAGATGGCCAGTGAAAGTCGAGGAAAACACGACGATGTCGTCGAGGTAACATAGACAAGTTTTCCACTTGAGGCCGTGAAGAACAGTGTCGATCATTCTTTCAAATGTGGCGGGAGCATTGCATAGACCAAAAGGCATTACGTTAAACTCGTAAAGACCATCCGGAGTAGAAAAGGCTGTCCGCTTCGTGCATTGGAATTTGCCAATATCCGGAGCGAAGATCAAGGCTGGAAAAGTATTGCGCGCCTTGCAAAGAATCAAGGGCGTCATCGATAGGGGGCATCGGATATACATCCTTACGGGTGATCTTGCTTAGCGCGCGGTAGTCAACACAATATCGTACCGATCCATCCTTCTTTTGCGCTAAAACGACGGGTGATGACCGAGAACTGGCGGAGGGACGTATGATGTTTCTTTTCAGCCTATCGGCGATGTTCTCCTCGATGATTTTGCGTTCGGCGAAAGAGACTCGGTAGGGACGACGGCGTACAACAGTCTGGACATCGGTGTCGATACGATGGAAGGCAAAGGAAGTCTGTCCGAGTGACGAAGTATCCATATCAAAGGAGGTCTGATGCTTCGTGAGCAACTTTAGCAACGCTTCATTCTGAGCAGCAGTAAGGTCGGGACTTATCACGGAAGCAAGGGCAGGTGAAGCAGATTTGCCCTGTTGAGGAAGAGCTTGCGAGACGGCAAGAGGAAGCAGGGAGACTGGTTGGGTATCCACATAAAAGGTCACTGCGGAGCCTTGAGGTAGGAGGATTGTCTCAGTGGTCGCGTTTACTGCGATGATTAATGCAGAACTTTCTTTGAACCGCACCACGCAGGAGGCGAAGACAATCCCACGGGCAAGACAGCGACCGTGAGGAGTGATGAACACGTCGCCATTGGTGATGTCCTTAGAAGAGAGACTTAGGCAGTACAGAATCGGCAGCAGTGAGAAAACGCAGGCGTGGCTCATTGGTACTCCCGCTGCAATGAACAGTCTCGCTCATATGGACTATACGTTGACGGCAAGAGATTAAAGCGGACGCTGACGAGAGAAAGTCCCAACCTAAAATTAGTTCATGAGCGCACGGGAATAAAATCGCGAACTTAATGTGATGACGGGTACCATCAATGAAGATGCGTGCTGTACATTGGGCTGATGGTCGAATGATTGCTCCATTAACCCAATCAGGGATGATCCAATATAAGGCGTCTTCACTTTCCGCAGACGAGAGCACAGGTCCGCACGCATAACAGATATAGTAGCTCCCGTTTCAATCAGAGCTAACAAACGCACACCCTCCACAGACACAAATAACATGTTCGAAGGACGTTCAGGAGGACTTGGAGCACTTCGCGGCGATGCAGTTTTTCCTCCAAAAACTGTACTCGTTAGTTTTCTGGTCGCTGGACATGGAGTTGGGAGGCATGTCGAAGTGGCCAAACAGAACGTCGGAGCGGCGATGGGGAGCGGCGTTTCGAGGCACGTGTGTTGTGTGCGGTGTCGGAGAAGTCGGCCGGAGATGGAGATCGGCGAACGGGAGGACTATCGTCATAAGTGCAGTAGACGCGAGGAGGTGGCTCATCGCGTTCAAACGTAGCGTAACCACGACGTCCGTCTTGCTGGCGGCGTCGGCAAAACCGGGAGATATGCCCTCGAAAGCTGCAGTAATAGCAGACAGGCCTCGACGAACGCCAGGCAGTGTAGTAAGTCGGGTTCGGAGCTCGGGTGACTAAAGGTGCCAGGTGATCGTGAACAGGCGCAGGTGGTGTGATTCGAGACGGCGCGGCTGGCATTGCAGCAACCTGGGCGTAAGAGGCCGGTTGTGGGCAAGGAGAAGCGTTGGTATGGTGGGCGTTCAGCTGGGAGGCCAATTCCTCCTTAATAATGCGCAGGTTGGCCGCGCAGGTCAGCAGAAGCAGGTTGGACGTGAGTGCTGCTGCAAGGGGGTGAGTCATGCGCTTGCAACTCCTCGCGAATTATGGCTCGTATGATAGACCGGAGCTCAATACTGTTTGCCAGGGGGTTGTCGGAGAAGTCCGGTTGCAAGCGCATTGATTGCAGGGCGTCGAGGCGCTGACAGACGGAGACAACGTCCGACACCGTCGAAGGGTTTTGAGCGGCCAGTGCGTTGAAGGCAGTAGATCCTATACCAGAAGGTGTCGCACGCGGTCAGTTTCTGGCATGGCACTGTCGACACGGCGGCAAAGCGCGAGGATGTCCTCAATGTACGAGGTATATGACTCGCCATAATGCTGGACGCGCTCAGACAGCCTCTTTTTCGCAACTTCCAAACGAACCGTGGGTGTGCCGAAAATCCGCCGTAGCTGCTCCCTGAAAGACGACCAATCACTGAAGTCTCTCTCGTGATTCAGGAACCATGTCTTGGCTACTTGAGAGACGTAAAATGGTACGTTGTTTAACCTCGTGGTCTCGTTCCAGTTGTTGTATTCGCTGACATGATCGTAGTTGTCGAGCCAGTCAACGCCCTCACCAGGCAAGCCAGAGAAGATTTCAGGATCGCGATACTAGTTGTTGGCAGGGCTGGGAGTGCGGGCGGCTGGCACTTGAGCCGAGATGGTGGATGCTGTGATCTGGTCTTGCGACATGGCGGCCTCTTGGCGTAAGCGGCGTACCGAACGTAGCTCCAGGAGAGATGTTGAAGTGCATTGAGGTCGAAGGGATCTTAAAGCGCCTCCACCACTTGAAATACCACGGTCGAGACGACGCTTTATTCCAAGAAGGAAAAATGGCCTCGATGCAAAAACGAACACGAGCCGATGATTGATGATGACTTTGTACAGATGAAGATGAAGTCCGCATAAATGCTTACAATAGATGTGTGTGTATATATATATACATATATATATATATATATACATATATATCTGTGTGTGTGTGTGCGCGTTGCCTCATTCACGTCGGTAACGATTCTTGGCCGAGGGGAAACGCGAACGCGAGAAAAATTTTTGAAGCTGTTCAGATTAGGACGCACAATGGCCTTTGTATTAGCTTACCTTCGCTCACCCTGACTGAAAAATAATTTTCATACCTAGAAATCTGATTTGTACGGCATGTGTCAATGACATGCCGAAAAATAAAACATGTGGTTCTACGGTGTCGTCCTGTGCTGGCGCATATTCTTGCGGTGAATCTTGCGTGTTTCTGTAAATAATGAAGTCAGTTGATAGTCGAGCATCGTCCTGTGCACTTCTTGTCTCAGTGTAATGCCTATAGTTTACTGCGTCATTTTATACGCAGTGCCTCACGACTTCAAGTGTACTAGAGAGCTGACAGAATGCCAACGTTGTACTAATACACAAGGGAGACCTTCAAAAAATTGAAGCATTAAAGGCATGTTACCTCGCTTTCAGTATTGTATAACATATTCACCAAGCTGATTTCCTATAGAATCAGGGCCCCATTTGACTTTAGCCAACCAATAGAACAGGCTGGTTTCAGGAAGGGCTATTCTACAGTTCATTACGTGCATATGTCCGCAAAAAGGTAACTGACAAATCCGCAAGGCACAATCAGCCTCGCGACATAGCTTTCATAGATTACGAAAAGGCGTTTGATTAACTAGAGATGCCAGCAGTGATGGAGGCATTACGTAATCAAGGAGTACAGGACGCTTACCCAAAATATATTGGAAAATATCTACAGAGATTTCACAGCTACTGTAATTTTCTACAAGAAAAGTAGGAATGTATCTATAAAGAAACGGTTCAGACAAGGAATTACAATCTCTCCAATGCTGTTCACTGCGTGCTTGGAAGACGTGTTGAAGCTATTAATCTGGGAACGCTTAGGAGTGAGGGTCAACGGCGAATATCTCGGCAACATTCGGTCCGCAGATGATATTGGCCTCTTCAGCAACACTGGGTACAAACTGCAACAAAGAATTGAGGACCTTAATCTAGAAAGTGCAAGAGTGGGTCTGACGATCAATATGCACAAGATAAGGGTAAAATATTGAATATTGAATATAAATATTGAATAGCCTGCCAAGGAAACAAAAATTCATGATTGTCATTCAGCTTGTAGAGTCTGTGCAGGAGTATCCTTATCTAGGTCATTCACTGACAGGTGACCCTGACCACGAGAAAGAAATTTACAAAAGAACTAAAGATGGGTTGGAATGCACACCTGAGGCATTACTATATCCTGACTTGGAGCTTGCCACTGTCGTCTAGAAGAAAAAGTTTACAATTATTGCTTGCTACCGCTGCTAACTTACGGGGAAGAAACTTGGAGGTTAACAAAGGAGCTCGAGAACAAATTAAGGACAGCGCAAAGACTGATGGAACGAAAGTTATTAGGCGTAACGTTTATAGAGAGGAAAACAGCGGTGGGGATCAGAAAGAAAAAGGGAGATGGCCGATATTCTAGTTAACATTAAGAGAAAGAAATGGAGCTGGGCTGGCCATGTAATTCGTAGAGTAGACGACCGCTGGACCATTAGAGTCACAGAATGGGCGCTAAGGGAAGGGAAGCTCTGTTGAGGACAGCAGAACATTAGGTGGAGTGATGAAATTAGGAAATTTGTAGCCGCAAGTAAGAAATCAGCTAGTGCAAGACAGGGCCAATTGGAGATTGCTGGGAGAGGCTTTCGTCCTGCAGAGGACATTGAAACAAAAGAGGCAGCTGCTGATGATGATGCGTTGTCATTCGTTGGGCGTGTTGGTAGACTGACTTGGAAATCATATTTAGCACCAGCGAACAAGGACAGAAGGGAGACGACACCACATTGCACTAACTTCAACAACTTGATTTTCAGGAAACACCCGCCTATTTAACCCATGCACAGTTGCGCCACCTCATCCAAATTTTACCCATCCAAAAAAAGCCGTCTCCATATCTAACAAATCGACCGAAGGGGCACTAACACTCGTATCACTATTCCGACAGATAGCCCGAGCCTCGGTAATCTCTCGCACATCTTTATCTTTGTGCTTCGCAAGAACACGGCAGGACCCGTACACCGGTGCACAGCCGCATCCCTGATAGTGAGTTGACAGATGACCGTATCGCTTGTTTCTCACGTTTATACTATGTTCTCGTAACCGGTCATTAAAACACCTCCCCGTCTGTCCGATGTATTTCCCCCACAGGACAGAGGAAGCTCATAAACTACGCGACTCACTGGTGCTTTACGATGACTCGTAGAGCATCCGACAGGTGGCTTACGGTACGGGTCTGTTAACCGACATATTTCGCAAGTTTTTTTTCTGGCGCTGAAAAGACCACTCTTGTGTCCACCCGGCTAGCCATTTTCTTAGGACTATGCAGATAGGGCACCACCGCTACCTCACTTCTTCGTTCCGTCCGTTGATCTGCCTCGTCCCGAGTTGTGCTGTCTGGCCCGCATATCTTTTTAGCAGCCCCTCTACGACCGAAACCTGCACTCACCCCGGAAACCCTGCTGCTGATAACCTTCCCGACTGGTCCATAAGGCTCGTATAGCTCTTATGGTGGCAAGATTTCTTTAATGCATTTCCAAAGCACAAGTTGGCAATGCTCCTCTTGACCAGCTTCGAGTGGACGGATCGATACTGCAACAGGGGCTTATTAGCCCCAGGTTTATACTCCGAACACGGAGGCCGTTCCATGAACTGGAGCTGAATATCTAAGAAACGTTGGACGTTATCAGTCGGCTCTTCAAGCGTGAGGTTAAGTGGGCTAAGGCCAACAGAAAAAAAACTTCGTAATGCTTACCTACAGTACGTAGAGCGTGCGTCTGTTTCGAAAAGGACTAGGTAGTCATGAACGTACTTGACAATTTCAACCCCCCTGGGCTTCGACAAGGCACGCGACAGGTTTTTGTTATAGTGGACTAGAAAAATGTCGCCTAATGTAGGCGCCAAACATGAACCGATGCAGACACCCTGCTTTTGAATGAATATTTCGTCATTCCATGCTGCATACGTCGAGTGAAGGTAATTAAGCGTATCTGAAAAGCACTGAACGGATAAACAGGCTGAATTTCGAAAAGCAACCACACCATACTCGTCGTGCCATACTGTCATGTTCGCTGGCGCTAAATATGCTTTCTATAATGATAATGATATATGAGGAACCAGAAGAAGGGGAACCGAGCGGCCCGAATTTTTATTAAGCCACAACAGCATGAAGCCCACAGAAAATCGCGTAAAAACACAGGGGGAAGTAATTGTGTATTTATTTGAAATATAGAAATTTTAAATATATGAAAATGACCATGTACGACAAAAACAAAGGGGGGTCCGCAACACTTCCGGTGTCTACTGCGAAAGCACTAAAGGGAGCATATTGTAGGACTAGACGGGGCTTTGGGAAACTATTATGACGCACTTCTGTTTCCTAATGCACTTTCCATAAAGCAGTATCCCGTGTAGTCCTACAATGCGTTCACTTTGCCTGTGATTTGCCTGTGATCTCCAACAACCCCGGTCCCACGCCAACCGATTCCAACTAGCGCCCGCGAATTTTCTAATTTCATCGCTCCACCTAATCTTCTGCCATCCTCGACTGCGTTTCCCTTCTCTTGGAACCCATTCTGTAACCCTAATGGTCCAATGGTTACCTAATCGACGCATTGCATCACCTGCGCAGCTACATTTTTTTTTCTCTTGATGTCAATCAGAATATCGTCTATACCCGTTTCTTCTCTGATCCAAACCGCTCTCTTTCTGTCTCTTAACGTTATGCCTAGCAACCTTCGTACCACCGCTCTTTGTGCTGTCCTTAACTTGATCTCAAGCTTCTTTGTCAGTCTCCAAGTCTCTGCCCCACATTTAAGCACTGGTAAAATGCACTGATTGAACACCTTCCTTTTCAGTGATAACGGTAAACTTCCAGTGAGGAGCTGACAATGTCTGCCGTATGCGATCCAACATATTTTTATTCTATGAATTTCCTTCTAATTATCAGTGTTCCCTGTGACTAGGTAACCTAGGTAAACGTACTCCTTCACAGACTCTAGAGTCTTACTGGATATCCTGAACTCTTGTTCCCCCCATGCCCGGCTATTCATCATTATCTTTGTATTCTGCATATTATTCTTCAACCCTACTCGTACACTCTCTCTATTGGGTCCTCAATCATTTGTTGTAACTCGTCTACATCGTTGCTGAATAGAACAATGTCATCCACAAATCGAAGGTTGCTGAGATATTCGCTGTTGATCCTTACTCGTATGCCTTCCCAGTTTATTAGCTTGAATACTTCTTCCAAGCACGCAGTGAATAACACTGGATATATTGTGCCTCCCTGTCTGACCCCTTTCTTTACAGGTATCCTCCTGCTTTTCTTGGGTAGAATTAAGGTAGCTGTGGAACCTCAGTAGACATTTTCCAAGGTATTTAGCTAAGCGTTCTGTACTCCTTGATTACGTAATGCCTCTATGACTGCTGGTGTCTCTACTGAATGAAATGCTTTTTCGTAATCTATGAAACCCATATAGAGACGCACATGTACTCTGCACATTTCTGGATAACATGATTAATGACATGGCAACTGGAAAATGCACTGGCGAACGTTGGCAACGCAAACGCCTACTGGCAAACGCATTGCGAGTTTGCTTTTCAGATCTCTCAATTTAGTATACCTGAATATATGTCTACGTAACCACTTTCCTCGCATTTTGACCTTTTTCTATACTCTACATCGATCACATACGTACTATAGTTACATTTTAGCTTTCTTGCCATTAAATGTACCATCACCGCCTGACACGGACATAACGCCCAGTGAGTCAAGTAGTGCTTTCGCACTAAAACTGGCCGTAGGTGGGATATAAACCGACGTCTGAGCGCATATATATATATATATATATATATATATATATATATATATATATATATCATAAGAAGGCAACAAACACTGACACCAAGGGCAACATAGGGGAAATTATTTGTGCTTAATAAATGAAATAAACGATAAATTAATGGAAATGAAAGTGGATGAAAAAACAACTTGCCGCAGGTGGGAACCGGACCCACAACCTCCCCATTTCGCGTGCGATGCTCTACCAACTGAACTACCACGGCGCCCTTTCCCCATCCACTTTCTTGGGTATTTGTTTCCTAGTAATCCCTGGGAGTGACGCCTGCGGCAAAAAGAACGTTCCACATCCGCTGCCAAGGTCTGTGAGGGGTGGCACTGGCTAACACTCCCAGGCTTCTACTAGGACACATAAATACCCAAGAAAGTGGATGGGGAAACGGCGCCGCGGTAGCTCCATTGGTAGAGCATCGCACGCGAAATGCGAAGGTTGTGGATTCGGTTCCCACCTGCGGCAAGTTGTTTTTTCTTCCATTTTCATTTCCATTAATTTAACGTTTCTTTACTTCATTTATTAAGCACAAATAATTTCCCCTATGTTGTCCTTGGTGTCAGTGGTTGTTGACCTCTTATGATATGACTAATAAAAATCGGGCCCTTCGGTTAACCCCCTTTCCTCTCTATTATATATATATATATATATATATATCTGCTACTTGCACGTAATGATGTCGACCCTTGGTAGTGGGACGTACCAATAAGCGACTATTGGCTGATCTAAGGATATAAGGCTTCCATACATACATACATACATATATATATATATATATATATATATATATATATATATATATATATATATATATATATATATATATATATATAGATATATATATGCTACTTGCACGTAATGATGTCGACCCTTGGTAGTGTTACGACTTTGTACCGCTGCACCACTATTACGACTTTGTGGTCCCGTAGCGCTCGTCACCCGTTTCGTGACAGAGCGTTGGTAGCGAAGACTCCGAGCCAGGCGTCGATGAGAATAACGAAAGGGATTTTATACATTATATACAGGTCATTGTACAGGACAAGATCGGATCGGCACTGGGGCCGAGAGCTCACACAACCGCGACTGTTCCCGCACGGCGACGTCCGGCGAAAACGCGTGACACATCTCACCCCAGTCGGGAGCGACACTGTCTCCCGGTGGGTCGGCGGATCCTGTTTTTCAGGCAGCGCGTCGCTGCTTTTATAATCCCCGAGGAACCATTGTCACTCAAACGGCCCAATACAAAGTCAGCACACGACGGTCGTCCGAGGGGTCCAACCAGCGACCGCGCTGGCCACCCGGTTCAAAGTTCGCGCGCGCGGAGACCTCCATGCAAAAGGAGGTGCGGCGCCGGGCTGTCTGGCACACGCTGACACGTCTAAACACGTCGCCTGCCGATGCTTCTTTCGCAGGACACCGCTGCCTGACGGCTCAGCATCTTGACTTGTGAAGGGAGAATTAGGGCGCTCGCAGGATAGATTCTGCATCTTGCAGATTCGGAATCCGGGCTTGTGGTAATGGCACAACAGTAGTGGGACGTACGAATAAGCGACTATTGGCTGATCTAAGGATCTAAGGCTTCCATGTTGGCGAGTGCTTGCTATCCATTGTAAATAAATCTTGTATATAGTTCCCCTGCTGTGCTGTGCTATCACGTAACATTTACTTATTGAAGGTGCGAGGTAGTCGACAGAAAAGCACCAGGATCCATCCTTCTTTTTAACTACAGCAACAAGGGAAGTCCAGCTACCAGAGGATGGCTCGATAATGTATTTTGCAAGCATCTTGTTGACTTCCTCCTCGATGACGCTTCGCTCAGAAGCAGACACTCGGCAGGGATGTCGGTGAACAGTGCTGGCATCGCCTGTGTGTATCGATGCACGACAACGGACGTATGACTCAAAGGCCGATTACTGAAGTCGGCAATTTCTCGATACGACTGGAGAATACGCCTAAGAAATTTCACTGTGACCAAGTCTGCCAAAGATGTTCACAGCTTTGTGGGGCTCTGCTCCTATTTTCGCCGGTTTGTGAAGAATTTTGCAGTGATTGCTAAACCGCTCACACATCTTCTTAAAGAAGAGGCCTCTTTTACCTGGGGCCCTGCACAAGCGGCGGCGTTCTCCGAGTTAACCACACTCTTTACAACGCCTCCAATTTTGGCCCATCTCGGCCCATGAGCCCAAAACGAACTCCGCACTGAAGCGAATTGTTGCGCGATAGGCGCTGTCTTGGCGCTACGTCAGCGCGCAGTGAACTGTGACATCGCTTATGCCAGCAGGCTGCTGTCCACATGAAGCTAAATTAGTCGATTAGAGAACGTCAGTGCTCCGGTCTTGTGTGGGCTGTTGCAAAATTTCGTCCTTATCTGTCCGGCCGACCGTTTACAGGAGTTTCCGAAAACCATGTCCTCTGTTGGCTCGTCTCTTTGAAAGATTTAACAGGCAGACTCGCACGATGGGCTAAGGGCCTGCCATAGTGCACTACATAGTCGTGAACAAGACAAGAAATCTGCCAAAGATGCGGATTGCTTGACCAACTACCCTCTGACCAAATGTGACACTTTGTACACTGAATACCTCGATTGCATCTTTTAACATTGCGGACGAACAGTGTCAGGATACCTACTTAAGAGAAATAATCGAGCGCCTGGAATCTCCCAGCAACGCCTCTGTGAGAGTGTTCACCCGGAAAGATGATATCTTATATCTGCTTAACGTGCACTCTGACGGTCCTGATATTCTTGTGGTTATACCATCGTGCCTGCGCTCCACAGTTCTTCGCGATCTTCACGACGCCCCAACCACCGGCCACATTGGTGTTACACGCACACAAGACTGCGTGCGCCATTGCTTCTGTTGGCGTGGCCTAGACCGCTCAGTGCGGTGTTATGTGAGCGTTTGCGAAAGCTCTGTCAACGCCGAAAGAAGCCCTATACGCTTCCTGCTGAGCATCATCAGCCTATTGAAATCGCACCTGAGCCCTTCTACCTGGTTGTTTTGGATGTTTTCGGATCCTCTCCTTCATCTGCTTCAGGAAAAAATGGATTGCCGTCGCTACCGATTACGCGACGCGCTACGCAATGACACGAACGCTGGCGACCAGCTGGGATACAAACGTGGCCGACTTTCTCATCCGTGACGTAATTTTAGTACAGGGTGCCCCACGTCAATTGCTGAATGGCCGAGACCGTAGTTGGCTGTCTAAAGCCATCGACGATATCCTGCGCTGCTGCTCCCCGCAGCACAAAATCACCGCGACATACCCTCCCCAGATGAACGGGCTCACCGAGCGCTTAGATCGGGCCTTAACAGAAATGCTCTCAGAGTACGTGCCGGCTGACCACCTTGCACTGCCATACGTGAGGTTCGCGTACAATTCCTCCCGCCACGGCTCTGCTGGATACCCTCCCTTGAACATTTTCTTCGGATGCGAACCAGCTTTACCGTTGGACACATTTCTTCCTTCCCCTGCAACTTCGACTAGTGAATATGCACGCGACGCCATTGAACGGGCTGGCTCTGCGCGGCAAATAGCCCGTAGTATACTTACTGCTTCATAAGACAATCAGAAGCACCTTTATGTCCAGCCAAACCACGACGGATGTTTTCCTCCAGGTGCCCTTGTTCTACTTTAGACCCCCTCCCGACGTGTGGGCCCTTCTGAAAAGCTACTTCTTCGCTACACGGGCCCATACCGCGTCCTTCGAAAGTGACTGACGTCGGGTGCGAGATTGCGTTCGCTAGTCCCACTGCATCTTCTGTTCCGTTGTCCAGCGATGTCGTCCGCGTTTCCAGGCTCAAGCGTTACCACCATTACTCTTCTGTGGGTCCTCAGTCGCAGCGGACGGGCACTTCTGCCGCTGGGGCTCACACTACGCGCTACTCGAAGATGATATGCACATTTGGATTTAGTGGGACGTACCCGTAAGCGGCCTCTAGCGGATCTGAAGACGACGACGTGCCTTGCTTGATGCCGGCTGGCTTTCATGTTGGCCAGCGCTTATATATACTCATGTAAATGCACCCTGTAAATAGTTTCCCTACTGTGCTTCCTCGTAACAATATTATGGTCGCTGTGGACTACTTGTCGAAGCTGATAAAGGTCGAGGCCGTGCCTTCGCTTGGCGCCAGCTACGTCTAGGATTCTTACGACATCGCTTCGAATGAAGAGGCACTGCCTCTCTAGAAGCTCACCTCCAATAGATCGACCCCTTTCCGCAGTCGCGAGCTCCATACTTATCTATGACTAGCGGGAATTGAGCCCCACTTCGCGTCAGCTTATCATCCACAAGCAGACGGTCTGACCGAGAGATCGAACCAGATCACCCAAGCTCGACTCGTGCCGTATTGTAAATATAAGGCAGGTGAAGCCGATTGAGATGACCATCCTAGAGCGGCTGCATGAGCAGTTACCACGGCGTTGTAGAGCTCTACAGGAATATCCCCATAAGACTTTGTGTACGGCCAACAACCAAAAGTAGGCGCTACATTCGGCTTGTACCCGCTTGTAAAAGTTGGGACGCACTATTGCACAACAGACGATTCTCCCCGACTTGCGAGCAGTGGCGTGCAAGAGAATTGCACATGCCCAACAGGCCCGGAAACGGTACTACAACCGCTGGCGCAGTCTGGCACCGCGATACAATATCGGCGACGAGCGTGGGCGCAGCGAGGTACACCGTCCTCTTCAAACAAATTGTGCTCAAATTAGGAGGGACCCTTTATTTTTACCGAAGGCCTGGGTAAGGACACTTGACGTCGACTGTCATCGGCTTCTGACTCATCATCATCGTCATCATCATCAGCCTGGTTACGCCCACTGCAGGGCAAAGGCCTCTCCCATACGTCTCCAACAACCCTGGTCATGTACTAATTGTGGCCATGTCCCTGCAAACTTCTTAATATCATCCGCCCACCTAACTTTCTGCCGCCCCCTGCTACGCTTCCCTTCCCTTGGAAACCAGTCCGCAACCCTTAATGACCATCGGTTATCTTCCCTCCTCATTACATGTCCTGCCCATGCCCATTTCTTTTTCTTGATTTCAACTAAGATCTCACAAACTCGCGTTTGTTCCCTCACCCAATCTGCTCTTTTCTTATCTCTTAACTTTACACCTATCATTCTTCTTTCCATAGCTCGTTGCGTCGTCCTCAATTTAAGTGGAACCCTTTTCGTAAGCCTCCAGGTTTCTGCCCCGTACGTGAGTACTGGTAAGGCACAGCTGTTATACACTTTTCTCTTGAGGGATAATGGCAACCTGCTGTTCATGATCTGAGAATGCCTGCCAAACGCACCCCAGCCCATTCTTATTCTTCTTATTATTTCCGTCTCATGATCCGGATCCGCCATCACTACCTGCCCTAAGCAAATTGTGCTTAGGGCAGGTAGGAAGGACACTGGAAGTGGTATTCCCTTACCACTTCCAGTGCCTCGCTACCTATTGTAAATTGCTGTTCTCTTCCGAGACTGTTAAACATTAGTTTTCTGCAGATAAATTTTTAGACCCACTCTTCCGCTTTGTCTCTCCAGGTCAGTGAGCGTGCATTGCAATTGGTTCCCTGAGTTACTAAGCAAGGCAATGTCATCAGCAAATCGCAAGTTACTAAGGTATTCTCCATTAACGTTTATCCCCAATACTTCCCAATCACCCGCCGTGGTTGCTCAGTGGCTATGGTGTTGGACTGCTGAGCACGAGGTCGCGGGATCGAATCCAGGCCACGGCGGCCGCATTTCGATGGGGGCGAAATGCGAAAACACCCGTGTAATTAGATTGAGGTGCACGTTAAAGAACCCCAGGTGGTCGAAATTTCCGGAGTCCTCCACTACGGCGTGCCTCATAATCAGAAAGTGGTTTTGGCACGTGAAACCCCATACTTTAATTTTTTTAAATAACTTCCCAATCCAGGTCTCTGAATACCTCCTGTAAACCCACTGTGAATAGCATTGGAGAGATCGTATCTCCCTGCCTGACGCCTTTCTTCATTGGCATTTTGTAGCTTTCTTTATGGAGTACTACGGTGGCTGTGGAGCAGCTATAGATATCTTTCGGAATTTTTACATACGGCTCGTCTACACCCTGATTCTGTAATGCCTCCATGACTGCTTAGGTTTCGACAGAATAAAACGCTTTCTCGTAATCAATGAAAGCTATATATAAGGGTTGGTTATATTCCGCACATTTCTCTATCACCTGATTGATAGTGTAAATATGGTCTATTGTTGAGTAGCCTTTACGGAATCCTGCCTGGTCCTTTGCTTGACAGAAGTCTAAGGTGTTCCTAATTCTATTTGCGATTATCTTTGTAAATAGTTTTTAGGCAACTGACAGTAAGCTGATCGGTCTATAATTTTTCAAGTCTTTGGCGTCCCCTTTCTTATGGATTAGGATTATGTTAGCGTTTTTCCAAGATTCTGGTACGCTCGACGTCATGAGGCATTGGGTATACAGGGTGGCCAGTTTCTCTAGAACAATCTTCCCACCATCCTTCAACAAATCTGCTGTTACCTGATCCTCCCCAGCTGCCTTCCACCTTTGCATAGCTCCGAAGGCTTTCTTTACTTTTCCGGCGTTACCTGTGGGATTTCGAATTCCTCTAGACTATTCTTTCTTCTATTATCGTCGTGGCTGCCACTGGTACTGTATAAATCTCTATAGAACTCCTCAGCCGCTTGAACTATCTCATTCATATTAGTAATGATATTGCCGGTTTTGTCTCTTAACGCATACATCTGATTCTTGCCAATTCCTAGTTGCTTCGTCACTGCTTTTAGGCTTCCTCCGTTCATTTAGGCTTCCTCCGCTTCTGACTCGCGCACAGAGAAAAAAAAAGCGCAATAACTTTACTGTGCATCTGTCGCATATTAAGAGCGGCGTGCGTCGACAAATCTAAAGTGCCGCCGTGGTGTTCATCTTTCAGAGGATCACCAGTCCCAGCCTGGCCGAGTCTAACGACGAACAGCGGCAATGAAGCTTGGGAGCTGGCGCTGGGAGTGCGAGGAAGTCTCAGAATGGAATAGCCAACCCAGTGAACGGGTGTTTTTCCTGTTCTCTTGTACATACATACATACATACATACATACATACATACATACATACATACATACATACATACATACATACATACATACATACATACATACATACATACATACATACATACATACATACATACATACACACACATGTTTATGCTAGATTAGAGCTAACGCGGAGAAAAATTGAGAAAAAGAGTTGGTGGTCCACTCACCATTGCTTGAAAGCCGGCCTTACGGGAATTTGGACGGCTTCTTCTTTATGCACAGCGCTGTAGGAGGACAATGTGATAAGGCGTCTAGTGGGATAAGGATTGTCACGTCACAAGAATTTAAACAATAACTAGCACTGCTGTAGCGCGTTTTGCCATGCAACACGGTGCTCCATTTACTTCTATAGGTCGGGGACAACTCAGAGTACTGTGGGTGATGCACGCACATAAATACTTGAATGAAGTGAGAGCATGAGATAACGCATCTCTACAATAAAGGACCCTGCGAATTACGTATTTCGGCATTATTCGTCATGCTGAGGGTCATACGGGTTGTGAATACAATGTCATTATGTCCCATGATTAATAATAACACTAGAAAGGGTCAGTTTATATATTAAGCTGCGTTCATGCACAAAAACAGCAGGTTACTATTGAGCGCACAATTCTTTTTATTTGCAGCGGTTCATTTTTTTTAGATTATACATCGGTTTATTATGTAGCAGAGGAAAATCATATATTAATTTAATGTTGCTGGGTGCCAGCTTGTCTTGTGTTGGCTGCACTAGTGCCTACAGGTACGTGGCAGACGGCGTTTGACCAACGATCAACGAACTTACAGGGCGGCTAAACTCAGGCGAAAATAAATGCTTAACACGGCCACTTGAAGCAATCTGTACGGCGGTATATTTTAATTCGTGTAATGACGTGTCGCTCTTATCTACATCCCACCCTTCTGACGTTTCCCACTTTTCAAATAACTATCCTTTCCAAAATACCTTTTTTTTCTACTTCTACCTGAGGGTCGTGCCAGGTCGAGCCACCTCTCCTTTATGCCACTCTCACTTTCCGCCCCATTGCCTCCTGACACAAGAAAGGCGGCGGCAGCTCTCCTTCGCCGTAGTCAGCGTATCATGTACTTGGCCGAGAGACGGGGAAAATAAACAACAAATAAAACGCGACGCTTTCGCATCGTAGAGTACTTTAGCGACGGATGTGCAACCTGTTCACTAACTCGGAGGGTACACGTAATGTGGTCGGCTTGTGCTATTTAGAGTATCGTACACTGCTGCCACTTCGGATGCTGCCACTTCGGATCACAACTGTTGTTCTCGAAGCAAGGTGCATCTTGAAAGGACTCGTCGCCACCAAAGCCGACCATCGCTAGCGATTTGCTATACGCTGGAAATTTGGATAACTAGGGTTCTTGCTCTCTCGCAATCCGCAGGTTCGCCGCATCGCTCAAGTATGTTCTATTAAGAAACTGAGGCCGTATTCACATAGCTGCTTTTTCGGACAGTGCTTCATCTGGACTGGCTGACATTTTCTTTTACAGGCATTTGTATCGTAAGAGCCTTTCATGAATACATGCCCCTGGCTTGCCTATACAGTGCGCATGCAGCTGTTGCTGTCCGCTTACGAGCGAAGCAAGAGATAGGTGCATGGCTCGACTCAGGACAAGGACACGCGACCGCTAAGGCAATGACAACATGCCGCGACGAATGCGCAGACAATTGCGGGGCGAGAAACACTCACAGAGGCGGCGGCAGAAGCAGCGGAGATGCAGGCGTAGCAGTGATGTTCCCGAATTCTCGCGCCCGAGCGTGGCACCCCGCGAGGAACAACGGCTTCATCCTTTTTCCCGGCTCCGTGCAGCAACAGCAGAACTGTGGTTGGCCAGAAGCCGAGTGAACGAAATCAGCAGCAAACCGGAAGCAGGCAAAGACTATGCCTTTACCCAAAGAGAAAAGGAGGACAAATAAATAATTTAAGCAGATCCAACGCAAAGGTTCCCAACGGCAGTGCGCACATGGTGTTTACTTTTGTAGTATGTAGGTAATTTCATGCAAACTTTATGTTCATCCACCACAAAGGTCACAACTTCATTCACATGCAATGTTTCTATTGAGGCGCCACCTTTCACAAGCATTTCAAAAAAATTTTAGCAGAACAAGCAGGCTGGCCGACCATACAATTTCATACAATAATCACACAAGGGGGAACTCAAGGTCTAGTGTCTACGGGAGCGCTGAGCGAGTTGGTTCAGCCAGCGACTCTAATCAGGATATTTAGCCATTTTCTTCGAGTCGTGACGTAGGCGTGACGCGTACAACATGACGCCGATGGCCCCGACTTGCTTTCGTAACGTGACGCAAATTTGAAGTTTCGCCTAGGAAACTGTAATGCAGACACTGAACCTAACGTTCTTGATAAAGCAAAACAGTTTTCCTCCTCAGTAAAAATAAAGCAGCTAACTCATGGCGCACGATTATTCCGCCGAAAACGCTTGACACTTTTGCCGTCTGCTGCGTAAAAGCCATTGTTTGCTTCATTAGCCAGGATGCGTGTCCCCGAGTAACGGAATGAGTCATCTTATATTGGCGCCAGCGTGCTTGCTTTCTACCTTCAGACAGCGTGAGCGCACGTTCTAGGCCACGGTATTACCTCGTGAAACGCAATTGACTCAGCCGGCCGACACGGCTGGCTGAGAAGAAGCCGAATATCACCTATAGCGTTGGCGCACACCAGTGCGACAGATGCACCGGTGCTGCCATCTCTTGTTCGCTTCGCTGCTTACTCGCACCGCGCGAGGAAAGTGCAAGGTGCCGCCTTGCGTACAGTTCTTTTTATCAATTAAAATGCCGCTTTTGTCTTAACTTCTGACCATGTGACGTCATTAATCTTGATTACATTACGAATTCTGCTGCGAAAAGTGCGAGTCGCAGAGGGTTTGTAATATTTTTATGTTTATAATAAAGGCGCTTCTTTTAAAATGTGATGCCTCAATGCACAAATTCCAACTTCAGCCGAGAGCGATGCAAATGCTATAAGCACGCGTTAACAAAAAAATATTTTCCTGACCACAAATCACGGGAAAAATGCGGCGACACTCATGGCTCTGAGCCGCCAATGCGTATGGCCACTCATTAGCAGTTTGCGCGGATCGTCGCACCACAAATTATGGCGGAAAATATGCGCAATGGCGGCCCAGTGCCACGTCATACAATGTCAATTTGACTTTTGCGAAAGCTAGTGATTACAGTGACAGGGCCCCGCACTTTAACATCCTCACTCTAGTGACGGGGCCCGACACTTTAACATCTGCATTACAGTGACGGGGCCCGGCACTTTAACATCTTCATAACAGCGACGGGGCCCGGCTGCATTGAAGCTTCATTCTGTTATGCTCCATTTGGTCGCATACAAAAGCGGGCATTAAGAATCATGGTGCACTCGAGAACCGATACACGTAACAGGCCGCTGTTCAATCAACGAAACATATTGCCATTCGTTCTTATGCGTAAGCATAAAACAGCTACCTACGCAAACAGTGTTGTGAAACGTACTCATCCTTTCCCTGTGTCCATATTTTTTCCATCATCATGTTTTTCAATCGTTTCAAGCTGCCTGCTGTATATAATGATTATGGCAAAATACTACTCGAATTTGTTGGAGTTAAGACATGGAACAACATATCTTCCAAAACAAAAGAAACACAAAATTTCGGCAAAGTACTATTTATTAGCTATATACCACTGATTTGGTGTCTGTGCCCTTACTTGACGTTCTGTTCTTTGTGATTTGATAATTTATGTCTCTGGTGATAATTTTTATGAGTGATGTAATTTTTTTTGTTTTTAATGCGCTATTGTGTTGCATTAATCCTCTGTATTGACCACCCTAGGCTTGTACCGAATGTCTATTGTATTTCGCATATCCGGACCCATCCGCTAGCCTGCGGCTGGATTCAACGGACTTTTGCATATGCACTGTAACACCTATGATGATAATAATAAAGAAAGAGAGAAAGAAAGTTCACTGGAATGGGAAGGGAACGGTAAAAAGCAAATTCAAAAAAGGCGTGATATGTGTTCATGTTCAATAGACAATGACTATTGTACCGAATTAAGAAAAAGAAGCAACCAGTAATTACTCGCTTAGAAAACCAATAAACATACAGTGCGATATGCAACTTGAGAAATAATGATATTGAACCTTCCAAGACTTTAGAATAAAAGAAAATACGGCACAAGTCGACTGTCACACATAGGTGTCGAAGTCCTTAGTTATAACAAAATTATTTTTGAACAGCTCTCATAGCGTCCATGCAACATTTTTGGCTTTCGTACTGTTATATGTTCACATGCTGCGGCCTGAAGCTCACGGCACGAGGCGAAAACGCGCTCGCAGCGAAAGCGAGACGTTGTGCACGGACATGCATGCAGACACGTAGTTGGTCGCCGCGAACCTGTGCGATAGCTGCATTGAAGCTTCATTCTGTTATGCTCCATTTTGTTACACTGACAGTCCACTATAAAATTTTCACATATTGAAGTTTTCGCTCAGCGATTACCTGCCTTTCACGCAGGAAAACGGTTGGGGGGAATCGATCACAGCGACCGCGCGCAGTGTCCCAGTTTACTGTAGGTAGTAGATAAAGAGACAGCGTCTGTAAACCATTCTGTGCTTTCTGTTTGTCCAAGATTATTATTTTAAAGGTAAAATAATAATCTTGGCATTTCGAGAGTATAGTTGCCAAAATGTTCAGGAGGGCTCCCGCGTCGTACCTCTATTTAGCGCCGATAGCCAAACCTATGCGGAGCGCGCCGCGTTATCTCTCAGACTACGCAAGTGAGGTGCTTGCGACAGATGGTAACTCCGTAAGCCCTCGCCCCAAATAACGACATCGTTATAGTGACGGCCTTGTCGCTACAGTGTTGTTGTTAAAATGACAGGTGCCGTCACTGTAGTGCTGATGTTAAAGTGCCGAGCCCCGTCACTGTAGTGCAGATGTTAAAGTAACGAGCCCCGTCACTCTAGTCACTACCTTTGCGAAATGGCCCTTCCTATTATGCTCCTCATGAGACATTCCTTCGGTCACTAAGCAAGCTGACAGGGTGGCTATCTCGGACCGCCACCACATGCTCGCGAAATTACAGATAGATAGATAGATAGATAGAATAAACTTTATTGTCCAACGGATAAGGTGATCTACCGATACGCATGCGTATATACGCATGCGGATACGTATAAGTTTGCAGTCGTCTCCAGGTGACTGCTTGTCTGGTGTTTAATTTCGGGTCTGGCGAGGATACCAGTCTACCATCCAATCTATAACGCTGCGTGATCTCCCCATATCTTAGCATGCGCTCTCCACTCGCTCGGTCATCGAGGGGCCCCGTAGCGGCTCGGCGGTCTCGAGCCAGCTCGCGAACCGCCTCGCTGTCGGGGACGGCTTTGTGTGCAGGAGTCCAAATTATTGAAATTTTTATACCTAACTTTCTCTGGCCTGGGATTCTGGCCGCTAAGGACGAGATCCTTCCCTTGCTAAAATTTTGTATGGCAGATTTACGGTCACCGATCAAACTTTCGCGTCCATTTCAGCTCAAGCTAACGCGACCGCAATTTCCTCTGTAACTTCTATGCTGCGCCCGCGCAGAGTGGCAGCAGCCACGGGATTGCTGACGGCCGTTGCCACCGTAAAACCGCCGCCACCTCCCGCTGCGTCTAAATAGGCCACCTCAGGTTCCGAAATTCCGCCGAATTTAATTTGTAATGCTTCGACTTGTTTTTGCCTCCTGTCTTTGTTGTGTTCCGGGTGCATGTTTCTTGGCAGGGGGGGGGGGGGAGGAGGGGGATAATCACATGTTTTCTGACTTCCTTATCTACCGCCACCTTTTGGGTGCGGCCTCTAGTCGGATTTATTCCAACTTTGGTCAATATGGCTCTTCCTGTCCTTGTGGGGCTAAGTCTCTCAATTTGAGAGGTTCGCGACGCTTCCACCAGGTCTGCCCATGTGTTGTGCACCCCCAGAGCCATCTCTCTGTGGATGTGCACATGGGAAGTCCCAGCGCTCTTTTTACGCATTTTCTCATTATAGAATCAATCTTTTCTCTTTCCACCGCTTTCAAATTGAGATATGGCGTTGCGTTGTTCACCCGTATCAAGATGTGCGCCCGTATTAGTTTAATCAAATTTTCCTCGGCCTTTGCTGGCCACCCGCCTAATTAGGTTCAGGGTTGGAGATCAAAATTAAAATGGCGGGTAAGGAGGTATCAATAGCCGAGCAAATGAGAATCTTGGGCCCGATTCTCCAGTCACACGGCCATAAGGAAGAGACCGTCAAGAGGCTCCAGAATCACGCGGTGCGAAATTACGGATGAATTGCACGGGCCTCTGCCCGCCACGGCTCACTGAATTTTTTTAAAGCGCTAAAGTGGCAGTATAGCTGTCAAGTAACAGAAAAAAGTGTTAGTCGATATCATTGGAGCTCCGCGTCACGTTTCGTTATCGTGACGCAAACGCACTATCGTATTTCCCAAACCTGCCGCTATCCGGCACAAAGTTCAAAGCATGTGAACTGAGAGTCGACATGGCGGATAATGGTGACCGTACAGCCGCCATGCGTGTCGAGAATAGATCGCCAGCATGGCGATGATGGGTAGCACATGGATTTGCCTAAACTTCGACTTTTTGGCTTCAGGCGGCTTCGCGACGTTGTAAACTCACAAAAAAAAAACGATAAGAAACTACTGTTCAAGAAATAATAAAAATTTTGACTCTCCATCCCGGCAACGCAAAAGCGGATGTCCGGAGAAGCTGTTGCAAAACTACCACTACAACTGCTGAGGGGATATGGAATGCTTTTTTGATGGTTCGGATGCTTGTCTTGAGATTGTGCTTTTTTGAAACCTATGCTGTTCTGTATGTTATATGGGTGATTTCAATGAATGTGTTCACTGCACCCTTTGCTGGGTACTTGAAGCCTCTGCCTTACTGGGGTACGAGCCACTGCTCCTGGCCCTTCACTGCCACCGGGATCGGCCTACATTTTTGCTGACGACCGCGGACACAAAAGATGTCGATCAACTAAAAGCTAACAGTATCGCTGTAATAGTTGACAGGTTAAAGAACCCCAGGTGGTCGAAATTTTTGGAGTCCTCCACTACGGCGTGCCTCATAATGAGAAAGCGGTTTTGGCACGTAAAACACCATATTTTAATTTTTAATAGTTGACCGTGACGTAGTAGTTAACTGTGGCGTTTCGCAGTGCGAGCCAGAACAGGTCCAGCGCTAGGAACGTGACGTCATCACTTGGTCAGGTGGGCTTTTGTGCCGTCGGACGATAACACTAGATCTTCCGTTTCATGTAGCATATAATGCTTTCGCATTAATAAACGTTAATAAGGAAAATTCCGTAGTAGGCTAGTTGGTTGCGGAATTAACACTGTTGCGCAGAGCGACGAAGGCACAGAACTTAAGCGAGAAAGCAACACACGACACCCGAGCGGAAACTATCAACTGGTTTATTTTTTAGCAAATGGAGCGTACATATACTCTACACGCGCGCGCAGGGATGCTCTTCCCAGTCTTCGTCTCTTTGCAGCTCTGCGCAGCAGTGTCGACTAAATGTTATCAAAACTGTCTGACGGCGAAATTCGAGCACGTGACCTGTAGCACAGAAGTCCGATATTGAAATCATTACGCCACGGATGCATACATCGGCAAGCGCCATAGCCTGACCACAGAATGCCCTTGCGAATTTATCGCGAGAAGACCAGCGTGTTGAGACGCTTGGCGCGTTTCGATTTGGTCACCTCGTTATGCGAAACCGCTGCAATTCGTAGCAACTTTGCGTGTTCGCAGTGTCTTCTGCATTTAGAAAAGTATACATTGTTCTGAAATTTAAGACAATGAAGGCAGATGAAGCTTAGTAACAAAGCCACAAGAATGTCTGAATCCAGATGCTGGAAGATCAGATAAATCCGTGTTCTACCCATCATTCCCAAGGTGACTGAGCGATCGCAGCGCCAGAGTTCCCTCTAGTAATTATTATAGCAAACTAGAAAATTATTGTGGTCGCCACGTACCCGAGCACACGAAGGTTGGACTCTCCCGCGTCTAGCCATGCGCGGCTTAGCCGTGTCCGGGGCAAAGGGGATCCGGATGGTTGAGCCAATGCCGGCAGTTTTGACCTCCACGGCCTCCCAGCGGCGGCAACGCACCTCTTTGGCCTCGGCTTCACGTAGACGGCACTCCCGGGTGACCCACCCTGGGGAAATCGGTAGTTGCCTTTTCCTGTCTCTCTCTCCGTTCAACTTTCGTCTCTCTCTCGCTTTCCATATTTCCTATCTTCTACTCATTTCTTTATTACTTTCGCGGCTTCTCTTGTAAAGCCGCTGTTGCGATGTTAGCGTTTTGTATAGCGCACGCCTCCAGGACTTTACTCCAGAAAGGCCCCGATGAGGTCATTCGAAGTGTGTGACAGCCACACATTTTAGTATACTATCCCTTCAAAACACATATTTTATTTCTGGCCAACATGTCTGTGTACACCCTATATATTATTGTCAAACTTTTACCTAAACATATATTTTACGCACTCTACAACGAAGATTTTAGGCCTCTATACAGACATGCACATATACACTCTGACATTAACCACAAACTCGACTGCCAAAACCATTGTCTGGCGCTCTTTGGCCTTCCCTGGCCTTTGCGCCATTACATCGCATCAATCATCATCATCTGTGTGGCCGACCGCGTCAACCCGTCTTCACGTAGCGAGCACGCGCACGTGCGGCGCGGACGCTAGAGGGCGCCGTTCAAAGATCGTGAGGCATCTTTGGTCATCAGGTGCAATGAGTGGGAAAAAAGCTTGGCTGGGCGTAACGTATATGTGGACCAGAAATAATTGCACAGAGAAGAATCAAGAGTTAGTGGAATGCCTAAGTGCTGGTATTCTGGGTTTTGGGAATGATGCCGAAATTATCCTACTAGGTGACATGAATGCCTACATACAGGATCTAGATGGCTATACCGACAACGACAAGAAGCCAATGCTATACCTTTGCGAACAACACAACCTCGTTATCGTGAATACAGGGCGTAAGTGCGAAATGCAGGTCACGTGGGAGTGGGAAACCGGCAATCGACCATTAATTACTGTCTGACGACAGAAGGAATTTATGACATGTTGAGGGAAATGGTCATCGATGAGGAAGGGTTTATCAGCATAGGAAGTGACCATAAACGCACCATTTTGAACATGGTATATGTAGTTGGGAAAGAGAGCAAGAAGTGCAAGATGGCCAATGCAAATTTGAACGCTGAACAAATAACAAATATAATCACTAGAGTCGAGCAAGAACTTTGCAAATGGCCAAGAGTGGGATTGTAGTGAGCTTCGAAGTGTAATAACGACCGAAATACGGCATGAGAAACAACATGTTCGTTCGAAAGGAAAAAAAGAAACCGAAAAGCTGGTGGAACAGGGAGATACGAGGAGCGATCGCCGAACGACAGAAAACATTCCGAGAGCACAGGCAGGCAAAGAAGGCGCAGTTGCCGCAGGATAAAGTAGCCAGTAAATGGGGAAATGTACCGGGAGGAAAATTCTATGGTTCAAATACTGGTTCAAGCAAAGATAAGAAGTGAAAGTGAACGCTGGTTGTCAGAAGTACGTGAGGAAAGGAAGGCCGCACCTAGAGTATTTTGGAACCGCATAAAAGTATTAGACAGGAAGTCAACAACAATAAAGGACATAACCTAGACGAAGATCGAAACAAATTGGAAGAGAAAGCGGCATTAAACTACATCCGAAAAATAACAGCCGAATCTTTCCAAAGGCAATGACGAGAAACGACGAGGGGTGGGCTCGGTGGCTGTGCCATTACGCAGCCTTCTCATCCACTGACTTTCGCAATGCAGGTACTCGTGACTACCTTCGCCTACGTCTTGCCAGCACTCTTCAACGTTCCCTCGGTCGTCCTACCACAGCTGGAAATGCCGTTCTGCAACGGGAACTACGGAGCCCTTGTTTTGAGCGCCTCGGAAGCGTCGACGAAAACCGCGCTCCCCCACTGGATCCTCGACATCGGATGGAAAGCGCAATCGGCAGCGACAACATCGTTCCTGCCAGCGTATAAAGAGCACCGCCTCCCACCTCCGCCAAGGTCGATTCAAATAGGTCGCGAAGCTTCGGGCGAAAAGCGGTTCAGTACAGATTGCCACCGACATCAGCATGGGGGGTTATGGGAGCAGCTATCGAAGCGCGACTATGTTTGGAGAGAACAAACATTGGGAAAGAAAAATGCCTTTTTTAATTCAAACGAGACACAGTTACATTCATTCAACGAAAATAAAATTCCTAGTCAATTTTATATATTCGTGATGAGTTAAATAAATACGTTTATTTTATTATTATTAATAAATGCATTTCTTTTCAGCGCCCATCGCTACAGGGGGCGTTGACGCCACTATCACTCGCAGTGCAATGCACGTCTTGAAATGGGGAGAAAGGCGCACTCGTATCACCTGTTCAAATACGCCCCCCTCACAATTTGTGCTTTCTTGCTTGTCGAAGTTTGTTTGAATTTGGTGACGCGGGTAGCTTCAGTGCTTCTTAATCTGTTCAGTCAAAAGTAGTGAGTTACGACCGCCAGATAATTGTGTAGTTGTTTTCGTGCGACTGCGCTGGCCGACGGACTTGGCATCCGACAATAGGATCAGCACTCTACACCTAAAGCTTTCGTCGGCCTCCAAAGAAAGTATGTTCTGCGCAGGGATGCGATTCCGACAACCGTACGGCTGGCCTGTTCCTGCATCGCTTTCCACGCTGAAAGCTCGAAACGCCCATCAAGTCAAATGGCGGGGCATTTGAATATACAGCTCCAAAGGAAGAACAACAAAACAAATTTCGCGCCTTCGAAAACAAAATGACGTCACTTCTGCTTTTAACGGACATGGCGTCACGTTATTTTTTTTTCTGCCGGAAGTGTTCCCACCACATACAGATGGCGCTAAGCACCATGAACCGGCGATGGACCGCCATGTTTTGAACGTATGGGCTCCTATAGAGGCTTCGCTACCAGGTATATTTACCTTGCCTGCGCTTTGTGGGCTCGGTGGCTGTGCCATGACACAGCCTTCTCATCCACTGACTTTTGCGATGCAGGTCAGTAAATCATGCTGCCTTTTCGATAAAAAAAAACTAATAACTACTGTCTGGTACAGCTGCCGACCCTGCAGTGTTGCATTTGTGGCGCTGGTGAATGTTTTGGTGTTATGAAATCCCTCCTGCTCTTGTAGGGTGATATAGAGATGAACCCTGGTCCTGACAGATTGGACCGTGTTCTTGCTAAGCTGGAGACATTGTCAACCGGCCAGGAACAAATAATCACCGATGTACAGGACCTTAAACATCAGATGCGTTCTATTGACACAACTATTTCTGATTTGAGCAAGCGCGTAGCAGACCTAGAAGGTGTTTTCCAGGGTGTCTCAACTCTCAAAACCGATCTGCAGTCTGCCCAATCTGTATCCACTAAGACTGCTGCTCTTGTTACTAACCTTGAAGCTCGGTTAGATGAAGCCGAAAATAGGTCAAGCCGCAACAATTTGTATTTTATGGCCTTTCGGATTCTAATTCGCGCGAAACGTTCGTTGAATCGGAAGAATTGCTAATCCGCCATTGTCGTGACAAATTACGAATAACCTTGGACCCATGTCAAATTGAGCGTGCACATCGTCTGGGCCGCTATGAAGATGGCCGTCAGCGGCCGATTATAGTTAAATTTATGTCCTCTAAAACAAAAGAAACTGTCCTCTAAAACGGGCCCAAGTTAAAGGGCACCAATTTTAGCATTGGAGAACACTTTTCCCTTCTTGTTCGTAAAGCACGCAAACACTTTGTCGCGTTTGCAAAAGCAAAAAACCGGACCGTTCTCCCTGCGGTACAAGACTTTGTTTCTCGGAAAGAAACGCTGCACCTTCGATGCCGCCACACAAACGGTTACGGAAATAGCATAGCGTTTACCTCGCCATCGTCACAAACCTAATCTTTGCGATACCGCCCCTCGAGAGAATATTTGCCTCTCGGTTATCTACAACATACGCAGACTGCTTCCAAAGAGCGATCTTGTGTCCAGCCTCATGTCTTCAACGGGCAGCAACCTGCTCATCTTGACAGAGACCTGGCTGACTGATAATATAGGCGACGCTGAAGTTCTTTGTAACCTACCTAACTTTAATCTTTTCCGCACTGATCGCACAAACTCTCGAGGGGGTGGCGTCCTTATTGCTACAAGCAATAAGCTACAGTGTTCCCACATAAACAACTCATCAGACCTTGAAATATTATGGCTCCTTTGTCGCGCCACACCAGTATCTATATTAATTGGCGTTTGTTATAGACCCCCTCACAATAGCCCCGAATTCCCCAGTGAACTGCACAACATTTTAAAGGAACTTAAAACTAGACACCCTAAGGCACACAGCCTTCTTTTTGGGGGTTTTAACTACCCTGGCATAGATTGGTGTGCCCCTAATTATCCTATTTTTAGACAGGATGAATCCCGTGAATATATGGATGTCTGCTTAACTTTTAACCTAGCCCAACTAGTAATCCAGCCTACACGCATCGCCGGAGACACTGCTAACATTCTTGACCTCATACTATCTAGCCACCCCGACAGCCAGAACGCTATTACTTATCTCCGTGAAATCAGCGATCATAAAGTCATTCATGCATGCTTTAACTTCACCCCAATAACAAAAGCAACTTGCCAAAAAACAATTTCTCTCTACAACAAAGGAAACTATGAGGCCTTCAACGCGGAATTGGAGGCCTTTTTTCCATCATATCAGGGGTCATTTGACGAACAAGACATCCACACAAATTGGCCAATGTTTACACATAAAATGAATGAATTGACCAATAAATATATTCCCAAATGCAGCTTCCGCGCTAACCACCCCAAGCCATGGTTAACCAAGACTCTGGGAAGATTAGAAAATAAAAAAAACGCCTTTTCCGTAGTGCTAAACTGAGCAGAACAGACTGCGCATGGGAAAAATATTACGCTGCTGAAGAGGCGTATTTGGTCGCAGTAAAAAACGCTAAACGTTCCTTTTACCACATCGATTTGCCAAAGATACTTGCAGATAACCCGACTAAATTCTGGCAGCTTTTAAACCCCCAATCTTCGCGCGTTGTTACCCTGACTGACGACTCTGGACGTGTTATTTCAGACGTTGAGTGCGCTAACATATTTAATTCTGCCTTCGCATCTGTATTCACTAACGAACAAAAACCACCACCCCTCATGACAGCCAGTGACCCCACAATTGCGATGCCAGCCGTTACGTTCTCCGAAACCGGCATATCCGTTCTTATAGATAAGTTAAAACTTTCTTCATCTACCGGCATTGATGAAATCAACACAAAGGTCTTGAAAAACACTCGCCACACGTCTGCCAAGTTTTTATGCTTGCTATTTTCGCAGTCCATTTCTACAGGTATCATACCCCACGACTGGAAAGTGGGGAAGGTCGTCCCAGTCCACAAGTCGGGTAAAAAAGATTCACCTCTTAACTACCACCCCATATCACTTACCAGCATACCCTGCAAGCTCATGGAACACGTCATTTACTCTTTAACAATGCAGTTTCTGGACTCAAATAATTTCTTTCATTCATCACAGCATGGATTTCGTAAAGGTTACTCCTGTGAGACTCAACTAGCCATTTTCGTTCACGACCTGCATGCCAACCTTGACGCTAATCTCTAAACCGACGCAATTTTCCTCAACTTTGCTAAGGCATTTGACAAGGCACCCCATCACCGCCTATTTCTGAAACTTTCCAGCCTAAACTTGCATTGTGACATACTAGCATGGATAAAAGAATTCTTGACTCACCGCTCCCAATCAGTCGTCATTAATAAACGAATGTCTAACTTACTACCAGTTTCCTCAGGGGTACCCCAAGGATCCGTCCTAGGGCCTCTTTTGTTTTTAATTTATATTAACGACCTACCTCAGAAATTAGATTGCCATATTCGGATGTTTGCCGACGATTGCGTTATTTACAAAACAGTTACTGACACTTTTAACCAACAATCCCTACAAAATAACCTAAATCTGTTAGAAAACTGGTGCAACGACTGGCTAATGACACTTAATATAAACAAATGCAAATATATATCTTTCCACCTTCACAGTTTTCCTCTCCTGTTTCCCTACACTATCTCTAACGTTTCTATCGACCCTGTCCAATCATATAAATATCTCGGTGTTTATCTTAGTCATGATCTTACGTAGAATAGCCATATCGCGAATATTATTTCATCTGCTAACAAAACGCTTGGCTTCTTAAAGCGTCATCTCCACTCTGCCCCCCTGCATGTTAAGCTACTCGCATACAAATCACTAGTTTGACCAAAATTAGAATACGCATCACCCATCTGGTCCCCGAAACAAGTATACCTTGCTAATTCACTTGAATCAGTTCAAAACAGGGCAACTAGATTCATTCATTCCTCGTACTTATTTGATATCAGCATATCATCTTTGAAATCGCAGTCCAACCTACCTACTCTTGCACATCGTCGCCACATTTCTAGTTTGGGCTTATTTCATAAATTCTTTTATTCCGAGCTATCACAGGAACCCTACATCTGCCCTCCCCCACCACGTTTCTCTCTTCGCACCGGACATCAGCAGCAGGTGTCTCGACCACGAGCACACACGAAAACCTTTGCTTCGTCATTCTTCCCCCGGACAGCATGCGACTGGAACGGCCTTCCCCAAGAACTTGCTGCCATCACATGCCCATCTATGTTCCTTAACCAAATTACGCGTGCGCTTGCATCACAATAATCATTTTTGTTTGTATTCCTCGTTCAACATTTTTCTGTTTACTGTTGTTAACCTATGTGTCCCACCCCTTATGTAATACCCTCACATGAGGGTATTTAAGGAAACAAAGTGAAGTGAAGTGAAGTGAAGAGGTTGTAGTGGAAGGAAAAAAGAGCATGAAAGAGAACCAAATGGAAAAGGAGCTGGTGCTCACAAATTTCAACTGGAAGAAAGCCGTAGAGAAAATTCCTAAGCGCACAGCCACAGCGCTAGAGGAGGTTGCCGTTAAGCTGGTTAATGAACTAGGACCAAAAAGTGAGGAAACTCTGGTGAAAACAGTGGAAAAAACTTTAATATATAGACGAATACCAGACAGTTGGCGACAAAGTAGAATGAATTTAATTTATAATGGTAAATGGGAGAAAGATGGAATTTACTCGTATGGACCGCTGACCATTACATCGGTAATATACAGGCTGGCATTGCAGCCAATCCAATTAAAGCTTCAAGCATGGCCAGAGAATAATGGCACTTTGGGAGAACTTCGGAATGGCTTCAGAATAGGTAGGCATTTAGGTGATAACTTATTTCTTCTTACTCAGTGCATTGAAGTATCATAAGTACAAAGCAGACCGTTATATGTGGCCTTTTTAGACATTACAGGAGCCTATGACAACGTAGACCGCCACATTTTGTGGGGTATTCTGGAAGGGGAAGGCTTAGGTGACGATTGTCTACAGCTTTGGAGAGAGATTTACCTAAAAAATACCGTTTGCGTTGAATGGGAAGGGATGAGGAACGAGGAGAAAGTTCATATCAACAAGGGACTGCGGCAGGGGTGCCCTTTATGCCCACTGCTGTTTATGATGCACATGGTGAGGATAGAGATGGCGCTAGAAGAAGGTAGTATCGTGTTTATTCTCTCATTCAAACAGAAGTGTTTCATCGCTCCTTTTTAACATTAAATCCATTGTTCCAATGCCTGTAAAAATCACTATCATGCACGCCTTAGCGCACAGTGTGTTACGTTATGGCGATACATTGTTCGGGTTTTGCTCATCTCGGTGGTTGTGTCGAATTGAGAGAGTTTTAAAAATATGTTGAAGTCCATTGCGTATAACTCTTCCTCGGCCGACAATGTGAATTTGTTTATACATCTGGGTCTTCCGTGATTTAACACTTTGTTCACTCTAACGGTTGTGGTAAGACATTTTTGGAACCCTGATTTCAAACAGGAATATATTGCTGTCCGTGCTCTGCGGAAAACATTGCGTTTTATAGTACCACACTGAAACACAAGATTTGGTAAAGCTAGTAGGTATGCTGATGTCCCAAGAATATTCAGTGACCTACCTGATCATATATTTACTGCAACAACGAAACGAAACTTGAAAAAATTGTTAAAGGCACTGTAACATATGTATAATACTATATGTTTTCTTTTTGTTTCTTGTATTTCTTTTGTCACTGATTTCAGCTTAGTTTCTGTTTCATTTTGTTGTGGCAAGCTTCACCAGCTTTTAATTTCTGTACATGCTGCCATTCTATCTTTGTTTACCGACATGCCGGGTCAAGTCACGCACGCCACTTCCTTGGCTTTGACGGGCCTACCTTCTCATGTACGATTATTGTAAGATGGCGACAATTATTATTATTATTATTATTATTATTATTATTATTATTATTATTATTATTATTATTATTATTATTATTCCAGTGATTGCATTCTGCCTGCGCTGCCCGATTTTTCGCCAATCTCTTGTAGTGGGCAAGCGCCGCTGACACTATCATCATATTGGCCAGCCACCCATTCGCCAATTCGTCGTCGTGATTGAAGAACGAAAAGAAGCCTCAGTCGGCAGTGAAGGCTCTCAGCTTGAAGGCCTCGCGATGCGTCGGCGGAGGAAGAACTCGAGGAAGCGGCGCGACGACCACACGTCCAGTGCGCTCTCCGGCCTGGAGGAGTCGCAAGCCCGTACCGAGGACGTCGCCACCCACTACGACGAAGCTCGCCCCCCGAGCGAACTGGTGAGCAGATGGCGGCGGCCACGCGCAGGTGGAGATAATGCAGCAGATGCTTGGGAAATGATTCGATGCTCTTCGAACTGGTGGCCTGCCTGGGTGGACATATAACCGATACGCCTTTGAAAAAATTATGGTGAACACGTCCCCGATGTCCGCCCACGCAAGCGAACCTTTCCCAGTGTTCGCAAACGGTGCATTGAAAGGCAACAAAGTATGCAGGAACGCCAATTCAGTTGGCTAAGTTTGCGTAAGCATAGCCCCAAATTTCAATAGGCCCACCCCCATATTTCAAGATGACCCACGTCCAAATTTCAGTTGGGCCACCCGGAAATTTCAATCTGGCACATACCCGAAATTCAGTTAAGCCCACTCCTACTTTAGGTTTCCCACGCATTTTCTATGGAGCCTTTTGTATCCTTACGGGTATGTGTAAATCTGATCGTATGAGTATTCTCTCTGGTGATGTTCCTTTATTTAAATTGCTCCTTACCTTTTATAAAGCTACCACTCATCTACATTTACACTATTATAACTATTAAATGTCTTCGCAAATTACGCACTTCTATGCAGATACAAGGAATGTATCTTTCGTGACATTTTTCGCGTGACAGACATATTTTCCTGGGTTACTCGCCAAAGAAAACTTACGCATTATTATGGTATGTACAGTGCGCCGGTCTTCTTATAGCCAGATTAGAGTGCGGCGGCACTATACAGCGCCACAGTTTGGCGAGAAACGCGCAGCTAATTTCTATACGAGGAGCGCGTCCCGTAACAAGGTTTCCTAGCATAGCCATTAGTTGACTCAAAACGCCTGGCAGCGCTTCAGCGGCGGTTGGGTTGCTGCTCATGGTGACCGTGGTTCAATCTTGGTGGAATGCTAAAACGCTGCTGCGCCTAGAGTTAGGTCCACGTTGAAGTGCCCAAGACTAGGGCGTTTATCATAGACTGTGTGTTGCTCGGTAATTCCCAGAATTTTATTACTGTTAGTTCCTAAAGAAAGGAAGGTGGGAAATTATTTACCAATCTATACCGATCTAACAAATTATACTTTAGAACAGTAGAGCTTTGGGTCAGTTGGTGAAGCATACTTTATTAGAGTTAAGCGAGGAAAGACACAGACAAGGGAGAGACAATTTACACGGCATATACACTGGAGGCAAACCGCTGCAGGCGGACACTCGCTCGCGCCAAAAGCCCAGACACTTCGTAGTTTTTCTCGCGGCAGCTCGTCTCTTGAGTGTCGGTCGATGGTACCGTAATACTAGCCCCCCCCCCCCCCCCTCCGTGCCCCTCCGGTGGTGAAAGCACCATCCCGGTGCTGTGAAATATCTAAAGCGCGTGGAGGGTTATAAGGCCTGAGTCTGGCGACGTGGACCATGGCACTGGTTGTCACAGCGGAGGACGTAAAGGGCGTGGCTAGAACGATTTCATAGGTCACAGTCGTCACTTTGCGGAGCACGCGATATGGGCCTGTGTAGCAGGAGTGTAATTTTCTCACAAAGGCGAACTTTATGAGTTGGTGACCAACGCAACACGAGAGTGCCGGGCAAAAAATGGACATCACCGTGACGGAGGTCGTAGCGGTGTTCTGTTCGTCTCGAAACAGTTGCAGACGAGCGTGGGCAAGCTCGCGAGCATCATCAGCACGGGCGATAGCATCACGGGCATAATCGCTCGTGGAAGCTGCGGTGGACAGAAGCACAATGTCTATTGGTAGTGTCGGTTCTCGGCCATACAAGAGGTAGAACGGGAAACAACCAGCAATTTCCAGACGGGAAGAGTTGTAAGCAAAGGTAATGTAATGAAGGTAGAGTAAGGTCCCAGTCATGGTGGTTGGCTGAAACGTATTTTTATAGCGTGTCTCTAGGGTTCGATTCAAACGTTCAGTGAGGCCGTTCGTTTGGGGGTGGTAGGAGGTGGTCATATTATGCTGTATGGAGTAGACACGCATGACGTAGTCAATGACTTTGGACAAAAAACTTGCGACCACGGTCTGTGAGTATTTGACGCGCAACACCATGCATCAAAATGATACTGTGTAGGAGGAAGTCAGCAACATCAATTACGCAACCGGTCGGAAGAGAGCGCACTATGGCGTAGCGGGTCGTGTAGTCCGCAGCGACGGCGACCCAACTGTTCCCTGATGTAGATTACGGGAAGCGGCCGCGAAGGTCCAAGCCGACGCAATGAAAGTGCTCGGTAGGGATGTCGAGTGACGGCACGCAACCAACGAGGAGCTAGCATCACCTCCTGCGTAGTTGGAATAGGTCACAAGCGGCGACGTAATTGTCGTACGTTGCGGGCAAGGCCCTCCCAGAAAAAAAAAATGGCGGCGTACTCGGTCTTAGGTTCGAGATACGCCAAGGTGTCCCGCCGCTGGTGCGTCGTGGAGGGATGAGGGGATGAGGGGAGATGTTTAGGTGATTTTTACAAATAGCAAACCAGAGCCGTATGAATGAAGATTATGACGGTAAAGAGCACCGTCGTGGCGGACGAAGAGGCGTATATATAGAGTAGCATCGGATGGAGAATGTTCAGAACCGTTGATGAGTGTTTTTATGTAGACGTCACGATGATGCTCGTCGGCGATATGAAGGAGCTGTGACACTGAAGAAACGCAAGCAGCATTGTCAGTATTTGAGGGGTCAAAGTCATAAACAGCGTAACGCGACAGTCTGTCAGCGCCTTGGTGCCGGCGGCGAGACTTGTAATCCATGGAATATGAAAGCTCTTGGAGCCTGACATCCCATCGACCAAGCCTTTAGGGATGACAGCCAGCAGATAGCATGATTGTTAGTAACTACAGAGAAAGGACGTACGTATACAGAGGTATGGATGGAGCGTCGCAACCACCCGGACAGCAGCAATGCATTCTTTTTCCGTAATTGAATAGTTGCGCTCCGACGGTGACAGGAGGTGGCTTGCATAAGCAATAACGCGATCCTGGCCACGCTGACGCCTGGCTAGGACAGCAGCTACGCCATCACCGCTGGCGTCTGTACGCAGTTGTCTAGGGGCATCAGGGTTGAAGTGGGCGAGGATGGATGGCGAGGTAAGAACAGTGACGAAGGCGGCGCATTCTGAAGTACCCCACGAAAACTGTACGCCTTTCTTCAAAATATTGGTGAGGGCTCTAGCGATTGCCGCAAAACTGAACAAAAGGACGGAAGTACGAGCATATATCCCGACAAGACTTCGAACCTCTGCGGTTGTCTTCGGAACCAGGGAGTCTTGGACAGCGCGAGTTTTGTCGGGATCAGGCTGTACTCCGGAAGCATCGGCGAGATGGCCCAGCACAGTGATTTGGTGGCGGCTAAATCAACTTTTGAAAAATGTGAAGTATAGTTGCTAGTCGCTCAAGGGTCGTGTCGAACGTTAGCGAGAAGATGACGACTTCGTCAAGGTAGCAGAGACATATAAACCATATAAAACCTTGGGTCTTTTCGCACAAGTGGTGGGCGGACGAAGCGACCCGCAAATATTCACGTGGCAGGGGTATTGGGTAGCCGCGTGATGTGGTGTGTGATACGGCGGCTCTTTGCTTGTTTAAGGCGACTGCAGCAATTTATGATAGCGTCGATAGTCGAGACGTTGCCGAAAGCAAACAGACTGAAAGCGTCGTCCGCGATTCCTTTTAGTACAGTAGCCACTGTATCTGCTTCAGACAATGTCGGCATCTTTGCGGCATAGAGTCAAGATGTCTTGGAACTATGAAATGTACGGATGTGCAGATATTTGAAAACGAGTCGCAAGAGCCTTTCTCGCGGCAACCTTGCGCCGAAAGGGGTAGCCGAACAGTTCACGTAGCTTATCTTTGAACATATTCCAGCTGGTTATCTCGTCTTCATGCGTTTGGAGGCACACGCGCGGTGGCCTCAGATAAAAGATGACATTCGCGAGCATAATCGTTAGGTCCCACCTGTTATTAGCACGGACGAGTTCATAGAGCTTAATCCATTCATGAACGATATGTCCCTCCAGGCCACAGAACACTCCAGGGTCGCGATGGTAGGCAACCATGACAATTGGAGCAGGCTCACCGGCCGCAGCCGTCACTAATGTGGTCTCTCCACTGGGAAGGATGGTGACAAGCTCGATGTACCGACCGCTGTGGAGCTCCGTGGTGAGGTCGGGGATCGCAAATCTCCACCAATATGCAACGTGTGAAAAGACACAGACAACAGAGACTATTTACTAGGCATTTACACTGAAGGCAGACCGCTGCACGCAGACACTCGCTCGCGCCAAAAGCACAGACCTTTAAATTCATCGTCATTATCACGGCGGCACGTGCATGCCCCTTGAGTATCTGTCGATGGTATCGTAATAATACACTGAGGCACAATACACAGGATAAAAAACAGACGAGACAGAGACAGCACAAGTGCTTGTCCCGTCTGTCTCGTTTTCCTTCGGTCCCGTGTGTTGCGCTTCACCGTATTCAGATACGGTAACGGCTGCATTACAGACAGTGAAGCTGTGTGTGATGCAGCGAGTAAGCAAATTCCCACACCTTTCAGAATTCAGTACTAGGCATCTGCTGGCTCACGGCATCCCTCCGATGCTGCTGGGAGCGCTGTCGTGGCTACTTGCTGTTCCCTGTGGCATCCCCCACGCAAGATGCGTTGCAACACTACGGAAGTGATGCCAACCTTCTGTGCTATATAATCCATAAAATTAGCCCTTGACGATCCCTGGTTAGCTTAAAAATTCCTAGATTTGAATGCATACGATTATATTTCATGAAACGACTGTCCGTATTCCAGTTTGCGGTTTGTTGGCGGTGCTAGCTTGAAACTAATTCACGCACAAACTACACTGGGATGTGTCTAAGTATGCGTAAGCATCATATCTATTGGTCATCTCCACGCAGCCTGGTGTCATTATCAGTGTTACGAAACTGGATCTCACTAGTATAAATGACATCGCTGCGGTGACAGGAACTGCTGCGGACGGCGGCGCAAGGTGAATTGATGACGCAAGCAAACTATTGCAGGTGGTGGAGCCAGGTGCGCTGATGGCGTTCCGACCATTACGAACCGTTATCACTCTCTAGCACCTTATCCTTCCTCGTTGAACCATTATGAACCTTGACAGGCGCAGCCGCTCGGGCCCTAGCGATCCGCGATTGGGACAGAGTACGGCGAGTACTGGTACCTTCGTGTGCGCTGTGTTCTGACCATTTAGTTCGTGCTGAAGTGGTGATGCAGCACTGTTACATCGTTAGTCGGACACTGCACTGGATGAAGACAATGTAGACTCAGGCTTGGAAGCTGGAAGAATGGGGCGTTTATTTTCATTTCACGTCGTAACTATAAAGGCAGGTTAAGGAAGGAGGGAAAGGGAACCAAGGTGAGGGAAACATTAGATAAGCAGCCAGAATAGCACGTGTAGTCGGCTTCAGTTGAGCCAAGAAATGACAGGAAGAATACTGCAGTTACAACAAGGCACGAAGGTCCATCGCTCACTGCTGCATACCTTACCTTAAAAGCAATCGTTTTACATGACGGACAGGCGGGTTTCCTCGTTGGGCAGGCATAAAAATCCTTACGCATATAAAACGAGGAGAAATGCTCCTAAACTCAGCACATGTCGCTCCTTTCTACATCTAATTCTGTCGACTTGCTGTAAAAGTCATTCGGAAAAAGATGCAAGCCATCCTCATTTACATTATGTCATTTTTCATTTTTATTCCTTAAAGACCCCGTAATGGGGTATTACATAAAGGGTATTAAATATCATTTCATTGCTATTATTTCTGAATCGTAACCACTTAATTATTACCTTCAGTTTTCCTCTGAGGGCCACACAGTACTTTTCAATCGTCCTTTCACATGAAAACGAGGAAAAATGACATGCATACAATATTTCCTAAATATTCTTATACAGTATCTCCAGTTCTTGCATTCATGTACTAGACTGCCACGATTTTCCTCTTGACCAATCGCATAACCGCTTCGTAACACCCTCTCAAGAGCCCTCTTCCATACATTGATTTCCGCTTGACAAAACACTTAACGGCAGCATTGAACAAAAAAATCCCTGAAGTTTTCTAGTGTGCATTTATTTTCAATTATTACCAACTTGAGAGCCTGGAGCCATTATATTGACACGTCTAGTTTATATTACTCTGGTGATCGCTTTTCACCGGCTAGCAAGTGTTCAGCGTTATCGCTCAGCCAACGATGCGCCTGCATGATTCGGAACTTACGTGAACGTTATTGTTCATTCGATGACTTGCGCATGTTCTCGCAGCGCCATGTGTTATCAGATCGCATGCGTGACAGGAATTGTGTAGTAGGTTCTGGAAACCGCGCGCACGCCAGCGATTACACGAAAACCTTCGACGAGGGACGAATAAAAGCCGACGAGCTTGACCCGCTGATTAGACTCCAACTATCGCCGACTGTGTTCGCCGCTATCGTTGTGCATTGAGTGTAACTTGCTTCTGCGGGCACAAGTTCGCCCAGTAAATGTCAGCTTCCGTATTCACCGTTTTCTTAGTGAGTTCTTGCCGGTCACTACCACGTTGCATCTGGTGAAGCTGCTAGTGCGTTCATGTACCGAACGCCCCCGCAAAGCTGCTATTCAAGCCCTACACCTGAGGACAACGCCAACGTCGCCAAGGACCAACTAGCTAGCCGCAGACTGCTAGGACTGCCCCCGGAGCACGGGATTTCGACTGAGATTACCAGGAACACCGTGACCAAGTCAACAACTGCAATGGAATCCCCCGCGACCCCTATTGTAAGTGAACAATCCAAAAACCACCTACCTTCCGTCGAGTTTCGTCGAAGTATCCGGAAACCTCGCTGGACACTTTCGAAAGGACCTCAACCTTCAGCAACTGGACCTCTGAGGATAAGCTGCGCCATGTGTACTTTTTCTTGGACGATGCCGCCAGGACATGGTTGGAGAAGTGGGAGTGTTGTCCGAAAAGAAGGGGCCGAAGTTAATTTGGATGCCCCAGTCCAGCTACCTAGCGAAAACGTTACCACATTTACGGAAGAAATGTGCCGTCTATTCCGCCACACCAACCCTGAAATGTCTGCGGAGAAGAACATTCACCTACTCATGCGTGGTGTGAAGCAAAATCTTTTCGCTGGAGTATTACTAACACCAACCGAAGACCGTCGAAGAGTTTCTTCCCGAGGCCACTAACATCGATAAAGCACTGGAAATGCGGAACCGACAATTTACCCGCCACAAAATGTCAGCGAACTGCGCAGCAGTTCAATCACTGGGCACCGACGACCTGTGCGATACCGTCAGAGCGGTCGTGTGGGAGGAGCTTCAAAAGTTGTTCCCTTCATCACAGCCTCAAGTGGCTTCGATTGCCGACGTTGTACACGAGGAGATCCAAGAGTCACTCGGGGTCCCTAAATCACCGCGGCCTTAGCCGGAAGGGATGACGCACACCTCCGCAACCCGATGTCACGTTCCCCCTCCGCGCCCACACAAAGGCCCGGTAACACCTCAGTTCCGTTGTCCACCGCCACCGCCGCGAACCCGCCTACCCGTCGCCCCATGCAGCATTCCAAGGAAGACATGTGTGGCGCGCGTCTAACCACAGCATGCTCTGCTATCACTGCGGGGAAGCCGGCCATGTCTACCGCCGATGACCATACCATGACAAGGGACTACAAAGGTTCGCCGTTAAAGCTCTGCGCCCCAGCAAGATGAACGCCCCTGCGATATCGCCGACTACCTCACCGCCACTCAGTGGGGCCCTCGACAACCGCTCCAATCGCAGTCACCAGACTGCAACCTGTCGCCGCAGCGCCGACCATACACTGGTCTAGCCCGGGGCGGGTCCATCAGTCCAAATCCGGACAATTAAAAACACCAACCGATGGAGGTGTGGTTGCTGTTCGTCGAACCGACGAAGATCGTCCGTCGACGACGAAGCCGCCGTAAAGACTATTTCGACGACACATCAACGATACGCCGGCACCCTGACGAAGCCTAGAAGCAAGGAATGCGCCCAAAAAACAGACCTGACGGCTACAAGTCAACACGACACAACCGTGGTATGACGCCAAGATGAAACTGCAACGCAAGACAAAGAACCAGCAACTTTGACGTGCGTCTCGACGGCCGCGCAGTCACCGCTTTAGTGGATGCAGGGGCCGACTACTCCGTCATTAGTAGACCCATCGCCACCCACTTGAAGAAAGTTAAGACTGCTTGGGAAGACCCTCAAATCCGGACAGCTGGAGGACACCTAAGAACACTGACCGGAAACTGCACGGCTTGAATTACCGCTCGCGACCGAACCTACCCTGCCACCTGTTATCCTCCAATTGTGTTCACAAGACGTAATTTTCGGCATGGACTTTCTGAACACGGCGCAATCATCGACCTGAAGTCGAAGTCGATAACTCTATTCGAAGATAACGCGACACCGCCGGAGTACTGTCATAGTCACGACATCTTGAGTGTACTGGAAAATCAAGTGAGCATCCCACCTCGCTCCAGCATTGTCATTTTGGTTGGCACCGAAGCACCCGCAGGCATAGAAGGCATCATTGAGGGCTATCAACGCCTATTGCTCGATCGTGAAATTTGTGTCGCAAGAGGGATCGCTCGACTGCACGGAGGAAAAGCGAAAGTCATGCTGACCAACTTCAGCCAGAAGTTCAAGCACATCAACAAGGGCACGTCGATCGCCTACCTCGATGAAAGTGTGGAAACCTGCAATACGTTTGTCCTCTCGGATTCTGCCGCGTCTTCCTCCACGACCATAGGTCCCGTGCTAGTCTTAGTGATGTATAAAAGCCGACGCGCTTGACCCGCTGATCAGATTCCGACGATCGCAGACTGTGTTCGCCGCTATCCTTGCGCTTTGAGTGTAACTTGCTTTTGTGGGCACAAGTTCACCCAATAAAACTCAGTTTCATTATGCCGAGTTTTGCTGCTGTGCTCTTGACGCTCGCTACCGCGTGACATTATAAATGTGTGTGTGTGTGTGTGTGTGTGTGTGTGTGTGTGTGTATTATGTAAGTTTTAGAGAAGAATACTGAAGGGACATTGTTTGGAGCGTGGTCAAGTAAACACGAGCTCGCCAGTAAGGAACGATTGCACGGCGTCGTTGCTTTGACTCGAAGAACCCCCAGCTTTGTTTTTGCTGTCCAATATACACATTTGGAGGTTGGCACCGTCGTGGTACTTGTGGTACGTCTTTTTAGCCCTTTACAGCCCCCCTTTTCTGAACCGCTAGTTTAGTTTGCAATGCAGAGCCCACCATATTGGTTTGCGTAGCAAAACAAACTAAACAAGCACATACGAATAGCCTAGTAATAGGAAGAAAACACACCTCACATACGCATCATATCACAAGTCCAGTCTGCGGAGTGCTTTAACGAAACGTCCTAAACGGGTGTACCGTCCTTGTGGAGACCCTGAAGGCACAGGTTTAGCTGGCGGGCCGCCGCTGTCAACACCGTAATGCGACGGCTGCGCAGTCTGTTGGGCTATATATACTGTCATTGACACTGACACTGGCAGGTCCTGGTGACTTCTGTTGGCGGTTGCATGGTTCGAGGTGTTGGCGCTTTTTCACCAGCACTCCCACAGGCGTCTGCCGACGTATGAGCGTGTCCACTGGGCTGAGCACAGTGGTCCTTCTCCAGGTATGAACCCATACTTCCTCCTCTTCTTCGAGCGTGCGAAGGTCGTGAGCCCCATGGTGTCTATTGAAATCTTGTGCCTGACGATGCTTTTGCGCAGTGTCCGATTAACACCTTGATGACCATCGTGGAACAGGTTCATCATGTCTTGGCGGATAGAGCTGGTACCCGCAGGCGTTCCCCCACGAATAGAAGACCATCGCATATGAAGAAGTTGCCCCGGTGTTCCCAATAACGAGTCATGCTCAACGGCAACCAGTCACGTGCAGGCCAACGTTTGCAGCAATAATTCTTTATTGCTGAGTATTCCCCACCTGATTCTTGATGAGCTCTGTAGTCTTCAAGGTGCACCACCAAAATAAAAGAAAGCTTTCGCAACTTGCGACATGAAGAGCTCAACGCTACCACAGAGGATGGAGAGGTGGATGGCTCATGGTCACTCGGCGGAGTGTGGGCCGTGGGTAGGAGTTTGCCCGGGACATAAGCGACCATTAATTGGTATCGCAAGAGCCTGATGGTAAACTGTTACACTCTAGGAGGCATGAGGTCAGCTGATTCTCGCAACCTAACGAGTGGCTGGTGGCCGGTTTCAGTGGCAAAGCTGAGGCACCGCAAGAACTCGTCGAATCTGTGGACTGACTGCCCCTTAGACGGCTAGTGCCTTCTTTGCGATTTGGCTTTACTGCTGTTCAGCAGAAGTCAAGGCTCACGGTGTGAAGGCTACCGCTCGCCTTTCCTCAGTTGGTTGATCCTACAGAAGTACTGAGCCTAGTCCATAGGAGCTCGCGTTGGCCGAAACTAACGTAGGATATTCTAGATTGTATCGAGCCATGCATGAACTTGAGGTAACTATTTTCTTCAGGAAGTCGAAGGCCGTTGCTTGAGCAGTATGTCATGTCGAGAGAGTATCTGTTTAGTAGCCGTCTGAGAGGCACCGTGGCAGTGTACCGATTTGGCAAAAAGCGTTCAACGTGCTTGAAGATCCCCCAGAAGCGCCTTATACCTGCCAAGTCTGTTGGAGGGTGCATGCTAGTGAAAGCAGTATCCTTGTCTGAGTCAGGCGCGATGCCGCTAAAGCCGAGAACGACGCCGAGCAACTTGCCCTGTGATACTCCGTAGTAACACTTCTCGGCATTCAAAGTAACTCCAGCTTCCTGTAGTCTCTGGAGGACGGCTTGAAGACGGCTGTCGTGCTCAAAGCTATCCCTGAAAAACACTGGAATGTGATTCAGCATGTTCAAACAACCTTCGATACCTTCCATAATTCTTGTCATTTGGCGCTGGAACACCTCTGGCATCGATGTGAATCCAAAGCGCAACAGGACCATCTGGTTGAGCTTCGTCAGGTCGACACATAGGTGGTATACTGCTGTTACTTTTGGGACCATCCACCATAGTGTGTGCTTGTTAACACGACGGATGACAACGTTCCAGCGCGTGATGGACACGGTTTTAGCAAGATTGAAGTCGCAGACCTGTCTCGTTTACTTGGATGACGTCATTGTCTTCGCCAAAAATTTTGACGATCACCTTAGGCAGCTTGCAACAGTACTAGAGGCCATCAAGTCATCAGGGCTCACTCTGAAGCCAGAAAAGTGCCGCTTCGCTTACAATGAGCTTCTGTTCCTAGGCCACGTAATCAGCAAGTCGGAAGTCCGCCCCAACCCGCAGAAGACAGCTGCCATCGCAAAGTTCCCGCAGCCCATCGACAAGAAGGCAGTGCGAAGATTTCATGGCACGTGCGCCTACTACAGCCGAATTGTCAAGGACTTTTCACGCATCGCTGAGCCGCTGACCCAGCTAACTAAATGTGACGTCGAGTTGAAGTGAGAAATGCCGCAGGCCGCCGCATTTCAAGAACTCAAACGACGCATACAGTCGCCACCCGTACTTGCGCACTTCGACGAGCACGCCGATACCGAAATACACACTGTCGCCAGTAGCCTAGACCTCGGTGCCGTCCTAGTCTAGAGAAAAGATGGACATGAACACGTGATAGCTTACGCTAGCCGGTCGTTGTCAAAAGCGGAAGGCAATTATTCTACAACCGAAAAGGAATGCCTCGCCATTGTTTGGGCTACAGCGAAATTTCGCCCTTACCTATATGGCAGCCATTCAATGTGGTCAGCGACCATCACGCGTTGTGTTGGCTAGCTAACTTAAAGGACCCTTCAGGACGGCTGGCACGGTGGAGCCTCAGACTACAGGAATACGACATCACTGTAACATACAAGTCCGGACGAAAACACTCAGACGCCGATTGCCTATCACGCGCCCCCATTGAGCCGCCACCGCAAGATGGCGAGGATGACGACGCCTTCCTTGGAATAATAAGCGCGGAAGACTTCGCCGAACAGCGACGAGGAGACCCGGAATTAAAAGCCCTAGTCGAGTATTTGGAACGGCACACCGACGTTGTCCCTAGGGCATTTAAGCGTGGATTGTCTTCTTTCACGCTTCAAAAACACCTACTCGTGAAGAACTTCTCACCAGTCCGCGCCAACTACCTTCTTTTTGTTCCTTCGGCGCTGCGTCCAGAAGTACTGCAAGCCCTAGATGAAGATCCCACCACTGGGCACCTCGGTTTCTCCCGCACGCTATCGAGGATACAAGAAAGGTATTACTGGCCGCACCTAAACGCCGATGTCGCCCGTTACGTCAAGACATGCCGAGACTGTCAGCGACGCAAGACACCACCGAGAAGGCCAGCGGGATTACTACAGCCGATCAAGCCTCCTTACCGACATTTTTTAGCAGATCGGGATGGACCTGTTGGGACCGTTTCCGACATCAACTTTCGGAAATAAGTGGATCGTCGTGGCGACGGACTATCTCACCTGCTTCGCTGAAATTAAAGCTCTACCGAAAGGCAGTGAAGCCGAAGTGGCTAAATTTTTCGCCGAGAACATGCTGTTGCGACATGGTGCTCCAGAAGTCCTCATCACCGACAGAAGAACGGCTTTTACAGCAGAGCTCATGCAAGCCATTCTGCAATATAGCCAGACAAGTCACAGGAGGACAACTGCCTACCATCCGCAGACGAATGGTCTCACGGAGCGCCTGAACAAGACCCTCGCCGAGATGCTAGCAATGTACGTCGACGTCGAGCGCAAGACGTGGGATGCGGGCCTGCCGTACGTAACATTCGCTTACAACACGGCGGTGCAAGAAGCAACACAGCTCACGCCATTTAAGCTGGTTTACGGCAGGAACCCGACGACGACGCTCGACGCCATGCTGCCGCACGTCACTGACGAAGGGAATGTTGACGTCGCTAGCTATCTCCAGCGAGCCGAAGAAGCCCGACAGCTCGCCCGCCTGAGGATCAAGAACCAGCAGGGGACCGACAGCCTACACTAGAACCTCCGACGACGCTTCGTCGAGTTTGGGTATGGACCCCGATACGCCGCCGAGGACTCAGTGAAAAACTATTACGACGCTATTTCGGATCCTACAAGGTCATCCGACGTATTGGCGCACTGCTCTATGAGGTCGTGCCAGACGGCATTTCGCATTCACAGCGGCGCCGCGCACGATCTGAAGTGGTCCACGTGGTGCGCCTTAAACCCTTTTACGGATGCTGACAAATTTTCTTATTTTGTTTTCTTTGCTACGAGTGCTTTTCTTTAATACTTTCGTTTCTTTGCAGAATCGGGTCGATGTGTTTTAAGAGGGGGGTATTGACACGTGTACTTGTTTGTCTTCATCGGGCGACCCGTTTCACCGCCTAACAAATGTTATCGTACACCGCAGGACGCGCCTGCATGTATCGGAAGTTTCTGGAATGTTATCGAAGCTTCCATCCGCTGTCTGTGACCGAGCCTTGTGTAATCTGATCGCATGTGTGCGCGACGCGAATAATGTAGAACTTTGTAGAAGGCACGCGGGACCCAGCGATTCCTCTGAAACATTCGACGACGACTGATGTATGAAAGCGGCCGCGCTTGACCCACTGATCAGATTTCGACAATCGCCGACCGTGTTCACCGCTATCGTTGTGCTGTAAGTGTACCCTGTCTTGTGGGCACAGGGTCGCCCAATAAAAGTTAGTTTTGTCGTTCACAGTATTGCTACTGTGTTCTTCAACGTCACCACCAGGTGACAATATCAATACGCGCTATTCATAATGCAGGATCGTAGGCCCATGGCAGGCGCACTTGCCGTAGAATTTTTCAGCTTTCTGCTCAGCCTCGCACGCCGCTCACGGTTAGCCTGTTTTGTGGAAATATTATTACATTAATAATGTTATTAAATGTTATAGTTTCTTCAGTGTAAGTTATAGCAATCATCCAGATTTCTTAAGCTAGTCATGCATTTAACCTGTATTAGATCAACATTGTTACGACATGCTTATGGGAGTCATTTCAAACTAAATTGCTCAGCCAGAGAAAGTACAAATGCAAGTCTCAATGTTTATTTAAATTGGGTATTCATAAACAGATTATATTGGCAGAATTTTATGCCTGCTTGCATTTCCTGCAATTCAATGTTCAGAGCTGGAAAAGCTGATTTCTTTTCTTGCTGTCGAGAGGCTTCAATGTCGATAGCAAGCTGTAGTTATTCATTTCGAAAGCGTTAAGCAATGACTATATCTCTAAGCTTATCAATGCGTTTTTGTTCCACGACCACAATTAAGTTTTCTTTCTCCCTCTCACTGACAGCCATGGAATGAAACTGTTCACTTTCATAAGTATCAGGATGCAAACATTCTGGGGTTTGACCTGAGCATTTGTCTGCATACTATAGTGTGCATCTGTGTATCAAGTTATCGTGTTGTAATCACAGTCATCTACGCATATTGTTATATTGCAACAAACAAATTTATTGAACTTTGTTTTCAAATCTGCAATGTGGTCATGCAGTAGCGACTACATTAATAAGCAAAGAAAAAAAAAATAACTGCAGGTTCAGTGTACGTGTTGGAATCTATACGAAGTGAAGTTTCTGTCAACTGGTCAATTAAATGTTGTTAATGTAACTGCGATATATACAATTTGCCTCATTTTCTACAGTCCAACATGTCATCTTTACCCGCCGTGGTTGCTCAGTGGCTATGGTGTTGGGCTGCAGAGCACGAGGTCGCGGGATCGAATCCCGGCCACAGCGGCCGCATTTCGATGGGGGCGAAATGCGAAAACACCCGTGTACTTAAATTTAGGTGCACGTTAAAGAACCCCAGGTGGTCAAAATTTCCGGAGTCCTCCACTACGGCGTGCCTCATAATAAGAAAGTGGTTTTGGCACGTAAAACCCCATAATTTAATTTTTTTAAACATGTCATCTTTTGCATAGTTTGCTCATGCACCGCAAAGGTCACAACCTTGATGTCATGTAATCTTTATGCATTACATTGTTCACAAACTATGCCGAAACGCAAACGGCAGTTAATGTAGATGCGCCCTGCGAGACATCAACACAGTGACGTTTGTTGAGCAAGGAATGGTGCGAGGTGTATGCAGATGAATGAATGCCGTGCTTATGTACTTATGTACTTATATACCTCGCAGGCTGCAAGGTTGGAGTATTATGCAAGAGGGAATAAAAAAGTTGTTACGAAACGAAGAAGGGCCCAACATTAAGAAAAAACCAGCAGTAAAAGCAGTACCAATACTTTCCACCAACTAGCCCAACGTGTTTTACTGGCCCAACATTATACAATACTTAACAAACAATAAAAGAAAGAATTACGGCCCATGCACCCTGTACAGATGGTAAACCAGCGAATCTGAAATGTGCAGCCCCGGTGTTTATCACTGGGCTAATTCCAATGGTTTATTCAAGTCTTTCTAAATTATTGGTTATGTCTGTGTTTCGCAATGATGTTGTGCCAACGTTTGGCTCGGGTTTATCACATTGTTTATTTGGAATGCCGCACAACACACTTTGCAAGATCACCATCATGGAAAGTGCAATGAATGGTTCATTGTGTTAATCCAGTGGGTCCATCAAGGCCTTTCTGAATTATGTTACGCATTTGTGTTTGTAATGTGTTAATCATAATGTTGATGACTCGGTTATGCACTGTAGTTACGAAGTGACACACCGGGGCTGCACATTTCATTTAATTAAATACAGGGACACATTTTTGAACCTATAATGAAGTCGGAGAGAGACTGCTGAACGCGCGCTCTGCTACTAGAGAGAAACGACGTCAGTATCGGTCTAGCCAATGGCCCACCAGACCTTTGCTGCGAGATAATGATGGCACAATGATCTTGCCTTAACCCCGTCCCCCTCTTTGTCCCTTCCCTGCAATAATACGTAGATAAATGTATGTTTGAAATGCATAAGCATTTCTATGTCTACCCAACAAGAAAAATTTCTCCGCCCATCATGCAAGACGAATGCAATGGCTCACACCCTCCTAAACAATGGCTCATACCCCTTCACTAGGGTTCTTGGGATCGGCCATGAGTGTTTTGCCAAGGCATATACAGGTTCACTGTAAAAAGAATGAACACCTTTCTGCTACAGACCAAGGCGTACTAACAAATGAAAGTTTATTGAACATGCCGAGTAAATGCTGGTTGACAAGCAATAAATCGAAGTTACACAGAAAGCAGAAGCAAAAACTGATGTGTGTCCATACAGATCCCAACAGAAAACGCATCCATCTTTGAAAGTGTAACAGAGATCATGCTGACAAGATTCTCCCAGTGTATTTGCATCTACAGCATCCATAATTGCTCTAGGCAGCCGTTCTCCACAGAATGCTAGCTTCTTCCTCTAAACTGCACTCTCCACATCTGGCCTTGCATTGTAGAGTAAAAAGCGATCATTCTGTGCAGATTGGCTACCTAAAGAAATTACGGAAGCTGTAGATCTAAAAACGCTGAGAGAATCTTGTCAGCACGGCCTCCGTTAGAAATGGATGGATTTCCTGTCAAGAAACGCACATGAATTTTTGCTTCTCCTTTTGTGTATGTTCGGTCTATTGCTTGTCAGCGAGCATTTACTCGGTGTGTACATTAAACTTTTGGTTGTTAGATAATCTCGGTTTTCTTGTTCGTCCTATGTGTTCTCTGGTGCCATTTGCACCCAGGCTATTCATTATTTTTTTAGACTGCAACAAATACCTTTAATGGCCCTTATGATGCTTCTGTGTACGTTATGAAATCTTTTATTTGGCCAACGTAGCAACAATGTATAGTGGGAAGCAGTAAGAACAGGGTACGCTAACTTCTAATTCAAAGATTTATTGGGAAAATGCACTGATCTATAAAGGTTAGCAGAAAGTAGTACAGCAATAACACCTGATAAAAACTAGTTCTTGGTGAAACCAAACATAAAAGCGGGAAAGGGAGAAAATGCATATAGATGTACAAGTCCAGGGGAAAAACATTGGGATCACCAAGTCTGCATGTGGCTACTTTCCAGGAAACTCATTTGTTTCCAATGGCATGGAACTGGAAGAATGTGCTTGCATAATGTAGCTGTCGGTCTGTATATTGGAATAACAACAGTGTTTCTTGAAATGTGCTGGCCTGCAGGATTGGCAATTGTAGTGATTTTTTCCTGCACTTTGAATTTTTCTGTATTTTCTTTCGGTAGCATTTTTATTTATGTTTGGCTGCATCAAGCACGAATTTTTATCCTTCCAAGATGTCCTTCTTTTTCTGGGGAAGACTCGAGGAAGGCGGGAGATGGAAATTCAAGTCAATGAGCAACATGAGAACAAGGTGAAATTAGGAGCCAACGTTTTCACAAGTGGACCTTGAAGAAGACAAGTCCACTTGTTGAAACGTTTGCTCCTACTTTCACCTTGTTCTCATTTTGCTTATCATCTCTTTTTTCTGGTAATTTGTATAACTCACCACATTTTTACAAATGAACCTCAGTTGAAAGTTAGTGCTCATCCATCTTTAGTGTCATCCTGTTGATACTGCTTCATGCTATGCACTCTTGCAACATTGGTGTGTGTGTGTGTGTGTGTGTGTGCGTGCGTGCGTGTGTGTGTGTGCGTGTGTGTGTGTGTGTGTGTGTGTGTATGTATGTGTGTGTGTGTGTGTGTGTGTGTGTGTGTGTGTGTGTGTGTGTGTGTGAGTGTGTGTGTGTGTGTGTGTGTGTGTGTGTGTGTGTGTGTGTGTGTGTGTCGCACACGCGTGGGTTTGGATGTGAAATCGGGCCCTTGGGCAGAGGTATCATTCTTCTCCTGTGCAGCCTTATGAAACCATTAACTATAGTGCAACAGAAATACGATGGACAAGAACGAAGTGAACACACAGAGCGCTTTGTTCTTGTCTGTTGTCTACCTGTTGCACTTTAGTTAATAATGAATACACACAAACTCATCCAGTTTTCAGTTATTATGTCGGGTTTATAAGCCCGCTTGTGTCCTGGAATATCTGCATGGCTATGTATCTCGTAATTTAATTTCTGGCCATGTTCTTACAAGTCGTGTGTCAATCTCCTGATTTTCCTGATAATGCTGTGTGATGTGCAGGCCCAGACAGTTTCTGGTGAATCCATGCAGGGTGTAATCTGCACTACAAGTGCTGCTTTGATTGCTTTCAGTTCACCTTTCTAGGTGTATGATGACCTGGAATGGTACTCAGATTTTGGATAAGCATGCCCCCCCCCCCCTATGCAATAGTATTTTGAAGTTTAAGGGTTCAATAAAAGGTGATGAACTAAATCTAAGTGCAAGAGCTTTTTTTACCTAGGACTCCCATCGAAATGCGACTTCCATGGCTGGCAAATCAACCCCTCGCCTTGTGTTAGCAGCAGAATGCTATATATAGCCACAGTGGCAGGTGAATAAATTGGAGAATAATATTTTTTGTCTATAGATTTGTTTCTTGCCTGTATGTAAGTAAAATTTGGAATAAGTTTGTCATTGTAAAAAAGCCCAGTTTGTGGTCCTTTATTGAATAAACCACATAGCGTATAGTTGAAATGCAGAAATTTGTTCTGAAATCCTCGGGTGATATATGTTCTTGCAAGTAGCATGGTATTTCATTACTTATAGAGAGTAATCACACCAGATATCGTTATATGGGTTTACACACTAATATATGCGATCACGAACTTATTAGAAGCATGTAAGGCATGAATGTTTGTGCACACTTGATCAGCTGCGAACGTTCAAGAACTGCTTGTACTGGCTGGACTTCACTGCACAATTTTGATTTACTTTTCTTCAGCGTGTCATTTTATATTGTTTTATCCCCACAAGAACAGACCATTTGCCTGCTTTTCGCATTATTGCATGAGTTTTAGATGACGGTGCAGGAGGGTACTTTGTCACTGTGCCACTATAGCAAGCAATGTACTTAATCTACTAGCTGTAGAGTTAATTACCTTTCAAAGCAAGTGTTAATACAGATGCAGTAAGGATACAGAGTCCGCAACACAGTCAATGTTTATTGGTTTCTGTGCACGAAAAAAAAAACTCTTCAGAGAAGAAGTGCAACTTAACGTGCATGTAATATTTTATTCAAGCCACGGATTTAATGCTATCGTACCAAATTCATTACGATAGCCTACACTTTTGCTCTTGAAATTTAATTAGAGGTAAGATAAGGTTTCAAGAAGCATCGGGAAATTCACGCTTGAAAACCGACAAGATGGCTGTGGCTTAGTTAAGGTTAAGCACAGGATGCGAAGCATACTAGCCTTTATTTTAGTTGTTGAACCACGGTTTAGCCTGATGAACTGCTGTTGCTTGGCTATATTTGGTTCGGCTAAACGAAGAAACAACTCATGCAGGCGAGCGCACGAGCTGAGACCCGGCTATGAAGCTACGCGGCCGCAAGCGAGCGCACGAGTTGAGCCTCCGCTTTTGCAGCTGTTATGACGTCATATGGTAGCTACGTGGCCGCGCGTGGCGCAGCAAGGAAGAGCGTGGTTGTGCGGCTAGTATGCTTCGCATAAAATACAACTGAATGGTACCGCGTTCAGCGCAACGTTGAAACTTCGGGTACTTTGCTGTCTTGTCATTTGCCCTTACCGAGGTTGAAATAATTCAAGCTGCTCCGTAAGCGCGATTTTCACACGCTACTGAACAAAAGAAAATTGTGAGGACCTCGTCGTCTGCTGGTGATTGAACACCTCCTAGTACTGACAACTCGCAAAGGCGTACGAAGTAAACGGGAAAATGCACTTCATTTCCTGCGTAGCGTGTCAAGAAACGCATATAAACGGGAGAATGGAATCTGCAGCACATGTTTTTTATTCTCCCTTTCCGTACGTACCGAATTCGGCAATCCATGTCTTCGCGCATTGCGCTTGTTGTGCGAGACGCAATTTAGCAAAACAAACCAGCGAAATAGCTCCGTAATAGCTCTCCTCACAATTTCGACGGAAAATCGCAGCGATCACTGCGACGGTGCGACTGTGCGACCAACCGATTGGTCACACGATTTTCATCGCAAAAGACGGAAATCTAACTTCCGGTGCGACAAAAATCGCATCATGTGAAACAGGCTTTAATTTACGCTCCGATGCTGATGGCCCGCGCGTTGAGGCAGTGGGCACGGGTGCCCCATTTGGTGATCGCTTTTCCTGAAGGGGCAACGTTCTGACTGGTGTTGTGTAAGTCGCGGGCCACTTTTTTCGTCGCGGCGATAGGTTGGGATTTTCACAAGCACTGCTCCAGGAGGGCACATGTAACCGGCAAACTGAGGCCTCAGGAGAGCACCTGAGGTTATAGTAAAGCAGGCGCGCAGGATCTCCGGGGCACCCAAGGGGTAGCGGAGGGATCGAAGCTGGAACTCGGGTGGCCCGAGGGTTGGGGCCGTGGAGGCCGAAGCCTGCCAGGTACGTCAGACAGACTTTCTCGCGCCTGCGGCGCTGGCGCTGACTGAATCATGCCTGTCTTGCTTCTTACGGGGCTTAACCTTCACAAAAACATTACTAATTTTTCTGGGGGAGCAGTAGGGGCCGTAGTAGAGGCCCAGCGGTTGCCAAACCGGGCGTCAGTGACCGCTGCTTCACCTACTTTACCACGCCGGCAGCCAGCGTCCGAGCGTAAACAAACTCGTGCCTACTCCGCGATGCCGGTACGGCTAGGGATAAACGCCTACAACACGCGCTAAGAAACCTCCTCAGCAGTGCCTAGGCAGAGTCATATATTCAAGCAGCAAAAGACCCCAGATTTTCTGTCTCACATCCGCTCTTACTCGCGCCTGCGCACGAACGGCTGGCGATCCTTCAAATGAATGTCTCGCCTTCTGCGGCCTGTTCTAACTGCCTTCCAACGCGGAGTCGGGGTAACGCGTCACGAGGAAAAAAAATTACGCATTACTGGTTTAGAAAAACCGTGCATGCAAATTTTTCTCTATTGCAATGACATATACTCGATGTAAATTTTATTTAACTTCACAGTTAACTCCGGTCTGCGATTAATATTCCTTTGAATTTGTTTTATATCGGTCACGCTGTCGCACGCAGGCCGCTGACCCCCGAAAATGATAGGGGAAGTGCTCTTAGCCTTGCTGGAAAGAAATAAACTTGTGGGTTGGAGATGTTCCTAAAGTGATGTCGGATTGCCACGTGGTTTTCATTCGCGCTTGCGCGAGGAAATATTTTTTTTTGTGTGTAGTGTTGTACTACGTAGCTCGTGTGAACATGCATCACCGCAGGCAAGCAACCGTTAATTCTGCGGACTCTGCCTCGTTGGGTGCCAAAACCGCAGAGCAATGTAAAGCCTGGGAAGAAGGAACTCTCGCATCGCGGCAGTGTTAACACCACTGTCAACAGCCGACCGGCGAGTGACGGTACAACGTTTTCCGAGCATCCGGCACCGGCCGCCTCCTGTCCCCCTGCAGTGGCGCCCCCGTTGCAAGGTACCCGCGAACCTGCCATTGCTCGGCCCCCGAGGACGTCGCCGCGGATTCCGCCGTTGCAGCCGCCGGGGTCGACTCCCAGCGCCGCTCGCGACGCTGGCTTGCCGCCGCAAATGGCAGCTGCTTCCGACATGGCCAGCTACACGAGGGCGTCCTCCAAGATGGCCGGAGAAGGCTCGGGACCCCAAGGTACCGAACTCTGTTATGACACCGAACAGCCCCCGGAGTACCTTAGCGACATCTACGGTTTGCCACGACAGGGCGTCATCAAGCGGACTGGTAAGTCGGCAGGTTGCGTCGTATTGAATCGTCGCTGTGGCGTAGTGGCTTCTCCTGCTGAGTCATGGCCTATGTGGCCACGTTACGATAGGATGCAGAAAGGCGCCAAGAAACGGGCTTTTTAGAAGTAAACATGCGTCTCATCATCATCGTCATCATCATAAGCATCCTATTAAACAAGCGCTTCAACAGCTTACAAATAAACACATAATGCTTCTCAGCAGCTTGCAGTGATGGCAGCGGGAACATTAACGGGTCCAGCTGCCGTATTAGGCTTTTCTATTTCTGTTACTTTTTAATACCAGGCAAGCTGACCACACGTTCTGGCCCAATCCAATTTAAAATGATACTTTGGGGTTTTACCTGCCACAACAACTACCTCATTATGAGGCACGCGGTAGTGGAGGACTCCGGATTAATTTTGACCACCTGGGATTCTTTAGCGTGCACCCAATGCCCGGTACCCAGGCGTTTTTTTTTTTTTTTCATTTCGCCCCTATGGAAATGTGACTGCCGCGGCGAAGATTTGATCTCGCCACATATTGCTTAACAGCGCAATGGCGTAGCCGCTAAGCCACCACTGCGGCTTTGGTGGCATATTACCTATCTCAGGTAATAAGGGAATAACGGGACAGGCTCGAGAGATAGAATATGACTAATGAAAAACTGATCATGAAATTGACAGAACTCGCTTTTCCTTTAGTCGTCGCCGGTAGACCTGCCACTATCTTACAGGGATACAGAGGTGTCATCGTTGCCCTTGTGTCGAACGTATTTTCAGGATTCCTTCGAACGTTCGACCAATTTCATATGGAAATCAGAAAAGTACGTTATTTTAGCTAGCTAACGTATACCTTCACCTTATTTCTAATGGTTTGTAAATGAACCGTGCTTGACTTTTTCTGTTAGGTTTTTACTTCTGATAAGCTCGTCAAGTTCGGCGGACCAAATCACCTAGCTAGCTCGCTGTTTGATCATGGTTTATCTCTAGTGCGTTTTGATAATCAAATTATACATGCAACTTAAGCTTCACGAAATTCAAAGAACTTTCGTTTGAAAAGCCCCCATCGTTCGTCAAAGCTCGTCAATGTCAATGTTTCAAACACGGAAAAGTATGAAAAGAAACCAGCATTAATCGCATCACAAGTATGTCTCTTATACACGTATACTTGCGTCGAAGCTGTATCAGAAATGGTAAAATGTTGAAATGCAACGTCCGCAATCACGAGCGCAGTAACATTAGTCTTTTTTTTTGCCCTTGTGCATATGTTCTTCCTTTTGTGTGTATAACGCAATGACTTGTATGTCACGCCTTCGCCATTCCATGTACCTTGTGACACATTATTTGTTTTCTTTTGCCTAAAGTGCACTTTATGAAATGTGCAAGTGTTCTTTCTTTATCGACATGACTGCAGAGCGCGAAAGACGAGGACGGAAGAAAGGACACAACACAGGCGTTGTGTTGTGTCCTTTCAGTCCTCATGTTTTGCGCTGTGCAGTCATTTCGATATCGAACCAGAAACTCGCCCAAGCTTCTAATTTATCACGTTCTTTCTTTGCTCCTCGCCTCTACAATACTTCTAAAGCCTTGAGGGCACATTGAAAACAAAATAAATAAATAGATTGCAGGCAGCACCTCTAAAGGGTGTAAAGAAGCTAAACATGGTGAGCCTTGCTGGATGAACTAAATAACTGGCACAACTATTGACGGAAGTCACGACCCATAATTACATTTCTGACGTCAATCCGTGATGAGACCTTCGCGATCGGCAATGGCGCAGGGGCGCCGTCTCCGGAGATGTTGGACGGTGCGCGACGGTGGCTCTACAGATCAGTCACCTGGCTCCTCTGGCTGCTCGTGCACGCGTACGCTGTCTGGCTCGCGTGGCGCATCTGGGCGCAGCATCAACCAACATCTGCGTTGGCCGGTGGAAGCTGCGGAGACGTCTTCCTAGTGGCTGCCGTACTTGCCGCCGTCAACGTTGGGGCCGGTGCCACTGTGCTACGCGGCACGAAGGCTTGGCTCGCTGCCGAGGAAGCCGCTGAAGCAGCCTCTCACATGGCCTCGACGGGTCTTCAGGCGGTCTCCTTCCTCAAGCCGTGAGTAGCATCCAACAACGTTACGCCCCATGCTTTTGCCTTCGCTGAATAGACGAACATTCTAAGTGATGGTAAGGGTGCGTGTGAAAAAGAAACAACTTTATTGGACCAATGTATTTGCGACACATTCGCGGCCCGGTCAGTGTTGATCTTCTGTCCGACCGGGTCTGTCGAGCGCCGCAGGGTCTCCCAGTCCTCCCAGGTGGTCAAGTGTTTCTGGCCCCGCGGGGGGAGGGCCCGCCGGGCATTCAAGGAGAATGTGGGTAAGAGCAGCGGCGAGATGCATTGGGTACAGAAGGGGGTGTATGCTCCCGAGTGGAGACGGGCGAGAAAATAGGGAGAGGGAAGGGTGCGGGTCTGAAGGCGGCCATGACATTTGGTGATAATTGTCAAGAAGTAGGTAGTATAGCTGGCGTTAGGCACCATATGTCTGTGTCAGCTCGATGAATGAGTAAATGCGCTCCCGGGAAGATCCCGACTCCAGTTCCGCCACCAGTCGATTAATGAGACCTCGGGCGTGGTCATTGGTGGCTTCGTTGCCGGGGTTCCCAGAGTGCGCGGGCACCTATATAAGCTCCACATGTACATATATCTTGGCCCCAAAAAACCCGCCCCGGGTTGGTGCAGGGCGAGCTGAGAATGCGGAAAGCGGTATCGTGGACTCGTCCTCGTGCAAAGTTTAGGATTGCAGTTTTTCAGTCGGTAAGGACGCACCGGACATTTGTGTATGTGAGTGCTAACGCCATTGCCGTCTCTTCCGAGGATTCCGGGGCGATTCTGAAAGGAACGCCGATAGTTGCGATGGGCTGTAGTATATGGTCGGCGACTGCAATTTACGCGCGTTCACCCGTGTAGGCCGCGTCCACCCATACGGCGTCGGCTTCCGAACCGTATTATTTTTGGAGAGTTTCTGCACGGGCTATGCGGCGGGCCGAGCGATAAGTGGCGTGGGTGCCTCGAGGGAAGGAGGAGTTTTACTTAGAGCTGTCTGTGTGGGGCAGGGACTGGTATTAGTGTGGGGTCGTCTGCTGGTAGGCAAAATAGGAGAGTACCACGTTTGCAACGTCCTGTGGAAGATTAAGCTAGGTGAGTGGATTGAGCTTGTCTGTGGGCCTCTGCGAGTTCGTATGTGGAGTTGTAGAGGCTAAGCTAAAGAAGTTTAGTGGTTTGGGTGTTGGGCGGGAGGTGTATGGACACCTTGTATGTTTTACGAAACATAGTACCTAGGATGGCGATTTATTCTTGTCGAAGTGAGAGGTATGGGATTGTTTAGAGCAAATGATTAAGTATGAAGACTTGAATGAGACTGCACAACTCGCACTTCTTCATGACAGTGTTTGCTGGTAACTGTGCGCATGAGGTGCAAGAGCGTTTCCGTCACCCGCTTGAGTTTCTGGATAGGGAAAGTGTTCCGGCCGTTGTTCTGGATGTGATGAGCCCGAATCCGGGTGTTTCGACCTCCTGAATAGGGCGTCCGTCCCGAGTTACGGTTACGGGGGCGGTCGGAAGGGCACTTGGTGAGGGGGGGTATCAGAAGTAGCTCAGATTTTCCGGGGAGTAGGAGAGACCTACGCTTTGTGCGTGCTGTATTGTGATGTTCGCAACGATGTGTTTGAAAGGTTTGCTGTACGACACCATCACTGCCGTGGGGGTCCACAAAGGGATATTTTCCGCATAAAGGGTGTGCCGAAGGTGAGGGATATTGTGGGAAGTACGAGCTAGGATAATGTGTGACATTGAAGAGGAAGGAGGAGAGTATACAGAACCTTGCGGGATGCCCATTCCAACCACGGCCGTGCATCCCAAGTGGAAGGCTTGTATGTAGGCGCACACGCAGCTGCCTACATTGGGGGAAAGAGCTGCCATGATCGCTGAATGTTCGACACGATCAATGACCTTGGATAAGTCCAGGACCAAGAAGGCTTTGGTATGAGCGGGGATGAGAGGGTCGAAGATTTCGTGCGTCAATTTAATAATGGCGTCTGGGCGGAGATCCGCGGGTGGAAACCTCACCCCCCCTGCTGTGCGGGTATAGGTTGTGGTGGTGCATACGTTGAGTGAATCTGTTTAAAGCAACATACTCGAGCAGTTTTCCGAGGCACGATGGGACTGATATGGCGGAGGTTTGACATGGTGAGGAGTTTGGTTTGGGCATGAACATAATTTTGGAGCGGCGCCAGGTCTGTGGCACGGTACCTTCTCTCCAGTATTATTGAAATTATTCTGTAATCTCACCCAGGTTACGAGGGATAGAGTTGGTGGTTCTGTCCTCCCCTGGTGCAGAACTTGTGCAGTTGTTGTGGAGGCCCATGCGGACCTCTTGCTCCATGACATCAGTGTCCGGGCCTCATTTAGGGCTCCTCTGCTGAGCGGGAGAAGGGAGGAGGTGCCGGGTGCCATGTGTGCGGTCCGGAGTTCGTTCAGAAGGGTGCCTGATGGGAGCGCGGAGTTGTGAATGAGGCGTGTAATATGTTGTTTTGATGCTGTGCGTGAGTGTGCGGGCTCGACGAGGTGCCGTAGAAGTGGCCATACGTTATTCGTGGAGAGGTTGCCGCCTGTGCTCGTTCACACGTGTCCCAAGTTAAGCGGCGTAATTCCTCGGCTTGTGTAGTGATATGTGTTTGTAAGGAGGCCAGCCGGTGTTTCAACGTTCTATTATGTTTCTGTCGTTTCTATCTCTCCAGGATGCTATGGTGGGCCTCCCAGAGGTAGGCTAGACGCGTTTCCAGTGTACGAGTGTGTTGTTGGATGACGTGGTAATGTGTTGCGCTTGTGTCAATGCTTTGTCGTTCAGGAGAGATGTGTCCCAATGATCAATCAGTCTTGTATTGGGGTGTCTGGGAGTTCTCGGCGTGTGGACCGGTTTGCGTATCAGTTAATAATGGGTGAGGAGTCGAGGGCTGTGTTGTGTGTGGGGTACCTGGAAGGCGATTATGCAATGGTCGCTTCCAAGTGAGTATTGTGTAAGTGACCGTGAAAGTCCCTTGAGGGAGCGGCTGAGTGTTATGTTCGGACTGGTGTTACACTATTGTGGATTCTTGTTGGGGTATGAAAGTTGCTATCTGTAGTGAGGCGCAAGTCCTGAATGGTAGTCCAAAGGCTGCGACGCCGTGCTGTGGTGTACCAATTACTACAGTTTGTATGCTGGGAGTTAATGTCGTCTCCTATGAGCAGGGGATTGCGTACGCGATGCGTTGAATTTTCTGGAGTAGTGCATCGAGGGTGGCCATGGCCTGGTGTGGTATATGTTCGCTGTAAAGATAGATGTGCGTTGTTTCGTGGGGTTGATTTGAAGGAGGACACATGGGCTGGAGGAGATGATTGTGTTGTAGTGACAAATGCAGATGCCAGCAAAAGAGGTGGAAGAAGAATGTTGTTAGTGCTAGCGCTCGATCTGCTTGGCTGTTGAACAGACCACTTTAATGTGGCTTGATAAACGATAAATCACACCTAGACTTGAACGTGTGCTTACATTTGGAGGAGGTGCTGGTTTCAGTCTTCATCCTGGATCTCTGTACCCGCACTCTACCTTCAGCCTTGACTATGCCTGACGTGGCACTGTAAGATGCTACCTCATCCCCGGCTGCCATCTGTTCCGGCGTTCAAGGCAGATAGAACCTTTTGTATTCAGCGGCACCGAAGACCACGACACGGAGGACTGGCTGCTTACGAACGAGTGAGTTCATACAACAAATGGAATGACGCCGCCAAATCAAACAATGTCATCTTTTACTTGAGCATGAATTAGGAAGGAACAGCGCCAACAACGACGATCACGAGAGAGAAACGACACAGGACAAGCGCCAACTTCATCTATCTTTATTCACCGAAAACTTGAGCAATGTGGCCAACCTGTGGTTTCGTAACCATGAAGCCAACATTGCTAACTGGTCCCCTTGTAAGACGATCTTCGCTGAAGTATTTGACCGACCCACTGTGCGCAAGCTCCGCGTGGAACAGCGTTTGCGCGGTCATGTCCAGTAATTCGGTGAAAACATTGCAGCCCACATTGAAAATCTCGTAGACCTCTGCCGCCGCACCAACTCCACCATGTGTTAACGTGACAAGATCAGGCAAATAATGAAAGGAATTGAGGGCTACGCCTGCCACTCGCTCGTTTCGAAAAAAGAAATATAAGGTCTCCAATCCACGCTGCGAAGGTGGTTAGACAGCAAAGCTGTAAATGACAACTAGAACGAGTACTCATTGCGACGTCGGTTTAAATTATACGCGTGGTGACATTCACATGTACTCTAGCTAATTATGTGCCTATTAACTAGCCTTAGACGCTTCAACGGCCTACGACTTGGCTTGCGCCGCTACTTCCTGCACTTACAAAGAGTGAACAAGAGAGACAATAAATACGCCGCGCCTCGTATGCATGCTGCTCATCAGGAATATACTCCCCATACGTGGCATTCTTACAGCACTCTCAGTGCTGTAAGAATGCCACGTATGGCATTCGCAATAATGCCATATGGATGCGCAAGCTGCCGTCGCCGCGGCAGCTTGCGCATCAATATTCTTTACCGGGAAACGTATGCGGGGAGCGCTACTTGCTTTTGCATTGCATGTAGGGGCAGGAGCGCTTTATCATCAATTGTGTGGTTCGGATGCTTGTGTTGAGCATGTTCTATATTGAAACGTATGCTCTTCTCTATGTTGTATGCGTGATTCCGAAAATGTACACACTGTTCACTTCACTTTCCTGAGAGTTTGTAGCCTAGACCTTAAGGGCTATGAGCCATTGTATTTGGGGGTATGAGCCATAGATGATGATAGCTTTCTCCCAACATTACGCCACGAAGAAATCTCAGGATCCTAGCCATAGGCAACTCCGCTGTAAAAACACCAAGCAGTCGACAACGTAATTCAGCTCTGCCAAAGTTACGACGAGCTGAGGAAACAACGCATTTCCACGCGGTGCCCTTACTTGGACACGACTAGCATCTCGGCTCTCCCTGTTCGCGATTATTCTTGTGACCACATTTCCTTACTGCAGCACACACATCAGTTTGTTCGCGAGGAAGTGTCATGCCACTTATCCCTTCTGCTCTGCATTCCGGAGCCTACGCAATCGCTCGCTCTATCGCTTCGACACGCCATTCAACAGCAAGCTTCCGAAACGCTACCAAATGCCCTATGCCTAATGGCCAACAGCAACTACTTGTTTTCGCACTTCTGACCTACGTTGACGTCACAGCCAGCCCTCTAACTTCATTCAACATCGATTCCGTGGAACCATCAGGCGCATTCTACGTGGCCGGGCCACTTGCAAGTCCGGGCCCGTTCCCTTTTTTGCGTCCCACCGCACAGTCTGCAAACCCTTGGCGCCCTGCGGAAAGCCGGGCAATGGACTATTTATGCCACTTTCCTGATCATGTAGGGCGCTTTTGCTATCGCCGCGACTTCCGCGTACGTGATGGCGACCGAAGTCCAAGTTACGCTCTTCTTGACTCATCACCGCACCTGTTTTCATCTGACCTAGCGCCTGCATCTTTCTCGCCCGGTCAACACGCCTTCGGCAAACGCCGGTCGCCATCACCCCGCCTCTGTTCACCTTCCCATATGCTCTGCCGCTCCCAGCCCGTCCCATCGGAAAACTCGCCATCGCAGTTCCGGAAGCAAGAGTTGCGCTCGTGTGGAGGTCTGCAAGGCCTCGTTCTTTTCCTGCGAACGACATCAAGCTGTATATTAGGCGTGTCGCTGTGCAAGCGCTTGTTGCTACCGGAGCTGCTCTCTCTGTCCTCACTGGTGAGCTATGTCACAAGTTAAGAAAGATTACGATTCCGCTTTCTGATGTTTCCCTGAGTATGGCTACGAAACACATGTCCAGCCTTGTTTGCTGTGCACGGTACGGCTTGTCATTCAAGATGTTTTTTAGGTCGTTGAATTTGTCATCTTTTCACCATACGCACACGACGTCTTTATGGGCTGGAATTTTCTTTCCACACATCATGCCGTCGTTATTGACTGCGTGTGTGCCAATCTTACATTATCACCGATATCTGATGACCCATCTAAGCAGTGTTTGTCTCCTTCTCTCCGAGTGCTCGTCGCCGCGGACACTGATATACCTCCTTTCTCTTCCACTCTCGTGCCTTTCTCTTGGGACTCTGTACCCTACTCTGCCGCTGTTTTCAACATCAAGAGCTTTCGCCTCTCGCAAAGACTTCCTTCCTTTTGCAGTTCTCAAAATTGAAAGCTCCTTGTGGAGCCATTTGCGTTACGAATCTTTTATCTTCATCAGCCACTTTATTCCGTAGAGAATATCATGGTTCACTTGAGGACATCGACTCCGTTTATCCTCGTAACAGTCCGATGATATAACCGACTTCCGGCCACCAGCATTAGTTCTGCTATCTCAGCTGCATTGTCATCCTGAGATGTATTCAAACCATCAATTGATTGATTACCAATTCTCCGAAAACCACCAAACCCAGCTTTTGAATCTCCTCAACCGTTCTAGGCCATCGTTTGACCATCAACAACATTGTTTGGGCTACACATCCGCCATCGTCCACCACATCGACACCGGCACTCATGCACATCTGCGCCAGCACCCGTATCGAGTCTCGCACGCAGAACGCCGTGTCACTGACAACCGGGTTAACGATATGCTTCACCATGGCCTGATACAGCCCTCACACAGCCCTTGGGCTTCCCCCATTGTATCGGGGAAGAAAAATGACGGTAACATCAGTTTCTGTGCGGACTACCGGAGCCTTAATAAAACCACACGCAAAGATGTCTGTCTGTAATCCGAATCGACGACGCCCCAGACTGCGTAAAAGGGCGAGATTTCTTTTTCTTCTTTGGATCTTCAATCGGGGTACTGGTAAGTACTTATGGATTAAGCTGACCACCCCAAGACTTCATTTGCCACTCCCGCTGCGTTATATTAGCTTAGCGTGATGCCATATTGCTTTTGCAATGCGCCTGCCACTTTCGAACGCCTCATGGACCACACACCACGAGGCCTCAAAAGACACACGTGCCATTGTTATCTGAATGACATCCCAGTCTTTGCAAGGGTTCCTATCTGACCCGCCTCGCAAGCGCCCTCACTTGCCTTACAGAAGCTGGACAGCAGCTCAATTTAAAGAATTGATATTTCGTTGCACACTGGCTCGTCATCTTAGACCGTGTTGTTTGCAAGGATGGTGCTCTTCTCGTCCCTGCAAAGTTTGGAGCAGCCGCCGAGTTTCCCAGGTCGACTACAACGAACGAACGACGCAGTTTTATCGGCCTTTGTTCATATTAACGCTATAACGTTAAAGGCCAATGTTGGAAAAAATCCTATGTCGGCAGTGGACCTCGGTTGGCTATAAATCATTTCGAACCACAACCAGGCAGGCTCTCCGCGTGGCGCAGAGGCGTTACTGAAGTAATTAAATTCTTCAATTTAAAATACGTCAAGTAAATTCTAAAGTACGACCTTAATACAACCTACAGACGTGATAGCGCCGGAGTATAATTTGAATATACCAGCAAACATAATCCCCTTCCATGAAAATTCAAACACAAACCCCTTTTCCGAGCGGCCCGGCCCCCCAGGTTCCCTGCATGCAACAACACCATCGTGCTCACCTCCGCGCATCCGCAAGAAAGCTCTGGTTGCCGGGAAGCGTGACAAGTAGTTAGGGATCTTCGAAAGATATCGCGTCCCACTTTAAAAGCGAAGCTTCAGCGTGCTCCAAATATTTTCTGCCGATTCGTCCTGAACCTTGCGTCTATCATTGCCCCTTTCAGACAGCTTCTCACCGACAACCAGGACATTTCGTCTTGGTCTCCCTCTTGCGACGACGTAGTCGCCACTTTACGCCATCTCTTAACATACCCTCATACCATCCTCTCATATTCTGGGCCATTTTGATACGGACGCTCCTACAGAAATCCACACGGAAGCGAGCGGTGTTGGCCTCCACGGTAATCTTGCCCAACGCAGGTCTGCCTTTGACGTATACATCGTCTCTTACGCCAGACCAAAGTGGAAGAAAACCATTCTTTTACAGAGAAAGAATGTCTAGCGATCATTTCGGCGATCACTTCGGCGATCACAAAATTTCGACCTTATGTCTATGGCCGACCATTCGACGTCGTGACTGATCGCCATGCCCTGCGGCCAGATGGATCTCCCCTCAAAGATTCATCTGGTCGCCTAGCTCGTTAGGCAGTACGACTCCAACACTCTAATATAATTGTCTCCAGCTCGGGTCGTAAACATGCAGATGCCAATGCCCTTTCCCGCTCTCCACTTCCCTATGAACATGGAGCTGCGCCTGTCCCCAGCTACGACTCTTTGTCTCTCAAGCATGCCTACATGCCATCCAAGTAGCGACAAGATACTTGGATAGCATCCCTCCTAGAGGTCCTGTCTGAGCCGTCGCCACGTGCCACCAACCGCATGTTTCGATGCACTGCTTGTCACTTTACCATTCGCGATGGGCTCCAATTACTTACTCTTAATTGGCTCCAAGCCAATTACTTATCTGACGGCTGTAAATGGTTGCTGGTGATTCCTCGTCGTCTAGGTTCAAGCATCTGCGCTTTCTTTCATGTGGACCCGCAATGCGCTCATGCCGGAGTAATCAAGACCTACGCATGCCTGCGGCTTTGGTACTACTGGTGTGGAATGTACCATTTGGTCGGACAGTACGTCCGCTCGTGTCCCGAGTGCCAACGCCACAACAGCCCGCCCTACGCGACCACTGGGCCGCTCCAACACCTGCCCTGTCGCAACCGGCCTTTCGACCGCATCGGAATCGATTTGTACGGCCGCTTCGAATAATCTTGATGGCGAACACAGGGTAATCGTCGCTGTCAACCACCTCACGCGCTGCACCGAAACTTGAGCGCTTCTGTCTGCCACAGCACTTGAAGTCGCATTGTTCATGCTCCATAACCTTCTTCATCGGCACGGTGCGCCTCGTGAGCTACTGAACGGTTGCAAACTTTTCTTCTTCCTCTCCGAAGCGGTGGAAGCCGTAGTTATTGATAGGTAATGCTGCGATGTATGAATCTAGACACGCAGGGGGTGTTGGTGGTGTCAGAGTGTACCGCATGGTAGCTAGGCAGTTTGACTTAGTATTATGTGTCCTGCAGTAGAATGTGCTTATTTATGGCTGGGTGGGTAGGTATTTGGAGTTGCAGCGACGCCTTCTTGCTCTGAAAGCCGCGGCACATCCATTGGATTAGCGATAGGTGAGTAGAATAATTATCTAGACCTGCCATATTAGAGAGGGAGGGAGGGGGCGATTACGGCTTGTTGTGGTGACAGTAGAAGTGGAAGAGGGGCTATGGCGGTGGGGGTTTGACGGGAGGACTCCTCCTGTGACAAGCTGATAGCCTTAAGCCTCTGAAGGCGGGTTTCAAATTGTATAAACCGATGTTTTAAAGTTCTGGCTAGGCTATCAATTTAGTGTGAAATTTGGCTTCGAAGTTATTCAGATCAGCCTGGTAAATGTCGACTGTGTCCGAAGTGCGTTTTTTCTTGGGGGGGGAGGGATGTTGTTGGGTGACTCCTCAGTGGGTGGGAGGGTTGGTTCTGGGAAGAGGTGCTCTGGAGAGGAAGAGGGGGTTCGAGGTGTGCTAAAAAGTTTGTGAGGCGGCTTACCTTTGCACGCAGAGCCACGAGTTCCTGGTCCAGGCGTTGGGAGCTACTGGCATGTCCCTTTAGTAGCGTGCACCTGCACCTCTATGCTAGTCCCAGTAGGGGAGCTTGTTGCGCGCGGCCTAGCGCGGCGGCAGCACGATGGGGCGGAGTTTTTGGGGCCTGGTAGCCCCTCCTCACCCCGAGGCGCGCGCAAACTTCAAGAGGGGTCAGTAAAGAGCGTTCACCTTTATGAAGACATTGGTGTTGTCTGGGGACTCGATATACAAGTTATTGGTAATTTTCATTGTTATGGTGCCGAGCGGAAGCGAAGTGATGCCGGGCTGCCAGGCCCCTTAGCGGCAATCGTCCTAATAGTGTGAATAGCCATTTGTGGCTCCCAGAAAGCTTCGTCTGCTTCTGTTTTCAGTTTCCATCTTTAATTATACTTTTCAGCACTAACTGCTTTTATGCTGCGTGCAATTACATTGTTCAGATATTACTTTCGTTACCGTGACCTTTTTATAATGCTTGGTTTGCGTTATTTTAACCGTAGTAATGCCCTTGTTCAAGGCATCCCTGTTAAGGTATACATAAATAAATAAAGCAATGCTGCATTCTTGGAGATGAGCGAGGGGTATGGACGCGTGCGATGCAACAAACTGTCGCCAGCGATCTCGAAGAGCCAGCTCAATGTCATACTGGCCCAAGAGTGCAGAATAAGTTTGCAGCGTAGAAGGCAGTTGGTCATTACAGAACCGAGATGGCTTTCAGCGCCATCGAACTCTCAATCCTAAACAGAATCTAACAAATTCCCAAATCATCAAAAAGAAAAGAAAGACAGCAGACTTGTGCGACCTTGCAGAATCACAAACCAACTGCCAGCGTATCTGCTTTTATTTATGTTGCAATGAGGAATTTAAATTGCTGGTAACGAAGTGACATTCTTTAAAACGGTGCTCGTAAATGACCATTCCGTTTTCATTCTTGCCCGCATGCAACGCTTTCAAGCACTTGTAAAGTTATTATTCCGCAGACTTTTCACTTCGCCAGGAAAATATCTATAATGTCATCACCCTTTCCACCTCGGATATTTTTTTGCTAAATTTGATCGCGTTTCCGTTCATAATTCTGCAAGGGCCGCAGTATAAGTTCAACGTTTTTCGTAAAACTGTATTTCAGCGCTCCGGATTGCTTGTATACGTAATTTACCACTGAGGCTGTAATGACTACGTAATCACCTACATACTACCCAAATATAGCTGCTACCAACTCTCCAAAACTTTTTGTATCCTTCGCGAATTTGGTCTCGTTCTGCAATTTTACGAATGCTGCCTCCAGTATTTCGGAACATAGGTTCCGTTCACGAAAAAGTTCTAAATATTTCAAATGACCCCGCGACAAGATTGCAAAATATGCATATGCGGAGGAAATCGTGCTGGTACCTATCAGCCATATTGTGGCAACGCAAGATGACATATATCTGATAAGTTGCTGCTTTGTGCAAGCTTATTCAGGTGGCCTCCTCAAGCAGGCAAAGTCGACAGCAGCGGAGTCGCTGAGTGTTACTTCACTGACTTTACACTGACTTCACTGTGATTCGACAACAACGGTTTGCTTTTCAGATTATGCTGTTCTATAGTTGACTGCTGTTTGCGTTCCGCGTCTAAAAGTAGGTAATCTTTAGTAGAGTGCGTATGTATATCACGAAGAAAATGCTAAGAAAAAAAAAAGCGTGCCGTTCTACCCCTCCCTCACTTCCAGTCAGATAAGTCACTTTACAAATGTTGAAGTTCACAAATTGGCAAATAAGTAGAACATAACCTGCGCATAATTATCAATAAATATAAGTTAGATGCTATCTCTAGTTCATCGAGCTTCCCGGAAAAAACCTTCTACAAACTGCGTATATAACGCAAAAAATAAAAATAAAAAAGCAGGGTTCACTAAATGTTTGAAACGCGTCTAATTAGGCCCAGAAGAGTAAAGTTTCGCAACCCTTGCAGATAACATGACTTCCATTTTCACCAAATATAAATATAGAGTAACATAGAGTTAGCTCGTGACCTAGGGGAGCATTGCTGATAGGGGCTGTGGGGCACTTTTGAACACTTTAGTAACTTTACTTTTCTTTTGCAGGGACTGTAGTTGAACCACACGCATTAACTTCGCATACATATTTGCCATTGCACATATTTGTGCGCTTCTAATTGCACTAGGAGGTTTTCTGCAAAATGAGTTAACAAGGCCTAGCAAGAATGTCTTTATTTTCTGATAAAAGCATGCGAAACCGAATGATGCCATTTATAGAACAAGAACAACAGCTTAAGAAGGTATTTCAAGAGAATTACATCAACCGTAGCTGACATCAAACGATCTTTCATTACATTACTAATTCGAGTCGTGCAAGCCAATATTCAGGAACTCTAACTTGGCCAACCAAACACCTAGCACAAGACGGCATCTGCTTTGCCAAAGATGTTTACATAGGAAAACGCACTGCGGCAATTTTGGCTCATACTGGCAAAACATTTTTTCAGATTGAGCACATTGCGCGGATTTAGACAGGACGCAGCCACAAGGTAAGGGGTGCGACCCCTGCGTTACGGCGAAGAACACCAGGCTTGATAAAAGCGACCCCTTTTAGAGAAGTAAATGTGCACCACACCCATCTCCATTTACGCCATGCGTTCCGACGAAGATCTATCTATCTATCTATCTATCTATCTATCTATCTATCTATCTATCTATCTATCTATCTATCTATCTATCTATCTATCTATCTATCTATCTATCTATCTATCTATCTATCTATCTATCTATCTATCTATCTATCTATCTACGTGGCCAATCGTAGCTCTCGGCCCCCTCTGACCAGGCTCTTCTGGACAGCCTCCTTCAGCTCGCTGGCGGTGCTGGCGGCAATGTACAGCAGCGCCTCCTTGGAGGGCCCCGCGTGCATCGCCGGCCAGCTCACGCTGGTGGCCGCCTGCTGCGCGTTCTCGCAGCACCCGACACGCGTCGACTGGAGCACTGTGCTGGCGGCGCTGCTGGCGCTGCACCTGCTGGGACTCGTCCTGATTCGCCTGGATGCCGGTTGCGGCGTGCTGGCCTGCCTTGCTGAGCTGTCCGCCAGGCACGCCCTTTACACCGTGTCCTCGGAGGAACGTTTAACGTGGCCGGGAAATGTTCGAAGCACTAGAGGCGCTCTGGCATAATCTAGATGGCTTCACTCGTAACGTGTTCGCTGAAACACAGTACACAGGGACCCGCTCCTATCCCTAAATGTCACATGTATAACTTAAAGTGTACTTGGACATCTTCCTCCGCAGTGCGGTTGTCAGCCTTATGATAGGTCTGTCATTGCGAACTCCGCTTCACAACCCTGTCAACTTAAGCGCTTTTACACAGGCCCGTTGAAGTTGGCCCGCTCTGTAAGATAACCAGAACTGTAAATAAAGTCAATCCATTATGTCTAGGAACGCGAAACGGTGTGTCATGGACAACACTCATGCAGCCAAAAATTTGGACCCCTAACTGCCGCCGTAGAATTAACTGGTAGTGCAATGCACGCACAGGTTATGCACTTCTTATGGGTACTGCTCGAGACTGGTGGCAACTTTCTTTTTCCTTATTTTCGTTAACCCTTTAGCTTATCTTTTCTACTATTCAACTAAAAACTCCTAATAATTTGTCCTGTGCTTTCCTTGGCTTCAATATCTCTTTGTATACATACATACATACATACATACATACATACATACATACATACATACATACATACATACATACATACATACATACATACATACATACATACATACATACACGCATGCATGCATGCATGCATACATACATACATACATACATACATACATACATACATACATACATACATACATACATACATACATACATACATACATACATACATACATACATACATACATACATACATACATACATACATACATACATACATACATACATACATACATACATACATACATACATACATACATACATACATACATACAATTGATATTTTTTAGGGATTAGCGATTTATTTAGTTATTTTGTAAGGATGCCATATTGTTTTCTTCTACTCATTGATGGAGCTTTTTAAAGCTTCTAGGCAAGAATTATTACTTACGGTTTTGCACGGCAGAGGTGTCTTCTAAGTGGCCATAATGTTTTGCGATACCTGGTACAAACAGCGTCAATGTGAGCACTGAAGCGTAAATCCAATGTAATCGTTATGCTTAAATGCTTATGAGCAGAAATGAAACCCTGCTTACTGAAGTGCCATTGATGTGCTACGTGTGAGAAAGGACTTTCCTTTTTCTGGTCACCGAGACGATAACCGTGTTTTTGTTTATTTAAAACCATTTGCCCTTTATTGCACGAGGGTATCATTTTTTTTTTTCAAGTTAAACTATAGAAAAGTCTGCTAATCCGGATTTTTTCATTTGTTCTACAAGACGCAGTCATTTGCGAATAACCGAATGGCTACTGTAATATCATTAGACATATCGTTAATAAACATTACTAGTGTATATACATACATACATGTATAAGCAGTAAAACAAATACTGTGCCTAGCATCACACCAGAGAGTACAACTGAGCGCTTAGACTGACTGCTTTCCAGCGCTTCTTATTGCTATCCATTAGAGACGTTGGGTAAGAACCACTATGCAATTAATTGATTTTTGAATATTTAATCAACTTTCAATGGTAGTTTAAAATGAGAAGCTTTATTGAACACTTTTGTGAAATTGAAAAATATTATGTCTACCTAACTGCGTTTATTTAAAGCACTTACGATATCATGGTATAGTTAGCTGAGTTAGTGTTGAGTGCCTCTTACGGAAACCATGCTGACAATATGCCTAAAATCCTGCTGGTTTAAAACTTTATAATCATTAAGGTAGACGGTTAAATTTTTGTAAGTAATGTGCTCTAGAAATATGGCGCTAGTGCTGATAAGGTGGGTCCTAAGTGACGAGCGTCGGACTTCCTCTCACGTTTATAAATAGCGAATGTTTGCACACTTCCAAGCTGATGGGAGACAACCTGTGGAACTTGATGACTAAAAAATACATGCAAGGTATTTTAGGCTCCACTCCGCATACCTCCGCAAAAACACGTTAGGGATCTTGTTGATTCCAGGGCTCTTTTCGGTGTCACTGTTCAACAAGAGGTTTAACATGCCCTGTTCATCAATTTTGACGTCTTTCACGGGGGGTCGGTTTGATTGATATCCCGGTACGTAGACGTCCCGGGTATAAACGGTAGAGACAAATGTGTCAAAAGACAAATTTTTTTTTTGCAGCGTCATTAACCCTAAGGGTCGTAATAGCAGAGTACGAGGGTTTACATACCTTCAGAATTTACTGGTAGCATTTTTCAAAACAGAGGCCGACGTGCCGTTGTTGAACTTGTCTTTCGAGTCTTTGAGAAGTCGCGTCTGCTCTTGGCTCGAATGGAAAATACAACTCCTATTATAGGCATCATCGGAATGTTAAAATGCAGTACGCTTTCGTTTAAGTCTTCTTTTAACATGAATTACATCTCCACAAATTCCTTCTTCCTATGTTTTATGATGGTTTGGCACATAACAATCTATGCAGTGATGAAACATATTCGAAAAGTGCTCCCAACTTTGTCAACGTTCTCACTAGAACGGTAGAGTCTGGAGAAGTCTTCATATGAGGAGTTAGCCAGTTCCGTATTCACACATCTTCAGCTGCCGCAACGTACATGATTGCTTTTCGCAAACGAACCTCAAACACTTTTGAGAACAGTCTCAGAGCCGCGACTGCCTATTTATGATCGGAAATACCATCCTCTAAAAGGCAACTGGTAAGGGTAGGGTGTAGTTGTTCATAAATGTTCATAAATAAATACAAAGGCTAGGATTGTGGACGCAGAAGCACATACCATTGTATATTCCGAATTATCTATGATAGATTAAACCAGAATTCTAAATTGAGTTCTTCACAGAACCTAGTGTCAGCTGCGTCGGGATCAGCCATCACCTAATTAATTCCAGGTAAATTGAAGTCACCCAGTAACCATATATTATGTTTGTGGCAAAAACTAGCTTTCATACAAGTTGTGAGTTTCGAGAAGGCTACTATAAAATTTAGGATGTCTGTATGTGAGACCTATACACAAGGAACGGCGTTTAAATTCTACTCTCATCCATATAGCATCAGTGTCGCACGAATCGTGCAGGGTTGTGAAAGTTATAAATTGCACATCCCTTCCTGTACTTCTTCGGTCGTTCCTCAAGAGGAGTGCAACCGTTACGACTAACTTTAGCGTCAGACATGTCATTATGGAGCCACACTTTAGTAATTCCAAATGATGTCTGACTCGTGCTCAAGTAGAATGGTTTCCAAGACATCTGGTGTTTTAAGTAGGCTACGTACGTTAAGATTTATAATCTTAAAATATGCAGAATAAGATGGCTGAAGTCACGCATCACCCTCCGTTCACGCGGGACACCTCAGGGCTCAGTCATCTTGCCAATATTATTCAACATTGCAATGATCGGGCTTTCCAAGGAGCTCGCCAAGATTCAAGTAATCAACGACATCATCTACGCAGACGACATCACCATATGTTGGTAGGTGGGAGTGACGGCCAAGTTGAGGCCGCCATGTAGAGCGCCATCGATACGACCGAGCGCTTCCTCCACCCCACTGGGCTCAGATGTTCTCCATCCAAGACTGAATTCTCTACAAGAAAAGACGCAGAGGCGGCGGCCACCGTGATTGGAAACCGGCGTCCGAAACCGAAATACGGCTTTTCCCTGGTGACGGGTCCCCGGTGCCGAGGGTGGACTCATTCCGAATATTGGGGATGTATATCAAGTCGGACGGTGCCAATGGAACTACACTCAGACAGATCACCACCAAGATGGAGATTCCTAACGGCCTCATCAGGAGGATCGCCAACAGGCACCGGGGAATCAAGGAAGACAATATCATCCGCAGAATACATGCGTAAGGGCTCTGCCACCTTTCATACTCAGTGGCCATGAGTAATTGGCATGTTGCAAAGAGAAACAAGCTCAATACCCTCATCAGGAAGGCCTTTAGGATTGCCCTCAGCTTACCTGTAAGCACTCACACCGAAAGCCTGTTGAATCTCGGAGTCCACAACGCGCTCGAAGAAATAATCGAGGTGCAAGAGCGCTCACAGCTGCTCAGGCTATCCGGCACCCTGGCGGGCCACAAGATACTCGACGAGATGGGCCTCAACCCTGTCGACTAGTGCCCCGACCCCATGCGGATTCCCAGCGACATCAGGTCTCAACTGCACATCGCGCCCATTCCGCGCAATATGCACCCCGCAAACAACGTTGGAAGACGTCGGGCCAAGGGTACAGCTGTACTCGAGCATGTCCGTAACAACCACATTGAGGCAAGCTTCGTGGATGCCGCGGCATATGTCAAACAAGAGGCATTCGCCGTTTCCATCGTTGACTCCAATTCCAGACTCACTTGCTGCGCTACGTTACGCACTTCGTAGCCCGTGGTAGCCGAACAGGTTGCAATCCCGCTGGCTGGGCTCGATGGTCGCAGAGAGGCAATATATACCGATTCCAAGGCAGCCATTAAGGCCTACCAAACCGGGATGGTCTCCCCTCAGGTATTCCGCATTCTCCGAAGCGCCAAAGGTATCTATCCGCATTCTCTCACTTGGTTTCCAGCTCATTTGGGGTCGACTCAGGGCCCTCCCTCTAACCCCAACGAGGGCGCACACGAGGCCGCGCGAGGACACACTGACCGCGCCGCCTCCGCAGTCCCCCTGCCCCGCGGGAAACCCTTGCTCACGCTAAATGAGATTACCACACACTACTATAAGTCAAGACGGATATTCCCCCTCCCACACCCTGCCTTATGCAGGGCAGGGCCGGTGACCCTTCGACTTTTACAAGCCCGCGGGTATCCTAACCTTGTGGTTCTTCATGCAATATACCCTGAAAGGTATTCCAGTGCGGACTGCCGTGCCTGTGGACTAACTGCAACATTGGACCATGTGTTGTGGGAGTGTGAAGCCATCGGCTCCTCCTTCAGCGAGGATAGGAGGGCTGCGCTCTTGGCCAGCTCCGAACGCAACGTCCAAACCCTGGCCGTCCAGAGTGCCCGTGATCGGCCCGTCAAGCTCGGTTTAAAGATCCCTACGTGGGGCTAGCCGGGTGGCACGGGCTCTCGGTGCGTCTTCTCTGAACCGGAATAAAGTTATTTCTCTCTCTCACTCACTCACTCACTCACTCACTCACTCACTCACTCACTCACTCACTCACTCACTCACTCACTCACTCACTCACTCACTCACTCACTCACTCACTCACTCACTCACTCACTTTACTCGTTGAATATTTCGAAGAAACGTAGCTACTATTACCATCATTCCAGGCGTAGAGGGTGTTGTGCCATTACCACAAGCCCGGATCCCGAATCTGCAAGATGCAGAATCTATCCTGCGAGCGCCATAATTCTCCCTTCACAAGTCAAGATGCTGCGCCTTCGTGCGGGAGAAGCCTCGGCGGAGCAGCGTGTTTTGACGTGTCCGCGTGTGCCCGACGGCCCGGCGCCGCACCTCCCTTGCCTGGAGGTCACCGCGCGCGCGAACTTTGAACCGAGTGGCCAGCGCGGTCGCTGGTTGGACCTCTCGGACGACCGTCGTGTGCTGACTTTGTATTGGGCCGTTTGAGTGACAATGGGCCTCGGGGATTATAAAAGCAGCGACACGCCGCTCGAAAACAGGATCTGCCGACCCCACCGGGAGAGAGTGTCGCTCCCGACTGGGGTGAGATGTGTAACGCGTTTTCGCCGGACGTCGTCGTGCGAGAACAGTCGCGTTTGTTGTGAGCACTCGGCCCCAGTGCCGACCCGTTCATGTCCTGTATGATAACCTGTATATAATGTATAAAGTCCCTTTTGTTATTCTCATCGACGCCAGGCTCGGAGTCTTCGCTACCAACGCTCTGTCACGAAACGGGTGACGAGCGCTACGGGACCACAAAGCCGTTATCGTGGTGCACCGGTTGGAGTCCATAACACTGGTGGCACCGGTTGGGATGTCGTAACACTGGATGGCAGCTACGGGATTGACCGGCATCAGCTACCTCGGCGCGGTGAGTGCCTGAAGTTTACCTCAAACACCAGACTTTCTCTGACACAGGTTATAGTAGCTCAGGGATTGACTTGGTGTTGCATTGTGTTTAACCTTGTGTGTTTCAAGCCTAGTAAGAGTGTTTTGAAAACCAGGGGATGCTGAGAGGGTAAACAGGGCAGTGTGTGAAATACTTGCATATGTCTTACTAGTAGTGTTATAGTAGCGTACGGCAGGTATATTCAAAAAGGGTAAACAGCAGGAGGACAGTGTGAACGATGGAGAAGTACAAGGTGAAGGAACTTCTCGAAATTTGTGAGGAGTTGGGCATTGAGTTGGGCTCAACCAAAAGAAAGAATGCGATCCTTGAGGTCATGAGGACTGGGGACGTAACGGCTGAGGAAGCCGCTGACGCCTTGGCGGGTATCAATGAACGTCGGGAAAGGGAGGAGAAGGAACGTTGCGAGCAGGAAAGGAGAGAACAGCAACGTCGCGAGGAGGAAAAGGAGGAAAGGAGAGAACAGCAACGTCGCGAGGAGGAAAAGGAGGAAAGGAGAGAACAGCAACGTCGCGAGGAGGAAAAGGAGGAAAGGAGAGAGATTCGTGAGCACGAGCTTAAAATGAAAGAGTTGGAGACCCGAAATAGCTCGCCAGCGCCTAGTCTCACTTCTAACGTTCCAAGAATACGCGATCAACTTCCACCCTTTGTCGTCGGAGAGGATATGGCCAAATACCTCGTGAAATTTGAGCACGTGTGCGAACGGAATAGCATTGAGCGATCCCTCTGGGCACAGAATCTGTTAGCGTTGCTTCCTGGGGAGGCATCAGACGTAATAACTTGCTTATCGAAAGAGGCGTTTGAGAGCTACAGTGATGTGAAGGAAGCGCTACTGCGGAAGTACAAATTGTCGCCCGAAGCTTTCCGGCAGAGGTTCCGGTATGCAAAAAAGGGTAAGGAGTCGAATGTTGACTTCGCGTTTCGTCTAAAAGCCGACTTGGTGGAATGGCTGAAGGGCGAAGAGGTTTACGACGACCGCGACAAAATTGTCGAATGCATCGCGTTGGAGCAGTTCTACCGTTGCATTGATGAGGATGTCCGGCTCTGGCTGCAAGATAGGCTAAAGGAGGTTAAGCTAAACAAGGCAGCAGAGTTAGTGGAAGAGTATTACAACCGCCGCAGCTTGCACAGCAAGGCAGTGCGCATAGAAAAAGCAGATAGAAGAGATGGGTTTTACGGGAAGCCCGACGAACGGAAGGAAATCACGCGTCGCGAGTTTCGGGACGACGAGTCCCTTCCCAAAGAAACTGTAAGGGATGGACAGAATGTATCTCAGAATGATGACGATGGTCCGAAACAGCGAAACGAAATGACGCGTTCTTTTGAAAAACGGAGACCGTTAACCTGCTACAATTGCAAAAAGCAAGGGCACATCGCTGCAAGCTGCCCAGAGAGAATTGCTTTTGCAACGATACAGGAAACTCACAAAAACATACGTCTATTGGAGCCCTATGTGCAGGAAATTAAGGTAAACGGCAAGAAGTGCCGAGCACTGCGGGACTCTGCAGCAACTATGGACGTTGTTCACCCGTCTTTCGTCTCCTCGAGTGATTTTACGGGAGAGTGCGTTAGGATACGGCAAGTGGCCGAGAAGGAGAGTGTCTGTTTACCGATCGCAACGGTTATCATTGAAGGAGAGTTTGGGAAACTTAACACCGCCGCCGCTGTGTCAGCCGCCCTCCCGGAGCAATTTTCCTACCTCTTCTCAAATAGCTCGGAGCAGCTGCTGAGGGATCAGGGCAAATCATTCTTTGCCGACGTGGCGTACATGGCCCCCACGCGTTCCAAAGCGCGCCCGCTGTCGAGGGAACTTGACTTAGCGTCGGTGAGCGAAAGGCGGTGCGGCACACGGACCGATCACGGTAACTTGAGTGGCGAGCAGTCACGGGAGAGGCAGAGCTCGGAGGCTGGCCTAGACGAGCGGGTCCTGGAAGTGAGTGGGAGTGACGCGTGCAGTGCTAGCCGCGATATAGACTCGACGCCGCAATTAGGCGACGCGGGCTCCACCCTCGCTCCGGTTTCCGCCAGCCGGCAGGAGCAGGCTGCAGTTGAAAGAAAAAGTCTGATTCGCGAGCAACAGGAAGGCTGTTCATTAGCCGATCTGAGGAAGAGCGTCAAACGGGGAGTGAAAAAAAACGGGGTTTCATTTGGCAAGGAATCTGGCTTATTGTACCGCCGCTACACGGATAAGCAGGGTCGCAAATATAAGCAGCTTCGGATTTCGCGAAAATATCGCCGGGAAAAATGAATGACCTCATTTGCTTCCTCAGAAGTATGTTTTCGGTCCAAAGAGATTTCAAGGGGACCATTCTATTTGTCATTATTATTGCTGATTATTAATTGTTTCTATTTTGTTGTGTTGATGATTTGAAAACTGATTGTTTAAGCCTTGTGTGCTAGATCGTACACCTGCCTCTTGTTGCAGCGGGAGAAAAAAGGGGAAAACAATTTAGTTAGGTTGATTTGAATTATGGCCTTGTCTGGTGTTTGACGGGAGACAGAGGGCACTTGTTCGTGTTGGGTGTTGCCTTTTGCCGGTCGGTTTTGCAAGCTGCAGAACGACCAAGCGGGACCAGTGGCGAGAAGCAAGGTCTTAGGAACGACCCGAGCGGAGCTGGTCAAGGTGCCTTGGCGACGACGTGGTGAGCAGAGCTCCTGTCCTGGCGAGTCTGACCTGGGCACGTGAGGTTACCTGGCGTCCCGACACTGGACGTGAACTTGGACGAGCCTGACGAACGTGCGCGCCTGGCATCCGAGCCACGTGGAGGCAGCTCGTCTTCCCGGCGCCTTATCTGAGGGCGGGGATGCTGTTGTGCCATTACCACAAGCCCGGATCCCGAATCTGCAAGATGCAGAATCTATCCTGCGAGCGCCATAATTCTCCCTTCACAAGTCAAGATGCTGCGCCTTCGTGCGGGAGAAGCCTCGGCGGAGCAGCGTGTTTTGACGTGTCCGCGTGTGCCCGACGGCCCGGCGCCGCACCTCCCTTGCCTGGAGGTCACCGCGCGCGCGAACTTTGAACCGAGTGGCCAGCGCGGTCGCTGGTTGGACCCCTCGGACGACCGTCGTGTGCTGACTTTGTATTGGGCCGTTTGAGTGACAATGGGCCTCGGGGATTATAAAAGCAGCGACACGCCGCTCGAAAACAGGATCTGCCGACCCCACCGGGAGAGAGTGTCGCTCCCGACTGGGGTGAGATGTGTAACGCGTTTTCGCCGGACGTCGTCGTGCGAGAACAGTCGCGTTTGTTGTGAGCACTCGGCCCCAGTGCCGACCCGTTCATGTCCTGTATGATAACCTGTATATAATGTATAAAGTCCCTTTTGTTATTCTCATCGACGCCAGGCTCGGAGTCTTCGCTACCAACGCTCTGTCACGAAACGGGTGACGAGCGCTACGGGACCACAAAGCCGTTATCGTGGTGCACCGGTTGGAGTCCATAACACTGGTGGCACCGGTTGGGATGTCGTAACAAGGGTGCTATTGATTCGTATCTTGTCAAAGATGAGTTTGACTTTAGTACCTTTCTTTTTTCTTCAATTGCTGGATTACACAGGTTCATTCGCGCACTATTTACTCTTCAAGAGAACTCCTCATAGAGGGCTAATTGGGTTCCTTTGAGGGTCTTGCAATTATTTATCACTCATCATTTCTTCCCTCAAGTCAACAAGGCTTAAAATGATGGGCCTATTTCTCCCACCCATCTTCACACGAAGCCTGTGGATACGTTTGATCAGTTAAACTTTAACTTCAAATTTTTTTGAAGATATCAACATTCACTTCACGAATAAAACTTTCGTCTGTTCTTTATACTCTTCCCCTACTGTTCTGATTATAAGGTTGTTATACCTTGAGCGGTTTTCCAGTTCATAAATTCATTTAGGTAGAATACCCATTTCATCGCTAAATTTGCTCACACTACAATCAAGCGCAGAAATTCGGTTATTACCAAGGGTCAAACATTCAAAGCTTTTTTTTTCAATAGCCTGAAGTCTGCCGTCAACCTGCGATAAGAATGCCTCTGAGGATGTCTGATTTTCTCTAATTTCCAATTCTTTCGCTAGCACATCCTTCAGAGGCCCTAGGAGCTCTTTATTCATTTCATGTCAATATGAGGTGCTGGGTTTTTCTCGATAACATCATATAGTCTCAGAAACAGGCCTATCACTAAAAGACACTCACCTGCACAGCAAGCGAGGACGCGTAGGCCAGGCAGCACTAACAGGCAGGGGTAATCACTACGGGAATCATATTTACCTTCTCATATTTCCCAGCTGCGTATGGCGCGGCCGCGCGACGCCAGTCTTGAAAGCGACCTGCGATCAGTGCAGAGTCTTGGTGCACAGAGGGGTGATAGCTTCGTGTGCGCTTTGTTCTCGCCCCATGGTGCGCATTGAAGCGAGAGGCAGCATGAAAGTCAATTCGCTCGCAGCTGCTGCGCTCTTCCTCACACCACCGTTTTTTAACAGCAAGCGTCCGCGCTCATGGAGTGAGTTGCTTTCTTTTTGCCTGTGCGCGCGGGACGCCAAGGTTGTTAATTTAGTTAGTAAGCGAATGTTTACGAATTTATGCGGCCGATAAAGTTACTATCTTTACTTCGTATAGCTATCTACAAATTTGCTATGGAAGTCGATGCTGCGCCTTTCGGGCGAAATTTCTGCCGTACTTTTGGTCCACATTCATTTCCCTTTAGCTTAACGTTCGGACACTTCAACACACGCAAAAAAAAAAACAATATTTTCGCCTGTGCTTTCAGTGGCTTCAATATTTGTTGGCTTCATATGGCTGGAACTGACAAAACGCGAATGAATACACACAACATTGCCGCAATACTAGCCATTTGAGGCACTTTGCGTGTATTCGCGGAGTACTTTCACCCTCTGGAAAACACTTTTATGTAGCACTTATTGAGCAAAAAGCTGTATCGGGAGTTCTTGTTGTCGCTCTACAATTTTATCGTTGATACTTTTCCTCTATTTATAATGTTTGAACAGTTGATTAAATTATTACGTCTAATTATGTTATTAGGCGCGATGCAAAAATAATAACCCGAGTGGTGCAAGGTAAATGACATTAAATAATTAAAATCAAGTAATGAATGCTAAATATTTCATGTACTTCACATGCAGCTACATATTCATCATTAAATGTAGCTGAAATGCGTTTTTGTTAAATTACGTGAGTTGCAACTCCGTTCCACTACAGGGATTCGGCCGCGTGGCCGTCTTAGCCGGCTGACCTCGTGTAAAAATTTCCGTTCTTCTAGGCAGTAAGTATATTGCCACTGGCTGTCGTCAGCCGGTGTTCAGAAATAAGTTATGACCAAGTCGGCATTGGACTAACCACGCCCAACTTGTCAAATTTCTTAGAAGCAGTCTATTCTCTCGGCACACGAATTTATGTCTCGTTCATTTAGTGTAGGTGCCACACTACAAAGATTTAGCCTTAAATGCTTATGCAGCTGTACTCGCTGTAGCACCTCACTGTGGCCCTGTAATTCCCATCTTACGAATGTCGGTTTTCATCTCTGCGGTGCAATTAAGAAAATGTGCTACTACAAACAACTTCTCAAAACCATCGTTGCCAGCACCTGATTTCCTGCATCTCAATTTCTATTGTAAGAGCAAATGATGCTCCACTGGAAAACTTGAGGTAACGATTGCGAGACCACGTCACCGACTCCACCCGCTGAAATTTTGCCTTCACAGGTCTGGTCTGGCTGTACCCCCTTTGGGACCTTTATGCAGTGATAGTAGACCCTTGCAACATTTCTTTTTAGCATGTCACCGGTTCATTATTCAAAGGAAAGAATTTTTTAGAACCTTTCTAAAGCTTTGTCTTGAATTTAACTCTTCCAGTAACGCTTTGCCCTAGAGTTACCATACTGGCTTATAGCCAGTATAATTTATGAGTGTTTATGAAGCCCTATGCAGTTTTCTGCACGAGAGAAAATAACCGCATTCTGAAATTTTTCTGCTCATTTCTTATGTTAGCATAATTCTTGTGGTAATATTTAGAGATTTGATCCTTTATATCTGCAACAACAGACATAGAATTTCACGTTTACAAGATACTCATTTTGTTTCACCTTCATCTCCAAAAGAATGATAATAACGGTCTTTTCTACGCTCGATTCATGACCGATTCCCCACAGTGGACTGCGCCATTTCACAAAGAAATAAGAAGTTATGGCTGTGCTCTGCAAGATGTCGGCGCTGGGAAAGAAGAAGCTCGGGGAGAGGACGTGCGCCACTGGTGCAGAAGAACAATAAGAACAACGAAGTGCGTTTAGAGAAGATCCGCATCATCTTATCTAGTTAGCTGTAGTTGAGAAGTCGGGAGTCCGAGCGGCCGCGAAAGTTCTGTGGCTGGTGCCGTACCGGGTGCCGGGAAAAAGAGAAGTCCAGAACAACGCCCGATCGATGAGAAAATCAACTCTTATGTACCAATTTACTTGATGACGATTTACAAGAACCGTTGCATGATTCTCGGAGCATACTACATGTCAAAGTCTCTACATGTCCGAGCACCCTCCTCAACACTCAACCGTCCCTACTTAAGCAATTACTTTCCTTCTTTCGCTCTACGACCGAATTCAATGCCCTTCTCTCGGCCGATCGGAATTGTCGCACAGTCCACAATATGCCACCCATGGTGTCGCACCACACCACCGGACTCCGCCTCTGGTGCCCAATATTCAACCCGCCCTCAATGCAATTGCAATTGCACTTGCAACCGCGGTCGACGCTATTCCCACGGAAGTCCCCAGGGTTGGCTCTTCACAGTAATTAGTAGGCTCTTCCGAACGGCCACTTTGTAGCGATTCTCGTCTTCACTGTCACTACTTGTTCTAAAGAATGCGGTGGTTGTAGTCACTTTGAAGAGTGGCTCTTTGTATGCCCGTCAATATTCGGCGCCGGGCCCCATCACTGTCCCGATGTGCGCTGGTTCTTCGCGTGAAGGACACAAAGAAAGACGTTGCTTTTTAGAAACGCACATGGCGCATAAACAATAGCATTTTGGAGTTCCAAAACTTCTCCCACTCGTCCGCTCAGGGTCGTCGAATAGACGAAGACACGACACACAGTCGCTGTTATTTATCTTTAGGTGACGCTTTGATTTCGTCGCCAGCTCTTTGGCGTAGAAGAGATGATGAAGCGAGGGTAGCATTCCATAGCTGCACGCCGGTGAAGCATCTTTTGTCCAGTAGAAACGCCAGGCACAACACTGTCCTGCCGACGCTGGGCTCTAATTATTTTAATTTTGTGACGATATATAGGTTTGGACGGCACGATGACTGGTAATATCCTCGGCCGAGAACTCGGTAAGGGCGCAGGTGCGTTTATCTGCAGCCCTGAGTAGTTTGCCGATTGGCGAGTCTTTCACGCGGCGGGGCTCCGTCACAAAATTTAGCGCAGCCGTCTTCGTCATCAGCCGCTCGTTTTTTGAAAGAAACGAGCCCGGAAAGCTCCTGGTCTGAGTATTTCAGCGCCATGATGGTAACAGGAGGAAGCAGAAGTCGCTGTACGCACGGGACCTGCAAATCTTGTTTTTAGTTTCATGGATAAATACCACACGCGTCTCCTTCTACAGAATGTTGCGTGTGGATGTAAATCAAAGCGTCGCCGGAGTGACCAGCGCTTTTACACATCTGGTTACATGGGCTCACAATACGAGTGCAGAGCACGTAGCGACACTAAGTAAGCTCTTATTGAAAAGGTCTTCGATTTTGTTAGCAAATGTCTTGGTTTCTATATCCTCTCTTGAAAGAAGAGGAGCGGATTGCTGTATAGCGCGTTCATCTGTACATTGTCAAGTAAAAGCAGATTCCTTCTTTTCCTTCAGGGCAATGGGCTTCCCTCAGGAAGGTGCTAAGGTCGTGCTGGGCTACCTGGTCAACGGAGAGATGAACATTCCCGAAGTCGTAGTCCCACTCGGCTTCGCCTTCTCGGTAACTATTTCAGATTATATCATGACAAAAGTTGGAGAGGGAGGGCGCAGCTAGGGGATTACAGTTGACTGGAAAACTGATTAAGCGCTAAATTTTGGACACAGGCACAAGCAATAGACGAGGACGAACGCTAAGGGGGTTACAGCAAAGTGATGCAGGCTAGAAGTAGACCGATGATGTCCGAAGGTCAACTGATGTGGAACAGGCTTACGCTGAAGTTCATGCAGTAGTGTTGAGGTTTGGGGTGCTGTGATTAATGTACGTCATACCCATTTGAATTCGGTGGGCATTGTGAACCTCAACGAATGAAGTGCTTGCGCGTGAGGAAGAACGATGAGGCTGAAGCGTGGCGGGCGGAACGCAGAGCTCGTGACTTGGGGAACGCAGCATGGCCTAAGCTAGCGCTGCCACGTTTGTCAGGCTGAACACGTGACGAACCTGGGAAACCAGACGGACCGAGTTACTCCTACCAGAGGTAACGAGAACACAGTGTTCCTGAGACAAACCAGCGGACCACGGCGGTGCTACCAGATCAGCCAGGACGAGACGCGGGGCTCCTGGATGAGCTAGGCGAATGGATCTGGCGCAACCAAGCTGCTGAGGGCGTGGTCGTGGCGTTGCTCCTCCTGCGCAATGCTACACGGGATGTTCCGGCTGATGCGCGGGCGGTTCATGGTTCGTTCGTGCGCTGCCCGACCTAGACGACTTGAGCGTCCGAACAGCGCCGCATTGCTGCAAGCACCAACGGGACCGGGCATTGAAAGCGCCAAGCACTTTGAGTGACCACTGTCGCAGAGACACCTCCAGAGACTACCATTGGAAAGCACACATCATAGTACCCCACATGTGCTTAGACTACATGAAAAGAAGTAGCTGTTCTTGTAACGATCCGTTCCTGGTCTTAGTCAACTCGCTGTGTATAAATGTTCTTCCTTTTAGTGCCTCTGCCAACTTTACCAGGGAGCCCGCGAAACATCACAGGTGCCTTAGCATCACTACTCCATATAACAGTCGGTCCGCTCTTTGTGTTCTGGCTCTTCGTCTGACAGCGCTTTCGCTGCTTGGATATCACGGAAAGAAATAATTAGAATAGTGTCACTTCTAAACCTTTTTAATAAAAGGTTAACACTTTTCTTTTGTCTCTTCTGTAAGAAATCACATTGCACATCCTTAAAAACATTGGATCCGGTGAACAGTATTGCCTGAGGTGCAGTGTGCTGTGTCATTTCTGTGTATTTGTCTGCCTGAGAGCCGTTTCTGCATACAAAAGAAATATTGATAACCAAAGTCTTTATGCTAACATAAAACAAGACAAAAGTAGCCACCACCAAATGATACGATGACCGACACGCAGCGTACAAATTGCATTCGAAAGGAAAAGTAATAATTTGTTGAACGTTTCATGTCACGTCAGTGGTTTTCTCGACGTTCACATGGTCGCAAATTTTCCCACACCGAAAGGTTGGTAGTTATTGTACACTTCGATAACAATTCGTACCAACGCTTAACCTGTTTTTCTGTAATACACAATGTCCCACAGAAAAATGAAGTGTCTCTGTGAGAAGAATTTGCTGTAGACACTGTAATGACGAATTTCCTCAAACTTGCAACAGTTGTACAAGCGACAAAAATATTCAAAATAGAGGGCCTCTTCAATTGGTGGTCACGTGAACCACTTCCTGCCGGAACTGCACGAAATTTTTCCCTCTGTTTATTGTCTGTCTGTAGATCACTTTGATTTATCTTTATGCGTCAGCAATACTCCAGTTATTCTCACACAATTTATTTATGGAGTGGTTTAGTTCTGTATCCTATATGCCACCCCGAACGTTAACGAGGGCGATTGAAACACTTAGTAAATATTAGTGACATTCGAAATAGGCACGTGATTTTGTTGTCACGGCAGCGATGGCGGAGCGAAACAGTGACCCTAATTGGACGCAACCTTGGGCGCGAAGGAACTACCATGCAATCTTGTACAACGGCTTGGAATTTCACCTTTACTTTTGGTTGATGCGTCATATGTACATGTCGAATTGTTCATTTCAATTCGAACCTTGCTCTTTGAGCGTACAAACACCAAAAGGTGCTCTCGAACATGCATGCTGGCGCAGGTGAGCACGTGGAACACCAGGGTGCTGATAAGTGCCTATGCATGATTCCTTGTCCACTGGCCACAATGCAGGTTCTACCGGACGTGCTTTTCTTGGGTTTCGTGGTCATTGTGCTCTTCTACTACGGTGTCCTGCAGCAGGTTGTCGTCAAGGTGGGATGGCTGGCACACCACCTTCTGGGTCTCACCTGCTGCGAGGCTGTTGTCGCCATGGCCAGCATTTTCCTTGGAGTGGTGAGTGTTTAATTTTACACATTGTACAGTGCCACACTTGCGGCTGCCTCCCCTAAAGCATGTGTGTCACGTAGAACTTATGCTAGCCTTTACGCCAGCAGCAGTTATGAGCTAAGGAATGCGCTCTGCGTGCTCATTCGTTTGCACAAATTTCGAACTCTCCTCACACAAGTTTTAAACAAATTTTAGGGGTGCTAAGCTATCCCTACGTGGATGAATGTGAAAGCATCGCGGCCATGTCAGCAGTAGCGCGGCGACATATGGTGGCGTCACTGGCGAAGTCACGTGACTCGAGCGGTCACGTCAGCAGAACCGCCGCGATGTGACCAACGGTGTTTGTCACAAGGTGCACAGAACGCAAGGTGGTGGGCACTCCCACCAAAGGTGAAGTGCCACCTTTGGGCGTCAACGCTGGCCTGGTCATGACCCTGGCCTGGTCATGCCAACACCGGATTTTCCGCCTCGTGGGGCGTATAACGCTTTCGCATTAAATAGTCGTCGGTTCCCTCTAAAGGTGAAGTATCAATAGCGGTAGAATATTAGTAGACAACTATACGAAGTAAGAATAGTAGTTTTATCGGCCGGGTAAATTTGCAAACATTAACTTACTGACTAAAGCAATAAGCACGGTGTCACGCGCACACAGGCAAGCATGAAAACATTTCACTCGATGAGCGCGGACAGTCGCTGTCAGAACGCTGGCATGATGAAGAGCAGGAACAGCGGCGAGCGAATTCCCCTTCCTGCTGCCTAAAGCTTCAGTACGGACCAGGTGCGTGAGAACAGAGCGTACACGAAGCCATCAGCTATCTCTCGTTGGCTAGCTTTCGAACCCACCGCAGACTTCCTGCAAGATAGAATGCGCGCGGCCGTACTCAGCCGCACCATGATCATCTGCTGTCGGAATAGAGGCGAAGACGTCCGCAACCCTGCCTTATTCCCTACCCCCCTTCCACCTCCTAGCACCCGCACATCTCACCGTTGCTCTTTCTTGCTCGCGCAAAACGTCAGTGTGCAAGAAGACGTCTTACGGGTGCGAGAAGACGCCGCCGCACCAAGCGACCATTTTTCTCGGCTCACCCTCGCATCTTTTTTTTTTGCTCGCACCGACAGTACACGACGTGCTGCCAATGTCTTATCACACTTAGGCTTTATATGAAACCTTGCGGCAACGTCGAACCAACGCTGACGGCTCTAATTCACTCGCATTATCCGAACAATTGTTATCGCAATAGAATCTTATAGGGGTTGGAGACTCGCCAGAGGTTGGTGGGCTGACTGGCTTTGGAGGCCCACTGTAAAACCACAAATGAGGCAGTGGAAGGTGACAAAGGGGTTGGGTTTTTTCTGAAGCCAAAAAAGCGCAAAGCAAACTTAGTTTTGAAGAAGTACTAGTGAACTTGGATGAAAAAAAAATGGCCGGCTAAAGTACGCAAATATCTATTCATTGAAAGAATGGGCGCGGAATGGAGGAAGAGGTCAAAAGAAAGTTGGCAACAAAGCGCAGGGTAACCGAAACCGCAAATAGACAAACGGCAGTCATAATGTGAGAAACAGAGCGTAAATTGAATGCAAAAGGCGAAAAAAATGGATATTTACAAAAACGACAGTAACGATATCAGAATGGAAAATCTGTACGGAAACTCAAAGGGCAGTACCTTCCTATTCTTGGCGCGAGATGGCTGCCTGAGGACAAAAACATACTGGGGCAAATATGCGCCACAGGATGAAGCACGTGTATGCTACAAAGGGAGCCTGGTAGTAACTCAGCATAACGAATTAGGATGCCAAGATATTCATCCAGTGAGACCCCTAGGGAATGGCCACCTTCCAGAAGCGTTGGGATTCAAAGAAGATGAAAGAACGGGTCAGCAGTCGGGCATGAGTAAAAAATTGGAGGACGCTTAAGCTTCGCCTTCAAGAGTGGGACGCGACAGCGTTCCCGTCGACCCGCCAAGGGGTATAAGACAATGCGCTACGGCACAGCAATCACTTACGATGCGCCCCGCATCGGACTTAGCGCCCACCTATCACGCGGTGAGCGTCAAGCAACGCAGCGTTCGGCGCGGCGACGAAACGTGCGCCTGAGCGAACGAAACGAACCAAAGAACTCGGTGTCTCGGAGGGGAAACGATCTACGCCGCCAGAGAGATAGATAGTAATCTAAACCGGAAGCACGGCGAAGCGTCGTCAGGGGAGAGGGAGTCCCGCGACGCGCCTGGCAGCGGTCCCAATGCGCGCGCGGCGCTCCTCCTGTCGGGGCAGCGCCGTACATTGAGAGGAGGGGGTCTTCTGTGTTTGCCGCAAGATGGCTCTGCGTGTGCGGAAAGCGCAGAAGAAATGCAGCGGAAACGCACTTCGCAACTCGTGTAATTGTGACTTCTGTACGTTACATGTTCATAATTACCGATATACACCGCAGTATAACTTTCCACGGCTCGTTTCGAAGGCAACACCGCATTCACTAGAGGCGCGTTTGCACTGCTTGGAAGCATCGAACTCGTGGCTGAGTGGTAGCGTCTCCGTCTCACACTCCGGAGACCTGGGTTCGATTCCCACCGGGCCAATCTTGGAAGTTGCTTTTTATTTATGAAGCGCCTGCCATGATTTATCGCTCACGGTCAACGCCGCCGACGCCGACACCCGACGCCGACGACACCGGCTTTTCTGCGACACGAGCTCCTTAACGCTATCGCGTTAAAAGATTAGAGTATTGGTGGAAAAAAACATACGGGCAGAGGTTGATAGAACTGGAGTCATTGCAAGCATAGGTGACGGTACAATATAGCGATAGAGGTTTTATATAAGAAAGTGTAGATCCAGATCAGATAGGCAAAAGGCTAGATGGTGGCAGATATAGCAAAACGCGAATAAATCAGGTAGGCTAGTTGCCTACTTGCCTTCACCTTCTTCCAAAAGGCATGCCAATAAACATAATCATTATCATCACCATAAAACTTTCCCCATGGTGGAAAAATTCGGCTCGGCGGTAGCAGCGGTGCTCGGTCTCCGCCGTGGAGTGCACCATGCATGCGGCGTGTTTACCCAACGCCTCCTATAACTATATGCCTGGAACGTCGCTCTCTTTTCCATTGGGAGCTCTCTGCCGAGTGTTGCGACCATGCGCCGCAGGACGGCGCGCGCCACCGTACCGGTCCCCATGGCAACCACTGCCGCCGCCGCCGAAAGCTCACGACGCGCCAGCAGCTTGGCTGCCGACGTCGCTCCCGGTAGCGTCTCCCGGTAGCCGTGCCACCGGCGTGTTTACAAGGGCTGGTCGCAAGAGGCGCTCGCCACCGTACCAAAAGGAGGAGAGTACAGGCGAGGGAAGGGCAGCGCGTTTGCGGCTCACGTTCCAGGCATAGTATATTATAGGAGGCGTTGGTTTACCTAACTGCTGCGCGCTCCCTCCCTCTATCGGTAAGCTTTTCACGCTCGCCCTGGTGAGCGGTGGCGTGCGAACTGGTTGGTAAACGACAGTGTGTAAACTGCAGTTCCCTTTGGCGAATCTGTCTGGCATAAAGGAGCTTTCTCGCAGCGGGAACCTGAGAAAGTCAAGCTACTGCCGCACCTCTCACTTACAGCGTCGAAAGAAATGTGAACATACGGTACTACTGAAATGCCAAGCGCATCACACGTCAACAAGATTTCCTGCTACATCAACGTAGAGCCATACGCGCGTTCAATGCAAGAAAAGCAACCATCCTAAAAAATGTGCGAAAAAAATCATGATCCCTTCCACTCTGTGAAGGTGGATGACCAGCGAAGCTGTGTAGCAGACGAGAAAAAGGTGACGCAGAATTTTGAACAAAGGTACGAACACATTTATTATTGCGATAGCAATTATATAGACACCTCAAGCGCATTTCTGCCGTCGCCGTCGCCGCGAGGTTCTGCATAAAGTCCAAAGGCGATAAAATCGTCGCCGTGCGCGTACGCTGTATGTGCGAGTGAAAGCGTGCGATGGTGAGTCGGCGATCGCTGCTCAATTTCGCGCATGCGATTGAGAAAAGCGAAGAAGCGCGCCGTCTTTCGAATCGCGCAAGGCTTCGGGGAGAGGGTAGAGAGGGGGGGCGCGTTCTATTGCAGGGGAGCAGGTGGGCGCGCGCGCCAGGCTGGGACGCTATTGGCCTCGAGCTCCACCACTGGAAAAGCTGGCGCCACCGTCGGCGTGACGTGCTAGGAGGGATCACGTGGACATAGCGGCCGCGTCGGCTGCTTCGGGCGCGCCGAAGCGAGCTGAAAACGAGTTTAAATTCCCTCGTGCGCTGCGGTCCTCATTTAGTGGCGAAATTTTCCCGCTTCGAGTGTCTCCTTTACAACGCTTGAAAGCACTAAAATAGGTAGTGGCTGCCTTTGAAGACGCGCAACATGGTAGGCTACTGCTCGGTGCCGCAGGGCCGGACGCACGTAACGGAGGCCGGTGTCAGCCTTATTCAGACGTAGCCGCAGGACAAGAAGCTGCGTGAAGAAGCTTGGCTCGCGAAACATAAAACCGGCAAACAGTCATCGGCTACAACAGACGCGAGGACGATTTCTGCTACGGCGCCCGGTCTGCGATGTTCTGAAAACGCGCACATAGACGCTCGCCCGAGTCCGCTGCCCGACTAATGTCATGACGGTTTGGTCTATGAACTTGTCGATGCTATAGATACTGGCAAGTTCAGTGGAGTGGAAAGGCAGCGGTAAGAAGCACATGTAAAAAAAGCATGGCATATGGTCATGTTTGTGTTATGAATTAATGCACTGGATTACAAAAAAGGAGCAGCGGGAAATGGCACGCTGAGAACACCGATAAACATATATACAGTGCGACGCAACTCGAGAAATAGTATTGAAAGTTCAAAGAATTTAGAAGAAAAAAAGATTGAATCGTCGCGACGTCACATCACAGTCCCCGTAGGCGTCGAAGTCTCTACAATGAAATTATTTTTGAACAGCTCTGATAGCGCCCACGCAACAATAATTGCTTGTATACTGTAAAATGCTCATATTCTGCGGCCTAAAGCTCATGGCACGGTGCGAAAACGCGCGCGCGGAGAAAGCGACACAGTTCGCAGACAAGCATGCAGACGCGCAGTCGGTCGCTGCGAATCTGCGTGATCGCTGCATTGAGGCTTCGTTCTATTACACTCCATTTAGTTATACAAACACTATAAGAACATATTTCACATATTTTGCTACCAGCGTTTACCTACCTTTCACGCAAGAAGCGGGTTGGGGAGACTCCATCGCGGCGACCGCGCGCAGTGGCGTTCACTGTACGTATTCGGTAGAGATACCGTCTGTAAACGATTGTGTGCTTTCAGTTTGCCCAAGATTATTATTTCGACAGTAAGAAACTTCTCTCGTTTCGAAAGTACTTACAGAAATGTCTGGGAGAGCTCGCGCATGGTGTTTTCAGTGAGCGCTGACAGCAAAACCTATGAGGTGCGCGCCACGTGATCCCTCATACTACGCCAGCGAGGCGCTTCCGATAGATGGCGACTCCGTAACTCCTCGCCGCCAATATCTTGAAAGCCATCGGCGACAGGTACAAAGTTCGCGTAGCGCTATGTTTTCGCGGCTTAGTTCGCGTTGATGCGTGCGCAGCACGCAGGTCAATTCGGTCACTACTGCTACCACATGTCCTCACTGCAGCGTGAGGCAGTGAGGCAGTGAGTTTCCGCGGTCATCGAGTGAGATGTGTTCATGTCTACTTGTGCGCGCTTGACACGATTCTTGTTAATTTAGTTAGTGTGTCTATTCTTACATGTTTATACAACCGATAAATATACTATTCTTACTTGGTATAGACGTCTATTAATTTGCTATAGCAATCAATGGTTCGCCTTTCGGGCGAAACTGCGACTTTTTTCTTGGTCGGTGGTCGTGGCCAAAAGTACGCGCACACATTTATTTTGATACATTCGCGCTCATTCGTGTTATACATTCGTTATACACATTCGTTACATAGATTCGTCGTTGGTATTTGTGATTTACTGATGCGAAGAATTTGAGACCCAAATCGCCGTACCGACTGGCGCGGGCCAGTGCCATCAGCGCCTTCGCAGAGGGTGGAGCAGCACGGGAACGTTGTCATGATGATCGCCATCGGAGCCAGATGTGGAAGAGGACGACGAAGGTATGACCAGTGGCACGAGCGCGAGGTGCAGTATGGGAACGCTGGCATGAGCGCGTGGCTGCCGCACTTGCGCCGGCAAGAAGTGCCGGCAGCCACGTGAGTTGTCAAACCAATCCAAGCAACCGTCAAAACAATTGCGGCTCCCGCATCTCCAATGGTGGGTCTTGCGCCCAATATACGAAGCTTTGGATTAGGAGTTCCGCACATTACATCCCACCTTCAACTATGGAAAGACCCCGAGTAGTGGGTGCACCTGACGAAGAAGCTGCCTACCGCGAGCGTCAGTGAGAGTTGGCTCGTGAACGGGACACAAACAAAAACCTCCCGCGCAAGAAAAAATAAATACTGGGCTAACCGCAAAAAACACACTTCTAAAGCATGCTCACCACGAGAAGCAGGCAAACGCGAAAGTGGGGTGAAATAATGGTGAAACAAAAGATTTACAACATAGACTGCTTGCGAAGCTTGACTTGTAAGGTGTAACACTTGGTGTAACTAACACACCTTCGCTCTTCGACCCTCCTCACGAAACGGAAGGGGCGGTGATATTTTTACTCACACATATGACAATTTCACGGAGCCACAGCCATAAACAGCTGCGCTGTAAAAACTCTAGAACGTTTATTTCGTCCCCATCTGAAGCACGCTAATAACGATCCACTTGTGCTCAGTGCATTCATTTACTCGGCAAGTGCATGTCTGTGCAAACGATTGTCAGAAAAGCGTGGTGTCCCCTGTGAGCTTGTGCTGCCGCCACAGCAAATCAGCTCATAGGTAGAATAATTGTGGCGGTCTGCTGATTATTCCGTTGCTTGGGACTCACTCTGACTCAATCTCCCTAAAATCTGCGTCACCACGCTTACTCAGACTACGACCTAGCACAAATCAGGTACAGTCAAGATCACTTAAGATCATAGTGATGAAAGCAGAATCAGCCCGTCTTTCGCCATCTCAGACTGACTATCACTACATACAGGCAGATATACTCACGCATACTGGCTTACAGACTCGCAACCATTCGGGCTCACTCAGATTCAGGGGATGACAGAGACTCATTGACGAAATACAGCCGGGCTAGTCAATACGTTAGCATTTCAGTAACACGGTGTACTTCTTTAGCTATGTCAATTAATACGTGTATAAGGACGTTTGCCCCATATCTATGCCAGAGAAACTCCGATACTCCAGATGTAGAAAGCAATCTTTACGCTTTGTTAACCAATATATAAATTGTATGCAGGCATGTACAAAATCTGCACTTGAATGTGGTCGGCCGAAACAGTCTACAACACAGGGAGGCTGCTTACTTCTGCAATATTTTTATTTGGTGATCTTACGTATTTATAAACTTCATGTGACTGAAACTTACCGCTTTCAACGTACGCAGCTCGGGCGTATTATTGTTCACTCGGGATCATGAGTTCTCATACTCGTATGTAGTCGTGATGAGTAAAAAAAAAGCTGCAATTATACGTGATTTCGACTTCAAACTCACTCAAACTCCACTTTAGTGAGGCGCAGCCTTACTAAGGCTTACGCTAACATATAGCCGACTCATGTCGTGTCACTCTGACCCAAACTAACTCAGTGAAAACTCAGTTGCCTTCAATCCAAGCACGGCTGACACTCGCTCGGACTCATGTTGGTCGGATGGTTCTGAGCCCGTGTGAGTTTAGGTAAGAGGACTCTTGAGTAAGACAGTTGAAATTTGGGCTTGTTGATTGATGGTCTTCGGTTTGTATAGCGCAGAAGGAACAACCACAAAAAGATCGGCGACAGACAGAACGCCCTGTGTGTCGTCTTATCCTTCTTCTGCGCTATACAGTTCGAATATCATGAGTAAGCTCACGGACTTATATTTTGTACGGGCAAACACAATATCTTATAAGCACAGAGACACAAACGTTTATTACGAAAAAATGCTAAAAAAGGTTGCTTCTAAAGGGCTTCGAGTGGGGTGCCTGGATTGTTTGTATTGTACTGCACCTGAGAAGACATAGCAGCATGCTGGTGTAGATGCCTTTCAGTGGACAGATGCCCCTCTTAGAAGCATCCAGTCTCCCAAGGACTGAGATACATTACATAATTTGCATCTCTGGCACAGAAATGTTGCACCTGCATGCGATTTCCGGCCTCTTTATTCACGCAAATCGAACTTTCACGCAGAGAATTCGAGATTCAAGAAGTGTTATATGTGAAATATTTATACAAGCAAGGTCAACTGTTTCGTCCATTTCATACGCCCTAGAATATCAATTTTGTTGTTGTATCCTGTTGCATATTTTACTGCAGCAGAAAGGATGCAAACGTGACATCTGTACGTGTTATGATTATCTCTAATGTTTTTCAAATCATTGCGGGCCTTGGTCTGTATTACACTTGTCACTGACAATTCTTTCATTTCAAAAGCGGAATGATTTCTTTGGAATTGGTGCAGCCTGGAAGACAAATAGAGAAATTTCCTGCTTCATGTACGTATCTTAAATGAAGCATTCAGAACATTATGTAAAAAGTGAAATAAATTGAACAAATCCGCAAGGCAGCCCGATGTTTTCACCTAAGTTAATTTAATTTATTTGCTCTGAGGGCCCCACAGTCATTACAGAGGGGACTGGAAATAAAAATAAAGACAAATGAGGCAGCACATTGTCTCAGGGAGCAGAGTTGAACACGTCATGATCCGTGATGGTGACGATGGAAGCAGGGAGGCGATTCCAGTTCTGGCTTGTTTTTGGAATGAAGGCTTCTAAATATGCGTTGCTCTTGCACTGAGGTACCCTAACTTTCATAGGATGATCAACGTGGGATGACAAACGGCTTGGAGACGAAAAAAGTGTCATTTTCAGGTAATTACTAGTGTAATATATTTTATGAAACAGACACAGGCGGGAAGTACGACCTCTGATACAAAGGTGCTGTAGTCAAGCTTTTGCTTCATGCGATAAACGCTGCCTAAGTGATTGCAGTTAGAGAGGATAGATCTAATGGAGCGGTTTTAAACTGATTCTAAGGATTGTGTAAGTAAGGAAGTGTACGGGTCCCATATGGCTGAAACGTACTTGAGTTTAGAGCACACGAGTGCTTTATACAGCAGAAGTTTCAATTGAACTGGAGCGAGACGGAAATTCCGGCGAAGGAAACCAATAGTACTGCTAGCTTTCTTAATAGCATGGGGGACGTGCGTCTCCCACGCCATGTTATTAGTGATATGGACGCTTAGATACTCACAGCTGTCGATGAACTGAAGAGGGCAACCGTTAAGGTCACAGCCTTGAGATGTGGACAGGTCAATTTTTCGAGACACCCGCATTGCCTTACATTTGTTAACGTTTAGTTTCATAAGCCACGTGTCACACCAAAAGTAAATTTCATTAATTTCCAATTGAAGGAAGGAGATGCCGGACTATTGGCCAATATCTATTGGCCAATAACCGACGTCAGTCAAGACGGGCGTTTGGATCTGTGCGCTTCGTCCCACTGTTACTCTATGCATTTATTGGCGGAGTTTAGTAAAAAGGCTGAAGTAAGCGAAAATCTGCTTTCGAATTTCGATACTAATAACGTACTTCCGGAAGACGGTGACTATCTTCTGCTCACGCTCCGCGGCCGCCTGCGTAGGAATGAAGCTTTGACCACCCTGCTTATCGGTGTCATAGCGGTCGGTTCTCGCTGATTTCTGCCAGTTTTGGACGTTCAACTTGCCTCGAACCGCATGAAACTTAAGGTCAGACCACACACGCTTGCCAGTGCGCGCTGACTCCTGGCCGCTCCTAGTTAGACGCTTTGGCTGACTTTGATAGTGCTTCAAAAAGCACAAGTTGGATGTGGCTACTATCCGACGTTGAAGCTGGTGAAGAACAACGCCGGTCCGCATCGCGTAGCACGGTCAGATTGCAGCAAATGATTGCGGCCACCGACTAAAGCCCTGTCACCATAGAGTTTCTAAATAAACACCCTAGAGGGAAATGTGACGCTAGTGTCTACGGGGGCTATCATGATCGTTGCCTCAACCTACATGGGAATGATGGGAAGTACCGGCTTCGGATTGACTTCGATATTTAGACTGGTGGCGTTTGCTTGCGGCGCAGTAAATGAAGATATACTCAAATATTATCGCGTAAAATATAATTTTGTTTCTGCAGTATGTTGTGTAATGTACAACACTTTATATAAACTTTGCCTGACTTTGAGATGGAAGCACGGTTTACTATGGTTTATCACCAGGGCACACCAGAGTATGCGTTCTTGTGCGATTCTGTTCCCGATTTACCGCCAGAGAATAATTATTTATTTATTTTTGCAACAGCAATAACAACCGTGCATGTACTTATATAAGGATACTCATCAAGTATTTATGGAAATAAAGATTTTGTATTGTGAGAAAGTGTTGCGCCCTTGAGAGTAATGCTACAAGTGTCGTCTGCTACGACGCCTGCTCGCTGCAAACGCGACATTTTTTTCGCAGACGACAGGAACCTGCGATCTATGCTTCGTCATATTTTATATTGGCGTACCGCTTCCGAAGCGTTATGGCATGGCTTTGCACTTACACATTTTGCGACACTAGACTACAGCCAGGAGGCAGCAACCTTTCCTACCACAAGCAAGTTTGTGTTCTCAAAGTCCTACAACACGCACTTCAATTAGCACATAAACGAGCAATGCGTAATAAAGCCCTCAATAAAATTTGATTGTCAAGCCACTAGAAGTATAACTGTATATGCCTTGTATCACTAGCGCCTTCTTTTTCCTATGCTGAAGTTTTATGAAGCACGTAACGCTAAAGCACCAACCTAACACACTTAAGAAACCGAGGTCCAAACGGTCAAAACATGTTCTTTAAAGTTCACGATGCCGTCGCTTTCTCATCAGGGCTTCGACACCACACCGCGACACAAACATCGTCCCCGCCGCTGGCCGAGCGCGCTATCGCCACTTCGAGCAACATAACAAAAGCAGAGAGCTTTGCGTTGCACTGTCCCACTGCAGGTTATAGCAATTGCGCTTGGAGCGAAACCAAAACTGCCAAAAACACTTGTAGACTAGTTCACCAGTCAACAGAATGCCATTCCGAAGCCGGTACTTCCCATCATTCCCATGATGGTTGAACGATCGCAGCGCCAGATTTCCCTCTAGTTATACTAATATGGAATTGGGGATAAACGTTAATGCGGAATACCTTAGTAACTTGCGATTCGCTGATGATATTGCCTTGCTTAGTAACTCAGGGGACCAATTGCAATGCATGCTCACTGACCTGGAGAGGCAAAGCAGAAGAGTGGGTCTAAAAATTAATCTGCAGAAAACTAAAGTAATGTTTTACAGTCTCGGAAGAGAACAGCAATTTGCAATAGGCAGCGAGGCACTGGAAGTAGTAAGGGAATACATCTACTTAGGGCAGGTAGTGACGGCGGATTCGGATCATGAGACGGAAATAACCAGAAGAAGAAGAATGGGCTGGGGGGCGTTTGGCAGGCATTCTCAAATCGTGAACAGCAGGTTGCCACTATCCCTCAAGAGGAAAGTATATAATAGCTGTGTCTTACCAGTACTCGCCTACGGGGCAGAAACCTGGAGGCTTACGAAAAGGGTTCTACTTAAATTGAGGAAGACGCAAGGAGCTATGGAAAGAAGACTGATGGGTGTAACTTTAAGGGATAAGAAAAGAGACGATTGGGTGAGGGAACAAACGCGGGTAAATGACATCTTAGTTGAAATCAAGAAAAAGAAATGGGCATGGGCAGGACATGTAATGAGGAGGGAGGATAACCGATGGTCATTAAGGGTTACGGACTGGATCCCAAGGGAAGGGGAGCGTAGCAAGGGGCGGCAGAAAGTTAGGTGGGCGGATGAGATTAAGAAGTTTGCAGGGACGGCATGGCCACAATTAGTACATGACCGAGGTTGTTGGAGAAGTATGGGAGAGGCCTTTGCCCTGCAGTGGGCGTAACCAGGCTGATGATGATGATGATTATGATGATGATACTAATATGAAACTCTATGCCTGTCGCACACAAAGAAAACGCTGCGCATTTGCACTATACAGTTGCATGTAGCTGTGGTCTGCTAGGTAGCGTATATACCACGGTCGCCGCGGGATGCCTCGATGAGTACAATGGCTACGCGCACAGCCGCTCGCTGAAGACAACCGCATTTGGCTTAGGTTTGGCGCGTCGTAGGCGCGAAAATGGGAAGTAGTGGCCTCTACCTTAACATCGTAAATCAAACCTCAACTGCGTGCCATGGTGACGTTCAGTAGGCAGAGCCTGTGGGCACGCCCCGCTCCGCTGTAGCCTGAGCAGTGCAAGACATCCAAGGAGCGGAAGCACCGCGAAGGGCGTGTTTGATTGCTAATGACTTCGCTTCTGCTCAGCGCATTGAAGTACCTTTGCGGCAATGTATTTCAGAAATAGCTTATTTTAACTTCAAATGCGTTTCTCCACTTCGATAATAAGAGGTTCAGGGCCCCTTTAAGGCATCGCGGGACATGGTTAGTGATACAACCGGCATCAGGCTTAGAAGGGCCAGGGAGAAGCTCAATGTCTCCGGACATCAGAAGCAATTTTGTAACACGTACACAGTAGCTAAATAAGCACCACAAGATGCTCCGGCATGGGACGAGCAGCAAATATAAATTGCTAGAGCACTTACAGTAAACTGAAGTCGAGTTACCAACCTGGGTGTAAAATATACGGATCCAACACGCTGTGATGATCGATGTAAGCGACCCTTTATATGCTGTTTGCTTTGATTGACGAGAATTAGCGGTGATGTTGACTGTGAAAGTGTAATTTCTTCAGCGTTTAGTCCAATACGAGAATGGTGAGTTTATGTTACGCGTTACCTTGAGTGCACGGCTGCTATTTGTATGCGCAGTAGCCATAACACACAGGGAGACGTGTTTGCTTCAGGCGTTATTTGTGCGCCATTGTTCACACTCTCTGAGAGGGCACTATGAATGCCTCACGTGACACATCGCATCGTGGCAGAAACGTTAAACTTTATTTGAATTATGGGGCTGCACGTGCCAAAACCCCGATCAGATTATGAGGCACGCCATAGTGGCGGACTCCGGATTAATTTTGACACCCTCTGTTCTTTAACGTTCACCTAAAAAGAAGTGCACTAGCGTTTTTGTATTTCTCTCCAGTCGAAATGCGGCTGCCACGGTCGAGATTGAACCCGCGATCTGGAGCAATATGATAGCCGTCAAGCTACCGCGGCGCGAACAGAATCGCTGATTTGACGTGCGACCGCTTCCGTAATGTCGCATAGACTCTGCGGTGTTTTAATGTGGATTTGCGTCTACATGGCCTGCGCCAGTTGTCCGTTTGACAAATTTGCATGGTGTTTGTTTTTCAGAAACAGCAGAAGCGTGCCATACTTTCTGTTTGCCCGCAACCACTGTTTCCTTGCCTTCTTAGGTAACATTTGCCCCCTCCCACCATCTCTCCCTGTATGCGAACTGCAAAAGTGGCAGGGCTCTTATTCACTCGTCTCGCCACTGCTTCGGTTCTACCCATTATCTGTCTCCTCTGCTCCTCCTCTCTTCAGTTCTATCGACGTCCCCTCTGGACTTGCACATGGGTAGAAAAGTAAGTGCTGGAGTTTCTGAAATGCTTTTGAGTGAGGTCAAGGATAATTGCAGCTATCAAGAGGCTAATGTGGCCACGCCCAACAAGCTCCACTGTGCACATACGACGTGATGTAATGGTCCAAACGAGTTTCTCACGTCGACTTCTTTACCTGCCACGCTCGTTCCATGTATACACACGCTCTGAACCACCTTCTGACGCGGCGTGCTAGAGCAGCAGCAGCAGCAGCGACATCGCTGCTCTTCCATGCCCGCTGATATGAGTGTCGTCATGGTCGGCCTATTGATATGCGCACCAGAGGGTGACCCATGCGTCGATGCCATTGGTTTAATTAAAGAAAGGCCCGGCACGATGATTCCACTGACACTTCTAGCACACGCCGACGAAGATAGGAATAGCAAGACGCCGCTTGATGCAAAGTCAGGGTTTTCAGCAAGGTAGAGGGCAGCACGCACTCCATAACTTCGGTTGAGGAAGCGAACAAGGAACAGACCAATTAGCGGAAGCTTCTGGGTGGAACGGAAGGACGGTCTCGGCAGAAACAGCGGCATCGCTGCTCTCCCATGCCCAGTCATCGTTCTGATCTTTCCGGCAGCAACCGATATCACCGACTGACGCAGAAAACTGGAAAGTGTACAATTCTCGACACAGGACAGCAGATGTTTTTCTGGGTGTTAACTAACGGCATGTAGCTGGTTGGGTTTTCAAGATTAACTGTCTTATGCCCTTCTGAGACCACAAGGACATTGATGCTCCGTGAACTACAGAAACTCAGTATGTTTTGTTTTTGTGCCGGTGTAACATTCGCTATGTTTGCCTTTGCAGGCCGAGGCACCCCTGCTGGTTCTTCCGTACGTAGAGAGGCTGACCCGGTCGGAACTGCACTGCATCATGACCATCTGCCTCACCACCGTCTCGTCCACCGTGCTGCCCGTGTACACCAACCTCGGGGTACGGGTCACGCTTTATATACGTTCAAGGCTCGCCTCATTGTCACGGTAGCATCTTGCACAGTCAAGGAAGCCTTTAAAAATCGATTGGCGGACTTTTTGAGACGCACAGTTCGTAAGCAGTGGGATTATTCTGAACATTCGTAATCAGTCAACTTATAAGTCACCTAATGAATTGCAATTTACCCGCAGCTCAGCCCGGATGAACTCATAACCGCCTCGTTGCTGTCAAAAGTGGCGGGGATCGTGTCATCGAAGCTGCTCTGCCCGGAGACCCAGCTCTCAATCACGGCCCACTACAACATCGACCACTACGAGAGGTACATCTGCAAGCGCTGTACGAACAGTAAAACAGACACCTTGTAAAGCTGCTGGCACTTGGTATCAGGCCAAATGGTTTGCCATGATGCGATATCAGCGCTAAGGGACAGGGGTGCTGAACTATTCAAACTTCATTCATATACGCGCCTGAATAAATACTGGCAAGGTACCAAACGACTAAAATAAAAAAAAATATTCATCAACGATTGCGATACTCCGCAATGCGAAGTTTGCGGGCAGATTTTACGTGTTTTGCTTTTGCCGTATACGAGGCAAATAATTTGAGAGACACATGTATGCATAATTACAGGGCGCTCTTTATTTTCCACGTATTCTTTTTCGTAAGGAAACGCTCCTCTCCTACAGACTTCTGTTTCGGCGGCGCGGACGGCAGGGTCCTCTTGGCGGCGGCGCGAACCTGTGGATTCTCGCGTCGCCGAGCCTCTGCTCTGGAAGCTCGTTTAGCTGGGGCGGCAGGCGAAGCACGAATTCCAGCGGTTGCGTCGCTCATTGTTAAGAGAACGCTGTGAGGAACGTGGTTGGCGCGAACAATGTGTTGTGCGGCACATTGCATTGATGCACGGGCGCGTTTCGCAGCAGTCACCGGAGACAGACCTACCTCCGCTCATGCACCGCTTTGTTTCTAATTACGGCATCGGCGGATGCGCTTACCGCCCACCTTACCGATGAAGTAACCGGCGAACGGACGATGGCGCGCTACTGTGCTGCCACCTCTTAGCCACCGTAGACAGACGTCGGCATATGCTGTGCTGTATTTCCTCGGCCGTTGCTCTCCTTCACTTTAATGTGCAGGAGTGTGCACTGTAACGCTGTAAAGTGCCCTTACTGCTCTACTCTAAAAATGCAAGGCAATGCACACATGCGTGCGCAAGAGAGCAGTTTCTGTAAGCAGGACAGACGGCTATAGTAATTTTAAGCTGGCTTCGTAGAACTTAATACGACGACTATACTGAGGCTATGAGTTGCCAAAAAGCACACAATCCATCATCCCATCATCGGCGTTATTGGAGCGCAGCTCTTAGGTGCCCGTTCTTGCTTTGAGCGTGGGCGTGTCTCGGCGTTCCTTGGCGTTGCATCTCGGCGTAACTGACCGAACGAGCACAGGGAAGGATAACAGAACAAACGCGGAGCGCAGCGGTGGATGAAAGATGGCAGGAGGGAAGAGAGCGCGAGGGCGAAAGCGGAGGAGGAGCGTGCAGAGGAAGCGTGAGGAGAAAAGGGGAGGAAGCCACCTTGAATCACCATCAGATGGCGCTAACGTCCGCGCATTCACGATGACAGTTGGCGACAAAGTAGAATGAATTTAATTTATAAAGGTAAGGGGGAGAGATACAGAATTCACTCGTATAGACCGTTGACCATTACATCGGTAATATACAGGCTAGCAATGCTGGCAATCAAATTAAAGCTTCAAGCATGGGCAGAGAATAATGGCATTTTGGGAGAGCTTCAGAATGGCTTCAGAATAGGTAGGCGTTTGGATGATAACTTGTTTGTTCTTACTCAGTGTATTGAAATATCAAAAGCATAAAGCAGACCGTTGTATGTGGCCTTTTTAGACATTACAGGAGCCTACGACAACGTAGACCGCAACATTTTGCGGGATATTCTGGAAGGCGAAGGCTTAGGTGACGACTGTCTACAGCTTTTGCGAGAGATTTCCCTAGAAAATACCGTTTGCGTTGAACGGCAAGGAATGAGGAGCGAGGAGAAAGTTCATATCAACAAGGGACTGAGGGAGGGGTGCCCTTTATCCCCGCTGCTGTTTATGATATAAATGGTGAGGATGGAGAGGGCGCTAGAAGGCAGTAATATCGGGTTTAATCTCTCACACAAACAGGCGGGTACAGTAGTAGAGCAGCAACTCCCAGGTTTATATTGTGCGGACGGCATTGTGTTACTAGCTAACAAGCAAAGTGATTTACAACGTCTGGCTAATATCTGTGGGCAGGAAGGCAACAATTTAGATTTGGAATTTAGTGTTAGAATATCAGGTGTTATGGTAGTCAACGAAAACAGGGAACAGACATTGGAGATACAGGGCCAAGAAATACCTCGGGTAACAGAATATAAATACTTTGGTATAAGGATAAACGAAGGCAATGGATATATGGTAACACAGGAAAAAATCATAACAGTAAAGGGGAAGAGAAACGCAGCCATAATGAAGCACACAGCGCTATGGGGATACAATAGGCACGAGGTCCCCGAGGTATGTGGAAAGGTGCAATGGTTCCAGGACTTACTTTTGGAAATGCGGTTGTTTGCTTTAAATCAGGGGTACAATCAGGACTCGACGGGAACCAAAGGTCAGTGGGTCGCCTCGCATTGGGCGCTCATGGGAAGACTACAAATGAAGCAGTGCAGGGTGATATGGGCTGGACTAGTTTTTAAGTGAGGGAAGGTCGCAATAAAATTGAGTATGAAGAAGGGCTGAGGTATATGGAAGAAAGTGAATGGGCTGGGAGAGTGTTCAGATATCTGTACAGGAAAAACATTGATTCACAGTGGAGGAAAAGAACTAGGAAGCTTACCAGAAAGTATGCGGCCTGTAGGGTAGGCAAGACAGCAACAAAGCAGGTCAAGCGGGAAGTCCGAGAGGCTGAAATAATCTCATGGGTGGCGCCAATGGAAAATAAACCTGCCATGAGTAACTACTTAAGAGGAACAAACGAAATCAGGAAATAAACGATATATGATAACTCAAAGGGAAGCTCATTACTTTTCGAAGAGAGATAGGTGATGCCTTAGAACACGCACCCATAAAGCGAAATATAAGAAGGAAGAAGAAGCCTGTGCTTGCTGCAGTAAAGCTAGGGAAACGGCGGAGCATGTTTTATTAGAATGTAAAGACGTCTACCCAGCGGTTGATTTAGGCACCAAAGGCCTCCTTGAAGCCCTTGGGTTCAGTGGGAGCAGTGGTAGAGCAAACATGTCCGCAATAGGCATTAGTAAGGGGCGATTGGAGGATTGGTGGAAGAAAAGTAGGGAAACGACGTACAAAAGCACAGTTCGCAATAGGGGATCAGAAAATTATGGCGTGGTACTTCATAGTGTTTTTTTTTCGTTTTTCATTGTTTAATCTAGATAGGACATTAGGCAGTATATGAACAAGAGCTTGGTGGCGCAACCTACCACCCCGTTCCAAAGGGGATGCTCGTAACATCCATCCATCCATCCATGGCAGCGGCGGCACCGTTCGTGCGGGGGAAAGAAAAGAAAAACAAAGCTCGTTTTCGCACATAGCGTTCGCTGCAAGCCTTTCCGCTGAAGAATACGGTTTCATAAGCTGCAATCGCTGGGAAGCGGCAACTGTGTGGTGGGCCTATATACAGCGCCACGCGACGCGGCTCTGCCAGTCGGTCGGTCCGGTGATCGGTGCGATGCCTCCCCCTATGAAAATGGCCATTGCCTTTATGTTTCCTTTATGTTTCCTTCTTGTGTCCTATGTGACCTTTATGTTTCCTTGTCCTTTGTGTGACCTCCAGGATGTGAACTTTGTGTGTACTATGTGTTTACTCATCCTAACGTATACCTCGAGGAAGTTACCTTTATTATGCCTCTAGGATGTGTCCTTTATGTTTACGGCAGGATGTTAACTGGATGTGCACTATGTGTTACCTGAGTGTACACTTGAGTGCACATGTAGGTAACATAGAGTGCACATAACAACTGTCTTTACATATAATATAGGCAGATCTATCTGTACTGTGTGACAGGCATTGATACACTCAGCAGAGTCATTGTAAGTACTAAATCTTGACTTATGCTTTCATTTGGTCCAAGAAAACAACCCTTATTATAATTCTTGTAGGATGTGTCCTTTGTGTTTACGGCAGGATGTTACCTAGGTGTGCACTTCAGTACACACGTAGGTAACATAGAGCATATAGTGGGCGAGTTGGTTACGATTCATCGTACCTTTAGCAACAGCGCAAAAGCAACGCGGAAACAAGGAACACTCCGAAGAAACAGCGCCGTCTTGTTGTGTTTCTTCCTTTTGTCCGTGTCGCTTTCGCGCTGACCACAAGTACGAGTAACTGCTGTGTCGATATTAGCACGCGTAGAAGCAGGGCAGCGCGGATCCCGTAAATGCTTGCTTGGGCGTACAACTGAACAATTTATAATTGTGAGTTGGCTAAGTATGAAAGTTGTGTGCGGAGTATGGCCGTATTTGATTACGCGAGCATGCAAGCAGTACGCCTGTTTCACTTTGGCCGAAGTTCCGCTGCCGCTGCAAGCCAGCTATCGCCACATTTTGTCGCCTTCATTCCTTACGCTACGAGCAAATATGGTGCCACCTATGCAAGATAAAGCCTGACATTCTCAAAAACACGCCACTGGGCACCATAAGAAGCGTGTATATGTGTGGCAATTCCGAATTTCTGATCGGTAGGCGTCACAGCTCTCGCGGCTGCCCGCACACCGTGCGTCATCCCAAGCGACGGAAGAGCACATGATGCGCGCTGATTGGCTCGTGTCCGCCGACAAACCACAGGACAAGCGTTCGCGCATAGTTCGTCTAAAATCTCTGCATATACTTTAAAAAAACAAGGCAGTGCACCAAGACACTTTAAAATCAATAATTTGTGTTTAAATACCAGCCTTCCTGCCAGCAACGACGTTTTTAAATCTCGAAGGCCGTGCTTTTCCAAAATGCACGCCCTAAAGAAAAATGTAGATCTCGGAGGCTAAATTCACGTTTTAACCGCAGTGCGGCGCTGCCGCAGTGTAACGGTTGACGGTGAGCTGGGTCACGTTGTTTTGCTGTGAGCGGTGAGAGTGTTCGTTACACAGTAATTTAATCATATTTTCGAAGTGCCTAAACAAACTGTGATCCGTACCGTGTGCATTAACCATCAGGAAACCTCTGGACTCGTGTAACGCCATTAGTTCGCCTTATGTTTCGTGTGATACGCCAGTGTCTTGTGTAGCGCCCGTCCGAGCGGCCTTTGTTCTCGCCTGTCCGCGTTCGCTCGTGGAATACCTGATACTGTGGCTTCGAATTATGGTGCGTGAAAGAATTTGTTGACAGTTGTGCTTTCGTGCGCTGGTGTTCATCGGCGATTCAACAGTGTTCGCGCTGGAAAGAGTGTCGCCGCGTGGTGCCTGCGAGACGAAGAAGCCGTTTGCTGACCACATTGAAGGTAAGCAGATCTGACGCTTGCGCGCATTCTCGCAGCTTTTGGTTCATGTAGTAAGCTTTGTGGAACGACAACAGAACACTTTCTGAGCGTACGTTGACCATGTTGCTGTGCACATTTAGCAAAGCGTTTCACGAGGGGAGTTTCCGTGAAATGTATCATTTCTTACCGCTTACTTGCTTTATGGAGTGATGTGCTACCACCGCCGATTGTTGGGACTTAATGGGCAAATATTTCCCTAAACGCTGAAAGTTACTGTTTTCTCGGTAGTTTCCCGGCAAGAAATTCTTCCGTAGATATGAATTTCCGCAAGTTACGTTTGTAATGGATGTCGATGTGTCACGGGCATCGCGAGTTGGCACGCGACTGCGATGTTTGACACTTGAACAGGTATTAGCTTGTGTGAAGATTACTTTATTGATAGTGTTCAGATTGAAGTGCAGCTTCGCGAGAACTTGTCTGCTCTGTTTGTGTTCTTCAACGTGCTCGTGTATTTGTCTTCTATATTGTAGGGCAAATGTAGACCGACATTACAACAGCGAAATTTCTTTTTAATCGAGGCATCTCAATCAGACGCTCGTTTTCATTAATATTTTCATCCGAAGAACGGGATGTGAGTTCCTGCGATTGTTAAAGACAGTGGTTTGTAGCACTGCCCAATAAGGGATGCGATTTGCTTGCGATGCTTTGCGCTCGATGTTTGCCACTCTTATAACCCACCTTTCACGGCTGGCTGTTATAGTTGATAACGATAGCGGAATGTCGGTCAGATCAATGAGCAAAGGAGTAGCATCGGAAAAGGGATCGCTACAAAATCGCGGTCTAGGTTTTAGACCCTTCGTAATCGATTGGTCATTTGATTTACTAGATCTTTAAGTTTTGGTGATAATTTCCCATGTAGTCTGATGTTTGCGGCTGGTTTTATTCCCGCCTGAATTTTACCATATAACAGTGTAACCACTTGAGATATAACTACGAGACATCTGTACAAGCAGGCACACAAAGATTTGTTGGCCAGTTGCCTACTCCTATAGGTCATGTACTACTTAGCAGCTGCTGCAGAAATGTTTAAAAAAATTTGTGAGCAATTTAATACCTGAGTGGACTGGCAGGTCAGTCTCTTTCAAACAATTAGTTAAAAGCTTCTGTGTTGCCCTGATGTTTTTATGATCTGTTTTTGACTTCTCCACGTTTCTTAGCTGTGTGCATACAGGCCAGGCTGTTCTTGCTTAAATTAATATTTTTGAATAAGTGAAAAAAGATTGGCTTTTGTTTTGTTTTTCAGGTGACTTGTGAGCTCTCACCCAAGCAACACATTCCAGAGGTCTGCTGTGAGCAGACGTGGCAAACTGAAGTAACATTCAGATAGTCCAATAAACTGTTCGTAGTTTCAGACAAACTTTTGCAAAGTATAGTCAAAACTTTCTTTTAAAAGTGCAAGCACTGATCCAACCTGATCTTTCCATCCAAACATTACATATTATATTAGTCACAAAGACATAACTAGAACAGCAGCACTGCAGTGAGGAACGTACAGTGGTTCTCCAAGTGTTATACTGAAATAATCTATGAAGGCTAATTAGTTTGCAATTTTAGAACAAATTGTCATGAATTTCTGTGCCATAACAGAGTTTCAATCCATGCGCTGCATCATGTAGGGAACAGTAACCTTACAATGAAAACCAATGCAAAACTTTTTAACTCAGGAAAAATTTATAAATATAAAATGTGTACACGGAACTCTTCATCTATGCATGTCTACGTAAAATACAGGATTTAGTCACTGCGGCCACATAAAGGATGCATAAAGGTAGGACACACGAAGGAAACATAAAAGCAGTGGCCAAATTTCAACATGGAGGAAACATAAAGTACGGTAACATAAGGGATACATAAAGGGAGGACACACGAAGGAAACATAAAAGCAGTGGCCAAATTTCAACATGGAGGAAACATAAAGTACGGTAACATAAGGGATACATAAAGGGAGGACACACGAAGGAAACATAAAAGCAGTGGCCAAATTTCAACATGGAGGAAACATAAAGGATATTTCCTCATGTGAACTGCGGGAAACATACAGTAAACATAAAGGACATAACCATTTTCATAAGGGTCAATATCGGGGGCGAGCTTCACTACTGGAGAGGCTGGCGCTGCCGTCGGCGTGACGATGTACGAGGGATCACATGGACACAGTGGCCACGTCGGCTGCTTCGAAGGCACCGAAGCAAGCTGAAGATGAAAGTTTCAAGTCCGACCTGCGCTGCGGTGCTGATTAATTGGGGAGGTTTTCCTTCTACGGGTGTCTACTCGCCAACACTTGAAAGCGCTATAATAGGTTGTCGTTGTCTTTGGAGGGGTCCAACATGATGGGCCACTGCTCAATGCCGCAGTGCTGGACGTACGCAATGGATCCCGGTGTCAGCCCGGTATCAGCTACGTGATTCTTGATCGCGAAACTTAGAGCCCGGAAGCAGTGTTTGGCTACAACTCGGGTGTGCAGCACGCACTTCCGCGAGGAGATCAAGAAACATTTATTTTCTTAAACCATTTACGTGCAGTGGTCGGATCACCTATAATCCAAGGCCCCGTTGCCCTCGGCCGCCCACTTGACCTATCTTATGAAGGAATGTTGTCCCGCCAGGTCGGAGCTGGTTAGCTGTGCCTCCCATTGCTCCATTGTGTGGTGTGTTTTATCAAACGGGTGTGATTCACAATCCCAAGTAATGTGTTGTAGTGTTGGTATGCCACCGCACCACGGGCAGAAGGGCCTGTAGCGAGTCGGGAACATGGCATTTTGGAATTTAATGTGGGGGAATACCCCGGTTTGAATTTTGCGCCAGCTGGCGGCTTCCTCTCCACTGAGTTGTGGGTGAGAGGGAGAGTATTTTTTGTGGTTGCGCGCTGATGATCGAGAATCTCCGGTGTATTCGTTGGATTGGGGCCATTACAGTGGCTACCTGGGACTGCCCCAGTCGAGTCGGCCCGGTTAATAATACCTCGGGCTAGCCAATCGGCCAGTTCGTTCCCCTCAAGGCCTGTGTGACCTGGACACCATAGGATCCGGTGATGATGGGCGAATTTCGTGGGTATTATTGAGTGACATGTTTTGGTCACGTGGCCTTGAGAAACAGCCGACATGCTTCTTGTGAGTCTGTTATTACGGTGACCCTTTTTTGCGTGCGTTCCGCGTGAGCGAGGGCCATTGCCACGGCGAAAGTTTTTGCAGCCGCCGGAATACCTGCCTTGACGGATGCCGTAAATTGTTGCTGTGCTATCGTGTCGACGATTGCCACTGCGTACCTCCTGACATTCTCTTGGGCATCACTGGCGTTCAAGTGTACGTTCGAATACGCGGCTGCGTCCGTGTATGTTGTGTTGTACGTTAGATTATTTTCATACATTGTTCTAATATGCTGTGCGCGTGCTTTTCGCCTTGCTTTATTGTATTCAGGGTGCATGTTTTTGGGTGTGGGGCCACTGTTATTCGAGCTTATGTTGAGGTCGGTATTGGTAATAAGTATTAGCTGATAAAGTGTGGGTGTGGGGAAATACGTGCCCTTGTCAGTAGGGCACGTCCTGCGTGAGTGTAGCTCAAGCGTTCCCTCTGGGAGATTAGTGTGGCTTGTTTCAGTTCTTCGACTGTGTTGTGTGCTCCTAAGGCTAGCAGTCGCTCTGTGGACGTCCCCTTGGGTAGTCCGAAGGCTGCTTTGTATGCTGATCTTATTATGATGTCGGCCTGCATCTCCCCCTCGCGACTAAGGAAGTGGTAGGGAAGGCCGTACGTGACTCTGCTTATCACTAGAGCTTGGAAGAGCCTCAGCGTGTCGTGTTCTTGCATGCCGGCTATCCGATAAGTTACGCCTCGGATCATTTGTGCAATGATTTTTGCGGTGGTTTTCAATGTTTTGATGGTGTGGGATGCTTTCCGGCTACTTTGGAGCCAGAAACCCCTAATCGGTATCGCCTAAACTTCTTGGACCGTGTGTCCTTTTACAACGATGTTGACATGTCCATTATATACGTAGCCCCTCGAGTGTACCCGCATGACGTGCGATTTTCCGGGGGCACATTTGAGGCCACTAATCTTCAAGAATTAGTCTACTGCCTCGGCTGCTTGTTGTAGTACTTGTTCTTTGTGTCCCAGATGGCCCCTTGCTGCCTACAGCGTTATGTCATCCACGTAGTGTGTGCGCCAAATCGGGGATTTGGTCCAGCTGTCGCGCCAGGCGACACATCGCTATATTGAACAGCAAAGGTAAGATTATTGCCCCTTGGGGTGTTCCTCTTCTGGTCATCTTGAACTTTTGGGAAGCGATTTGACTGATTCCTATTGTGGTGGTGCGGTTGGCGAGAAAAGCCCGCACGTAGTTGTACGTTCATTCGCCGCATCCCGTCAATTCGAGTTCCTCCAATATTGTTTTATGCGGAACGTTATCAAATGCTCCCTTGAAGTCTAGTGCGTGCACTAGCCTTTCCTCTCCGCGGACGATGTTAGCTATAACTTCTTCTCTGATCAGTAAGAATTCGTCTTCACAGGATAGCCCCGTACGGAACCCTATCATGGTGTTTGGAAACCACCTTATTTCTTCAAGATACCGCTGCAGTCTTATTTGCACTGCTCGTTCGTACAGTTTACCCAGGCAGTACGTGAGAGAAATGGGCCTCACAGCACCTGTTGAGGGGGTCTTTTTAGGTTTGGGGATCATGATAATTTTAGCGTGTTTACATTTCGGGGCCAATTGGCCTTTGAGCCAGCTTTCGCCATTGAACAGTTCTGTAATTTTAGTCAGTACTCTAGCATACAGGTTCCGAAGCATCGCGTTCGTGATGACATCAGGGCCAGGAGCCGAGTTTTTGGCGGCTGCTTGAGCTGCCTCAAAGACTTCTGCATATGTGAAAGGTTCGTCTAATTTGGAATTCGCCTTTCCAAGGTATGGTCGCGTCTCGTTTGGGGCGTCTGTGTTTAATGGTGGTCCTATGTATCGTTCTTTCAGTTTCTATTGTTTTCCGTGCGTGTGCTATCCGGGTCAAGCATTCCACGAAGGATGCGCCACGTGCCAGCCGTTCCCAAGGTCCCCGAGAGGGACCCGCAGAACGTAGCCCACTCGTTTTTCGCTAATTCGTCAGCGTGTCGTTGCGCCTCCTCCGCCAGAAGTGTTATGCGGGCACGTAGCTGTTTGTTAAGGCGTTGCTTTTTCCAACGCTTAACTAATCTTTGTCTTTCGTCCCAAGAGTTTACTAGGTGAGAATCTACCACGGGGGCCTCCGACATGCGCTCTATGGCTTTGGTAGTGTCTTTGTGTGTTGATTGGATGAGTTTTGTCCATTCTTTTATGTTGTCGGGAGTCTTTGCTGTGTCGACAGTTCCGTTGGAGCTCCCTGTATTTTGACCAGTCGGTTAATTTCGTTGTGCCAATCGTTTACGTAAGTTGGGGGTGGAGAGTGAAGCACGAATCAGATCATGATCACTTCCCAAGTTTTCGTTTAGCGATGCCCACTGTGCGTCTTTGATGTTTAGCGTGTACGCGCGATCGGCTGTTGCGTCCCTGCTCACGCTGTTACCTGTGCGTGTGGGCGTGCCTATGTCGTTTGTTGTCTGCATGCCGAGGTTCTCAACCGATTGCTCAAGTAGGGCTCCTTTAAGGGATGTGGACGCGTAGCCCCACGTTGTATGTGGCGCGTTGAAATCGCCCAATATCACCATCCAGTCTTTGGTGCCCGTTATGGTCTTAGCGTCCGATAAAATTTGGGGTAGGTCCAGACCTTTGCTTTCAGGAGGGCTGTAAATGTTTGTTATGATGCTGTGTGCTTTGCCTCTTTTCCGCGGTAGCACGCTGATATTTACGGAATTGGTTTCCCCGATGCATTGGGGCAGGAATATCATTTGTGCCGTGATTGTCTTGTTCACCAGCGTGGCAACTTTAGTATTTGGGAGTCGCTCAGAACATAATAGCCCTGTAGAAGGGCCGGTTGGGGTCCGACCTCCTGAAGACATATTATGTCCGGAGCTGCCTGAGAGCTTTTAATAAATTGCTGGAGGTCTACCACCTTTCTAGCGAACGATCGGCAGTTCCATTGCCAAATCTCCAATTGTTCCGGGTTGTTTGGTTTTGTTTTCTCTTTAACTGTAGTAGCCATGGTTCCCACTCGTTATTTATGCTTTTGACATCTCGGTGTTCGAGCCGTCCGTATCAATTATGCGGTGGGCCGTCTTGGGTTTGGGCAATCAGGCGCCGACTGCTATGGCGCGTTTTTTAGTAGTAGTGGTTTTGGCTGCGGCTTTTAGCTGCTCCGTCACTTGTTGTTTGTGCTTCTCAAATTTTGCCAGCATGTGTGATTGGAAATGGAGGAGTTTTTGATTCATGAGGGTGATCATCTCGTGCATTAGTGAGTTAGAGGTTTCTGCCAATAATAGTTGGATTTGGGCCATTGCGGGTGGCGTTTCGGTATTTGCTGTTTGCGGTGTTGGTGTTGGTGATTTTGGTTCACTACGCGTGAGAGTGTTTGTATTTGAGGTGATTTGTGTCGGTTCTACAGCCGATGGCCTACGGTCTGATTTGAGCTGTTGTATTTTTCGTGCGAGTCGTTCCGCTAGCTCCTTAATTTTCTCGTCGGATCGTTGTCGTTTGCGTTCCTCGTCTCGAAGTTGTGCGCGTAGCTGCGCGTTTTCCTGCTTAAGTCTTTCATAACCGGGATATCGCTCTGTGTTTGGTGTGTGTGGCGGAGCATTGGGAGATACAACCGTCGCCCAGCTCACCTGAGGCTTTTGTGACTGCTGGTGCTGCGGGGGCACTGGCGCTTGTGCAGCCCTGGACGGCTCCTTGGATGGGCTCCTGCTTCTTTTGCCCTTAGATGTGGATTTGTGGCGATGACTGTCTTCCTCATCCTCTGAGCTGAACCATTGCAGTTTCTTCTGGCCCACTCACTCTCGTGACCGAGACTGACGATTGGTGTTCTTGGAACGAATGTTCTTTAGTTTCTGTGGACATTGGTTGCTGCCAGTCTCGTGGCATGCCGCCTCGCACACGGCGCATTTGATCACACACTCGTGTCCAAGGGCAGGTGGATCGTTGAGGCCGCATTTTTTTTTTTGCTGATGTTGATCAGGTGGGGCACACATCCGGTAGGTGTCCCGCTTGGAAACATTCCGTGCATATTTGAACAGTGGGCTTGTATGGATGGAGCCGCATCTCTCCTCCCATGTAATAAATACATTTGGGAAGGGAGCCACCGGTGAACGTGATGAGTGCCATGGATGACTAGCCTAGCATCCGAGCTCGTACAATTTGAACTCCGTGACTCCATACTGGCATGTTGGCTACTAAATGTTCTATGGGTGCGTCCGCTGGAATGCCGTGAACGACTCCTCGAAAGCAGCTGTGGGGGTCAGCTACGTATGTGTTGAATTGGTGGACGTGACCGTTCAATTCGAGTTGCGTGTTGCGGCAGAGTACGTTGGCCACTTCTGTGCTGCTCACCGATAAAATTATAATGTTCGATCCGGGATGAGTGCGGAGGATTAAATCCAGGCCTGTAATTCTCTCTTGTTTCATGGGTTCATCTTGAGTTTGACTGAGATGGTCTTGAATTAGTTGGCTTGCCTTGAGAGAAAGAGAATCAACTTTTATTGAGCCCTTAGTAAAGGTTGGTGCGCGCTGGCACCAGACGGGGTGGAACCTTCTTCTCAGGTCTCATATGCGTCCAGCAGTTCCTGGCCCTAGCCGCCAGCACGAGCCAGAGCTACCGCACCCCGTGACAAATTACAAAGACATCACCCAAATGTACAGAAGCGGCAGATGTAGGCTTCCCCGTCCGCATCCGCAACTCAGCCGAAGTCAGCAAACGATCATGCGACGCACGCAGGCGGGGTCGCTAGCGCATCCCGTGCTCTTGCACAAGATGTTCCCAACAGAGCATGACACTTCATGCCCGTTTTGCAGACGATCAGAATGCACTCTAGCACACATCCTTGCAGAGTGCACTAAGCTCAAAAACTCCCCACCATCCCTACCCCCACCCTCCCCAGCTCCAACCACCCCCACCCCCCCGATCGATGGGAGACCTTGTCCAGCCATGACCTACCGACCCCGGATTTCGTCTTTTCCCCGAAATCATAAAAACAAACTAAATAAAAGCGGGGAAACCTGTACCTACTAAAAGCAATAAAGGGTTTAAAGCCAATGAAAATTAAAAAAAATAAAAAATGAGGGGTGAAAATCCCTAAGTGCGTACCTGCTCTGATGTAGTCTTGATTTTGATGACGGCTGCGTGCGCCTCGCCGTCGCTGCGCAACAGCAGGCACAGTATCCGGATCTCCTGCGCTGGCTTGCCTTGAGAATGGCACTCGCCAAGGTTGGTATTAGTATGTCTTTGATTTTAATGCCTCTGTGAGACGCATGATGATTTTCACATCACCCTTTGGTAGTGCTGGCAGAGGTTTGCGCTTTGGATGGTGGGAGTGATTTCCTTGGTTGTCGGCCACACCATATGGCTGGTCGCTGTGTTCCACTCTCGCGAAGCCGCCTCGCTTCGGAGATTGGACTTCCTTGCCTTTTTCGTTCTTCTTATGTTGTTTCTTAATTAGCTCTTTGTGATTCAACAATGTGCCAACTACCACCACTGCGGTTTGCCTTTGTCGGGTCGGCTTCGTTGAGGTCCATGTCGAACTCGTGTTCCATCTCGGTGGATGAAGATTGTTCGTTATAATCATTCGGTGAGTGCCCTGAGGTGGAGCACATTGGTGCCGGTGTTATACCGGTAGCCATCGTTGGCTCTTGAGAGGCCTTCTGAGACATTTTCTACATCAGTGAGGCGGCAGCGGTCTCACAGACCAGGCCTAGGCGTAGCGAACGCCGAGCGTTCCCGATGTGGTGGTGGTGAAAAACTTTTATTGCTCTTAGAAGAGAAGTACATGGAGGTACGCATATGGGCCGGTCCTTAAGGGCCCCGCCCTTAAAATACTAGGTGGAATCCCGAGTACCGGACCCCAGTGGCATCGGCCGCTGCCCGGGCGTGCTCGACCAAGAACATTTGGGCCTGCAGGTCATAGCAGCCGAGCAGGGTCGCCTCCCAGTCCTCCCGAGTGGGGTTGGGGTGAGGGGCAATAGCTGGGTTAGATGGGCAGGCCCACACCATGTAGTAGATGTCCGAAGACTTCTCCGCACAGTGCGGACAACTGCCCGTGAAAGAACGATCAAAATGTTTGAGTGCTGTCGGGCACACCGGTGTTCGTATAGAGACGGAGTAGAAGCCGCTCCTCCGTCTTAGATAGCCCTTTACTTAGGCGAGGGGAAAGGCTATAGCCAGATTGATAATTCAGGACAATGTCTTTAAAAGAATACGCGGGATTGAATTCGAGATCCTGATCTAGGGGGTCGAGAAATGAAGCCCAGAGAGAGAGAGCGCGGGCGGCGGCATCGGCTGCCTCATTCCCCTCGAGACTCATATGAGCAGGAGCCCATACTATGTTCCGGTGAGCGGGCTCCCCGGTGTAGGTGCAACTTTGAAGTAGTCGGTAGGCAAAGTATGGAGCCCAGCCTTGCTGGACGTTCCGACAGGCCCCTCGCGAGTCGGAGATAATTGTTTTGGAATCAGAGTGGGTAGCAGCCAGTGAAATGACGTCCTCCTCCGCATGAGTTATAGCGCGGGCGCGAAATGTAAGCGCGTTAAGTGTTTTGGATTGGTGGGCGACTGCGGTCGTTTACCATCCCCCATGGTGGGGGCCGGAGGCGTCCACTTAATAACTGCCGGGTTTCGACCCATAATGGCGGCCCAGGGCTTCCGACGGCGCCAGGCACCGACCATTAGGGTCCTCACGTGTCATGTTGTTAGGAAGAGGGCGTACGTGGAGGGCGCATCTCCTCTCGAAAGGGAGTCGTACCCGCTCTTCCATAAGGATGGTGTGCTGGATGTGTAGTCGGGCAAGGAGGCGGCGACCCTACAGTGTCTTTAAGAAGGTGTGTATTGTTTAGTTAAGTGAGCCTCTCGGAGCTCCCGGAACGTGTTCACCATGCCTAGACCCAGGAGACGCTGGTTGGAGGTGTTCACGGGGAGATCGAGGGCTCTCTTAATAATCTTTTGGAGGATGACTTCGAGTGCATCCTCGTCTTGTTTCCCAAGATGGAGGTAAGGAGTCGAATATAAGATTCTACTGGACACGAATGCATGCGCCAGCCGCAAGGCGTCTTTGCATCGCAACCCCCCGCGTTTGTTGGAAACCCGGGGGACCATGCGGTCCACCTGGTCCCCCACCTTACGGAGCTTGGCCAGGGTAGTGTTCGACCATCTATGTTGATCAATGATAAGCCCCAGTACCTGGAATTGTGTGTTCAGGAATTTGTCCTGTCTCCAGAAAGAGCTCACTTTTGGCGGTACACTTTGGTGAGGGGCGTATGTGTACAAATGCAGACTTTTGAGGGGAGCATCGCAGGCCACAGCTGCGAGTATAACGGTCCACTATGGTCGCCGCTTGTTGCAGGTTGGCCTCAATGTCTCCGAGTGAGCCCTGCGTGGCCCACAGTGTGATGTCGTCGGCATACAGCGCATGCTGCACACCAGCGACAGCACCCAAATGGGCCGGCAGGTGCATCACAGCCAGATTGAATAGGAAACCAGACAGCACTGCACCCTGTGGTGTTCCTCTGGTTCCAAGTCGGAAGGGACCGTGTTCAGTGTCCTGGATTTTAATGTAGGAATCACGATCTGTCGAAAATTGCCGAATGTATCTGAACGCGTTGCGTCCGCAGCCGGTTTGTGAAAGATGGGCGAGTATTACCTCGTGAGTAACGTTGCCGAAAGCCCCCTTCAAATCTAAGGCGAGTACGACCTTATCGTTGTGGGGGCATTCGACCGGGTCAAGGATGTCCCGATTGAGTTGTAGCAGAAGATGCTGTGCGGCCCTGTGCGGGCGAAGTCCGATCATGGAGTCTGCGAAGATGTGTTGACTTTCCATGAACCCAGACCACCTGTCACGCACCATCGTCTCCATTAGTTTGCCCACACACGAGGTGAGAGAGATGGGGCGAAGGTTGTCCATGTTGATGGCCTTGCCAGCTTTGGCAAAAAAAGTGACCAGAGCGGTTTTCCAATCGTTGCGGAGTGGCGCGTCCCCGAGCCAGATTGAATTGATGTAATCCAATAAGGACTGGTAGGCCGGGTCGGGTAAGTTAGCGAGTAATTTGACTGTAATTTTATCCTGACCCGGGGCTGTGCCACGTTTCATTTTCGCCAGGGCTGCCCGCAGATTGTGGAGCTGGAACGGCTGATCCAGCTCAGCGTTCTCCGAACCTGCATAAGAGTGCGCCGATCCGCAGGGGTCCTGGGTAGTGCACAATTATTGGTCCCGTAACTTGTGCGCTAGCTGAGTTGTGTTGCCGTGAAAACTGTGTATGGCATGTTGTAGATCTTTATGAGTTTCTGTGCGTGTCTGCGTTGGGTCGATAAGGGCACGGAAGATCCTCCAGGTATTGCTGCTGGACATCTGCCACGCCACCGTGTTGCAACGATCCACCCAGTTGGCGTCTGCGAGTTGGGCCGCATACTCGGCCGCCTGCTGGGTGAGCTCGGCAATTCGAGCCTTAAGTGACCGGCCGACGAGGCAATGCCGCGCTTCCCAGTGGTGGAGGAGGTGGTTATCCACGTCCGATACCGCCTTGGAAAGCTGAATTTCGGTTTCGGTGGAGCGAAGGCTAGAAAACAGTTGCTGTGAACATGACTTGTAGCCTTGCTCGAGTATAGACGTCGCTGTGTTGTAATTTTGCCTAAACTTGGACCAATCTGGGAGTCGGGCCTGTGCTGTGGGTTTTGCTAATGGCTTGGTCCGAATTGTATTGTTTAGGATGCAGTGGTCGCTACCGAGGGTTTCCTCGGTGTTGACCCAGTCTGCATACTGAATGTTGCGGGTAACGGTCAAATCCGGACACGTATCCCGACTCACAGAATTGCCTATACGGGTTGGGTGGTCGGGGTCTGTGTGAAGAGTGAGGCCCAACGTTGACGCAAGCTCCACCAACTTGCATCCCCGTTTCTCTTCACGCCGGTACCCCTAGACTCGACCGGGGCATTGAAATCGTCAACAATCAAGAGGGGATCCCGACCCGCAACTCTTAGCGCACGGCTAAAAAGGTCGGAGAATGATACATTCGGCAATTTGGGTGTGCAGTAGACATTTAGAATGTGCAATGGTGAGTCCTGTTTGCGGAGGGGGAGGAGGGTCACCATTACATGGGAAAAGTCAAGGTGGAGGTCTAAGTCGACCATATTTGCAGTGCAATATTTATGAACGCATAGACAAGACGAGGGGGCCTGCTGAAACATCGTACAGTTTGTTAAGGTGGCGCCCCTTCCTGGCTCTTGAAGGGCCACCACGGCGGGCATATGCTCAAACGTTCAAAGGAAAAGCCGAAGGTCGGCCCGCTTAGTACGAGACCGTAGTCCTTGGCAGTTCCATTGAGTTACACTGACAGGATAGGCCAATTTAGACAAGGGGGAATGCCTACACCCAGGTTCTCCCGCCATGTTCGGATTTAGGGGTTAGAGAAGGGAAGGTAGGTGACCCGGAGCCATCAACCAGGGGCTGAAATTCAGCTCCTGATAGGGGACAGCTGTCCTCATCATCTTCCAGATCAATTGTTCGACGCGACGATTTGGAGGGCCGGCCGGAAACATCTTTAAGAGGACTGGCCCGGCGAGACGTGCGGGGGAGATTCGCGACATGTTGGGAAATCATGGTAGGAAGGGCCTCCATGACCTTGGCAATGATGCGTTCCATTGCCGTCCCGATAAGGGTCTCGAATTTGGCGTGAAGACGGACTTCAAGATTGGCCACAAAGGCGTCCGACGTCACCGGCGCCACCGCGTCGCTCTCGGTGGCTTCTGCTAGGGGTGCAGATTGGGGGGGGGGGAGCAGTGGTTTTAGCTTCTAAGGCTTCAATTTTGGCAAGTAGCATCTCATTTTGGACCCGGAGAGATGCTACCAAGTTGTGAAGCTCGGCGTCTGTCGCCGAGCTAGGGGAAGGAGAACGTGGTTGGGAGGAGGAGGCAACCCTACCCGAGCCGCTCACCTCTTTTCCCTTTTCGACCGCAGTTGCCCAGGCACCGGTGTCGCCTTGGTAGTGGGCTTGCTTCCCCGATCCGCCGTGTGGGGGCGGTGGTGGCGCTTGGTCACCCTTAACGTCACGCCCGCTTGGCGGCGCTTGCTTCTTGGAGTTGGTGACATCACCGCGGGGAGCTGAGTCACCGCCGGTGGCGCGATGCTGCTGACATGGCTCCTTCCTCGTCGCGCCAGGTTTTCTGCCCTTTTGGGCGGCCATCTTGGTGTCGAGGCGGTACTTGGCGGTACAGTCTCTGGAGTTTGTGGCATGGCCGCCACCACAAACAGTACATTTCAGCTTGCACTCATGAGGGGCCCGCAACCCTTCCACGAAAGGAGCCTGCAGTCCACACAGGCCGCACTTGTCTTGCGTTGGATTTGGGCATGAGTGTGCTCTATGGCCCACGGTGCCAGACACACCACAGGCAGGGATAGTGCGTAGGTAGGGCTGCACTTGGACAATCTCCGAGTTGTAGTTCACTGTCCGCGGCCTCACTTTTTTGGCAAAAGTCAGGCGAGCCTTATTGGAGGTGGCAAATTTGCGAATTTCTAAGATGATGCCATGCCTCCACTGGGTACCGTCTTTCAGAGTTTTCACTGTTTCTTGATTTGCCACAGTGATCACGCCGTAGCAAATTTCTTCGCCATTTTGCTTGAGATGGCCCCGCAGTGGCATGTCTCACTGAGCTAATTTGATCACGAAATCTCCCAGCAGGCGATCCGCCACGTAGGCGTTCTTGGTGCTCGCAATAAGTAGATTTTTTTCGTTGGAAAAGACGGCCGCTAAAAGACGGCCGCCAGTTCGGCCGCCATTTGCGCGCCGAGGTAGGCACGCAAAGCTAGGCCCAGTTCACCATATTGGAAGGCACTCCCGATGGCTTCAGCAGCTCGGGGCTTGATGATCACGACGAAATCATTGGGTTGGTACTTAGGTAGAGGTTTGGGCCTCCATGCTGATTTAAGTTGGCCATCCTTGGCCACACGTGAGATGGGACCATGCTGACGCAAGGTCGACTTGCTGGTTGTCGATGTGGCATCTGCCGTCATTTTGGCATTCCAGTGCTGAGAACGGCTTTCAACTAGACGCAGTAGATTTTCCTTCCGGAGCTGGTCCAATGTTGCCTAATCGGGTTCGTTGGCTTGAGGAATCCTCGACCAGGCCATGGCGTCCGGGTCGTAGCCGCGTTGAGGTGGGGAGTTCACCATGTTGGTGCGGAGAGCGGCTTCTTCGTGGCCGGGTGCCGGCGCAGCCGTTACGCTTAGCGGCGGCGCCGCCAAGCACGAGTGAAAGTCCGCTCTAAATTGGCGAAACATTTGGCCCACCTGGATGAAAGTGATGTCCCTGTTTGCCGGGCAACTTGCTGCGTCTGACGAATGCGAAATCGGTGGGGTTCAACGAATTGGTCCATGGCTCCTGTCGAAAAATGATGGAGCCGAGGTGGCATGCGTCCGATCGCGTCACTCACCGGACGCGGACCCCTGTTACCCGACGCAGTTGTGGCCGCTCCGCATCTTCAAACTTCGATATTGAGGTAAAAAATTCGCCTACCGGTTTGAAAATGATGTCCGGGTGTAGATCTCGCCGAGTATAGTGCAATCGATATCTTGGCTCTTGTCCTACGGTCATTGGAACGGGCGTAAATTGGGTTTCGGTGGAGCCGCTGTCAGGCACGTCTGCTCCGTCTGGCCCCCTCTGGCGGTCTTCCGCGTGGAAAATTTTTGCTACGGCGTCGGGGCTGTGATGTTCAGTGAGTAGCAGAAAGCGCGCACTGAGACGCGTGCCCGCGCGCGCTGTCCGGCTAATCTTACGAAGCTTTGATCTATGCACTTGTTGATGCCAGGCACTAGCAAATTCACTGGAATGGAAAGGAAACTGCAGAAAGCAAATTGGAAAAAGGCATGGCATATTGTTATTTTTGTGTTAGCACCAAGCAATTAATGTTTACTGGATTAAGAAATAGAAATAATGGGAAATTGCTCGCTGAGAAGACCGATAAACATATAGGGTGATGCAACTTGAGAAATAGTGATATTGAAATTTCCAAGAAATTAGAAGAAACAAAAAAAAAGATGAATCGTCGCGACGGCACATCACAAGTCTCCGTAGGCGTCGAAGTCCCTAGTTATAGCGATATTATTTTTGAAGAGCTCTGATAGCGTTCACACAACGCTGGTTGCCTGTGTACTATGAAATGCTCATACGCCGCGGTCTAAAGCTTACGGCACGGCGCGAAAACGTGCTCGCAATGAAAGCGAAACATTGAGCATGGACATGCATGCAGATGCGCAGTTGGTCATCGTGAACCTGTGCGATTGCTGCATTGAGGCTTCTTTCTGTTATGTCCCATTTGGTTATCCAGACAGCCCACTATAAGTTTCACATAGGTTGCTCTCAGCAAGTGCCTACCTTTTACCCAAGAAAATGGTTCGGGGGACTCCATTGCGGCGACCACGCACAGAGGGCGTTCATGTACGTATGCGGTGAAGAGATAGTGTCTGTAAACCATATTGTGCTTTCTTTTTGCCCAAGAATAATATTTTGACAGTAAACAACTTCTGTCATTTCGAAAGTACTTACAGATATTGTCCAGCCGCGCTCCCGCGTGGTGGTCTTATTGAGCGCCGACAGCCAAACATTGGAGCGCGTCGCGCAGTCCCTCATACTATATAGGCAAGCGAGGCGCTTCCGACGGCTGGCGACTCCATAAGTCCTCGCCACCAATATGGCGAACTCAAAACACGCATAGAGCTGCGCTCAAATTTCGCATTAGGAAGTATCGTAATCGTCGGTGCACTTTTTCAGAGCATTTTCGTTTATCCGTGGAGCCTGGTAGATGGGCTTGTAAATGTAAGCGTTTCGCCGCGATGTGCAAGTTAACACACTGCAAAACTCCGGCCTCTTGTGTCGCTGAGCAGAAACATATTCATACCTAGATAAACTCCCGAGTCATCACTCAGAAACATGCGGTGGCGTTTCATAGTACTGGCTTTAGTGCATTTTATTCGTTTAGCACAAGTATAAAGGGTTTCGCGTTGCTTCATTGCTCTCTCTTGCGGATAGTTTTCCTTTTCTTATCTTTGCTTCCCTGAACGGTGGACTTACTCTTCTGTCACGTCCAGCATATTGTATCTGATTTTCTTGCTGGCTTTTTCTCTTCCGCCTGTTGCTCGGTTACTTTTATTGCGATAGCAACTATATGGACACACTCCAGGCGCATTTCCGGCGTCGGCGTCACCGTCATTTTCCGTATAAATCCCAAGCGCGATAAAATCGCGGCTGCTCGTCATATGCTGTATGTGCCAGGGAAAGCGTGCGAGCGTGAGCCGACGGTGGTGGCTCGATCTCTCGCGCAAGGAAGGAAGGCGGGGAGGAGGCGCGCCGTCTTCTATTGCGCGCAAGGGACGTTACACTCTGGCAACGGCTGCATATGGCGCGGCCGAGCACGGCCGTGCGGGCCATATCTTGTAAGCGATCTGCGATGGAGGACAAAGTGCTCCGAGGGCTGATAGACTCGTGTGCACTGTTCTCGCCGCTTAGTTCGCGCTGAAGCGAGAGGCAGCATGAAGGACAATTCTCTCACTGCTGCTGCTGCGCTTCCTCACGACAGCGTTTTGACAGCAAATTTCCACGGTCAGATGTGTTCGTGTTTGCTTGTGCGCACGTAATACCACGCTTACGTGCGCACAAGCAAGAAGCTGGAGCTAGAGAATCTCCGCCCTATCTCCTTAACCTCTTGCCTGGGGAATTCTTAACAGGCTAAATTAGTATACTGAAAGCAATGGGCTGCTGCCCCATACGTTGATAGGCTTCAGCTCAAATCTGTCAACTCAAGACATTATGTGGCAAATTCAGCAAAATATCCTACACCCGGCCCCTATAAGAGCCACCCGTACAGTTCTAGGGCTGGACGTGAGTAAAGCGTTTGACAATGTGTCACATGCTTCAATACTCACAAATCTAGCTTAAATGAATGTCGGGAAGCGCACTTATAGCTATATTGCAAGCTTTCTCAAGGATCGCACTGCACAAATACATTTCGGGGACATTAAAAGCGGACAATTTTGATTAGGTACAAGGGGCACCCCTCCGGGTGTGGTCCTCTCCCCCTTCCTTTTTAATGTGACCATGCGAAACCTGCCTCCATTACTGGAAAGGATCCCACATATCAAACACTCCATTTATGCCGATGATATCACCACCTGGACCAATAGCGGTTCCGATGGAAAAATCACGGGAGCATTACAAGCGGCCGCGGATACAGTACAAAATTTTGTGCGACAGAATGGTCTAGCTTGCTCGCCAACAAAATCGGAGCTTCTCGTCATCCGAGATAAATCAACCAAACACGCCGCCGAAAGGGACGCCACCTCACCTATACGAGTCAGTATGGAAGACGGCCCAGTTCCGCCCGTACTGAATATAACAGTTCTGGGCATGCTAAATCAACATAACACACATAATTCTGAGGCGACTGTCCGATTACAGACGACAGCCCGCCAAATATGTGGCCTAATCAGACGAGTAGCCACACGACACCGTGGTATGAAGGAGGCTGATATCTGGCATCTGACGCAGGCTTTCCTCATCAGTCGAGTCGTGTATTCCTTCCTTTACTACCACCTACGCCTTTCTGACAAGGAAAAGGTTAACAGCGTCATTCGAACAGCTTATAAGCTGCCCTTGGTCTCCCGAGGTACGCGAACACTGAACGATTACTTGAGCTAGGTATATACAATACCCTAGACGAACTAGTGGACGCCCATAAAACAGCCCAGCGTGAACGACTCTCCGGCACCGCAACTGGCAGGGTCATTCTAAGTAAACTCGCGCTGAATCCCGTTATGAATTCAGCAGGAAGAACAACATTACTCGGTGTGGTCAAACGCCGTTTGGTTATAAAACCGTTACCCAAGAACATGCTCCCTGGGAGACACGACAAGAGGCGGTCTGCGAGAGCCAAGGCCCTTCAAGAAAGGCACCAAAGCAACCATCACACCGCTTATGTCGATGCAGCAAAGAAAAATCACCAAACTTACGTAGTGAGCGTCGTGACCGGAGAGGGAAGTATCCTCAACGCCGCGACCATAAAAACAGTGTCCACCGTGGAAGCGGAAGAGACTGCCATTGCTTTGGCCATCATGAATCCCTCCGTGCAAACTATCATAACCGACTCAAGAAGGGCAATAGTAAACTTTTTGAGAGGCAGCATAGGCGTCTGTGCAGCGCGAGTCCTACGGGACATTACAAATGAAAATACTTTAGAACTCGTGTGGGTCCCTGCTCATTCGGGGAATCAAGGGAATGAGGAGGCGCACTGGGTAGCCCGAGGTCTAACCATCCGGGAGGTGTGCCCCTCAGACTCGGATCCCATGTATGAGGCACCGATGACATACCACGGGATAAACTACTACAAACAAAAAAGGCGAAACTACTCGCCTCCAAACGCTAGCCTCAAGCGAGCGCAAGCCTCAATCCTGCGTCGAATCCAAACTAAGTCGTTCCCCAGCCCACATTGGCTGGCCATAATTACCAACGGGCAATGGAACACAATATGTCAAAACTGCACAAATCAAACATTGGCTACCCAAAATCACATTCTTTGGGGGTGTGAGAGCTTACCCCCTCCCAGGTCGCTCCTGCCAGCTCTCTCACAACAGACGTGGTAGGAGCTGCTCAGTATGCCGGATGAAAAACTACAAAAAGTCCTCGTTGCCTGGGCCGAAAGGGTCGCTCCTCGTGAGGGGCCATCCTAGAACTCGGGCCTGCCAGATAACTGAGCAGAATCTGAATAAAGTTGTTACCACTAGCACCACGCTTGCTAATTTAATTAGTGAGCGAATGTTTACAAGTTTCTACGGTCGATAAAGCTACTACTTCGTATAGCTGTCTCATAATTTGCTGTCGCAAACTATGCTTCTCCTTTCTGGCGACACTGCGACTGTTTTAATGGTAGTCGGGTAAACTGTAACACTCCATCGTATAGCCATGTACATGTCCAGGTTGACATGAAATATCCCCTCGCGCAAACGAGTCATGGTGACGTTCAGCAACTACTCCGAGTTTCGAAACGCGTCTCAGGACACGTCTTCCTTATTTATGTTATTTGCGATGTGTGTACAGGCTTTATATTAAATCTTTAGCAGGAGTGGGCAACGTGGCGATGTCTCTCAAAATAAACAAATGATGTTTGTTGCAAACTATAAAACGATTTGCCCACACAATTTGAGGACACAGTTGCAGCGCCCACAACACCCGGGATATAATTTCCGCTCGTGCACAGCTCTCGAGAACAACCAACCTATGTTAGAATTAGCCCTAGAAGTAAATTCGTTTACTTCTTTTTTCAATGATACGCCCACATGACCTGCCCGTTAACTTTTCAATGTAATCACGAGTGACAGCGCTAAGAATATAAAGACACAGCATGTATATATATTTCAATCTTTCATGATATTGAGTTACATAAAAGGGTGGCAAATTCGCTTCCTTAAACAGTGCACCAACTGAAGTTTAGTAATTGCATGAACTATAAATGGCGAGAACAATTTTGCTGCGATAGTAAATATATGGACGCTCCACGTGCATTTCAGCCGTCGCCGTCGTCGCTAGGTTCCGTATAAAGTCCCTGGGTTATAAAATCGTCGCCACGCCGTATGCTGTATGTGCGAGTGAAAGCGTGCCAGGGTGAGCCGGCGAACGAGGCCCAATCTAGCGTACGCAAGGGTGGTGTCGGAGCTGCTGCGAGGAAGACCCAGCTCCGACAGCGTTAGGTTTTGAACTGTTGTTTTTGCTTTATTGCGATAGCAAATATATGGACACTCAAGCGGATTTATGCCGTCGCCGTCAGCGTGAGGTTCCATATGGGTGAAAGCGTGTGAGAGAGCCGGCGAACGCGGTTCGATCTTGCGGACGCGAGCGAGGAACGCGGCCCGGATGCGTGCCCTCTCCTGTGGAGCGCAAGGCAAAGGGTGAGGCGAAGGAGGAGGGGCGTTCATCTCGTGCGGCTGCTATGGCGCCTCGATGTCCTCCTCGCCCGCCGCTCCGTACAGAATGTAAAGCCCCTCAATCTCCCAAAGTAGCGCCATTCACTTCTCTCCTCCTCCGCTCGGCGCGGCCTCGACGGTGGCGCCGCCGGCAGTGGGACTGCCGTAGCAGACGACGGCTAACACGCTACGGGAGGAAATCTGCGGAAAAGTTCGTTCGAGTCCTGCGGAGCAGTTTTTTCAATCTAGATCTTGCTTTGTCAGTCGGTAACTGGCCTTAAGAATGTCGTGTCGGATTTGCGGAAGAAATAGAGAAAAGCACCATTATTCAAGGCGTATTTAAGGCGTAAAGCGCGCGCACGTTGAAAGTTCGTGTTGCTGAAACACGACACAAGCACGCGGTGTGCTCAGACACGCGAGTAATTACCAGAGTTTCAGGTTTTGACAGCGCGAAAGTATGTGCACGTGGTTTCGTAGGTTAATTTACGTACCTGCAGGATGCTTTTGTTCGGCCGGCGCGTGAGAGATTCCGACTGTCTGCGGTCAGCAATGCCTGGCAGCAGGGCCGTTTCTGTTCCGCGCCTTTTACAGATGTACGTAGCTCATGCACAGGTTGTGGCGGCCATGAGCAACGTTTTCACACATAGGCGGTATAGATAATTTTAACAACTTACCAGCATATGAAATCGTTATTTATTTATTACAGTGCAAATGGCAAGAATTTGATAGAAAAGAAAGAAGGAACTTGATGGGACAACTGGAAAGAGGTTCAGAAAATAATTATCCCCCTCCCTCATTGGCACCAGCAACACTTTTGTTGAAGTGCTAATTTTATCTCTGTATACTACGTGCGTCTGTATTCTTTTGCGTTGTAAGTTTTCACAAGGAAGCAGTGTTGCGTTAACTGGAACAGTCAAGGCACACAAGACAGAAGAAAAGTTGATTCTTGGGTTTTACATCCCAACACCACGATCTCATAAGGCACGCCATAATGGGGGCTCTGGATTAATTTTTTTTGCAGCTGGGGTTCTTTAACGCACCCCCAATGCACTGGACACGGGCCCGTTTTGACACGGGCGTCAAAAGAAGAGGTTGGAGGAGCCGTGTCACTTAACAAAGCCGCGCGTTCTTTGCCACTTGCTCGAAGTCAGCCCGCCCGATCTTGTGAATCCACACTTTTCTTCGTTTTGCGTTGCGCCCGGCGGATGGTAAAACAAAAAGCTTTTTGCCGTCACTGGGTCTGTTGTGGCAACCGTAGGCGCAGCAGCACGGCATCGCAATTAAGCACTCGGCCCTAACACATTGTATAAAACTACCGCGCTCCTTCAAACCGCCTGCCGTACTTCGTCGCGGAGGCCCAAAAATGGGGGTCGCAGGCCCAAGATTGGGGGTCGCAGCGCGCTGGAAAGAAAAGATATACAAAAGCGCGGCGCCTGCTCTGCGCCGGAAAGAAAAAAATATACAAAAGCGCGGGGCCCGCTTTCACGTGACACAGATTGGCCAATGGGGGAGCGGAGGAGGCTGGGGCGACAGGAGGAGTGGAGGAGGAAGCGCCTGGGTGAGCGGGGTGGCGGAAAGATCTAAGAATGGCGCTACTTTTGGAAAATTGAGGGGCTTTAACAGAATGGACACAACTGCGCCGTCTACTACGGCGTTGGCTACGCGAATCGCGGACGCCTTCAACGGCGTTGGCTACGCGAATCGCGGACGCCTTAGTAGACGCCTTCGGCGGACGCCGCAGGAACGCGTTGCCAGCGCTCGTGTGTTTTGAAAGTGGTCTGCGACGTGGCTTGAGCGCGCGCCCGCGCGAGCCTCATCTTCAAAAGACATCTGCGATGTTTGCAGACTGCTCGTAGTGCCGGTAACTTCGTATGTGCTGTGCTTTCGATGTTATTTTTTATATCGCAGTGCGCAAACTGCGCGGCCGTGAGCTTTCTCCTTCTTGACGGGCGCTGCAGGCGGAGCGAGTTCTGGCCCGAGGCCCGGGCCTAAGGCAAGGAGTGCTACAGGGCTCCCCCCCCCCCTACCCCGTAGAGCCGAAGCCAGTGGAGCCGCCCAGTGAACGTGCTTAGATGTGACCACCCAGAGTGATGAAGCCTTCGAGGCCAGGTTGAGTGGAGGGATCGCGGGCGCAAGAGCGGCGACATAGCCAGGTTTGAGTCGGTCAGCAGCCACGACGTCTGCGCGACAGTTAATTACCATCGTAAATGTCTTAGGCGTACGATGGAGTACGCGGCATGGTCTATCGTAGGCCGGGATGAGGGGTGAACGCACGCGGTCACGCCGAACGAAGACTTGCCTGCAGGAATCCCTATCCTGGCTGACAACTACAGACCGGTGTTGCCCGTAAGCTGGAATTACAGGAGCAAGGTCACGAAACGTGGTGCGCAGCTCCCTGATGTAGGTGAAAGCATCATGGGTGCAAGGAGGCAACGACGGCGCGAAGAATTCTCCAGGAAGGCGCAGGAGAACGCCGTAGGACGAGTGAAGCCGAAGAGCAACCTAGGTCAGCCTTCACTACTGATCGGATGCCCAGAAGGGCGAAGGGAAGGTGAACGAGCTAACGTTCCCTTGGCTGATAAGTGGTGACGACAGCCTTCACTTGTCGATGAAGTCGTTCCACCATGCCATTCGTGGAAGGATGGTAGGCGGTCGTATGGATGTGTCGAACGTCCAGTATGCTGGCAAGCACGGTGAATATGGTCGATGGAAACTGGCGACCTCGGTCGGTAGTGATGACAGAAGGGCATCCTAAACGTGACACCCAGCCGCTCATGAAAGCCGTAGCAACTGTGTCTGCCTTAGTGTCGGTAATGGAAAACGCCTCTGGTGATAGAGTGAAGCTAGAGTGAAATGATAGAGTGGTGACATGTGAGCAGATAAGAGGCCCCACGTGATGGCTGGAGAGGGCCGATAATATCGAGGTGGATGTGGGAAAAGCTTGCGTCTGGAGGGCGAAATGGGGAATTAGACGTGGCGGTAGGGCGGTGAACTTGAACACGCTGGCATTGAAGGCAGGGTCGCGCCCAGCGACAGACGTCTGCATGGATCCTATGCCAGAGGAAGCGAATTGTGACAAGCTTCTGGGTCGCACGAATACCAGAGTGGCTCATGCTATGCAGTTGATCGAAAATGCGCGACGAAAGTCAAAGGCACGAAGGGTCGAGGAACACCAGTGGATGTGTCGCATTTTATCAACAAGGAAGAAAACGGAAGCAGGCACTCAGTGAAGGACAGGGACGTGGATGAGGAACGAAGGCGAGGCAGCTCAGGGTCGTTGCGCTGGACGGCTGCTAGCTCCTCCATATTTACTGGTAGTTGGGCCGCCAGGGCACCGACGCGGGAGAGTGCACCAGCGGCAGCATTTTCTGTCGCATGCACATGACGGATATCCACTGTTAACTTGACTGCGGGACTGGTACCACCACGAAGACAGGCGGGAGAAGGGCGCGAGGTCATCGATACGTCTCACAAGGGCGTTCAGACGGCCCTCTATGTTCGCCAGCGTAGGGGACTGAGGTAGTAGCCGCCGGCGGTGTCGCAACGACGCTGAGGCTATGGGCCCGCGAGTAGTCCGAAACTCGGTCAGACAGTTCAGCGAGCTCGTCCAATGGCACATCACCCACAGCCGCGGGAACTGGGACCATGTGCTGCGGGAGGCGCTGGAGGAACAACTCACGCAGCAGCTTGTGCTGCAGCATGCGCCAAGAAACTGGCGCATGCGTGGAAAAAGCTGTGAAGGGCGACTGTCACCGAGCTCCGTAGCTGTGGAGAGCTGCTAGTGTCTGCTGTGCTCGGATTCTGACTTGCGGGAAATGATAGCCGCCATCAACGATTCGAAGGGACGGGTCGGATCCGGAGAGGTGGTAACATCCACTGAGTCCTCGGCGACGTCCAGAGGTGGGGAGGACACCAGATGTACGAACTTAGTCTATTCACTGGTTATATGCCGGAGACGGAGGTACGCCTCTACCTGCAGGAGCATGATGCTGGGGCTGGTGGGCCAAAATTGTTGCAGGCTCATGCGTTGGAACGCGGCCACCGCAGCATCGTCAGGTTGGGTGACCTCCTGGGCGTCGTCACCGGCAGGAAAACCAGTAGAGTTGGCAGGGTCCATGCCGGAGGGTTGGAGCTGCGTTTTCTTTACCGGGTCACGAAATCTAACGGAGCTAATGCGAGGAACACCCAGTTCCGGCAGCGTCGAGTTTTGAACTGTTCTTTTTATTTTTCTTTATATCGCACTGCGCACGATGCGCGGCCGGGAGAACTTCCTCCTCGACGGGCGCTGCACGCGGAGCGAGTTGTGGCCTGTGTCCCGGGCCTGAGGCAAAGGGCGATACAGTGGAAAGCGGGGGAAAAGCGCGCCGTCTTTCGTGGCGCGCAAGGCTCCGGTGGGAGTGGAGGGAGGGGGACGCCTTCTACTATGGGTGGTCCGGGCGCCCGCCCGGATTGCTGTATCTTGAAAGCCATCTGCGATGGAGACAAAGTCTCCCGTGCGTTGTGTCTTCGCGGCTTAGTCGCGCTGATGCGAGAGGCAGCGCGAAGGTCAATTCAATCGTTGCGGATGCCGCGCTTCCTCACTCCAGCGTTTTGACAGCTAGTCTCCGCGGTCACCTGGTCTGATGTGTTCATTTTTGCTTGCGTGAGCGTGACCCCATGCTTCTTAATTTTTATGCGAAGCTTATTACTGGAGCTCAACCCAGCTCCTCAGGCGCGGCGGTGTCGCCTTCAATACCACGTGACACCGTGACGTCAAGACAGAGGAGAAAAGGGGCTCCAACTCGCGCCGTCGCTCGCGGCGTCGCCTTCAAGGCTGACCACGAGACACCGTGACGTCACGACAGAGGAGAAACGGGGCTCCAACTCGCGCCGTCGCCCGCGGCGTCGCGGCGGTATATAAGCAGCTGCGCTTGCCTCTGCTAGACACTCACGAGGTGAGATGCCTCCTGGAGACAGAGCTGCTCGTTGGAATGAGAAGCGAAGGTTGCGGCGTGCTACAGAGACTGTTTCTAGGTGGCTCAACTCTTGCCAGATGGGCTGGGTGGGAATCGAACCAGGGTCTCCGGAGTGTGAGACGGAGACGCTACCACTGAACCACGAGTACGATGCTTCAAAGCGGTACAAAAGCGCCTCTAGTGAATGCGGTGTTGCCTTAGAAACGAGCTGTTTCTAAGGCTCAGGCGTGCGTCGCTTGCTCAGGCGCACATTTCGTTGCCGCGCCGAACGCTGCGTTGCTCGACGCTCACCGCGTCCAATGCGGGGCGCGTAGTCGCTGCGTCGTAGCCCATTGTCTTACACCCCTTGGCGGGTCGACGGGAACGCTGTCGCGTTCCACTCTTGAAGGCGAAGCAGAGTAACGCATGAGTTGTTTCTTCGTCTAGCCGAACCAAATATAGCCAAGCAGGGGCAGTTCACCAGGCTAAACAGTGGTTCAACAACTAAAATAAAGGCTAGTATGCTTCGCATCCTGGGCTTAACCTTAGCTAATCCACAGCCATTTTTTTAGTATGCCTATGTTTACGGTCGGTATAGTTTATACGATCGGTAAAACTATACCTTTACTTCCTATAGCTGTCCACTAATTTGCTACCGCAATCGATGCTCTGCCTTTCGGGCAAAACTGCGACTTTTTTCTGTAGACTCTCAAGTGATGTTTTACTCAGTGGGTCAATCCCTAATATACCGGGGCGTATGTTAAAACTTGAGACATGCTAGTTTCGTAAGCTAATAATTTTATGGAGTTGCCTTTGAAAGGGAATGTGCTTTGGAATATACAGGAGTTTGATAGTGCGATGGCCCCTGAAATATGTGATGCAATCCTTTGCTCCAGTGCAAGGCTTGTGCCAGAACCAAGACTGTTAGTACAGAAGCCCTATGACCTAGTTCACGAAAGCACCCATTTTTTTGCAGCTTTTCTCCTGTGATGTGCGGTTTGAGATTTTTCTCACTATTATTGAGTTAATCTGTGCGCTGCGGGAAAACAACACTGATAGCTGCTTTACGTATCAGACGCAGTTCCCGCCTGTACTTCTCGGCATCTGTAACGATCCACTTTTCAGTTCGGCGCACCTTTTGCAGCCCGGAAAGAAGCGCCGTTCACGCGGTAGCTGCTGGCATGGTGACAGTGTTGGCCATGGCGTCAAGCACTGCATGGAGCCTGGTCACCTTCCTGTCCGCAGAGGCCTGCCTGGACGAAGTGTGCAAGACAATGTCAAAGCTGGTTTTTTTGCCCGAACTAACGCCACACGTGAGTGTGCATTTGCCTGTCTCTTTCTTTTTTCTTGCGGAATAACAGTAGCTGTTTGTTTTATGTGTGACAATTTTCGCTGTAAAAACATTTTAGTGTAAGCAATAGTAACGTTCACTGGAACACAGAAATGGTGTGATTACCACTGGTCGAACACTGTCGCGGCAGCGTACTTTTGACTAGTGGATTTGTCAGGGCTGGCTCGAATCTTCTTTTTTTTCTTGTATTTTTTTGTAGGGCAAACGTCGCAATGTGGAGCAAGATATGTAACAGTTGTGGTCTAACAACTGATGTTCTTAGAGCCACCGTTTAAAAATATGCACACGTGTACGCAGGCGTTGTAAAGTTTTTATTCCAGTGGGCGTAGTATCAACTTAAGCGCTCTTCGTGCCCTAATGTTGTGCGGCAAAAACTTCAATGACATCATCTACCATTCACGGGTGGGCAGCTCCATCATGTGCCTGCATAAACAAGAAGACATGGTGATCAGGGGCGCTTCTTTGCATTCTTAGGGGGCACTAGCTGGCTGGAAGGGGACGCTATACCGTCTACCACATGTCAGGATTTGGGGCTCAATCCCGTCGCTCGTGATCCGTTGTCAAGATTGGAGTCGGGCATGAATTAGAAGGTAGCTGGCCCATGCCGTCGTCCAACTTATCCACGCTGAGGACGTTGATGAAGGGAAGGACTGCTTCTCATTGAGAACTAGGAATATGGGTTTATTTACAAAATTTGTATCAGTCTAACATGACTGTTTGAGAATGCACATCAGTCTAACATGACTGCTTCAGAGAGAGTGTCAGTCCAACGTGACTACTCAAGAGAAGTGTGTCGAGCATCCGCACAACAGCAGTTTTTGAACACTCGGTCCGCCGGCGATACAAGGCGGCGAACATTCGTTTCGTCATCGCAAAACTAGCCGCCTCCCGCAGGACGGCCTACGCACACAAAGGCACACACATTCCAATGTCCCGAGCCGACGTCAGAGGGGCCCCGTAGGACTCGAAGCCGTTCCGGGTAGCACGTTGGGGAGTTTGGGAACAATTGTTGGCCCGCCGAACTCATTCCGTCACAAAGTCGATTTAGTCACGCTGTGGCTAGAAGGTGGCGGCGAAGCTCCCGGTATGTGGGCCGTCATAGTCGTAAGCGGGTGGCAATCTTGCACTGCAGCTGGACATTCTTAACAGCGCCGGGAGGTTGCGGTCATTGTCGTAAGTGGCTGGCAATCCTGCACGGCAGCTGGCCATTCTTAACACACAAAAATGCTCGACGCTATCATGCAGAATGTCTCGGCGAGTTGCTTTGGTGTTTGTACTCATAACAAATCTAAGCGGCATCGCTATAAGGATACTGTCTAACATCACCACGATTAGTCACTCGATAAAGGAGGCATGCGTTTACCAAAGACAGGGATCAAAATCCTTAGAACGAACGCACCACGTATGTTTGGATGTAACAGCAGCGCACCTAGGGCAGTGCTTAGCGCTTAAAGTCAGAAGGGGCACGGGGGGGGGGACACTTCCCCCCTTTGTTTTTTACGGAGGGGCTCAGTTGACCCCCCTCGGCAGGTCAACTGTATGTAGCACTGTGGCACCCATTCGAGAAGCGCTGGAGGGGATGTTATTACTTATTTATTTATTTATTTATTTATTCAGTACCCACAGGCGCCAAAGGGCATTACAGTGGGGGGAAAGGTTTAACAGAACAGGTATAAACTTTCACAAAATTTTTTTTTTTACCCGACGTGAGAAAAAACAACAAAAGTTCAACAGAACTTACAGAATTTTCAAAACACGGTAACTTATACATGGGCAAATTCAATCTAAAGGTAAAAAGAAATAGGCTAGTTGAGTCACTTCAACAGAGCAAAAAATACATCATTTGACACGACGTTGACGACACTGGCAGGTAACGTATTCCATTCCTGTATAGTTCTTGGAAAAAAATGTCTTCTTATACAGTTCTGTCTTGCATGGAACTTCCCGTACCTTTAGCGCATGATCCACGCGTTGTGATCGGTAATGAGGTGGCATTATGTATTTGTCCCTTTCTATACCAATTGTACCGTAGAATATGGCATGGAAAAGTTTCAGTCGCAGCCTTCTGCGTCGTACCTCCAAGGTATCCCATTTAAACTCTTCCTTAGCACTCGTAACGCTGAAATTAACTTTGTATCGACCTGACACGTACCGCACACCTAAATTCTGTACCCTCTCAAGTTTATTAATGTCACGTGCCGTCGGAGGGTCCCAAACTACACAGCCGTACTCAAGGACGGACCTTACGTACGTCTTGTACAGCAGCTCTCGTGTAGACGTGCTGAATGCTCTGGAGTTCCTACGAAGAAAACCTAACATTTTCCCTTCCTTAGCGGTTACATAGTTAACCTGCTTCTGCCATGATAATTCTGGGGTGTACCAAACACCTAGGTATTTAAACTGTGTTACTTTAGCTATTAAATTGTTATTCAAGGTGTAAGAGAAATTTATAGGGTTCTTCTTTCGAGTAAATGTCATGTTGACTGTTTTGGTTAGGTTTATCTGCATGCGCCACTTAGTGCACCATTCACTAATTAGATTGAGGTCTTCCTGAATCAGACTGGCATCATCCATGTTGTTAGTCACCCTATATAACAAGCAGTCATCTGCAAAAAGCCTTAGCTGCGAAGTAAGGCCTTCGCCAATATCATTTATATACAATATAAAAAGTAAAGGCCCCAGGACGGAGCCCTGGGGTACACCGGATGTAACTGCTTGCGGGCGCGACTAAACCCCGTTTACGACCACGACCTGCCGGCGCAGGGTAAGATATTCTTTAACCCATGCGACAACCTGCGGGTGAATTTTACATTTATGCATTTTTTCTATGAGCAATGAATGGGGTACCGTGTCAAAAGCCTTTCTGAAATCGAGGAAGATACACTCAACTGAAAGCCTTTTATCCAAAGCAGAAGCAATATCATTTGTGAATTCCTTTGTGAATTCCAAGAGTGCCTTGTGCAAGGCGATTCTAAGTCCAATCTTTCGTTAAATTCTTCAGTCGGGATTAATCGGATGGTCTGGCATGATAAAAAACAGGAAAGCAGGTATTGTCGTGCTGCTGCACGTATTTCATTGAGGCACTGCGCATGACAGTCACCACCCTTTTTCGACTAATATTTTTGACACAGCATGCTGTTTGGGGGGCCACCTGAGCATGAAGCTGCGTCCAACTAGCGGCTCATGAATTGGTGAAGGTACACCTTGTTTTCTTTACGCTACCAGTTCATTTTCATTCGTTTAGTTGTGCATTATGAATGCTGTGTTATAGCAAAGACGCATCCATTTTTTACACTTTGTGGTCAAGTAGGTGTCTAAAATGCATTGTTCTAGTGCCTGAGGTTGTCATGATTACGGAAGACACCTAATGTCCTTTGCTGCAGCTGGACTTATTTGGTTTGACATCACATATCTTTAGTCCGTTACCTCCCGTGTTATCTTTTATACACGTTTCCAAAATGCCAATTTTTTTCTATGTGCGTGACTGAATGAGTACATTAAATAAATGCCCGAAATACACTCAGAAGAATATATTTGCGGAAAGCCCATAAAGATTTGTTAATTGCTTGAGAATATATATATATATATATATATATATATATATATATATATATATATATATATATATATATATATATATATATATATATATATATATATATATATATATATTCTCAAGGTGCCACAACAGGGACAAAGACGACGATCGCCCGGAAGACGAAAGAGACGACGTAGTGGGGCTAACCTAACGTTCGGCCATACTGGGTGTACCGGCCATATTTTCTGCAGAGTAAACAAGGTCCCATTTAACGTTATATCTGCGCGCGTTTCATTTTCGGTAGCGGTGCGGGCTATTGCACCACAAGACAGAACTCCGCAGCCGGCTTATCCTCGGCGGACCTACCATGCTGACAGACTATCAGGCCGCTGGGTTAAGCACGGCGTCAGCACCCGGTGCAACCGGGCCGTCAGCATCCGCGACCCCGCAACCGTCAGTCGTTTGACCCATCCGCGCGACGCCGGCACTTTCTCTGGGAACGGCACCGACAAAGTCGACATCGAAGTATGGCTTCACACAACCGATGGGACCCGACAGTACTGATGCTCGCAAATCTTATCTACCTCCAGGGACCAGCACGCACCTGGTATGACACACACGAAGTGTTTACCATCTGGGACGTATGCTAGCAAAAACTTCTCGACTTCTTTGGCAAACTCGCTCGTCGCAAGTGCGCCGCTGCGAAATACCCATCCTGTCGGGCTCAGACAGCTACGGAGTCGTACGTTGCGTACATCCTTGATGTCCTAGCTCTTTGCCTCCGCGTCCATGCCAGTATGCCCGAGGCTGTCAGGCACATTCTGAAATGCCGATGATGCGTTTAATGTGCTCGTTTTTAAAGACTGCTTGACGGTAGACGAAATTATCCGTGAGGGCAGACGTTTCGAAGACGCAAAGAGCCGTCGCATTGCCGGACATTTCGTGTGGCTTCCCAACACCGCCGCTGCATCGTCGTGCAAAGCCGCTCATTCGGCCCTTTAATGGTCCACTCCAGATATCGTTGTCCACATTGTGCGGCTCGAAATCGAGGCCGCGTCGACATTTCTTTCGCGTGTCCTTATGAAGATACGCAATCGACGATCTCACTCATCCACGCAGTTGTCCGCGAAGAACTGGCCGACGCAGGAATTCAACCCGTGTGCTCCATAACACACCTTCCGGTTAGCCCTGCGCCTATTCATCGATCTCCATCGACGTTTCGACGCTATCGAGATCCGGCCCAATGGCGAACACCAGACAACAAGCACGTATGCTTCCATTCTAGCGACGTGGGGCACATTTGTCGCTATTGCCGTTATCGTAAGCCCGCGTTTTCACGCTCCACGTTTTACCACCGCAACAACGACAACCAGCGCCAGCCATTTCATTCTCCAAATGACCCGACCTTCCATGACGGCGGCCCTTCTGCGTCCATCAGACGCTCGAGCCGCTCGCCGTCGCCCCGCGAGTGTCAGTCTCGCTCGTCCCAGCCCCATCGTTTTTCATCGCCTCACCCTTCTGTACGTTCATCCCCGGATAACTGACGGATGCAGCTCCCGGAGCTGACGCTGCATTGGACTCCCGACCTGCAAATCCTCTCCTTACCTTGCCGACAGATCAGAACCTAATCGCCGTGGAAGTTGATTCCCTACCTGTCACTGCCTTAATCGACACTGGCGCACACATCTCGGTCATGAGCGCTGATCTCCGGAAGCGGAGAAAATGCTCGCTCCTGCCGAGTACCGCGTCGTACGAGTTGCTGATGGGGGAACTCCAGCTGTGCTGGGAATGTGGGCCGCTCGTGTCAGTGTCGCCGGGCGCCACACATCTGCCCCCACGACGTGATCTTTGGCCTAGAATTTTTATTGGCCCACTCACATAATTGACTGCTCGGCTGCTGTTATCAAACTTTATTTCCCTGATTCTACCAAACTTACCGATACTGTACCGATCCAGCTCTGTTACGCCGACTTTGTTTGTCTATCTCCACAGGCACTGACCTGTATCACTGCTGTGCCCAACCCCTGTGTACCGGATGGTGACTATGTCATTACTTCCTGCGTGAGTGCCTTACTTTCCCACGGCGTGTCGTTTCATCACACGGTACCATAGTGACCGTACCGGCTGACAAAACTTATCTTCCGCTCCTGAATTTCCGATTCTGTCCTCAGGTACTCCCCAAAGGGATCTCTCTCGCCACACTGTCGCCGTCGCACGAGTGCGATCTTTTTTCCCACTCGCCTCTTCCGTCTTATTCCAACTCTTCCGCCACCTGCGATTCTCATTCGGCCACGTCGCCTCCAGCGCACAACAACATTACCAAGATGATAGCCATGGATTTACCCCCACACAAAACGACGATCTTTGTCATCTGCTCGCATCTTATTCCAACATTTTTTACCTTGACGGTCGGCCTTTCGGACAAACCTCCCTAGTTCAGCATCGCATACATACCGGCGATGTACCGCCTATTCACAGAGGGCCCTTTCGCGTGTCACACGTCGAGCACCGAGTAATAAAACAGGAGGTTGCTAAGATGCTTACAAAGGGCATTACTGAACCATCGTCGAGATCGTAGGCTTCTCCTGTTGTCTTGGTAAAAAAGAAGGGCAACACCTGGTGATTTAGCATAGATTACCGCCATCTAATTAAGATAACAAAGAAGGATGTCCATCCACTCCCACGCATAGACGACGCATTGGATTGCCTTCACGGTAACACGTAATTTTCATCGATAGACCTGCGCTCCGGTTACTGACAGATTGCCGTCGATGACATGGATCTTGAGAAGACCGCATTTCTTATGGCAGATGGCCGTTATCAGTTTCGATTCATGACAATGGGCTTGTTCAACGCTCCAGCCACCTTCGAGTGCATAATGGACAAGCTCTTGCACAGCTTTAAGTGGTCTATATGCCTTTTGTTACCTCGACGACGTCATCATGTTCTCACCGACCTTCCCGACACATCTTGAACGCCTTTCGTACATCTATTCTTTCTGTCTTCCGTGCTGCTGGGCTACAATTAAATTTTTCGGATTGCCATTTCGGTAGCCGCCAAAGTGCTATCCTCGGTCATCTCATCGACTCATCTGGCGTCTGCCCCGATCCCGCAAAAGTTCATGCTGTTCTCGACTTTCCTGTGCCGACCTGTGCCAAAGATGTCCGCAGCTTTGTAGGCTTATTCTCATATTTCCATCGATTTGTCAGAAATTTTGTTTACATTGCTCAGCCTCAGAAGAAAGGCTCCTCCTTTTCATGGGGTCCTGACCAAGCTGCTGCCTTCCAACGCCTTATCACCCTGCTCATTACTCCGCAAATTCTTCCTCACTTCGATCCATCTGCCCCAAGAGAGATCCGTACAGGTGCTAGTGGCTGTGGAATTGGCGCGCTTTTAGCTCAGTGTCAACGTGGGCGTGACAAAGTTATTGCGTACGCAAGCCGCCTGCTTTCACACGCTGAACGCAATTACTCCACTACAGAGTGCGAGTGCCTCGCACTCGTATGGGCACTGAGCAAATTCCGGCCATACTTATACGGTCGACCTTTTACTGCTGGCACGGGCCATCACGCTCTCTGTTAGCTCTCGGCACTTAAGGATCCAACGGGTAGTGTAGGTCGCTGGGCACTACGTCTCCAATAATTCACCTACGCAGTGGTATACAAGTCCGGTAGGCTACACCAGGATGCCGATTGTTTGCCTCGGCGCCACGTCAACGCTCCTGACTTCAGTGATGCAACTGCTGGAATATTCGAGCTCTCCGCCTTCCACCACATCGGCAAGGAGCAATCACGGGATACATCCTTGCGCGACCTCACCAGCCGCCTCTGTTCTGACTGGTCCGACACCTCGCTTAGTTTGTTCCTCGTTTTGGATAGCATCTTATACCGCCGAAATATGTACACAGAAGGACATGAACTGCTGATAGTCGTTCCTTCTCATCTCCGGGCAACTGTACTCGCGCAAGTTCATGATGTTCCCACCGCTGGTACCTGGGTGTTTCCTGGACCTACGACCGTATCCGGCGACAATTTTTCTGGCCTGGAATATACCGTACCGTGCAACGTTATGTCGCTGCTTGCGAACCATGCCGACTTCGTAAGAAGTCTGCTTTGCTTCCGACTGGTACCCTCCACCAAATTGATATACCCACCTAACTGTTTTATCGTGTTGGCCTCAACCTGTTGGGCCCTTTCTCTACCTCTAGAGCTGGCAATAAGTACGTCACCGTTACAACGTATTATGCAACCCGCTATGTCGTCACACGAGTCATCCAGACAAGTTGTGCTACCGATGTCGCCGACTTCCTGCTCCAAGATGTCAACTTACACCACGGAGCTCCTCGCCAGGTTCTCACAGGCAGTGGCCGCTACTTTTTATCTCTGGTTATTGATGATCTGCTTCGCTCTTGTGCCACGACACACAAGTTCACGACAGCATATCACCCTCAAACGAACGGCCTGATTGAACGCCTGAACCGAACACTTACAGATATGATCTCGATGCATGTCTCCTCAGGTCATCACGACTGGGACGCCGTGCTTCCTTTTGTGACGTTCGCGTAAAACTCGTCACATCACGGGAGCGCTCTCTACTTTCCCTTCTGTCGCCTCTTTGGTCGTGACCCGACATTGCCTTTCGACCCGCTCCTGCTAACTGCTCTCGAGTCCCCGTCTGAGTACGCTCCCGACGCTATAGCTACAGCCGCCCAGGAACGCCAGAATGCCCACCGTCGCCTTTCTGAGTCGCAGGCAAGACAGAAGTCTCTTTATGACAACCATCATCGTGATGTCCACTTTTCTGCCGGCGACCTCGTCCTCCTTTGGACGCCTTGACGGCGTGTGGGCGTATCGGAAAAACTGCTCTCCCCGTACTCTGGCCCTTACCGCGTCGTCCGACAGCTCAGTGATGCGACTTATGAAGTAGCTCCAGCCGATGCTTCCCCGTCGTCCACATCAACTTACATCCGCCACGTGGGCCGTCTCATGAAGCCGCCATCTAAAAGGTGCCGTGTCGGCACTTTCGCCGCCGGGGGCTATGTCACGGTGCCACGAGAGGGTCAGACGACGATCACAACAAGACGAAAGCGACAAGGTAGTGGAGCTAACCTAACGTTCGGCCATACTGCTTGTACCGGCCATATCTTTTGCTGAGTTAAAATGGTCCTATTCGAGCTAATATCTCTGGACTTAGTATTCCTATCAACGCAAGGCTGACTATAGCAATATATTCACAGTATATTTTTATCTTGGGTTATACTTTATTTTCCTTTTTGTGTTATTTATTTATTACCTAATTAATTTTTTAAAATCATATTACCACCCGATTCGTGGCCTGTCCCCCATACTGGGTTTGTGCCATTAATTGAGGCTTCATCATCATCATCATCACCTGCTCCCGCCCCCGCTGTTTTTAGGAAACCAACTGTCCTCATTAAACGTCGTCAGTTCTCTTTGGAGACACGTGACCAACAGGTGGAGGCGCATGGTATTTCTTACTCATGCCGCAGGCCCCTCCTTGGAGCGGAATCACCAGTCCAGTGTCGAAACAGACATACCCGTCCATCGGGCTAGCCACAGGTTCAGGGGACTGCCTCCAGAAGACAACACAGCGATTCCAACCACCTCTACCGGCATGGATAGCGCGGTAACGACTCGGGACACACTTAAGAAGCCATGGGTTCCAAAGTCGTTCCATGGTAGCGTGTTCGAAGACGTCCAAGATTGGATGGCCGACTTCGAGCTCCTGGTCGAGTACGATGAATGGGACGATGCCACTAAACTTAGAAATGTATATTTTTGCCTGGACGAGGGCGCGCGTATGTGTGTTCAAACCCATGAGGAGCAACTGACGTCGTGGCCTGAGTTCCGCCGTCCGCTACCAGACACCTACACCAGTGCTGATCGCCGCGAACGAGCAGAACTAGTGATCCAGGCCCGCGTCCAGCTTCCGAACGAAAGTGTCACCGCGTTCGTCGAAGAGATGACGCGCCTCTTCAGACGAGCAGAACCTGGAATGACCGCGGACAAGAAGTTGCATCACCTGATGCGAGGTGTCAAGGAGCAGCTCTTCGCTGGTCTTATGCGGAGCCCTCCCAGGACTGTCGCCGACTTTTTGTTGCAGGCTGTAAGTATGGAGAAGATGCTTCAGGCCGCTATCGAACTTCTACGAGTGGCGAGTGAACGTAACATCCACTTCTGATACTTACACGGTGACCGGAAGCAACAACGACAATCTCCGAGAACTCATCTGTACCGTTGTGCAGGAAGAATTGCGTAAGATTTATGGCGCGTCACAAGCTACGTTGAGCTCCATTGTAAATGTTGTAAAAGATGAAGTACACCAAGCGCTTTGGTCCAGCTTTCCTCTTGCTAACACTGCGCCTGCACCGACTGAACACCGCCGTGCGACCTGCGAAGAAGCCCTGAGACCAGTGGCGTAGCTAGGTCGTCTGGCACCCGGGGCCCTTAGCTCTTCTGTCAAGCCCCGCCCCCCCCCCCCCCTCGGGTGTAGTCGAGGAAGGCGAGGATATCGACAATTTTCGGGTGTCTTCAGACGTATATGACACCCCCCTCCCCTCCTCCTGGCCCCGTGCACCCGGGGCCCACGGCCCCCCGGCCCCCCCTGTTGCTACGCCACTGCCTGAGACTACCTGCTTCGTCACCCTCGCTGTTTGTTCACGTCGCTCATCCGGTTGCACTTTCACCAGCCTAACCGGTACAATACACCGCAGAACGACGCACGCCTCCAGCGTTTCCGCTTGCTGCTCCTCCTGTTGTGCTTCACCCGGAACAGCCAGTACATTACGCCGACGATCGACGCATGACCCCTCGTAAGTAGGATGTTTGGCGCACACCGTACCGCCGTCATCTGTGCTTCCACTGCGGTGAGGTAGATCATTTGTACCGCCAGTGCCCATACCGGCATCAGGGCCGGATTAAGAAAAATGAAGGCCCTGGGCTAATGCACCTGCAGGCCCCCTTTCCCTATACTGAACCCCCCATCGCCTGCTACGCTACTGGAAATATGCCATGTTTCATTTTAATTCCACCAAATAAAAAAAAAAAACAAGTGCGATCAATGGGTTTATTATTGTTGTTATTATTATGAGGAAAACAACAAAACTTGCTTGAAACGCGTGCTGTTGTAAACAACAACACATATGTTCACTTTGGTATTAATCTGCATTCTGTTTTCAGCAAAAGCTAGGCTTTAAGGTAAAGTTTGGTGCACTCAAGACGAACAAGAGCGTGGAAAAGACAACACACCTCAGATGTCGATCCTTCTTAAGCTAGGCTTTGTTTGCATCACTAAGTTTAATTTCGTGAGGAGACACGTGGTTGTATCCAAAAGATTCTTTATAAAATTCAAGCATCAGACTGCAGTAATCGTTATACCCGTTACTCCATAAATATGCCACAGATATATACAATACTTAAGGCAACACAAACACCATTAGAATGCACTAGAGTACAGATGAAAATTACCAACTGTAACTACAAAACATTATTTGACTATATTTTCGTTAAAGGTAAGACAAGCAAGGACGACACCAAATAAACGTGGCACTATCAAAAGAACAAGAATACAGTTATTTATAAGCACGCTAAATATCACAAGAAGAACAAACAAGAGACGAACAACGAAGATTTGCGTAGCTTGAATTGTACTGCTCAGCGCTTCATTGGCAACGTGGAGGCTGGGAGGCGACACAACGAACTTTTTGGAACTATTCATGTATAGCGCAAACAGTCCTCTTTTAAAATAGCATATTTCGCCCCTTCGCTTTGGCGAAATCAGATATATTCTGTTCGAAGGATAGATCGCGGAGGAGGTCACTTTCAACTGACATGATAACAAGCGAGTTCACCTTGTCGTCAAGGATTGAGGCTCAAACGAAGGCGATTTTTTATCAGCGACAACTTGGAAAACGATCGTTCGGTCTCACAGTTGGCCACGGGCATGCTTAAGTACATTCGCAAAGCAATATAAAGGTTCGGAAACACATCAATAAGCTTTCTTTCGTGCAGCAACTTCATTATTCCCAGGAGACTCGTGTTCTGGCACGCAGAGTTGTGCAGAAAGTTCGCGAACTGAACGATTTCAGCGGAAAATGCTGGCTGCAAATCATTTTTGTAGGTTTTCACCAACTTCTCAGCCTGCTGTGCCAGAGAGGCCTCGCTCCCAACTTCTGTCGGCAATTTTAAGAATCCGCACCTTCCGCAGAGTTCAGTGTAGGTAGCCTTTCGCACTCGCAAAGCAGAGCCTAAACTGTCATGTACAACATTGTAGGTCTGTACGATAAACTTTTTTCTACCTTGTAGCGCACTATCGCTTTTTCCGTCCGGGTGCTTACAGAAAACCATGCGTTTGCCCTCATCCTGATAACATTGATTGGTACTTAACGTGCGTGCTCTCTGTTCGAAGGTATCAAAGAGAAGTCGCAAAGAATTAACAAAGCCGTCTTAGGGAGCTCAGCAGGTCCACAGCAGTTGAAATGTCTAGGCCTGGTTTCTGAAATGCTACGCTCGTTTTGTCAAAGCGCTCCAAGATTTCACTCCAGAAAATCGCCATGAATGCAGTTTCTAGTTTTTTCATTTTTTTGAAGATAGAGTGCGCTTCGTTCCTAGTGACACCATTTTCTTCCTCGTTCTTTGATATAACTTCAAGGCAACACAAGACTGCATTGAAATTGTTCAGAATGGCCTTACATGATTCAGCGTGTCTGGACCACCTGGTCTCAGAGAGACTTTTCAAACAAGCTGCTCGCCAGTTCCGCCCATGCTCTCCAAAAGATATCTCCAGCGCTTAGGTGAGGCAGCAATGAACACATACAGTCTCTGAATTACAGTGAAAAATTTCACTGCCTCAAGGCAACTGTAAACGCTACACGCGCCAACTAAGTTCAGTGAATGACCAGCACACGGAACGTAGACTGCCAATCCGTTCAGGTGTTTGATTTGAGGTTGCACTCCATTGTATTTTCCTGACATCACTCACATTATAATAAGCTTCGCCCCTACAATCATCAATTGAGACGCCATTCGTCGTCAAGAGGGACATCACGGTATCGAAAAGATACAAGCCGGCATGCGATTCAATTGGAACAAATCCAAGATAGCGTTCGTAGACTTTCCCATTTAAATAGCATCGTAAAACAACTGACAGCTGATCAACGTGAGTAAGGTCTGGAGTCGAATCAACAATTAAAGAGAAGTATTTTGCGCGTTTCGCTTCGTCAATGAGACGTTCCTTGACAGCCGCTGCCATATGCTCGATAAATTCATCACAAAGGGTTTTTGAAAGATACGATGGCTGACCTTTTCCTTTGTTCCCATAGCATTTTTTCTGCTCCTTTAGAAAGGGATCAAACTTGGCAATGCCGCAAGCACTCCCATATAATTGCCATTTCTCGGTGAACCAAAAATCTCCTCACTGCCCCTAAACGCTAGGCTGCGCTCAGCTAGAAGCTATAACTACTGCGCGCTTCAGCACCTCTGTCCAGTAAGCGGTCTCAATGACAAGATGCTTAACCAGCTCCTTGTCAATTGTCCTGCTCGAGTTAGAGCGGGCGAGCCTTGCTGCGACGTATTTCCGGTGCTCGACGTTATTTTCATGTGCGCAAACCTTTTTTTCTGCTCTTTTCCAATCAGAAAAGCCGTGCGTGGTGAAAGCACTGGGGTTCCTTGAAATCGAAAATAGTTTGCACATGAAACAGTTAACGGAACCTTTGGACTCCGAGTACATTAACCAGTGTCGCTCGCACGCCTTCCAATTTGTAGCCTTTCGCACGAAAAGATGAGGTGACATATAGCGTTTCTGAGTTTTGTATTGCCTTTCGGAAGACAGAAAATTTTCTGCACGATATTGAAAATACAATGGCCCTTTCTCAAGGCATACACTCCGAAAGCTGTCAGTAATAACGTCCGGCCACTTACCAGAGTCACTTCGGAGAATCTCACAACGTACCTCTTGCTGCGGGGGTGTCTGTACTTCTCCGTTGCCGCATCGAGAAGCCGTCTCATTCGTCCTCTCGAGGCACACTTTGTGGGTGGGAACATGATTATTTGAAGCCAAACTAACAGGGAAACAGGTGAGTTGGTTCTTGGAGTGTTGTTTCATGGCGCTCGTCAGTAGGAGGAGGCTCATCGGGGAGGTTTGGCACCTGTTCAACAGCAGTAGTAGAAATCCAGCGTGGCGGACCGGACACCTGGAGCTCTGTGGCAGGGGCCCGGCCGAGTAGCATAGACGTTGCTGACTCAGGAACAGGACAGGGTTCGGTTAGCGTCGGTTGCTCAGAAATATGGACGACCGAGGTTGGCACCGTTTTCACAGGATCAAGACCACCTTGGTTGTCTGGATTCGAGCAAGGTCCTTGCAAGGTCCTTGCTTGCAGTATTTTACGCGTTTCGCTTCGTCAACGAGACGTTCCTTGACCGCCGTTGCCATATGCTCGATAAATTCATCACAAAGGGTTTTTGACAGATACGATGGCTGACCTCTTCCTTTCCAAGCAAGGTTTGACTCATCTTGATGAGTCAAACCTTGCTTCTTGCCAGGAAACCATGGTGATGTAGTTGGCAAGTACTCCACAGAAGCACAGTCGGTACTATTGGGAGTTGACACGGACTCTGGGTAGAACGATCATACTGCTCCGCGGAAGCTGCATTCAGTAGGTACTTTGTCATCTTTGGTAGCCTCTTATTACGATCTTCTCTTTCTAACTTCACCTTTCGTTTAGAGGCACCACTTTTATGCTTCCGACCGAGCATTTCCGCATGAATGGATGCTAATTGTTCACCGAGCACTTCGTCAGTCCGACGCGAGCGCAGGTGTCCAACGATGGCCGTCCCGATGACTGGTGCACGCTGCCTGGATGGTTCGTGGCTGGCCGAGAGTGGTGCGTCTCCCGGGAGAACCTCAGCGGGTGGGCTTATGCAAGCTTAACCGGCGGCTCGGGGCTGAATCGCAGCCCGCGATCAACTTCCTTTTATAGACTCGCGCCGCGTCTGTCTGTTACTAGAGCCAAAGCAGGCGTTCACATACGCATAGAGTTCCTTGTACAAATTTCCTCCTTCGCCGTACAGACTCACTCCTTCTCGCATTCCGGTCTCGTCTTCGTATTGGCTAGGAGCAATCGTCTGTTATGGGAGGTCATCGATTTTTCTTTCGCCCCGTTGACGCCGAGCGCAAAAACTAAGGGGAGAGGGCGACTCCTAGCGCGGACGAAGTTACGCGCCCTCCGTCGCCTCTGAGTCATCTTTTTCTACTTCTTTCTGGAAACTTCGGCGGCCAGTCTGATCTACTTTTGATCTGATCTGATCTACGTCGAGCGCGCGCGAGGGTGCGCAGCCACTAGGCAGGAATGGGCCCTGGCGACAGGCCTTTGGGTCCAGCTCTCGAACTTCCCCCTTCACTCTTCCACAACCCTAGCCCGAGCAGTGAACATTCCATGCCCCACGGCACGCATATAAAAGCAAATGTGACGTCTTCTTTCCTGTCCTGCGTAGACTCTGTCATCGGACTCAACACAATTTGCTGTCGGACTCATCCTCCCCCGCTCAAATTACCTTTACGGTAAAGAGTTTGTAAACAGGGATAAGGTGCCTCAAAAAGGCTGGCCAACGTTTCGATAGGAGGGTCTATCATCGTCAAAAGCGGCCTCGTCATCCTCGGGTATGTTAGTTTTAAAGGGTTAGTGCAGTGACGTTACGTGCGGAGGTTGTCGGTGGCGGCTGGTTATAAAGGGCGAGGCTTCAGAAGTAATGAGCGCTGTCGTCCGACGTCTGTGAGCTTCGTTCCCAAGACGAGGGGACAAGAGCGGGAGAGCGGGAAGGCGGGAAGCCGCCTTCCGGCTTTCGCATGACATACCAGTGGCGATCGACGGTTACGCGGTTAGCGCTTTAGTATATACCGGTGCGGACTTTTCTATTTTAAGCGGGAAGATCGCGTTGTTTCTGAAGAAAGTCATTACTCCTTTGCGTGATTCGCAGATTCGGACGACCGGTGGTCACGTCGTTACTCCGCAGGGAACCTGTACGACTATAGTTCGGATTCGAGGATCGACATTCGTGGCCAGCTGCCTTGTCCCACGCGAATGCTCCCGCGACGTCATTCTCGGGGTTGACTTTCTGCAAGAACACGGCGCTGTTATTGACCTACGGCAAGATGTAGTCACCCTTCCAGCCGACCGAGCAATCGACGGGGACGACGACAGCCGACGTGACGACGCCCTTCGTGTTTCCGCCGAAAGCGTTACGCTTCCTCCACGAGCGAGTGTCCTCGTCGAAGTTATGTGCGGTGGAATGCGCAAAGGCGAAGGGGTCGCGGAAACAAACTTATCACATCTACTGACGCAAGCTGTTTGTTCGGCTAGGACTGTGCTCAGCTTAGTGATGGCTGTTCTCAGTTGCTTGTCACCAACTTCAGTAACGAGCTTCGACAACTTTTGCGCGGTACTTCAATTGCGTTTGCCGACAAAAAAGAGAACATGGATGAATGGTTTGCCTCTGAAGCAGTGGGGCTTGTGGACAAGTCACTGGGTAACATCGACATTACTGAAGAGCTATTGTGACGTAATCAGGCCGCACTGCGCGAGCTCTCGCCTGAATTCGGGGCTGTTTCGCAAGTTCGTCTAAGGTACAACAGACTTCAATCGCAAGGCACCGGACCATCACATGGGACGACGCAGGCCCGATACGCCAGAAGCCCTACCGCGTATTGGCGAAAGGACGCGAAGCCATACGTACGCAAGTAAAGAGATGCTTGAAGACGGCGTTATCGAACCTTCCAAGAGCTCATGGTTGTCTGCGGTCGTTCCTGTAAAAAAAAAAAAAAAGACGGAACGCTAGGCTTCCGCGTCGACTACCGGAAGCTCAACAACGTAACTAAAAAAATACGTGTACCCACTGCCACGTATCGATGATTCGATAGGTAGACTGCGGCGCGCCCAGTATTTTTGATCATTCGATATGGAAAGCGGGTACTCGCAGGTGGAGGTAGACTAAAGAGACCGTCAGAAAACTGCCTTTGTGACTCCCGATGGCCTCTATATACGAATTTCGAGCACTTCCTTTCGGCTTGTGCTCAGCTCTAGCTACGTTCCAGCGAATGACGGATACTGTCCTCGCTGGACTGAAGTGGCAGGCTTGTCTCGTGTATCTTGACGACGAAGTAGTAATTTCTGAAACATTTAAGCAACATTTTCATTGTCTACGGAATGTGCTAAAAGCGATTCGATTGGCTGATCTCACGCTCAAACCAGGAAAGTGCCACTTTGGCTCTAAGAAGCTCGTTTCTCGTACACGTCGTAAGCGCCAGAGGAGTCCGAGCCGATCCCGACAAGCTTGCCGCAGTGACAGGTTTTCCTCCTGTGGCCGACAAGAATGCCGTGCGGCGTTTCCTAGGCTGGTGTGCGTAATATCGCCGTTTCATTGAAAAGTTAATTCTCGCAGATAGCGAAACCTTACAAGGGATGACACGCCATATGCCTGGACGAATGAGCAACAGTCGGCCTTCACTGAACTATGGCAACGCATGGAGTCAGCACCTGTCCTGGCACATTTTGACGACGACGCTGACACCGAGGTACATACAGACGGCAGTAACATCGGTCTTGGCGCAGTACTCGTCCAACCTCAAGACGGCAATGAAAGAGTAATAGCTTATGCTAGCCGCTCGCTGTCTCGCGCCGAGGTGAACTGCTCTGCCACAGAAAAAGGGTGTCTCGCGGTTGTGTGGGCGATCGCGAAGTTTCGCCCTTATCTCTAGGGCCATCCTTTCAAAGTGGGGACAAACCACCATGGCCTATGCTGGTTGGCAAACATACGCGATCCTTGAGGACCACTGGAAAGGTGGAGCTTGTGGCTGCAGGAATTTCACGTCGCGATCGTTGACAAGTCTGGCCGCAAGCACGAAGACGCTGCCACACTGTTGCGTGCACCTACAGAATCTGTCAGTCCAGAGTCAGAGGGCGATGACGGCTTCCTGGGCGCCATTACTGCATCGGACTCGATACGGCAGCGTGACGACGCTGTAATTCGACTTATTATCGACCAATTAGAGCGCCGGCAAATAACCATTCCACGTCATGTGTTTCGTCTATTGGCGTCCTTCTGTCTACGAGACAACGTATTTTACAAGAAAAACGACTGTTCGATCAAGCCTACCTCCTGGTGGTTCCAAAAGAATTGCGGGACGACATTCTTTTCGCTTGCCATGACGAACCCACATCTGGCCACTTAGGCTCCTCACGAACGCTTGCCAGAGTACGCGAGATGTATTACTAGCCAGGGCTTTTGGCAAGCGTCAAACGGTACGTTAAAAGCTGCCGCGAATGTCAGCGGCGAAAGTCACCGCCCATGAAGCCCACCGAGTTATTGCAACCCATCGAACCACCTCATAAGGCACTCGACCAAGTCGGCTTGGACATTTTTGGGCCTTTTCTTCTGTGAAGTATACTGACAGTATACGGACAGTATACGGACAGGAGGCGAGGTGCGAAAAGACCAGCCTTTAGTGTAGGGGACTTCGCTCGTGTACGCAAGCTAGAGGCGGTGGGAAAGCGTCGGTAAACTACATGGGACCTTTCAAGATTGTCGGCAGAAAAGGCGAAAATAGCTTTTTGATGAGCGACGGTCGTTGCTGGAACGCGTCTAAACTAGTTCGGGTTCCCTGCAATCAATCGCAGACAACAGAACAATGGGCATGGGAATTGCCTCATGACTACTCGGGTACCGCTGGGGCTGAAAGCCGCGCAGACGCTGAACAGGGTGAACTGCTGCGATCGCCGGAAATAAGGGCTGAAGTTAATGAAGAATTGGTCGCTCCTTTAGAGGATTCGGTGGAGCAACCTTTGCGTCGCAGCACTAGGGTACGCCGACCTGTCGAAAGATTTGGGTTTTCTTTACCTGAACAATAAGTGCTTAGTTCGTGTTATTTTGGTTGTTGCAAATTACTATGTTGTATTTTCAAGCGGGAGGCGATGTTGTATCCTTCTTTCTTGTTTCAGTTTCATTTCTTTCAGCGTACATATCGTCATCGTCATTCAATATGGTTTCCTATATAAGTGGCTTTGCTGTGACGAATAAAAGGAAGGTGTATACTGCGCTTGTGTGGTCCAGTGTCATGCGTCTGGTCTGAGCCAGACACCACAACGACTCCTTTTAACATTTAACGAGTTGCTGCACCGTTTACAAACTCCGCCTGTTCTTGCCCACTTTGACGTGGATGCGCCGACAATGATGCACACCGACGCCAGCAATGTGGGTCTAGGTGCCGTCCTTGTGCAGGGGCAAGACGGCGCTGAGCGAGTCATCGCTTACGCGAGTAGAACACTGTCACGTGCCGAGTCGAACTACTCCACCACTGAGAAGGAATGCTTGGATGTAGTATGGGCCGTTACCAAGTTCCGCCCATACAAATGTGGCCGCCCATTTTAAGTCATAAGTGACCACCATTCTCTCTGTTGGTTGACCAATATGAAATATCCATCTGCACGTTTGGCACGCTGGAGCCTACGGCTTCAAGAGTACGACATGACAGTGGTCTATAAATCGGGAAGGCAGCACTTAGACGCTGACTGCTTTTCCAGATCACCGATCGAGTCGTCAGGCCGAGATGATGACGAATCCGCAGGCTTTTTAGGAGTTGTTGGTGCGGCTACCATCTCTCAACAACAGCAAGAGGACCAGGAGCTCGGTTCACTAATTGATTTCTTAGAAGGTCACACCACAAATAATCCCAGGTTGTTCTCAAGGAACTTGTCGTCATTCTGCATACGCAACAGTGTTCTTTTTAGGAGGAACTTCTCTTCAACAGGGAAGAGATATCTACTGGTGCTCCCTAAAACTCTCCGCAGTGAAATCTTGCAGGCCTGTCACGATGAAGCTACCTCGGGCCACCTAGGCTATACACAAGAACATTAGCACGGATCAAAGAGAAATACTACTGCCCTCGGCTCGCAACACAGGTGAAGCACTACGTTCGAACATGCCTTGACTGTCAGCGACGAAAAGTGCCACCTACGAAACCTGCCGGACTATTACATCCCGTTCAAGTGCCGGAAACGCCGTTTGCACAAATTGGGATGGACCTTTTGAGCCCATTCCCAATATCAACTGCCGGAAATAAGTGGATCATAGTTGCGACAGATTACCTTACGTGTTATGCAGAAACCAGGGCACTTCCGAGCAGCACAGCAGCCGATGCCGCGCAGTTCTTCATCGAAAACGTCGTCCTGAGGCACGGTACTCTAGCGGTCATCCTAACCCACAGGGGAACCGCGTTCACGGCTCAACTTTTGCGAACTGTACTCACGCTCAGTGGCACGGCACGCAGAAGGACGACAGCTTATCACCCGCAAAGGAATGGACTTACGGAGCGCCTCAACAAGACTCTCGCAGACATGCTGTGCATGTATGTCGATGTGCAACACAAGAACTGGGACCAAATATTACCCTACGTAACGTTTGCTTATAATACGGCTCGGCAAGAAACAACAAGAATGACGCCATTCAGTCTCCTCCACGGTCAAGAAGTGACTACAATGCTGGATGCTATGCTTCCTCGTGATTCCAGCGATTCTGAGACTGACGCCGCAGATTTTACAGAGCGCGTCGAAGAAGCAAGACAGCTCGCGCGCGTTCGCATAACTAGCCAGCAAGACCGTGATGTGCGACGTTACAATCAACGCCATCGATTCGTCGTATACCCAGAGAGTCTGGGTTTGGGCTCCAGTATGCCGCCGAGGCCTCGCGGAGAAACTTCTGCGCCGATACTTCGGACCGTACAAGGTACTACGACGCCTGAGCGACGTCAACTATGAAGTCATTCCTGACAGCCAATCCTGCTCAACGCGCCGTCAGGACCTGCCTGAGACTGTGCATGTGGTGTGCATGAAACCCTATTTTGCTGAATGACATGGACACTTGCTGCTCGGCTGGACACCAGGTGCTACCCGCCGAGCATCGGGACGATGCTCCTTCTGAAGGGGGGCAAATGCCACGACGCCATCTGTCCCCAACCACGCTGACAACGAGGACGACGACCTCGTGTGTGCAAGCGAGGGTGCTAGAGAAGAAGCCTAAACTGAACGCTTGTTCTAATTGTCTAATATTTACATTAAGACAAGAGATACATTTCGACAGTCTAGCGTGACTCGCAAGTGGAGTACGCAAGACGAAGCATACAACACACGAGCACGAAGCTCCAAGCACACCGAAGTCGAGCACGAGCGTACTCTAGCAGCCGACAACAGCTGCTTATCAACACTCTGTCCTCCCTAGATCCCTAGGTGAGGGAAAAATGGCAGTTCACCGCCGATTCATAGCGTCCAACGTCATCGTAGTCGACCCGCCTTTTAGGGGCAGGGTTACACACACTTCCACACAGGTTTTACTGACCACGCCGAGGAGAGTAGGTACTCGTGGTCACAGTGCTCGACCCGAGCAAGCGCCCCTTAATCTTTGAGCTGACCTCGTACAGCGGCCGCCTCGGCTGTCCATTGTCTGGCGTCTTCAAAGGCTCATGAGAAGGCACCGCAAAGCATCTCCTTCTAGGAATTCCCCCTGCTTCAGTCGAACCGTGAAGGCTTTGGCGATTTCACTAACAATAGTTGGTCCGCCGATCGCGTTTAGTCATAGCGGCGCCGAGGGATGTTGACGCGGCACATCGTCGTCCCTACGAAACGAGTCACCGAGGCAGGTGGTGAAAGCTTCCATGGTCTCTTCGGGGAAGCTCGCCACGCTCGCAGCCGCAGCTGGCTGAGAAAACTTTGCATGTCGGCACCTCTGCAGGCCATTCCTAACACCGTGTGTGAGTGTGCGCGCGGTGTACTGGTTGCCGCAAAAAAGAGAGTCCCCTTCCTCTGAAGCGATAATTGACCTAGGCAATGCCAGGATGGGGGTGATCCGCATTTTCTTGAACGTGATGGAAGGCAAAACATGCTCATATCTCTGCGCATAAAGTTTTCTTGGGACGAAACTTTAATAAAGACGATTGGTTCTTTCACAATATACGTTAAGCGGATTCTGGGAGTATAGAAAGACTGTATTTGCAATATATACACAAGCAAAGGCAGTGTAGTTAAATATGGCTGACAAGCAACAACACGTAGCAGCCAGCGTCTCGCGATCTGCTTTTTCCTTCCTCTTATTTTATCCTTCTGTAACAGGACCCCCGCGTGCTGAAGCGCCGTCTCGTCGCATGGTAGGCGAAGAATTGCGAGCGAAGTATGACTTCAGCCGCGAAACGTGCACGATATCAACAGGCGCCGGACTTGAGGATAGATCAAAGTGTAACAGCAAGATGATGACATCGTTAACTTGACGTAGGACTTCATAAGGCCCTGTGTAGCGAGAGAGATGCTTTTGGGAGAGGACGACCTGACGACACGGTTACCCTAAGGCGCACCAAAGCAGCTGGGGCGAACTTAACGTCGCGATGGCACCGATCATAACGCCGTTATTGTACATGCTGCGAGGCTAACAGACGAGATCGGGCGACTTGACGTGCCATGTTAGCGCGATCGATGACTTCACGAGCGTACTCAGTGGCAACACGTGGCGCAGAAGAGAGAATGGTGTCAAACGGCAATGTGTGGTCGTAGCATACAAAAAATAACAAGGTTATTCAAATGGGTGCAGTTGTCCCTCGGCCCAACACTCGACGTTCTTTGCAAGTGAATCGGCGAAAAAGGAGTCTAGTGGTCCCATGCCGCCAACTTTGCAATAAATGGGTGTCCTTCCAAGTGTCTAGAACTTCCGTAGTTACCAAGCATCAGACAGGGCACCCGCGTGTACGTAGTATATCGGTAGGTACATAGCAGCAGCACTTGTCTGCCTGCCACAGCAGCTGCTGATGCTCGACTGTTTCACCGAAGGTGGGAAGCCCAGAGAGCCTCGTAAATCTCTATAGGGACCACTTTCGAGATGAGAACCCCTATAAACAACTAAGCTCCTGTTGTCGTTGCATCTCCACCCATTACATCGAACCTAATGCCTCTCGCATAGGAGGCGAAGGCTCTGCGATTTCACCACCGCTGCAGTGCTTTATGAAGGTCTGTGGGCGCCCCTTGTCCCACCGCAGCTTTGGCGAAGTAGCCGAGCATCTACCGCTGCTGCGGGAGGGGGACGAGTGGTGCCGCTACGTACCTACCGGCAAAATAGGTATAAGCGGGCGGCGAGGTGCTCGGTAACTACGGGAGTTCTAACGCTTGGAAGGACACCCACCTATAGGGAAGTTGGCGGCATGAGACCGCCAGACTCGTTTTCAAGAGTCTTGGTGTTTTCTTTGTCTTGGCTCTTGCACAGCGAGCATAGCGGTCTCAACGAAACTCTCCGAAGCAACACACCCTTGGAAAGCCATACGCCTGGCCGCGGGGCTGCTTGCACCCGTCTTATAAAGCGCCGGCGGACACCCGGCGGGTGTGGGCGGTGGGGCTCGAATAATGCACTTACTGCAGCCGGCTACCTGCGGTGAAACGGCCATTCTTTTATGCCACTCCGGCCTGGCCTCGCGAGGTTTGAAATACTGAATAAAAGATTAAAAATAAATTATATGGACGTAATACACTAAGCGTAGACGCCAACCTAACACACGAAAAACACCGTCTCGCAAAGCAGAAATGCTGCAAACGTTTGGTGGCAACATGACAATAAATTGCATGGTAGAAAAAGGCCTCGTATGTGTGTTCATAGGCGTGTAACAGTTTATCTGGTAATTAACACAAAAACAGCTTTAGGAACCACTAGCACTTTAAAGGGCTGCTAACCTGGCCACAAAGCAAATTTATGTTATACGTCGGAAGTTGTTAGGCCTTCTCTAGGGAGCGTTCTTGCTAAAGAACTCTCCATATCTGCTCATTATTAGCCGAGAGACAAATATTTCAGCGCCGCGTACCCATAATTACAAGGGCCATCGCCACTGCCAAACGATACACTCTCTCCACTCGCCCCGTCTAGGCTCCGCAAGCGCAATTCCTTCCCTGAGTTCTCCCACACCACAGCTCGAGAAACGCGTGTCGCACACGTCACGGCCCGGGCCTCGCCTTCATTTCCTTTTTTTTTTCTCCTCGTTTCTTTTTTTGCGGCACGGCGCACTTCTGCTGACGGCGTCGCGTACGAGCTGTTCGACTGTCTCGCTTCGCGCAGCGCACGATTTCGCGCGCTGTGCACGAGGACACCGGACTCGTGTGGGCTATGCGTATACTGAGGCAGACGCAAGCGGACCCCAGAGCATGATCCCGAGCTGGAACACGGTAGAAAATGACATAGTTTCGGTGTCTGCGCGCGTTACTCCACGACGGGGGAACAAGCAGCCCGAACGGAAGTACATGCCTCTTGCTTCGGTGTGCAGTAAAACAAAAACATGCAGACATTCGGTTTGTGTATTTCTTTATTTCTCTAAACTTTAATTCGTCTATCCAAGCAACAGATTATAGAAACAAGAGATGTTGCCGTGAATAATTCGGGAAGTCACGTGTCACTACGAGCGACGTCACAGCACAAACACGTGTACGTAGGCGCACTAGAACGTGTACGTCATCCTCAGGCTTGCAGCGCGGTGGCCGCGGGGAGAAGGGTAAACGGCGTTCGCTTTGAAATTTCAGATCTTTCCACGGCGCGTGGCGAACTAATATTTGACAGACACGGTGGTTAGCGCACATTGTTTGCTCCCACCTTGTGAGCTCAAAGTGACCAGACCTGGTGAAGGGCCCTTTAAGTATTTGGAATCCTAACGGGTCATCGAGATGGTGGTCATCATCGTCGTCATCGTTATTATCACGGGGGCATCGAGGCACTCTTAGTCACGGGCACCCAAATGTCTTAGTCAGGCACTGGCTGCCATCGTCACCTTGCCATCTACCTTTCGCTGCAGGTAGTGCTAACGTGGCTGCTGAAACCGCTGGTTCTTCTCATGGGCATCCAGGAGGCAGAGGTTCACTCCGCCGCCGACCTGCTGGCAGCCAGCGTACTCGACAACGATGTCGTCGCACTCATGCAACACGCTGCCAACGGCCCCTTGTCGGTACGCTCCTTGAACGTGCCGCAAATTCACTAAAGACAGCGACGTCGGAGTTATGGGCGCTGTGTTGTCATTTACTTTCCCTCGAGGATTTAGCATCTGTGCCGCAGCTCCTTTGCAATGGATAAACGAGACCGATTAAGCAAACTGACCTGAGCACTGAGTATGCTGATTTTGAAATGATGAAATCTGATAAATTTTCGAATCGAATGATGTGCTTTCTTAAAAGACGTAAATCTAGCAATACCCACATGATCGTTACTGCGCTTTGAACGCACGCTAGTCGTCTAACACAGCGCGATGATTCATGCAACGGATAACATGGTTTTCCTTGTTACTCTTCAGTGAAACAAAGGCGTCTATGTAAAGTTTTACGATGCCTTAGAGTTCACGAACCAGTGTATTCACATTAGAATAGCCTCTGATTTTGCAAAAGTGATCGAAGTTTTCGATAAAGCTTCAAGAATAGATTTGTCGTCAGGGCGATTAGAGTTGGAAAAAGCTGGAATTTCGATACGAGGCTTGGAGACAGGATAATCGAGCGAAACACACAGGTCTCAAATTCTATCAATTGCTTCAGACTCTGATTGCTTATCAACAAGGTCAGCATTAATAAACTTCAGCTCAAGGAGTGCGTTCTGCCTTGTAGAGCCTTGACTGCTTGTGCCTAAAATACCAAGGAAAATTAACCAGTTCACTACCTAAAGAGCTCCCCGTGAGAATCAAGCTAGGTAGGTGCATTATAAATGTTCGTGTTCATATGATCAGTGAAAAGAAATAAGTTTTCAACTGAAGAAGGCAGGCGAATGATTGAAAACATTTATTTCCGCTTAGAACACTCCGCAATATCTCTTTTCTCGTACTTCGAGATTAATACATTTGCCACACTTTCAGTAGAATGCACATGAATGGGGGCGTATTCATAATGTTACTTATCAACTAAAACATGTTACGATCTCTTAGGCGTGTTTATAAGTGTAGAACAAGTGAAATGTCCACTAAGATATTTGAATAATCTGTGCTTTATCTACTATGACCACCAAATGGATAATCTGGCTCTTCTTTCTTTTGCACAGCGCATATGATATAGTCTGTCCAAGACGACGGTACTAAATGCAACAGTAATGAAAACCGGAATACTTATTACGCACAACAAGGGCTTCATACTACGCACGATTGGCACAATGCGAATCTGCGCCAGCAGCTGCCTAGTGATTAACAGCACGTAAACTGCATAACGCCGAAGCATCGAAAGGCGCTTAACGCTTTTCAAATAGCCCGAAAGATAACTTCTGCTGCTAAGCTGTTTATAGAATAGACAAAAAAATCTTCCAACTACCGTCAAACGCAATGCCTTCAGCTTGAAACGTGTAAAGGTGCTTCCCGGAGCCACTAACTTATTGTTCTCTAATTTTTTCGGCTAAGTTGCGAAGCTTCGAGTGACTGATCTTATCACAGGTTTCACGCTCCAAAAGCGTTTGTGGTTGCATATATTTAGATTGGGTGAATCTGGATCTTTGTTCAAGTCTCGTGTTTTACTTGCGGTAACTTCACAAAATTATTTAGATTGGTTGCCAGGAACCTTAAGAATACTGCTACTTGTAAACTATACGAAAACGACAGCGCACACACTGCTGATGAAGGCCCCGCAAACACGGCCTTTCATCCCAGTACGCTAGCAGTTATTCAACTATGCCTGTCTGTTTGAAAATTCCTCATGCTAACACCATTTCGGGATATATATGTAAAGCGTGTCACGAGAATTTCACTGCACATGCGGCGCAGCATTCATCGCTGCCGGATCGAGCGCCACGAAATGAGATCTAGCACACTCGCTGCCCAATACACACAATCCGCTTAGTGGCAGCTCAGTATCAAGTTAAAACATGGTGTACTTCCTTTGTTACGCACATCAACTATGACGCTAAAATCAACAAGCGTGAGCTATCGCTTGCCGTAAAACATTCCGTATAGCAGAAGTCTGAACAAGAGCGCGTTCTCAAATCATGAAAACGAGAAACCGACACTATGCCCGGGTCGCCTGCGCTACATGCAGCCGGTTCGCGCTACGAAATGCGCTTAGCTAATCATGAGCTATTGACCCTAAACATTTTTGCTAAAGCTTACCGTGCAGCGTAGTTGACGTGTAATGCCACAAAGAAGACACGCATACACAGACACCAACGTTCAGGCAGACACCGCACACCGCTACAAGCGTTTACGTGCCTGGCGCACTCGTTGATAATTCAAATTGACGGGGACAGATAGCGCTACATTATTGCGCAGGCTAAAGCCCCTCAATTTTCCAAAAGTAGCGCCATTCTTAGATCTTTCCGCCACCCCGCTCACCCAGGCGCTTCCTCCTCCACTCCTCCTGTCGCCCCAGCCTCCTCCGCTCCCCCATTGGCCAATCTGTGTCACGTGAAAGCGGGCCCCGCGCTTTTGTATATTTTTTTTCTTTCTGGCGCAGAGCAGGCGCCGCGCTTTTGTATATCTTTTCTTTCCAGCGCGCTGCGACCCCCAATCTTGGGCCTGCGACCCCCATTCTTGGGCCTGCGCGACGAAGTACGGCAGGCGGTTTGAAGGAGCGCGGTAGTTTTATACAATGTGTTAGGGCCGAGTGCTTAATTGCGATGCCGTGCTGCTGCGCCTACGGTTGCCACAACAGACCCAGTGACGGCAAAAAGCTTTTTGTTTTACCATCCGCCGGGCGCAACGCAAAACGAAGAAAAGTGTGGATTCACAAGATCGGGCGGGCTGACTTCGAGCAAGTGGCAAAGAACGCGCGGCTTTGTGAAGTGACACAGCTCCTCCAACCTCTTCTTTTGACGCCCGTGTCAAAACGGGCCCGTGTCCGGTGCATTGGGGGTGCGTTAAAGAACCCCAGCTGCAAAAAAAATTAATCCAGAGCCCCCATTATGGCGTGCCTTATGAGATCGTGGTGTTGGGATGTAAAACCCAAGAATCAACTTTTCTTCTGTCTTGTGTGCCTTGACTGTTCCAGTTAACGCAACACTGCTTCCTTGTGAAAACTTACAACGCAAAAGAATACAGACGCACGTAGTACACAGAGATAAAATTAGCACTTCAACAAAAGTGTTGCTGGTGCCAATGAGGGAGGGGGATAATTATTTTCTGAACCTCTTTCCAGTTGTCCCATCAAGTTCCTTCTTTCTCTTCTATCAAATTCTAGCCATTTGCACTGTAATAAATAAATAACGATTTCATATGCTGGTACGTTGTTAAAATTATCTATACCGGCTATGTGTGAAAACGTTGCTCATGGCCACCACAACCTGTGCATGAGCTACGTACATCTGTAAAAGGCGCGGAACAGAAACGGCCCTGCTGCCAGGCATTGCTGACCGCAGACAGTCGGAATCTCTCACGCGCCGGCCGAACAAAAGCATCCTGCAGGTACGTAAATTAACCTACGAAACCACGTGCACATACTTTCGCGCTGTCAAAACCTGAAACTCTGGTAATTACTCGCGTGTCTGAGCACACCGCGTGCTTGTGTCGTGTTTCAGCAACACGAACTTTCAACGTGCGCGCGCTTTACGCCTTAAATACGCCTTGAATAATGGTGCTTTTCTCTATTTCTTCCGCAAATCCGACACGACATTCTTAAGGCCAGTTACCGACTGACAAAGCAAGATCTAGATTGAAAAAACTGCTCCGCAGGACTCGAATGAACTTTTCCGCGGATTTCCTCCCGTAGCGTGTTAGCCGTCGTCTGCTACGGCAGGCCCACCACCAGCGGCGCCACCGTCGAGGCCGCGCCGAGCGGAGGAGGAGGGAAGTGAATGGCGCTACTTTGGGAGATTGACAGGCTTTAGCGCAGGCTAAAGCGTAGGCGCAGGAGCCCTGCGCGCCAGGGCGCGCGCACTCCGAGGAGTCTGTTCGCCTTTTTTCTTTTTTCCCCCCTTTTTTTTGGTCTCTATGTCTCTCTCTGCGCGTCATGCGTGCCGGAACGGGTTGCTTTTCTTTTCCATTTTTCGTCTTTTTTTTTCATTAACGAAGGAAATGCGCTGGCAGGATAGGATAGGAATAAACTTTATTTGTCCAACGATTATTGATATTGGTGCCCGGGGCTAGGCTGCCAGGGGTCCATTGCCCGAAGAAAATCTACCGAGACCCTCGGCAACGGCCCTGGCCCGCTGGACGGCCCACTGCTGGTCTTCGGGTGCCTCGCTGAGGAGGGCGGCTTGCCATCTTTCAGCGAGGCGCCCCGTTTCAGAGGGTCCTGCTGTTGTCTTCCCCCTTCCTCCTTGTCCTTCTTCCTCATGGCGATGGCATTCCCAAAGCACATGGGCCATATCTGAGCCATGTACTCAGGAAATGGCAGTGGCAGGTTGTATTACAAATGCTGTGGGCTATCGTATGAGACTGGAACGTACACATAGATGAATTCGCTGTTTATAAGAGCCGTAATAGGGCCCTTCAGGCGCTTGCACTATCGCCAGCGACGATGAGTAATACAGCGTATTTGTTGCATTTCTTCCAGCGTACCGCCAAATGTGATGCCCGCACGTATGTTAGTGCAAATTATTCGTTCCGATGATAGGTCAAAGCAATCAGTACAGCGATGAGGTACTCATATGCGTGGCCGCGCAGGCATAGCGCCTGCGAAATACTGGGTGGGCTCAAAGAATTTGGCGCATATTTTATGTGAATGAGACACTGATGGGTTTATGGTGCAGGATATCAGTCAACGAAAAACCGCTCGACGTTAGTGATGCAGCCGAGATATGAAGACAATGTGAAAACTATCTGAGAATCGGACGACACACAACGCGCACACCACATGCGCGACATGGTTTCATCGCACACTCACAAAATCCGCGTTGTCAGCTATAAATATTACGAGTCTCTGTGCTGTTAGCAGGATGCCTGTTTGGAATCCACCTGTAGCTAAAGTTGGCGTTCATAACATTTATTATGATAACTGGATCGGTGTTTTACTTTTTTATGCTACTGCCGCAAATGTCATGCTATGACAACTGTGAGGACTGTCTTGGGATTGCCGAGAGCGACTACGTAGCTCATATCATGTGGTCAACAAATGCGGAGGTACACACTATGTGTATACTTCAGTCTACAAATAGGCTCTACAGAAATCTCAGCTGTATACAACTTCAGTGGCTTAAATGAAACGCAGCTCCGTATTATCCACCGGTACCTGCAGGCGCTTGGTTACAGCGTACACAGATTGGGCCCAGATTAACGATGTTCGTCTATTGTCAATCTCTAGAAGCCTTGTAAACCTGAAGCAATAAGAATTTTACAGAATCGGCTGTCTTATACTTCATCTCACGCCTTACCACAATCGGCATGCGGGCTGTTCGCACAAGTTAACATGACCTTTGGTGACGTCCCACCCTACGGCCTTCACCGGTGGTGATATTGGAAACCGTGGAAAATAATTGGAATTGCAAAGAAGTATACGGACTGTTTCACTTAATTTGAGCCAGACTTTAACATATGCAAACGCTACGTAGCTGGAGAGAACCAAGCTAGTGTTGTTTGTCATCGCTTGGAGATGCTCACATTACTTTTTTTGAATTCCCCTGATTAGATAATTCTATAGTGTTAATTTCTTCCTCATTTTTTTTAATTAGATGAAAATTCTCCATGATGAAATTGTAGAGCAGCAGTAGAAACTCCCGATACAGCTTTCTGTTGTTCAACACGTGCTCCATAGAAGTGTTTTTCCAAGCGTGAAGTAGCCCGCGATTACACGCAATGTGACTGGAGCGTGTGTGTGTGTGTGTGTGTGTGTGTGTGTGTGCGTGTGTGTGTGTGTGTGTGTGTGTGTGTGTGTGTGTGTGTGTGTGTGTGTGTGTGTGTGTGTGTGTGTGTGTGTGTGTGTGTGTGTGTGTGTGTGTGTGTGTGTGTGTGTGTGTGTGTGTGTGTGTGTGTGTGTGTGAAGAACTACGTAGAGTGGGAATAGGCAAGATTAAATATACACCTTATCGACTCTCGTCTATAGACAGTCTAAAGACGAAGAATGAACAATAAATAGAGTCTGTATCGACTTTTGTCTATCGGTAGTCTATAGAGGGGAACTAGACAAAAAAGAAACAAACACCTTATCTACTCTTTTCTATAGACCTTCTACAGACTTCAAATAGACAAAAAGAAATAGATATCTTATCGAATTTCGTCTATAGAAAGTCTGTAGACAAACTATTGACAAAAATAAATGGAGACTGTATTGCTTTTCGTCTATAGGTGTCTGTTTGGGGAAGTAGGCAAAAAGAAACAGACACCATATCGAAGTTTTTATAGACCGTCTATAGGCTGCGAATAGAAAATAAATAAACAGAAATCGTATTGACTTTCGTCTATAGAAAGTCTATAGCCAAATAATAAAGAAAAAAAATAGAGGCTGTATCGACTTTCGCCTATAGGTAGTCTAAAGAGGGGAAGTAGACAAAAAAGAAACAAACACGATATCGACTTTTTTCTATATACCGTCTATAGACTACGAATAGACAAAAATAAATAGAAACCTTATTGACTTTCGTCTATAGAAAGTCTATAGACAAATAATAGACAAAAATAAATAGAGACTGCAACTACTTTCGTCTATAGGTAGTCCATAGAGTGGAAGTAGACAAAAAAGAAACGAACACCTTATCGACTTCTTTCTATAGGCCGTTTATAGACTGCCAATAGACAAAAAGAAATAGAAACTTTATCAACTTTCGTCTATAGACAGTCTATAGACTCTGTATCAACAATAGTCCAAATCTATAGAAAGGCAAGGTCGTCTATAAAAAGTCTATAGACTTTCTATAGACAGTCTAAAGTCATTTTTGTAAGGGATTTCTACCACGGCGAAGCGTTACGTGCAAAGCTGCCGTGAGTGTCAACGCAGGAAAAAAGACTTTAACGCTGTCGCCTTAAGATAGTGTGGTAGCGCTGCGACCGTAGTGGATTGGGCTGCGTCAAAATCGCGCCGTTGGAAACTGCTGGCGATAAGTACTCCTCGGCGGGGTGGCTCCTGCCACTTCGCGCTCTGGTATTTGTGATCGGACCACTCAAATGGTATTCCTAGGTACATATTACGTGTATTTATATTTAAGAATAAATGCCTGTCTTTTTCTTTCTCTCTTTTTATGCCACGCGGTGAGTGCGCGTGCATTGCGGCCACAGTGTCGGTTTTCATTCCGCGAAGTTATTGTAGTCCCCTCGGAGAACAAATATTTTTCTTGTTCTCAAAGCAGAATGTGTGTCTCGTGCGCATTTTCGCGCATCTATTTTCCATCAGTAAGCCTTGCAAAACGCAGAATAAAAAAATAATAATACATCGGCAATCACGGTACTCCCTAACGGGAAATCTGAGCGCACCTCTATACGTGCTTTCATTTCGCGAGAACATTGGCTCGCGCGGACGACCATATCGTGCCGCGCATTGAAAACGGAGCGCAGCGTTGCTTAAGAAATAGCGCTCGAGCACAGCGATAGCGGGGAGCAGAGTCGGTGATCGTCGAAAATCTGTGTGATGCGCGGGTCAAGTGCGTCGGCTTTTGTACGGGACTCGTCAAAGGTTCCAGTGTGATCGCTGGTGCCCGCCTGGCTTCCAGAAAGTACTACACAATTCGCGTCCCGCTTAAGCCTGTTTCACGTGATTCGATTTTCGTCGCAGCAGAAGTGATTTCCGTCGTTTGCGGCGAAAATCGCCGTCGCAGTGCCACCCGCCCGAGTTTCGGCTGCGACCAACCGCGGTTGTCGCACCGTCGAAGCAATCGCTGCGATTTTCCGTCAAAATTGCGCGGAGAGCTATTTCGCCAGTTTGTTTTGTAAAATGGCGCCTCGCTCAACAATTGCAATGCGCAGTGACGTGAGCTGCCAAATTCGGTGCATAGGCGAACAACAAACTTGTACCGCAGATTCCATTCTTCCATTTCTATGCGTTCGTTGACACGCTACGCAGCAAAAGAAGTGCATTTTCACGTTTGCTTCCTACGCCTTTGCGAGTTATGTGTTCGATCCTCATGAAACGACATGACCTTTCGGGGTCGTCACAAACTTCTATTGTTGAGTAGCATACAAAAATGGCGCATACGGAGCAGCTTAATTTCAACCTCGGCAAGGGCAAACGACAAGACAGGAAATTACCCGACGTTTCAACGTTGTGCTGAACGCGCTACCGTTCAGTCGCATTTTCTTGTCAGTTTTAAGCGTGAACTTGCCAATGCATCTTGAAAGGTCATCTTATTTGACTTACTTACGAAATTTGGCATGGCCAACGCGCGGGCTATCGTAATGAATTTTCTAGGATAGCATTGACTCTAGGGCTTAGAATAAACAGCGTCGTCAATTTGTTATCGAATATTTCATGCACGTTAAGTTGCATCTCTTCTCTGGAGAATTTTTTTTGCAGCACATAAACCAACAAACCTTGAATATTGTGCGGATTTTGTATCTTTACTGCACCTGTATTAACATTTGCTTTGAACGGTAGTTAACTCTACAGTTATTAAATTATTGGCTTGCTATAGTGGCACATTGACAACACAACCTCCTGCACCGTCATGTAAAACTCGTGTAACAATGCGAAATGCAGGCACACAGCCTCTTCTTGTGTAGACGAAACGGTAGAGACAAGTTAAAGAAAAGTAAATAAAACTGTGCAATGAAGTGAGCCAGTTGCATTACTTTCTGTGAATCTTTCAAGAATAAACGGTTCTTGCACGTCCACAGCCAATCAAGTGTGCAGAAACATCCGTGCTTTACATGTTTCTAATAACACTATATGAAAAGTTTGTGATCACATGTATTGGTGTGTAAACGCATAGAACGATATCCTCTGTTATTACTGCCTTTATAAGTAATGAAGTACCATGCTACTTGCAAGAACATATCATCTTGGCATTTCAAAAGAAATTTCTGCATTTCAACTATACACAATGTGCAGTTTATTCAATAAAGAACCACTAACTGATTTTTTTGCAGTGACACTTATTGCAAGTTTTATCAACATATAGGCAAGAAAAAAAACCATCTGTATAGACAAATAAATTGTTATATTTATTCGCCTGCCACTGTGGCTATAGCATTCTGCAGCTAACACAAGGTAAGGGGTTGAATTGCCAGCCGTGGAAGTCAGAATTTGATGTGAGTCAACAGTAAAAAAAAAGGCTGTTCCACTTTGATTTAGTTCATCATAATTTATTGAATCCTTAAGCTTTGAAAGACTATTGCATAAGGGGGCATGCACATGCAAAATCTAACAAGCAACACTAACGCCAATCGAAAGGAAAGGGCACAATTGTATAACAAACATCTTTCCTAATATTTCGAATGTGTAAACATTCATTGCATCGATATTTACTGTTAACAGCGCTTCACAAGTAAGCATGGTCAGACATAGTAAACACTCTATCAGGTAGCTGGTTCTACAGAAGTATAAATATCAAAAGATATGAATGCTCATACTACATGCACAAAGCAGAAAGAAAACCTTTTTCAATGGCTGTCCTTTCTGGCAGATATAAGCGGGCCATAAGCAGCAGTAAGTTTATCAGCAAGGATTGTGTAATACCACTTATAAAAGAATTAAGAGGCTTTTAATATAGTACCTCATGCTACTCTAATAGGAGGAACCATAAGCGAAAAATTGGTGGTAGAGCTCGTAAGTTAAATCGCAACTTTTTGAAAGAAGGAGAATTTCAGGTGAGGGTTGTAGGTAAATTTCGCCCACCCATATCAACAACACAGGCATACTACAAGAAGTAATATAGTCCATCGAGTACTAAAGTCTATGGGAAAGATATCTTATACAGAAATAAAGAATCATGCAACAAGCTGTCAACGACATGGCAGACTTTCTTAGCCAACCCGCCGTGCTTGCTCAGTGGCTATGGTGTTGGGCTGCTGAGCACGAGGTCGCGCGATCGAATCCCGGCCACGGCGGCCGCAGTTCGATGGGGGCGAAATGCGAAAACACCTGTGTACTTAGATTTAGGTGCATGTCAAAGAACCCCAGGTGGTCGAAATTTCCGGAGTCCTCCACTACGGCGTGCCTCATAATCAGAAAGTGGTTTTGGCACGTAAAACCCCATAATTTAAGACTTTCTTAGCCAGAATGGCCTTTCATTTTCTCATAAGTCAGCTTACATCGACATCAGCAGTAAGACCAGAATCAAGAAATATCCCAGACTGCACATTGTCATTCACGTAGCTGGACAAATATATCCGCAAGTCAACAGCCCGAAAGCCTTGGCTAGTGTAAGACCAAGATTGCAGAACCAGCACGTGGGCGAAATAATTATGCCATGCCGAAGGACAAATTCTACACCCAGTGAAAAGAATAATCTCAAAATCATTGGGGTGGACAAGAGGATACTATGGAAATCGCGACTTGCAGTGCAAAATTTGCAGTCTACAATATCCTGCATGCCTGCATGGATTCACCAGAAACTGTCAGGGCCTACACATCACACAATATTGTCAGGAAAATCGGGAGATTGACACGCGGCTTGCAAGCACATGGCCAAGAAATTAAATTACACAATACGTAACGATGCAGATATTCTATGACATAAGCGAGCTCATGGGGCCAACATAAGAAATGAAATCTGGACGAGTTGGCATGCATTCATTATTAAATACAGCGAAAAAAATAGACAATGGGCAAGATAAAAGCACTCTGTGCGTTCACTTCGGTCTTGTCTATTGTCATTCTGTTGCGCTGTAAATAATGAATTCATGAGGCTGCGCAGAACTATGCCGCCGCTTGAGGCCCTGATTTCACATCCAAATCTATGTGCGCGCGCACACACACACACACACACACACACACACACACACAAACACACACACACAAATGAAGAATGAGAGCTAACTTGCAACTAAGATTTATTGTGAAAATGAGGCAATTGGCACATTGTACGAGAAAAAAGAAAGATAGCAAGAAGGCCAGGTAAAAATTGGTGCTTGAAGCAACCAAACATAAATAAAAATGTTACAGAAAAAAAAACACAGACAAAAATTCCAAGTGCAGGAAAAAAATCACTACAATCGCCAATCATGCATGCCAGCACCTTTCAAGAAACACTGTTCTTTCTCTAATGAGCAGACTGACAGCTTGCTCATGCAAGCACAATGTTCCAGTTCTATGCCATTCACATTGAAAAAAAGCTTATTTCTTGGAAGGTAGTCGCATGCGCAGTTGGTGATCACAATGCTTTCTTTCCCTGGACTTGCATATTTATTTGTATTTTCTCTCTTTCCTGTTTTTCATTGTTTGGATTCATCAAGCACTGGTTTTCATCAGCCTTTCTTGGTGTACTACTTTTTGGTAACCTTTGTATATCACTGCATTTTCACAATAAACCTTCAAATTAGAAGTTAGCATGCCCTGTTCTTAGTGCTTCACGCTATACACTCTGGCAACATTGCCCAAATAAAAGATTTTATAAGGTACACAGAAGCATAATAAGGGCCATTAATGTGACTTCTTGCTGTCAAAAAAAAAAGAATAGCCTGGCTGCAAATGGCACAAGAGAACAAATAGGACGAACAAGAAAACAGAGATAGATCATTTAACAACAGTATGTTTAATGAACATGGCGATTAAATGTTGGCTGACAAGGAATAAATTGAACTTAGAAAAAAGGAGAAGCAATAATTAATGTGCGTTTCCTGACAGGAAATGCATCCATCTCTAAGGGAGGCCATGCTGGCAAGATTCTCCCAGCGTGTTTAGATCTATAGCTTCCCTAATTTCTCTAGGCAACCGATCTGCACAGAATGCTAGCTTCTTCCTTTACAATGCACGCTCAGATACCGAGGGTCCAAAGCTAGCATTTTGCGTAGATCGGCTGCTTAGAGAAATTATGGAAGCTGTAGATGTAAAGACACTGGGAGAATCTTGTGTCATAATGGCCTCTGTTACACTTTCAGAGAGGGATGCATTTCCTGTTGGGATCAGCATGGACACACATAAGTTCTTGCTTCTCCTTTTTGTGTAACTTCAACTTATTGCTTGTCAACGAGCATTTACTCGGCATGTTCAATAAACTTTCATTTCTCAGTGCGCCTTACCATCGTCTTGGTCTCTAGCAGAAAGGTATTCGTTCTTTTTACAGCGAAACTGCGTGTGCCTAGGCGAAACTTTCGTGCTCCGATCACAAAAACCCTAGTGTGGGGGTATGATCCAGCGCTCAGGGGGGTGCGAGCCATTGCATTCGTCTTACATGACAGACGGGAGAAATTTCTTGTTGGGTAGACATAGAAATGCTTATGCATTTAAAACATATACATTTATCTATGCATTATTGCAGAGAAGGGACCCAGAGGGGGACGGTGTTAATACAAGATCATGATGTCATTATTATCTCACAGCAAAGGTGTGGCGGGGCAATGGCTACACCGATAGTGACGTCGTTTCTCTCTCGCAGCAGAGCGCGCGTGCAGCAGTCTCTCTCCGACTTCCCAATAGGTTCAAAAATGTGTCCCTGTATTTAATTAAATGAAATGTGCGGCCCCGGTGTGTCACTTGGTAACTATACACAGTGCATAACCGAGTCATAAATACTATGGTTAGCGCATTACGAAACACGAACGTGTAGCATAATTCAGAAATACTTTGATGAACCCACCGGATTAACACAATGAATCACTCATTGCACCCTCCATGATGGTGATTATGCGAAGTGTGATGTGGGGCATTTAAAATAAACAATGTAATAAGCCCACGCAAAACGTGTGCGTAACCTCATTAAGCAACACAGACGTAACCAGTAATTCAGAAATACTTTAGTAAACTGTCGGAATCAACCCAGTGATAAGCAGTAGAGCCGCACATTTCAGCTTCACCGGTTTACCATCTGTGCCAGGTGCATGGGCGGTAATTTTTTCTGTTATTGCTTGTTCAGTATTGTATAATCTTGTGCCCCTCTTCCTTTTTTAACAACCTTTTTATTCCCCCTCACCTAATACTCCGACCTTTCAGCGTGCCAGGTATATAAATAAGTAAGTACATAAGCACATGTCATTCATTTATCTGCATACACCTCGCATCATTCCTTCCTCAACAAACGTCATGGTGTTGTCTCGCAGGGCGCATCTACATTAACTGCCGTTTGCATTGTGGTATAGTTTGTGAACAGTGTGGTGCACACACATTACGAGACATAAGGGTTGTGACTTATGCGGTGCATAAACAAACCTTGCAAAAGATGACATGTTGGTTTGTTGAAAAAATAGGACAATTGTATATATCGCAGTCACTTTAGCAGCATTTAATTGACCACTTGAAAAAAGCTTCATTTCGCATAGACTCCAACAAGTGCACTGAATCTGCAGTTTTTTTTTGCTTATTAATGTGGTCGTTACTGCATGGCCACATCTTTTAGGTTTGAAAACAAACTTCAATAAATTAGTTCATTGCAACATATTTAAAAAGATATGTACATCACAGCGATTGCAACACCAGAACTTGATACAAACACGCACACCTTAGGACGCGGACAAATACTCAGGACAAACTCCGGAATGTTTCCATCCTGATACTTATGAGAGTGAACAGTTTCGTTCCATGGCTGTTAATGAGAGGGAAAAAGAAAATTTATTTGTGTTCATGGAACAAAATTGCATTGATAAGCTTAGAGGCATAGTCATTGCTTAACACATTCGAAATGAATAATTGTAGCTTGCTATCGACATTGAACCAGCCTTTCGACAGCAAGAAAAGGAATAAATTTTTCCAGGTTTGGGCATTGAATTGCAGGCAAAGCAAGCAGGCATAAAATTCTGCAAATATAATCTGTTTACGAATACCAGATAGGAATAAACATTGAGGCTTTGATTTGCACTTTTTCTTGCTGAGCAATCTAGTTTGAAATGACCCCCATAAGCATGTCGTAACAATGTTGATCTAATACAGGTTAAACGCATGACTAGCATAGGAATCTGGTTGATTGCTATAAGTTACAGTGAAAAAACTATAATATCTAACAACATTATTGATATATTAATTATGTTTATCTCCAGAAAACAGGCTAACCGTGAGCGGCGTGCGAGGTCAAGCAGAAAGGTTAAAAACCCTACGGCAAGTGCGCCTGCCATGGGCCTACATTCCTGCATTATGGATAGCACGTATTGATATGGTCTTCTTGTTAGAAGAATATACTACCAGCGCGAGACACAGGACAACAAAGTGGACGAGAAGCGTGTCTTATAGGGTCCTATGATACAAGGTACAGGTTTCTACAAAAGTGACGGTAACTGCTAAAAAAATTTGACTCATCGGCTTTTGTACCTTTAAAAATATTAAAAAATTATGTGGTTTTACGTGCCAAAACCACTTTCTGATTATGAGGCACTTTATAAATATTAATATAGGAATCCCATATTCGCAGCACACGCACCGCGATGGACGAACCAGGCTAGCACTAACGTTGAATGCCAACACAATTTCCATTCCACGTTCAGTAATCACACGAATCATTTGCGGCTTCGTTCAGGGGCAGGCGCGGGCTTCCGGTTTGTGCTTGTTGTTGCGTTTGGCGCAAGAATATGGCTAGGAGCAGGAACCACATATGCGCCATCACGAGCAATGCTCACATACTGTCCCCAGAAACTGACGCCGAGCGCGGGTAGCGCGAGGATCTCGTTGGGCTGACACGACGACTTCGTGGCGGCCGAATTCCGAATACTGCATATGCGCTGAGGGTAGCTATATGAACTTGTCGATAGGTCAGCTTGTAGGTTGTTGTAGCGCAGACAGAACGAAACGGTCGTAGAAGGCAGATACGACAACACACAGCGCTGAACAACCAGCTGCGAACAGCCGTTTACGTGCGTCGTGTCTCACCGCACTAAACTCCAGAAACCGCCGTTGCGCACGCCAAAACAAATCTCAACTTCAATACGTTTTTAAATTACAAAACACGCATAGTATGTTTGCTCCTAATAAAAGAAGTCAACAATATTAAAAAGTAAATGTCATATTTATTACAACAAAAGAATTATGCACCGTGTGCCACGAAACCTGGCAGTAAGAAACCCTGAGCGTCGCACCAGACGCATCGCTAAAATCGCAATAATGTGAAATGGGCCCTCTAGAAATCGCATTGCGACGCGTGCGACTGCACCGATTTTCGTCGTTCCATTCGCAGCATGTGAAACAGCCTTTAGAATCATATTACAAATACTATGGCCCCATTGCGTAGCCTCATGTGGCACTCTACTTTCCTCCTCACTCTTCCGCCATACTCCCCTCCTCCGCTTTCCACTTCATGTTATTAAGACGGTAAGGTAAGGCAAGACGCAAACAAGGGATACCTTAGGATAGGAAAGAGCGCTCTTTCCTGGGTCCTTTGGCCAGCACCGTTACGAAATGGCGCCAGAGTCGCGCGCCGCCGTCTGTTTACCGATGACGCCGTCGACAAGCCTTACGGCGAGCGCGTCCACCGATACCACATATGGAAACGAAGCCCTGCATGAGCGGAGGTCTGTCCGCGACGTCTGCTCTGAATCGCGCCCACGCGTCGCCCACGCGTTGCCTATCGCGATCTGCGAATTCAAAAGGATGGCTTGTTGGGCTAGTTGGCACATGGTTATATCAAGAGACTGCGAATAAACTTGGAAATGGGAACAATGGATAGGCAGACACAGACAAAACGACAAGAAGGCGGCTGGACAAACAACTGAAGTTAGTTCATGAAAACGACGTCGCTAATGTCCGTATTAAACATGCGCAAGACGCAACATATCATGTACGTGGTAATCGCTTGCCTTATTGATCAAGAAATGCAAGTTCCTTCTTGGGTAGGAACGCCGATGGCGTGCTTACAAACTCGTCGCGGCGGAGCGGACCACGAGCTGCCCGCCGCAATGTTCCCTCCTCCCCTACTAGCCACCATTGCGGTGTTCTGTTTCTTTCGGCAAGGGGGGGGGGTGGCAGCGGTACCGGGAAGGTTGCAAAGCATGGTCTGCGCCAACGTAACCGATGGATAATAACGATTTATGGCACGGAATACAGTTTCGTAACGAGTACCGATATAATAAAGGTAGTACGACAGGAACGATGTAAGCTATTTGTTTTTCCGCGCGTAATGAGAGGTTTTCGAAAATTTGGGGGGGGGGGCGCTGGGCGGCAATCTACGTAGAATCGCGATTGGAGAGAGATTTTTGTTTGGGAAGGAAAAAACATGGGGTAAAGTGCGATTGGAGAGGAAGCGGGGAGTGGCGAACGGGCGAAAGCTGGACACCTCCTCGCCTCCTCGCAGGTCCGCACCCGGCACGTGCTGACCTCCGCGCTGTGCGGCTCGGCCAACGTGGGCTCGGCGGCCGTGGTGCTGGGCACCCTGAGCGGCATGGCGCCCGGCCGAGCCGGAGACGTGACCTCCCTGCTGCTGGGCACGCTGGTCGCCGCGTGCGCCGCCAACCTGCTGGTCGCCTACACTGTGGGCACGTGCCTTCTTTCGTTCATTCACGGCTTCACGGAGGGAAAAGAAGAAATTGGGAGAGAGAACCGCGCTACGCGATCGAGGCCAAGCGTATCGGCTCAACATGTCATCGTCACCTCAAAGCGCGCGGGATGGTTTCTAGTGCACCCACCCGGTAGCCGAAGGGTAGGCGAATGAGCGCACATTAAGAACTATCCCGACGGAAACATTCCCGCCTAATGAAGTGCCTCTCAGCGATCACCTGTTGCGCCGATACTGCGAGGGAGAATGCGAAAAGAATGGCTTCATGGAGAGTCACTTGCCTGAGGCTGGCTGCAAGAAGTAATGCTCTCCTATAGTAGGCGACAAAAAATAAGAATAAGAAGATTATATGTACGCTGTTAAACTTAAACATAATTTCCACTGCGAGGCTTTCCTTTCGAGGAACCCGTGTCGGTTTCCTTTGTAGCAATTGTTACGATTGGGCGGATGTTTCATTTTCCCTTTATTAATTACTTCTCTGCACCTTGCGGGTTTCCGCCGAACTATTACGTCAGATCACAAGAAAATTTATTCTCCCGTAGCCACGCGTACAACTATGGTATGTATCAATGCTGGTGCATACACTGCATGTTATACAACGTATCCACCATGTTATACGTCTTACTCGATACAAGCAAACCAAGGAGCAAGCAAACAGTAAGAGGTGTCTGCTTGACACTGGATTTGCCGTTTCCACTTAAAGAAAAACACTATAACAGCGCGCATGCAAAAACATTATTGCCAGCCTCGAATTCCTGAATCACACCAGAAGCACATACGATTGCAAGGTCTCAGGCAAACAGAATTCGGGCATCGATCTCACAAGAGGAACTTACTGTGCCTCGAGAGATAGGTACGGCGTAGAAGAGCGGCGAACAAGCTCGGCTTCACTGGGTTTAACTTCTAGACGACCCCATAAGATGTACCAGTGAATTAGCTTAGCGTATTTCAAAGGCGTCGAGTGGTTTAGCGTGATCATAACGCCTGTTTTGTCCCTACAGATCTGTCCTTGTGCCACTGGCTTTGGGTTAAAGCCTCAACGTCTCAGCATACCTTATGCGTGATCCTGGTATCAGTGTTCAGCCTAATATTCTAGCTTTAAAAACAAGCTTTTACTTTCTGATTAGCCTAGCACTAACGTTAGCAGAGCAAAGTCGTTTAACTGTGAGCGGAATTGGCTGGCTCGGGTCTTTTTCAGATGTGAAGGGCAGGCGGACTGCGCTTTTGTGGGTGGAACTTGTTTTGAATTATTTGCCTATTACCGACTATAGCTTTTCTTCTGCCTACGTGACCGCTCCTTACCGAACATTTCCACGAGGTCCACCAACGCCGACGAGCCTTCCCTTAACGAAACGCAGTACATTTGTGGTGAAAACGAGCCATCGTGGTCAGAGGAGCGCTTCCCAACCGCTGCGCACGCAATCTGACAGGCGTGGAAGGCTTTACCGCTCTTGAAAGGTACATTTCTGTGGACCTTGCAAAACTCCAAGTGGTGAAATTCAATCCAGGGAAAATTAAGAGCCGTTTCCGTGGTGTTGTCAAGGCTAAAAGTGAGGCTCTTGTCGTTTTTTTTTCGTTTTTTCTTTTTATTTTTTTGCTTGACCGGTTTGTCAGCCACAACATATGTGGCAGTGTCACCCGAAGAATCGAAAGCTATGTGCGCGACGCAGCATGGAAGGCAGCTCCTACTATAAACCTGGCGACAACTTTCTGTGGCAGCGCGGTCAAGGCTACGTAGGCAGAATGTGTGCACATGTGTTACTGCGCCAAACAGTCCGCCTGTATAACCACGGACATCGGTTTCGATTTCACCAGCGCATTCAGGATAAGCGCGTTGTTCACAACGTTGCCATGTGAAAGGTCCGTGTGAAAGTAGCGTAAAGTTTATTCAAAGGTACAGAACATTTATCGAAAGTGCATATATATATATATATATATATATATATACTTTATAATCGTGGTAGTCTAAATTGTGAGTAACCATAACATTTTGGGATTCAGCAATTTTCAGTCTATCTCGTTTGCAAACGATACTACTGCGATGTGGTGATGACGGTCGAGAACACACCAGCAAGGCTCTGAATGGCGGAACTAACACTTTATTGGGCGATCTTGTGCCCAGGAAAAGAGACACTCAAAGCACAACGATAGCGGCGAACATATTTTTTTTTATTTCTTCATACTGTCAACCCTCTACTGAGGGTTCTTACAGGGAGGGTTTAAATACAGGCAGACCATATATACAGGTGCACCTGCATAGGTGCTTCTGTATAGGTACAGGTGCTTCTATATAGTCGGCGATCCTCGAAAATCTGATCAGCGGGCGAAGTGCGTCGGCTTTTATAACGTGAGTCATCCTAGGTTCCAGACTAATGGCTGGCGTGCGCGTTTCTTCCAGAAAGTTCAACACATTTCGCGTCACACATACGTGCAATCAGATTACACAAGGATTCAGTGACGACAGGCAACCGACAAAACCATCGACAACAATCCAGAGATTTCCGATACAGGCAGGCGCGCCCTGCGCTGAGCGATAACATTTGTTAGACGGTGAAACGCGGTCACCCGATAAAGATGCACCTGTCAACACCCCCTCCTCCTCCCCTTAAAAAAACATCGTACCGATGCTACAAACACAAAAGCGAAAGCAAAACCACGCATAACAAAGGGGAAAAAATAACAACGTTCGTCAGCGGGCGTATAAAGGCTTAAGACGCACCACGTGGATGACTTCAGGTCGCGCGCAGCGCCTCTGTGATTGCGAAATGCCGTCTGGCACGACCTCATAGTCGAGTGCGCCAATGCGTCGGATGGTTTTGTGAGGTCCGAAATAGCGTCGAAACAGTTTCTCGCTAAGCCCTCGTGGCGTACCGGAGTCCAGACCCGAACACGGCCACCGGGCTGGTACACGACGAAGCGTCGCCGAAGATTGTGTAGAGTCGGCTGTCGGTCCTCTGCATGCTCGTTCTCGATTCGTAGGCGAGCGAGCTGTCTGGCTTTTTCGGCGCGCTGGAGATGGGCGGCGATGTCGAGATTTTCTTCCTCAGTGACATAGGGCAGCATGGCATCGAAAGTCAATCGTCGTAGGGTTCCTGCCCTAAACCACCTTGAACGGCGTGATCTGCGTTGTTTCTTGCACCGTCGTGTTGTAAGCGAAGGTTACGTACGGCAGAATGGCGTCCCACGTCTTGTGTTCGACGTCGACGTACATTGCAAGCATGTCGGCGAGGGTCTTATTCAAGCGCTCCGTAAGACCATTCGTCTGCGGGTGGTAGGCAGTTGTCCTCCTGTGGCTTGTCTGACTATATTGCAAAATGGTTTGGGTGAGCTCTGCCGTGAAGGCCGTTCCTCCGTCGCTGATGAGGACTTCTGGGGCACCATGTCGCAGCAGGATGTTCTAGACGAAGAATTTCGCAACTTAACCTGCACTACCACAGGGCAGCACTTTCGTTTCGGTGTAGCGGGTAGTCGGTGGCCACGAAGATACACTTATTTCCAGATGTTGACGTCGGAAAGGGTCCCAACAAATCCATCCATATCTGAAATGGCTGGCAAGAAAGTTCAATCGGCTGTGGTAGTCCCGCTGGCCTTGTCGGCGGTGTCCTGCGTCGCTGGCAACCTCGGCCAGGGGCGTAGCCAGAGGCGGAAGAGGGGGCGGGCTTATAGGGCTTCAGCCCCTCCCTCCCTCCTAAATGTTTTCTTGCTCTTTGCACCGGCGACAAAAACAACACCGACGACAAAATCCAGCCGGAAAGTATTCTGGATTTCGTCTAGAATTTCTTTTTGACCCTCGAAAAAACATTTCAGCGCGAACATTGCGAACTCAGGCTGGATTTCGTGGCAACGCCCATGCACCGCAAGGAGTGCCATCCGAGCACAAAGATTCAAGGACGTTTGGATGCCGAGCGGGCTCGTCACGGCATCTCGCGGTGGCTGCGGAATCTAGGAAGCGCATGGATTTCAATTCCGAAACTTTATGAGTACAAAGTTCTCGTAAACTTTTGACGCGAAAGGTGCATTGACCTTTCCGAAGTCGTGCTTTAGACATTCAATTCCGGAACTTTGTGGGTTTAATTTTGTTATTAGCTCCGAGAGCGAACTACAGGGGCACCCCGAGCGCCGCATGCGTGACGTCAGGACACGGACTCGCGCCTGTCGTCTGCTACAGTTCGGGTGGTGTCAAGACGCTTTCTGACCCGCCGTGGTTGCTCAGTGGCTATGGTGTTGGGCTGTTGAGCACGAGGTCGCGGGATCGAATCCCGGCCACGGCGGCCGCATTTCGATGGGGGCGAAATGCGAAAACACCCGTGTACTTAGATTTAGGTGCACGTTAATAGAACCCCAGGTGGTCGAAATTTCCGGAGTCCTCCACTACGGCGTGCCTCATAATCAGAAAGTGGTTTTGGCTCGTAAAACCCCCAAGACGCTTTCGGGGTGTTTTCGTTTGCTCGCCCTCGTTTTCTCTGCTTCTATACTTATGGCAGTCGTCTCAAATATATTTTTGCGACCTCTTCATTTGCGAAAATTTATTCAACGAGCTTATTTCTTAGACGACAATGCAGCTCTGAAAGGCAATGCTACAATGCCAGCCGAAGGAACGCAGACCAGTCCATTGCGGGTTTTTCATGCGTTGATCGACAACCGCTAAAACATGGCACATAAGAATCCATTTATGATACCATACCTGCCACGGCGCAACAAGTATGTCACAAACGCTGGCTTTATGACTTCTATAACACTTGCGTGGATTTTAATCCGCTAAAACAGGTTTGCTCACGACGAGTAGTTCATGGTATACTATCGAACTTTTGCATTTCTTCACAGAAACGCTCAGCAGTAACATGAGCACTTAACTAATACTGCAGTTTAGATTCTACAAGCACCACTTGCATCTTTAACTCCTTCTCAAAATTAGACGGTTCTTCAAGTGTTTATTTTAAACGACGATAATGTGAAGTAAAAATAACGAAGGCTCACAGCTATTTACAGAATACAAAAAGGAATGTAGCATTATATATTCCTTTTCCTGTGCTACACGTTCAACTCACTTGAGAAATTTACTGGTGCTTGTTGCTTGAGGAATATACATGACGAATCTGTTTGGCGAACTGACACAGGCTGCTCGGCCTAAATTTTTTAGTGACATATGCCTGTTGGACCGCATGGTTGCAGCCAGAAGGAAGTCGAAGCGTCAATCATTAGTAGTATGGGACATATTGAAGATATCATAATTCCCCCTGTGGAAGGTCAGAAATCAAGTGAAAATATATGCAAGGCTTGCGGTGTTTTCTTTATGAATGATTGCGATTGGATTGGAGCAAACTTTATTTTGCGTGCAGTTGAGCGACGTTCTCTTTTATATACCGACGAAGCCAATAGTTCTCCATTTGTGTAATTAAACGATGCTGGATCGAGACATGGTGAGACAGAAAGTGCTAGAATTTTCCTTTTCTGGGCAATCTAAGCCGCGCTGTGGTAGCTCGAAAATACTTTAGCCATTCCAATTGGCGCTGTAAAAAAAATGCTTTATGGTTTCAATTCGAAGTTGTAGTGAACTGATGGGTTTCGCGAACAAAGCGTGCCTCGATTGCCATACTGACAGTCGGTTGCTGCGGTTGCGTGATCAAGGGTGTGCCATATTGTCCTTAAAGGCTACTGAGGGCCACTATGAAACATTTCATCGCTTGCAATTGATTGGTTCTCGACCTTAACAACGAAACTTTTCTCTCAGATGATTGCTACGATGGTACTTGTGAATTAACTACGTAAATACTCTACATGACACGCCGTAGTGTTAGCAGCCATGAGCAACTCGTTTTTTGGAGGCCTATTTCAGAGATGGGTGAAAGTAGCAGCAAACTTTTTCATAAGGAATGCGCGCCTAACTCTTTCTTCTGCGCATTAATAAATGACCGTATTTGACTAGAACAACTCACCAGAGTAATAAGAATCACGATGATAGCTTCGCTGTGCAGTGTCTAACACGGATAACATGCTGACGCCAATTATCAAGATTTTCCTTCCATGTAAAATGCAATGTCTCTCATAGCTAAATACTTAGGGAATGTGAAGTGTTTATTGAAGCATCATACACAACTTCGCGTGTTGAATTTTGTAGACATTCCTTTTACGCAAAATTTATGGACAGACACGGCGCATATATCCATTGCAATGCCAGTAGACTCCTTCAACGCTACACAGCTTGCGAAATCCAGGCCGCAAATTTGATTGACTCACGCGCTTTATGAGAAGGAAATGTGGTTCAGGCATGGCAGCAGAAAGAAGCCGACGTACCCTTCAGTAAGTACGGCTCGAGCCACCCATACCCCAAGCATACACGAAGGGAACGAGCGCGCGCGGCAGCCGAGCGAGCCGGAGCGAGCGGCGTCCTTGCCGTGACGTCCCTCGCGAGAGGGCGCCACTCCAAATTCTCGCCGCTATTAAACATTTGATGCCAAAGGTGCGTTGACTTTTCTAAAGTTCATCGGACCACACAACGAGACAAACCAAATCAACGAACTATCAAACAAGCTGACAAAGCACGCAGTGAAGTCCGATGAGGCGAAGCGCTGTGGTCGTTCGTTTGTGGCGTCATGTCATAGAAAAAAATATCAACATTTTTCTCACCTTCGCCAAAGCATCCATGTCAGGACGCTAAAGCCAGAAAAGGTAATTACGTTCTTATTTATTTTTCTGATTTCACTTTTATGCACGAGGACACATTGAGCCTCTTCAATTTCCTTGTTTTCACTGCCCGCAGGCTGCCAGAGCCCGCCAGAGCGCATGCGTTTTTCTCGTGTCGCCCTGATCACCGCTCGGCGCACTTCAGTGCGCATTCGTTTTTCTATGGTCGAGTGGATTTTCGCATGGCAGAGTTTTAGACGCTTTCTGGTTAGTAGACAAGAAAAAAAAATGGTCCCTCGCCGCCATTACTGTGGAGACTCGGCGGACTGCAACGTGTTCGCTTGGGCGTAACCTGTCCGGAAAGTCGTGTCTCGCCGGTGTAGGATACCGAGAAGTATGCGTATGGTTCTCTGTGCACCAAGCGTCTCACATTTTCTTCGATAATCTTTCGGTAGCCACATTAGGTGTCCAATGTAAGCATTCGATAGTAGCCAACATGCTTTCCTTTGCGTATTTGTAAAATTTCGGTGTCCCCGCCCCGCAAAAGAAAAAAAAAAGACATTGTTGCGACGCAGCGAATTGTCGCATGGTGAAAATGCGATTTTGTTACTTCTTCTTTTGCGCAGAGTAATGGGCCATGGGATGCTTAAGTTACCGGATATATACTCTTACTATATTATTACGGTAGCAATTATGTGGACACTCCTGGCGCATTCCTCCCATCGCTCGCGCTGTAGCCCTCATGTTCCCTATAAAGTCCAAGGGCGATAACATCCTAACCGCGCGCCGCATGCTATATGTGCGAGTGAAAGCGTAAGGACCGGTGGAGGGGGGCGGGGGCATGGGTGAGCCGACAATGGTAGCTCAGTCTTGTGTGCGCAAGGGAGAAAAGCTGGGAGGTAGCGCGCCATCCTCGGTCGCGCGCGATACATCAGGGGGATTGGAGGGCGGGGCCGCGGGCCTTAGGATTCTGGGATCTGTGAATCTAGGATTGCTCAACATGTAAACCTTTTTTGACGTATTATATACATTGACTTCTTAGATAATGATGATCATCCTATTTTATGTCCACTACAGGATGAAGGCCTCTCCCTGCGATCTCCAATTACCCTTGTCCTGCGCCAACAAATTCCAACTGGCACCCGCGAATTTCCTAATTTCATCACCACACCTAGTCTACTGCAGTCCTCGACTGCGCTTCCCTTCTCTTGGCACCCATTTTGTAACCATAATGGTCCACAGGTAATCTAACCTACGCATTACATGACCTGCCCAGCTTCATTTTTTTCTTAATGCCAATTAGAATATCGGCTATACCGGTATCATCTCTGATCCAAACCACTCTCTTTCTATCGCTTAACGTTATGCATAGCATTCTTCGTTCCATCGCTCCCTGCGTGGTCATTAACTTTTTTTCAAGCTTGTTTGTCAGCCTCCAAGTTTCTACCTTATATCTCAGCACCGGTAAAATGCACTGATTGCACTCCTTGATTTTTAATGATAATGGTAAGCTTCCAGTCAGGAGCTGACAATGTTTGCAGTATGTGCTCCAACCCATTTTCTACTTCTTTAAATTTCTCATGACCAGGGTTCCCTGTGATTAGTTGACCTAGGCAAACATACTCCTTCACAGATTCCAGAGGCTGACTGACGATCCTGAACTATTGTTTCCTTGCCAGGTTATTCGTCATTATCTTTCTTTTCTGCATATTAATCTTCAACCACACTCTTACACTCTCTATTTTAAGTTCCTCAGTCATTTGTTTTAACTCGTCTCCAGTGTTGCTGATCAGAACAGTGTCATCTGCAAACAGAAGGTTGCTGAGGTATTCGTCGTCAATCCTTACTCCTAAGTCTTCCCAGTTCAATAGCTTGAACACTTCTTCCAAACACCCAGTGAATAGCATTGGAGAGATTGTGTCTCCTTGTCTCACCCCTTTTTCTATAGGTATATTCCTACTATTCTTGTAGAGAATTAAGGTAGCTGTGGAATCTCTGTAGATATTTTCTAAGATATTTTCGTAAGCGGCCTGTACTCATTGATTACCTAATGCCTGTATGACTGCTGGTGTCTCTACTGAATGACAAGCCTGTGCATAATCAATGAAAGCCACATATAGACGCTCGTTGTACTCTGCGGATTTCTGGATTGTCTGATTAATGATATGGATGTGATCCATTCTTGAGTATCCCTTCCTGAAGCCAGTCTGTTCCCTTGCTTGACTAAAGTCGAGTGTTGCCCTTATCCTATTGGAACTGATCTCACTGAATATTTTATATAATACTGCGAGTAAGCTAACTATAATGGGCCTATAATTTTTCAAATATTTAACGTCTCCTTTTTGTTGATTAGTATAATGTTTGCATTCTTCCAGTAACCAAGCATTATGTCTCCACCATCTTTGAATAAATCGACTTTTATTCCATATTCTCCTGGCACTTTTACCCGTTTCATATCTTGCAAGACCCTCCTAACCTCATCGCTTGTTATAGAAAGAGGTTCTGCAACCTGTTCATTACTGCTTCGAATGGAGGTATCATGGCTCCTCTGGGTACCGTACAGGTCAGTATAAAATTCTACCACAGCTTTTACTGTACCTTCGATATTCCTGATGATATTACCCTGCTTATCTTTCAGTACAAACATCTTGGTTTGTCCTATTCCACGTTTCCTTCTCACTGATTTCATGCTGCGTCAATTTTTAACGGCTTCCTCAGTCTTTCTTACATTAAAATTTTGAATATCCTTTATTTTCTGCTTGTTGATCAGTTTTGACAGTTCAGCGAATTTTATCTTATCTTTTAAGTTGGAAACCTTCATTCTCTGTCGTTTCTTTATAAGGTGATTTGTTACTTGGGAGAGCTTGCCTACTGGTTGCCTTGGTGCCTTACCTCCCACTTCAGTTGCTGCACCTGACGCCATCCTAGTTACAGTTTCATTCATTACATCTGTGTTATCTTTATCTATCTGTTTTAAGGCTGCATACTCGTTTGCAAGTAGCAGCCTGAATTGGCCTGCTTTTACCCTTACTGCGTCTAGGTTGGCCTGTTTCTTCCTGAACAATTTTACTCTTTCATACTTCAAATTGAGGTGAATCTCAGACTTCATTAACTTATGATCACTGCACTTTACTCTGCCTAACACTTCAACATCCCTCACTATGCTGGGATCGGCAGAAAGCATGAAATCTATTTCATTTCTTGTTTCACCATTAGAGCTTTTACAGGTACACTTTCTGTTAGGGCGCTTCCTAAAGAAGCTGTTCATTATTTGCAGGTTATTCCTTTCCGCAAATTCTACCAGCATCTCTCCTCTAGTGCTACTATAATCGACGCCGTAGTTGCCAGTTGCGTAGATACGTAGATTTATTGGATAGTTATACGTATATTTAAACATCTTGTTGCGAGGTTTTGTGTATGCGCGCAGGGAACTTTGTTTCTAGTGACACTTTTTTGCCTTTTATCAAGCTGTATCTTCGCATTTCTATATTCCATTATATCTAAGCATTTCTAATGTACGAGGGCGAGCCAAATGAAAGTGAGTCAACCCAACCCGCGTAAGAATGGTGCGCTTCATTATCTGCGAGGCATGCTCGTAGCACACAGACATCTCTCATTCACGGTGAACATCGCATTTCATTGGCCATTGTGAAGCGTTCGAGCAAACTGTTCAAAGAAGGGCGCAAAAGTTGCAAAGACGACCCAAGACCGGGGCAAAGCCACCGTGGAAACACCCCCAACACAATTGCTAAGGTTGATGAGCTCTTTAGACAAGAAAGGGAGATAAGTATTGATGAACTGGCAAAGTCTGTGAACATCAGTCACAGTTTGGTACACAACATAATTCATGAACATCTCTGTTATCGGCTCTTGTGCGCGCAATAGATGCCCAAACGTTTGAACCACCGTCAGAAGACGGGGAGGTTCGGCATTGCCTTGACTCATCTGATCCGGTATAACAAGGGTGACGACTTTTTGTCTGCAATTGTGACTGGGGACGAATCATGGTGCAACTACTATACGAGCCTGAAACACGACGGCAAAGCTTACAGTGGAAATATTCGAATTCACCACTCCCAAAGAAAACAAATGCTGTCATTTCCGCCGGAAAGGTGCTGTTGACCTTGTTTGGATCGTCAGGGGGCATTATTGATCGATTTTGCTAAACCTGGACAAGCTATCAATCGTTTCTAATATTGTGAAACACCGAATCGGCTGCGTGTCGCAATCAAAAACAAACGACGTGGAAAATTGAAGAATGGGGTCAACTTGATCCATGACAATGCCTGTCCCCACGTCGCTGACGGGGTTTACACAAAAGGGGCAAAATTAAAGTGGGAAACGTTGCAACATCCGCCATACAGCCGAGACCTGTCGCCCAGCGGCTTCCATATTTGGGGACAATTGAAAAAACAGCACAAGGGAACCAGATTCGTTGTCGGACAATGACGTGAAATAGTCAGTTACAGACTTTTCGAAGCAACAATCCAAGGAATTTTATGAGACGGGAATCACGTGGCTCGCTAGGCTAAATGCTCATGGAGACTACTTTTCAATAAAGTACCCCATTAGTCATATATTCGGATTTGCTCACTTTCACTTGACTCGCCCTCGTATATTTTGCACAACTGCTCTTTATATGTGCTCTCTGTAGCGACTATAATTTCAGTGCAATTACTCACAATGCACGATCGGTGACGGCTGCTCCTGTGCAATACGTTGATACAAAGGACAGCGTCATTGAGATTTTTCCCTGGCCGTTGCATATGTACAAAATGTAACCAAGGTTGTTGAATGACGAAGTTCCATTAAAGTATTTGACCTCAACCTGTTCACTTCATGGCCTTCACATTTTTCATATCAGCGGCATGCACTCCTTTGCTGGTTTCGTACTGATGTAGTGCTAAATTTCCTGTAATATTTTCTTTACCTATTGAATAGACAAAAAACCTGGAAGCATTGATATCAGCTATTTCTGGCATAACTTTCGGGACATACGAGTACATTCTTTTGTGAAAAAATACATATTTTGCTTGTCTTGACAGTGGATAGCGTTCAAAATTTCGTTTGCAGCAAATTTGGGAATGGCAATGCAGTTATTATTCATGTATTTGATCCCTCAATAAATTCTATAAGGAGTAGGCCGTGATGCAACAGCCCCCCCCTCCCCCCGAACAAGATTTCTGGTTACGCCACTGGTCTAGGCATGTTTTGAGGTAACGGGTGACGTCGGCGGTCAGACGTGGCCAGTAATATATATTCTCTATCCTCGATAGCATCCGGGAAAATGCGAGGTACCTAGCGGTCGGATCGCCATATGTAGGGCTTGCAATACTTCTGTACGCAGTGCTGAGGGAACAAGAAGGTAGTTTGCGCGTACTTGTGAGAATTAAGTTCTTTACGAGGGCGTTGTTTTGCAGGAAAAATGAAGACAATCCTCGCCTAAATGCTGTAGGAAGAACGTTGGTGTAGCCTCGAAAATACTCGACGGGATTTTTTAACTCCGGGTCTGCTCGTTGCTGCAGCGAAGTCTTCCGCGCTCATTGTTCCTAGGAAGGCGTCGTTATTCTTGTCGTCTTGCGGCGGTGGTTCAATAGGGGCGCTTGATAGGCAGTCGGCATCAGAGTGCTTCCGTCAGGATTTGTAGATGATGGCTATATTAAATTCCTGAAATCCCAAACTCAATCGTGTGACGCCTCCGGAAGGGTCCTTTAAAAGCCAACACAAGGCGTGGTGGTCGCTTACGACTCTAAAGGGCCTGCCATAAAGGTAAGGGCGGAATTTCATGGTAGCCCAAATGATGGCAAGGCCTTCCTTTTCCGTCGTGGAATAATCGACTTCCGGTTCGGACAGCGACCGACTAACGTAAGCAATCACCTTTTAAAATCCGTCTTTCGTTTTAAATATAGGACGGCGCCGAGACATAAGGATACTTCCGTCAGTGTAGGCGCCGTCGTCGAAGTGGGCGAGCACTGGTGGTGACTGCAGGCCCTGTTAAAGCTCTTGGAAGGCTTGCGGTGCTTGCCACTTGAAATCGACAACTGCTTTCGTGAGAGAATTTAATGGCTCGGCGATGCGCGAAATGTTCTTGAAGCACCTGTAATAGTCACACAAGCCAAGGAATCTGCGACTCTCTTCTTGTCGGTGGGCTGTGGGAAGTTAGCGATGGCAGATGTCTTCTGCGGGGTCAGTGTGGACTCCAGGTCTGCTGATGACGTGGCTCAAAAACAGATGCTCGCCGAAATCGAAGCGGCACTTTTCCGGCTTCAATGTGAACCCTGATGATATGAGGGCCTCTCATCATCATCATCATCAGCCTGGCTACGCCCACTGCAGACCAAAGGTATCTCCCATACTTCTCCAACTACCCCGGTCATGTGTTAATCGTGGCCATGCTGTCCCTGAAAATTTCTTAATCTCATCCGTCCACCTAACTTCCAGCCGCCTCCTGCTACGCTTCCATTCTCTTGGAATCCAGTCCATAACTCTTAATGACCACCGGTTATCTTCCCTCCTTATTACATGCCCTGCCCATGCCAATTTCTTTTTCTTGATTTCAACTAAGATGTCGTTAACTCGCGTTCATTCCCTCACCCAATCTGCTCTTTTCTTATCCCTTAACGTTACACCCATCATTCTTCCATAGCTAGTTGCGTCGTCCTCAATTTAAGTAGAATCCTTTTCGTAAGCCTCCGGGTTTCTGCCCCGTACGTATGTACTGGTAAGGAAGGAAGGAAGGAAAACTTTATTTGGTCCTGCAAGTAGTGATAATTAATCACTAAGCGGGCCGCTCCCACGTCGGGACCGGAAGGCCAAGCCTCACGGCCACATCGTGAGCCTGCTGGACAGCCCAGAATTGTTCATCCAGGTCCGGGCTGCGAAGTGCAGCCTCCCACCTGGACGCATCCTTGATCGCCGAGTCTTAAGTTCTTTCGCAAGACCAGAGCATGTGTTCGAGCGTGGCTAAAGCACCGCAATCTTGGCAATAAGGCTCTGTATACGTCTCTGGATAAACAGGGCTCAGGCACTTAAATTACGCTTACTACAGACTGGTACTTATCCTTGCCCACGGAGACTGAACATGAAGAAGGGTAAAAAAGAAAGAAGGACACCGACCACTGAATGAATACAAGAAAAGACGTTTCGGCTCCCCTGACGGGAGCCTTGTTCACAATGAAATCAAGGGCGTGCGATACAATGTTTATATGGTTTTAAAATATGATGTAAGCAGCGCGTGTAGATGGGGGGGAGGGTTCCGTCATTCCGGTTGAGGGTGTTATCTGTCATTTGGATTAGGAGAGATTCCAAGTGGTGTCTTGACGTCAAATTTCTTTCTTTTTCTAATATCTTGGTGTTATCCCAATCAATCCTGTGGTCCAAGTCATCTGCATGCTCTGCCAAGGCGTTTGAGGCGACTTTTTCTTTTTTACATCGTTGATATGCTGCTTCAACCGCTGTTCGAAATTTCCTGTCTCGCCGATATATACGCAGTCGCAGTCTTCACATGGAATCCCGTAGACGATTCCAGGAAACATAGTGTTTGGAAGCTTGTCTTTCACGTTTACCAGCCGGTGGCGTAATTTTTGGGACGGTACGTGAGCTACCTGGACGTCATAGCCACGTAGAACGCGGGCTAAGCCCTCGCTCACACCGGGCACATACGGTGTGGGGGCGCGTTTTATTGGGAGCACACAGTCAGGCCTTTGGGGCTGAGACAGATGGCGTTCCACCGAGTTCACAAACGACTTCGGGTAGCCACATGCCGAGAGATTACGGTGGACCTCTTGTAGGTCGGCAGCACGGCTTTGTGGCGTTGTGCAGATACGCTTGGTTCTGCCGACAAGAGAGGCTACTACCGATCTCTTCTGGTTTATCGGGTGCACTGAATTAAAATGCAGATACCTGCCTGTGTGTGTGCTCTTTCTGTACACGGTGAATCCCAGACTGCGCCTGCCACGTTTTACGAGGACGTCCAGAAAAGGAAGCTCGCCATCTTTTTCTTCCTCGACTGTGAATTGTAAGGACGCAATTGTAAGACTGAACATGTACTGGTAAGAGACAGCTGTTATACTTTTCTTTTGAGGGATAATGGCAACCTGCTGTTCATCATCTGAGAATGCGTGCCAAACGCACCCCAGCCCATTCCTATTCTTCTGATTATTTCAGTCTCAGGATCCGGATCTGCGGTCACTAGCTGTCCTAAGTAGATGTATTCCCTTACAACTTCCAGTCACTCGCTGCCTACCGCAAATTGCTGTTCTCTTCTGAGACTTTTAAACATTACTTTAGTTTTCTGCAGATTAATTTTTAGACCCACGCTTCTGCTTTGCCTGTCCAAGTCAGTGAGCATGCCTTACAATTGAAGGCCCCTAGTACTGTCCCAAGGTGCCTAAAGTGACCGCTGAAATTCCCAGCGAGGACGAAGACGTCATCTAAGTACATGAAACAAGTCTGCTACATCAACCTTGCTAACACCATGTCTATCACGCGCTGGAACGTTGCAGGCACCGATCACAGTCCGAATGGCATAACCTTGAACTCACAGAGGCCATCCGGCGTAATGAACAAGTTCTCGCGATTCCTCTAGTCGACTTCTATTTGCGAGTAGCCAGTCTTGAGATCCATCGACAAGATGTACTTAGCGTTGCAAATCCGATCCAATGCGTCGTCGATGCGTGAAAGGGGTCATACATCCTTCTTTGTAATCTTGTTCAACCGACGATGATCGACGAAGATAGGGAGGGTTCCTTCCTTTTTCTTCACCAAGACTACAGAGATGCCTACAGGCTTTTGGACAGCTGGATGATGTCGTCGCGCAGCATTTCATCGACTTGTTGCCTTTTACCTTCACTATCTCGCGCCGAAACTTCGTAAGGGCTCCAGCAGAGTCGTTGAGCAGATTTTTCGGTTATTATGCGATGCCTTGCAACTGGCATTTATCAAATCCTCGATGCCGTCGTAAAGCAGTCTTTGTATAATGGGAGAAGAGTTTTGAGCTGTTGCTCCTTACACATGGGGAGATTTGGATTGATGTCGAAGTCTGGTTCGGGAACTATGGTCGTCGGGGTAGATGCGGCAGAATCCGAGAAGATGAACACATTGCTGGCTTCTACAATTTCGCCGATGTATGCGATCGTCGCGCCCTTGTAGATGTGCTTGAACTCTTGGCTGAAGTTTGTCAGCATCACTTCCGTTTGTCTTCCGTGCAGTCGAGCGATTCCTCTTTCGACGCAAATTTCACGGTCGAGCACTAGGCGTTTGTCGCACTCGATGACGCCTTCAACGTCTGCGGGTATTTTGGTGCGCCAATGCTGGAGTGAGGCGGGATGCTCACTTGATTTTGGGCACATTCAAGGCATGGTGACTACGAGCACTCTCCAGCGGTATCGCTTGATCTTCGGATAGCGCTATCCACTTCGACTTCAAGTGAATGACTGCGTTGTGTTGGTTCAGAAAGTCCGGCCATGCCCAGAATGATGTCTCTTGAACACTGTAGGAGCATAACTAAAGTGGCAGGGTAGGTCCGGTCACGAATGATAATTCTCGCCGTGCAGATTCCAGCGGGCGTTATTACGTGTCCTCCAGCGGTCCGAATTTAGGGGCTTTCCCACGCGGTCTTAACTTTCTTACCTTAGGGGCTGTAGGGAATGCTCGTTTTGCAATGCTTGACATGACTGCTTTTAAGATGCAGATATCGCTGTCGTTCAGTGGGCTTTCTGTAAAGATTTGTCGTTAAGTTACCATTGCACAGAGATACCGAGAGGTCAAGAAAGTTTATGCTGAGGGATCAGCCAAGCTATCCGGTTCAAAAGAATTTGTTCGGACAATAGTGAATTCACTCGCAACTGTAACCAGCTTCGTGATGCACTAACCGTACAGAAATACCCTTCACAAATAATTGGCGATGCCCTTAAACGGGCCGGCTGTCTCGACCGGAAGGAACTCATCTGCACGGACAAGCGATCGGCGCCAATTCCCCGAACTAACCTTATCCTAACACACTCTGCATCTATTCCTAACGTGTCCCACATTCTCAGGAAGCATTATAACTTACTAACACAAAGCCACCGTCTTAAACACACTTTCACGGAATCGTCAAGAGTTGTATATCGTCGCTCTAGGAATCTGCGTGACCTAGTAACCTCTTCGAAGGCTATAAAGCGATTGCTATTGCAGGTTGTCATCCCTGCAATAAGCCCCGTTGTAAAGTTTGTACTCTGACGAAGGCCGTGCCACGGCCGAAACGTTAAAAACATTAAAGATGCAATTTTCGTAAGTGTGCACGATCGTTCTCCAAACACACCCACACACACACACACCCACCCACACACTAATATATATATATATATATATATATATATATATATATATATATATATATATATATATATATATATATATATATATATATATATATATATATATATATATATATATATATATATATATATATATATATTGTTATGGGAGGACGAAATAAGAGAGAGGAAGTAGATTGGGGACGCTGGCTGCTGCGCGTTGTTGTTGGTCAGCAATCTTAACTACTCTGACTAATCCTATATATAAATATTGTAAATGTAGTCTTTCTATACTCGCAACATCCCCGTAACACATTGGTGGAGGTGCTGGGTACCACGGTTGGAAACCTAGCTCCCCAATGGGCGTCACATCACCGTAGGCATCACGAATGACGGTGAGCACGCGGGATCAACGTCGTTGCCGCCACCAACGTCACCGTTGGACGCCTCCAACGTCAACGTCACTGCCAGCTACATCGCTGTCACCTTCGATTGTAATTGTGCAACCCAAGGATCCTGGAACTTTCTGCCGGCCATAAAATTGCCGCAAAGCATTTCGAAACTGGCCTCCCGTGCCCAATCTTTCACGGAGTACTAAGTCTCGTACATTCAGGACGTGCTGGCACTTTGTCGTAAAGCCGATCACGACATGACAGAAGCTGAGAAAGTCGGGCGCGGGCTTAAGGGCATTGCTGATGACGAGTTTAATCTGCTGATGTGCGAAAGCTGCTCTACAGTTGATGCTATCATTAAAGAGTGCCGACAATTCAAGCAGGCCAAAAGCCGACGCATTTTGCACCCATTCGCCAGGCTTCCCAATACTGCCTCAACGTCGACGTGTGAAGGTCAAGCCGCACAGCAGCATGCATCGCGATAGAGGACATGGTGCGAATCGTTCGACGTGAACTGAATGCAGCTCTGGTTCTTTAACGGATGACTTCGCGAAAATGATTGCACCTGACCGTAACAATATATATACAGACTGCGTTTCAATGCAGCGCAATGACAAGCCATCTGATGTTCCACTACAAAGGACTATAAGTAAGCCCCTAAACGATCTTAGACTTTATTTCCAAAGGATTTCGGCACAGTTTGCTGTAGGCAAAATACAAAAGCGCCAATAGATTTATATTTAGGCGCACCTTATATAATACCCTTATATAATACAGGCCGGTGTGAAATGTTGAATTCTAAATTGCACCGTGCCTCATCATATTATGTATTTAATACGTAGAACTTCAGGATTAAACGATTTTAGTGCGGCGGCATTAAGTAAAAGCGTCTGATATATGCACAAGTACACAACACAATGTTGCGGTGCCTTCTGCGACTGTGTTCACATTCACCTGAGCTCTCCCACTCCGCTTAATTCACTGTCACTCGCATCACTTTCGCTGCTCGAATCCTATCTGATTGAAATTAGAAGCTGGTCGAGGCTTGCGTCAACGAGGCCGTCACGTTGCCAGGAATCCTCTACGATTTTCTGGGCATGAGTACACACCCGAAGGCACTTGTCTGGCATTACAAGATTGATGCTTTCATGCAGCACTTTTGCGACACCGGCAACGCCGAATGTGGTATTGTTAGCAGCGACGTAACCTTTCACCTGGTTCCGTATCAGTTTGATACGATTGAACTGACAAAGAAGCCTCGCGATGTCGTGACCGGCAGCCATAGCGACAACATCCACGCGAGAGGCGGAATATATCATTTTGTCTTGGTTAACTAGCTCAAATAACTGTGCCTTTAAGTGGTCCTGAGAAAATCCGATGTACTTCTCCGTGAGCCAAGACCGAATGTCACTCTTTCGTGTTGACGGAACTTTCTCGAGGGGAACGCTATGGTGAGGGGTATCGTCCATTACTATGACATTACACGGTTTGATGTTAGGCAAAAGCTGTTCAGTGAACCACTTCTCGAAGCGCGGCCCATCCATTTGCTTGTGGTAGTGAGCAGTTCCTTTCGCTTCTCGGAAAATGACACACGCCGGATTTAAGAAATCATCCTCGCTACCTGCGTGCACCAAGATCAGCCTGCCACCTCTGCCACTTGTTGCACAAAGCCCGGTTGTGAAAACTTGCTGAAAAGCATCTCCCCCCCCCCCTCCCCGTGGTGACTTTCGCGTCCTCCCGTACTTTCTCATTTGTGTGGCTGGCATTGACCCAAGTGTCGTCAAGGTAGTATATCGGCCTGCAAGAAAAAACAATAACAATTAATTGAAGCACGTCATCAGCTACAAACACCGCATTTTCGAATGATAGGAGAAGCAATGAGACAATCAGCACTGTTCAGCTAATATGATCAAACAATACGCAGGGGCCCCTTGTTCGTACTACCCAACAACCAAGGCGTATCTTTTAATGCATCATAAAAACGCTGGCCGGGTGAGTGCTGTGAGCAGCATTGCTACCATCGAAATGGGATGATGCATGACGTGAGGCTGCAAAAAAACAGTGGCGTTTGTAACTTCATGTGTTCCACTGAAATAATGCCTGCACAGAACTGGCAAATAAGAACGCTTGTGTTTGCTTCGATGGCGAGCACCGAAAGGCTGGACGCTACCGTGTCTTCGCTGAATAGTATTGGGCTGGACGTGACAACGCTCTACGATTTCACGTAATTAAAGCCAAACATGCGTTGCGTCTGTTCTGTCTCGAGAACAATGTTTTCATGGTATAGTTTGCTATGTGAATGAAAAAAAATTACGTATTCAACTACACGCTTTAATGCTTACCCAATGGACCGACACTCGCACGTACCGTTTTTCAGTGCGAAGTTCTCGGATGGTACGCAGGTACTGCCGTCGCCACATGACGTCGTTTCTTTCGAAGAGCGCACAGTTTCTCTTCTGTTGGTGAAACGAAAAGCATATATCATTAAGCAACCTTTGCATCGTTCGCACGCTACTTCTAGACGTGTTCATTTTACTGTCGCGGGCCACATCTTGAGCAAGTTTTGCAGCTGTCGGGATTTCATTTTGCAGAAAGTACTGATGCACTTTTCTTCGTACAGCTCCGAGGGAGAAGCTGTCATGAAGTTTCAGTCTTGTCCTCCCGGTTCTCGCACGGGCATTCAGGGCCATGGGGAGGCAGGCTCTTGCGCTTCAGTGACTCCAGGGTGCCACTTTTTACGTCGAGCTTAATCCGGAAGACACTGCGTTGACTAACACCGATGAGCTTGCTGACCTTCCGATATGCGGCTCTTACAGACAGCTGCGGGTCACTTTTCCTTCTTGCGCGTAAACGTTGTGTGCCAGTTTCTTGGCCTGCATGGACAGCTTTTGGTTTGAGAACTCTTGGTATGGCAGCAAAGCTGGTGCACTCAGAAGACGCGGCAGACTTTCCTACGTAAGCGACGTCGATGAGCCGCAACCGGAGGACGTCATCGTTGTTTGAAGGTGATGGAAAATAGCATGAAGGAAAGAAAGTGATAGAATGATAGGAATGAGCTTACACAATGGCTTACCGCAACGCGATTGAAACCAACCTGGTGGCCCAACACGTGACCGCACGTCAAATTTGGCGGTTGATTTTAATGTTCCCGCTCTACAAGCAGAGCAACGCCATGGCAGCTGAACAAGCGCACACCGAATAAAATCTTCTGGAATGGCTATTGAGAATCGAACGTCTCAGCAGATCTCTATTCTTCGTCCGTGATCTCAACGCAAAAGGCCACGTGTTGGGAACCCATTGTGGCTTCGCAGAGCGTTCGCTTGCCAAGGCTAGCTAGGTGGCGTAATGATCCCTTCTATATTTTTCCTTCCTCCATTGAAAAGGACTACGGATGCCGGAAAACCACAGTACCTGCAATAACATGAAGTGGAATACTTCTACTCCGCAACATTTTACAGCGAAGCTGTTGAGGGCTACTTTTGCCACTATTATGTCCGCGTGTAGAAAAAAAAATGCCGAAGATAGTTCAATAGGCATAGTGCACCGCCTATAGAGGCGCCACTGATAGCCGCCTAGCGGGCGCTTCCAACAGTTCGTGCGGCAGCAGTAGCAGACGACAACCCTTTGCAACAAGGATGGCTGAAGTTCGCGGCTGCGATTTCTCCTTTATTCGGGCGCCAGACTGCTTCTTCTGCGGTGACAGCTGTAGGAAAGACGCTGGCCTCTGTGGGAGCGAGTATGAACACTATGTTACCGGTGTTTGGGACAACATGGTCCACAGACGTGCCAGGTGCGTCCCGCAGACAAAGGCCATGAGCCCCATTTACATGAAGTAAATGAGCTCATGTTAACAAGCCGATAAATTCCGTTGAGTAATGCGAGGTCTCGATCGTTTTTTCTTAAAATCTACCCTTGCCGTAATGCTGCTTCTGTACGTCAATAATAAGCACCCGTCGTTAGCGCAGACTTATGTCAAACAAATCCGCACGATGCGATGTCTGCATATGCCGTTGTGATTTTTCTGTCGACGAATACATGTGACATCGCCGAATAAGTGCAGTCAAAGTCGCCTCAACAAGAGTAATTGCGAATTTATTGATGGAAACGCGTACACTAGTAAACTAAGTAACCAAACGCACGGGTTAATAAAAGCGCGTGCTAGCGCTGTCCCGCCGACGCAATTCTGCTGCATACGCCGAGGAAGTATACTGTTCCCGCTGCAGTTCTGGCAATTTTAAGTTCCCCAAGGGAGCTGCTTGGAAACATACCGAGCTAAAGCCTAACATTTTAGCACTTCTTTTTTTAATGTTACGAGAGAGAGGTGCCACGTGACATAGTTAAAGGCAGAGCAGCGCCTGTCAAAGTAGATGAGCACTGTCGGCAAGGCCGGGTTTACTCGTCTGCGGTGTAAGCATAATAAGAAATAATTCAGTCGAGTACAAAATTCACATGCAAGATTGGACTGCGTTGTGAAACAAACAAATCACTCGGCGTGTTAAGTCTGCTCGGACAGCATCGAGGTGTGATGACTTCCCAAACGTGCCGCGAACTTTTCAGCGAAAAAGGGAACAGAAATGCCATATGCAGCAACTACTAGCAGTTCTCGCCCTGAACTACCTATTTTCTAAAGATATTTCCCAAAAGAACACGATATCTAAGACCCGCCGTGGTTGCTTAGTGGCTGTGTTGTTGGGCTGCTAAGCATGAGGTCGCTGTATCGAATCCCGGCCACGGCGGCCGCATTTCGATGGGGGCGAAATGCGAAAACACCCGTGTGCTTAGATTTAGGTGCACGTTGAAGAACCCCAGGAGGTCCAAATTTTGCGCAGTTCCCCACTACGGCGTGCCTCATAATCATAAAGTGGTTTTGGCACGTAATACCCTGCAAATAATTATTTACTTAATTACTTAATTCATAAACAATATCTAGGATGCCCTCGGGCGAAAAGAATAAAGCTGTTAAAGAAGCACTTGCTTGGTATCATTCCATTAAGACCCTTTAAAAACGAGGCAGGGTGAAAACCTCGCAGGTCAAAAGAATCAAGAGTTATGCATGAAGCAACTAGCAACAATTAAACATGTGCGAAGCCACGCATGAAGTGCGTGACAGCTGGTGCAAGCACTTACAGGGCTACATAAAACCAACAATTTCAGTTCTTGCAAGCTTCAGTAGCTTTAACATATAAGACAATGCGCTCGTGCAGTCGTGCTGCCTAGCTAGCGCAACGCGGTAAAGAAGCGGAAAACAGCGTGTCCGTCATTTCTCGCGACTTTCAGTAATGAAATGAAAATGTAAATCCACGTTTAATAAGAAAAACATGGCTCGTTTAACCCCTACGAGAGGGATTCATTACATCATCGGGGTTATCTCGATTCATGTTCTGAGCAGTTATCTGTCTCTTTAGGCACACCTCATACGTGAGCCGATCCCGATGATAGCGCAATGCCGGGCCGACGCGCGGTGTAGGTGCAGTTTGCCATTAAGGGGCCCACATGCACAGCTTCGCTGGTTATCCTTCTTCACAGTGTGGAAGGGCACTGAGATTTTATTGAATAATTAATAAATAAATTGCATAATAAACAACGCCTCTGGTAAACTTTCATTGACCCAGAATTGTGTCCACATATGTTTTCATTAGGAGGCAACCTGTTGGGGCGCACTGAAACAGGTGCGCTTCGGCTTCACAGCCTTGGCCGTGCTGCCACAGAAAGTTGTCGCCAGGCGTGGAGGAAGCAAAGAGATGAGCGGGAGCATACCGCAACGCGATTGAATCCAACCTGATGGCCCAACACGTGATCGCAAGTCAAAGTGGTCGATTGGTTTTTACGCGAAAGCCTTAGATCTCTGTGCTTGAAGGTGGCGTTGTAAGGTACAGAAAACATCACGTGGCCCACGGAAGGCCAGAAGCGAAGCAAAGCATGTCCAGCCGTATATAAGGGATGATTAATCATTAGCAAAGTTAATAATGAATGGTCAGTGGTTGGGTTAAGGTGGATTAGGGTGTATTAAGTTCGATGAAGGTGGATTAAAATAGATTGGGATAGAATAACGTTGATTAAGAAGGATTAGGGTGAATAATGGTGGATTTTGGTCGCTTAAAGCAGATTAAGGCGGATGGAGAAGGATTGAGGTGAATTACAGGAGGCTTTACAAGGATTTCGCCTTCGCGTCTCTTAGGCGATACCTAATGACACCTGGAACATTTTAGTGTTCCCGCTCTGCAGGAAGAGCCACGGCAGGGCAGCCGAACAAACGCGCACCGAATGAAAACTACTGGCACAGCTACTCGACTCGATTCTTGCTGCGTGATCCCGACGCAAGATGTCATGTGTTGGGCCACCACTGCGGCTTCACAGAGTGTTCGCTTTCCAAAGGCTGGCTGTGTGACGTAATACTCCCTTCTACATTTTCCCTTCCTCCATGTCGCCAGGGGTAGGTAGAAGAACCAGCCATAGAGTTTCATGCAATACTTATTAGACGGAACTCTGGCGCTATAGTGCCTACGGGTACTGCAGTGAGAGCGTTTGTACCAGCATGGGAATTATGGGAAGTACATGGATTTGCCTAAACTTCTTCTTCTTGGCATGAAACGGCTTTGTGACTTTGTAAACTCATTTTCAACAATGTACTGGGTAATAAATAATTAAATAAACATCCTTAAAATTGTCCGACGGCAGCATTCGAACACAGGAAGTGTTGCACAGAAGCCTAATTTTGAAACGATTAAGTCACGGACGCATGCATCGACAAACGAATGAAACGCCCTCATGAATTTATCGCGAGCATGCCAGTGCCTTGAGGCGCTTGGCGCGTTTTGATTTGGCCACCTGGACAAGCTCAATCGTTGCAATTAATAGCAATTATGCGTGTTCGCGGCGTCTTCTATATTTCGAAGAGTATAGATTGCGCTGAAATTTACGACAGTAAGATTTATATAGCGTACTATACAAAGCCAAGAGAACGTCTAAATCCACAAGCACGAAGATCAGACAAATCAATGTACTTTCCACCATTCCCATGGTGGTACAACGCGTGCAGCGGTAGAGTTCCCTCTAGTAATTGTTGTATGAAACCCTATGGAAGCAGCGGCCTGACAAGGCGTCTCACTACGCTGTCACGACGAGGAGCGTTGCCTGAAGCGTCGCAGACGTCTCACAGTGCAAAGTGAGGCCGACGCGGCGTTTGTCAGCGCCCAGTGAAACGTCGGGTAGCTTGACCTCTACTGTCGGTTCCGCTCTGGCCTTGCACTCACACACAGCAGCTCAGCAGGAATGCAGCAGTGATCTGTATAGGGTACACCTTTTCATCGGGCGAGGAGGATAGGGCGCGCGGCGCGCCTTTCCTCCTCTCTGGCTTGGGCGATCCGGCTCGGCGCTGCCAGAAAGGATTGCTGTCGCGTGTTTCGGAACGATTTCGGAATGTTTTAGAGCGTACTTTGAGACATTTACGCAATGTCTGTTCATATAAAGTCGTCAGAGAAGCCTTTCGGTGCATCCGTAACTACAGTAGGCGGAAATATGTCCTGGGGGCGCATAAATGTGACGCGCTTTATCAGCCGCGGTGTGTGTATGTGTTGTGAACTATTTTGGTTATGTCGATTTTAATTCAACAACGAAAACCGGTGTCTCCATATTACCAGCATTAAATGGCAAATCAGCTCATTGTCTGATCTCCTGGCGTAAGGGGTAAAACATAAAATATAAGAGCGCATGCTCGTGTACGGCCAACCTAAGGCAACCATGAAACATCTAAGTGGCAGGCGCTGTGAAATATTTGTGATACACTGGCATCGTTCTCATGCATTTCAAGTCTAGTAGGCTTGAAATTACTATATGTCTACGCTAGCCTTCGTGCACGAGGCCGATGGCACTGCTCAACACAGCGATCACTGCGGTTGGTGAACCAGCACGATACATATATGAGCTGTGTGCTTCGACATTGCCTTTTTGGCCTGTATACAGCCATAATATATGAGAGGGATCGCCTAAAATAATGCGATCGCTATTTTGGAGGACAAAATTTGCGTCATACGTATGAGTGCGTCGTAGAGAATGGAACAAACACAACCGACAAAAAAAAATTCGGTTATCATCCTCTTTTTTGGAAAATCAAGAGAAAACGGGCTAACACCGCAACACGATCTGGCATAGTCACGCCGCACAACGCTTATAGATATATACCCGTTGATGCCGTATGCTTGGACCATGCGCTATATAGAACCAAGATATCTGTAATCCAGCCTCTACCACTGCTTAGGATGCTCGCGCTATTCGTAAACAGTCGCTTTCCTGGACAAGCTTAATTCAGACTGTAGAGTATGCTGCTATTACTAGCCAAAATGATTTTATTCATGAGCGGAAACCTGATCCATCGAACCAAGTAGTCCCGCAATGTAACCTGCAGCGAATAGTTTGAACGCTTGTCAAAGTATAACATCACAGCTCCTATCGTAGCAGTACGGTACCCGTGCTGTTGCGATCGTCGCTTATGTTTCATGGCTTTTAAACCGCAGCTTAGAAATAGAGGATAATACTGCAATAAGGCCACATTAGTGAATGGAAAATTCAGAAATACACAATTGATCTCTGAGGCTGATTGTTGGCTCAAATATGCGCGCACACATCGCGATGCGTGCTCCGTCCACATCAACGCCAGCAGAAACTCGGGCCATGACGCCCTAAACCACTTCAGTACGTTTCACAGAACCGTTTACCACGTAGAAGACGCACGTCATACTAACTAGACCGCACGAGCGCGAAAACAAACGCCAGAACCTACCGCCGAGCGTATACCTGCCATGCAAGACGGCGCGCTCGCCCAAGCCAGCATGCTGACTGCCCATAGATGGCGCCACTGCGTAGCAATATGGTGGCGCCCATGAAAAAACGATGTGCACGTGCGCACGACGCCCATGCCAGTAGCGGAAGGCAGAACGCTCTCCTAACTGCGCCACCCGGCCAGCCGACTGAGTGCAGCGCTGACCATGGCGCGTCCACTTCAATTAGTTGTGGCTGCCAAACGCGCTCTGCGCCTCTGCAGGGCCCCTAACCCGTCACGCATGCGCCGCCAATAGCGAGGCAAGGTGACACGACGCCGACGGCGGGAACGCGCCTCGTGTTGCCCACGTATAGGGTATCGCAATGAAACCAACACAAAGATGAAAGCGCATCAGGAAAGCACGACACCGGCGCCGTTTTTACTTCTTATTTTTTTTTTTTCGACAGTGTAGCCTAGGTTAAAGATGCATCTGTTAATGCATGAAAAGATGCTGACAGTACTAGAAATGTGACCAAATAAGACTGCAACTATTGATAGTTTCATTTGATTCGCGGTTCAGCGTTACATGAATCGTCTATTGGCGACAGCAGTGCACCGACCAGGAAGTGGTTTCGATGTGACAACCGTCAGCTTTTCTCTCCTTCGCAGGGACGTTGATAACGAACACGGTCAATCCTGCTCTGGCCGAGTTTGAGGCCTTGGGTTTCTTCGATGGCTGAAGAGGAACGCTACAACGACGCGAGCTTGCTACGCTCAGACATTGATCGAATTAATATTCGATGGGAAACCCGATCGGCGACCGCTTACTTCCACTGGTCGCATATGTATAGAGATATCGCAATAGTTTTTTCTCCCTCTATAAATGGTATTGCGATCACCTTCCGGTCTTGTAGCCTTTCTAAGAATGTTCTCTTCTTCAGCCGCCAGCAGTCTGTTGATCCGAACAGTCAAGGCGGCATCTACAATACCTACATTATGTCTTGGATCGTGAAACTTTCATGCAAATGATATTATCGGGTTAGGAGAGAGTTAGGTAGCGTAATACGTAATATACTTGAAGCATACACCTGCACAAAGAAGTTGGTGAAGAAGTTCATAACATATATGACAAAATTTGTTTTATTGCTTTAGAACATGTATATATCGACAATCAAGTATTCCACTCCGAAACGAATTCAACTAAACTATACATCTAGACAAAATTCTCTTCTTATTTACGAAGTGTTCTAAGTAATAAGCCAAGCACATAGTGGAGTGTTTCGCAGACGCAGATGTGAATCTTGGAGTTAGTAGCACATACCAGCTCTGGGGAATTGGCCAAGTACCTGCTAATTCAAAGCAAAGCTAGAAAGAAGTGTGAAAGAGTCCAAACAAAATTTGTAAATAGCGAGGCTGGAATTAAGTAAGAGCGTGTCATTTATTTGCATTTATTAATAAACACCAAGCTTACAGGCGCTGCATCGAGCGTTGAGTAAAGGCGACATCACAGCAATAAGCACTGAATGAACAATCAGAGCGAGAATACAAAACAACATCATCAGTACCGTACAAAAAATATAATGTAAACGCGGAGTACATGTGTAAGCGACAATATCCACCACTAAACAGTAAGTACAATAAAATCTTTACGAAGCGAAAGCAATAGGACGCAAGAGAATAAATGCAAATCATAAGCCCACACGGTACATTATGTGAAAAGTGCGCACAGGGGATCGTGTACGTTTCTCTATTTGTTGTGAAAACAAGTTCACCGGGGAGACGTTTACAACGAGATATAGCACGATGTAACAACTTCACTGGGGAGACGTTTACAACGAGATATAGTGCGATGTAGAGCAGACAAACTGAAGGCGCATTTCTTCCCGAAAGCGCGCTTCGAGTTAAGATTAATATGTAATCACGATAACACACGTGTGGAAGACTATCTATCGAATAGAACTGATTTCTCAAAATAGCGAAATAAATGTGTAATGTAAAAGCGATTGTAAAGACCAAATTTAAAAAATAAAACAAATCGCCTCAGTTTGGTGGAAAGAAAAGGAAGCCTTCAGCTCTGACTTTAGAATGTAGAACGCACTGACCCTACATGAAAATTTCTGACGACCGTGGAAGCCTGCCCGTCGCTGTGCCGACGATTCGACGCACCTAAGGACAACCTGCTCAGTCCTAACAGTCATGCATGATCCCAGATGACGTATCGACGAATCCATGATAACCGTTGACAATAAATAAAAAAGAACGTTCCGTAGCCTCCTCATCTCTGCAAAAGAGCTGCTCAGTGAGATTACCAGACCATCCTCGGGTGAACGATAAATTGGCAGCGAAGGTAGAGCATTGCCAGTGATGCAAGGTTAAGCGTTGCGCAGGAATTATTTTTTTTATTTTATAAATACTGTAATTACCATGCGGTGACTTTAGCAAGGTGGTACAAACTTAATTAATACAACGGCATGTACAGGAAAATGCAGAGGTTAATAATATTAAAAAAACTATTGTGTAAATAAATACAAAGCATACAGGTTGGGCACACTCGAGGTTACACCAAAGAACTAAAGCACTGTCATGGAAACGTGATGCAAACTAAACAATGTCACTGTAAACGTGATAAGAAAGGATCTAATGTTGGCGCAGAGACGGCGCTATTCTTTAGCTGGTTCCATTCCACTCTTGTGCGCGGGAAGAATGAATACTTCAAAGAGTTGCTGCGTGAGGAAAATGGAGTTTTAATGAAATTGTGTCTTTGCCAAGTAGCGCATCCGGATGAGAAAGATATGGTCTGCGTTATGTCAATCTTGTAATGCCACTTAACTACTTGATATAAGTATTCCAATCACGAACAACGATTGCTTTGTGCCAGAGTAGAAAGATTAGCCCTTTTTAAAAGCTCTGTAAGTGAAGTTCTCGTAAATGTGTTATAAATAAAATGCACGGCTCTTCTTCGCCCCTGTTTTAGTTTGGCGATGGCAGTTATTGCAAAAGGGTCCCATATCACTGCAGCTTAATCTAACATGGGCAGCACAACGGATTTGTATGCCAAGAGGTGAACAGAAGGGGAGGAAAGTTTAGTGCTCGCCTGAGAAAAAAAGACTTTACGGTTCCCATTTGGAGTGACATAATGCGAGTATTCCAATTGAGATCGTTCGACATTCACAGCCCTAAATGTTTACAGTTGCTAACTTCTGAGAAGAAACTGTTATTAATACTGTAATCAAAGTGGAAAGGTTTTTCATGTGTTATTCTCATGAAAACTTTTTCTTGAACGTTGCTCACCATCTGCCATTCACGACATCAAGAGGCAACTCACTCAATTTCACTGTTGAGCAATAATTGATCTGATTTTATAATAATTTCGGAGCACACAATGCAATCGTCGGCGAAAAGTTTCATATGAACTGGAATATCTCGTACAATATCATTGATATATAGGAGGAACAAAAGTGGCCCTAACACCAAACCCTGATGTACTCCAGAATACGCTGTTACTGATGCAGATATGCCGTCTCGGAAGGAAACAAAGTGTTTTTTGTGAGTTAGGTACGCAGCGGTCCACTCAGTTAACTGATTATTTTTGAAAACATTATGCAATATATAGAGTAGTTTTTTGTGAGAAACTTTTGCAAATTCCTTTGAAAAATCCATAAGTATAGCTTCAATTTGTGTACCATTGGTAATTGATGTTGCGAAATCGTGGATTGTTTCTACCAGCTGAGTACACGTCCAAAATCCTTTTCTAAAGCATGTTGATATTTGGAGAAAAAAGTATGGTTATCTAGAAAATTTAGCATTTGATTATGTATAATGGGTTCGAGTAATTGCAAGTTGTGGATGTTAACGAAATCGGGTGATAGTTCTTAATCTTGTTTCCCCTTACGCTTTTATGCAGCGGTTTGATTCTGGCTGACACCCAGTCACTCGGTAGTTCACCGTCGCGTAATTATTTATGAAATAAAACGTGCAAATACTTAGACACCCACTCGGCATACCTTTTACGGAAAAGAAATCGATATGTTGTCTGGCCCTGCTGATTTTCTTATGTTCAGTTTTAACAGCATGTTGAAGATATCTTGTTCTGAGATTATGAGGTCTGACATACGTGGCAAGGAGACATCGAAAAAAGGTAGGGCACCATCATCTTTAGTAAAAACAGATTTGACGCGGTCGTTAAATGAATTGTACATTAATTCAAAATCAAATGCCTGTTCCCCGTTAATTTCGATGGTATCGCAGTCCTAGGATGTAGGCGAAATAGTTTTCCAAAATTTTTCCGGTGATGCTGTAATAAAACTAGGTACTGATAACCCGTAGTAGCGTGTTTTCTCTATGGACACCTGATTTTTAATTTCGGAGGATACATTTTAAATTGGATTATCACAATATGATCCGTTGAAGCAACTTTCTTTTTTTGCTCTTTAGGCACCTCCGTAATTTCAGTGTCTCCCTGGAAATCCACGGAATCTTACTTTTTGTTTTCTCTACAATGGCTGGCACAAAACACATACAGCTGTTCGCATTATGACGGTGTTATACATATATATATACACCGTGCGAACTCAGTGACTACAATTAGTAGATGTAAATATGTGGCTTACAGGAATTAATTGTAAAATTATTTAGCGTAATTACGGTAATTATTCAATAGAACATTTTGAGTTCTAGTAGAAGTAATGGCCGCCTCATCGAGCAATCCAAATCAATGGTTAGAATTGTGCTATCTGCCATATGCATGTCTTTTAAAAATTTGGTGCAGCTAAAAAAAACACGCTGTTTTTAGCACTTGCCCAACGCTAACTTGCTTGCATTATTTCGTTACCGTAAAGAGCTTGCAGCATACTTGCGGTGAACATACGCAAAATGGAGGCAGCAAGCATACATTTATTTCTGACGTAAAGGGAATGGTATTGCCAACCGGGCAGAAAGACGCCACTTTTCAAGCCATGGACAACGAAGCTGGTTACTTTTCACGAAGATATGTAATCCAATAGAACTCCTAACAATACCCTTGTGATACGATTCCTTTCGCTGCTCTTTATGGGCTTGAACGATGACGCCCCGCAGTTATCACTCGGTGGATAAGAAGGGTATATTGGCAATGGAAATGGAGCCACAGACTGAAAAGTACACTAAAGAGAATCACCCAGTCAGTTAAAACGATTATGTATTCTTTAAAAACCCTATATATCTTAATTTCGGGCTAATAGGTTTATTATTAGCACTAAAAATTTATCTGACAGTTTCTTTTTTTCTTTTGCCTGGAAATCCTAACGTGCATTACACCAGCGTGCCGTCACGAATGTCAAAGTATGTTTTCCCATTGTGACCATTGTGGCTGTGGCAGATTCATTGAAACTTTGCAAGTTCAGTCCTTGGTTTTTTTAAAACGCAATTGCATTTAAAAGTTCAAATCAAGTTTAAAAGACAACACGAGTTAAGGTTTCATCTTCACAGATGAGGCCTTAACTATAGGGCCGAGCAGACGTCGGGGGAACGCGTGATATCGGGACGCGCTTACGCGAAGGGCCAGGCCGCGCCTCGCCACCCGCCTTTTGTGCCTGCGTCGTTTCCGGCTTAATGCCGAGTGTCTTCCAGTGGCTTCCTTGAAGAGGCCGCCATTGCCCTCGCTGTCATCCACAGCTACCCAAACACCAATCATAGTCACGGACTCCCAAGTGGCATGCCGTGCACACAGAGGCGGATGTGCGTCACATATGGCGCACGGAATACTCACGCCGCATCGAGGCAAACTGCACCACGTCAGGGTACAGTCTCGACCCGCGAGCATGAGTCCGTGCCCGGCCATCAGCGAGCCTCCGCCGTAGTTCGAGCGAGTGCTGCACAGCGAGCACCGGGAGATGGCACACAGGCGCCGGGGGCGGACACCTGCCACCCGCTGACCCAAATTCGATGAAACTGCACAATACTACCGATTAGAAAGAAGGCTGCCCCGCCAAACAATAAGCTAACCGAAGAATAGGCTGTCGTCTGGCGGTGACTGTAGACAAGCGTCGCAGTCGCAGTTTCACGAGTAGCGAAGTACGTTTCCTCTACATTTCTTCTGCGCTCTGCGCACACGCAGAGCCATCTTGCGGCAAACATAGGAGACCTCCTCCTCGCAATGCACGGCGCTGCCCCGACACGTGGCGCGTCGCGGCCCGGCTGACCGTGCCGATCGCGGCGTTTGGCTCGCGTAGATCGTTTGAGCAGGCGGTGCGAACGGGGTGCAATAACGCTATCGCGTTCCACTCTCAAAGGCGAAGCTTAAGCGTCCTCCAATTTTATCTAGTGTGGGTGTGTGGTGGGGGGAGGGAATCTCATCCCCTCTCTCTCTCTCTCTCTCTCTCTCTCTCTCTCTCTCTCTCTATATATATATATATATATATATATATATATATATATATATATATATATATATATATATATATATATATATATATATATATATATATATATATATATATTGGAAAGTGGACTTCGCAGTACGTGCCACCTGGGATCGCTCTGCCACCGCTACTCTGTGGCGCGACTCCAACAACAGCAGCTCCACTACTCTACATTAGTTTCCCCTTTGACTTCTCTGCAGTAGATGTTCGTTTTTCGTATGCTTTACCACAAAGCCCGACGCGGAGGGCTCCAGCCAAGGTGAGCGGAGGTTAGGTTAGCGGCATTTATACCTAACCTCCCTCCCTCCCGGAAGGAGCCGGGTGGGAGGGAGATTAGCAAGATTGGCCGCTTTAGCGTCTACAGACCCATAAACGATGACGCGCTATTTTATACAACGTGTTAATGACATGCTGACTTGTTGGAAAATATTCATTGGAGGTTATACCGAACTTCACGTTCACGACTGGGCGGAGCACGCATACTCAGAGCGGGCCTAGGTGCACCGCGTATACTGTAAACTTCGCCTCACTTGCGGATTACCCGATTGCCATTGCATTGAAAAGGCTGAAAGAAGGCCAGTTATCTTTGTCATCGACATATCTGGTTTTCAATCGTACATATGATGAGCCATGACAGTCTAATGTTGCCAAAATTGTAGGAAGCGTGTCGCTGAAGGGAGACAAAAAACGTCACTCAAATCTTCGCTATAACTGCATTTTAAGGATGTAGGTGTTTTGAAACCCTCTACTATAAGCTAGCGTGAACTAAATAATTTACTTACACGTGTCATGTTGGTCTAATGTTCGTGCAGCTGAAGGATAACGGTGACTTTACGGTGACCAAAGTATAGAGGGTTTTAGCTTTAGTAATGTATTTACTATATGATAGGCGAATATCGAAGTTTCAGATTTGAACAGTTGGTGTGTAATATTTTATTCGTAATCAAAAATGAACTATTCAGTATATTCGAATATGAAAATTAACCAAATATTTCGCAGCAACCGACTGTTCAAATTGGGCTACTGTTCTCCACCTGCTGAACAAAGATCGCAATTTATAATTATCAGAAGTAAAACAGCGACAAAGCTTTCGAAGCAATGCAGGAACAAAACCGGTAAGGCGAGCTTCGTTTTCGGTTCTGCATGAGAAGTGTGGCACTGGTTAACACTCCTTGAGTTACATCTTGTCATCATCATCATCATCAGCAGCAGCAGCAGCAGCAGCAGCAGCAGCAGCAGCAGCAGCAGCAGCAGCAGCAGCAGCAGCAGCAGCAGCAGCAGCAGCAGCAGCAGCAGCAGCAGCAGCAGCCCGGTTACACCCACTGCACGGCAAGGGCTTCTCCCATACTTCTCCAACTACCCCGGTCATGCACTAATTGTGGCCATGTTGTCCCTGCAAACTTCTTGATCTCATCCACCCACCTAACTTTCTGCCGCCCCCTGCTACGGTTCCCCTTCCCTTGGAATCCAGTCCGTAACCCTTAATGACCATCGGTTATCTTCCCTCATTGCATGTGCTGCCCATGCCCATTTCTTTCTCTTGATTTCAACTAAGATGTCATTAACTCGGGTTTGTTCCCTCACCCAATCTGCTATTTTCTTATTCCTTAACGTTACACCCATCATTCTTCTTTCCATAGCTCGTTGCGTCGTCCTTAATTTAAGTAGAGCCATTTTCGTAAGCCTCCAGGTTTCTGCCCCGTACGGAAGTACAGGTAAGACACAGCTGTTATACACTTTTCTCTTGAATGATAATGGCAACCTGCTATTCATGATCTATGAATGCCTGCCAAACGCACCCCAGCCCATTCTTATTCTTCTGATTATTTCAGTCTCATGATCCGGATCCGCGGTCACTACCTGCCCTAAGTAGATGTATTCCCTTACCACTTCCAGTGCCTCGCTACCTGTCGTAAACTGCTCTTCTCTTCCGGGACTGTTAAACATTACTTTAGTTTTCTGCAGGTAAATTTTTAGACCCGCCCTTCTGCTTTGCCTGTCCAGGTCAGTGAGCATGTATTGCAATTACTCCCCTGAGTTACTAAGCAAAGCAATATCATCAGCGAATCGCAAGTTACTAAGGTATTCTCCATTTACTCTTATCCCGAATTCTTCCCAATCCAGGTCTCTGAATACCTCCTGTAAACACGCTGTGAATAGCATTAGAGAGGTCGTATCTCCCTGCCGGACGCCTTTCTTTATTGGGATTTTGTTGCTTGCTTTATGGAGGACTACGGTGGCTGTGGAGCCGCTATAGATATATTTCAGTATTTTTACATATGGCTCGTCTACACCCTGATTCTGTAATGCCTCCATGACTGCTTAGGTATCCACTGAATCAATGGCATCCGTGCCGGGTGCGCTCGTCTTATTACTTTCGTCTATGGCTGTTAATAACTACGTGATGGTGGACGGTTCATCCAATGCCGGATTTTCCGGTCCCCCGTACTCCTCCGGTATCGGAAATCGCTCTTTCTCCGTCTTGAGGTAGATCGCCTTGAGGCCTTCAATGAGCCTTTGGCCGTTGAAACAATCCGCAGGTCGGTAACCATTTTGCAACCGCTTCGCGATCCCTGTCCCCCGCTCTTGCAGTACGTCACACAATCCGCCCATTATCACCACTACATCCCTCTCCTCCAGTGTGCCCCACATGTGTTGCTTGGCTTTCGCTATCACTTCCTTAAGAAGCGTTGCAAACTGGGCTCGCTCGCCTGCACCTACCCTCTCCACTATGACGATTTCTACTTTTCGCATGATTGTATCATCAACAAAGACAACTCGACGCTCTTCCTCCTCCTCGCCGCCAAAAGGTTCACCTGGGGCCGCCATGCCCATACGCCTCCTTAATCTGTTTTTAAAAGCCTTCGGCTCACATCGCCATATTGGGGCAGCCGGATGACAAACCTGCTAGCGCACGTAATCTCGAAAGCCATGCAGAATATCAATGCTGGGAAGCGCTCTCATGGAACAGGCCGTAAATGTGATCGCGTTCCAGCGCGGCCGTGGTGTAGCAGACAACAGAATGTGTGAGCGCCGTCCCGCCTGCTCCAAACTGAATGCCACGGCGATAACAATTATATGGGCAGTCTAGGCGAATTTCCTCCTTATCAAATGCAAAGTATGATAAGATCGCGGTGGCGCACCGTGTTCTGTTAGCGCGCCGCACCGTATGCTGTAGAGGGAGGGAGGGGGACAGGTTAACACACATCTTCTATAGGCCAGTCGCGATAGCGCATGGCGTGACCGTCCCCGCCCTGTCTTCGAATCAATCTGCGGTGGATGGAAAGACTAGGCTGCCCGAAATGGCTAATGGTCTCGCGTGCGCTGTGTTTTCGTACGCTATTTAAAGCGAAAGGCAGCACGAAAAGGAATTCTCTCGCCGTTGCTGCCACCCCTCATTACACCAGCGTTCTGACAGCGAGTGTTGGCCTCTCATCGAGTGAGATTTGTTTTTGCTTACCCGTGCGCGCGTGATAGTACTTAAAGACAATCAGTAAGCCAATGTGTACTGCAATCTAAAGGGCCGGCAAAACTACGAACCTTGCTTCGTGTTGTTGTCCGATACTTTGTTATCGCTATAAATACTGCACCTTGCCGGTGAAAGCGCGCGATATTTTTAAACGATCGGCGTCGGGGCGAATGGGTCGCGACAACCGCAGGGCAACCCTGACCCAGTACTCCGCGTCGCAGCAAGTCAGTCGGTGAACAAACTTCCTTCTTCAGCAGTAATTTAGGACGTCAGTGGCGCTTGACATTACTCAACCTATGTCTCTGAAATATAAGTGACGCCGATTCACGGAACTATAAATTCCATCGCGTACTAAGCTGTGCAAGCGGAGCGCATTCCATAGTGTCTCAGCACGCCTCGTAGCCCTCACTTCGTTGGGCCTTGATTTTGAGCCGGAATATATACTACCGCTATACAAGCGTTAATGGCCTTGTTCTCTACAAGGTAGCCTAATGGAACAACAAACGCTTCCTAAATATGCTTACTGCAACCAGCACACGCCTTCAAGCACCTCATTCCTTAAATAAAGCCACTGCCTTTCTAGCAGCGTTTGGTTTTTCTCTTTCATTGACGATTACCATCGACGGTTTCTGACCAATGTTTATTTTCTTTCGCACTTCCCCTTCACCGCGAAGCCCAGACATGACGCCAATGGTGCGAGTGCGGCATTAATGCCCGCCTATTACAGTAAAAGAATCGATTTTCTCACTAACTTCTTTACAATCGTGGTGAAAAATGCAAATCACACAGCTGCAGGAACACCAGATTTGTTGCCCTTCCAGTCTGTTTCTCATGAGTTTCCCTAAATCATCATCATCATCATCATCATCATCATAACCGTGGCTACGCCCACTGCAGGGCACAGGCCTCTCCCATATTTCTCCAACTAACACGGTCTTGTGCTAATTGTGGTCATGTTGTCCCTGCAAACTTCTTAATCTCATCTGTCCACCTAACTTTCTCCCAGCCCCTGCTACTCTTTCACTCTCTTGGAATCCAGTCCGTAACCCTTAATGGCCACCGGTTACATTCCCTCCTCATTACATGCCCTGCCCATGTCTATCTCTTTTTCTTGATTTCAACTAAGATGTCATTAACTCGCGTTTGTTCCCTCACCCAATCTGCTCTCTTCTTATCCCCTTAACGTTACACCCATTATTCTTTCCATTGCTCGTTGCGTCGTCCTCAATTTAAGTAGAAACCTTTTCGTAAGCCTCCCGGTTTCTGCCCCGTAGGTGAGTACTGGTAAGACACAGCTGTTGTTCACTTTTCTCTTGAGGTATAATGGAAACCTGCTGTTCATGATCTGAGAAAGCCTGCCAAACGCCCCCCAGCCCATTCTTATTCTTCTGATTCTTTCAGTCTCATGATCCGGATCCGCGGTCACTACCTGCCCTAAGTAGATGTATTCCCTTACCACTTCCAGTGCCTCGCTACCTATTGTAAATTGATGTTCCCTTCCGAGACTGTTAAACAGTAGTTAAGTTTTCGGCAGATTAATTTTTAGACCCGCCCTTCTGCTTTGCCTGTCCAGGTCAGTCAGCATGTATTGCAATTACTCCCCTGAGTTACTAAGCAAGGCAATATCATCAGCGAATCGCAAGTTACTAAGGTATTCTCCATTTACTCTTATCCCTAATTCTTCCAAATCCAGGTCTCTGAATATTCCTGTAAACACGCTGTGAATATCATTGGAGCGATCGTATCTCCCTGCCTGACGCCCTTCTTTATTGAGATTATGTTTCTTTATGGAGGACTACGGCGGCTGTGGAGCCGCTATAGATTTCTTTCTGTATTATGCGAAGCATATTAACGTAGGTTTCGGGCCTTCGCGCGACGCCCGGCGGTGGCCACCATTGACCCTGAAGTGGGGTCACGTGACATGACGTCAGGTGATGACGTCACACCGGCTGCAGATGGGGCCTCATATCGCGCCGTCGGTCGCCTCCCGGCGGTGGCCACCATTGACCCTGAAGTGAGATAACATGATGTGACGTCACGTGATGACGTCACACCGGCTGCAGATGGGGCCTCATATCGCGCCGTCGGTCGCCTTCCGGCGGTGGCCACCATTGACCCTGAAGTGAGATAACATGATGTGACGTCACGTGATGACGTCACACCGGCTGCAGATGGGGCCTCATATCGCGCCGGCGGAAGTCGCCCGGCGGAGGCCTCCACGCTTCGGTTCGCGCCGTCGCGCGCGACGCGGCGGCGGCGCCACCATCGCTGCATCACGTGATATGTGACGTCACGCCAGGGATGAAGCGGCGCGCGCCCGCCGTCGCGTCAGTCTCTGTGCCCGCAACCGCACCAGCGTCTTTGCGCCGGGCGTGTATGCGGTCAAGATGCCTCCAAACGCTAAGGATACGCTAAGGTTAAGCCCAGTGGATGCTTCGGATCCACTGGGCTTAACTTTGATAAGCCTCCAATTTTTTTTTACATACGCCACGTCTACACCCCGATTCCGTAACGCCTGCATGACTGCTGAGGTTTCGACTGAATCAAACGCTCCTCGTAATCATTGAAATCTCCGCACATTTCTCTATAACCTGATTGATATAGCGTGAATATGGTCTATTGTTGAGTAGGTTTTACGAAATCCCGCCTGGTCCTGTGGTTGGCAGGAGTCTAAGGTGTTCCTGATTCTATTTGCGATTACCTCAGTAAATGCTTTGTAGAAAATGGACAGTAAGTTGATTGGTCTATAATTTTTCAAGTCCTTGGCGTCCCCTTTATTATGGATTAAGATTATGTTGGCGTTCTTCCAAGATTCCGGTACGCCCCAGGTCACGAGGCATCGCGTATACAGGGTGGCCAGTTTTTCTAGGACAATGTGCCCACCATCCTTAAACAACTCTGCTGTAACCTTATCCTCCCCAGCTGCCTTCCCCTTTTGCATAGCTGCTAAGGCTTTTTTTTTTTACTTCTGGCGTTACTTGTGGGATGTCAAATTCCTCTAGACTATTCCTTCTTCCATTATCTTCGTGGGTGCCACTGGTACTGTATAAATCTCTATAGAACTCCTCAGCCACTTCAACTATCTTATCCGTATTAGTTAAGATATTGCCGGCTTTCTCTCTTAACGCATACATCTGATAAATGATCTCTGAATAAGCTACGATAAATCAGTGCAAGTGAAGTGCATCAATGCATGCTAAATAAAACTATGAATTTCTTAGACTCGGCGCACGAGGTACACGTTATGCGCATGGTTAAAGAGCAAGGAAAGTGTACAATTATCCTAATAATTTATTTTTTCGCTTATATTCTTCAGTGACGTAGGTTGTGAGTGGTACGATCGAGGATCCACACACTGACCAGAAAACGTAATAATGGCGAGCTCCTCCGGGCCTGGCCACTTGCCACACTCTCTTCAATGTTTGATTGAACGCGTGTCCTGTAGGCGCGGCTTCAAAGTTTTTGACGTATCTATATAGACGCAGGCTTCTTTACCTTCGTGCAGGGCCCTGTTCCTGTGAATTGCCAGTTTCTGCGAACATCTCTGGCTGGAGAGGGCTCGTCGCATCGTCGCCAGTTAATAAAGGAGAGACGCTGTCATCTACGACGTGCACTCTCGCGCCGAGAAAGTACACGGATCGGTTATCGGTTTCGTTGAGGCTGTCGCTGTAGTTGGAGGGGGTCACTGCTCTCCAGCGAACACTCGGCGGTTCGTGAGCCTTCCCCGAGAAGACGGCCGCTCCCAGGAGGACGAGGAGGCACAGCAATGCCAGGAGGCAGCAGACGCCGTACGTAAGCTTGAAGCGCTGCCGACTCGCCTCCTCGGCCGAGCGCCGATACCAGGTGTCGGAGATCTCGAGCGCCTTAGCGAAGCGCGTCGAGTTCATCGCGACCGCGTTCTGGGAGGCACAGCTGGGAGTTTGCGGTGGTCCCGCCACCCCCTCCAAGCCTTTGCCGCACGCTGACGCGCGTTTGGCTTGCAGTACCTCCGGCTCGTCGTCGTCCAAGAAGGTGTCCAGGTTCAAGTTGAAGGCCTGCGGACAACCATGTGGCTGCACGTGCGCCGGCTTCTCGCTGGCTGCCATGGCTCCGTCATCGTGAGTGGGCTTGAGATCCATGTGCCTTGCCTCTGTTGCCGATGCACTAGTTTGTGAGCTTCAGCAGAGAAAGCAGGGCGGATAAATCTTCCTTCTTCACTCACAGCAGGCAAGCCAACCGCATCTTTCTTTTTTAATACGGTCGTATTAGTAATGTCAAAGTAAGAAAAAAAGTATATGTGAGTGAAATGTGGGAAGGGGCATGCGTTTTATCGAGTTTTGCTGGACCCAATAAAAGTTTACTCATTCACTCACTCAGTCCGGTCCCGTGGCCGGTAGAGGTAGAGAATGGGTGGGAAGGCATACATATTGACACAAAGATGTGGGGCTCCCGCACCGCAGGACGGTGCGCGCGCAAAGGTCGGCGCCACGAAAGACGATGAAGTGCGTAACGTGCACGCTCTTCTTATGGCCCGCCATTAAAGAGAAACATCTATTTTGTAAGACTCCGCCTTCAATCTACGTTACATTTTTCTGGTGGAGGTGCGGAGTACATGCTACCACTCCCAGATCGAACGCCGCCTACTAGCCCAGTACGAAGTCCGGTTGAGCTGACTCCTGTTCACGTATGGACAAGCTGTCGACTTCAAGGACTGCCGCCTGAGCACGATCCTCTACCGGATACAGTCCGAAGGATGAGTACATCGGTTCCGTCTTCTTCCTCAACGGCACCGACCGAGGTCGTCCTTAACCAGCCGCGAATCCCCACATCCTTCCATGGGGACACTTTCGAGGATGTTGAGGACTGGCTCGATCGCTTTGAGCGTGTCGCAGAATTCAACGGCTGGACACTAGAGCGCAAGCTGCGCAACACCTTTTTTGCCCTCGAGGACTATGCGCGGACATGGTTTCAGAACCATGTGGTGGGCTTATCGACATGGGACGAATTTCGACGGCAACTAATCAGCACATACGCCAGCCTCGATCGCAAGGAGCGAGCTGAATCTGCAATTCAGGCGAGAGTACAGCGGCCGAACGAAAGTGTCGCAATGTTTGTCGAAGATATGTGCCGACTTTTCCAACGCGTGGATCCATCCATGCCGGAAGAAAACAAGGTCAGGAACTTGATGCGCGGTGTGAAGCAAGAGTTATTCGTTGGCCTAATACGCAACCCGCCAAAGACCGCTGCAGAGTTTCTCGCGGTAGCCATATCAATGGAAAAGGCACTGCAGCAACGAAGAAGGCAGTACAACCGCGACGTGTCGACCCTATCGCGTGACCCTCTCGCTATACCCTTTGACAATACCGGCGCCTTGCGGCAGCTCATTAGGCTTGTTGTTCGAGAAGAGCTCCAAAAGCTTCAGGTGGCTCCGGTATCGGTACCACGACTCGCTCTAGCTGAGGTCGTCCGGGAGGAAATCAGGCAGGCAGTACAAGTCCCAGAGCGAAGCGAGACACCACAGCACGAGGTACGGCAGCCACAGCCTCACTTGTCGTATGCGGAAGCTGCGCGAAGTTCGTTGTCTCCGACTTTTCACGATGCGCGCGACGTCCCGGACTTTCATGGTGTGCGCGCCGTTGAACAAGCAACTAGCGACTTCAGGACTCGCCGCACGCCATTCATGGCTGAAACACGACCACCCCGCAAGCAGCGATGTATGGCGCACCGCAGACCGGAGACCATTGTGTTTTCATTGCGGCGAAGCCGATCACCTCTACAGGGCGTATCCTTACCGCCGGGCTGGGCTCCGTGGATTTTCACTGAATGCACCGTGCCCGCCCAATGGTGAACGCCCCCTGGAGATTGCAGCATACCCCGAAGACACCAGGACCTCGTTTGCCCCACGATTCCGTGAATGCCGGTCACCGTCACCCGCCCCAAACCGGTCTTCCAGCCCCCTATTCACGCCGAGAGCAACGAGGCGTCGCTCACCCAGCCCTGCCTCCCGGGATAACTGAGTCTAGCGACCTGCGGAGGTGAGGTCGCTGGCGTTGCGAACGCTGAATATCCTCCACTACGACGACCACGATATGACGTAATTGAGACGCAGAGAAAGCAATGTAGTTCCGTGTCAGTATCCTGCGACGTACCAGTTACCATACATGACCGCGTAGTCACGGCGTTAATCGACACGGGTGCGGACACGTCTGTTATGAGCCAGAATTTCGCGCCTATACTGAACAAAGTTTCTAGGCAATGGACCGGAACTCAGATTCGTACTGCAGGAGGGCATCTCATAACTCCAATGGGCCGGTGCACGGCGCGAGTCAACATTCGGGGCTTCACGTACATGGGCGACTTCGTCATTCTTCCTGAATGTTCAAAGGACCTTATAAACGGCATGGATTTCCTTCAGGCGAACGGTGCCATCATCGACCTGCAAGAGTCTAGAGTCAGCTTCGCTGCTACGCAAGCCAAAGCGAACAGTAATGACAACGACCATGACGTCGCGCTTCGCGTAGCTGACAATCACGTCACGTTGCCACCCAAGACCAGCGTGCTTACCCTTGTCCGATGCGACATGGAGGACGACGCCGACGGAATTGCTGAGGCAAACATGCCTCTGCTTCTCGAGCGCCGCCACATTTGTACAGCCATAGGGCTTCTTCAGGTGCGAAACAAATGTTCAGTCGTTTTGCTAACAAACTTTAGCAACGAATATCGGCATGTACCGCGAGGAACGACAATCGTATTTCTTCGCGAAATCACTGATGTTACTGAAATTGCCACGTTGGAAACATTGTATCAGCAATCTGAGTTACCCAGCCTAAAAGAACGGATTCACGTTAACGCCGCTCTGCCAGACCATCAGAAAGACCATCTACGGAGTCTCGTGAATGAATTTGCGGATGTTTTTCAACGTCATCCAAAGTGCGGCGCACGTCCATCACAAAGCACCGCATCATTACGGACGATGCCGCATGTCCTGTTCGCCAGCATTCTTACAGACTGTCTCCGATGGAAAGGGAAGCGATCAAGCATCAGGTGAAAGAGACGCTCCAGCACAACGTGATCCAGCCGTCCACCAGCCCGTGGGCCTCCCTGTAGTGTTAGTCAGAAAGAAAGACAACACACTACGCTTTTGTGTAGCTTACAGAAAGTTGAACCGTGTCACCAAGAGCGATGTTTATCCATTGCAACGCATCGACGACGCATTGGATCGTCTACAACATGCCAAGTTTTCTTATTCATTGGATCTTACATCAGGGTATTGCCAAATCGAAGTTGATGGACAGGATCGTGAAAAAAGAGCGTTTGTGACGCCTGACGGGCTTTATGAGTTCAAAGTTTTCCCCTTCGGTCTTTGTTCCACACCTGCCACCTTTCAGCGGATGATGGATACCGTGCTTGCTGAACTCAAATTGCAAACCTGCCTCGTATACCTGGATGATGTCGTCGTGTTCTCGAGCAAGTTTGACAAACATCTCACACGACTCGAGAGTGTCCTCGCTGCGATCCATACTACCGGCTTCATCATCAAGCCTGAAAAATGCTACTTCGGGTTTCAACAGCTCAAATTTCTTGGCCATGTCGTTGGTCCTCAAGGCGTCCGACCAGACTGAAAAGTTAATTGCCGTCGCCGAGTTTTCGCCACCCACAGACAAGAAGGCTCTCCAACGCTTCCTTGCTTTGCGCGCATATTATAGGCGCTTCGTCGAGGGATTCTCGAGAATTGCTGAGCCCCTGACACGGTTTACACACGACGATGCGCCTTTCACTTGGGCGGACGAGCAGCAGCAGTCGTTCAATGAATTGCGCAAGCGCTTGCAAGCGGCCCCAATACTTGCTCATTTCGACGAAGACGCTGACACTGAAATTCATACTGACGCCAGCAATGCGGGTCTCGGCGCAGTTCTTATGCAGTGGCAAGCTGGTGTGGAACGCACCATTGCTTATGCAAGCCGCAGTCTGACCAAGGCTGAGAAAAACTAAACCACTGAAAAAGAATGCTTAGCAGTTGTGTGGACAATGGGTAAATACCGGCCCTACTTGTGGGGTAGACCCTTTATGGCTGTCAGCGATCACCACGCCCTGTGCTGGCTTGCCAACCTCAAGGATCCTTCAGGCAGACTAGCCCGTTGGAGCCTGTGCTTACAAGAGTACGATATTGCAGTTGTCTACCGATCTGGAAGGAAGCACAGTGACGCTGACTGTTTGTCACGCGCACCACTCCCTACGACGTCATCGGACCCTGTCCATGACTTGCCATTTGTCGGCGTTATCGACGCCATAAAGATGGCTGAGCACCAGCGCGCTGACGCTGAGCTGTTGCCGCTGATCAAGAACCTCCAAGGAGTCCTATTCCTATTTGTTGGAACCGTCCTCAAGTACGGTTCCAACAAATAGGTATGAATCTACTCGGGCCATTCCCAGTGACCTCTTCGTGCAACAGATGGATAGTCGTCGCTACCGACTACTTAACCCGGTATGCCGAAACCGAAGCCATTCCGCAAGCAAATTCGTATGGAGTGGCCAAGTTCTTTGTACGCCACATCGTCCTACGACATGGTGCACCGTCTGTTCTCATCACCGACCGCGGTACAGCATTTACAGCAGAACTTATGCAGGATGTTCTCCAGCTGATGCATAGCTCCCACCGCAAAAGCACTGCGTATCACCCTCAAACCAATGGATTAACGGAACGTCTGAATAGAACGCTGGCTGATATGCTCTCCCTGTATGTCGACGTAGAGCACAAGACGTGGGACGAGATCTTACCCTATGTGACTTTCGCGTATAACACTGCTGTACAGGAGACTACACAGTTTACGCCGTTCGAACTCGTATACGGGTGCCATGTCACGTCAACAACTGACGCCATGCTACCTCTGTTTGATAATAGCCCGACCAGCAAACACGTGGAAGAGTTCGTACAAAGAGCCGAAGAGGCACGCCAGCTTGCTCGGCATCGTATCCGGAGCCAACAGCATACCGACACCCTTCGATTCAACCAGGATCGACGCGACGTCCATTACAATACCGGCGCCTGCATGTGGGTGTGGACGCCCGTCCGTCGCCGTGGACTCTCGGAAAAGCTGATCCGCCGGTATTTTGGTCCCTACAAGGTTACGCGCCACCTCAGTGACGTGACCTACGAAGTCGTCCCCTGCAGGTCTGACCGCGGTTCACTCCGTCGTCATCCTCGCGCTGAAGGTGTTCATTTAGTGCGCATGAAACCATACTATGCGCGTACGTGAACGCCGAGATGCACCTGAGGAGCTCCATTTCTTATGTCGCTGAAAGAACTTTTTGACGCGAAAGAGACGGTCGCCTTTCGCATAGGGGCAATTGACACAAAAATGTGGGGGCTCCCGCACTGCACAACGGCGCGCTGTTGTGCCATTACCACAAGCCCGGATTCCGAATCTGCAAGATGCAGAATCTATCCTGCGAGCGCCCTAATTCTCCCTTCACAAGTCAAGATGCTGAGCCGTCAGGCAGCGGGTCCTGCGGGAGAAGCGGAGAAGCCTCGGCGAGCCGCAAGTTTGGACGTGTCGGCGTGTGCCAGACAGCCCGGCGCCGCACCTCCCTTTGCCTGGAGGTCACCGCGCGCGCGAACTTTGAACCGGGTGGCCAGCGCGGTCGCTGGTTGGACCCCTCGGACGACCGTCGTGTGCTGACTTTGTATTGGGCCGTTTGAGTGACAATGGTCCTCGGGGATTATAAAAGCAGCGACAGGCCGCCTCGAAAACAGGATCCGCCGAGCCACCGGGAGAGAGTGTCGCTCCCGACTGGGGTGAGATGTGTCACGCGTTTTCGCCGGACGTCGTCGTGCGAGAACAGTCGCGTTTGTTGTGAGCACTCGGCCCCAGTGCCGACCCGTTCATGTCCTGTATGATAACCTGTATATAATGTATAAAGTCCCTTTTGTTATTCTCATCGACGCCAGGCTCGGAGTCTTCGCTACCAACGCTCTGTCACGAAACGGGTGACGAGCGCTACGGGACCACAAAGCCGTAATCGTGGTGCAGCGGTACAAGTTCGTAATACTGGTGGCACCGGTTGGGTGTCGTAACAGTGGTGGCACCGGTTGGAAATTCGTAACACTGGTGGCAGCGGTGGGATGTTCGTAACACTGGATGGCAGCTACGGGATTGACCGGCATCAGCTACCTCGGCGCGGTGAGTGCCTGAAGTTTACCTCAAACACCAGACTTTCTCTGACACAGGTTATAGTAGCTTAGGGAAGGATTTGGTGTTGCATTGTGATAACCTTGTGTGTTTCAAGCCTAGTAAGAGTGTTTTGGAAACCAGGGGATGCTGAGGGGGTAAACAGGGCAGTGTGTGAAATACTTGCATATGTCTTACTAGTAGTGTTATAGTAGCGTACGGCAGGTATATTCAAAAAGGGTAAACAGCAGGAGGACAGTGTGAACGATGGAGAAGTACAAGGTGAAGGAACTTCTCGAAATTTGTGAGGAGTTGGGCATTGAGTTGGGCTCAACCAAAAGAAAGAATGCGATCCTTGAGGTCATGAGGACTGGGGACGTAACGACTGAGGAAGCCGCAGAGGCCTTGGCGGAAATCAATGAACGTCGGGAAAGGGAGGAAAGGAGAGAAAAAGAACAGCAACGTCGCGAGGAGGAAAAGGAGGAAAGGAGAGAGAGGGAGCGACGTGAGCACGAGCTTAAAATGAAAGAGTTGGAGATCCGAAATAACTCCCCGGCGCCTAGTCTCACTTCTAACGTTCCAAGAACACGCGATCAACTTCCACCCTTTGTCGTCGGAGAGGATATGGCCAAATACCTCGTGAAATTTGAGCACGTCTGCGAACGGAATAGCATTGAGCGATCCCTTTGGGCACAGAATCTGTTAGCGTTGCTTCCTGGGGAGGCATCAGACGTAATAACTTGCTTATCGAAAGAGGCGTTTGAGAGCTACAGTGATGTGAAGGAAGCGCTACTGCGGAAGTACAAATTGTCGCCCGAAGCTTTCCGGCAGAGGTTCCGGTATGCAAAAAAGGGTAAGGAGTCGAATGTTGACTTCGCGTTTCGTCTAAAAGCCGACCTGGTGGAATGGCTGAAGGGCGAGGAGGTTTTCGACGACCGCGACAAAATTGTCGAATGCATCGCGTTGGAGCAGTTCTACCGTTGCATTGATGAGGATGTCCGGCTCTGGCTGCAAGATAGGCTAAAGGATGTTAAGCTAAACAAGGCAGCAGAGTTAGCGGAAGAGTATTACACACGCCGCAGCTTGCACAGCAAGGCAGTGCGCGTAGAAAAAGCTGATAGGAGAGATTGGTTTTCCGGGAAGCCCGACGAACGGAAGCAAATCACGCGTCGCGAGTTTCGGGACGACGAATCCCTTACCAAAGAAACTGTAAGGGAAGGGCAGAATACATCTCAGAATGATGACGATGGTCCGAAACAGCGAAACGAAATGACGCGTTCTTTTGAAAAACGGAAACCGTTAACCTGCTACAATTGCAAAAAGCAAGGGCACATCGCTGCAAGCTGCCCAGAGAGAATTGCTTTTGCAACGATACAGGAAACTCACAAGAACATACGTCTATTGGAGCCCTATGTGCAGGAAATTAAGGTAAACGGCAAGAAGTGCCGAGCGCTGCGGGACTCTGCAGCAACTATGGACGTTGTTCACCCGTCTTTCGTCTCCTCGAGTGATTTTACGGGAGAGTGCGTTAGGATACGGCAAGTGGCCGAGAAGGAGAGTGTCTGTTTACCGATCGCAACGGTTATCATTGAAGGAGAGTTTGGGAAACTTAACACCGAAGCCGCTGTGTCAGCCGCCCTCCCGGAGCAATTTTCCTACCTCTTCTCAAATAGCTCGGAGCAGCTGCTGAGGGATCAGGGCAAATCATTCTTTGCCGACGTGGCGTACATGGCCCCCACGCGATCCAAAGCGCGCCCGCTGTCGAGGGAACTTGACTTAGCGTCGGTGAGCGAAAGGCGGTGCGGCACACGGACCGATCACGGTAACTTGAGTGGCGAGCAGTCACGGGAGAGGCAGAGCTCGGAGGCTGGCCTAGGCGAGCGGGTCCTGGAGGTGAGTGGGAGTGACGCGTGCAGTGCTAGCCGCGATAGAGACGCGACGCCGCAATTAGGCGACGCGGGCTCCACACTCGCTCCGGTTTCCGCCAGCTGGCAGGAGCAGGCTGCAGTTGAAAGAGAAAGTCTGATTCGCGAGCAACAGGAAGGCTGTTCATTAGCCGATCTGAGGAAGAGCGTCAAACGGGGAGTGAAAAAAAAGAGGGTTTCATTTGGCAAAGAATCTGGCTTATCGTACCGCGGCTACACGGATAAGCAGGGTCGCAAATATAAGCAGCTTCGGATTCCGCGAAAATATCGCCGGGAAAAATGAATGACCTCATTTGCTTCCTCAGAAGTATGTTTTCGGTCCAAAGCGATTTCAAGGGGACCATTCTAGTTGTCATTATTATTGCTGATTAATAATTGTTCATGATATTTTGTGTGTTGTTAATTTGAAAACTGATTGAGCCTTGTGTGCTAGATCGTACACCTGCCTCTTGTGGCAGCGGGAGCAAAAGGGGATAGCGATTTATTTAGGTTGATTTGAATTATGGCTTTGTCTGGTGTTTGACGGGAGACAGAGGGCACTTGTTCGTGTTGGGTGTTGCCTTTTGCCGGTCGGTTTTGCAAGCTGCAGAACGACCAAGCGGGACCAGTGGCGAGAAGCAAGGTCTTAGGAACGACCCGAGCGGAGCTGGTCAAGGTGCCTTGGCGACGACGTGGTGAGCAGAGCTCCTGTCCTGGCGAGTCGGACCTGGGCACGTGAAGTTACCTGGCGTCCCGACACTGGACGTGAACTTGGACGAGCCTGACGAACGTGCGCGCCTGGCATCCGAGCCACGTGGAGGCAGCTCGTCTTCCCGGCGCCTTATCTGAGGGCGGGGATGCTGTTGTGCCATTACCACAAGCCCGGATTCCGAATCTGCAAGACGCAGAATCTATCCTGCGAGCGCCCTAATTCTCCCTTCACAAGTCAAGATGCTGAGCCGTCAGGCAGCGGGTCCTGCGGGAGAAGCGGAGAAGCCTCGGCGAGCCGCAAGTTTGGACGTGTCGGCGTGTGCCAGACAGCCCGGCGCCGCACCTCCCTTTGCCTGGAGGTCACCGCGCGCGCGAACTTTGAACCGGGTGGCCAGCGCGGTCGCTGGTTGGACCCCTCGGACGACCGTCGTGTGCTGACTTTGTATTGGGCCGTTTGAGTGACAATGGTCCTCGGGGATTATAAAAGCAGCGACAGGCCGCCTCGAAAACAGGATCCGCCGAGCCACCGGGAGAGAGTGTCGCTCCCGACTGGGGTGAGATGTGCCACGCGTTTTCGCCGGACGTCGTCGTGCGAGAACAGTCGCGTTTGTTGTGAGCACTCGGCCCCAGTGCCGACCCGTTCATGTCCTGTATGATAACCTGTATATAATGTATAAAGTCCCTTTTGTTATTCTCATCGACGCCAGGCTCGGAGTCTTCGCTACCAACGCTCTGTCACGAAACGGGTGACGAGCGCTACGGGACCACAAAGCCGTAATCGTGGTGCAGCGGTACAAGTTCGTAATACTGGTGGCACCGGTTGGGTGTCGTAACAGTGGTGGCACCGGTTGGAAATTCGTAACACTGGTGGCAGCGGTGGGATATTCGTAACAGCGCGCAAAGGTCGGTGCCACGAAAGACGATGAAGTGCGTAAGCTGTGCGCTCTTCTTCTGGCCCGCCATTAAAGAGAAACATCTATTTTGTAAGACTCCGTCGTCAATCTACGTTACAAGACATATATATATATATATATATATATATATATATATGTATATATGCCATTTCATTTCCCACTCCATTTCTACAAACACATGCTTATCTAGATATATAGTATGTGACCAAGGCCGGCCAATCTGCCAAGTGCTTTTTTATTCCAAAAAGGAAACGCGCCAAGAAGCAGAATATCAGGGGTAATGAGGCCTATGTACATATTAAACAGGTAAAGTGCGTTAATAGAGCTTACACTAATCCTACCCCCCCCCCCCCATGCCCTGGAAGCGGGCAGCCTTGCTGCATGCAGCTTAGAGAACATCTAAATGGGGAGCGAGGGGTTTCACCCGCGAGGCCTGAACAATTTCTGTATTCCGGCGGCGACGGTCGGTGAAGGAGTGTATTGCGAAGACGAGCTAAATCACTGCAGACGTTCGTTGTATAATGGTGTATGGGCCAATGAAGCGTTGAAGTACCTTCTCACTGAGGCCTGGAGTTCGGACTGGGGTCCAAAGTGGGACTTGGTCTCCAGAGTCAAAACTGAGGTCCCGGGGTTTTCTGCAGCAGCGACGTTTGCTATTAGCTCGAGTAGCTTCCGTGTTCCGCAGGGCGATGTGACGGCAATGTGCAGCTTGGGCAGCAAACACCTGGAATGGACACCTTAGGTGAAGTGGGTGTTAAAAAGAATGCTCCGTCGAATACGGAGAAAGTAGATCGTCCATATACAAGGAAAAATGAGCTGTAGCCTGTAGTCTGTTGAATAGAAGTATTATATACGAATGTCACGAAAGGAAGAATTGTATCCCAGTCAGTGTGGTCAGAATGGACGTACACGGAAATCATATCAGACAGCGTGCGGTGGGAGCGCTCAGTAAGGCTCTTGGTTTGCGGATGATAGGCAGAAAATTTGTGCACGGTATTACTGGCACGAAGAGTTTCCTCGAGAATTTTGGAAATAAACGCCTTGCCTCGGTCATTCAGAAGAACTGTAGGAGTACCGTGGCAAGAGATGATGGAGCGAAAGAAAGTCAGCGAACTCAGAAGCCGCACCGCATCAAAGAGGCGCATTCTCGGCATATCTTGTTATATTGTAGCACTCTTCAATGAAGCACACTAAACACACTGGTTTATTGTGGGCGAACTTGTGCCCGGAAACTCAATATTAAGCATTCACGCACTTTTTAAAAGAGGAGTTAACAGCAGCCTATTCCACAGTCAACTGCGTCTCTCCGCCGAACGCACTTCTCACGCGCCCCGAAGGCCAAGAGCCACGCCGTGGCTTCTCATTGGACGGCAGACTCGGGCGCTGCCGTGAGCGCGTGCACGGGGGACACGCGCTGTATCGCCACGCGCGAGGCGTTGCTGGCGCTCTTCTAATGGCGATGCGACGAGTAACGGGCTTTAGCGATGAGACGCTTGCAAAGGTGCCTCACGAGAGTGCTCGTACCTGGCATGTGCGGCATTATACCTCTGTCACACAAGCACGCAAAAACTCTTTTACCTAAGCGGTCCTTTACCGAGTTGAAAGACCTCTAATTAAAAGGAGTTGCGCTGCAGACACACGGCGCGGGCGATCTCCTTTTATCGTTTCCTTCCGAACACGCTATGGAAAGCATGGCGCTAGATTCTGAAACAAAACCAGTTAGAATAAACCAACGTATTTCAATATAGAAATTAGAAACGTACTATAATATGCTTGTTTTAGTGAATTTAGATACAGTTTATTCGAAAAGGTTAAATTAAAGAAGATTTAATAAGGTAGCTTCAAGAGTCTTCGCAGAAGTAGCAAATTTTACATGTTCGTCTAGCAACCTTGGGCCACTGTTTACATCGGAGTCAACATGGAGGTCGAGAATATGGGGGACTGCACGGACACGAAGGAAAAAGTCGAAATAGCATGCATTTTGGCAAGGATTCTTGCTGCAGAGAGCGAAGCAGACGCCGCAAAGGCAGTCAAAGACCGTATTAAGCGGCAGTTGCTACTCAACGGGTGTACATTTTATGCCTTGGCGCTTCCCACGAGAGTCTGCAACCGATCGACGTGGGCTTTCATCCGCCACGAAAAGTGGTTCGAGGAGACTGTGCCTCACCTCGGTGGCCACAACTTCAAGCAGTCGTTTCGAGTGAACCCCTCAACGTTCCGGTTTCTCGTGGAAAGTCTGCGCCATGTGCTCGAAAAACAAGTTACCAACATGCGTGACCCGATCACTGCGGAAAAGCGTGTCGCCATTGGCCTCTACAAATTGTGCTCTTCTGCCGAAGATAGAACTGTGGCAAACCTCTTCGGCGTTGGGCGCTCATCCGTCAACGTCATTTACAGAGAGTTTTGCGCAGCTGTTGTCTCTGTGCTCGAAAGTGACTGGATCAGAATGATTACTGAAGAGGAAATGCCTAGGCACATCCAAGAGTTCGAAGCCGTGTGCGATTTCCCTCAAGCTGTCGGTGCCCTTGATGGCTGCCATTTCCCTATTTCGCCTCCAAAGAAGTACGCCACCGACTACTACAACTACAAGGGTTGGTAAGTGGCCACGATTTAACTTATTTCATGTAAGTGTTCTGTTTGGGCCCATTTTTATAGTAGTAAAAAAAAGTAACTGACTGACCCATATTTTATTGCTAAGTAAAATGTTATTCAATTTTACCAGCAGCTCTTAAGAAAACGCGTAATTTGGTTCGCAGTCTTGCAGTGTTTAGCAGCGACAATTTTAATGCGACGACGAAAAGAGTTCTCCGCAGGACTGCAACTCCTATACGATGTAGAGTACGCTAACAGCGACCGGTTGTGGCATTATGTGAAATAATGTAATCCGAGCTGCACTCACAGCTATTAATAAAAGCAAACTGTAAAATCGCATCACAGTAACTAAAGGCAGTGAACTCAGCAGTGCCATGCTGCACTAACCTTTATTCACTTTGCACTTTGTTTTTTCTTGCAGGCACAGTATTATCCTACTAGCATTGGTCGACCACAAGTATCGATTCAGATACTGCAATGTCGGTGCCCCAGGACGCTGCCACGACGCACATGTGTTTGGTGTTTCACGGCTGTCGAAGATTGTCAACAGTCCCCTTTTCAAAGCACCTGTTGCCGCAGTGGGTACCACAGCAGTCCCACCGATAATATTATGCGATCAAGCATTTCCACTAACCCCAAACCTCATGAAGCCATTTGGACACCGAACTGTCATCAGTGAAGCTGAAAGGAATTTCAACTGTCATTTATCTGGAGCAAGGAGGATAGTTGAAAACGCATTCGGAAGGCTAAAGGCCCGGTTCCGTTTCATTGCGAAAAGAATGGAGTGTTCTGTTGGCAATGCCCGTTTGGCTATACGAGCATGCTGCGTGCTCAATAACATTTGCGAGCACTTCAACGACAGTGTCCACCCACAGTGGTTAAGTGAGGTGCAGCAGTCCAATGCTACATTTCCACAGCCATCACGCAGAACAGAAGCTGAAATTGGAAATGCATCCGCCATCAGGACAGCACTTGTGGAATATTACAAGCGAAGGAACTGAACGCAAGAGTCCCAAGAATCAGCAACAATTGTGGAACACCATGTCAGTTTTTACTAAAAAACTTCAACATTGCATCTACAAGTTTCTCTTGCAACTTGAGCCCCTCTTTACGGAGATCCATTTCCATTTTGTGCGCATCAGCAAACTGCTCTCTCTGCCGTCGCTGCTCCTCAAGCATCCTTTCTTGAAAGTCGCCAGCCGGTTGCCTTCTCTTCCTGCGGGCACATTCGGAACTGCCACTTGCGAGGTTCCTGGATTCAACCTGTTGTACTGGCGACTCGGAAGGTGAACAATCTTCGGCGACGTCTTCACAAGAAGCAGAGCCGGAATCAAGCATGTCGAAGATCAGCTGCGTTTGAAGAAGGGATCCGAAATACATTGACCACATTAGTTGATGTGTGAAGCGGTAAACAATTAGTTCAGGGTTTTTACTTGCAAGAGAGCTGCCTCTCCTTGCGTGTATGTATTCACGTTTTTTTATTTTAGAGTCTGCATTTTTTTTATTCTCCAAACAGCGCACTGCCAAGCTTGCAAAATGAACAGCGCGTGAGCACAAGCAGAAATGAACCACAGTATTAACAAGAGCAGTCCGCTACACTGCAGGGTTGTGCAGATTATGGGCTTGGCAGCACAGCTGATGCTACATTATGTCTTGAAATTTAGTTGACTGTAATAAAGCATATATAGTCTCCACTATGCATTTCTTACTTCTTCGACGGAGGCAGTGCTGCTTGTTGTGCTCTCGCTGCACCCAGCCTCTTCCATTAAAGATGTATCGTGAACAGGCAGGGATCCTAGAAACCTATGGACTTCGGAGAAGAATGGCCAGCTCGGCGGTGATGACCCTGTTGTCATGTGTTTCAGGCAGCTCCTGGATAAGAAAACGAAAGAACTAAAATTTTATATACTCAAAATGTAAAGATATACACAGAGCAAAACGTTTGCCGATAGATACAAACGCGACTTGATGGTACAGAAAGCCTGAGAAGCGAAGGTAACCCTTTTTACTCGAAAAAATTTAAAGTTTCTCATGTTTTCTTGTCTGAGAACAACGCTTGCGCATGGTCCGAGAAAAATGCAAACCGTAGTCACATCTGCAGAAATGAAAACATGCAGACGACTTCCTGCTTCGTATTATATGTTGCCGTGAGAAGGCGTACAATATAATGTGAAATGCGCCTGTCCATAAGTTAAGGTTCCCGTTATCTTGTGACGAACGAAATCATGCTATTGACGACCTGCGCGGGTTGTCATTCTTCGCCGCATGTGAAGGCGAATTTGCGTTTACTCAGACCGACTCGCACTGTAAAGGAATTGCAGAAACAGCCTTTAGCGCGTCGTCGACTTTCGTGTGTGCAGGGCGCAGTTCAGCCCTGCAAAATTCGACGCTAGCTGAAATGAAGGGTCTCTGCCTTAAAACCTTCGTTACTACGGCTCCGTCCGCTAGATTAGGGTTCCGTCGCTGCCTACTACGGAAACAACGTTCGATGCTGAGGTCGCGACACCACAAACGAGAGCTTGCAGCTTGCGACCACAGCCTGAAGCCGCTTCAAGGTAAATTTAGCGCTCACAGCTTACTGCTGTGCTTTGTCTTACCTGTAGGTCTGTCCCAGGTTCTCTATCTTGCTGTGCACTTGCGCCTTTGTGCGAGGTACACCCATGCTCGTCAATGCTTGTGCAATGCCATCGTAAACGCCTCCGTTGTGCTTCTGCGCACGCAGCGAGGGCAGGTTGTCTTCCCATAACTTGATTAACGCCCAGGTGTCTCTCTCCGACCACTGTACCCGCGGTTTTCTTTGGCGTGCCGGAGGCTGTTCGTCGGTACCGCTCGCCGTAGCCATGGTCGCAGAAAATGGCGCGAATTTGCATCGTCTGTTAGCGTCACGTGATATTTTCGAACTGCTTACGAGAGTGCCGTGCAAAAAGTGCAAAACTGCGCCTACTTAAGGTTCAACGAAAGACAAAACCCTTTTTTGTGATGTGTACACTTGAAATAAAAATGCACTTTTGCTTCGTTTCTTTATTGCATGATAATTACTGGTGCCCACTGCGTTGGAGGCTACGCCTTTCCAGCCGTAAAAGAGATCGGTGATCTCCGGTTTCGGAAAAGACCGCTTCTGAAAAAGAGATTAAACTTTGGCGTGTGTCTGCGGATGCAACTCCTTTGTGTGAGATGTCTTTTTCTTCAAATGCCTTTAAAGTGCTCGTGTGACAGGGGTATTAGTCCTCCTCCGAAAACGCATCGTCCCGATGCGTATGAAACAAATTTATCTATAGATGTGTTTTCATTGCCTGTCGTAGTAAGGCTTCATGCGGACTACGTGTACTACCTCCGCATGGATGTGCCGCTTTGATCGCTCTTGCTCATGAGGGATGACTTCGTAATTCAGGTCACCTACTCGGCGAATAACTTCGTAAGGTCCAAAGTATCGGCGAAGGAGTTTTTCACTTAGTCCGCGACGACGCACTGGTGTCCATACCCACACTTTGTTGCCCGCGTGGTACTGAACTTCTCTGCGGCGCAGGTTGTAATAGCTTGCGTCCCTACGTTGTTGCTGGCGGATACGGAACCGTGCCAACTGCCGGGCTTCTTCAGCTCGTTGTAGGAAGTCGTCGACGTCGTACGGGTTGTTGTTTTCATCATCTACCGGCAACATAGCATCCATTGTGGTTGTTACTGTGCGGCCATAGACCAGTTGAAATGGAGTGACCTGGGTTGTCTCCTGTACTGCCGTATTATAGGCGAAAGTGGCGTAAGGCAAGATTGCGTCCCATGTCTTATGTTCGAGGTCGACATACATGGACAACATATCGGCCAGGCTTCGGTTTAGACGTTCCGTCAGGCCGTTTGTTTGGGGATGGTATGCAGTGCTTTTTCTGTGACTGGTGTGAGTCATCTTCATCAAACATTGCATCAAATCAGGTGTGAAGGCCGCTCCTCGATCGGTAATCACGACCATTGGCGCACCATGTCGCAGTACTATGTTACAAACGAAGAAATTTGCAACTTCAACTGCCGTTCCTCGCTCAAGGCAGCCAGTTTCAGCATATCGTGTTAAATAGTCCGTCGCTACCACGATCCATCTCTTCCCTGACGATGATGTTGGGAACGGGCCAAGAAGGTCCATTCCAAATTGTTGAAATGGAGTCTTTGGTGGGTCTATGGGCTTAAGAAGTCCGGCCGGTTTCACGGGTGGTGTTTTGCGCCTTTGACACTCGCGACATGTCTTCACGTAATGCTGCACCGACGCTAACAATTTAGGCCAGAAGTATCTGAGACGAATTCTGGCGAACGTCCGGCTGACACCTAAGTGACCCGACGATGGTTCATCATGGCAAGCTTCCAAAATTTCTGGTCGCATGGCTGACGGTACGACGAGTAAGAATTTTTCCTGGTTGCGTTCAAAGTTTCTCTTGTAGAGCGCATTATCTCGGAGACAAAATGACGATAAACCTCTCATAAACATGCGTGGGACTTGGACGTCGTATTCTTCGAGGTGTTTGATGAGTGGGAGCAATTCTGTGTCGGCCCGTTGACGCTCGGCGATTTCCGAAGCTGTCATCGCTGTAAGAAACGGGAAATCTTCTTCTTCTGAAGGAGTCGACTCCACTGGTGAGCGGGACAAGCAGTCAGCATTGTTATGTTTTCTTCCAGACCTGTACACGACAGTAATGTCGTATTCTTGGAGCCTGAGGCTCCACCTCGCAAGTCCTCCAGATGGGTCTTTTAGGTTTGCCAGCCAGCAAAGAGAATGGTGATCGCTGACTGCATGGAACGGCCTGCCGTACAGGTATGGTCGGAACTTGCTGATGGCCCATATGACAGCCAAACACTCCTTTTCCGTCGCAGAGTAATTTGTTTCAGCTTTCGAGAGAATGCGGCTAGCATACGCTATGACTTTCTCTTCCCCATTTTGCCACTGAACTAAAACCGCGCCGAGACCGAGATTGCTTGCATCTGTGTGGACTTCTGTGTCCGCTGTCTCGTCGAAGTGGGCGAGTATCGGTGGGGCTTGCAAACGTTCCTTTAGTTCATTGAACGCAACCTCTTGTTCAGCAAGCCACATGAAGGGTACGTCTTCTTTAGTCAGTCTCGTCAGAGGTTAGGCAATTTTCGAGAAGTTTTCTACAAATCGCCTGTAATAAGCGCATAGTCCCAAAAACTGCCATACCGTCTTCTTGTTTGTAGGCTTTGGAAATCGTGCAACGGCAGCAGTCTTGTCGGGATCCGGAGCAGTACCTTGCGCGCTAATTACGTGACCCAGGAAACGAAGTTCTTGGAATCCAAACTGGCACTTTTCCGGTTTAATGGTTAGGCCTGCCGAGCGGATGGCTTGAAGCACTAAACGCAGCCTTTGGACATGCTGGTCTAATGTTGCAGAAAATACCACTACGTCGTCTAGGTAAACTAAGCATGACTGTCATTTAAGACCCGAGAGGACACTGTCCATCATGCGCTGGAATGTCGCTGGCGCACAGCAGAGGCCGAATGGAAGCGCTTTGAACTCATACAGGCCATCTGGAGTTACGAAAGCAGTTTTTTCACGGTCTCTTTCGTCTACTTCAATTTGCCAATATCCGATCTTGAGATCTAATGAAGAGAAAAATTTTGCATGTCGTAGGCGATCCAACGTGTCATCAATGCGGGGAAGGGGGTATACATCCCGCCTGGTCACACTGTTCAATTTCCGGTAATCAACACAGAATCTCAACGTATTGTCCTTCTTTCTCACAAGGACTACCGGCGACGCCCACGGGCTGTTTGATGGCTGAATGACATCGTCCTCAAACATCTCTTGCACCTGACTCTTTATGATCTCTCGTTCAACCGGTGACACTCGGTACGGATGTTGGTATACTGGCCTGGTCGCTTCGTCTGTTATTATACGGTGTTTAACAATTGGTGTGCGCCGTACCTTTGACGAGGTGGAGAAACATTCTGCGAATTCATTTATAAGGTCCTCCATCATTTCTTTCTGGGCTGGCGTCAGACTTTGGTTGATCGCAACTGATGCTACGGCGTCATGCATAGTTTGGACAGCAGGTGGCCTTGACGCTAAGCTACATACATCTGTGACCGCAGTAGCGCTGTGCAGGAAGGCGATGGCTGTGTTCTTTGCGACGTGCTGAAATTCACTTCCGAAGTTCGTCAGCAATACATCAGCACACCCATCGTGTAGTTGAACAATTCCTCGCGCTACGCAAATGCCTTTTTTCAACAGTAGCTCGACGTTGGCCTCCGCTATACCTTCCGAGTCGTCGAATGCTTCGTTTCTTACGCGAACCAGCATGCTGCATCGTGGTGGCACGGTTATGTCATCGTCGGTAATCCGCAAGGCAACGTGTTCTAGCTCCTCCGACTCTCGCATGTCTATAGCCTGCTTCGTAGAAAATGACACGCTAGAATTCTGCAGGTTGATTATAGCACCATTTGTTAGGAGAAAATCCATTCCGAGTATTACATCCTTCGAACATTCTGGCAGCACGACAAAATCAGCGACGTAAGAAAAACCCCGAATTCCGATTCTCGCTGTACATCTCCCCAGGGGCGTAATGAGGTGCCCACCAGCCGTACGTATCTGGGGTCCACTCCATGGCATCAAAACTTTTTTCAGTTCCTTGGTGAGTGCATATCTTACGACGGAATAATCGGCACCTGTGTCAACTAATGCACTCAATTCATGACCGTCTATTGTAATGCGCAAGTCTGAAGAAATTCTCTGTTCACTTATCTTATTCATCCGCTTCTGTTTGTCGTGGCTGCTCGGTAAACTTGACGGAGGATCTTGGCTTTTCGAACGTCAGCGGCCTCGCCTCCACAGGTCGCTCGCTTCAGTTTTCCGGACGTGGGCTCAGTGAACGACGCCTTGGTGAAATCGAGGATGGCCGTGGACTTGGTGACCGGTAGCGTGCAGATGTTGATGATCGGGGCTGGTGTTGGTATCTAGCAGCCGGATCTTGTTGTCGGGTCAAGTAGTCCTGAATTTCGGTGGGTCTTTCGCCATTACGGGGGCAAGGCGCATTTATCGTAAAGCCGCGAAGACCTGCTCTGCGATATGGGCACATTCTGTATAGGTGTCCGGCTTCCCCGCAGTGGAAGCAGAGTGGTGTCCGGTCGGGTGCACGCCACACGTCACTTTTTCGTGGCCTCAGCTCTGCTAGAAGGGGTCCACTGCGCAGAGTCGGCTGGCGGCTGCTGGGAGTCGCGAATGGAGAACAATGCCCGGTCGGTTGGCATAACACATCAGCGTACGTTGGCACGCGACGTACGGGTGGTGGTTGGTCATGATGATCAGGCGGTTCCTCACGTCCTGGCTGCAGAATGGCGTGGCGAACTTCATCTCGAATGACGGCGGCGAGAGTTGAGACTGTCGGCGTGGCTTCCGGTAGCTGCAGCTTTCGAAGCTCCTCCTTTACGATTGATCTCACCAGTTCTCTTAGTGCTTCGGTGTTACTGCCTGGGCCTGCTGACAGGATATCGGCCGGTGCGCTGGTGACATCACGATTGTAGTGATGGGCACGCTGTTGTAGCGCCTTCTCTATGGTCGTCGCTTCGGTGCGAAACTCAGCAACACTGTGTGGTGGGTTGCGGACGAGTCCTGCAAACAGCTCCTGCTTAACGCCACGCATCAGATGGCGTAATTTCTTCTCTTCGGTCATGTTTGGATCCGCGCGCGTGAAGAGACGGGACATATCCTCGATATACATGCCGACACTTTCGTTAGTGCGCTGGTTTCTGGCTTGCAGAGCGTGCTCTGCCTTCTCTCGCCGATCGGTGCTGGCATACGTGGCAAGCAGCTGTCGCCGAAATTCTTCCCACGAAGACAGTGTCGCTTCATGATTGACGTACCACGTCCTCGCTGACTCTTCTAACGCGAAGTACACGTTGCGAAGCTTCCGTGTCTCGTCCCAGCCGTTGAAATCTGCCACTCGCTATAACTGCTCTAACCAATCTTCCACATCTTCGAACGTATCGCCGTGGAAGGCCTCGGGCGTGCGTGGTGGGTACACGATGAGCTGGGATGATGCCACTGGGCTGGACATGGTTGCACCGTCGCTGGTAATGGTTGCCCGCACTGCTGCCACAGCAGGAAGCGGTCCGAACTCGGGTGGGTCTCCTCGGATGCGGCGGCTTGTGCGCTGGTGTACTGGAGTCAGTTCCCTGGGTTCCAATCGCTGAGGGTCGGGGCTCCGTTCTCTTACGAACTGGGGACTTCCAATCATACCCCGCACCTCCACCAGAAATGTAGCACTCTTCAATGAAGCACACTAAACACACTGGTTTATTGTGGGCGAACTTGTGCCCGGAAACTCAATATTAAGCATTCACACACTTTTTAAAAGAGGAGTTAACAGCAGCCTATTCCACAGTCAACTGCGTCTCTCCGCCGAACGCACTTCTCACGCGCCCCGAAGGCCAAGAGCCACGCCGTGGCTTCTCATTGGACGGCAGACTCGGGCGCTGCCGTGAGCGCGTGCACGGGGGACACGCGCTGTATCGCCACGCGCGAGGCGTTGCTGGCGCTCTTCTAATGGCGATGCGACGAGTAATGGGCTTTAGCGATGAGACGCTTGCAAAGGTGCCTCACGAGAGTGCTCGTACCTGGCATGTGCGGCAATATGGTCGACCGGAGTAACAATCCAGTGGTTATCGGAGTATGCCAACGGCAAGGGACCATATAAGTCAATACCAACCAATTCAAAAACTGCGTCTGGGCAAGGGAGAGGTCATTGTAAACTAGCAGGAGAGGATGTCGAACGTTTGCGCTACTTACAATACGCACAAGAGGCAACGGGTTTGGCCATCGTTGTAGATATGCCAGGCCAGAAGCAGCAGGTTTTAATGAGGTAGTAGGTTTTGTGAAAGCTTAAGTGTTCAGCCGATAAGTCGTCGTGAAGTGCCTCTAATACTCGAAAGCGAAGGCAGCGAGGTAGGACTGGGACCCACCAGTTACCTGTCGGGTGGTAGACATAGCGGTGTAGCACACCATCTTGAAGGCGGAATTGTCGAAGCTGGCGCCCCAAGTGGCTCTTGGGTTGTTCGAGGAACCCACTAAGCCGATCCATGAGAGTTCGGCAGTGGTAGTCTGCTCGCTGGAGCAGCGCGAAATCAGAGAATGATGAAAGCGTAAGTTGGTCCAAAGGTGTCAGCGAGAGCTGGTATGAGGCAGGCGTAGCGTCAGAATGGCGTGGTGGGGAGGACTTGTTGGGGCTCGGGGATGCGTTTATGCCATGAATCTTCCAAGCAGAGGTACTAGTACGTCCGGGAGTAGGAGCGGAAGAAAAAGGCTCATTTTACATTATTTATACTGTTTCTAGATATGGAGGCCCACTCCATGTAGGAGCACTTTAAATGTGTGAGCTCATACATGTCTAAGAAAACATCAGGACATCAGGACACACTCACTCCACCAAAGACGTCCACTTTTCAAACAGTCGTCTTCCCTAGGTGACTAGACTAGGGAATCTGATGAATGTGTTTCGGCCAGTCGTAATCGTTGAACTGTTCGTAAAATCCCTCCCATGACGTTGCACCGTTCCGCCGGACATCACCTCCGATGTTCTGTAATCGACCCCGCATATGGCGCAACCACGTGGCAATCTGGGAACCAGGGGCCGAATTCACAAAGGTTTTCTTTCGTAAGTGATGTTTTTCATTGGCTGTTCGCCTCCGCTGATAATATGTCCTACATCGTTATTGACTGGCATGAACGCTTCTAGCGTAAGAACGTTTTGTGAATACGGGCCCTGGTGTCGACACCGATCCCGCGGAAGACGTTGGCCCCTAGCATCGATAAGTGGGCTTTGCGGGATGGCCAGCTTGCAACGACCGGGGAAGCCTGGCCCTCACGTGGTTAGTCCGTCTATAGAATTCGGGCGTCGTTGACACCTTGTAGGGAGCTTCTTTATGGGCCCGTCAATAGTCGGCGCCGGGGCTGTGTCGACGTTTGGGCGGCCGCTGATGAAGAGAGCTGCCTGTTGGGAAGCACCTAAGGAATGTCTTTTGCTGTTTTGAGACGTAACTGACGATGGTGCCTTACCGTGAGAGAGCGAGAGTGGGCATCGAAACAATGCGTTTACATCGAGATTACTTTTGCCAGGTTTGTACGTTATTGTAAAATCATATTCTTGCAAGTGGAGAATCCAGCGTCCTAAGCGTCCTGACGTTTTCATTTATGACAGCCAACACATGGTGGTCGGTCACGATGGTGAAGTGGCGGCCGTGAAGGTATGGGCGGAATTTCTGAATCGACCAAACAATAGCCAGACATTTGCTTTGTGATGGTGTAGTTTCGCTCAGCTGCAGAAAGTGTTCGGCTGTCATTACTATGACTTCCTCTTTAGAGGCTGCATTACGTAGCAGAAGTACTGCTCCAATCCTTTGTGCGCTTGCGTCAGTATGAAGTATGGTGAGGGCTTTGTCATCGAAGTAGCAAAGCACTGGTCTTAAAGTAAGGTGATGCTTAAGAGCTTGAACAGCCGACTCGTAGTCGTTTGTCTATCTAAAATAGGCACCGGTAACCAGTAGCTTGGGTGGAGAATCCGCTGCTTCAGCTAATTTCTGTATAAATCGACGAAAATAGCAAACCAAACGGAGAAAAGCGCGTCAACCTTTCTGCTGCTGTAGGCGAGGAACCTGGAGAACAGTAGCAACCTTTTCGGGGTGCGGCTGAATGCCATTCTTTCAGACAACGTTGCCCAATACATTTAAACTTTTGCTGGCATATGCATTTCTTTTTGTGTTGATTTGGAGACCAGCATTGACAAGGCACTTGAGAACTTCGTCTAATTGTTGAAGATGTTTCCTTAAAAAAAAAAAGATGGCAATGTCGTCCAGATAACAGACGCAGGTCTTCCATTTAGTCCATGAAGAACATTGTCTATCATGCGCTCAAATGTGGCTGGAGCGTTACCAAGGCCAAAAGGCATCACGTGAAATTCATAAAGTCCGTCCGATGCAGCGAACGTGGTCTTTTTCAGTCTTGCGCATTAGAATATGACAATATTCTGACCGAGGATCGAGGCTGGAGAAATACTCCGCCCACTGTAGTTCATCCAAAGCATCGTCAATTCGAGGCATGGGATACACCTCCTTGCATGCGATCTTGCTTAGCGCTCGATAATCAACGCAAAAAAGTAAAGAAAGCCTTGGGAGATATGCAAAGGGGGAAGGCAGCTTTTTTTTGCGTTTGCAAAGGGGGAAGGCAGCTGGGGAAGATCAGGTAACAGCAGATTTGTTGAAGGATGGTGGACAGATTGTTCTAGAGAAACTGGCCACCCTGTATACGTAATGCCTCATGACCTCGAGAGTACCGGAATCTTGGAAGAACGCTAACATAATCCTAATCCATAAGAACGGGGACGCCAAAGACTTGAAAAATTATAGACCGATCAGCTTACTGTCCGTTGCCTACAAACTATTTACTAAGGTAATCGCAAATAGAATCAGGGACACCTTAGACTTCTGTCAAGCAAAGGACCAGGCAGGATTCCGTAAAAGCTACTCAACAATAGATCATATTCACACTATCAATCAGGTAATAGAGAAATGTGCGGAATATAACCAACCCTTATATATAGCTTTCACTGATTACGAGAAAGCGTTTGATTCTGTCGAAACCTCAGCAGTCATGGAGGCATTACGGAATCAGGGTGTAGACGAGCGGTATGTAAAAATACTGAAAGATATCTATAGCGGCTCCACAGCCACCGTAGTCCTCCATAAAGCAAGCAACAAAATCCCAATAAAGAAAGGCGTCAGGCAGGGAGATACGATCTCTCCAATGCTATTCACAGCATGTTTACAGGAGGTATTCAGAGACCTGGATTGGGAAGAATTGGGGATAAAAGTTAATGGAGAATACCTTAGTAACTTGCGATTCGCTGACGATATTGCCTTGCTTAGTAACTCAGGGCACCAATTGCAATCCATGCTTACTCACCTGGAGAGACAAAGCAGAAGAGTGGGTTTAAAAATTAATCTGCAGAAAACTAAAGTAATGTTTAGCAGTCTCGGAAGAGAACAGCAATTTACAATAGGCAGCGAGGCACTGGAAGCCGTAAGGGAATACACCTACTTGGGGCAGGTAGTGACGGCGGATCCGGATCATTAGACGGAAATAATTAGGAGAATAAGAATGGGCTGGGGTGCGTTTGGCAGGCATTCTCAGATCATGAACAGCAGGTTGCCATTATCCCTCAAGAGAAAAGTATATAATAGCTGTGTCTTACCAGTACTCACCTACGGGGCAGAAACCTGGAGGCTTACGAAAAGAGTTCTACTCAAATTGAGGACGACGCAACGAGCTATGGAAAGAAGAATGATAGGTGTAACGTTAAGGGATAAGAAAAGAGCAGATTGGGTCAGGGAACAAACGCGAGTTAATGACATCTTAGTTGAAATCAAGAAAAAGAAATGGGCATGGGCAGAACATGTAATGAGGAGGGAAGATAACCGATGGTCATTAAGGGTTACGGACTGGATCCCAAGGGAAGGGAAGCGTAGTAGGGGGCGGCAGAAAGTTAGGTGGGCGGATGAGAATACGAAGTTTGCAGGGACGGCGTGGCCACAATTAGTGCATGACCGGGGTTGTTGGAGAAATATGAGAGAGGCCTTTGCCCTGCAGTGGGCGTAACCAGGCTGATGATGATGATGATGAATCAACGCAATATCGAACAGATCCAACTTTTCTTGTTAACCAGAGCCACAAGGCAAAGCATGACGTTAGAGATAGGTTGAGCGTCGGTGCGGGTTGCCACAGTCATCCCTTTGGGCCACATCACAGGATCTGGGGTTGCCTTGCAGGCAGATAGAAGAGCGCGGCCACGGTGAACACCGGACGGTACAAGTGGCGATGAGAATTCGGCGAAAAATACAGCGAGAAGAAAGGACGATTAGAACGCCTCGTCGGTGATCTGACTTGACGTTACGGCTACAACGTCTTCGTGACCGGCAGGACGTAATCTACAGCGATAATCAAGTTCACGCTTGAAGATGAAGAGTTCGGGAAAGGAACGATCGCTGTAGCTGTGATATGCAGAACTTTCTCTCTACATGAAATGACGGCTGAAGCAGAATGTAGGAAGTCCCATCCAAGCATAAGTTCATTAATACGCATGGTAAGGACAGTTAACTCGTTAACTAATGCCGTTGATGGAAATAGGAGCAGTACGTTGTCCGCTGGGGTGAATGAATACATTATTAGGATTGCGCGCGCGAAATAGGTCCAAGATAAGGCGTTTTTACTTTCCGGAACCGCGAACACAAAGAACAGAAACGGTGGCACCGGTATCGACGAGAGCTGTCATGGGAATGCCTTCAACATTTACATGAAGCACGTTGGCCGGGCGAACAGGGCGAATTTGTGATGACCGATAGGAAGCAGTTGTCCTTCCGAAAACTGGAACAGTTAGTTTTCCGATTGCTGGTCCGCAAGATGGTAATGGGGCGAAGCGGTGACGTAGAGCTCCAGTAGGGCGAAGGCGAACGACGTGCGGCCAAACGAGAACTATGAGGTAGATTCCAGGCAGCAGGAGGAGATGGAGAACGCTTCTGAGGGAACGAGTACGATCTGGGGTAGTAGGTGTTAGGTCGACGGGTACAGTCTCTCTCATACTCAACATAGACTCGCCCTTCATCGTTCTGGTGACGGCGACAGAAACAAGATATATGGCCGCGTAAGTCGCAGTAAAAACAAACCGGACGAGGTGGACGCCACTTAGGGTAGGAAGACGCAACAAGCGCCCTGGTGCCCTTTGAAGCCAAAAATGATCATAGGTAACGTCCGTAGGCACAGAGGTCACGGTAGGAGTTGGCAGAGAAGCAATATCCACGTACGTGAGTGCCGGGCGCGCTACCGGAGTAAGAGGTGCCGTGGGTGTAGTCATCGCAGTCAACTCTTGTTTTACGACCTCGAGAAAATGGAATGTTGGTACGCAAGCAGCAGGAGAACGCGTCAGTTCTTGTACTTGTAGGTCCTCGCGGATAATGGTGCGGACGAGAACACGCAGATCAGAATAATGGGGAACCTGAGGATTGCCTGTGCCCTTTTAAAGACAAAGAGACTGCAGCTTGTCTAGGCGCTGATACATGGAAGCGATGCTTTGGACGGAAGCCGAATTTTGCACGATGAAGGCGTCGAAGGCGACAAAGCCAATGCCTTTAAATATGTGTCGAACGCGTTGGGCTTCCGTCATGATAGGGTTCGCATGGCGGCTCATAGCCAAGACGTCCTCTATTTATGATACGTAAGACTCGTGCGGAAGTTGGAGGCGCGTGTCCAACTTCTGTTTCACGACTTCCGCATGGCCAAACGAGGAATCTCAGTTTTTTCGCATCTTGGCGGCAAACGTTGACCAATATCAGCGATGTCTGACTTGTGGTTGAAATACCACCTCTTTGCAACACCGGTCAAAAAAATGCGACGCGCTGCAATTGCTGTGCATCGGTCGAACGATTGCAGCAACACATATGGTCGTAGTTGTCGAACCATTCGTCGACGTTTCCGCAAAGCCATTCCCGCAAAGACGAGGGGGTAGCCGAGGGCTCTTCAGAGTCCAAGAGGGCACTGCAGGCGGAGTTGTTGGCGTTGGAGGGCTAGAGGCGCCGGAAAAGCGCCGGAAGTTTCCACCCTTGTAGGGGTATACCCGGGGGTGACCGGAGCGTAGCTTCATGGAGCACGAACATGCGAGAGGTCGTCGAGGTCTTTACGTACCTCCACCACTTATACGACCGAGACCGACCGAGCTGCCAAGTGCTTTTTTATTTCAAGAAGGAAACGCGCCAGCTCATGCACGATGAAGCAGACAAAAATGATCATGGCTATGCACATACGAAAAAGATTAAGTACGTTAGTAGTGCTTTCAACATATCGTGGAACTGTGGGTGGTCTGCTCCGGACTACTGTCAGTTGCACTTCGCCACTACAAGAGGCAGGACGTGTGCCGATAGAGCTCCTGAAGAACACTGTGCAATGTGGTGAATGCAGTTGAAGTCACGGATCTTAGACCTCAAAGAGCTGCGAGTTCGCCGTTTAATCACCACTGAATTTTTTAACTACAAACTAATGTATATCGATGGAACGATATACTAGCCTACTAACCGCGGGAGCTACTGATCTACCAAGCTCCCCATAAGAGCACCTCCTTTTGAGGGTACCTAATAAGCCAAATTGTGTGGTGTCTGTCGTACGTGTCATGATGGCGTTTCTCGTTCGACAAGTCTTCCGAGCAGTCATATGCTGCGGTCAGCCGCCGTAACTTTCGCATTACACAGCCGCCGTCTGTCCGGTCACGTCACACGATCACGTGAAAAGAACCAAATAAAACGTGCTGCAGACGGCTGTAGGCGACGACGGTACCTACACCGGCTGCAGCACGTTTTGGTACATTGTCGACTGACCGTCCCCATGTTCTTTTAAAACTTATACTACAGCCACATTTTTGTATTATGACGGCTAAACGATGTCTTGTTAATGCAACCTTTGCATGGTCGATGTAAGAGAGAGAGAGAAATAAACTTTATTTTGAGACCAGGCTTCTTGAGCCCAAAGGTGGGTGGCCTCCTCAGTCCAGGTAGCCATGGCTCGCTGCCGCCGCCCGAGCCCTGTTCACCAACCGCAGCTGGCTGTCAAGGTCTTGCGTCACCAGCAGAGCCTCCCACTGGTCTTTCGATTCTTCCTCCATATCCGCTTCTTCCTGGTTGTTATCGCTTGGTGGCGAAGATGACGGTGGTACTTCGCGGTTATTTCTGCACTCCAGCACCATATGGCGCAAGGTGTTCGGCGTGTCCGGCGGGCAGAACTTGCAGTCTCGCCCGTAGATGCCCGGGTACATGGCGTGCAGCAGTGTTCCGTGTGGGTACGTTCCAGCCTGTAGTCTTCTCCAGGTTACCTCTTGGTCCCTACTCATCGTCTTATGCGCGGGCGGGTACCGACGCCTCTGCTTCCTGTAGTGCGCCAAGATATCCGAGTACTTCTTGGATATGCGTTCTTCATCCTCTTCACAGTCGTCGGTACGCGTTCTCTGCGCGTCGGAGATGGCTCGGCGTGCATGATCTCGAGCCGCGGCGTGCGCCGCCTGGTTCCCCGTGAGAGACTCGTGCCCCGGTGTCCAGAGGATTTGTGCTGCCTCTATCTTGGTGGTGTTCAAGACCTGAAGCGCTGCCTTTCCAATCCTTCCGTTCATATACCTTCGGCATGCTTCTTGTGAGTCCGTCACCACGGTAACCATGGCCTTCTTGCACGTTGCGATGGCCAGGGCTATGCCCACCTCTTCCGCTGTGCTCGCGTCCTTGGCACGTATGGATGTGGCTGTAAGTTGTTCGCCCTTCTCGTCGACCACGCTGATTGCGAATCGGTCGTTGGTACTGTACGCAGCTGCATCTGTATATCTGACGTTTTCTTCTTTGCTGTTGGTGCGTTCGAGTATGCGCTTGAGCGCCTGTGTTCTCGCCTGTCTCCTTTCCTTGTCGATGTAAGGAAAATAAAATATTAAACGCGGAACAGGATTTCTGTATCCTTGTAACGCAGCAACATGACGAATCTGTACCGCCACAACGTTATCCAACGCCACCGTACGAATGTTGGCGCTAACCGCAATACTTGGTAGGTACTGTATTGGGGAATCTCTAGATGCAGCGATACATCTGTATTAACGCGAATAGTATTCTTTGCCTACTTCAGCCGTTTTGAGCCTGCCTGCCTGCCTGCCTGCCTGCCTGCCTGCCTGCCTGCCTGCCTGCCTGCCTGCCTGCCTGCCTATCTATCTATCTATCTATCTATCTATCTATCTATCTATCTATCTATCTATCTATCTATCTATCTATCTATCTATCTATCTGTCTGTCTGTCTGTCTGTCTGTCTGTCTGTCTGTCTGTCTGTCTGTCTGTCTGTCTGTCTGTCTGTCCGTCCGTCCGTCCGTCCGTCCGTCCGTCCGTCCGTCCGTCCGTCCGTCCGTCCGTCCGTCCGTCCGTCCGTCCGTCCGTCCGTCCGTCCGTCCGTCCGTCCGTCCGTCCGTCCGTCTGTCTGTCTGTCTGTCTGTCTGTCTGTCTGTCTGTCTGTCTGTCTGTCTGTCTGTCTGTCTGTCTGTCTGTCTGTCTGTCTGTCTGTCTGTCTGTCTGTCTGTCTGTCTGTCTGTCTGTCTGTCTGTCTGTCTGTCTGTCTGTCTGTCTGTCTGTCTGTCTGTCTGTCTGTCTGTCTGTCTGTCTGTCTGTCTGTCTGTCTGTCTGTCTGTCTGTCTGTCTGTCTGTCTGTCTGTCTGTCTGTCTGTCTGTCTGTCTGTCTGTCTGTCTGTCTGTCTGTCTGTCTGTCTGTCTGTCTGTCTGTCTGTCTGTCTGTCTGTCTGTCTGTCTGTCTGTCTGTCTGTCTGTCTGTCTGTCTGTCTGTCTGTCTGTCTGTCTGTCTGTCTGTCTGTCTGTCTGTCTGTCTGTCTGTCTGTCTGTCTGTCTGTCTGTCTGTCTGTCTGTCTGTCTGTCTGTCTGTCTGTCTGTCTGTCTGTCTGTCTGTCTGTCTGTCTGTCTGTCTGTCTGTCTGTCTGTCTGTCTGTCTGTCTGTCTGTCTGTCTGTCTGTCTGTCTGTCTGTCTGTCTGTCTGTCTGTCTGTCTGTCTGTCTGTCTGTCTGTCTGTCTGTCTGTCTGTCTGTCCTCTTACGCAAAACCAGTGGCCAAGTTGCCGACTTGCTTGGGCCACTGGGTCGCATACCTCGAGGAAATTGTGGAAACCAGCAATGCGTTTGTCCACTTCTATTCAGCCGCATCTTCGAACCAATCTTCGAAATGAATCCAAGACTCTCCATGAGTAAGCGACAACAGCTCAGAAATCTTCTCCCACGATACAAGACTGCTTTTCGATGTCATCGAAGATTCGGCAAACACCAGTTGCAAAGCATCACATAATAACCGAAGAATCCGCTCGACCACTCCACCAGAGCCCTTACCGAGTGTCGATGCGAGAACGAGAAGCTGTAAGGCATCAAGTCGACGAAATGCTGCGCGACATCGTGCCACCGTGGAAAAACCCGTGGGCGTCTCCTGTGGTCTTAGTGAAGAAGGATGGAAGCCTGCGCGTCTTCATCGATTATTGCCGTTTGAACAAAATCACCAAGAAGAATGTATACCCCCTCCCAGACATAGACGACGCATTAGACCGACTCGGCAATGTCAAGTACTTTTCGTAGACGCTCTCAAGACTGGTCCTTGGTAAATTGAAGTCGACAAACGGGATCGAGAAATGACCGCGTTTATCGCGCCAGCCGGCCCCTTCGAGTTTAAGGTGATGCCATTCGGACTTTGCGCCTGCAACGTCCCAGCGCGTGATGGACACAGTCTTGGCAGGATTAAAGTGGCAGACTTGTCTAGTCTATTTGGCTGAAATTTTACTCTTTGCCACGTATTTTGAAGATCACCTGAGGCGGCTTCAGACAGTACTAGAAGCGATCAGGTCATCTGGACTAACCATAAAGCCAGAAAAGGGGCGTTTCGCTTACGAAAAACTTCTCTTCTTAGGCCACATCATTAGTAAGCCTGAAGTCCGTACTGACCAACAGAAGATAGCTGCCATCGCTAAGTTCCCGCGTCCCGTGGACAAGAAGGCGGTGCACAGATTCCTTGGCCTTGTGTATCTTTTACAGGCGCTTTGTAAAAGACTTTTAAAGAATTGCGGAACCCTTAACTCATCTCACGAAAGCGGACGTTGACTTTAAGTGGAAAATACAGCAGGACGAGGCATTTGAGGAGCTGAAACGATGATTGCAGTCGCCACCGGTGCTTTCACACTTCGACGAAGACACCGAGATAGAAATTCACACAGACGAAAGTAGTGTAGGCCTCGGTGCCGTGCTAGTTGAAAGGAGGCTGCGTTGAGTTGAAAGCGTATACATATATCTTACGCTAGCCGGTTACTGTCAAAAGCGGAAGCAAATTATTCTACGACGACGAAAGAGTACCTTGCGATCATTTGGGGTACGGCGAAATTTCGGCCTTACATATAGGGCAGGCACTTCAAAGTGGTAAGCGACCACCATGCCTTGTGTTCGCTGACAAACTTGAAGGATATCCTTCAGGTCGCCTAGCCAATGGAGTCTCAGACTCCAGGAATTCGCCATCACCGTGGTGTATAAGTCCGGCAGAAAGTATTCTGATGCCGACTGCGTGTAGTGTGCGCCCCTATTGACCCCACCTCAAGGAGAACTGGACCACGACGTCTTCCTAGGAACAATATTAGCAGACGACTTCGCCGAACAGCAACGACTGTAGGACATTCGAAGCCTTGTGGAGTACTTAGAAGGCAAGACCGACGTTGTCCCTAGGCTACTTCGGCGTGGACTGTCTTCGCTTTGCTTCCTCAAGGATGTCTTCGTAAAAGGTCGTTACACTCTACAAATGAGGGAACACAGACTCACCCTTGAATTACCTGCTCACTTAATTAACTAGCGTGCCTTGTAAAATCACGGAACAGGTCATCTACTCCCAACTTAACTTCTTGGACTCCAACCAATTGAGAACGATTCGTTAGGAATTCTTCAATCAATTTAAGACTATTAGGACGCAGGATCAGCTTCGAAAGTTTCAGTAATAGACGGAAGGTTTTCGTCCTTTACAGCGCGGGTTTCGTAAGGACTTCTTTTGCGAAACCCAACCAGTACTGTTCCTTCACGACTTGCACACTAATCTTGACTGTAACATGCAAACTAAGTCCATCTTTGTTGATTTTCAATAGCTTTTGACAAAGTTTCTCACCGCCGTCTATTACTGAAACTTTCAAAGCTGATCCTGCGTCCTAATAGTCTTAAATTTATTGAAGAACTCCTAACGAACGGTTCTCAGTCGGTCTATCTTAACGACCACCTGTCCAAACCCCTCGGAGTTACCTCAGGCGTTCGACAAAAGTCTGTGCTCGGTCCCCTCCTATTCTTCATATACTGTTACCAAGAGTTGTGACAAAATGGGTCACAACAGGAGATAGGCGATGGTGGCAGCACAGTCCGGCCGCTACGGCTCTTCGTTCTTTTGGTTCTCTCTTCTACCTCACTGCCTTTTGTATCTCCGTTACATTTCCCCGCAAGTAGACGAAGCCCGTAGGGCGAGTCAGGATGGACAAGCAGGGTAGAAAGTTGTCAGGCGAGCAATATGAGTCAGCTGCGCTCTGCTTGATCGCCGACTATTGTGCAGGAGGTGAGCAAGTGAGTTCGCTCAGGCGGTCCACAACTGCAAATGGGTCAGAATATTCTGACAAGAGCTTTTTACACAATGCACGCTTGCGTTGCGGCGTTAAAAGAAGAATCAAGTCACCTTTTTCGAACGATATTTGTTCGCGACGGCCGTCGTATCGCTCTTTCGAACGAATTGCGACGCCAGACTACGAATAGGAGCTATTCGACGGGATTATTCAACGAGACACAAGGTCTTCGATACAGAATCGTGAGTGTGGAGAACGAAAGGTAAGAAACTGTCCAGAGGGCTTCGCGGTAACCTTTGATACAGGAGATAAAATGGGCTATGTCGTCCCAATACTTATGATTGGAGGAAACGTACATGGCAAGCATGATGGTCAGCGTTCTGTTTGTTCTTTCAACGTGGTCACTGACCTGTGGATGATACGGCGTAAAATGACAGAACTGTAAAATGCTCAAACGAAGCAACTCTTCAACGGCATCAGCAGTGAACTGGCGACCACGGTCACTGACGATTAGATGCGGTGGGCGATGACGAAGGACCACGGAACGCAGCAGGAAGACCGCCACGCAAGAAGCAGTGGAAGAGGGTATGGCTGCAGCTTCTGCGTACCGTGTAAGGTGGTCCACGCAGACAATTATCCAACGGTTCCTATTGCTAGATATCGGGAACGGACCCGAAAGGACAATGCCTATTGCTCGAACGGCGTACTGGGCGGTCCCAATGGCCGAAGGGGACCCGGGGCAGCGTTGGTATGTCACTTGTGACGTTAGGACGTTTTACAACTATCCACATAGCGCTTGGTTGTTCCGTAAACCTTGGGCCAGTAAAAGTGCTCCTGGGTGTGGTGTAGCGCGTTCGTACGAAGCCGAAATGGCCGGAAGTCCCGTCGTCATACATGGCGCGTAGAACATCGGAGCGGAGATTCTCGGGGACAACTAGCAGAAAAGGCACCCCACACCCGGAATAATTAGTTTTGTAGAGGAACTTATCATGAACTGCAAAGCAACCGCTGTCTTGAAAAGTACGAGTGGCGACGAGAAGCGGATAGAGGAAGACATCATTGCTCTGTTCTCGCTGAAAGTCTGCCACGTCGGAGAACGGTCAAGTAACAGCAGTGAGACAGTCGTCATAATCTGAGCACTGCAGTCGGTAGTCGCAAGATTGATCCGAGAGAGGCAGTTTACGTCAGCGTGATGACGGCCACACTTGTACGACACCACAAAGTCATATTCCTGAAGGCGCAGCACTCAATGTACGAGAGGACCTGAGCAATCACGCAAACCTAGCAGCCAGCATAAAGAATGATGGTCGGCGATTATATTGAATGGCATACCGGAAAGATAGCACGGAACCTTCTTAACGACGAAAAGAACTGCCAGGCATTCCTGTTCCGTTCAGTTTTGCTCAAGCAACGGCTGGCATATGCGACGGCATGTTCTGCGCCAATGTGACGTTATACAAGCATCACTCCAATCACGATTCCACAAGTATCAGTGTGAACTTCAGTCGGGTAAGATGGATCGAAGTGATGCAAGAGAGGGGGCTGACGTTAGTATAAACTTCAGTAGACAGAATGATGCGTCACACTCTGGTGCCCAATTGAAGGTCGCATTTTGTCTTAGAATACTTCTCAACGGGTAAACGATGTCGGCAAACCGCGGAACAAAATGACAAAGTTCTCATGCTGACTGCGGTGGCTTGAAGGAGCTGACCGCTTCACTCTTATGAGGATCGGGTCTGATGCCACCTTTGTCCCAGGACCAGTACTTGGCGTTCGCCAGACTGAAATTTTTTTTTTTTAGTTCAGAACCAGCCCAGCTTTTGCGATACAGTCAAGAACAAGGCTGAGGTGGTCTTTATGTTCTTCAAGCGTACGACCAAAGATTACATCAACATTGAGGTAACACACGCATATGTCCCATTTTAGACCGCGTAGGACTTTGCCCATAAATCTTTCAAAGGTGGCAGGAGCGTTGCGAATACCAAAATGCGTAACATTAAACTCAGGCTATTTGGAGTCACGAAAGTGGTCTTTTCCTTGTCGTCAGGGTCCATTGGTATTTGCCAATACGCCGATCGCAAATCAAGTGTTAAGAAATAAGAAGCAACGTGTAAGCCAGGCACGTACCCAGGGGGGGGGGCCCGGGGGGGCCCGGGCCCCCCCCCCCCCCCCGATATCATGTGGCATACCCCCCCCCCACCCACGCCACCACTCCTCACACATTCCTGAAGCGCCGCCAGATCAATGTTGAGACTGGGCAGCTGTTCATCGGTCAGCATTATGCTGCCTTTTTCACTCCTTTTAGGTGGCGGTAGTTATCGGCATCTCTTGTAATGTGAAGGAAAGTTTTCTCATAGATTCCGCACCCACGCGATTAACTCGAGATGCGTTCAGTTGTCACCATCTATTCAACCATCACGCGCATAGCTGTTACTTTTGTTAGTTCAACCTTCTTTGTTTAGGCTGATCCTGGGACCAGGAGAGGGATGCGACTGTTACTCAGCTGGCCTGTACTCTCATGGAACGAGTTGCGGCTGGAGAAAACGCCAAATGCGTTTAACTTTTGCCTTTGCTTCATTATTTCCTTGAATTACGGCTCGCCGCAACGCTGGCAGATGCCCGGAACCATATACACGCGATATGGGTTAGATAAGGTGGGAAACAAAATAATGTGAAAGAGCGTCCATCATGAAACCCTGCAATAACCCTTAAACCCATAAGCAAGATGACTGTCGCCCGTTACCTTGTCTGTTTTTCCCTAATTGTACAGCACTTTTCGTGCAAAATTGGCAACTGGAAACAAAAATCGCAAGGAGTTGAGAAATTAAGCGATCTACTAAGGGAGAGAGCCAAGGCAACAACCATACTGCAAGCAAAAGCGAATAATAAAAAATTTAACCGTTGTTTATGAGAATATTTATGAATCAACATCTTTTTATTTAAAAAGTAAGTAGAGAAAATGCCGCCGGAAGTGGAGAGCAATTACTTGTTTTGAATGACGCTTCTACAGTTATCGGTCGAACCGCCTCACGTAGCCACTTCTCTGCTGTGCTTATGTGGGTGTTTTTCTAACGTTTCGCGGTGAGCGCAGTACGTCCAGAATTGCAGAGTCCTGCGCTCTACGCAGTTGTATGGGACTGGCGGCCGCACAGCCTTACGCAATTCGCGGAACTGTCAAAACTGATCCAGTAGGAATCGGTTGGCGCAGGACAGGGGTAAATGGAGATCGCAGGGAGAGGCCTTCGTCCTGCAGTGGACATAAAACATGATGATGATGATGATGATGATGATGATGATGATGATGGAGGTGGTGGGCCCCCCCCCCCCCCGAAAAAAGATCCTGGGTACGTGCCTGGTGTAAGCAGTCAATGACATCATCGATTCGCAGTAGCGGTTAGACGTTCTTCTTCGTCATTGCGTTTAGCCGTCTGTAATCCACGCAGAATCTCCAGGAGCCATCTTCTTTTTCTGACCAGGATTGCATATGGGCTCGACGAATCTTGAACGACGCCTGTGTTCATCATTCCCTTGAATTGTTTGCAATCACTTCGCGCTCGCAGGACGACACTCGGTAGGGCTTCTGGCTGATGGGGTGTGCTGAACCGGCATCTTTTCTATGGCGAGCGCGAGAGGAAAGTAAACGAAGTGGTGCCCCTCCATGTGTGCTGTCGAATGCAGCAACATGCCTGGAAAGGACCTGTACCAGTGCTTTCCATTCCGAAGTACAGAGAGCCTGGCTGATCATATCGAGCATTGGCTCTTCAGAATGGCGATTACCGCAAGGAGAGCAAGCTGTAGTGAGGCTCACAGTTAGTGCTGCTATTGAGCTGCATGAGGCTTCATCAAAAAAAGCGATGTTCATACCTCACGGAAGGACAAACGGCGTGGCGGAACAGTTCAGCGCCCACAATGTTGCGACTCTTTTCGTTATGCACACAACAGAGCAGGGCACCAGTATAATTATTTAGCACAGTTTATGCTGAGAGGCCTAGCTACAAGGTCAACACAAGTAGCGTCAACAGTAGTTGAAGAAGCACGAACGGGCATGGCACCGTGATGGTGCATTCACTTCAAGAGCACAGAGTTTGTCTCTGTCCTCGCCATACGGCCTTTGTTAGGAAAGTGCCGGCATAAATAACTTGTTCAACGTTATTTCGACACTACCAAAGTCCACGGAAGCATCGCATCGATACCAAGAATTACATCATGTGTACAATGAGAAAGAGCAAAGCATTCCGGTACAGACACTTTCTCAGACAACGAAACACTCGCAGTACAAGCACAAATGGGATGAAGCCAATCGCCGTCCACTCCACGATAGGTAACAGCGTCGTTCCAACAAAACACATCGTTGTGGCCAAGACGGTTTTGGAAGCGAGACACATCACAGACAGTCGCCTCAGTGTTAACTAATGGCATGGTCGGTATTCTGTAAATCGACTCATTCACATTGTTTCTGAGCACAAGAACAGGCAGTGGTATTTCTTGCAAAGACCGTCCGGCGTCCTCACCTCCATTGGCCGCGGATGCTAGTTTCCCAGCGGCGGTGAGCAAGAACGGCGCCGAGGGTACGGAGAGCGACGGCGACAGTTCGTTGGTGGCGTCAAACTCCGCTCAGATGCAGGGCAATCGCTGCGTCGGGTCTCGTGCGTGAGACGGTCCCTTGAAAGCAAATTGGTCGTCCGTCACATTTATTTACTTATTTGTTTGTTTGTTTATCTGTTTGTTTGTTTGTTTGTTTGTTTGTTTGTTTGTTTGTTTGTTTGTTTGTTTGTAACATCCCTTACAAGGCCCTTACATGGGGCATTGAGTAAAGGGGGCATAGAATCAAGTAAGCACATACAATCTCGTAACAATATGAAGGTGGAGAAAGCAACAACACCAGCCAAGTGCGCAGCCTAAAAGTCAGAGAGACACATTAGCTGCGTACAGCTACGCATGAGTACAAGAAAAAGGAACTCAGTAAGTCTATAACAAACGTATTACAGTGCAAGAAAAAAGTACAAAAAATAAAACCAAACAGTGAGTGTGGTAGCAATGGCTAACAAGGGTTAAGCGAGTTTTATTTATTTATTTATTTATTTATTTATTTATTTATTTATTTATTTGCTTCGTCGCAGCACAGTGTAACAGGAGGCGGAGGGAACAGCCGTTCAAATGACGGCTGGAGGCATCCTCCGCCCCCTTTGTGAACAATGGCAGCAGCTGAAGGACATCACGATGTCACAGCACTTCTTTTTTTTTAAGTGACACATTGATTACGTAAGGATCAAGACATGCAGGAAAACTGAAAACATAGCTTATACATAGCTTATATAACGAAGAAAACTGTTGCAATCTTCTGCACTTAAATAAATTGCTACATAGTGTATACAACAAAAAGATCCGCTAATTCTGCTACACTTAAATGAGACCTTTGTTAGTATAATTATTTAGAATTACAACTCGAATTTAGAATTTCAGTGAGCGCCTGAATTTTTGACGGCTAGATTCCGCAACTATGTCATAGGAGAGGCTGTTCCCCAGGCGAATGGCACGTGGCATTGCAGACGAGTGGATGCTTCAGTTTCACCATAGATTGCCGTGAAGCTAAGATGATTGTGTAATCTGTGCGACGGGCGTGATGGACGTTTCTAGGTGCAGGGAGGGTTTGTTAGTGTGGTGGGCGTATTTATGAAATAATGTCAAAAGGGCTATGTCGCGACGATTATTTAGCAGCTGAAGTGAAAGGTGAAGCTTCATTTGGGTTACGCTAGGACGGTAGTCATAATTCCGGGAAATTAAACGTGCGGCTATATTTTGGATTGATTCCAGCGTGTTAATTAAGTAATTTTGGTGGGAAGACCAGACCAGATCGGCGAACTCCAGTCGTGGGCGAACAAATGTTTTAAATGCCAGTTTGCGGATAAGTGTAGGTAAGTTTCGAAGGTTGCGTCGCAGGTATCCCAGTGATCGAGAAGCACTGGCACTGACGGTGGTAATGTGATAAGTTCATGAGAGGTTTCTTGAAAAAGTTACACCCAGATATTTTAACGATGAGGTCCGAGATAATGGGACATTTTTAATACAGTAGGAATAGTCCAAGTTCGTGAGTTTGCGGCTGAAGGACGTAACTTTACATTTTGATGAATTTAGAGTCATTAGCCAGGCGTCACACCAATTAGTAATTGGGTTAAGATCATTTTGGAGGATCCGGTGGTCATCAGAGCTGCTAATAGACAGATAGATAATGCTATCGTCAGCGAAAATGCGCATGTATGATGGTAACGTATTGAGTATGTCGTTAATGTATATCAGAAAGAGTAAGGGACCAAGAACACTTCCTTGTAGTACACCGGATGGAACATCTGAAAGGGGCGAAGAGAAGCTGTTAGCGAAAGTAAACTGCTGCCTGTTGGAAAGAAAATTTCGAAGCCAGGGTAGAGTTACCGAATCAAGTTTTAATGATGATAACTTCCAAAACAAACGACAATGGGCTGAGCGGTCAAAAGCTTTATAAAAATCCAGAAAGATGCTGTCAATCAAAAGCTTTGAGTCCATGTTAAAATGTAAATCTCTTGTAAATTCAAGCAGTTGCGTTTCGCACAACAAAGCGCTCCTGAAACCATGCTGATTATGAAAAAAGAAGTTCGATTCTAGATGATGGTAAACATGAGATGCAAGAATATGTTCCATCATTTCACAGCATATGCACGTCAGTGATATCGATCGGTAGTTCTCAGCCAAGTTCTTCTCATCGTCTTTGAAGCTAGGTATGACTTTGGCTCTTTTCCAATTTTGTGGAATCGGACCTGTCATTTGACACTGATGAAAAATATGGAATAAAAACTTCGTAAATACTGAGACTGTATTTTTTACTAAATTAGAGCTCATATTTTCTATATGTGCCGAAGACGAAACTTTCCAGTTATTGATAAGCTATTGATAGTCAATAGGTTCCATGTTCCGGTAATCTAGGTCTGCAACAATGGGCAAATTAGTAATACTTTCTTTCGTGAATACGGATGAGAAAAATTTATTCAAAGCTTGAGTGCATTCATTGTTAGGAATAGGAATGTTGTTTTCATTGAGTAACGAGATGTCATTAATATGGCGTGCTGGAGATAAAATTTGCCAGAACTTTCTAGGATTAGATTTGAGTAATGAAGGAAGGTCTGGGGGGAAATATTTATTTTTGGCTACATTGAGAGCGCAGCAGTGTGAACCTAAACCGTTAAGACACCTTTGCCATGCTGACAGGGTGCCGGTTCGTTTTGCAGTTCTGTATGTTGTTCCTGAGTAGGTGAAGAGACTTAGTGGACCACTGTTTGTTTTTGTCTTCAGTTATTCTGATTAAAGGAATGTTCAGCGCAACCAATGCGCATAACGTATCTCTGAACAAGATTCAGTTATCATGAAGAGACCTGGTGTGGAACGAAGGTAGAAATTGATGTTCAGAGAATGATTCTATATCATTGTTGATTACTTCATAATTGCCATTGTAGTCACGAACTGTCTTTCTTGAGACACCTGTAAATGGTAATGGATATTGATGGATACATTGAGTAATTTGTGGTCACTGAAACCATCTCAGCATGTTATTTGTTCTATAGTATCCAGGGTGTTATCTAAGACATTAGAGCCACGGGTAGGTTCTTTAATTATCTGGAACAGAATATAATCTAATGTTAGGCTAATGAATTCTGACGAAAACCTGCAGGATGACGACAAGTTTGGCCAATCAATGAGAGGAACATTAAAGTCGCCAATAAGGTATGTGAACTACGTTGGACAGAGCTGGGTGGCCTCAGCAATTCTGCTGCGAAGTTCATCAACGAAGCAATGACTATAATCTGGCGCGCGGTAACAAACGCCTATCAAAACATTTGCAGAACGGCAGCGGCACACGTCCCAGACAATCTCCGGAACTGGAGATGTGTCAATAATGTACGATGCGGTAGTCTTTTTAGTAGCCAGAAGGTACCACCACCTCATCTATCTGAGTGATCGCGGCGATAAATATTATACGCAAGAATAACGGGAACAATTTCGCTATTGGCTAAGTCGGGGGAAAGCCAGGTTTCTGCGAGAGCAAAAATATTGCAGTCACAGTGTTCAAGATAACTTAGTGAGTCCACGTTTCGGCATCAGGCGTATAATATTTGTGAATGATAATGTTAACGATGTAGAAATGCGATGAGTTTGCGGCCTATCTATCTGCTGATTTCCACTATTGAACGCTTTGTGGCATCATATGCATAAGATGCATAGGATATGCATGGGATGCAGTGGTGGCGTAGAGGTAGAACACCCGCCTCGCGTGCAAAAGGTCCGTGGTTCGAATCCCGGTGCCGGCAATTTTCCACCGGATTAAAAAAAAAGAAATCCGCGTGTTGATAGTATTGCATAAGCAGGCCTGGAGTGTGGCCTGATCCCGGTGACCAGAACCGGTAACGCACTCCATCACCAGAGCAGGATTGGCCACCTTGGTGCAGTACTTGGCCACAACCTCCTATATGAACACAACAATCAAACCCCGGCCCTCAGTCCCCAGCAGCTGCGAAGCAACTGACCACGGCGGCGGTCAAAGCTGCGACGCAGCAGAGGGTGCTAAGAATCCCGCTCCGGACAGGCCGCCATTGGAATATATGAGCCTGGTAACGTTTAACGCTAGAACGTTATCTAGTGAGGCGAATCTAGCAGTGCTATCGGAGGAACTAGAGGGCAGTAAATGTGATATAATAGGGCTCAGTGAAGTTACGAGGCCAAAAGAAGCATACACAGTGCTAAAAAGCGAGCACGTCCTGTGCTACCGGGGCTTAGCGGAGAGAAATATAGGAGTCGGATTCCTGATTAATAAGAATATTGCTGGTAACACACAAAACTCTATAGCATTAACGAGAGGGTGGCAGGTCTTGTTGTGAAACTTAATAATAGGTACAAAATGAAGGTTGTACAGGTCTACGCCCCTACATCCAGTCATGATGACCAGGAACTCGAAAGCTTCTATGAAGACGTGGAATCGGCGATAGTTGGAGTGAAAACTAAATACACCGTACTAATGGGCGACTTCAATGCCAAGGTAGGCAAGGAGCAGGCTGGAGACAAGGCAGTGGGGGAATATGGCATAGGCACCAGGAATAGCAGGGGAGAGTAATTAGTAGAGTTTGCGGAACAGAATAATATGAGGATTCAGCTTACTGATTCAGCTTACTTAATATGAGGGTATCAGCTTACTGTCCGTTGCCTACAAACTATTTACTAAGGTAATCGCAAATAGAATCAGGAACATCTTAGACTTCTGTCAAGCAAAGGACCAGGCAGGATTCCTTAAAGGCTACTTAACCATAGACCATATTCACACTATCAATGAAGTGATAGCAAAATGTGCGGAATATAATCAACCCTCATATATAGCTTTCATTGATTACGAGAAAGCCTTTGATTCTGTCGAAACCTCAGCAGTCATGGAAGCATTGCAGAATCAGGGTGTAGACGAGCCGTATGTAAAAATACTGAAACATATCTATAGCGGCACCACAGCCACCGTAGCCCTCCATGAGGCAAGCAACAAAATCATAATAAAGAAAGGCGTCAGGCAGGGAGATAGGATCTCTCCACTGCTATTCACAGCCTGCTTCCAGGAGGTATTCAGAGACCTGGATTGGGAAGAATTGGGGATAAAAGCTCATGGAGAATACCCTAGTAACTTGCGATTCGCTGATGATATTGCCTTGCTTAGTAACTCAGGGGACCAATTGCAATGCATGCTCACTGACCTGGAGAGGCAAAGCAGAAGAGTGGGTCTAAACATTAATCTGCAGGAAACTGAAGTAATGTTTAACAGCCTCGGAAGAGAACAGCAATTTACAATAGGCAGGGAGGCACTGGAAGTAGTAAGGGAATACATCTACTTAGGGCAGGTAGTGATGGCAGATCCGGATCATGAGATGGAAATAATCAGAACAATAAGAATGGGCTGGAGTGCGTTTGGCAGGCATTCTCAGATCATGAACAGCAGGTTGCCATTATCCCTCAAGAGGAAAGTGTATAATAGCTGTGTCTTACCAGTACTCACCGGCGGGGCAGAAACCTGGAGGCTTACGAAAAGGGTTCTACTCAAATTGAGGACGACGCAACGAGCTATGGAAAGAAGAATGATAGGTGTAACGTTAAAGGATAAGAAAAGATGACATCTTAGTTGAAATCAAGAAAAAGAAAAGGGCATGGACAGGACATGTAATGAGGAGGGAGGATAACCGATGGTCATTAAGGGTTACCGACTGGATCCCAAGGGAAGTGAAGCGTAGCAGGGGGCGGCAGAAAGTTAGGTGGACGGATGAGATTAAGAAGTTTGCAGGTACGGCACGGCCACAATTAGTACATGACCGGGGTAGTTGGAGAAGTATGGGAGAGGCCTTTGCCCTGCAGTGGGCGTAACCAGGCTGATGATGATGATGACGCATATCCTACCCCACCAGTCATCCATTTAAAGCTGCCCGGCAACCATCGCACACTATTACGTTTTCTGCTTTATTATTTTTTAGAGCAGCGATACAGACTGGAACGACCTACCCTATGACATCTTTATCGCTACATCATCTGCTTTCCAAAGACGCGTAACTGATCATCTTCAATGTTAAATAATATTAGCTGTTTGTTTTTCTTATTCCAAATATAACCCCAGCCCTTATGTAGCACTTCCTGAAATGGGGGCCTTCAAGGAAATGAACCGAACTGCCCTGAACTGAAGAGCGTTTCTCCCCAGTTCGCGCAAACTACACTCTGGTTGTGCCAGCAGCATTCCGGCCAGAAGTCCTGTATGCCCTGCACGATGATCAGACAGCCGGGTGCTTTGGGTTTCCCCGTACCCTCGCAAGAACGCCGACGCCTCGCCTGACCGCCGACGTCGCCCGCTTAGTGGAGGCATGCGGTGACTGTCAGCGGCGCAAGACACCACCGACAATGCCAGCAGGTTAACTACAGCCGATCGAGCCTCCTTGCCGACCGTATATAACAGCAGATCGAGGTGGATTTGCTGGGACCCTTTCCGACGTAAGCATCTGGAAACAAGTGGATCGTCATGGCCACCGAGTATACCTTATCCGCTACGCCGAAACGAAAGTCCTGCTCAAAAGTAGTGCCGTGGAAGTGGCCAAATTTTTTGCCGAGAACATCCTGCTACGACATGCTGCACCAGAAGTCTTCATTGCTGACAGAGGAACGACGTTCACAGCTGAGCTTACTCAAGACATACCACAGTATAGCCAGAGAAGTCACCAGAGGACCACTGCCTACCACCCGCAGACGAATGGCCCAACGGAACGCCTGAACAAAACGCTCGCCGACATGTTAGCGATGTGCGCCGACGTCAAACACAAGACGTGGGGTGCCGTCCTGTCGTACGCAACTTTCGCTTACAACTCGACACTTTACGGCTGGAACCCGACGGTGACTCTGGACGTTATGCTGCCGCACGTCACCGACGAAGAGAATCTCGACATCGTCGCCTATCTTCAGCACGCCGAAAAAGCCCGACAGCTCACCCGATTTCGCATGAAGGACCAGCAGAGCACCGACATCCGGCGCTACAGTTTTCGACGACGCTACGTGGAATACCAGCCCGGCGACGGTGTTTGGGTTTGGACCCCAATACGCCGACGAGGACTTAGCGGGAAACTGTTGCGACGCTATTTCGGACCCTACAAGATCACCCGACGCATTGGCGCACTGGACTATGAGGTCGTGCAAGACGACATTTCGCAATCGGAGCGGCACCGCTCACGATCTGAAATACTACATGTTGTGCGCCTTAAGCCCTTCCACCAACACTAACTCTGGGACTTTGTTTGTTTGTTATTTCTCTTCATTGCATGTGGTTTAGTTTCTTGCACTCCTGTTTGTAGCATCGGGATGATGCTTTTTAAGAGGGGGCAGTGACACGTGTAATAATTTATGTTTTTCTCGAGCTCTGCATTTCACTCAGTAACAAAATAAAGCTATCGCTCAGCTCAAGGGACGCCTGCATGATAATAATATAATATTTCGGTATGATAATGAGGCACGCCGTAGTGGAGGACTCCGGAAATTTCGACCACCTGGGGTTCTTTAACGTGCACCTAAATCTAAGCACACGGGTGTTTTCACATTTCGCCCCCATCGATATGCGGCCGCCGTGGCCGGGATTCGATCCCGCGACCTCGTGCTCAGCAGCCCAACACCATAGCCACTGAGCAACCACGGCGGGTGCCTGCATGATTGGAACTTGCAGGAATGTTATCGATGGTTCTATGCGTTGTCTGTTGTCACCGAAGCTTGTATAACCTGACTGTATGCGCGACGTGAATTGTGTAGTACGTTCTGGAAGGCATGCGGGCACCAGCGATTACTCTGGAAACTACGATGGCTCATGTAGAAAAGCCGCCGCTCTTGACCGGCAGATCGAATTTTCGACGATCGCCGACTACGCTAGCCGCTATCGCTGTGCTTTGAGTGGAACTTGCTTCTGTGGGCACAGGTTCACCGAATAAAAAGTTAAGCTATCGACAATTTCACTTGTTTTTTTTCATAGCCCGCTACTACGTGACAATATAGTATGTAGGCCCGTTTTTTCGACATGTAATAACAAACAATAAACTTGAACTCGGCGTCCGCGGTGGAATACTCAATACTGGACGCCCGGTGGACGTCTCGTTTGCATCCAAAACGGTGCATCGACATTGGCGCACGATCCGGGTGACCTACAGACGAAATGTTTCAGAGCAGCTGCTATATATGCTAAGACACTGGGCTGACTCGGCGTCCTTGTGCCATCCGCTGGTCACAAGCATTCTCTGAAACCGGGCAGAAAACCGCAGCTGTCGCATTTTATTTCTTTGCGTCGCAGCGCACCAATTCAGTTGTTTGTATGCAGAAACCTCGACCACTGTCAGTTTATCTACCGGGTTCGGGTTATGATTCGCGGCCGCCGTTGTCACTCCAGCATTGTCACTGCGTTGTCACACACGCTATCATGCATCTATTGTCATACCATCGCCGTCACGTTGTCTCGGTCGCGCCCTCATCGTCCTTCCCGCTCTTTCATCATGCTGTCGTCATACAGTCGTAGTCGACTCATCCTCATCGTCACGTTGTCGTCGTTACACCATCGTCATAATTTAACGGGACTGACAACTGGCCAGAATGTGTAGTGACACGTTGATGGAAATGAAAGGACCACGATTTATAGTGATGAGAATCCAGCACGCTGTTTGGGATTTAAGTAAGGAATATCATTTTAAAATGGCAAAGAAAGTCACAAAAACCAGTAAGTGGCATGGCCTGGCGGTGAAATCTTGATACTTCGAAATGCATTCAAGAGGAACGTAAGTCGACTGTCATTAAATACAGTATAATTATTGCTCAAAACTGCAGTTCGTATATTATTAGGCACTTGCGCTTTATTCTATGCCTATTACGCTGTAAAGAAGTCCACGCCAAGGAGCGGTACTCGCGTCGTCCCACATGCATTGCAGCGCACGTGCTGTTGTACGCGCGCGAGTATAGCCGAGTATAGCACGAGTTTGCAAGCGCCCCGAGTTTTATAATCTCCCTGTGGTGCAAGATGCCATCGACGAGTTGTGCCGTAAATGGGTGCGTTTTTTTTCCTTCGTGTCGGCGCCTCTGTCACACTGTACCGACGCCGAGCTCTCCGCCGACCATCGGCAGATTGTCGGCGTCGGTACAGTGACATAGGCGCCGACACGAAGGAAAAGAAACGTTGTTGCCGACAGTGGGCATACCGAAATCGGTGTCGGGTCGGCCTAGTGTGTCGGCCTAGTGGAGAATGGCATTTACCAATTGCCATTCTCCAGGCGCGGTGCTTGTGGCGGGGACGGTGCTACATCGTGCAAGTCAGATTTGTCACTTGCGCCGCCGCTTTCCTCCATCGGAGCATTACGTTCGGGTGCTACTTCGTAGGAATCGAAATTCTGAGCACACATGCGAGCTAAAATCCTTTGTTCCAGCTCGCTCAGGTCTTCGAGAGACATTGTAAATCAGAAGCGCATGTTTGGCAAAAGCACCGTGCACGAACCACGTATCACGTGCAAAAGCGTCGTCTCGTTTTCGATGCGCTTTGTTTTGTTTTGACTAGTCAAATACCAAAGCAGTTGGGCAGGAAACAGCAAAAACACGTAGCTATTATAGCAGAAATAGTTTAACACTTTGTAAAACATGAATCGCAAGACCATCGACTTCATGAACAAAACTATACTTTTTCACACATACGGCCGCACTTATTGTCGCTTGCCTCACATTACTGCCAGCCTATAATCGCTATCGCGCTCACCTACCACAGTTTTCAGCATGCTTCCAGTGAACGACTTGATCATCACTGCAGATCGAAAAATTCTGATAAAAAATGTTCCACGGCGTTTTCCGCGTTACTACTTCACTAGTGGCTATGGCTGGTAAGCTTTCCATCGCACTAAAAACAGTGGGTACCATGCAACTTGGTTGTCAGTCCCTTTACGGATCGGCATCTCACTGGCGCCATACGGTCGTCGTTATATGCCTTTGTCGTTCCAATTATATCATTCGTTCTTCATTCCATCGGCACTGCGTCGGTGCCATACAGTCGTCGCCATGCCTCCATGCTCACGGGCAACCTTGGTGAGTGCCATGGCAAAGTGGGATGATAGCGTAGGATGTGACATATAGCCGAAGTAATCAAAGACTTAAAATTACCACTACACATGTTACATAAAAATTTCAATCAACATGGTCTATTGCTATCCACATTACCATCGACAGTCAATGTGAGATAAGTTATGTTGTAAATTTCATTGTCGCCAACACATTCACCTTCAAGCTCAGCCTCCTGATACTTCTCAGTGACTGCCATTAGATTCTCTTGCTCACAATTTTTTTTAAAGTACAGATTGAAAACCCACTCCAGTAACAATATTAGCGTCTGTTTCAATGTGGCGATAAACGTGAACTTCGTTATCAAAACAGACACAAAACCGAAATTGCGAGCCACTGAACGCTGTTGGACTTCAATGTGTGACTGAAGAAATAAATATCGAATACATATTGTCATACAGCATACGAAATGAAACAGACTTAGCTAAATTGCTGTTTGCCTCTGATACCATAAAGATTATGTAGCTTACCCAGAGACTGCAGTGAACGGAAGGGTTCTGTACCTTTATCACACTCTCTTGTTATGAATTAAGTCACTTTCTAGCATTTTCTACAAACTGGTGAGAAATACTCAGTAAATTAAGAGACAGCATAAAGTCAACTAGCTTTTCAGCAAAAAAGCATGATTAGATGATGTTGCTGCAGTACAGAGGCAATTTCAAAATAGATTCTGCGAGCACAATCAAAATGCCGACCGCAAGTACAAGTAACCTTTTCAGACACACAAGCTTTATTCACAGTCACGCAATCACTCATCTTAAAAACTCAATGTGCACTCGCTTTGATTCAAAACACTATTGGGCATGACGAAAAATGGTATTTCTTTCATTTTCGGAACTAGACAGGTACAAAGGAAACTAATTGATGATATAGAAGGGTTTGTAAGTCAACTTTTGTCACAATTCTCATTTCTGGGTTCACTCACTCAAACGTGTACACTTGTACACTGTTAATATTTTTCGCATCTGCGGAAGCAAGAGCTTAGAAACACAATCAAGTCTACACTGTAATGTCTTTGACATGTTGGACATTTCTTGTATTGTTAATTAAATTCACATGAAACCACATCAATGAAACTTCGGAGGTTAATATTGTGTGACTATCCTCTAAACAGAAACACACTTATGCATGTAGCAAGTACTCACACCTCAGCCAGTGGAAACACATTGGATGCCTCACACACGTCATGAAGTTTATGAATGCACTTGTTCTGATGGAGTGCATATTAATGGGGTGACCTGCTAAAATAACCTTGACAAGAAGTCTTCTCTGTTACAAGTATGGTGACATTGTATAATCAGACTCAGAAGACACCAGAAATTCAACACAGCTTTGCATTAGTTAATACATCACTGAACATGTCACAACAGGAACTACTTTGACAGTAAACATAAGTACACAAAGCAACTGCACATGGGTGTCCAAAAAGTGGCACAAGCAAATGACTACACTTTCGACTAAAAACCCTACAGTTGTCGTCCTTAAAATGTGAAAGGACATCCTGGAATGTTTGTGATAGCTGGACTGCCAGACTACTTACCAGAAGTAAGCACTTTTCAGCTGCAAGCACTGCTCATTCTCTGACGCACAAGACTAGCTTGCCACCGATGTGGACATACGTAGTCCTATTGTTGAGGAACATTATTTGATTAGACGTCAAGTTGCTCATATATAGTCTCACCACCACGGACGCATATAGTAACCTCTCAGGAATCGAGATCTCTGATGCTCTCATATGACACATTCTATGAAAGTACTTACACAAAGCAAACTAAGGAACAGTTATCATCAGTTAGGGTAACTGAAGGTACAGCAAGCGTGACTAGGGCTTTATAATCGTATCAGCCCATTTGCTGGGGCCATTACATGCGTACTGGCTATAGAGTGCATGGCAGCCGTGCTGATGTAAGGCCATAATCTCTAAAATTAATGACATCAGCCAGGAAATATGGGCCATGGGATGCCAATGAGCAGAGACTGATATGCCTGAAAGACACTGGAAAAATCACATGCCTCAAAGTATGCCTTACTGTTTCTAAAAAGGTGCTTCGTATCTGTTATATCCAAATCACAAGTAAGGTAGAAAGCAACAGCTGCCCTTGTTACAGAGACGAGACAAGCACATTGAAGCTAGCAGCACTGGCATAAGTGTTAAGCAATTAGCCAGATTATGTAGAACCAAAATATGCACTGCACTGCAACTGTGCTTAACTGCGAACACACAGTACATTATATTCATAATAACCTACAAATGTGCTTAAGTGCGAACACAGACTACATTGTATTCATAATAACCTGACAGCAAAGTGCCATTTTTTCTGTATTGGGCAACCAATGTTTCTTATTTAAAACATCACGAACAATCAATAGCAGCTGGGAAAGGTACTGTATAAACCGAAATATAGGTCGGCCCGGAATATAGGTCATATCCTTATCTCGAGTTGACCAGATGACTCACAATGTGCCAGAAAGACCAGTAAATAAAATGAGCAGCGGCTATAGCTGCTTTTTTTTTTCAGGAAAGAATTTTGACCGATACTCCACTTTATACGGTAAATCTATGTTGCTATCTGATCTGACCAAAAGCATAAAACAGTGGCAAGAATTTTAAAAGACATATGACTGCTTCCCATAAGCCAAGGAATATTCAAGCACATGCCATAAAGTATTCAATGGCACAGCACCGATGGAAAGGTAGGCTGCTTTATGCAATGAGAGCAATTCACTTGATGGCAAGTCAAAAGAAAAAGAATAAAGACGAATGTGAGTAGCTAAAATGCACTTCAAACTCAAGAGGGAGTATGCACAGTTAAGTGCACTGGTGGCCGTTTTGCAGAGTAGTTTGAAACATGCATCAAGCAGACACACTATACAGATTAGCGTGCCATGAATGCCACATTCTCTCTCCATACCTACAGCCATTAACGCATGCTTTAAAATTAGTGTTACACTTTAATATAAATGTATCTCTAAGTTATCTACGTCGGTATTAAAAACCTGCATGTCATGTGTGTCTCGTTAAATGACAAATCTACAAAAAAAAATTTTGCACAGGCTTGAGCCACTTAAGAGAAATTTTGCAGAGCTAAATATTGTGGCCTTTAGTCACAGAAACGTTATGTTAGAAAGGTTCATAAGAGCAAATGCCAGCCACTGGTTCTGTTGGACATGTTATCAAAGGCAGCTGGTGTGTGTAAAACAGCACATGGCAAAGAACAGCTTTGTGAATTTGGTCAGATTCATTTTTGGGATACTATTCAAGCAAAGTTGTGATTCACTGGGTTTATGGCAGTTGCCTGAATTAGTAGTCAGAGATGCAAAAATTACTTCTTCTAATAGTAGGATGTATCCTTGCATCTCAGACTTTCCTCAATTGCTAATACCTGTAGCACACTTCTGATGATGGTGGTTATCAATAGTAGAAAATTTAGATCATATCTCCAGAATCTATGAGATTCATTCAGCATAAAATATCGAAAAACACTCTTCTATTTCGAAAAAGAACTTGATTGATAATTATGCCAGCACAGCTCGGGTGCAATCAGATTTGCATTCAGAACAGAACACATTCAGTCACTGCAATGTCACAAAGTGGGCAGCCTGCAAAATTTGAAAAGGTAGGGAAAGAGAAGCCAATCGCCAAGCGGTGAACTCCCCGGAAGTTGATGTGCCTCATTTTTCATCAGCTTGGGTGCAATAAACTACAAAACTAAATTTTTCTCACTTCTAATGAATAAAAAATTTATATGAAAACAAAATATTTTTCTTCTGAAGCTTAAACGTGTTCTCAAATAGTAATACATACGACGATTACAATTTATTAGTACCTATAACTTTTTCTGCACAGTCGCTAGATGGCGTCGCGAACAGTGAAAGAAAAGTGATGGGAACAGTAGCATGCTTGCAAAGGCAGTAACATGTTGTTGCACTGCAATGTCTGAATGGGCCCCCGCGTACAGTGTTAGTGTACCTCACGTGACTAAATGGTTATGTGAGGGAAGTTCACAAGACGTATTTGACACATCCCTAGGATATTGATGTCCTGGCAGTGGACGTCCATAGGATAACTAGAGCACATCATTGCTGTGACAGGGGAGGTACAGCATCTTACAAAAGGGACACGAGCTCATGGTCTGTGTAATCTGCAACTAAATAATCACTATACAGGCTTTACAGAGTATGGAGACAAACACAAGAGCCGGTAGGGGGCTGAACATTGATATATGGAATAGTTTTTCACACAAATTCAAAGCCAGCATCAATTGTTGTGGTTATGGGCAATGGAAACAAATGAACTAGCATACAAGAATGAAGAGTATACAAGAGTGAGGAATCGCAGTGCCGCCGCTCCTTTCGGCATTGCCAGCGTCAGGTGCCCCCATGCATCGCTGCCTCCGCGCGCTGCACTGCCGCTTTCTAGTTCATTGTAACCCGGGTTTCGGCGCGAAAGAGCAAGCTGTTCAATACACTGTTCGTTTTGAGAAACGAAAACGAAGCCACAATTCGCTTTCTGCCATCTCTTCAAACGCATTTCACACCTCCAGCCACTCTGCTTTCTCCTCGCGCAACGCCAACACAACAGAAGCTCCCAATGCAAGCGCCATTTTCTCGAATTAGACTATGGATTGGATCCGAACGTGCCATTCTGTAGCCGCAGCCACCGTTTGGATTCAATCCAATTTATCAGACATGCCATGTGAAGCCGGTCTGGCAGTGAGCACATGACTGCTCGAACTGCACACCTTTTGTCGCGTTCTGCGCCTAGTGGACGACGTTCTCGCTTTCAACGCGATTGACAAGAGCATATGTGGTCATTTTGACGTTACCAAAAACGTGGCCGCGCCTCGTTGGCGCGGCGTAGGCAAATCACACATGGCGAAACTGAAAGCGCGCCCTGAACAACGATCTCTCATCGCGCCCCTGCCTGGCAAGAGGACACAGTGTAAGCGCTAACTTTTGGCAGCACTGTACTAAATTATTCAGGTGCTGAGCCCTTTAATTGTATGATATGATTGCAATTGCAATATTTTAAACATATTAAGAGACCAGTCACAGGATTAGCTTGCCAGTACGAGTGCTCCAAGTTATACAACCTCTGAACTTGCTGTTGTGTCCTTAGATGATGATGAACTAGCTTGACAAGAATATAACTTTCTTTCAAGAATAAACTTGTAACACTGAGTGACTTGAAGCCTTCTGTCATGATTTCAATGGGAAATCACGCTAACCACTTGCTTTTCACCATGCGTCGTACTGGTGACCTTTGCATAGGTATGGCACTTTGCTGCTAGTATGTCTGCTGTGAGTGACTATCTGTGCTATGCAACCTCTTCTATGACATTCGACATCAGAAGGAGGCATCGACACAGAGAAATGCTAGAACTACAGATTAGATTGCACACCCTAAAGTACCTAGGTGTACACTAAGAACTCTGTTTGCTTGCATTTAATTAGTCTATTTCTACTATATACTACCATCGGCAAATCACACCCGGTGAATAGCAGCACCAAACAATACCACAGTTCAATGTATCACTGATGGCCCATTTGAATAAAACTGTGGTGCTACGTGTGGCTTGATGCACACAGGCTGTGCGGCAACCATAACAACTTGGCATGTACCTCTGCCATGCATTGTTGTCACAGCTCAGGCACACACTGCTCAATGTTCTCTGCTCATTTAGCACACAGGTGTACCATCCCTGAAGAATGTCGCTGATGGCACAGTGTAGCAGCACAGAATGCTCAGCTTGAGACGTTCCAGCACATCACGGCACACTAGTCCTGTATGTAGTTTTCTGGCTGATTGGTGCTTTGGGGCGTATACTGGTGTCTATGCCATATGGTCGCAAGTGGTAAACAAGGTACTCCATGACGTACATCATGTTGGGGCTGACGTAATGGAATGAGATGGCTGTGTCACTGCAGCAGTCCATACCCTGCAAAAGAATGGACATGATCAGAATAGGCTAAACTGATGTCCTTAAGGGATCAAGGTGGAGGGCAGCATTCTGGGACCTGTCCTTTCTTCAGTCCATATAAATGACATTGTTACATCAATAGATACGTCACATGTAAATGTAAGACTTTAGCAGATGACTGCATACTTTTTGAAGCTATTCTTACCAAGAAAAACCAGTAATATGCCTGCAATATTACCGTTATGCTGTTTTCAAGTGGTGTAAAGATTGGTCTTAAAATGATAGAGTGATAAATCCATGTTCATAAGAAACATCCTCTTAATGATACGTATTCATTTACCAATTGTCCTTTGACAGAGGTCGATGCATACAAATGTTGAGGTGCTACAATTACAAATCACCCAGCATGGTCATGTCATATTAAAAAAAACTTACTCATCTGCCTCTAATAAGGTCAGTTTATTGTTGCACAAACTAAAAACAGCGCCGTCAGATACAGAACTGTTGGCCTACATTCCTCTAACAAAACCAGAATTAGAATATGCAACGTTTGGGACCCACATCTAAAGAAGTACATTAGAAAACTTGAGATGATGTAACAAAAGTTCACTGATGATTATGATATTCCCTAATGCTAAATTTGAGTGTAGCTATATACGTGCTTTCCTTTCATGAGCCAGCATTTTGTGTTATGATTAAATAGGTACACGGTTTATACTCTAAAGAGAACTCTGTGAATAGCGTAGCTGGCCCGTACATCCTGTCTCGTGCGGCACATTGCAAACGAAGCGAAGTGCGACGCGACTGCCTCGCTAATCGTGAGATCACGAGAGGCAGCGCGTCGGTGAGGCGTGGGCGCGATTCACAGCAGCTGCCTCATCAACCTCCGCTCATGCAGCGCTTTGTTTCAATACAGGCGACGCGCGCTAACCTGGCGCCTCATCCTAGCCATCGTCGCCGCACAGCCCGTCTTGCGCGGCACTACGCTTGACGAGGGCAGCCCTTTGTCGCGGGGAAGTCGCGCCACCATGGACGGCGGCGACAGCACCAAAGCGAGCGTCACATCGAGCCTTAATTACTCGGAGCTGCTCCCCAACGCCCCTTGCAAGAGCAGTGATCGCCGTCACACACGCTGATGCCACGGGCCGACTTCAGCAGCTGACGCCGCGGACGAGCGTAGCCTTCCCAGCCTCGTGCCACCCTGGACTCGCTCGGAAGCACAAGTGAAATCGACCACGCGGCTTCGGATGCCGTGGTTGAAGGCAACTCAGCGCAGGACGTTTTCCCTGCGCTCTTATTCTGCTTTCCTTCACTCTGCTCGTTCCCCCGGTTATGCCGCCGAGGCACGCCGACGCTCAACGCACGAGGAGTTGCGCACTAAAACGCTGTTCGATTTATGCTCCACGCAATCACCAAAGGAGTGACTCGCCATCAGTGCTCATGGCCACTAACAACACCACCGTTTAGCAATACTAAAGAGCAATTACTAGGCCGCAGTTTAGTGATTTGTTTCATTACCACCAATTTATTATTAGTCCTGAAACTTATTTAAGACCCTGAATTTCTAGAGAAACTAGACTTAGACATGCTCAAACCCTTGAACATTACTTCGCGTGCACTAATCTTTTTATGGAATCCTTTTTTCCTCGGACCATCAATCAATGGAACGCATTACCACCTGAAGCATTCTGTAAAGAAGGTTAGTGCTGACTTTGAAAATTATGTACCTTTTTGTTCATGAACATATCTTACAAGCTATGATGGTTGTAAATACCACACTGCATATGAGTGTACTCGACTAGTTATGCTATGATGTGTTGCACTGATTTTTACTTATGTACACGCCGGGTGTTTCTGCCAATATTTTAAGGAATTTTTAAATATTGTCTGTGGCAGATAACACAATTTAGACCTTGAGCTGGTCCCCTTGAAGAGGTGGACATTACTCGCCGAGAAATCAAAATGCATAATCGACTAATTAACAAGAAATCACGAATTATATTTGGCTTTATTAGTTTACGGCATATATTGCAAGTTGCGAATAGTTGTCAGTGAGTTTTCAAGCCATATCCACTCAGAGTGAACACGAAGGAAGACACTGGTTTCGAGATATGTGCAGTAAAGCGTGAGGTAAAAATGCACAGTTACTACACTTACTTTTTAAAGAAAATGTCATTTTATGCAACGAAGCGCCAAGATAACTGGGGCGCCCATGTATTTGCTCGCAAACTTCGGCAATTATCTCGAAACTGGTGTGATTCTGAAAATGCGTTCAAATTGGATATGCCTCGCGAACTCACCGTCTACAATTCGTAAATTGTAATATGCGCTATAGAGTAATGAATTAAAAATGTTAATTAGTGATTTTCTGTTAATTAGCCATATATGTCTTCAGATTTTTGGTGCTAGTAATGCTCGCCTGTTTGAGAAGTCGAGTTCATGGACTAGAATTGTGCTATCAGTTGCAGGTGATTTTTAAAAATTGGTTAAACGTTTTGCAGCAACACTCGGTATACTTACTATAGTGTGCTTGCAGCCGAACCACACTTTCACTATTTCAATACTTTTTGAAATTATCTTGTTAATTACCTTTATCATTCCACTGCATGGCCCTCAAATTTCAGTATGTTTTCATTTTTAAGAATCCCACTATCAAAACAAGCTACAATGTATCTAAATGAGCCTATGTTTCTTGAGTACAACTGGCACATTTCTGTAAGCACTGTGTAAACATAACTTTGCTATATGTTTTTCCTGTACTTTATTCTGTACCAGTCCGCCCAAGATAATTAACAGCAGTTGAACAAGGTATATTTTAACAACAGTTTGACAACAGCAGTTTGACAACGCAACAGTGTAACAATGGTTTGACAAAGTGACTTCTGTCAGGCTTGACATAGACAAGTCCTTTGTAAAGCGTCATCTTCTAAGACATCTGTTGTTTGACCACCCTTTGATCATTTCAGAACTCGTACATCTCCCTGTGAACATGCGTCGTGTACGAATTTCATCCACACGATGACTGTAGGAAGCAAATATTGATACTGTAACATTGTGTTATAGAAGAAAATAAAGCTATTATGTAAGGATTAATGCAAACTATATAAATTATTAACGCAAACTCAAGGTAAACATGCAGATCCATAAGCCCATTAATGAGAGAGCCTCAACACGGGATGTTCCATCGGCGATTTGTTAGGCAGCAGTCCACAAGGCGAAAAACAACAGCTGCAAGCAAGGCCAAGGCGGAAGAGCAGAAGATACATCGCTCGGTATGGTAGTGCTTGCACTTTTTTTACGGAAACACTCCAATGAAGACCATCGTTGCTCACCAAGCCCTGTCTCGTGCAGACTCCTCAAATAGAAATTTCGGCGGTACAGTAAACACTATCCGACTACGGATGCACGCTCTCTCTGAAGAGACAAAAACAAAAGGGCCGACAAGCCACTGCCGCGCACGCACAGCTCTCGCGGCCACGAACCTCCTTGATGGGGTAGTAGGCGTACGACCAGAGCCAGAAGTCCTTGGGCATCTGGCCGGGTATCAGGTGGCTCTCGGGCACCAGCGGGAAGAAGCGGCCCCGGCCGGCCGCGTCCCGCGAGTCGCCCGCGGCCACGCCGAGCCTCTGCAGGCAGCGGCCCATCTCGACGTCCTCGGCGCCGCCGGCGTCGGCGCGGCAGCCGTCCTGCGGCCGCCGGCGGGCGAGGCGGCGCACGGCCTCGCGGCTGAGCACGTAGCCCGCGCCGCCGCTCATGTAGCCCTGCGCCACGTACGGCTTGAAGCGGCAGCCGTAGTACACCGCCTCCGAGGCGTTCTTGTCGCGCAGGAAGTAGCGCAGGTTCTCCACCACCACGTACGTGTCGTCGTCCGCCTTGAGGAACCAGTCGTGGTCGCGCAGGTGGTGCAGCGCCACGTAGTCGAATGCCGCCTTGGTCTTGGCCCACAGGTGGTTCCGCGACTCGGTCACGTTCAGCGCCACGGCGGGCAGCTGCGAGTCCGACTGCGAGCTCATGAAGAGCAGCGTGTTGCAGCGGCGGCCCCAGGTGGCCTTGACGTGGCGCGCCTTCTTGGCGTGGTTGCGCGGCTGCGTCATCACCCAGCACAGCACGCGCACCTGGCGCCGCAGGTTCCGCGCCACGCGGTCCTCGTCTGCGGGGTCGCGCGGCTTCGCGGTCAGCGCTACGCGATGGCAACGCGCACGTGCTGCAACGCTTCGCACTTACGCGTCGGGGCAACGATACGCAGGACAGAAAGTTGGTGTCGGGCAGGTTATTTACAGTAACATAAAGTTACAGGCCTTGCCTAATGCACCTAAGTATTACAGGTTTCCCAATAAAACGATGTGGCATGCATCAACGGCAAACTTTTAGGGGGAACATGAATTAATTATTCTAAAGAATCCACCATAGCCTGACCAACACCTGTGGGATTCGATTGCTGGCCTTACTCACTGAAATATACTAAGCGAAGAATATAACAACATATAATACAAAATGGCCCTCATTACAAACCTTTTTCTTCCAATGACGGAGAGAGCCAAAATACAATTCCAGCCGATAGAAATTCGGGGAGTGTGCACCTAAAACTTCTTTGCATCTATATACGCTTCCTTTTCCGCATGAGACCGACTGTCGCGAAATCGACCTTTAAGTTCCGACCCAAGTTGTTCATTCATCCACTGTTTATCTTCTCCTGCAGCTTCTGTATCCGCTCAGCTACTCTGCTTATAAATGGCAGGGTTATTAACCGACGTCAAAATTTAGACAAAGAAATCTGAATTTTCTGGAAAGTACTTTCGAATAACCAGCTCTTTAAGTCCATGTACCTAACAATCTCTGCTGCAATCCTAACGCAACGTGCAAATATGAAACTAAATTGCTTATATGGTGATGAACAGTAACGTCTGCTTGTAAGCTGCCCAAATGACTATATCGAACTTCATCCACGCCATTATGCCAATATAATAGACAGGCAATATCTCTGTAAAATGAATGTCCGTCTTATTCCAGGAGTCACCCTCAATGTTTGAGCACGTGCAAGGTTAGCACCTGAAGCGCGCAGGGGTGACAATTACTCCGGAATCGCTCCCCAGTTGTCCAAACTACAGGCCGCGAAGGCGCACATGTCGCAGTTCCCCAACCATACGAGTAGTATCGGTACTGGAATTTGCTTAAGCATTCTCCCACGAACTAGCACAATATTATTGTCGAATTACCAGATTAATAGTTTTTAGCGCAAAGAAACGCACGACACGAGAGAAGGCACACAGGGCACAGCGGTACTAACAACTGATGCTACTGACAATGAGGTTTCTTGGCGCTAAAAACTATTAACGTGAAATACCAACTAGCCCACCAGTCTATTTTGTTGAATTACCAGAGTCTTAAGGGTAGCTGCAGAATGACCTCAGACTTATCTATCCGAATTTGCCTTATATTGGTAAGCGCGTTAGAAATTGTTTATCACATTCTGTTGGAATATCCAGGTTACAGAAACGAAAGGAGAGGTTATTTTAGAAGAATGAAGCCTATTACCCAAGAGGCATCCAGATCTAGGAAGAATACTATAGGTACTATGCCTTCTCCTTCAAAGCAAGGTCAAGCTTTAAATTTCTTTTGTTTTCATTCCTACAAGATACCGGCTTCATTGACAAGCTCTATAGCCTACTTACATCAATACCGTCACCTCTGTCCCACCTGTACATGTCTAGATTATATATGTTAGTGCCGTTTAAAGCAAAATTTTGTCTCTCTTCCCTACTTTGAGATGTACGTCATGTTCTGGACGTTTGTGCGACCATGAAGGCGACCTTGAGATGTGCCTAGGAACGGATGTCGTTCATATATATATATATATACATATATATATATATATATATATATATATATATATATATATATATATATATATATATATATATATATATATATATATATATATATACGTGTGTGTGTGTGTGTGTGTGTGTGTGTGTGTGTGTGTGTGTGTGTGTGTGTGTGTGTGTGTGTGTGTGCGCACGCGTGCAAACGCTTCGCCTTTACCGATTCTCACGGCGCGTGGTATCTGCCCAATTAAAATGCTAGCTCTTTTCTCGCCTTCTAGCGCAGTCCCCGATCGCCCTCCCCATGCACAGAGCACCATGCGGACGCTCGATACGCGGCGCGGCACAATTCTCCGCGCTTGGCGAAAGAGCTCTCCCCCCGCCTCGACCCGGCTGTCGTCGTTTACAGCACGCGGCAGGAGCGACTGACCGCTGTGGTGGAACTCGTCGTCCGGCCCGTGCCCGGCGAGCGGCACCTCGGGCGCCGGCGGTTCCTCGTCCTCCCAGTGGTCGGCGTGCGGGCCGGGGGCCGACAAGAGCGACGCGGAGCCGGGCCGCCTGCGGGCCAGCAGCCACGGCGCCACGCCCGGGTGGTCGAGGGAGATGACGCTCAGCAGCAGGTAGGCGCAGCCGAAGCCGAACGTGATGCCCGTGCCCAAGGGGAGCAGGAAGCTGCGCGGCGCCGGGAGCCAGGCGCCGCCTGACAAGCCGGCGACCGCCGCACCCGGTGCTCGGCCGGCCTCCATGTGCATGCTGCGCCACATTTGTACAACAACATTTCGTCTGACCCTGAATAAGCTGGCGCGGAGAGAGAGAGAGAAAAGAATAAATAGGCGTGACGTCGATTAGGAAAGCCTGGGGAACCATTTGAAAAGACATTCGAGCTTTAAATCTAGGCTTTGACGAAAACTCGTCTGCTCTGGGACGATCAAGGCTGATTGCGGACAAGGCTCCCGCGTCGGAGCCGAACCATCCTTTGTTCCTTCTTCTCAAACTTCTATTTATGCGGTCAGTGTCTATTATAAGGTGCCAAATTCGAGCATGTGCGCAGAAGAGTTGCTTGTTAAACAACACGGCAAGGGACATCGAGCTTAAATTCTTCTCGAGAATCTTGAGCACAGGCCCTTGCGCAGTGGCCCATATGGCACTATCAAAAGCGCTTGCCGAGATGCTGCGTATACAACAGATCCACTCAAGGTATACAGATGGCGGTACACCTAAGCACATCTGTAGGCTCCAGGCGACCAGTACAGGTAAAGCCGCCTTTCAGTGAACCTCGGAAGGCTTCCTTCATGTACAGCTATACCGAGACGGACTCGCACTCGCCTTCAAAAACACCCGTCAGAATTCAGTGCAACGTACAAGCGATATCCGCTTCGGTATACGCTGGCGACTCTGAGCGTTAATCTGTTATATGCGGCACACACAAGAAAGAGAACATGACGCCTGTTGCATCTGCACTGCTTGTTCCCTGGCACTTTTATTTCATTAAGTGTGTGTAAGGAGATGTTGCCGCCTCGTAGAGGCGCTGGCTACTCATCGGTGCTGACGTCCGATAAAAAAAATAAACACCGTGAGACAGAGACGTAGTCAGGCGGGGGCGAGAGGGGTGGGCACAGGAATCGTACTCAATAACAATATTTTTTAACAATATCGCACCCGGTTACATCATGTGCGTCAATCGCACATGACGAACAGAGTGGTCTCTAACATGGGTCTGCAGTGTATGATAATCAGATAAGCATTATCTTAATTACTGAATCCATTTTTCTAAAGTATGCACATTGCATTTCGACGCTTCCTATCTTTAACCCAAGTCATCGGGAGACGGACCGCAAGACGCAGCGAGTATGCGTTAACTTTCCTGAAAACTTGACGTCAAGAGTCAGTGCGTTGTCACCAGTATCCATGCCATGCCAGACACACAAAAATAATTCGGGGAGAAGTCATATGCGATGACTCTCTAAGCATGCGAGTAACCGAAACGCGCCGCGTGTTAGGCGTGTGCTGAAGCCGGTCTCTTCTCTCACGCTTCGCTCTGGACGCACCGCGTCATCTGGTGGCGCCGCCGCGACGTCCAGCCATAACCATACACCCAGTGAGTCAAGTTTTCATCAAAGAGGTTTATCGAAGAGCGCCACATACTATGTGACGCATACCTAGTGGTACATACGCAGATGCGCACAAACGCCGTTTTCTGGAATGAGAGCAATTCCGAATTACTTAAGGTGCCAAAACACTTAAGAATGAGCACCTGTGTTCCTCAAGTGTTTTTCTTTTTTACTGTGTGTCTTGTTTCGTTTACTCATCCTCAATCGGGCTAATTAAAAAAAACATGATGGAATACCAAGTCCCCAAAAAGCGTCACACCTACGTGCCACGGAACCAGCCACATTTTTAGACTGCACTATCTTCAGCATCAGCCCATATTTTCGTAGTCCACCAGCTGGCCTGACAATGCCAAGAATGTTGTTCGGATTAAAATATAATAAAGCGGATGTCTACGAATTCATTCACTTCACGCAAAAGGGGCAAGCAGAACTGGTACGCGTTTCGTCTGAAGCGCGCAAGCTAGGCGCCGCCATGACCACCAGGGCCATGGCATAGTTTCTCTTTCACGCTGATACCGGAGGAGGGGGGGGGGGGCAATCATACAATGCCGCTTTTAGCCTCCGACCGAACCTTTCGTGTAGCAAGGCTGTTGCGTTTCGAAAACAAACAAAACGTTACAGCCCAGCGCGCGACACAGGAACATCTTTGTCACCCGAAACAGCGGCTTTGGTGTGCACAAAGGAACCCTGTGTTATTTTGCACTGTTTTTTATGCAGCGCACGCGTCATTCGAAACTAGACTGCCTCTCAATGACGATAAGCGCAATCTCCCGCCGGCCGAAATTGGGCGCCTCCAACACACCTACCTGTGGCGCACCGTCGAACTATATATGTACGCACACCCGTGAGGAACGCCGGGCCACGGATCACATGGCTGACAGCACCGCTAGCTGCTGCTAGCTCGCACCTGCGGCGGCAAACAATGCGTCAGGGGAGTCGACAGCCGATCCGTGCCTTTTCTGGCTGCCTTGAAGAGCGGTGGCACAACGGGACTCCCGCCTCGCGACGGCACAATGCTGGCAACGGCGCAATTCCCAGCTCCACCCCGTCAGTTCGTGCGGTGCAACCCAGGATGCGGGCCCGCTTACTGCACGTACACTACTTCAAGCAGCTTCCGTCACCTTGCACTGCATGCGTTTGTAATGCGAACACCATATAAGATTGGACGTTGGAGAGCGTGAGACGAGTGTGCCTGCGCTCTGGCTAGACAGGCTGCGCTTCATTTGTACCCTGGTCGCACGGTGCATTTTTGATCCCGATCGCACTGCGTGCATCGGGATCAATTGATCAACCAATAAAGAAAAAAAAACATTGCAATTAAAATGTGGTGTTTTACGCGCCAACCACGATACGATTATGCGGCACGCCGTACAGTCGGGCACTCCGGATTAATTTTAACCACTTGGGGTTCTTCAGCGTCCAGACAATGCACGGCACGCCAGCGTTCCTGCATTTCTGCCCAATCGAAATGCGGCCAGGAATCGAACCCTCGACTTCGTGCTTAGCAGCGCAACGTCGTAGCCGCTAATCCACCCCAGTGGGGGCCGCTAAAGAAAGCTTATCTTGCCCTAAAGAACGCCACCGAAAAGTAGGCAAACCAAGTAAAAAGAAACAGAGGACACGAGTGTTCACTTGTGCTCACAGACAGTGAAAGAGAGGCACGCGCGACATAAAGTGACGGTGACATCTTCGGGACCAATCCAACCCGTGGGCGCCAGGTTGTGATTAGTCTCCCGAAGCGCCAAACAAGCGCGCGTGCGTTTCCCCTCGTTTGTCGCTCCAGACACGCAGCTTGTTTCTCGTCGACTTCCTTCTGCGCTTTTTGTTCTTCTGCTTGCGTCCCGACGTGTGATTACTATATGTGCCTCACAGGCAGTCTGGGAATAATTAATGAAGATTACGTTGACCATCCACAACTGTTACCACAAGAGACATGAGAAACAAGAGTCACGATGTTGTCTATAGGAGCTCGGCCTCTGTTAGGTGAATAAAATAAAAGAAGATTATGAGAGAAAATGACGTGCGAAAACAAAAAGAAAATCGAACTTGAAAAATACAGTCCGGTATACACTGTAAAATAATTTACACCCTAAAAAGTGAAAAAGGGTGTAAATGTGTCTATAACTCACACCCATAGGGTATTATCTATATAACGAACACCCTAAGGGCGTGAGTTATAGACACATTTACACCCTTTTTCAATTTTAGGGTGTAAATTATTTTACAGTGTAACCCCAAACTTTCCTTACCATCTTCTAGTGAAGTAGTAACTATCTCTCACGCCACAAGAAAATAGAGGAGGGCACGTTTCAAGTGCCTAGGATATAGCAACACGCAAGAATCAATAGTTCAAGTACCATTAAACCTCGCAGTTTATGTATATGGCATTGTTACACCACGTTTACCGAGAGAATGAAACTGAGACATAATCTGGAAAAAAAAACATGACAAGCATAATAAAGTGCTAAAAAATATGAATAAATTATTACAAGAAATCTCACGTTTGAGCTGTCGCAAGATATTTTCGGCAAATAGCGACAGACGCTAGTGCCGTCCGAATAGCCTCACGTGTATTTCGTTGACGTCAAGGAGCGCGCTTATCGGGACGGAAGACGCAGCATTGTTGAGTCTGACGGTGTTAGCAAAATCAATGACGTTATCTATGCTACTATATGGCTTTTTCTGAACCGATGACATTTGCGGAGGCAGAATATTCCTCGTGGCAACGCTTCAATCCAAAGTCAGAACCACTGGATATGGTTATTAGCTTACAATTGGTTCATATGGTTTTTAATCTGTCAGAAACACGCGTGGCTTACTGATAGCTAGACACAAGCACATTTCGACGTTTTTCAAGGCAGCCGACCTTACAAGTGTACTTGTGTATGTCAAGCGGTTCAGCTTTTGTTCGATAACTTAGCTGCAAGAGCTGTGGACGTCATGGAGATGGTGCGCTGCTCGTCGAAGCCAGCGAGGTCATCAGCCACTCCATGCCGAAAGGCGCATCAATCGAGAGCATGCTGGATGAACAACGTGAGCTTTGTGGGGGCATTAACAATGATGCAGCAGTCGCCGTTCGAGTAGCTTTAGAGGCACGAACTCCGCGGATCATTCAGGTTGCTAAGGCAGTGACCAGAGCAGTACAAGCGAAGTACGGCAGAGTTGTTAGGGAAACGTTCAGAGCTGCAGGTGAGCGGCTCAACCTTCTAGCGAAGGCATACCTCCCCTAAATACAAGTTCGCCTGTGGAGGCGTTGCTGGACGTGCCTTTCCACACGCCTCCCTATACCAATGCCTCCCGCTCAGTGTGTCCGCAACCACGCCTCTCAACTCTGCGTCGTACAACGTAGACCTGCCTCGCTGCGAGGCGAAGCAGCGATGCTCGCGCAATATTATGCGCAAGAAGTATTTTAAGGCTTCGTGCCGCGCATCGGTGGGAGTAAAACATTCGCAGATGCACATGAGCAACCTCCTTACGATATCGGTGAAGTCGACGCGGTCTTTCCCTTTACATCGGCTGTCCGAAATTTCTTGCGTAGGCGGCGCTTTCTGGTGGTGGAACACCGGAGAAACCGGCGCTCTTCCCTACTCTGCCTTTCGCCTCTCCCCACTGGCTTCGTTTACATTCTTTCACCTCGACGCTCGCCTATGATCAATATACAGAGCACGGCGTCGGCCAATTACATTAACGAGCGCTCGAGAGACCAAGAGCGGCACTGTTCAGGCGCCGTAGCCTTCGCTGCAGCATCAGCCGAGAGGTAGAACATCGATTGGCAATCTGTAGGCCGGCATAGTTCTAATCATAGAGTCTTTCACAATATTGCATAGAGGAATAACTGGCGCTGCGCCACCGTTATGTCCATGCGAATGCTGCGATGGGGTCGCTTCGGATCGGCATCGTTCTCGAAGTGCGTGGACACACTGAATGTGCGCTAGCTAACACCGTTCCGTCTGTCCCAATGGTTCACTTTCTACTAAAGCAGCACGTGGAGAGCAGTTTTTTTTAAATATTACACCAAGAACATTTTAATTCAATCGCGCTGTGCTTGTACGTACATTTACGCGGAACATAAGAAGTACCGACGGGCCGCCAAAGTTGGAGAAGAGACAAGGTCAGCGCTCGCTTTGCGACATATTCTCGCATGTTGTTTTTCCTCGCTTCCCTACGCGCTGCAGACGAGCAAACTTTATTCATGCGAAAGCGTCAAATGGCCTATTGAGCGAAATAGCTGGCGGCGTCTGCAGCAGCGAAACGGCGCCCAGACTCCCACTGGCCGCGACGCCACGTCACGAGCGCGCCTCGACGGAGCAGAGAGCGGGCGAGGGGGAGCACCCGCTGCCGCAGCGTCGCGCCTGGCGTTGCGTGAGGGGAGGGGGCGTCGCCGCGTCGGTAAGACAAGAGAGGACCTGAGCGCGACGTCACGGAGAAGAGGCCGGCGGCGTGCTTGTGGATACGGGTTGAATGAAGGCATCGCGCCCTTATGGGCAACGGTAACCAGAGCGCAGTTATTGTTTTTTTAGGCATAGTTAAGCAGATGGCCCGCAGAGAACAGAGGGTGTTCCAAAATTATTTTATTTATGCGAACCTATTTACGCGCTGCATTACTAAAACACCCGTCCATAAAAAATGAAATCGTTCAATCTTAGGATTGAGAACGAATATCGCGTAAATGATGACAGGGGGAATGGCTTATATCGAAAAGTCACCGTGCTGCTCTCTTCTTCAGAGTAGCTTCTTTGCCTTGATTTATCGTCGACGTCAAAGAGTTTGCCGCTTATGCTACCACAAACGTTCTTCAACAAAATGTTAGCACTGCACCATAACACGTTTCTCATGACAACTTCACTAGTGTGCCCTTCTTCGCATTCGGGACACATGTCACATTGCATACATTACCGCAGTCCACATATATTTACAAGACCGCAAACGAGTTAGTTCACCATTGGAGACACAAAACATTCGTGCAACTATTTACAAAGAAACAGCTGCCTTATTCCACAAAATTCTAGCTTTTCTCTTCTTTGCCTTAGCCTTGGCAGCCAATATTCCGTCATTCATCTTGCGGAAACATGAACGCATGATTTTTCGGCACCGATTTGTAATTGCTGCAGCAATTGGGCACGCAGAACTTATTAAGCATATCCTGGCATGAACGTAATCCACATTCCGCGGCAACGAAGGCTTGCCGGACACACAACCGCAATCGCAGCACAAGCGCAGAGACTACATGCACGGCTCACGTCCAGAGAAAAGTGCGCTCGGAAGCATGTCGCTGCATGCCAGGACTTTTCTAACCCCAAGGCTATTTAAGGAGCGGCAGGGTTCCCGGAACTAAACGAATTGTTATCGCCGTCGTCGCCCGCTCGGGCTTGCGCGTCTCATTTTCAACACAGGTGCACCGCTCGTAGCTTCGTAGCACGCAACTTCTAAGTGGGCCTCTTTTGCGTCACGTAGCTCAAGGCGAGAGGGTACAGCCAGAGAGCCTTAAGTTCTCTAGAGGGTGTTGGTAGCACGCGGCGTTGGCACCGCAGGCTGCTGCCTGGCTCGGGCAGCAGGCACCGCCATGGCAAATGACTTGCAGCGAAAAACTAGACGGACCACTCAGCGTAGTTAAATTGGACAATAACGCTTTCTCATTCACAACTCATAGTTAGTGCTTAGGTATCCTCGGATTTTTCGGATGACGTAATAGGAGTAATGAAAACCTTTTAGGAAGATTTTATTTCGATAAAGCGTTTATCTGTGCAGTCATGAGCGCGCTGGAGCAAGCCACATATTGACACAAAGCCTCGCACAGCCACGTTCCATAGCGGGCAGAGCGCCCGTTCGGGAACTCGCATAAACGGTGGCGCTGGGTAATACTGCAAGATACTGATCGATTCGAATCCTAGCGGGGCACTGCGACTTTTTATTTATTTATAAAATTCCATAGCATAGCACTATGGAATTCAAGCGACGGACGCCGACGGCACCAGCGGGAAACAAACGACTAGGGGAGTGAGCCCACCCTATTGAAAAACCCATACGCCCCATTACTCCCACATCCAATAAACCGATATGAACCAATAGGATCCCGTAGAGAAAGCCCTTTGCCTCGTAGGCTATGCATTATCGGATGTAAGGAATTATGGGGAATACGTTTCTTTTTTTTCGGTAAGGCACGATGTTCAGCCATCGCTGTAGATGTTTTGGGGTCCACTCGAGCACGACCGATGGCGAGGCTGCGATGACAGACCCTCGGGTGATGTCACCAAAGTGACTCAAAACTGTCGTCCACTGAGCTCTGCGCACAACCGCCGCACTTTGCTCGGTTTTCTAGCAATTTCAAGGCTAGCACGTGTAGCGGGCCGCTTTGAAATCGCCGTTTCTTTGAGCATTACTTGAAAAAGTAATAACTTGAAATGCCCTATTAGTGTAATACCCTACGGTTGCTGTAGGTTCTCAGCATAAATAAGTAAATAAACAAATAAATGTCTCGCGCCAAGCCTAAAAAAAATACGCGGGCACTATACGAGAACGTAACTAGCATTTTTTTTTGTGTCCTCTTGAGAAACTCTGTGTTCCTTGCTTTAAGCTTGGTCCGTATTCCATAATTAGTTATGAGCACCTTTTAAAACATCACCTCAAACGCAAAATATTCAATGAAGAAGTTGTGGCGCCTACTGCAAACAAATTGCGCACACATTTGAAGAAGTACCATGTGATCATTGCCCTAAAACGTGCTACAAAGGAATGATCATCGCTGCACGGCGACCGCGTCGCAATGCGGGACTTGCGCGCTCTCGGGTTGTAAGCAGTCAAGACAGTTCAATTCTCCGACAACTCCCGTCAAGTTCAGCACAGCCATTTTCCTTCCTCAGTTCAGTTTACTACCTCAAATGTCCCCGTAGAGGCATTAGATAAGGGGTGGGTTTTTGTAAAACAGCAAAAAAGCATCGTGAGAAATAATCATTCAAGAAAATGGTCGTTTACAAGTTCTACATAAAGATGGACAAGTGGTAGTAGCTATGACGGGGGGAAGGTAGTTCCAGTGTGTGGCGGTTCGGAAAAGGAGGCAGTGAAGGCGGTTGCCTTAAACGTGTCGGCGAATGCCACCAATAAATCTAACAGTAACACCACAGGACGAATTAAAAACCATTTCCGAGTATACACCATCCAAGCTTTATAACAGTAGAAAGTGTAAAGCACTTCTACTTTCGCTATAGCGCGTCACTTTTCTGCGGGCGTAATCGCGGTGACCTGTTTCTATTCACGGTATATCCCTTATGGTATCGCGGCCTGCTACGAACTACCCAATGGCATCGTGCTTCGAATGCCACATAAGATCCCCACGAAGCACAGTCCATTCCACTTTCCCGCCTGCCATAGCCAACACGCAACGGTGCACTTATCGAAAAATATGCATTTACTTCAGTGATAGCGGTAATCTTTATGTGACCATTATTATTTTATTCTAAGCTTTTTGCATTATTCTGTCCTCGCCACTTTCGCAGATTTCACATCTTTCTGTCTATATTTTTGCGCTGCATTTGCCTTCTGTTTTTCTAAATGTCAACTGTTCATTTTCATAATTGTTCTCTTACAAGAAATGAAATTTGGGCAAGTTTGTATGTAGCACTTGTCCAGTAGTTCTCCCTTCTGTCGTCGTCCTTCTTGCGCTATTAAGGCAATCATCCAAACTGTTGTCTTACATTCATAGCGATTTTTTCGTTTCTACTATGTCTCATTGTTCAGGACTTTTGGTTTGTGCATTTGAACCTGCATCTTTTCGCTCTTTCATTACTTGCCTTCTCTGACAGTTTTCTTTGACTTCATTTTCTTGTTACGCGTACCAGTGCGTCAGTATTGAGACGTTTGCGTTGTACCTTGGAACAATAAATAGGCGAAGGAATGATTATACTGTTACGGAAGGATAAAAGAAGAGAACGGAAGAAGAAGATCGCGAGACGCTGGCTGCTGCGTGTTGTTGCTGGTCAGCCATCTTGACCACATTGACTTTGCATGAATATATATTGTAAATACAGTCTGTCAATATTCCCACCATCCCCGTAACATATTGGGGGAGGTGCAGGGTACCACGGCTGCAAACGGAGCTCCGCAGTGAACGTCGCATCACCGTCCTCACTATGAATGATGGCGAGCAAGCAGGATCAACGTCGTTGCCGCCTCCAAAGTCACCATTGCCAGTTACGTCACTGTCCCCTTTGGTTCTGGTTGTGCAACCCAAGGATCCCAGAACTTTCTGCGGGACCGATGGCGCCGACGGTGAAGAGTGGGTGGCTATGTACTAACGTGTGAGCGGAATCAGCAGATGGGACCCTACGCTTATGGTAGCTAACCTGTTGTTCTACCTAAAAGGCACGACAAAGGTGCGGTATGAAAACCATGAAGAGAAACTAACCAGCTGGGACCAATGCAAAGAGAAGTTAACAGAGTTGTTTGGCAAACCAGCCGGCTGTAAAATTGCCGCAAAACAGAAACTGGCCTCCCGTGCCCAATCTCCCACGGAGTACTATGCCTCGTACATCCAGGACGTGCTCGCACTTTGTCGTAAAGCCGATCACGACATGACAGAAGCTGAGAAGGTAGGGCATGTGCTCAAGAGAATTGCTGACAACGCCTTTAATCTATTAATGTGCAAAGGCTGCTCTACAGTTGATGCGATCATTAATGAGTGCCGACAATTCGAGCAGGCCAAAAGCCGACGCGTCTTGCAACCATTCGCCAGAGTTCCCAATACTGCCGCAACGTCGGCGTGTGAAGATCAACCCGCACAGGACCATGCGTCGCCATCAGAGGACGTGGTGCGAATCGTTCGACGTGAACTGGATGCGATGGCGCCCGCAGCTTTCTGTTCGCGTAGCCCTGATGTTATCGCTTTTTCAGTTCCCCTCGTACTATACAAGCCATCGTTCGCCAGGAACTTGAAAACATTGGACATTAGTCGACATTCTGTCTGTGCTGTCGCCAATCGCAGAGCTAACGAACGCCCTTCTACTATTTTCACTCCACCCCGACGCTTCTCTCCGCGTTATCGCAACCCGACTGAGTGGAGAACTGCGGATGACCAGCCGATATGTTTCACCTGTCGCCGCATTGGTCATGTCGCCCGATACTGCCGCAACTCGTAGGCCTCAACATCTCGCACGCCGACCAACCTGAGCCGTTTTGATGGAAATACCCGTAATGTTTCGCCCACCGCCGAGTCTAACAGCGCCGACAACTCTGCTAGGAACCCGTGGTACGGTCGCGCACCATCGCCGCGCGGACACCAATCTTGTTCATCGCAAACACGTCGTCTTTTGTCCCCTGTGGCTTTCGACCGCACCCTTTCAGAAAACTAAGAAATGCAGCCCTCCGAGGTGGTGCTGCATTGTTTACTACTGCACGAAATTCTGTGTCTGTGCCTACAGAGAGAAGTGCAATTGATGTTAAAATAGACGGCGGACCTGTCCAAGCACTCCTCGACACTGGAGCTCACGTATCTGTGATGAGTGCTAGCCTACGCAGACGTTTAAGGAAGGTCCTCCCCCCAGCAGCTGCCCGAGTGCTTCGTGTGGCCGAAGGCGGCGTGATGGTTGTTCTTGGAATGTGTACTGTGCGTTTAAGTATAGCCGGCCGCCCTACTTCTGTTCTTTTTACTGTGATCGACAAGTGCCCTCACGACGTTATCCTTGGATTGGACTTTTTATCCCATCATTCCGCTCTCATCGACTGCGCAACCGGCGTTCCTCAGTTGGAACTGCCTCAAGTTGCCGATGCTCCGAGCACCGCTCCACGGCACTTGTGTTCGCTTCACGATGTGCGTCTGCCACCCGAGGCTGTCACTAACGTCACTTTGGCCGCACAGCCAGAGGTTCTTGACGGTGCATATGTGCTTCGCCCCATCGTCGACGTGTTTTTGAACCGGAACGTTGCTGGTGGTGGATGCGAAAGATACATTATAGCAACAGGCAGGTTTAGCCTGGCGATCTAGGCCGGCTCTTTCGCATGCGCTGGTCACTTTTAATGATAATAACATCGTTCTTCTGCTTCTGAATTTCAGCCTGTGCCTTCAAGTGCTTCCGGCCGGAATGTTCTTAGCCAGCTTTTCTAGTACTTGCGAATTTGAAATGGAGAGTCTGAATGCTGATTGTGGTTTATTAGCGCCAATTGCAGCTCACAGCTCTGGTTCCTTAACGGACGACACCGTGAAAATGATTGCACCTGACTCTGGACAGGCCACGATACGTCTCCTGCTCGAATCGTACAGTGACATCTTTGATTTCGGCGACAAGGCCTCTACGCCAAACATCTGTTGTTCACCACCGTATAAACACTGGAGACACGAATCATATTCGCCGACGTCCCTATCGTGTATCACATGCTGAACGTAGAGTCATCGAATCAGAAGTGGAGAAAATGCTCAAAAAAAGGGGTTATCGAACCACCAGGCAGCCCTTGGGCTCCACCTGTCTTCCCGTCTAAACATTTCTCGTCCATCGATCTTCAATCCGGCTACTGCCAGATTTCAGTTGATGAAATGGACCGTGAGAAGACGGCCTTTATCATGCCTGATGGTTTATATCAGTTCAAAGTGATGCCCTTTGGCCTAGGCAATGCTCTTGCGACATTTGAATGTATGATGGACCCTCTTTTGCGAGGCTACAAATGGACAACCTGTCTTTGTTATCTTGACGATGTTATTGTTTTTTCTCCCACGTTCGGCAGCCACCTTACCCGACTTCCAGCCTAGCGTACTTACATGACCTGGCACGTTGTACTGCATTGATTACCGATTGACATCAGTATTTAATATCCCTTCACAGTTATCGTGATTTCATTTTGCTCGCTATGCTGGCGTCCCTGCCACGATATACATCGGCGCATCCGTTTAGTTATTTTTGTTTTGCATTTTCAGTTCTTTTTTTAAGCCACAGTCCTAGCAAATTGCCAAATTTCAAGGGCTTATATTGAGAAAGAAAACATTTGCGACATGGCGCCACCAACCATCTGTTGCCATAATTTACTGAATTATCTCCCAAACCGCAATGCGTCGTACTTCGGCCACTGCGCTCGCTGGAAAACAAATTTCCTGTGGAACCCTGAACTTGCCAGCTCGCCACAGAGGGTAAGAAAACAATGCCTACGGTTGGCAATATTAAAGTCTCCTTTACAGGCAGTAAGTAATACGGAAAACCTATGTGATTCTGTGTCTAACTAGCTCGAGCTTTAGCCCTCTATAATAGTTGTCTCCATCTCATCAGCGCTTCGGTAAGCCTAGATTACACTGTCTAATACACATATCAGGGACTTAGTTCTTACCAGAAAATGTGAAGATTATAAAATGTTTCGAGGATGTCCGAAAACAACTATAGAACTGCGCATACATTATGAGCTGCGTATACTAGACATACTCGTTGCGCGTTTGATAACGACGCTGTTCGCCGCGTGAAAGTCGGCCGATTTCTTTTTATTTCTCGTCCAGTCCTCTAGAAGAAAAATATAACTCGTGTCCTCAAGAGACCCCCTGACATTACAATGCACATTGTCTCGAACCCTTTGCAAGATTAGCTCGGAAGCGATTGCGTAAAAGTGCATCCCCTATGTAAAGTCGGCCACATGCGGAACTGTTATGCAAGTATGTTTTGCCCGCCGTGGTGGCGTAGTGACTTTGGTGTTGCGCTGCTAAGCCGCAGGTAGCGGGATCGAATCCCGGCCGCGGCGGCCGCATTTCGATGGCGGCGAAGTGAAAAAAAAAACGTGTACCGTGCATTGGATGCACGTTAAATAACCCCAGGTGGTCAAAACAAAATCGGAGTTCCTCGCTACGGCGTGCCTCATAGTCGTATCATGGTTTTCGCGCTTAAAACTCCAGAATGTCTTAAAGTACATGTTTAGCATATTGTCACGTTTTAGTGACGGTGCAGAACACAGTAGCAGAAACTGTGACTCACGAGAGTAATACAATTGGGCGAACCTGCGCCCAGAAAAAAAAAAGGAAGCAGCGGTCAAGCACGATAGCGGCGAGCTCAGTGGGCGATTGTTGAAATCTGGTCTGCGAGTCAAGCGCCTCGGCCTTCGTACATGACTCGTCGAAGGCTTCAGGGCAATCGTTGGTCTCCTGGAATGTACTCCACAATTCGTGTTGCGCATACAATCTGATTACACAAGGTTCGGCGAAAACCTACACAACAGGTAGCATCAACGATAACGTTCCCGCAATTTCCAAATCATGCAGGCGCGTCTTGCACCGAGCGATAACTGTAAGTTGTTAGCGGGTGAAATGCAGTCCCCGAGCAAAGGACACATGAGCGCATGCATCAATATTCCAGCTGTCAGGTTCCTTTAACGTCGACACTAGTTTGATCGAGACCATTGTGTCCTCACAGACGACGGGCAGCAGCTGTAATGTGCGTTTCGAATACCGCCACTTGACATAATGATGACGAAAGAAGATAAAAATCCACGATGTAGCATCAATAGGACAATCTATCACCCGGCGAATTACGCCCCATCTTCTTCCTTTAGGCAAGAAAAAGCTGTTTTTGCAAGAAACCCGAAGGGAGTGTTAACTTATCCGCGTACACGGAGATGCTGTTTTCAGTGCATAACCATGCCTTTTCAACAAAAATTCAGTTTAAGGTTCGTGACATACCATATGGGCAAAAATAAAAGGAATCTCGACATGAAAAGCGTTACCAACTTCCCACTTCTCACTCAAGTATCCAATAATACTAGGTTGCTTATTTATTTTTGTACTATAATTGTAAAAAAAAAAATGAGCGGGGTGGTTTTAGTATGGCGTGCGAATAATAGTGTAGGAGACTGAGTCGAATATAAATCGAATTTTGCGAAAAGCGAATCAAATGCAATACTGAAGACTTTTCGATTAGGTTACGAACAAAGTACAGCCTTCTCGATCATCGTCAATATCAAACAATTTTCACAACCAACTTTTCACAACATTGCAAAGTTTGTCTTGCACTGCATATTATTAAATATCGTTCACTAATTGCACGAAAAAAAAACTGAGCGTTACGAACAACAAACTCGTTCGCAAACTTTGGGTTCTTCGGAGCGCACGTGGCCATACTTTCTCGTACAAAGTGTACGAAGATAACCTTGCCAGCCAATTAAGATCTGCGTATACCTTCGCGACCAAACCGGAAATGCGCAGCGGCAATGGCAAAGCAAGAAAATAAAACAAACGTATGTTTCGGTAAAACGTACGCTAAGATTTAATTTGATGAGCAGACACAGGTGCCGCACGTATAAATAGCGCCAAACAATACCCACTTTCGAATGCCACGTCCCAAACATTTTATTGCGAGCGATCGTGTTTAGCCAGGAAAACTTGGAATTCAGAGTGACCCACCGATAACACGTAACGCCCACTGTGGATGGCATGAAAGTTGTCGTATTTATGCTTCAATTTCATTTCTCATCGTGTACAGTCAACGACGAGAAGAATTCGAAAATTGCACGAAAAAGATGCAAATGCTTGGCTATTCGAATCGAGGTGCAAATGGCATAGTGACTATTCGATTCATTATTAGAAAGTTTAGAATATTCGCACACCTCTTGCTTTGAGTAAATGCGCCAGTAACTATATTTTTCGAGGCAACATTGTCTGCGAAAAAGGCGATGGAGGCGGAAAGGCCACTACTAGTTCTGGAAATAAGGGACTCAAATGTGGATTGTGCGACGCAAACCAGTACCGCTTTGAAACGATGGACACTTTCGGATGGAGGGAAGCAATTGTTATCGTTTCAAAACTCGGTTGGAGGCAAAAAAAAAAAATATGAAATGCGCATCTATGATTAACAGGAGCATACGAGCAATTAGATATAGGCTTGCATGTTTTGAACGCAAGGGATTATCGGATAAGAATGTTATGATGCGTGGCAGTCTTTTTTTAACAAGGTCACCCTTAGTTGCCGTCTCGGTTTACCACCCCAAATTCAACGCATCAGTACTAGCTGGCTCAGACTGGCTCACTGGTGGCTCAGACTGGTGGCTCACGCTTACGCGTGGTTATGCGCACTTTATACGACGCATTGAGCCTCCAGAGTGCGAGGCATGCCACGTTACCGAATCTGAACATAATGCTCGGAACAAGTTCAGAACTGCCCAGACGCAAACTGTTATCCTTTCACGCCTCTCTACAGACCAATGTATTGTCAGAGGTAGTTACACCGAGATTATCAATATAGTTTTCAGGCCGTACAGGTCTCAATCTTTTGCGACGACGACCGCTGTTCAGACGCTAGGCTTTGAGCAGAACTGTACGCTATGTGGTCCGCCTATACCCTCCCACATTCAGCGTTGATCATCCAGGTCCTCATTCCCGTTCCTCTTCGCCAGGACAGAATAGCTGAAGCTACAGAGGAATGCACGCAAGACCGCACTTTTCGCCCTCGCTGTCGTCGAACCTTATCACTGCTGCCTGTCTCTTCTCGCCGACGGCACGCGTTACATACGTACGGGTCACTGTCGCAGCCCGTGCTCCGCTCGCGGAGAGCAGCAGCCCGGCAGATCGTCCATCACTCGTCCGGCCCAGTCGGCGAACGCCTTGCGCGGGCAGCTCCGCTCAACCTGCGCAGCCATGACACAACAGGCATCCGCGCTGTTTCATCAAGCTCGTCGCCAGGCGCGCGCAGCATCTGCCAAAGAGCGCGGACGGCCGCTCTTCAATCAGCGGCAGTTGCAGCGAGCGCAGTACGCGCCGCCGATCGAGGAAGACGGAAAAAGAGCGACTGGCGGCTGCAACGCTCCGCCGAGACTGGACCGCCGACAACCCACCTGCTAAACTGTATCGAACGCACGTGCAAACAAGTTATATTTCTTTCTTTCTTTCCTTTTTTCTTAGAAACGTACACAGCAGTGTAAAATTATTAGAAGATAATATCGAAAGAGTTGAACATTGCGGGAAAATGAGAACATTTATTTTGCTTAATAGAAAGTGCAGAGATTGGAGGCGATCACTTTATCTAATCGACACGCCGGCTTAATCCGAGCAAGAAAGGAACGTCCCAAGTCTACGCAGGAGTTAGAACGTTCTACGGAAGCACATTGCACTCTCACAAGTACGGAGTTATGTTTCGTGAGTCTCCTAGAGTCACGGAGCATGAGGCGGCCAATCGCACTCCCCGACTCAACATTCTTCTACAACTGCTTCATTGGCTATCTCTTACTAACTTTACACTCCAGGGAAAACACGGGGAAGGCGGGATGTGGCTAGTTGGTATTCCATGCTGAAGTGACTAGCGCAAGAGTAAACACGGGACACTAAAAAGGCGACAAAAACAAGGGCAAACTTCCAAGTGGTGTTTATTACAAAAAAGTATGTATATATAATGTATGTGGGAGACGGCCTCAAGCCTTGGCGCGACCATGGTGCGTTCATCTTTATTTGTGATGACCGTGTGCACGATTGTGACTGATTATGATCAAGTGCGCGACAGTATATATACATACCTTTTTGAAACAAACACCAGTTGGAAGTTTACGCTTGTCCTTGCCGCTTATGTAGTGTCCCGTGCCCACTTTTCCGCTAGTCACTTCAGAAGGCCGGAGACGGACATTCAAGAGAGAGAGAGAGAGAAAGAGGAGGAAAAACAGGGAGGTTAGCCAGTGTAAGTACTGGCTGGCTACCCTGTGCTGGGGAAAGGGGTAAAGGGAGTAAAAGGAGAAAGAAGAAGAAGAGGAGAAAAAAAATTAAGAAAATTCACGCAGTACCGCGATACTACGCGATACAACACTCAAAGGCGATCGCACAATTCGCAAGTCCTTAGATACATTCAAGACATTCAAGACATTCAAGAGGATGAGCAAAACGACAACAAGGTGAAAGCCGGAGCCTTTACACTCAACATTCAGTAATTACCGACGTCCCCAGCAACGGTAATGGACCCTTCCGTTCATACAAAGCTGCTGGCCATTTCGCGATGATCATCGCACAAATAACGGAAAGCCATAAAGAGCGGCCACTTGAAAAAAAAAAGGAAATTATAAGCAAGTGGGTCACTTCGACCGAATGCGGGAAGCCACCGTCGCGTCTCCTTGGCGAAAGTTTCAGAGAAATTGCTGCAATTCGGTCGCCGACATCGGAAAGCGGACTTGCGTTGGCATTTTCTGCAGAAATATCAAACGCTCACACAAATGTTTATGCGTGTGTTTGCGAAGGCGCGTGTACGAACGTGTCAACAGCACTGCCAAGCAAGCACCAATTTCTGTCACTTTAAATTGGCGATTATATTTTTAAAAATTGAGCTCTTGAGTCATCCCAGGCTCGAATCACTTTTGGCGTGGTATGCAACCACTTTTATTGTGCGTCTTGGGACATTCCACACGATACCACCTTATCTTGGGCCTTCTGCTATGCCTTTTCATTTAGATAAAGCTTCACAATGCGAACTGCTTTCTTGGGAGGCACGAGCCCCAAATGCGTGTATACTACATGGGAGCAGAGATGCGGTGTACGGAGTAGAGGCCAACAATCCAAATGTGCCTGGAGTGCATGCAAGAAGGACACCGCTCGGACGTTTGTCCGAACCGCAAGAACATATGCCGTGGCTGCGGACTCGAAAATTCACCCCCACAAGGACACGAATGTGAAGTGAAGTGCGCCATGTGCTGGGCGGCGGGGCACGAGACGCGTCGGTGCCCGAACAAACTGATTGCCGCCAAGCGCGTGAAGACGACTCGCCAGTCTCGATCGCGGGGGCGGTCGGGACAGAACACCAAAGAGGCACCGGGGCGCTGGTTCGAGTTCATGGAAGAGGAGGACTTCTACCGGCACCGATCGAAATCCAGATCTCCACACGGAAGCAGAGCGAAGAGCAATACCCCGTCGAGGGACCCCTCCAGCTCCAGGGCTTCGCAGCGGTCAAATTCACCACCGCCTAAAAAACAGCAGGTGAGCTGGGCGAGGGTTGTTTCTCCAACTGCTCCAAAACAGAATAATGGTGAAAATGATAAACGTGTTCAGAAATTGAAAAAGGAAAATGCGCGACTAAGAGAACAGCTCTCAGGAGAAGAAAACGAATGACAATCAATTGAGAAACAAAGGTCAGAGTTAGAGGCGCGCTTCAATGGCACAATACAACAGCTGGAAACGCCGCGTCAGTCTGAAGAAATAGCCAAAACGAAAGCGCGGCGGCAGATATAAACTCCGTCTCCACGCAGTCTCCGACAACCCAAATCTCAAATAACGCGCAGATAACGGCAGCGCAGATCCAGACAATGATCGCGGAAAACTTGAAAATATTTATGCATGAAATGATGAGGTTAGTTACCCAAAGGTTAACGGAATTTCAAAAACTATGCACGAACGACTTCGAGAAACACAAGGTATTCGTGGCGGAACAGCTTAAGGCAGTCTCGAAGGCTGTTCCCACCAAAAAACGCGCAATTGCGATAGGAGCGGGTTCGGCAAAAACTAAAATAAGCCACTGCGTAACAGAATCCGACGGCTTGGACATGGAAACGTCACGGGCTTAAAGTAAGAGTGGGCAACATGGCTAATCACGCTGAGAAATCACAACGAATACAAAATTCAGAACAATTAGAGATATGGCAATGGAACTGCCGCTCCTTCTCCAGGAAAGCGGCAGGGTTCCACCAGCTTATCAAAAACTCCGGAATCGCTCCGGACGTGATATGTCTGCAGGAGGTCGGGGCCAAGCCGGCCAAACTGCAGGGATACTACGCTCTGAGCGATCCTCAAAATACGAAGGTCGCCACGCTGGTGAGCAAGTCGATAAACGCTCAATTATTAACACTTCCGCAAACTCAGGGAGAGACTAATTCCATAGTTATCAGTGTGATGCCAAAGAAACGAAGTAAGGCACACACACTAATCACAAATCTGTACAGTCCTCCCAAAAGTAAAGGGGACGACCTAAACTACATTCTTTCAGCAGCAAAAGATTTAGCGGGCACCAGGGATAAGGCGGTGATAGTGGGTGACTTTAATGCACCCCACATACTACGGGGATACGCGAAAATGTCGCCCAAAGGGTTCCTACTCGAGCGCACCGCAACGGCCTTGGGCTTACGGGCAATCAATGAGATCGGCAAACCGACGCGCACGGGTAACAGCGTCAGCCGAGACACGGCGCCCGACCGTGCCTTTACAATTAACATCAGATACGCACAATGGGTTTCCTTTGAGGAAAACCTGCACTGTAAACGGAAATAATTCCCAGATGGGAGTATAATGATTGTCCTCTAGCGACCCCTCGGTCGGAGTTTAGTATGCTCCGTATGATCGGAGTAGAATTGTTACTTCGTGCGAGCGGAATTTTTGCGTGGAATTATGGGAGTTTTTTTCCCCTGTCTTTTCTTTATTTTTTGCTTTGCAATGAATGGAGTTTTTTCGAGGTGCAACGGGTGTATAAAAAGAGGCATCGAGTGACTTTGTGCGAACATATTTACATGCAGCGGCTGCTGCTCAAATTTCAAAATATGCACACGAGACCGCGTCAAATTCGACGAAGCAAGTCAATGAAAGCACATATATATCATGACACGCATAAACATTTCAGAAACGCCCAACGCTCAAATTTGAAAGACATCCCACGTACACGCGATACTCAAGAAGCAACGCTGCCAGTATATATAGCCACGATATTGTGTGCCTCGAAGCCGCCGAGGGAGCAGCTGTGCTTTTTTCAGAATTACGACTCGCATGCTCGTCCATACGAAATCTGCCTCTTTAAAATTAACAGAATACCTTAATCAACAAAAAACTGTACATTCAGAATAGTGAAAGAAAAAAGTTAATGGCGTAATTTTTCAAAATTAGCATGCCATTCTGTGAGTGCTGAAGCGGCTTCGCACACTGCCGGCGTTCGCGGCAGAAAAGTAGTGCGTTAGTTACAGTAAGCAAGAGAAATGTAAGTTCGTGTGCTTCATAGCAAAATTAAATTTTTGCGATATAGTGGCAGCGTAGCAAGAAATTATTACGTGTGAGCATGACCCGCAGCAGACGACGTAACATCGAAGAATGCGCAGTCATACATTTTATACACCGCACTACTTGCTCTGCGTCCAAGCAATCTCTCTCGGTTGTGAAAAGGAGCTACATCGCTGATCTGTTGAATGAATCCTTAAACTCGGAGCCAGCAGGCATGTGTCTAAATCAGTGCCTGGGATAGAGCATAATGTTAATGCAATATCGGAAGCAACGACGAGACCAAAACCTATATGCGCGATAACAATTCAATTCACATCGCGCAATAAGACGCTTTATTTACAATACGCATACTTATGTACTACCGTCTTTCTTAGGGCGAGGATATCCGTTCACAGATACATAAAAACAGTTGCTTGCACTGCGGTATTTCTCACTGGCAACACAGCACCGCAACGAACTTGGGGTACGTCATTCATGTGCGACTAGCACGGACGTCGTCGCTCGAACAGTGGCTACTGTTGCCATTGCTGCGCGGTTCTTTCAAACATCACACCGGACGTCGTCAGCGTGTACCCAAAAGGACATAAAAGCCGTATTTCACGTACTGAAGAACACAAGCCAGGGTAACGCAGCCCGAAAACACAGTCAGAACCTGAGCCGACATCACGAGCCAGTGAGCAGCTTCGAGGCATACCTAAGCCTTTTTCTGCACTTGAAAACGTTGCTCGTGCATTCATCGCTGTCAGCAAAGTGATCAGAGCTAACGTACTTGAAGCTGACATGCAGTGAGCTTGAGGCACGCCTGTAACACTTTCTGGAAGGAAATACGGGAGACAAATTGACGAAACGCTCTCACGGAACCACACATCACAGATGTAAACAAACCGTCGGTCATGAGCACTGCCGGCTCCGCCGAACGCGCCCGGTCGCTGGCGAGGCGCACAGCGTCATGGCAAGCGCCACGTGACCAACCTGTTTCGGCGGAGGGGAGTTTTTTAAAACTCCCTGTCGGAGTTACACGGGAGAACAAGATTTGGAAGCGGAGTAAAATCGCGTCATGTCACCTTAATACTCCCGCAGCTAGCCAGCGGAGTGACACGAGGGAATGGCGCTGTTTTGCTCCCATACATCGGAGTAAATATTTGAGGAGGGGAGGTTTTAGGGCACATCACCTGTTAAAAATTCCCAGGTGGGTTTATTTTCGTTTACAGTGTGGGAAGCGATCACGACATAATCCGAGTAGCGCTCTCCACGCCAACATACGGAGAACAATAGGAGTGACTAAATTAACTGACTGGTCTCGTTATAGAGAACTCCAGAAAGCGCTGGAGGAGTCGGATACAGCCCCGACCAACATGCGAGAATGGACTGAATTCCTTCTACGAGCACACGGGGACACCACTAAAGCCATTGAGCGAACAGCGGAGGTGCCGATGATAGACTCTCACCTGGTCAGCCTATGGGAAGAGAGGCGGAAACTCGCCAAGAGGTGGAAAAGACAACGTCTAAACAAACACCTGAGACAACGCATCGCTCTCTTGGCAGAGCAAGCCCAAGGCCACGCCAGCGAGCTCGCTAAAAACGAGTGTGCGACGTTCAGTGGAACCCTATCAGGAACTCTGGGAACGACCAGTACGTGGCGAATACTAACAAGCATGCTGTACCCGATGAGCACGCGTACTGAGAATAACAAGAAGCTCCAAATTATAGCAGACAACCTCGACGGTACGGACCAAGATCTAGTCCATGCTCTTCAGAAAAAGTACATAGGACCGTCACCTGCCACGGGATCGTCGTGCGCGAAGAGAAAATACGCGGAGGAGACGAACCCTAAATTAGACGAAGAAATAACGTACGCGGAAGTGTATGAGGCGGCACAATCCGCAGTTAAAAACTCGGCACCGGGCCCAGACTTGATCACAAATGCAATGATTCGAAACATGGATTCGGTAGCCCTAGCGAAAATAACAAAGATTTTCAATAGCGAGTGCTGGGCCAAGGGGACTTGCCCCAAGAGTGGAAATTGGCTAAAATAATCATGATCCCCAAACCCCCGAAAAATCCCTCGATTGATACACTACGGCCGGTGTCGCTCACGTCCTGCCTGGATAAGCTCTATGAAAGGGTTATCCATAGCAGATTGCAGCGATACCTGGAAGAGCGGAGCTGGTTCCCGGACTCCATAATAGGATATCGCACGGGTTTATCTTGCCAGGACGCATTCCTCCTACTTAGAGACGAAATTCTAACTAATATACCGTACGGCGACGAGAGACTAGTCCTATCACTAGACCTCAAAGGAGCCTTCGACAACGTCTCTCACGCCGCAATATTAGAAGAACTCGAACTCGCGGGTTGTGGTGAGCGCACATACAATTACTTAAGAGCGTTTCTTTCCAACCGCGAGGCGAGCATCAGTATTGGCCAAATCACTTCGGATTTACTTAAGATGCCTGACAAAGGAACACCTCAAGGAGCTATATTATCTCCTCTTCTCTTCAAAATGGCAATGTGTCACCTCACGCGCGATCTCGATCGGATACCTGACCTATGTTACACGCTCTACGCGGACATCACGCTGTGGACGAGCAGAGGTTCACTAGGGGATAAGGAATATACGCTCCAAAGCGCAGTATTAGCGGTGGAGAAATTTTCGACATGGAGTGGCCTGAAGTGCGCACCCGAAAAATCTGAAGTTATCCGGATAGACGCGACAGGCTACAAATCCAGAGGATCGATTAACATCGTGGTTGAGGGCCAGTCAGTCCGAGAGGTACCAACGATGCGAGTCCTGGGTTTGTGGCTTCAGAGCGACGGGAGAGCAGTACATACACTCAAGACCCTCAAATCCACAGCCCACAACATAACCCAAATGATACGTCATGTGACATATCGAAAAGTGGGAATGCGAGAAGACGATACCCTAAGGCGCGAACAGGCCTTAGTGGTTAGTCGAATCACGTATGGCTTACCGTACCAAATCCTGAACAGGGAGGAGGAAAATCCGGCTAACACAATAATCCGAACCGCTTTCAAAGCTGCTCTGGGCCTGCCTAAGTGTACTTAACGGAGCGCATGTTAGTTTGGGAGTGCACAATACTTTCGACGAACTGAGGCAGACCACCCTGATGCTACAGAGGAAGCGCCTCAGCTTCACAAAAACTGGTAGGGCAATATTAGCTAGACTCAATATCCCAGCATACCCCATCTACTTCACAGAGCAGGCCGCACCTCTCCCTCCTTCGATGAGATCCAAAATTACAGTAGCCCCAATTCCAAAGAATATGCATCCCGAGTACAAAAAAGAAAGGCGCAAAGCACGCGCAGAACACATTCAATCAGCGTACTCTAATAACCATAGGTACAACGCGTACTACACTGACGCAGCTGTGTATGCAGAGGTGATCGGACAGCGCTACCAAAGGAGGTACGCCCTGGCAGTCGTGAACGCTATCAGCCAACAGCAAATTACCGCGTCGGCCACGGCGGGATCCCCCACCTCAGCTGAAATATTAGCAGTGGCGATCGCACTCGCTCACGCAGAGCGTTCGCAAAGGGACTCGGTCGTGGTCATGGACTTCCAGAAGACCTGTCGCATGTTTCTCAAGGGGCACGTGACTATGGCTAGCCTCGCGATAATCCCCAAATCCTTCAACCACCATCATCGCCAACTCTGGTGCCCGGGCCACGCGGGGTACAGGGGAACGAAAACGCTAACGCGTTCGCTCGAGGGTTCACTAACCGTGCGACGGCGGCCTCTTCTAACCCCATCCACCCGCACTATCGCTCACAAAATTGCACCAATTTAAATGCCAAAGACATCGTTGCTCATCAGCGCGGAGTCCGCAGAAAATACCCGCCGCCTGACCCACAACTTAGCGGGGAAGAGGCCGGTGATTGGCGTAAAATACAAACCGGGGTATTCCCCCGTTTAAAATTGCTAAACGCCATGTATCCCACTCGTTATAGGGCCAACTGTCCTTGGTGCGGTGGCATGCCTAACCTAATACATATAACCTGGGAGTGCATTAAGCAACCTCATAGGTCAAATACCAATAACACAATGAAGCAGTGGGAGGCACAGCTCGCCCACTCCGACCTGGCAGGACAAAAGTCCTTAATTAGCCAGGTCAGGCAGGCGGCAGAGACCAGTGGGGCCCTGGACTGAGAGGCTCCGACCAACCCTCCTTCAAATCTTTTCCATTGCAATAACGTTTCTATTGCTTGCTTCTCTTTCAACCCCCTTTTTGTCCCTTCCCCAGTACAGGGTAGCCTACCGGGCTCAGCCTGGTTAACCTCCCTGCCTTTGCCTTAAGACATTCTCTCTCTCTTTCACGCACACACACTCCGACTGTTCACGTAATGCGTGTGGCCACTCTTTCACGCTGCCAGCAAAGGCGGTAAACTCGTCCATACAAAGTGCGTCGCTGAATTGCACAGTGCACGACATTCTCTCTTCCCCCAGAACGGATGCTCCCAAAAGCGTCGCGTCCGCAGCTGGCACGCGCGACGAAAACTATTCTTTTCGCAGAACGCCTTCTTATTGGATCGTCGTTCACCACTGTCGGGCGCGGTTGCCTTATGAATGCTATAAATGCCAGCCGCCTCAGAGTGGGTACGCGGCTGCAAGCACAACAAGCATCGCAGCGCCTGCAACGTGCAACATGTAGAACAACTCTTCGTGAGAACAACTCTTCGTGAGGTACACTCGTTCAAGAACGAGTTTATATTTATCTAACAAAAAGAGGGTCGTTCATTACAGACGAAAATAAAAGGGGAAAGGTTCCCTTCTTGATTAAAGACGTATTTCTATGGAAAGGACGCAGACATAAGGTCATACGTTATTCTTGACGCCATTTAGCCCGTCCCCTTCATGACGCTTTTTCCGAGTCCTGAGGATAAATAAAATAAAGTAAAAATTCACAAATGCTTAATGACGACGAGAAGCAGTCCTTGTATTGCTGCAGAAATACTCTAAGCTGTTATTGCTTATGCCTGGAAAGATTCAGAGTAACATCAGCAGCTGGTTCAGGAACACTGACTATTGTGTTATAGCTTCGGTAGAATCCTAGAGGACAAACTGATTGCTAACTGCCATAATTTCATCTGTGTATTCGATCTTCGGGCCACTGTTGCGGCGATTACTGGCTGAAGTGTGTCACCATCGCCTGCGGTTTTCCTCCGCGCAAGCGCACGTTTCTCCTTGCGACGCCGATTGTTCAGTCAAGCAGAAAGTATGCGTCGCTCCCGACGATGGCTTATGAGGGGTTGCTTCTGCGCGGACTGTAATTATGATGCTGGCGTGCGGCGGGATATTGGCTTAAAATTAAATTATGAGGTTTTGCGTGGCAAAACCACGATCTGATTATGAGGCACGCCGTAGTGGGGGACTCCGCAAATTTCGAGCACCTGGGGTTTTATACGTGCACCTAAATCCAAGTACAGGGATACCGACTTCCGTATATTTGCAGCTAGCTTTCCGGGTCTTCAAACAACGATCCGCGGAAGGTCGGTGGGTCATTGCGTTGCTACGGCACAATCGCCGTAGACGACATCGGAGTTGTCGTGGCCATGGCCTTCGCAGTAGTCTTCTCGGGAAGGGGTCCGTACTACGGCAGCAATAGTCGGAGCTTGCGACTAGCTCGCTGGTCCGTAGTGACGTTGGCATTGTCTCCACGGCTTGGAGGGGTTCTCAGCTACACAACGAAGCGCCTCCACCAGATATCACGTTGGGTGAGCGCAAAAAACCAGACAGTAGCAAGACTGTCTGGAACTATTACTCGGCGCGCACTCGTGTCCAAAAAACAAATGGCACAGAAATCATAACGATAGCGGCGAGCACACTCGGCCATCGGCGGAATTCCGATCCACGCGTCATACGCGTCGGCTATTTAAACATTATTCGTCGATAATTCCAATGTAATCTGAGGTGTTTGGGTGCCTTCCGCGATGTATAATCTGAGCACAACATAGACAACGGACGGAATCGGCGACAACTGAGAATGTTCCGATACACGTAGGCACACCTTCAGCCTACCGATAACTTTAACAGTCAGAAGGCGAAAGAGCAGTCCCCGGAAATAAGGTTAAGCAATATATACGCGTGTAAATACGGTGCCCGCTCTGCCACTCTATCCCGTCTAAATCACTGGTGAATTGCGCGACTAGTATTCAAAAAAAAAAAAAGAACCGCTAGCACGCTGTTGCAGGAAGCTGAGCTCTTACCGCGACAAGCGACTTCGCTGCCACAGAGATGTCAGGCAGCGCTTTCCGTCGGCGGGATGTGCCGCGTGGAACGCGACAGCGCGGCAAGACTCGTGGATCTTATTGGCGCAGGCACCGCGCTACGCCGAGTCCGCGCATGCCACGCTGCGATTATCGTTCATTCGCACTTGTGAGCGTCACAAAGACTGACGCTCGAGCAGCGGCGCGTGCACGCTCGAAGCTGCGGCACCCCGCCAACAACGGCGCGAAGCGACGCCAAGCCGCGTGAGCATCCGCCGTGCGCCCAGAGAGAGCGCACGTTGATTGGCGTGCGGGCAGAGGCCAACACGCGCGCAAATCCGCAACTACCAGAAACAGCGCATAAACACGTCGCTAGCTCTTGCCAATCAATCGCACGGGTCCAATTCAGCTACGGCTTCGCTTGATCGCAAAGGTTGTAACGAGAACAGTGATATTTGCTCGAAGAAAAAGTTGTACCACCACCATTTATTACTATTGCTATTACGATTGCTGTTATTGAAAGAAACATTTCAAGAGAAGCTGCTAAATACCTCCGCGAGGTACACAACGCCCGCCTGTCCCAAAAGAGAAGTACGCCTATCACGTGAAGCGATACCGCGAGGGACGACAGACAAGACAGTTGTAGTTGTACTGGCTCGCACAATCTTCAGAAAACGGCGGTTGTCACGCTGCTCGCACGAAGACGTGATTATCTCGCGGCACCCATTCTGCAGACCACAGCCCCTGCCTGGGGAACCAAAACCCGCAGTCGGTCAGAAAACGAAAAACAAAAAAAAACAATGCGAAGCTCCAATAAAAGAAAAGGCGCGCGAACCTCGAAAGTTTAAACGAACGGGTGGGAATCGGTCGCGCGCGGTGTCTCAGCGGCTAGTGAGTTCGGACGGTGAGTACGAAGTTGCGGGTTCGAGTCACGAATGCGAAAAGGCTCCTGTACCGAGCATTGGCTGCACTTTACCAACTCCACTTGACGGAAATGCCCACCACATGCATTTGCTATCGTGTGGCTCCTTGGGACTCCCTCGACGAATCGGTATGTCACCGATCAGCCAATCAATGCAAGGGGACTGGCGTTCGTTAGGACGAAGACAAGTGACCCTGTCTAAACAGAGATTCCTTTTTGCACGGCCATTAGTCGCATATATATAAATGCCGTTTGTTCCTGCATACTAAATTGACTCCCGGAATTCTTTATCTGGCGGCATTTCCTCGTTTTCATTAAAATAATTTTTCACCGTACTTGATGCCAGTGTACAGCTGCAATACATTTTCTGCATTCTTTTATAATTTCTGATTTTTGTTGCTTGAAACATAGCTACATATTTGTAAACTTGTTAGTTTCGTTTACAGCTAGTATTCTGTACTCCCTCCCGCAGTAGCCCTTTATGGGATACGGTATGCTAAAAAATAACTACATGTAAACATAATGACGCTAACTAAACAGCACCTGATCTTTGTCTTTGGCAGTAACAAATATAACCAGGGGCAGACGAACAACGGCTGCTAGGCGTAGAAATGGCTGGAGCTCATTCAGACACGTAGCAAGCAGCGCCGGAATTCCGGCATATAATGATGAGTGTTTCCACTTCCTTCACCCTGAACTGAGATTGGCGACCATGCAGGAAGAAAAAAAAAACGCTTTCTGACTGACTAAGCGTCACGTCACACGGCAGGAAGATGAGCTCAATCATATACCAGAAAATCGCTGCCACTTCTTATTGAATTGCAGAAGACGACAAGCAATCGTCATGGCGCTTTTACTGCTTGAATTTGGAGAAGCGCGACGAGCAAATGAGGTCAAGTTAGGCAGCAGCGAATCAGTTACGATCTGCCGGTCCTTGTGAAGGCCTGGAGAAATAAAAGAATAGCTCGAAAATATATCGTTAGAGAACGTGACAGTGTCCGTCTTGTGACTGATCGCGGCTCCAGTAGCCTCAAATTTACAGGCCGTAGTAGCGCTCCGGTGATATTCAATCAATCTGCCCATTGTGCGACTGACAGTCCGTATCAGTAACAATCCTGAACCGGGGCTGTGAATCTGCCGTCTGCGCAGTTTGAGCTATCGACCTCGTGTTGACTGAAAAATCCACTGTCTGCCGTGAAGTGCAAACACCGCTTCCTGCGCTGATGACGGCATATGTTGAGAGTCCAAGGAGCCCCCGAAATGGGAGCTGTGAGTGTTAAGTTGAAGCCGGCCGGACATGAAGAAAGAAAGGAAACTTGCGATGAACCGAACAACACGCCACGGGCGCGCTTTCTGTCACCCCCTGCTCTTTCGCAACAGTATGAGCGCCGCGCTCGGATCCATAAGCCAGTCTTTGAGCCGAGTGGTTGTGGCGTTGCGTTGCTGAGCACCAGGTCGCCGGTTCGATCCCGGCTGCCGCATTCGCATGGGGACGGGCTGCGAAAACGCTCTTGCACCGTGCACCTCAAAGGACCCAAGCTGGTCGAAATAATTTAGAAGCCCTCCACCACGGCCTCTCTCATAATCCGATCGCTGTTCTTCTGGCACGCAAACCCCAGAATTTAACGTTAAATATTCCCCCGTACAGCTTGACCAAAATCTGGGGCAGGTTTGCTAAGCCATTCGCGGTCATTAGCCTCTACTGTATACAAAAATAATTATTTATTAAATGCATTGGACCAAACGATACGCATTAGGTACATTTGTAGATTTTACGAAAGCGTTTCATCAGCTAAATTGTAGCTTGCTGCCTCAGAAATTAGACTAGGTTGGATCACGCAGCGCAGCGTTGAAGCTGAGTGACTTTTACGTATTATCATGCCGTACTGAATTTATTAACATAGACTGCAACACTTCAGGAACACTATCCATAAACGCGGATTACGCAAGTTAATTTAACACATTTCTGAACTGCATGCACGTGTTCCGGTAGCTAACAGAATGCCAAATAAACCATCTACCTGAACAAAAGTAAATCGATTAGTAATTACTGAAAGTCTAACAAAAGTCACCCTGCTTCACGCTAAGTCAGGGATCACCCTGGCAGTATCAAGGCTGAAATGGAGCAGTCGTGAGACAGATATTGTAAGTAAACTTAGAACATTGGGTGGTTTGTTTATACAGAAACTATGTCGTGGGATGGCCATGCTGATCCCATATTCCATAGCATTGGAACTAGCGCCGATAACCACTAACCTTTCTCTTCATATAGAGTTTCTTCTGGAAAACGTAACGCTTTACAATGCACTGTTTTCATCGTAACTAAAGTATCGTGTAATTGGGTGGAGAGCAACAACACTTAGCAACTTCAAGGGGGAATGAGCAATCTACTAACGTTTTCAACTACGGCTGCCTCTAAATTTGTAACTTTTTAAAGCAAACAAAATCGAAAATTCCAGGCTGCTTCTAATGACTTCACTCTAGTAACATACCGTATATCACGCTGTAATTACTAAACGGAAAATCCACTAAATTGTAAGTACTGCTACAAAGGAAACCCATACGGGTTTCTGGAAAGAAAATCCTCGCAGTTGAAGAAAAATTCACCCTGGTCTGGGACTCGAACCCGGGACCACCGCCTTTCCGGGCAGCCACGCTGCCATCTAAGCTAGCCAGGCGGCTAGCAGATGGCAGGGCGAAGCCAGACTTATAAGCAACTGAAACGTAAGGCAAGAGTTTGACGTAATAGTTCTGCGGAAACCCACAAGGTGAAAAGAAGTAATTAATAATTCAAACGCAGCTGAATGACTAAGCGATTAGCGTGCACGCGTTGACCGAAACGCATCTACGAGATTTGGAGGAGCCGCCTGTTAGTGACAATTTTGCATGGCAAGGGTGCAACAGAATGACTTGGCCAAGGAAAGGCGGAGGCAGGGTAAATAGGCGAGGTGTCAAGTGCCAAAGAGTAAAATAGACATGTAAGGAGCATGTATGGATTAGCGGCACATGGCGACGCAAAAGGACGTGGCTGGGAGTTGCTTACCTATGGGCAGGTAGTGATAACAGGGATAAAGATAATGAATCGATTGATTGCATTAGAACAATATTAATGAGTTCAAGAAATCAAGCCAGGTGATTATGAACGCGCACATGGATGACTTAGACGGATATGCTGATTACAGTGGTTCTCTAGTGCTGGATCTGTGTTATCAACAGAACATATATAAATTAACCGGGAGAGTAAGCGTCAGGGACAGGTAAAATAGCAATGCGGAAACAGGCAGTCATGCATAGACTACGCCTTAGTCTCAGAAATTCTCCGCGAACAACTAGACATAATGATAATAGACGAACATGCAAAAAATAGCCTGGGTAGCGACAACAGACGTTTATCATTAGAGCTTGAGAAAAATACTCATGCAAAGCACGAACCAATAGCATCATAATTTCTAAATATGAACGAACCGCAAATGACAGAGATCGCAAAGTATCACGAGCCATTCCACTCTGTGCAGGTAGTTGACCAGCGAAACTGTTTAGTACACGACACGGAGGTGACACATAATTTTGAACAAATGTACGAACTCATTTATTGTCTTAATGGGCGGTCATCGTGACGAAAGGTAAGCACACTCATTTATTGTCTTGACCGGTGGTCATTATTTCACTCGCAACTGTAATCACATTCTTTGATAATATCAAATCGAGCAAGCGGGTGCTCGCTTGGGCCGGATCTGTGTGGCATCGCAGGAGATATGTCTAAAACACGGAACGCGTAAACCGCTTCCTTTTCGGCATCGACACATCCACATTGAAATCACCGACAACGACAACAGGGGCCGTGTCATCGCAGCTAATTCACGCAAAGTGAGTAGCCGTAAACCTTACGGGACTGAGTCATTGCATCTTTTGCTTGCTTAAGGGGATATGAGCCATTGGTGATGACAGTTTTCGACGTGCTATTCTGTGTGTTGTGTGCGTGATTAGGAAGTTCAACACTAATCGTTTCACTTTGCTGAGTGCTTGTAGCCTCTGCCTTACGGGGCTATGAGCCATTGTATTTTTTGCTTGCTTAGAGAGAGAGAAGAATACAGGAAGGCAGGGATGTTAACCAGTCAATAGTCTGGTTGGCTACCCTACACTGGGGGAAGGGAGAAGGGGAAGAGAAAGAAGGGAGAGAGAAGGTGTAGGTACGCGTACCGACAGCACTTCAGTTAAAGTCGCTCGAGCAAACCAGAAGTTCTGAGAAAACACAAAAGTGCCTTCACTGCCTTCTGAGCCGATGATCGGTCGGGACGGTGCTCTAATATTGTCTGTTCACTCAGAGGACGATCGTCTAGTTTCCTCAATGTGTCGGACAAATACTGTCTTTGGGCTTGAAATTGAGGACAATGGCTTGCTTAGGGGAGCATGAATGCTTACGGGGTATGAGCCATCGATGATGGCAGTTTTTTTTCACAGAGAACAAAAATGCATGAAACCCTAGCCATACACAGCTTCACGGTAAAAAGGTAGAGAACAAAATGGAGGCTTTTCCAACAGCTGTCTAGGAATATAAGGAACTGGCAGACGTTATGCAGCAGGAAATAAGACAGACACGGCAATAAACCGTTGGATGGGAGGAAAGGAAACCACGTAAGTGGTGGAACAAGGAAATAAAGCAAGTTATAGAAGAGCGTACGAAGGCATCTAGGAATCACTCAGAAGTAAAACGTGTTGGGATTACACGAAGAAGCGTTGCTTAGATGGAACCAATACTGAGAAAAGAAGAGGGTGGTCTGTGAGCTCGTGCAAGAGAAAACTAAATGCACAAGTGAACCCTTGGGTGCATAACATTCGCAAAAGAGACAAAGGCGCCCCAAGAAGATTCTGGAACCATGTAAGGGCACTTGGAGCTCCAACTAAAAATTTGCAAACGGCTATAAGGGATGAAGGCGGTAACATCTACGAAGGAGATGGTGCACTGCGGTACATCACAGACGTTATTCGGGATAACTCCGGCACGACAGAAACCGTAGTTCAGACTCAAATAGATCCAGAACCAACAGTGAAGCCCGCGAGATCAGAATTTGACATAGAAAGCTTTCATTAGAAAAAGAAAAGCTGTAGAAAATGCCCTTAATATTACGGTAGCAGCACTCAATGAAGTCCCAATACAGCTAATCAAAAACCTCGGTCCAAAGAGCAAGGCACTGCTGACTAATGCTTTTCAGCAAGTGATTAGAACTAAGAAAACTCCGGTAGGATGGCGTGAAAACAAGGTGAACCTATCTACAAAGGTTAGGGATAAGACAAGCTCGCACAAGCCAGTTACAGTAACGTCGGTGATATATTGAATGGCAATGGAAGCCATAAAATTTGAACTGTCGAAGCGAGTGGAGAGAAATGATCTACTAGGAGAACTGTATAATGGGTTCAGGTCACGCAAACGCTTAGAGGATAATATATCTGCACTAAGTCGGTGCATAGGGATTTCAGTAGCTCAGAATAGACCTTTATCGACAACCTTTTTGGATATTAAAGGAGGCTATGACAACGTAGACAGAGAATCGCCAATAGACACGGAATTAGACAGGGACAGGGAATTTACGTAGAGAGGGAATTTATTGCCAATACCGAAAGTAGCCCCGCTGTCCACCCACTGCTACTGGCACTCGGCGCACTCTGTCCCCATCGCAGATCGCTGTCAAGACATGCCCCGCGCAGCCGTACCATACGCAGCCGCAGTGCAGTGGATTACGGTTGACAATGTTTGGCATAGAGAGGAGGCAGCGTCATCGACCGCGTCTAAGTGCGAGGTCCATCAAACGTGACACGCTTCAATTGCGTCACGTACTACAACACGCATCTGCCAGCGCTCACCTTCCACAAAACAGCGGCATCATCCAAAGGCACCATCATATAATTTGAAGATAAAGAAGAAACGCAAGAAGAAGAATCAAACAAGAGAGAACGTACATAATAAATGTTGGATATATTTGCTTCATTCAGGGTTGGGAATGGCCAAAGTCAATTCAGAACAATTTTTTGAGCAATTAAAATTGCCTTTTGGAGCGCTTTTGATCGAACAAAATTGCCTTTTGGAGCAGCTTGGAGCAGGCTAAATTGCACTTTAGAGCAGTTTGGGGCAAATATAATTTCACTTTGGAGCAGTTTCGAGTCAGTCCGATCTGAATTGTGATGAAATAATGGCATATGGCTGCGCACTTCGATATCACGATGAAACAGAGTAAGCAAACAAGAGCGCCGTATTGCAGCTTTCTTAAGCTGAGTTTTGAAGCAGATTACTCACATACTGAAACCGCCTAGTGCATGCAAATTTTGGTAATAGTGCCTGCAGATTTTTAATTAGCGACAGCAATCACAAAAACATGCATTCTGCAATCGTGAGTGCGAAATTTCGAAAAGTAGCCCAAGACATTTTTCATCGATGCGATTTTTTTAATGTGTCGACAGTGTTGGTGGAGTACCTGGAAACGCGCTTCGCCAACAGGCCGTACGGAGAAGCCAGAGTTGTGAACTACTGTGGTCTACTATTGCGGTAGCAATCATATCGACACTCCAGGCGCATTTATGCCGACGTCTTCGGCGTCGCCGTAATGTTCCGTATAAAGTCCAAGAGTGATAACATCGTCGACGCACGCCGTATGCTGCGTGTGCGAGTCAAAGCGCGTGAGGGTGAGCCGACGATGCCGTCTCGCGCGCGCAAGGCAGGAAAGCGGGAAGAAAGCGCTCCGTCTTCCGTCGTGCGCAAGGTATCGGGGAGGGGGGGGGGGGCGCTGCATTTCCGGGGCTGCTGCGTATGGCGCGGCCAGCATCATGGCACGCCCCTGCACCTTATGACTCTGCTGTTTGTCACGGAAGAAATTTAGGTGACTTGAGCGCCCATATTCCCTGCCTGTAGCCGCTCGCACGCGTGCTTCCGTTCCTGTAACACATACTTCAAGCATTGCCACGCCTGTCCAGTTGTTCTCCGCAAGAGAAGGATATCACGTAAACAATCCCTTGTATAACATGTTAGCGCCAGCACACTTTGCTGGGTACGCGCGAAAAAGAGAGCGTACCAAGCACGAAATAAGCCCAATAGGACGACGTACCAGAAAACGAGCCTACCCCGCACAAAATCAGCACAAACGGAAGATGCAGCACAAAACGAGCTTGCCGTGGTGCAAATTTGGGGCCTTTTTTTCTCATCCTCCTTCATGGTTAAAGGGGAAATAAAGGTTGACTGACTGATTCAATACCAACACAAGCAGCACACAGTAATGATAAAATCGTACGCTTTGACGAACTCCTTCCAAACGTGTCACCACAGAAAAATCAAATCGTTAACAGACCTCCAAATGTATCTTCTAGTTATTTTATCTTCAAACCTACAAGACAACTGGCGTCCATAGGTGGCGTTTCAAACCGCCGATCTTTCGTTCCGATATCCGAGGCGTTCTCTCTTCTGCTAGCCTAACACCTTCGTCATCCATCCACCTACGCCCACCAGCAGCCATCCGTGTTTGTACTTTGCAAGTTGCCCTCAGAGGCTTTCGCCAGCGCTATGCAGAAGTAGGCCACTTGCCACGGTTGCAGTTCAAAATTATAATATATTTATCCCGTGACATTCAGTGAGTCTCGCGTGTCTTTATAATAGTAGAACGTCAGCATAGAACTCGTTCAGCTGCATATATCGCTTAGTGTACTTCCTTTCCGATTGTTGCAAGCGGAAGACAAACACGATCGCCTTATTCCTGAACGCCCCGAGTCACAACTCAAGTGCGTTTTTTTCCCTTTCTTTTCGATACATCCAGCACGTACGTTTTGCACCCTAATCAAATTTTGATATCACGGAACTGTGTAATCTTCATTTCAGGTGCCGAACCCAATTTCTGCAATCGCTCGGCAACACCAAAGAACTTGTGAAGAACATTGCTATGGTGAATTTTCTTTGCTCTATCTTTGGAAGGCCTAAAAATCTGGTTACATATGCAGACAATATCGTTTTTCACATCGAACTGATACGAAATAAAAATTATGCTTAATTTCTGCCCCAATCAACGAACGTGCCGCAAGATAGTGAAAAAAAAGGCGGAATGCGGAAACCATAGCCGCAAAGGCAGAGTCACCTGCGATTGAACCGGTGGAATGCTTGAGTTCTGCGAGTAAATTCAGCTTTTCTTTTCAAGTCTCTGTTTTCAGAAAGCCTTGTGCGAGATGCTTCACCGGCATAAAAGTGGTTGTACATCGCACAAGAATAAATACGCTGTTTTAAAAATAGCAAACCCAAAATCAGCGGGCGCCTATAACAACCTACAAGAAACCCAAGCAGATTTGAAGTCATGTGCACATGCACAGTGTACCCAACGTGGCCCGCTGGGCGACGTTAGCGACAAGCAAGTTCGTGCAATGTTCGGGCGATATGGCAAGGGAATGCTCACCATCAGACATGCTTGAAGGCACGGACTCTTCAGTCTAAAGAAGAGAGGACGTACGTTGCCCAAAAAACGACACCTCACGAAGAAAACGACCAACTATTCGGCCAACGCAGCTGCACAGCAATGCACGCATCACAGCACGCGACTCCTTCGACTCCCGGCGCCAGCAGCTGCGGCAGCTGCGATCGCGACACACTGCACGTCAGGGGGCGCGATACACGTCGAACCTCGCGACGCCGAACCTCCGCGAGGTACACCGTCGGCGCGGGGCGGCATCGCACGCGCCCGCAGTCCGTGCTCCTCGTGAGCCATCAAAAGTCCCAGTCGACGAAACGCGATGCGTTAAAACACTTGTGAAAAAGTATTCGCTGGCATTCGTGGCATGAAAACAAAAATGCCGATCCAACGGACACGTTGGAATCTATGTGAAGCGAAGCTTTAGTGAAGCGGTTAATTAAATGCTTCACAACAGACGCCGACGCGTGCAGTTTTGTCTCCGTTCACCCCACGCAACGAGTGATACCACGGAATGTCCATGTTTGTCCACCAAAACGGGATCACAACATTGTTTCCCTGCCATGCTTATGTTTAAGCGCTACATCGTTCACAAGGAATGACCAAAGGCGGATGCACAATGATCCGTGGAGTGTAGTTCACCTCTCCATAAACATGTCGGTGTGTTTTAGAGATGCCTGTGAGCCGATATTATATGTTCAAGTTTTTACGTAGGAAGTTATCTTTTGTTAGCTGGCACAGAGGTGCACTACTTGGTGATCATACAACGGTTGTATGCACCATTTCGCGGGTACTTTCACGTAACGTTTGTATGTGTGTCCACAAATTTAGCCACCGAGATAGCGATCGACCCAGCCGCCAGCCACGCAAAAAGCGGTAATGTATGCCAAGAATAGTTCGCTTTCAAAGCAGGCATGCAGAACATGGACACGAGAACACACAAACGGCCGACTATGAATCTCTGACATTCTTATCCGCTGACTTCATGTGCGCAGATCACGATGCCTCCGTAAGCAACATGCAACCTTTAAATAACGCTATCAATAACAAACACGGCACTTTCACTGCTAAAACATGCACAGGATCTTTACACGAAAACTTTACGTAATATCTAAAAAACAGACGAAAAAAAAACGAACGGTTCTTTCGTTGACGTGCCGTCAGTGGTGGCAACCATTGGGTGACAGATGAAACGAGGTGATTAGTCGCTAATGAAAAAAAAAAATTATTAGAAAACTTTCAAACATTTATTACATTCAGCGGGCTTATCGTAATTGGGCAAATTAAGTGAGCTCTCCGTACTAGCCATATCTACTTTCGGATCAGGAAAAATGCAATTATTGTGGCACGACGAATTTTGGCTATCAGAGCGCCGCGGTTCCGGCCGTGCTCCTCGCTGTCGCAGCGCGCTGGCTGCCTGCTGCTGGGGGACGTGAGCAGAGCGTCGCCTCGAGGGGGCGCGGCTCTGGCGCTCGCTGCAGCCTCCCAGTGTCGGTTTCGTGCGCGCTGATGGGCGAAATTGCATAGGCGGGTAATTGCATTTTTCCAGATCCGAAAGTAGATATGGCTTGTACGGCTTGAGCTCACTTAAATTGCCGAAATGCGATAAGCCCGCTGAATGCACATGTTTGAAAGTTTCCTAATGAATTTTGTTCATTAGCCACTAATTACCTCGTGTCCCCAGTCACTCCGTGGTCGCCACCATTGACGGCACATCTATGAAAGAAGCGTCCCTTTATTCCAAAAATGCAATTTTAACTATTACTTAAAGTCTTCGTAGAAACAGCCGGTATAGTGGCCTTGCATGGTGATATATGCTCACAAAAGAACTGAGTGCGGATGTCCACCGTTGGGCTGTTCCTTTATACACTTATGCCCGCAATTCGCACCAAGAACAGAAGAGTAAGCATCCTTTTCAATATATAGGACCGCTCAGCTCGCCAAACCGCGAAGTGAAAATGCAGCTGATGAAAACACTGACATCAGCCCCTGAGGATGCACAGCGAGACACTAACAGCGATCTAAAAAAAAAAAAATTGCAGCAAAACCTATGTCATGATGACTGTCGACTGCAATGCGTTCCCGTGGAATTACTACAGTGACACAACGTATTATCACCGCCGAAACGGTGTTATGCATGAGGCGTGTACTGCAGCGCGACTCCTTTGCACGCTTGCTGCGAGAAGCGTGGTGCGCAAGTGACTGCGAATGCTGAGAATGGTCGCCTCGCTTGCCGCACGTAAAGGGGCACACATACAGTTTCCCAAGTTGGCGAGAAGTTCACTGAAGAGCGGCACATACCCACTGCATTTATGGCACAGTTCGGTGAAGCTTTCTCGTGAAAGGTGTCCACTGAAAAGGATCACAGACCCGAAGCGTTTGTAGCACTGCCTACTAATGCGCAGTCTCTGAGGAACGCTTGTGACGGGGGGGGGGGGGGGGGGGTTCGATCCCGCGCAGCACCGGATAAATCTGAGGGACCTTTTTTCGTCATTTTAGGGCGGCGCATTCCCAGTGGCACAAACCTCGTTATCCAAAGTTGGCGTGAACGATGCTCATTGAGGACCGCCGGCACACACCTGCTGGCACATAGCCGGTGACCCGAGCTGGCACCAAAGGCGTCCACTGGAGACCAGCGCAGACCGAGTGGCGCATGCCCAGTGCTTGGGTCGGCGTCAAAAAGCTTCTTCGAACAGCGGTGCCCAGCAAGTCCCGTGTCTATAGTGACCCACGTCGGCGTGAAAGAGGTTCGCTGAAGAGCGGCACGTATGTACACGCTGCTGTATACTCAGATACCCAAGTTGGTCTGGTGGCTGGTTTCGAAACCTATTACCTCAGCAGAGCAGCCAGATGCGCTATTCATTAGACCATGAACTGCCCAGTTAGGTACAAACATACACAGATACAAACATAGATGATAGATACATACACACATAGTCTCCCAAAAGTGCGTGAAGTACCCTAAGAATGCTAATTCATTAAAACTTTTTGCTCTGCGGGCGTGCAGACAGATTGGATTCGCGAGCAGCGTCTCACGTGCGGAAAGGAATGGCTGTCTTGAAGCACAGCTGGAGTATCACTCATCTCACCAAGAACTGCACACATTGTTCGACAACGACGCTAGCGGCGTTGCTGTCAGCGGCGTTGGTCAAGTATCGCCACATCGTTTACGATAAGTACCGTATTTACTCGATTCTAAGCACCCCCTTTTTTTCACGATCGCGATGCCCAAGTGAGGGGGGTGTTTAGATTCGAAAAAATCTAGAATGACCCCCCCCCCCTCCTTCTTTTCGCTGCGACATCGTGACGAGATCAGTGCGAGAAATAACATTTTATATTGTAAACATTCAAAAGAAAATCGGTGCAGACAGTGAGCCCACCGCTTGTGTCGGATGCTCAGTTACAATCACTGCCACTCGAGTTCGTCGCACAGCTTGAACCGCCGCTCTCGGTTTCCCACAGCAGGTCGTCTTCCGTTTCGTCGAAGTGCTTTGTGATAAAGCACTTCTTAAATGATTTGACCACAACGTCCACTTGGATCCGCTTCCAAGCGTCCGAATCCACTTGGGATGGTTGATGGGTACGCTTTCTGCAGCTTTCGCCGTACAGCCGTACAGTCCGGTTGTGCGGCGAGATCGCGCCGCGGACGCCGGGCCACCTCGGGACTCCGACGGCTCCGGCTCGATGACAGAGTGAGCAAGCGCGCTTGGCGGCCTTGGCTACGTGCTCTTCCTAACAAATAGGGGGGTGCTTAGATTAGCATGCAAACTTTTTTCCCAATTTTTTTCGCGGGAATAGAGGGGGGGTGTTTAGAATCGGGGGGTGCTTAGATTCGCGAAAATACGGTATTCCAGGTCTATCAACGCCACTTTCTTTGACCCCTAGGCCAATCACGGCTGACTCCAAGAAGAAGGAAGTTGAGGAGAACGTGATCACTGATTCTTGGCCTGCACTGCCGGTATTTTCTCTGGTTTACACAATACGGCGATAATATTCAACACGACATCTGTTTCAGATAAATGCCAGAGCTATACAGGCAAGTCTTTGTCAGGCTGCAGTCACTAGTTAATGCCCTTCTCATGCCCCTGACTAAGCTGCGGAAAGGATGCCAGCGTTCCAGTACTTGTAAGTATAAGAGATCCTTAGAAATGCTGGAAGCCCTGAATACACATGCAAGCCTTCAGCATGGACACCATGATTCACCCGTTGTGGTCACTTCACACAGGCGTCAAAATGTGCATAGACATTACAGTGTCATACAAGATACATCAGGTCTCTCATGACATGTTAACCCCGTATCTACCCACTAACCGGATTCAAATATCAGCCATATGTGAGCCTAAACTGCAAATTTCCATGAAACTACCTGACTACGAATTCATGCCTTCAACGTGTGTGACATTCAACGTGCATTCAACGTGCAGCCAACTTACAATTTGTGGTCACACTGACATTACCTGCATTTTCCTCACACGGTGCAGATCTATGACGAGAGCCATACGGTATGTATCTACGTGATATACAGCGCTGCGTCCTTCAAGAGTACTGGTGTGTGTATGTATCGCCTTGGGGAACGTCTTACTGTGAAAGACTGCGAGACATGTTGCTTAAGGATAAATCATCATCATCATTATCAGCCTGTTTTATGCCCACTACAGGACGGAGGCCTCTCCCTGCGATCTCCAATTACCCCTGTCCTGCGCCAACCGATTCCAACTAGCGCCCGCGAATTTTCTGATTTCATCGCGCCACCTAGTCTTCTGCCGTCCTCGACTGCGTTTCCCTTCTCTTGGTACCCATTGGGTAGCCCTAATGGTCCAACGGTTATCTAACCAGCGCATTACGTGACCTGCCCAGCTCCATTTTTTATGCGAAGCATATTACTAGAGCTCAACCCAGCTCTTCAGGCGCGGCGGTGTCGCCTTCAATACCACGTGACACCGTGACGTCACGACAGAGGAGAAACGGGGCTCCAACTCTCGCCGTCGCTCGCGGCGTCGCCTTCAAGGCTGACCACGTGACACCGTGACGTCACGACAGAGGAGAAACGGGGCTCCAACTCTCGCCGTCGCTCGCGGCGTCGCGGCGGTATATAAGCAGCTGCGCTTGCCTCTGCTAGACACTCACGAGGTGAGATGCCTCCTGGAGACAGAGCTGCTCGTTGGAATGAGAAGCGAAGGTTGCAGCATGCTACAGAGACTGTTTCTAGGTGGCTTTGCTATGGCGCAGCGACTACGCGCCCCGCATCGGACGCGGTGAGCGTCGAGCAACGCAGCGTTCGGCGCGACAACGAAATGTGCGCCTGAGCAAGCGCCGCACGCCTGAGCCGACGCCGACGACACCGGCTTTTCTGCGACACGAGCTCCTTAACGCTGTCGCGTTAAAATAAAGGCTAGTATGCTTCGCATCCTGGGCTTAACCTTAGCTAAGCCACAGCCATTTTTTCTCTTGATGTCAATTAGAATATCAACTATACCCGTTTGCTCTCTGACCCACCAAATCGCTCTATTTCTGTCGTATAAGGGGACATTGCACTATAGCGCATAAAAAAGTACACGGACAGGAACATGAAAAAAGACACACCAAACGCTAGACATCAAATGGCTTCATTCTGAGGAGGACACAATTAAATATGCAAAATGACACGTGCTAAATGACCAATCCCAGAAGCGCATGCGCAGAGGCACCTTTTTGTGCAAGAATTTTATTTGTTTTGCCTTCAAAGATACCAACTAGCCAAGCTTTCTGCCTTAAATATTTTTCTGTGTCAACGTTATGTCAAGCAATCTTCATTCCATGGCTCTTTGCGCGGTCTTTATATTGTTCTGAAGCTTCTTTGTCAGCCTCCAAGTCTCTGCCCCATATACCAGCACTGGTAAGACGCACTGATTGCTCACCTTCATTTTCAATGATAATGGCAAACTTCCAATCAGGAGCTGATAATGTCTGCCGTATGCGATCCAACCCATTTTTATTTTTCTATGAACTTCCTTCTCATCATCAGGGTTCCCTCTCATTAATTGACCTAGGTAATCGTACTCCTTCACAGACTTTAGAGGCTTACTGGCGATCCTTAAATTTTGTTCCTTCGCCCGGCTATTCATCATTGTCTTCTGCACATTAATCTTCAGCCCCACACTTTAACTCTCTCTACTAAGGTCCTCAATCATTGCTGTAACTCGTCTGCATTGTTGCTGAATAGAACAATATAATCGGCAAACCGAAGGTTGCTGAGATATTCGCCGTGGATCCTTACTCATAAGCCTTCCCCAGTTTAATAGCTTGAATACTTCTTCCAAGCACGCAGTGAATAGCATTGGAGAGATTGTGTCTCCCTGTCTGACCCCTTTGTTTATAGGTATCTTCCTAATTTTCTTCTGTAGAATTAAGGTAGCTGTGGAATCTCTGTATATATTTTCCAAGGTATTTACGTAAGCGGTCTGTACTCCTAGATTATGTAATTCATCTATCACTGTTGGCATCTCTACTGAATCAAACGTCTTTTCGTAACCTATGAAAGCCATATAAAGAGGCTTATTTTACTCTGCGGATGTCTCGATAACCTGATTAATGACATCAATCTCAGTACCAGTTCCATCTCGTTCGGAAAGACTTCTCCGATGCATGAGACAGGCAGCCGAGACCGTTAACTGTTTGGTATACCTCTCTCTAGACGCGTCAGTGAATCGCGGTAAGCACTGAAGTTTTTTTTTTATTTTCTTATTTTCTTTTTTTTTTTTCAGACTGCTCTTAAGTGCTGTTCCATTCCGCCGAAAATGTATCGTGTATCTAGCCGCGTCCATGGCCGCTTGCGTACGGGAGTCTCCGAAACCACGATGTTAGAACCACTAAGAAATACTATGCCCTGCCGCCTGCCGCGATCATCAAAACCAGTATACCGCGGATAATTCAAGCACGTTTTCACACATTTGAGATATACTAAATGGACTTAAACTGACTCTACCGACATGCCTCGCGCTGGCTTTATAATGGGCACCCCCCCCCCCCAACACACACACACATCTATCGCGGATAAATCAAAGAAGTTTTTAGGCATGTCGGGCCCTCTGATCTGTACTTGTCGGCGATGAGGTAGCCTCGCCGCCTATGGGATTACCTGACTGAGCTATGTCGAATGCTCGGATGCCATAGTCGGAAGTTCGAATCCCTCTATAAGGGAAGGGTAAATGCACACCTACAAATAACAACCGGCTGTATAAACGTACAGCACCTATTCGTGGAAGGACCTATGTAAGTTTCAGGAGCAGGCATTTTGCATCCTTACCTTCTGAACATGACCTCATCATCATGAACACTAGCAGTTCAGCACATTGGCGCGGACCAAAGGCGTCTACCTGATCACGGTGTGCCGCGGTGGTTGACTGCGTATCCCACATATTTGACAGACCACAATTTGTTGAGGGCCTTTTCTCCTTATGCGTCATACGAACCATTCACTCAAAACTTCAGCTGCATATGCAAGAGCTGTGCCGAGGTAGTATGACTCGGTGTGCAGGTGATGCGATTGCAGATGCACTGAGATCGTCCATGAGCAGCGTGACACGAATAACAGCTAATCGAATGTGCTTCAAGAACGAACTTGAGAGACTTCCTGTGATTCGACGGGCGAGTCGAAAGATTTTAGTAGGAGCACCAAGTACATCCACCACCTGAGACAGGCACGAGGCATGCAGAAGATTTAACGCCCCTTTGACGAATCGCAAGCCTATAGCGCTGAAAATGCAATTCGCTCGACAGCAGTAAGCACATATGGCGGAAGCCGCGGAGTCCTCACTTCTCTCTAAACTACGGCATCCTTTCGCATCTCTAGCCCTTCTGTGCCAACACCGGCGGCAGCTTAATGTGGGAAAGTTCCTGGCGAGATTGACACTCTCACCCGCAGTGGTGCTACACGCGTGTGAGCTATCACTTGGATCGTATAAACAGACGTGAAATGTTTGACCAAGGAACTTGACGCCACTCTTGCAGCCTCCATAATCTTCTTTATCTGACCAAATTACGCACTTAGCTCCAAACTATCTGGAGTGTACAAAAGGCCCGGAGAAGGCTTTTACACCGTACAGCTATAGTCATGGAAGAAAGATTTCAGTTTTCTCCGCAAGGGCAATGGAACACTGCGAAAGGAGTGTAACACATAGGAAGATATCTGCTTCACCTGCACGCTAGCTTCAATTTATTTGCGTAAAACTGCACCTAAATCTGCACACGGCCAAAAGAGGAAGACAAACAACCCCCCATTCATTATCCTCCGTAATGTTGCCTGTCTCGAAGTAAGTAAACTTGCCGCTCACTTTTACCGCAGCGTCTAAATATTCTGCCTGCTGTTCTGTTTAGGCGATATAGATAATGACGCTTTGAGCAACCGTGATGACATTTGAAAAGACGTGCGCAATCGTGACATATATCTTCTTCAGCGACCTTCATGTGCACTGACACTTAATTTTATTGCACACATTTTGCACTTCTCTCTCACTTAAACAGCGTCATGCAAAATGTACTTGCATGATCAGACATGAACGCAGCTGCCTTTGACAACGTTCTTGAAGTTATTGCATATGTTAAACGCCATCTTCGCGACTACAAGCCTGGCGCCGTGAACTACAATATTTCGACCGTGGCGCCCCTACGTCTGGCACATCGCTTCGATGTTAAAGACAACTCGAGTTTAAGTCGACGGGCGATTCTGAACGGCCCGACCTGCCCGTGGCTATGCCTGCAGTATAGCGACGCACAAGCGAAGCCCGTGGCTGCCACGGCTTACCCTTCGTCTCAGTGTCGAAATGTACCTGGCTTGATCCCGCTCGCTCAACAGGCTTCGTTTTAAATGTGCGCACGTGTGAGTACAAATACTCCTGAACGTGCATGGATGGTTGTGAATGCCGCTGGCGCAAGTTAAGCACACGGGAAAAAAAATGTAGATTCAAGTTTCCTTTCTTCCTTTGTTGCGGGTGTGCTGTCATGCTGTTCCACGGAAGTGCGCCCCATCACAAAGAGAGCATCGGTTCCCACAAAGCGCCATGTTTTGGACGGCCCACTTTGGCGTTTTCCATATCAATGCCTTTCTTTGCATCCTTTCTCTCTCACTCCCCCATGCCGGGTGCACGCGCATACCTTGAACGGAGCACTGAAATGAGACGCGTGCTACATGTCGAACTGCAAAAGTTACGCTATAGACGATTCGTATTTATAATCGGCAAGGCAAAGGGCGACGTTGTATACAGCAAGCGAGGGCGCTGACGTGGAGCCCTATTCAGCCGTTCAGTCCAAGTCCTTGGTGCCGTTGAACATCCCTCCTAACCTTGCGCAGCGATCTCTCCAAAATGTCCCGTCAGGCACCTCGCACGACTCCGTACGCGGTCATCACATCCCCAATCGGCACGCAAGCACGCGCACGTGCTACCTGCTCGGCCTCATTATTTTTCCGAGCAGCACGCGAGACAGCGCGAGTTCGCTGTCATGCTGCGGCCATCCCCCACCATTAAACTTTCTCGAAAAATGTTTGCGCCTTGGCTGTAACCACGCTTTACGTTGCCTGCCCTTTTTGTGTATGCGGAACATTTAACGTGAATTGACGAGTGTGTTTTTCGCTTTGTGTGATTTTCTAACTCCCAGATATATGTATTTCGGCATGTCTCGTAGGAGCACGATGAACTATACGATCGTCAATGCAGAAAGAAGGCCGCCGCCTTGAGGTTTCCAAAGCCGATATAATACGGGCCGCGCTGTTTCACGCAGAATTTCAATTAGACTGCAAGGAGTACAATTCACCGCTACAAGTCTGACCTTCACGTGGACTCCACCGACGCGTGCCATTTCTTCTGTGTTTGCAGAGGATGGGGGTCACCAGAGCCTACTCAGCGCTAATTGGAACTGCTGACAGTGCCGACTGTCTGCAGCTGCTAACAGAACGTCAACCACTAATTGTACCGTTACACGACCTCGATTTGATTTACAAAAAACAACCGCAATCCAATGAATTCAGACAACCAGACGATTACCCCCTCTCCGTTGCTACGCTACTGGAACACCGTCACGTAACGATCATCGGCCCAGAATACAGCGAAGGCATTTTTGCGAATTTTTTTTTCTAGGACTAGTGACCTGGGCCTTGACTTCACGTGCCGCGCACGAGCGCGCAGCTAACGCCGGCTTCCTCTCCCTCTCATCCTCACGTCCCCCCCCCCCTCAACAGCGTAGGGCACCCTGTGTATGTTACAGGTGAGAAGATATTGGTTGGAGTTCGCCTTCAAATATCTAAAGCTGAGCACGTCCGACCACTCGTTTCCCCGCTCGAGGTGAGAGAATACCAACACACAATTCGAGAAGTGACAACACGAGTGGTGGCGAAGGGCCAGCTGAAAATCACGCGTGCGAAGAAACAAAACGTAAAAGCGTAAACTGATCGCGTTGAACCTCGCCGAAGTGACATATAAGCCTCGCACCTTCGTAAGAAAAGGGGTTAACCGAGGGGGCCCATTTTTTTGTTAATCATATCATAAGAAGCCAACAAACAAAGACACCGAGGACAACACAGTGGAAATTACTTGTACTTGCTAATTGAAATAAATAAATTAATGGCGATAAAAGTGCACGAAAAAGAACTTGCCGCAGGTGGGGAATGATCCACGTCAACCTACAACGACGATGTAAACCGCACTTCACTCGTAAATGCCCGGTCACAGTATAAAGCAGAGGGCCCTGACGTCATGCTCCGAGGCCCACAGCCGATGGAATCGGAACATAACACGGCATCTGGAAAAGGGCGGAAACGTTACAGCACTAACTGCAGTCGTTTGTTTGCAATAGAAGCTTGGGCCTCAAAAGGTAACGTCAGTCCTCGGTCGCGTGGCTGTACGCCGTGCCTCGGCGATCCTTCGTCGCGCGTCTCCGCCAAAGCGTGTGGACTGCAGTTGCGCTTTCGGCGTGCACAAACACGAAAACACACATATATATAGACACACGAAGCACATATATATGTGCGTCGCCAAGACATAGCGTGACAAACGCTACCTGGTGGACTACGTCCAGAAAGGCCTGGTAAAATTCACCAGCGGAGCCCTGGAATGAGGGCGCCCTAGCCTATAGCGACAAGTCTTAACATCAATAAAACTTATATTCATTCTTTCCTACCGGTGGCCCCACTGGCCGCGTACACCAAATGACCACGTAGTACATCATTGTCCTACAAGCGCGGAGTCGACTGCACTCACCGCTGACGTTGTTCTCGGTGGTGAACGGCAAGAGCCGCCGCAGCTGCGTCGGTCAGCGAGTGCACGCGACACGTCTTCTACGGCGAGCGCGCAGACTCTCTGCGATCCGCCGTCACACGAAGACGACGCAGTGGAAACGTTATCAATTTTCTGGGTCCGTCAGTATAACAGGAATACACCTGCAATATGCCCTTTGTTTCCGCTCGCCTATTCCTTTCGCCATTTCTGTTAGTGACGTTATGCTCGGTGCATCTCTCTCTGCCACCTGTTTCGGAACACAGACGACGTCGAGCAGACGGCAGAGCGGGAACCCCAGCGAAAGAGAAGCGAAGGAATGGAAAGGAAGAAAGGTCACCGGGCGACATCCAACCTGGAGCCAAGCGACGGCATCTGAGCGGCAATATACGCTGCGCAGTCGCGCGCGCACTTTGTTGGTATACAAGCGAAAGGGCAGACGTCGCTGCGAAAGCGTTTATTCTTGCCTTTTTCGTGCAAGCTTCGGCACGTGGCTCAGATGCACACACGCACAAGGCTACGCGGAATGCCTCACACGCTCCTTCTCCCTTTATGCGACATCAGGCATGAATACGAGGCGCAGTCTATGGAGATGCTGTTGTTAGCCGTCACCTATATTCACCGCGACATGCGCGCGCGAGAGCGGGAATCAAATGCCGCTCATTAATAAAATGATCTGATTGACGGGCAAGCGAGGCTGCATCAATTAAAAGGCGGCCCCGCACGAGCGTTCAGAAGTCGGGGCAAATCAGTTCATTACTCACGTTCGACTCCATCACGTCGTAGCTTGAAAGCCCGGATGCCATTAAAACAAAAGCCTTTACTTCGAACGCGCGCTTAGCGTTCACGCTTTCCAACATGCTGTCAATAGAGCAGACATAAATTTGGCGCTTTTTGTTTAATTATGGGGTTTTACGTGCCAAAACCACTTTCTGATTATGAGGCACGCCGTAGTGGAGGACTCCGGAAATTTTGACCACCTGGGGTTTTTTTAACGTGCACCTAAATCTAAGTACACCGATGTTTTCGCATTTCACCCCCATCGAAATGCGGCCGCCGTGGCGGGGATTCGATCCCGCGACCTCGTGCTCAGCAGCCCAACACCATAGCCACTGAGCAACCACGGCGGGTGTGATTTGGCCCTTCGTAAGTCCAGCTATAGGGGGAGTAAATGGGGTTAGCACACATTTTCCGCATCGTATTACCGTGACCCTCTCATAAACAGCGGCTGTATGATGGCAATTATACTCCTCACTTTGTGTTGCATAACGGAACCTTGTGGCTCAAATTATACAATCTGGCAATAACAAACGCCGATCACTGAAGGCCCCGTGTTAATGCTCACCACCTGCATGGAGCTCGATCACAGCCTAAACTGCGCACTTGGGCGTCATCACGACTGGGAAACGCACCCGCCACCACGTGCACGCAGACGACCCGAGCTACGCTGCGGAGTCAAGCTTGAAGTCTGAACCGTTAGTGCAAGACACTGCGTTGTACACCACACTACTCGGCGACGAAGCATGCACGATAACTTTCAGTTGCACGCACTCTTTCACAAGACGGCGGCGTTCCGGCTAGATTTATTAAGTTGAGAACCTTAGGGAACAAGGCGATATAATGGATCTCTAAGATGTAGATAGGTAAGCATGTGTTAAGCGCGCTATTCGCGAAAGCACGAGTGCAGGACAAAGAAGGCCTCTTTCGTCATTTAGTAGATGGCACACATACGCCAGAAATTCCCTGAAACTGCAATGAAACGGCGAATGAATGCATACGGTTTCGTTCGGATGTTGTATGTGCACGATTACACGCTGGTGGTGCCCGAATGATTGGTATCGGCGACAGAGATTTTCTCGCCATCGCCATCTATATATCCAACTCTTTATATATATATATACACGTATGGGAGCTCTATATAGGGAAATACATTAAAGGTACCTGCTACCCACTATGCGTACATCGTTCACTGCACACTGCATCATCGTCCCCCCCCCCCTTTTCACTTTACGCGTAGAGCAGCGGGTCAGAGAAAGGCAAACCCTGCGGTAGACTTTGGTGCCTTTATCACATTAAAGATGGTCTTTCTATATGCTCTTGTTCTTGGCAGAGGGCTGTTGTAGATAATACTTTTTCTGAATCATGTTTCACCTAACCGCTTTCGATTCTTGTGAAGTGCATATAGACACACCTCTTTTGTTCTCTCTCTTTCTCTCTCTGTGGCGGGTGTGTGTGTAGTGTGCAGGTGTGTTTGAGTGTGTTTAAAAAATATAGTGACGTTTTACTTCGTAAACGCGGGTTACACGCGAGTGTATGGATGGTATTCCCGTTTTCTGCACTGACCCGCATTGTCGCAAGCCACTTAGCACATTCTTCGGGAGTCTCCTGGGCAAGCCTAGCCCGCACCTTTTGCTGGTCTTGTTCAGCTCGTGCCCGGCGCTTGCCGATGACTTCGACGACAGCGGCCCGTTCTGTCCTTATCGCTCGGCCTCTCGATCACTAGACGAACCCCATACGTCAATAGCGCTCACAGAGCCAGTAGCAACTGCCAAAGGTGGCGAACCCAGCGCGCCTCCGCCTCCCCCACGACCCTCCACCTCGTTCCTCCTCTCTCTTCCGCCCCACCGTCCCTGCTCAACACCCTCTAGAGAACTTAAGGCCTTCTGGCTGACCCTCTCCCCTTGAGCGACGTCACGCACAAGAGGCCAACATAGAAGTTCCGTGCAGCGTGCTACGAAGCTACGAGCGGCGCACCAGTTTTGAAAATGAAGCGCTGAAGATATACAATGGTTAACCCCGGCTATTCGGAGAAGACCGAGGGGACGAAAGCGGCGACAACAATTCAATTAGTTCCAGGAGCCCTGCCGTTCCTTGAATAGCTTCGGGTTCGGCATGCTCGGCAATGCTCTTGCATGCTTCCGAACGCACATTTTTTTTCTAGACGTGACCAGTGCATGTAGTCTCAACACTTGTGCTTTGCTTGCGATTGTGTGTACCGCGAGTCTTCATTGCCCCGAAATGTGGAGTGCCATGCCAAGATATGCCTATTAAGTGCTGCGTGCCCAATTGCCGGAGCAATTACATGTACAAATAAAGGCAGAAAAATAATGTCTTCAAGTTTCCGCAAGATGAAGAAGCCCAGAGTGCCTGGATTAGGGCGCTACCACGTGCAGACTTCATTGTATTAGCGCACTCCCGGGTAAGATGTTCAGAACTTCTTTAAATAGTTACTTTTGAAAAATACGGAAAGTTAATTGCTCAATTACAGCAAGTGCATTTACAGAAAGAGATGATTCCTCAGAGTTCGACGCCTGCGAGGATAGACATAAATCTGAATTTGTGTTAAGGCACCTTTTGTGGTGTAGCAGGAATATTTTATTGAAGAACTACGGCTGCAAGATGAATGACAAAATATTGGATGCCAATGCTAAGGCAAGGAAGAGAAAAGCTGAAACTCTGCGCAATAAGGCAGCTGTTTTCGTGTAAATAGCTGCACAAATGTTTTATATCCCATTTCTAAACTCATTTGAGTTGTTGTAAATTAGTGGACTGCGGTTATTAGTGCGTCGAAAGCGAAATTATTCGTTTGACCATAATCTAGATTGTAATCAATACATGTGTCCCCAATAAGATTGTTCATACGCAATTGTGAAGCTAATCGAGTGCAATACATTCGTCATTGCCGTGCCGTAAAAACCACAAGTACAAAATACGCAAGGAGTGGTTTTTATGGATTCAATTTACTTGAAGTAATAGGTATGAAATATGGGGTATAATAAATAATAATTCGCAAAAAACGTACATTACAAAGAAGACAAAGCGCGATGCTACAAAAGCTTCTGTCATCAATACATGCACAAGCTTTACAAAGCTGTTTTTTATCTGTGCCTCTAAATAAATGCTTTGCAAGGTGCCTGCTGCTCATCCCGCAGTTTCGACTGAAGAAAACGTGTGGAGTGGTCAATAAAAGCATACGGCTGCTAGGTGAACCAAGCCGCGATCCCTTCACTGAACCCGTATGCCCGAGCGTACCGATGGCCTCTTGCCCGTGACGTCACTCGCCGAGCACTCCGGCCTTCTAGTCTAGGAGGTGTTGCCCTGCTCCGGCGCGCGCTCCTTCTTTCCACCCCCAGGCACACTCCTCCTCCAGCGCTCGCTTGCCTCTCCCAGCTAGGCGGCCTCCGCCGATTTCACAGACCCTGACACGTACGCTGCGAGAAAAACGTTTGACAGCAGGAATAACTCGTACACTGACGGCAGACTCGTCGTCAGCAGGTATTCAACGCCCTGAATGTGTTGCTAATCTGTATTTTATCAATGCGATATGTTCGCAAAGGTCACAGCTAAAGGATGGAATTATCGAGGCTCATTAATCGAGGTTTGACGCTGTTCCAGGCAGTATTAAACCGACTGAACTTAAGACTGTCTTCAATGGTGAAGCGCTTGGGCCATAGACTTGAGAGCCTCTGGCGCAGACATGGGCGTTGTCGGAGATCCTAAAGTCTGCGGGCCACCGTTTATGGACTCGGCGTGCAACTTCAAGTATGCGTGCAGCTAGAGCCGTTTCTCTCCATTCTCTCTCTGTTCGTCCTTTTATCCCCTCTTCCATAGTTTAGGGTAGCAAACAGAAAGTGAGTCTTGTTAACCGCTTCGCCTTTCTTTCTTGAAAGGCGAAGGATAAGAAACTAGGAGACATGCGTGTCCATGCTCCCTCGAAAGCCCATATTTGAATACGTTGCCGAGTTCTCAGGCAATCCTGGGCACGTGCTTGCTAATGAACTTTCTAATCTCAAAGCCCCAGTGTGTATACAGTCACTGCTTTATGCAAATAAAATCAGTCGGAAGTCAAAGCTCCTTCACTATCTGCCTGACAGCTTTTAACAGTTTGCACGATGTGGACGGCACCGCCATCTTGACGGTTTACATACATCCAACAATCGGTACACGAGAGCCTTTGCATTGCATGACCAGCGAAGTACGCGAGCTGCGGCCGGCAATGGGAGAACTAGTGATTTAGTGTCGAGCAGCGCAGTGCCGTATCCACCGAGCCACCGTGTCCGTGGACATGCTGGTGAACAACTGTACTGCCAGTTGCAAGCATCTTGCTCAATGTGACAGCTGTCGGCATTAAAAATGACTGAGAATGTGTCGGAGACAGCAAAAGTCGCAGTTTCGCCCGGAAGGCGAAGCATCGATTGCGATAGCAAACTTATAGATAGCTACACAAAGTAAGGATAGTATTTTTATGGGCCGTATAATCTTGTAAGCATTCGCTTACAGACTAAATTAACAAGCTAAATTAACGGGACTAAGTTAACGAATGATTAAGGTGTCACGCGCACACAGGCAAACATGAATACATGTCGCTCCATGAACGCAGAAACTCGCCGGGAAAACGCTGGAGCGAGGAATCGCGGCAGCAGCGAACGAATTCGTGCGTCCGTCGCTTCAACGCGAACGAAACGTTGAAGGCGCAGTGCATGCGAAGCTAGCGGCCCTACGCGCACTGCGCAGACGTCGGAGATCGCTTTCAAGATGCGGCACCCGCACGGCCGCGCCGTACGCAGCAGCCGCCGAAGAAGAAGAACGCCCCCCACCCCCGACCGTCGCGCGGGACAGAAGAGGGTGCGCTTCCGTCCTCGCTCGCGAACGCCAGGTTGAGCCGCGTTCGCCTAGGGTTGGTAATACCGATGAATGATGAATCGATTAACCGATTCAATATACCCCGCAAAACGACGAATCTTCACTGATGTCTACCTTTCACTTAATCGACTTAATCAATTAGGCCCATTCGATTAATCGTTTCGAGAGTTCAAAAGGAGCGGCGCGAAAATTTTCAAATCGTACTGAAATGGCGGCGCAGTGACTGCCCGGCTGTGGTAGAGCGATTGGCTTAGCCGAATCGCGAGTGATGCCATGCCGAGCACTCCCCTCACCGGACACGCCACCAGAATCCGGATGCTTGAAATGTCCTCGCAATTTGAGGCATACTACAAGCAACCCCGTCGTTGTTCTTCGTGCCACTCCCAGTCCACTAAAGACGTGGCACAGCCTGTGCAAAGGTTTGTAGCATGTATTCGACATAGCGAGTTCATGTCGATACTAGCGAATCTACATATAGATTCGCTGGAATCGACGTTACAGTGTCCGAGTATCTATTCTCGCGTGCAGGTTGTGTGAAGAACGTGTCACTTTCAGCCAAAGATCCCAGCCAACTGCCATTCCTTCCCTCTGTAGAAAAGAGCGTGTGGTTTAAAATACTCATTCAGTAATTTTCTTTTCCCTTGTGTATGTAGCAATTTTGTGCATTTCATCTGGATTTCACCTTTCAATTTCTCCGTGTTTCTTTTTTTTGTGTGTGTGTGTATGCGCGCAATTGTACTGTGTAGGGATGCACTAGTGTCATGTATATTATTCAATTCTGCACTAACTGCCATTCCATAGCAATTGTTATCTTTTCAAATGCAACTAGTGGCAACTATATTTAGTGTTTGACAAATTTAAAGTTATCTTTTATCAAATATTTATACACTGGTGTTCCAAACCTGGTTCCACCTCTCAAAAATTAAAATAGCGTCCTACAAAAGTGGATAACAGTGTTTCAACCTTTTTAAACGTAGCCGGCAAACGTGTCGATTAATCAATTAATCAATAAGATACCCTGCATCGAAAGCGATTAATCGTTAAAGGCTAAAATGATGATTGATTAATCGTCAATTGAATAAAAAAATTAATCGATCATCCTTACGTTCACCATCTCACCCTCGCACGCTTTCACTCGCACATACAGCATACGGTGCGTGGCGACGATTTTATCGCCCTTGTATTTCATACGGAACATCACGGCGACGGCGACGACAGAAATGCGCCTGGTCTGTCCGTATAAGTGCTATCGCAATAAAATGTGCTCATTCTTGTAACGCGGTTAGCATTCTGCGGACGCTTCGCGCGCTTTCCGCGGTGCCTAACGGTGTCTGTAGCCGTTTCCTCGCCAACTTGAGCCGCTGCGCAGAGCGTGTCTAGCGGGCAGAGCATCGGGCCGCTGTGCTGAGGTAACCCGGTTAAACCATCGGACCAAATTAGGTCACGAGGTACGTGACAGCGAGAGTGTGCCGCTCTTCAATGAACTTTTTTTTCAGCCAACTTTTTCAGTCACGACGTACGTGCCACTGGGTATGCGCGGCTCTTCAATAACGAAAAAAAAAATTCTCACAAATGTCTCCACTGTTCGACGGAACCGCACCCGCGTCACGCACATTCAAGCACGGGCCACTCGCCGCGCTACGTGGCGCAGCGTGTCCCGTGGTAAGCGCGAGGGAGGAGCCCCGCTGCTTGCACGCCTCCACCATGACGCGCTTCGGCGTTCGCAGTACGGTGTGTCCTTACATTGATTCAATGCTAATGGCAATATTGAGGCCTTCTGTGGCTCATGGGTCAGTCGACCTTGAGCGAAAACGCACTGACGACACGAAAGCTACAAAAATGCTACGAATCCTCGACCTTTGGTGGGTGTCGGACACATGACCTTTGGTCTTAATGAAGGCGAAGTTAATTAAGCCACAGTAAATTAAATTAGAGTTAAGGCACTCGAACCCACGACATTTAGCGGTAGTTGAACCCTCGAGCTTTGGAGTTAGGAGAAATGACTAAGCGAGTTCAGGGGGACGAGTAAGCGAATTAACAGGGATGACTAAGTGAAGTAGACTAAGCGAATTAAGGGGGACTGTGTACGTCATGTGTCCGTCTTCATGCGCAGACACTAGAGCTTTCGGCTTCAAGTCACCTTAGGAATAACATAAGAGACCCTGTGAATTTTTATTTTAGTTATTACGCGTCAACATTCACCGCGAGATGGGTCCTGTCAGAATTCTTCTGACCGCATACCTTCCTCCCGTTTACAAACACAGCGCCCGAGAAAGCAGGCTCGTCTCATGAGAAGCATAGTGTCTGCAGTGCAGGCACGCGTACTGCCTACAGATGTCCCGAGAACTCGCCAACGGTTTCTCTGATATCAGATTTGTTTCGATACCGCAACGCCGCTTCCTCTTGGGCTGACTGACTGCGCAAACTTTCTACTTCGGTGGTAGCCGCACGCCAGTTTGGGACAGGTAGCCGTCGATGACGCCTAGCGCCACTTGCAGTTTGTTTTGCTGAGAATCAATTGATCGCGATGGAGTCCACAAACAGACGTAATCTGCATAAATTGCGACGCGAACAGCGGGAATAGCCTCCAGTCGCTCAGCAAGGTCTACGCGGCACACGCAATACAGTGATAGCGTAAGCTGCAGGAGCGGCTCCATAGCAGCTCCATTTTCGGCACCAAGCTACAAGGTCTCAGCGGCGAAGTTTTTTCACGTCGTTTTCACGAAAACGATCTGTGCTGTCCGCCCTGCGTAGACGGCGAGCTGCGGCTTGGCCTTGTTAGATACGGACCTTTTTCCTGGCATCCTTCGAGCTCACGACACCACATCGAATCGCCGTCGCACCCAATTAAGGTGCGCAGAAGCGCGTCTAACACTTTTCCGGACCTATCAGGCAAGTTGGCGACCCCAACCCGAGGCGCCGCAAGTGGAGCTATTGTCCCACTGCTTGACTCTTCCCGAAAGTGCAACGGGAGCCTTGCACGGTTCCAGGTAATCTGGGTCCCGAGCGAAGTTGTTTTGCGGCTCTGAAAGGTAGCTCGAAAACAACCCATCTCCTCCCGCTGAGCGCTTGCAAACCCGGAGGCAACGCCATGGCAAGTCATACCTCCCACAGTGAAGCCCATGGAGGGATCCCCTGACCCGAATGTGACTGCACTCGCACTGGCGCCTACCATTGGAGGAAAACGACGACGCCTGAGCGGGCTCGACGAATGGCCGAAAATGACGACACCTGAGCGGGCTCGACGATTGGCCAAAAATGGCGCGACTCCGAGACACCAAAGGGGTTAAAAGCGAGAGACGGGGAGCAGAGAGTATTCCTCCTTCACTCATCTCTTTCGGGCTTCTTGCCACGGGCCGCAGCGCCCGATTTGCTGCCGGCCATCAATGACTTGATGACTTAATTACTTCATGTTATTACTGTAAATAATGTAAATAAACCTCCAGTTTTTGTCTCAAAATCCTCCTCAATGTCGGCCAACTCCAGCACTAAACGGCAAGATCCAATACCCTGCTCTCTGCGCAGCGGTCCGCTGAGCCCCATGCTGCCTGGTTGCAGCCGCGCGCGTAGCCCTGCGATTCACTTCTTCAGCAGAGGTCCGTGTCTTACGAGGAGGTACGATAGCGTGTAGGGAAGAGTAAACACAGGTACTCAGGCTACGTGGCGCACATGTCACATCCATTGACCCGTGGTACAGTACGTTGCTATTGTTATTATTGATGATGATAACGGTGGTTTATTGGCATCCTCTTCGGGGTGGTGTCTAATAGTTACCTAGCCTGCTTGAGTTAAGCATGTCCAGCCACATGCAGCATGCAACTGATATATGCAAATACTACACCTCGGCACAGGTGGTGGTATATAACGGAAAGGCAATACGAAATGTGCACGTATCGACGCTACGCGGCGCGCATGTCGCATCACGTGTAAAATGGCACGATACGATGCTGTTGATGATGATGATTTAATGGCACTATCTTTTAAAAGGGGCGGTGAAAACAGTCACTTAGCCTGCTTAAGCTAATCAGGTATGAATACATGGTTTTCATTATATCAATATTTATACATCTCCATAATCTTCATGTTTCTCAAAACTTCTCTATCTACCTTAAACCGCTACCTGTGCAACTAACTGCTACATGACATGCCACCTGGAGTAATAATATGCAACTAGAATGCAGAGGGCGCATGTATAGACGCTACACGGCACGCATCTCACATCGCAAGGCAAGTGCCACAATACGATGCTAATGAGCATGATAATTATTATTTATTTGCATTATTCCTTGCAAACGCGGCGGTGACATGGTCTCCTAGTCAGCTTGATTTAATGAGGTACACAATATATATATATATATATATATATATATATATATATATATATATATATATATATATATATATATATATATATATCCTCAAACTTTTTTTATTCCTCAAACCTTCTTTAACTGGGTGCATCTTCTACATGGCGTTCTACCATGGTGTACTAATATGCGACTACAATGCGAAATGTGCACGTATCGACGTGCGCATGTCTCATCACGTTATAGGGGGTTTATAGCCACGCGTTTATACTACATTTTTCCCGCTGCATGCTAGCAAGCGCTGCCATGGCCCAGTGGTAGCGTAGCTGACTACCACGCAGCGGGTCCCGGCTCGATACCAGCGTGAACTGGGTATTTGGTTTTGTCATTCCCGGCGACAGCTGCTACGGACACCGGCGGCGGACACCATCGCCGACCGAACAGGCTATTGTATCGAGCCCATAACAGGTTACGCTGTAAAAAGCCGGGGTGACAGCATATGAAGCGTTGTGCAACACCAAGCATATTTCCCTAAACTTTCCCTACGTCTACCCGCGCGGCAAGTGAAGGTTGTCGGAGAAAAGAGCGCACTAAGCCGAATACACCTCATTCAACAGATCTGCTTCCACGCGGGTGGTGTTATCACCGACGTGTACTGCAAACACCTGCGCGCGTTCTTAAGATCCAGTCTGCTTCACGCAGCAAGCTGCCATGATCCGTCCGCTCGACCTTACTCGGGGTACTTCACAGCTAAGCTCTCTGCAAGGTTACAGGGTTGTCAAAATAAATGCATGATTGTCGAGCAAGTATGCCCAGCACCCTCCACTCCGCTTACTTACTGGAGCATCGAACGTAGTCCGCAGACAACGCGCGAACCGCTGGGACGGGAAAGACACGTCAACCTTGGTTTTGCTGCTATAGCATGGCACCGCCGGATGACATTGCCGTTGATGACACCACGCCAACGCCTCGAAACAAGGGCGCCCAACATCCCGATTGCCGAGCGGCATTCGCTGAGCTCCACCCACAAAAGGCAGCTGATGAAGCATCTATAGCCGAGATCGAGTGCATACAATGGCGGCGCCTTCGACCGACGTATCGGTGAAGAAGTCCATGACCCGACAGAACATGAACTCTGAGTGACAGCCAGAGCCCCAGAGGGATTTCACCAGTATGACAGCTACAGATACCAATGTATGCGCTCACTCGCAAATCGCACTTCAGGCGCATACGCAAATCGCGGTAAACATCGCCATCGGTTGTGCGCCTCGTCAGACAGGTCCGACGACGAGCGGAGGCCCGCCGCGACCCTTAAAGGGATCCCTGTGGACATGGTGGAAAACGAGACAACCAACGATGACGGTACGCGCAATTCTCTCCAACCGCGTTACCTCACGGTGTTCTCCACGAGCACAAGCGACATGACCAGTGGACCACCGTATGCGTCCCAGAGGGAGCTCCGTGCGAGCGTTACTCCAGTTCCAAACCTACTTCCCGCGGATCTGTGCCGTGTCGAGGCAGGTCCTGTGTACAGGCTTAATTCCACTACGGCTTCGTTCTCGCGTCTGGCCTTTTCGGGCGATGGGACCGGGCGCACGCTCGTCCTTCCGTCGCAGGTACCCGGCCCCTGAACAGCGCCTGCCGGCAAGGAGGCCCCACTGCTGCGCAGAGCACCGGCTGTGGCCTGGCGCATTTCTGCAGGGAGCGCCACGCTCTGCATCGAGATCACCACCTGGGGACGGCGCTGGTCTCCTTGTACGTGGCCCAACACCTCACAAATTTCGGCCCCTAATTTCTTTTAACTTAGCAGCACGCGGGATCCTTCAGCGAGGAACAGCTGGCATATCACCTTGCCTCTCTACGAAAGCTTGTGCCACCAGAAAAGACAACTGTAGCAGTTCTAGTACTTTCGAAAACGTCATTGGGTAAGTGAAAATCTCCGCCAGTTTTATGACGCATCGCGCTGGACATTTCTGTGGCGTAAAAGATGAAAGTAACCGCTAAATGAAATAAGACTTTACTCCATCTTTTATTAACCATTATGTAGCCTTGAGACCGGAGCAGTGGGTCGCGAACGCTTCGCACGGACTTTGGTGTTCAATGCCATTCCATTATCATCAAAAACATAATCTGTGCAGGACCTGTGCGGCGCGTCGGTTCTCAGACGTCTGCTGTGAGGGGCACGTTTACTTGGCCTTGGAGTAATAGCACAACGGGTAAGCTTCCGGTTTCATTGCATTGAGATCGATTCTATGGGACCATCCAGTTGCCGACCTTCTAGTCGGCAGTGTTCTAAAGAAGTTTCAGAGCAAATTTCGTGCTGGTTGAGCTTGAGAAACGAGGCATATTCCTGAACTCGAACCAGTCTAAGAAGTTTCGCGTTAACTGCGCGGAGGAGAAAGTGCGACAACCATGTTTTATGGTGGCGCTTTGACTACGATTACGCGGACGACAAAGCGAGCGCTGGAAAGAGGCTACGATATAAATCTAAAGAAGGGAAGAGAAGAAACGTTCGTGCAATATTTCCGGGAAGAAATCGGAAGCCAGATGGCGAACCGAGAGTTATTCATTCGGGAAAAGATGGCTTCTTGGGCTGGACGACCAAATTCTCATAGAAGCGGAAGCCAGAAGGCATCGCGGCGACGGAAACGCTCGCAATGGCTGCGCCACTCTCGTTTACCTCGGCGGCCCTCGACAAACGAAAAACGCTCGGCAGAGATACTCACGAGGCAGAGCTGGCTCCGTTCTGCCCGGTAGCTAACAGCCGTCGAGTGTTCGCGCCGCGATTCGCATCACTCATCGCCCGAGGCGGCGGGAAAAGAGGGAACACGAGTCGCGGCCGCCGCGGACACGTGTCCGCCAGGCGCGCCGAACAAGGCGCGAGGGAAGAGAAAAAATAAACTCTCGACAATGAAACCACCGGCCGGGCTGGGGAAAAATGAAAAAAGGAAACGGATAAATAAGAGAGTCGGCGAACCGTCGTGGGAGCGTGAATGCATCGTTAGAGGCGCGGCGACTCCGCTTTTATAGCAGCCAATGTCGGTTTTGAAGTCCCGAGAACCAGCTGCGCGGCACAACATTTATGCGTGTTTAGGAGTGGAAAAAAAAGGGGGGGGGGGGCAGAGTGCGAACCACTGCTGCTTGAGCGCACGCGCAGCTTATAAAGCGACGAAGTCATTTGGAAGGAAAGGCAAACACAGTCGAAGCGGGCAGGCAGACGCTAATAGGCGGTTTCAGAACGACAGGAGACCCAGAGTTACGGGACGCTGTTGGCCGCACGCGCACAAAATAGAGCAGAACCATTGCGAACGAGAAAAAGAAAGAGAGAAAGGAAGAAAAAACTCCAAGTGCTGTTTCGGTATCTGGATATGCTCAGAAGCTTCCGTTATTTACGAACTTGGATGGAGTAAAAATAGTGCACGCAAGATGCCTATACCCTAACCTTATCTGTCACCTAAATTAGATATGAGGCGGCGATTACATTCATTCAGCCTGCCGTCGTACGGATCATCGCAAAGACACAGAACTGTTTTATATGTCAATAATACATACCCTTAGCGGATGGTGCCGGCCACGCAACAGTAATGATCAAGTAACGCTAAATTACGAACTTGCGCAAATAGCAAAATGGTGTCAGGTATGGCAAATGAAGATTAATTCGACAAGACCGTTTTTATGAGACTAAGCAGGAAAAAAGACCCACTAGAATTCGCGTACGCGATCAAAAAGCAGAACTTGACGATGATGATAAATACCTGGGCATTGTTCTACTATCTGATATGAAACGGAACAAACATCTGCCATACATATTTACTAAAGTATTTGCAGCAATTTGTTCGCTTAAACGCGCTTTAAAATTTGCCTCAACTGACAATATAAGATGCTAGCCTACACCCCGTTCGTTCGTTTGGTACTAGAATATGGCATTGCCCGTTGGTTCCCCCATACCAAACAATGCATAAGAAGCGTAGAAGGAATACAGAGGAAAGTCGTAAAATTCATTTATAAGTACAACCGCAATGATTGCTCCATAGAAGTCCTTACCGAAGCTTGCCTCCCGATCATTTTCCAGCGTGCTAAATTTCTACGCCTGAAGTTTTTATCCCACCTCCTTAATGAGGCCTACAAACTCAATAGCCGTGCATTTGTACCTTTCTCCGAAAAGCGAAACGCTACAACAACCTAAACATTTAATAAACATAGGTTACACACTGACTCATTCAGGCATTCACTCTTTCCAAAGACAGTCAGTGACTGGGTTCAATGCGACAATGAATTATAATATACTATGATTTGCTCACCTGACAATTTTCTCTTCATGCTTGACAAATAAGTCTATCAGTATTTATCGCGATTGTAAAGATCACCTACAATCGCCGCATATTGTTTGAATTGGTTTCGATGTACTTTTTGTTCTGCTTCTGTATTGTTATTTTTCATTAATTTTTACCGGCAGCTCCGGAAGGTCACACCCTCTTACTGTACTGCTCAACTATGTTTTGTTGTTAGCTGCAATATTAAAAGTGCATAACAGTTTGTCATTCATATGTTGATGCAATGTATTTTCCCATGCCCTGCAACAGCCTCTATACGGAGACTAGCAGTGTGCGTGAAGTAAATAAATAATGTGTTGCCCGCTCCTGGAACAGGCGAATGCCCACCAGAAACGCTGCTTTCTGCAGCTGACGGCAGGCGGCGACACAAGTTTATGCTTGTGCCGTCGCGGCAGCAGCTCGCATCCCCATAAGCGCAGAAAAATTGCATCTTTTTTATCTTAACAAGTAGGCAATTAACTGTATTGAAATTATGGGGTTTTACATGCCAAAACCACTTTCTGATTATGAGGCACGCCGTAGTGGAGGCCTCCGGAAATTTCGACCACCTGGGGTTCTTTAACGTGCACCTAAATTAAGTACACGGGTGTTTTCGCATTTCGCCCCCATCGAAATGCGGCCGCCGTGGCCGGGATTCGATCCCGCGACCTTGTGCTCAGCAAGGCAATTAAATGTGTCAAGTGTTATACTAAACAAAGTGCACGCCAAAATTCGATCATTCTGCAAACTCTGATGAAGAACAGTTAAGCGGTGAGCGCAAAATCTTTTTTCGAACACGCGCAGCGAAATATTCAGGACCCTGTGTGTGTTTCCCTATGGGCCGGTCGGCCAGCGCAATCCTGTTGTTGCAATGAACGCGTCTCGTTATGCCTATACGGAGGTCGGAATCGCAGAACGACCTCGCAGTGTGGACGCGCTATGCGCTCATAATTCAGGTGAGTTTAGGGAAAGCGAAAGCTCATTCCAATACCTCCTGGCGATTAGCGCGAGCGAGGACGTAGCCGTCACGATAATTCACGCTGAAGCGGGAGCCATGGGTGCCGCCACGTTGGACAACGCTATTTGTTTCGCGTGCGTAAGCATTGGAGACCTGTGCTCGCGCCGCGTTTCGACGAGTGCGGTCTGTCCTGCACCGTCTACGCATGCGTGAGGCGCGAGCTTTCACGCGCCGGCACGGGTGCGTGTAGTTTGGCTTTTAGAGCTGAACTCCAGACGGAGACATAACGCAAAGAGCCATCGCCTCTAGTTGTGCTTCCATCACTCGCATGGGGTCTCCTTGCTGTTTGCTACGGGCAACCGTATAGCCATCTATTTACCATAGTATGATCGACTACAGCGCACCTGCTTATGCATGCAAGGTGTGCTCCGGATCAAGTTGAGTCTCGTTTTAAACTTCGGAAAGGTGTTTCATTGCCATCGTATTCTGCGAAGCCGTGGCTCATATTGCCACATGTTCCTCGGCACGGGAAGCAAACTGGCAAGCGAAGGCATGACCCACGATGGTCGTCGCATATACGGAGCTCTGCAGTTGTACAGTGATCATCCGGGAGGTTGCAGTATTCCTATAACTGCTGTGGCGCCTCGTAATTGAGTGATTTCGGCGGGGCTCTGCCCTGCGCAGAAGTTTGTTCATTCGCACCTGAATTCTTTATTCTGACGAGGCTGATGTGAACTGCCCGACACGCTTTGATGTCGTTAAATACCACGGCACGTTAAATACCAGAAAATGCCAGAGCGTTGTCTCTAGCACTTTACTTTTTTCAAAAAAGCTATCACGCGAACCAGCACGTAGGAGTTGCCGATTTATTTATTTATTTATTTATTTATTTATTTATTTATTTATTTATTTATTTATTTATTTATTTATTTATTTATTTATTGATTGATTGATTGATTGATTGATTGATTGATTGATTGATTGATTGATTGATTGATTGATTGATTTTCTAAAGCAATACTTGGCCTTGCCACACTACCTATTTAGCGTTTCGAACAGCAATGGCTGGTTAAGGCACTCTCAAATCGCGGTACACGGCGTTTTTTGCGCCCCCCCCCCCTCTCCAGTTTCCGACTCTACACAAATTAACCAAGTTCAAGTTTGCAGTGTGACGCCAGCGGACACCCGTGAAAGCAAGAGACACAGTGCGCGAGCCATTGCTTTGGCAAAGTGGAAGCGAAACGGTGAACCGTCTTTCGACTCCAAATCGGCATTCTCTTGCATGCAGTCAATTTCCACCACGGCGAAGCCCCGAAGGCCTTTCTCCGACACCCGCGCTAGCACACCCGCGTGTCTGCTTCCTTAGGTGCAATCGCTCTGGGAAGCAGGAGGTTCGTCTTCGAAGTCTTCGGGCAAGGCCGGACCTAGTATCTGTCATCATGTCCTGGGGATCGGCATCAAAAAAGCCTGAAACGTGTCCTGTATCAACGGTTCCTGTGCCTGCGGCGGACGCTCATCTCCTGGCTTATGACTGCGCCATGGACCTAAAGATATCAGACACAAGCTGCGTTAGCGAGGCCGAACTCAAGCCTACCGCTCTCCATCCAGAGGACTATACACCCCATGGATAGCGGACAAGTTCGCAATGTTATTGGTACTGTACCTGTATCACAGAAAGCTACATGCATATACTTGATGTCTTTTCTCTAACTGCGCATGCAATGCAACATATCGACTGCTCAAAAATTACACATATGAGACATCCACAACCGATTATACAATGTTCTGGCGGACGCCCGGACATCACTGCGAATAACGCGAACAAATGGCACACTTCTGCTCGTCCCTTCTTCGAGTACGTGGCTTGCATTTAGGCTTTTATTTCTTACCGTCCACAAAAGATATGCCACTGCCCGAGCATACGTCTAACACAAACGTGCTTGCTCGTAAAGCTATATAACAGCACCACACTGCATCGGGCAAAAAAGAAACAATTAAAACGCAAAAAAAGACAACGGGACAGGACATAACGAAACAACTTGAAGACTAGAAGCCCAGCGCCCTTATTGTCCTGTGGTTTTTCGCGTATTCTAAGGTGTTTATTTTTCTTCTCTGAAAGTACTGGAAAAATCACAGCATACAGAAACCAAGAGAAGAACTTTTCATTATACTAGACTTGCTTCCGACGCGAGAGATGACGTCTGCCCCGTATGCACACCCAGAACTGCCTGGAGCTCGAAGTTGCGCACAATAAGGCGCTCTCCAGCTTGTGACGAGCTTTTCGCCTTAACGAACGCAGTGTCGGGGTCTGCAAGCTGCTCCAAGTCGTAAAGACGAGCAGCCAGCCCGTCTTCGTTCTCTCCCGACAAAATTAATTTTCAGAAGAGAACATCTCAAAGTCAGTTCAACTTCAAAACACGCTGGCTGTCGAGCAGCGCCTAGACGACAAAATAACCCGAAGCCCCGCCGCCATCACGTCTGCGCGCAGGCTGTGACAGCCGACGCTGCTGCCGTCTGCCTTTCCGCCTTGACCTACGAGGGGCCGCTGTTGAACTTAAGTGAGCTGGAACTCAGAAACAATATGATACCAATTAAGAGACCATCAAGATAAGAAAGCTTTAGTAATTGAACTAATTCTTTCATATACAACTGCTAAATCAATCATGGACAAATAATATTTTTCCAATGAGCGTCAAAAGTTGACACGGCCAAATCTAGCTAATGTGCGCGGACAGGAGACACCGCGATAAAACCGATTTTCTTCACCGCCTTTGAATGTAACTCGAAATTGAGGACTGCAGTTCAAACTCAGCATTGACAGTTTCCTAGTGCGCTCGCTAATTTCAGTTTGTGCGCCTGCATTACGAATACGTTATTTCAGCGAGCCGGTGGTCCGAACACTTCTGCTCACGCGTGTATACGCAAATGCTGAAGAAAGTGGACAGAGGGACCGCCGTCGCTGTTGTAAGAGTTGGCGTCGGTCATGTCAACAGGGGTCCCATCCCATCGCCCGACTCGTCCACGCTGAGGAAGTTGTTGCAGTTTATGCAAGTTTATACCTGCGCCGTCACGGCAGCAACTCGCATCCACATACGTGCAGGCAAATTGGCATTTCTTTCTTAATATAACGAAGCAAGTAACTGTACCAAGTAAAACGACGTAGGCTCAATAATGCGATCTTTATGCAAAATTTGAGCAAGAACAGTGCCGCAGTGAGCGCTAATACTTTTTTCGAACATACACAGCGAAATATGCAGGACCCTCTATATATATATATATATATATTTCCCTATAAACTTCGTCCTTCTGACTTCAAACGGCTTCGCGACCTTGGGAACTCACCATTTTAAACAAAGCACTTTAATATACATAATTAAATAAACACCACTGAAATTGTCCGAAGGCAGAATCGCCGAAAGATAAACGAAGTATAGCATGCCCGATATTGAAACCATTACGCTACGGACGCATGCGTCGACAAGCGGCATCAATTCTTCACAGGCAAGCGAGCGCGTTGAGACATTTCGATTTCGCATTACCGAGGCGCAGTTAAAACGCAGCATCTTGTGCGGCCAAGGAACGTGCGGATAACGCAGGCAACGGGAGAATTGCGTCTGCAACAACACTGGAGAAGCTTCTGAACAGGACGCGTTGGAGCGAAGGTGAGCGTGTCGACGGGCAAATTATGCGAGAGAAGAAAAAAGAAAGCACTAGAGCACTACACTTCTTTTTTCAATCACCAAACACAAGAGTGGCAGTGGAGATGAGTTTACTAGGGAGATCGTCATAGTGTTAACGATACTCTTTGCAGTTGCTGATCTCTCAAAATACGGCAGTCTTAGTTTCAAGAGTACCGATATAGGCTTCATTAGTAATGATTACAAAGAATGAAAACGACAGTTCCCCAGTGGGGAGTTTCTTCGCTTGGGACGGTCGTTACAACAGAAACGAGCCCCTCAGCTCCTTTGATTCTTCTCACTCAGTCAAACCATACAGGGCGTCCCATGCAGCTAACTTTAGCCAGCGCTAAAAAATATGCGAATTCCACCTAGCTGCAGAGAACCAAGGTAAGGTTTGCCATCGCTTGGAGATACTCAAATTATTTTCCTTGCGCCTAATTAGATAATTCTTAATTTTACAGTTTTATTTTGGAATTAGGTATTGCACGCATACGAAAAAATATATTGAATAGAATACAAAAACCATGCATTTAGCATAAAGCTACAGCCTGTTTTCGTTACACGGTAGCATCTATATTTGCATCTATGGATAAATCGCGCCCGCGTACTATGCGCGTTACAACACAAAAAGGAAGCAGTATGCATCCGAAGTCAGGTGTTCACTGTATTCTTTGATCCTGAGACTGACGCTCAATCGACTAACGCGCATGGGCCAAGCGGCATCCTTTATTGTGACGTGTCGCTTTTATGGATTGTGGCGGAATGGAATTAATGGAGCTTATTTTGTCTAGGAATGTTAGCATGCACCTTGACACCTCATGTTGTACGTAACTTTGGGCCCTATAACGTAAAGCTATTCCAATATGTTTTTATCCCAATCTCCTGACGTCAAATTTGCGCAACCACCGACGCAAACATTGGGCGGTGACCCACAGCGCTGACTCAACAGCCCAGTCAAGCGCTCTCTTAATTTATAGGAGGTCACTTTGCTTTCAAAACGAATAGCACTGCCTACATTGAGCGGTCTTTCGTTTGTGATTGGCTGCCAAGTGGCGAGGAGCAGGCTCATGTAGAGAGGGTTCCGATAGGGCCGAGCCAGCACAGCGAAAGAGGATAACCAGACAAGGAGGATAGCACCGGCGTCTGCGATTTGTCCGCTTTCCCTTGCTTAGCTTGCGGTGGCTGGTCGAAAATCGCGGCGGCGTGCAACGTAAGGTTCGGAATGTCGCTAAAACGGATCCTCAGCAAGGAAGTTGGCAGAGCGAGGTCGTAAACGTGCCGAAAGCGCTAGAAAGCGTTACACAGCCACGCAATAAGTTTTATTGTATATATACAAATAAACCCAAGCTCTCCGGCAGGTGCGAGTAGCCAGTGCCTGAGCGATCGACGGCAGCCATCTTCTATTCCTTTCGGAATGGGGCAGCCTGCTGCTATTCAGAAAAACATTCAGTTTTGTTCGGCATATTAATGCATCTTTAACGCGTACACGTCATTTTAACGTGGTGAGTTTTCGCGGTTTTGTGACGTCGCGTGACAGGCAGGCGAAGTGGGTGCAGCCCGAAACCTTTTGACGAATAGCAGATGGCTAATGGCGTAAAGGCATCGAATGAGAAATGACTACGAGTAATAAGAACAGCGCTAAACAACAGGACGAGTGAAGGGACACAGACAACCGCGCTGACTAACAGCGCTGCTGTCTGAGTCCCTTCACTCGTCCTGTTTAGCGCTGTTTCTTATTGCTCGTAGTCATGAACCAACCAGCCCAAATGCGCACTCTTCTAGAGAAATGACTATTTTGCTTTTGTTCAGTCCAATCGTGCATAATCAGTGCGTACACGCCATATCAGATGGAGAGCTATCGTGGTTTTCGTGACGTCGCGTGACAGACAGGCGAAGGGGGGATGGTCCAAAAAAGGTTTTGACCAATCGCGGAGGGTTGATTACAAAATTGGAATAGAAAAGCTTGGAATAGCTTCAGGTTATAGCGCCCTTTCTCTGCTTTTCTGTATAACGTATGTCGTAACTTTTGGCCGCATTTCTATTGGGTGTTCCAGACAAATGATAACCCCGGAAAATCTAGCAATCCGCGGCAAACATTCAAATATCAACCGAGGAGCTCCGCTGTGGCTTTTTCTAGTATTGTAACCTTTTGGTATTGTAACCCTTTGATTTGATAATGTACTCTCTCTTTTGCAGAACGGTCGCCTACTAGTCTTTTTTTTTTATTGAGATTTATCTAATATTACAATAAACTGACAGATGACGTCGCTTGTCGTCTATCAGTTGAGTCTTTCGTGGAAGCTGTGTCATTAAACTAAAGCATGTCAGTCGATGTGTGGCTCGCTGTTAAGTGTTTACTCTTGTGCATCCTTTCTTTTCGCTACTTTTTTCCCTTACCCGTGCGCACCCCTTATCCTTTATTTGCTCATGCGTTTTACTTAGTTGCGTATAATGAACACTTTGTATTCGGCTTTTTGCATTCACGCGCATTAATCAGTTGCTTCGTTCTTATTTCTTTTGTTTTGTTACAATATTTTGTGACACGTACTTCCATGCTTTAGCTTTCAAAAGGCAGTTGGCAGCATTAAGTAAATAAATAATAAATATTTTCATGCGAAAAACGGATAATCTTCACTAGATACGCGAAAGAACATCAAGTACGGGATCTAGCACTCAGCCACGCGATACTTTCAATATTTTTTTTCTAAACTTTGTTAACATGTTGAGGTTGCGTCACGCCAGACCATTTAACGCTGCTGATTTTTACTTACCTAACACCACATTTTCGAGGTAATGCCACATTTTGCCACATTGTTACTTTAGCGCAGATATGCGCCACAGCGACTACCTAATTTCGGGAAACGGCATCAACTGCCTTGGAAATGTTCTTAAGTAGCATGGAAGACAACAAAAATTAAATGCTTGTGGAGAGCAGAGCGTGCGGCAAACCGCGCATGGTATGCTGTACACACGCATAGAACTCATTACAGCATAGAAACGGCAGCGCAACATTGAATGCTGCTGTCTGTCATTTAAAAAAAGCAGGCAGGCTATATATATATATATATATATATATATATATATATATATATATATATATATATATATATATATATATATATTCCAATGCGCAACAACCACGGAACAAAGTACTTGCAAGGTAAACGCGCCGTACGCGCACGTGAGCACAGTGATGGCTAGCACAGAACTCGAGGTGTGATCCATGCTTCGTGTCAAGCGACGACTCTGGCCACTCCATCGCGCCGCGACTAGTGTACTAGAACATACCTGCTGTGCAAACCTTAAGACTCGCGAGCTTTTGAAAACACGAGTGCGGCAGTTCCATCGACCACCACGTAAAGCAGTTCTCAAGGACTGAGCACGCGCGCGGCACGGCAGTGGAGCCGTCCTGATGATGTCACGTGTAAGGGGACGTCACTCATACTTCTATGGCCAATACCTATATGTAGACATAGTTCTAACATGCAAACATTTTTCTGGGAGTAAAGTAGAATTATTACCGCAGACTCAGTTGCTCAAGTAAAGCTCTTGCTTGCCCTAGTTGGTTCGTGCTTGAATGAGTAAAGAGCAAGGCGCAATAGACCAGGACAGAAGACGTACACAAACGACAGGACCGGCGCCACTTACAACTAAGTTTATTTCCGCATGAAGCCCGCCTTGTGTAGGTGAACCAAGCCAATCACACAGGAAACATTAGAAGTAAAATACAGCAATCGATCGACCACTCGGGAATCATATCTGGCACAATAGATCAAATCAGCTCTATTGATGCAGAAATAAACTTAGTTGTGGGTGGCGCCGGTCCTGTCGTTTGTGGTCTTTTTCTGTCCTAGTCTATATTGCGCCTTGCTCTTTACTCATTCAGTGGCTCGGGACGAGCAGACACGCACGTAAGCAGCGGCGGGAAAGATAGACCTCAACACCCGACCTCATCGAGCAACCGACCTCACTCAACCTACACCTTGCGCATGAGGTTAACAGTGCTGACCTCACTCAACAGAATTTCAACCAATCGGCAACCTTACCTCACCTTCTGAGGTCAAGGTAACACTGAGGCTGAGGTCGACCTGGTGAGGTTGGAACTAGGCGAGGTTGCCCACCCCTGGTCGCAGCCCCTGAAAGCGCAAGAGCATGCCGGTGCCTTACCCGCCCATCGAACGGCGCAGTGCGGCAGCCTTCGGCCGTGTGCCGCCTGACGAACCCTGCCGCTGCTGGGGGCGCCGCCGCCGACGCGAAGTGTCCGCCTGCGTGCACATCGAGAATGGCGTCAGCACTGGGCCGCATGGCGACGGACTACGCCCTTCAGTAGTCAGTCCGCCCATGGGAAATCGCGTGCGCGTGCAAGAGAGAAAGAGAGAAAAACAAGGCGCGCAAGCAAACCAGGTGCCCCATTTACTACTCTCCACGGGGGAAAAGGGAATCGGGGATCGAAAGCAAAACAGGCAAACGCAAAATTAGAGAGATTTCACGGGTACAGTAAGTAGCCCACAGAGGGTGCCTGTAAGCGTTTTCTCGGATCCGTTGATTTAAAGAAAGTTACAAGAGCGCGCGTAGCGTACTGGGTTGATGACGTGGATGAGTCCACGCATCCTGCATCTTTTAAACACTGTAAATGTTCAACCATCCAGTCGGCTGAGCGAGAGCAGTGGCGCAAGAGGTGCTAGACGGTCTCCTCCATGTTGCAGCGGTTGCATACGGGGGAGCTAGCCACCTCAATGAGGAAAAAGTATGAGTTTGTGAAGGCTATGCCCCCATTGCAGTCTCTACGTCACGTGACAAACTGCACTATCGTGAATTCGGGGACTTCGGTGTACAGGAGCAAAAAATCTGGCGACGACAATTACTCCTGTAAGGTTCACGCCTATTCGTAAAGACCGGCGTCCAAAAGGAAATGTGCTCGGAAGCTATAGGGAAGGAAAAAAAAACCAACGTGAACGGCCACGGGCATCGTAGCAGCCTAACTTCTTAACGGACGCTTAAAATATGAGTGGCAGACATTTAAAAGATACAAAATAACAGAATAACAGAACGGAGAGCCAATCTAAAATGAACAAAAATCACTATTATATGTATGTATGTATGTATGTATGTATGTATGTATGTATGTATGTATGTATGTATGTATGTATGTATGTATGTATGTATGTATGTATGTATGTATGTATGTATGTATGTATGTATGTATGTATGTATGTATGTATGTATGTATGTATGTGTGTGTGTGTGTGTGTGTGCGTGCGTGCGTGCGTGCGTGCGTGCGTGCGTGCGTGTGCGTGTGTGTGTGTGTGTGTGTGTGTGAAAACACAATAAGAAAACAAAGAAACACAGGTAAACATAACTTCACAAGGATGGTGCCGATGATAATAATAACAATTTATTTAGTCCAACATACAAAAGCAAAAGCATGGCATCATCAATGTATAAAAAAGACAACACAAAGAAGGAGGTAGACATTCGGGCCCCCTATTCCAAATGCTTACTCGAAGAAACTTTCCAAATGAACAATTGTCCAAGCTGGCGACCGCTCCTACGGATGTCGCTGTCACCGAGAGCGGCGCGGCAGTTGTTCGCGAGAAGCGACTGCGAGCCCTAGCGGATGCGGCGGCAGATGAACAACTTCAACTTTTAACACTCGCGCAAACAGGATCGCGTGATGCGACAGACGCGTCACGCACGAAATAAACAGAGTGGCTGGCATGAACGCGAGGCCTTCCTCCTGCTGCAAGCAATTCTAGCGAGGAAGCGACGTTGAAACAAGTTGAATATCGTTTTACCGGCTACACACCACATCTTGGGGATACATCCGGTACACGTACACATGACGCTACACCTGTTTCATGATTGTGTACAAGAGGGTATCACGGCGCCACAACGGAATTTCATAGCAAAGCAATCGTCTCGCTTATCAAGATCCCGCTCTTTCGCACCGCGATGGTTATGACTGATGGGTTAATAACAGCCCCACTGCCTAGACTGGACGTATAAACGTTATTTCTTTGTTTTTGCTTCTCCTCTAGCCTCGTAAGACACCGCGTGCAACGGAGAGTACAAAGCGTCATCGTCCTCTTAGCCTGTGCTCCATGGTTGCAAGGTGTTGTTACTTGGTGCCAAACTTGCCTTCTTGGGCGATTTTTAAATAAATTTCTAGTACTACATGCTGCAGTTAACATCAATGTTCGGTGTAGTAGTAGTAGTACCACGAAACCAACAAATTATCGGAATAACAATACTTATTTGAACATATAAAATGCATACTAATATACTTGTGTATGTAAACATATAAATAACATTTCTGTAACAGTAATTAATGTCCTAATGTAATTAGGTAACCCACTTATATATACCACTGGATATTCTATAATTATAATCTTCATCTGGACAGGCGTCTTAGCGTGGACTGTGTTTTTGGATTTCAAGAAGGCCTTTGATACCGTGACGCACTGTTTACTCATTAAAAAAATGGCCTTTCACAATATCAGTCCTCAGGTGATATCATGGGCAAAAGATTACCTACGTTTACGTCAGCAGTATGCGATGGTGAATGGTACTCAGCATCAGAGGGTGCAAGTTGTGTCCGGTGTTCCGCAAGGCTCCGTGTTGGGGCCGCTTGCTGTACGTGAGCGACATTAGTGACGGAATGGTGACTCAAATGCGGTTATTTGCGGACGACTGCGTTCTCTATAAAGTAGTCACTTGTGACCGTGATGCTGAGATGTTTCAGGAAGACTTGAACAGAATCTCAGAGTGGTGCGTCAAGTGGAATATGAATTTGAATTTGTCTACAACTGTTCATATGAAATTTACAAGAAAGAAAAACCCTGATGTGCAACAATATGTTATTAGGAATGTAATGTTGGAACAGGTATTCGAATTTAAATATTTAGGTGTTTATTTTACTCCTGAACTAAATTGGCGCCATTACGTCGATTATGTCGCTGCTAAAGCATGCAAAATCCTGGGATTTCTTCGCCGAAATGCAAACACTTTTCCAAAGTCACGTCGGGAAACTTTGTACAAGACTTATGTCAGGTCGATTCTGGTATACGCGTGTATACGGTTTGGGACCCGTTTACTGATAGAGATAAAGATAAGTTGGAGCGGGTGCAGAACATCGGATCTCGCTTCGTATCTGGCACACGCGGGGCTCGGTACACTGCATCGCGTACGAAGGAACCACACAACTGGGAATTGCTCGACATGCGCCGAAAGAGGTTGAGTATGAAGTTTTTTCGTGCTATTTATTATTCAGCTGTTCGGGTTGATCGCGAAAAGTTTGTGCAAGAGCCTTTTTATAGATCCAACCGTGTTGACCATGATTTTAAGGTCCGTGAATTTGCGTCAAAAACTGAATTGTTTAGAATGTCTTTCTTTCCTAAAACCATTAGGGAATGGAATAAACTGCTGTGTGATGTTTTGAGGGTTGAATAAAATGATGCTTTCTTTTTGATGTTGTAGAATGTAGATGTGCATTGCTAAGGCCTTTCCTTTTTTTTTGTTCGTTTTTCCCCTTTTGTTATCCCTTTTAACACTGTCCGCTAGCAGAGGTGGCATATGTATGTACCCTCCCTTCCGCCTCCCACTGTAATCCCTTGGCGCTGTGGGTTCCTTGATAAATAAATAAATAAATAAATATGTATATAAAATCAACAGCCTATCTTCATGTCCAGAGCAGGGCGAAGGCCTTTCCTAGCGATCTCTAATTACCCGTCTCGCGCTTGCTGGTACCAACATGCACCTGCAAGTTTCCTACTTCGATTACCCAACTTCACTTTCTGCCGTCCTCGACTGCGCTTCCCTTCTCTTGGCACCCATTCTGTAAACGTAACGGTCCACCACTTATATAAACTACGCATTACATGACCTACTCAGCTCCTTTTGTTTTCTCTCTCTCTTAATGTCAGCTAGAATATCGGCTATACCCGTTTACACTCTGATCCACACCGCTCTCTTCCTGTCTCTTAACGTTACGCTTAACATTTTTGGTTTCATGGCTCCTTGCGCGGTATTTAACTTGTTCTCGAGCTTCTTTGTCAACCTTCAAGTTTCTGTCCCATATGTCAGCACGGGTAGAATGCAATGATTGCCCACTTTTCTTTTCAATGATAGTGGTAAGCTCCCAGTCAGCATCTGGCAATGCCCCCCGTATGCAGAGCAACGCATTTTTTATTCTTCTGTAAATGTGTTTCTAATGATCAGGGTAATCTGTGAGTAATTGACTTAGGTCAACGTATTCCTTCACAGACTCTAGAGGCTGACTGGCGATACCGAACTCTTGTTCCCTTGCTATTCATGATTATCTTTGTCTTCTGCACAATAATCTTCAGCCCCACTTCTACACTTTCTCTGTTAAAGTCCTCAACCATTTGTTGTAATGCGACCCCCAGTGTTGTTGAACAGGACACTGTGATCTGCAAACCGAAGATTGCCGAGATATTCGCCGTGGATCGTCACTCGTAAGCCTTCCCAGTTTAATAGCTCGAATACTTCTTCCAAGCCTGCACTGAATAGCATTGGAGAGAATGTGTCTCCTTGCCTGACCCCTTTCATAATAGGTAACTTTCTACTTGTAAAAAAAATTAAGTAGCTGTGGAAGCTTTGTAGATTCTATGTAATCATATCTCTATATAAACTATATATACCAACTAATCATATCCTCAAGTTTCAATGACAAAATGTATCAAAGATGCTTCGTGTCGATTTCTTTTTTCCGCACCATGTCAGCCATGCATGCGGAAATAACATTCAAGCAGCACGTGTCTCGACGCATAACTTGGTTGCCGGCGCGGTGTTGCTCGTCGATATCCCCAGGAACGCGGACGCCGGAAATGCGGGCACCCGTAGCATTGCGGGAGGTCCAACAGCCTTCGCAATGTGTGTCTGCACGTCGCCATCCGTGTTTTAGGGCGGCGAAAATTTCGTGTACGGAGCTGCTCATACCTGCTAATCGTAGCGCGATGCCGTTTTGATAACCACGTCGTGGTCTCATTTTGCCTACGGACACGCTCAAACACAGTCGACGCTTTAAAGGGTACCAGGGCGGCACGACATGCGGCCTGCGACTCAGGTCATAGATATCTATGGCGTGCTGGCGCTGTAATCAGAGCATGGCCACATTGTCACGTTGCCGTGACGGTGACGTACCAGACTTAGCATGACAGTCGGCAGCGAAAACTAACTTTTTGGGGGGCGAACTTGTGGCCATGAAAAAATAAGTAATAATCAAGCTCACCGATAGCCTCGAGCCTCAGAGTCGTCGATCGCCAAAATCTCACCTGCGGGTCAGACGCGTCGGCTACTAATACTTGACTCATCGAACATTCCAGGCTGGTGGCCACACTATTCGCGTAACGCATGCAATCTGATTACAAAATGTTCAGCGACCACTCAGACGACAGATAAAATCGGCTACAAGATTCGAGAATGTTCTAATACATGCAGGCGCGCCTTGCGCCGAGCGATAACGTATAGCATTTATTACCCGCGACAAGGGGCCACCGGAAGAAAGATAAACAAGTACACGTGTCAATATGATCAGAAAAACCACAGTTCTTTAACTAAACACAGAGTGCACGACATGATCTGTTGGCGGCGTCAGGCACATCAAAAAATGAAAGAGGATATAGTCAAGTACTTCGTCTAGGCGCAGCAAAGGATAGAGATCCTTTCGCTTGATCTTATTCAAACGACACTAACAGACGCAAAACCAGACGGAACCCTCTTTCTTTTACAGCGAAGCTGTGTTCTTCTAGCCCCCGTATGCATTCCCCGACCTTGCGTTTCCAAGAGGGGGTACCTGGGCGGCTTGCCTCCGTATTGGCGACAAGAATGGAGACGATACGATTGGACGGCGCCTGCGTTTGGGTATGCCCATGGGCTGCTCGGTGACTGAATAATGCCGCGAGTGAGCATGTCGGTCACCTGCTCGTCAATAACCCGCCTCTCTGTGGCCGAAAACCGGTAAGGTCGCTGCCGGAGAGAAGCATGAGAGCCAGTGTCAATGGTGTGGGAGACAGCTGTCGCTCAATCCGAAGTGGCAATCAAATGAAGCTGCGAACTGATGAAGAAGACGGAGGAGCTCGTCACGCTGCGCCAGAGTAAGGTTGCGGTCGATGGATGCGGTAAACGGGTGCGGTGAAGAACTCGAAGGCACGGGGTCTACAGCGACGATGTGAGCGGCAGATGGGTGCGTGATGAAAATTAAGTGCACCGGCTCAGCACGACCGAGGCACTCCTGGCCTCACAAATGAAGCGGCAGCGGCGTTGGGCTAGAAACACGCATCGATGGGGCACCAGCACGGAAATCAAACACAGCGAATGGCAGAGGAACCATTCGGGGACGGGCGAAGAGGTCAGACGGCATAAAAAGCCCACGGGGAGTCACACAGGGAGTCGCATGACAAGGGGAGGATCACATACGACTACGGAGATATGTCAGTGCCTTTTGTGACGGCAAGTTTGGCAGGAGGCTGCTCTTTAAACCACGTGTCACAAAGACGTAGGAAAGCGACCTTGGCGTGGGCGCATTCAATGACGACGCGATGGCTTGAAAGAAAAATCCCATCCTAAGATGACGTCGTGAGAACAAGAGGCGAGAAAAAGAGAGAGAGAGAGAGAGAGAGAGACAAAAGAAAAGGAAAGACAGGGAGGTTAGCCAGTGTAAATACCGGCTGGCTACCCTGTGCTGGGGAAAGGGGTAAAGGGAATAAAAGGAGAAAGAAGAGAGAAAAGAAACAAGAAAAATGCACACAGTAACGCGATGTTACCCGCAACAACAGTAAAAGGCGGTCGCACAATTCACATGTCCTTAAGAACTTGAGCAAAGCCCTTAAGGCGTTTAGTGCCGAAACCCGTCTGGACCAGTGTCCTAGAACTTTCTCTTCTGTGAAGGAGCGATTGTGCAGTTATTCGAGCGCGGTCACGAGCACTTTTCTTTGCACATTGTAACGCGGGCAGTCACAGAGGAGGTGCGCGATCGTCTCTTCGCAGCCGCAGGTGTCGCAAGCAGGGCTGCCGGCCACTCCAATGCGGAAGGAATAGGAGTTCGTGAATGCCACGCCGAGCCATAGGCGGCACAGAAGTGTTGCTTCCGCTCGTGGCAACCCTGGAGGAAGACTGAGTTGCAAACTTGGATCCGATCTGTGAAGACGTGTGTTCGTGAATTCACTGGTGTTCCGCAGAGAGCGTAAACTCGCGCGCGAGGGAGCGAACACTTGTGGCTGCATCTGTTCTTGACAGCGGTATGGGTACAATCTGGACACCATCATGGGCCGACCGGGCAGGGTCATCCGCACTGTCATTTCCCGAAATTCTGCAGAGACCCGGTATCCACCGGTAGATGATGTTGTGTCCCTTGTCGATTGCGTAATGGTGGAGTAGTCGGATGTCTGCGACTAATTGCACATTTGGTCCGTGGTTGAAAGGGGACGTCAGGCACTGGAGAGCTGCCTCCGAGTCACATAAGATGGACCATAAATGTGACGATTTCTGACCAATAAACTCCAGAGCAGCACGGATAGCTGCGAGTTCTGCAGCTGTCGATGATGTAACGTGAGACGTCTTGAATTTCATAGTGACAGATTGAGCGGGAAGTACCACTGCTCCAGCTGAACTTTCAGAGGAGACAGAACCGTCCGTGTAAACGTGGGTGCGTTCGTCGTGTTTTTTCTGAAGGAATGAAAGAACGGCTTGTATGAGGGCAAAACAATCAATAAGATAAAGTTACTTTTCAATAACGACTCGGGCTGTGCAGGCTCCTAATGGCTCAATGTGTTGCGTGCTATCTGTACGTAGCGAAATACCTGAAAGCGACGTCAGCACTTTCTGAAGTATGCGGCAAAGGCGGGCATGCATTACCGAAATTGCGGCTCCTGCGTCTACGAGGGCTAATGTCTGTACTCCTTCAACGATCACATCAATCACGTTTCGACGGGAAATCGGAGGCCTTAAAGATGTCGCAAGGCACGAAGATGTCACCTGCGAAAGTGCGGTGAATATTTTGCTGGGGCCGAGTGGTAGGACAACGCCTCACATGCGAAATTGAGCGCCAGAGAGGGGAAGGTTGTCGACGACTGGCGAAAGCAGATTCGACCGATGGGCTCGCAGAACCGAAAGGCGTATGCGGTGAAGTACGGCGTTGAAATTCTCTTGGGGGGTAGTTGAAAGTTAGTTGCCAGAAGCAAGAAGTAGCTGGCATCCGGCGCCGACAAAATCGCGCCACGTGGCCAGCACTTCCGCAGGAATAACAATTTGGCCAGTTTTCGGGTGTGCGCCATGTGTTCTGCGAGCTAGTATACTGTGGCACTAAGCGGGCGGGAGACGGTGGTGTCCGCGTTGGTGCACGAAACACGGCACGGGTCGGGGTTGCGGGCATCACAGCGACCTACGCAAAGCTCAGCAGCAGGAGTGTTGTGAAAGGCATGGGGAATGCACTCAGAGACTTGTTCCTGGATGACGTGCTACAGCGTGGCCGTAACCGAAGAAGATGGCGTCTCTTGTATCAGAGACACCAATGGAAGTTGGCGGGCCACCTCTTGCCGAACAAACTGCTTAATCTGCGCCATCATTCAGTAGCCATCGGCGGCCACGGTCAAGCCAGAGAGAGAGCCTATACGAGTGAATCACGCGTGGCGAGCCGTTGCTTGCGCAACTCATAATAGCTCTGGCAGAGATTTACTACTTCACATACAGTGCTGGGGTTCTTTGCCAACAGCATCTGAAGGGCATCGTCGTCAACCCCCTTTAAGATATGCCTGATCTCGTCGCTTTTTGCCACTGTCGCATCGACACGCTTGCAGAGATCCATGACATCTTCGATATAACTTATGAATGTCTCACCGCTCTGCTGCGCTCGTTCTCGCAAGCGTTGCTATAGGTGCGAAGCTTGCAGACTGGCTGAAGCCCACCCGAACACCTCTGTGAAGTTAGTCTTGCACTCCGCCCGAGACAATAAGGTCGGATTCAAAGTTCTGGTACCGCAAGTTGGTAACGTCGCTCAGATAGAATATGACGTCGTTTAGTTCCGTAGCCTCGTCACACTTGTTGTGGTTGGTCACCCTTTTAGAGAAGGTGAGCCAGTCTTCCAGGTCACGGTCTCCCATCCAGCTGAAAATGGCAGAGTCGCGCTGTCGCTATGCGCCCGAGCAGGCCACGGCAGAGATCGCGGCCGTTGGACGCGGTGACAGGTCTTCCGCCATGACGGGACTGCATGCCAGAGCCCTGCTTCGAAGTTCCAGGTTTACACGCGCATCCAGCACCTACGCCAAATGTGACGAGGTTTGTTGTAGTCGTCCAGCGACAGCCAGACACACAGCGGCAGCAACGATCGCTCAGCTGGACGGGCAAATTGACCGCGCGACCCACGACGGCGACGAAACTCTCCACGTGCCGTTCTTCTTCCTCACAGAGCGAAGGACCTCTTGCGACTAAATTAAGTTGTTTCCTCTCTTGCAGAGAGTAGGTAAGAAAGGCACATATGCATCGAACGTACTCGCCAAGCTACCAACGCTATAATGCCACATTTTTTCCCACGATGTTCATAGTGGAATCCAACATGCTCTTTCGGAATAAGTTTTAATTGGATGATCTCGGACGCGTTAGCGCCTGCGAGCGGATGCATTTCAATTCAATTCAATTTTGATTTTTCTTGGCGAGGAAGCTTTCTGAACTAAAAGCCGCTTTTTTGCAGCTTGGCTAGGTCGAGAAACCCATACACATAGCAGCACGACATTCTCGGGCAAAGAATACACAATCACAAATGCCCAAACAAAAGCCGTATAGCCAGAAAGAAGTTAACAAAGTAAAGAGTTACGTAAAAGAACATACATATCATATTACACAGAGACTCATCTTATACATCCTTAAATGCACGATGTACATAATACGCAAAGAACAAAGAAACTATCGCACCATATTTAGTAAACTGTAATATATCAAGGAAAGTCAGGTCACTTAAAATGCAAGCAATGGAAGAACGGCAAACATGTTACGCCCTCAAATTCACAAAATACCGGAGCAGCCTGTTCTTTGCGAATCGCATCGCGTCCTTACGCCCGTTCAAAATAAAATTGGTATTATGTTGTAGCGGCTGAAATTTGTAATTTGTTGAAAAGGTAGGGAATTAAGCATGTTGCTTTCTTACGCATGCACAGTTTACTGCCTTCTTGTGTTAAGTTCGGAATCGAAGCTGGGAATTGCACAAATTCGCCTAGTTGAACAATAAAACGTTCGCATAATACGAAAATGGTATACGTGTTCTACTTTTGCAATTCTGCGTTTGCAGAAAATGTCTCGCGTCGGAGCCATGTAGTCGAAGTTTTCAAAGTGACTAAATGTTTTCTGTAAAGTGAAAATTTTCAGATGGCTTTGTGGTAGCCGCCCATATGACGCTACAATAATTTAAGTGTGACGCAAAAAGTGCGTGATAGATTTGTCGTTTAATTTGAGGCGGAACAATGTCTCGGCACCGTGATAACGCTGCAGCATAGCTGCAGACAGTTTTTAACGCGAAAGCGTTAAGCTCCCGTGTCGCATAAAATCAGGCGTCGGAGGTCGCTTCGGCAGAAAGAAATTCGAACCACGCGTACCCAACCACGCAGGCCCTCCATGTGGCGCGAGGAAGTTATTGAACTAATCGAATTTCCCAAGGTAAAATACGTAGAAAATCGTAAAGTACGACCTACAATTGACCTAAAGACACGATAGCGTCGGATTGTAATTTGAATATACGAGAGAACATTATTCTGGTACGCGGAAAATCAAACACAAAGCCCCTTGTAACGCGATAGCGTTTTGCAGCTGCCATTTCAGGTCTGACCTAGCAGTAGCGGCGCGGCCCCCTCGGTTCCTTGCACGCCATCGAAAATATAGCCACAAAGCTCGCCTTCGCGCATAGCATTCGCCGCCAGCGTTTCCCGGTAAGCGTTACGGTCCCATAAGCTGCAGTTGCAACCACGGTTTGCTCAGTGGCTATGGTGTTGGGCTGCTGAGCACGAGGTCGTGGGATCGAATCCCGGCCACGGCGGCTGCATTTCGATGGGGACGAAATGCGAAAACACCCGTGTACTTAGATTTAGGTGCTGTTAAAGAACCCCAGGTGGAGTCCTCCACTACGGCGTGCCTCATAATCAAAAAGTGGTTTCGCCATGTAAAAGCCCATAATTTATTTCTATTTTTTAAGCCGCAGTTCTAGGGAAGCACGAGAAGCACTCGGGGATCATTGGATGCTGTCGCATTCCACTCATAAAGGCGAAGCTTAAGCGTCGTCCAAATGTTTTCGCCATGATTATCTACGTGCGCGTTCCTAGAGCGTTGAAAGTGTGACACCTGGCACTTCATGTCGTTCGACAGTGTTTATTGTTTGCCCATTGTACGAAATACTGTCTTCAAGCACAAAATGTCTTTTTTTTTCTGACACGAAAAAAAACGATAGCTTTGCTTTAGCTAAAAAAAACATTCTTGAGTCTGCTTGACTGCGCCCAAAAGCTGAGATTACCCAGCGCAAAGCAACATCTTTTTACTAATTCATTCACATCGGCACCAGAAAAAAGGACAGTTCAGTCATATCAGCATACATTATAAAGTAAGCAGTTGTATTAACATTCAGATAAGCGTTAAAAAAGTATCGGTTCTAACACGCTCCTTTGGGGCGCGCCTCCGACTAAAGAAAGCACACGTTACTGCTCCTTACCTGAGCACACGCACTGGCATCTGTTCATAAAGTAACACATTTACAAGTTTAAGGACGTTCCAGAAATTCGGTAAATCGAAAGCTCGTGAAGAACAACGTCACGGTTTCGCGAATCAAAAGCTTTACTGAAGTCTATAAATAACTTAACTGCGATTGTCTATGTGCTGAGCTAACGTTTTTTTTTTAGAGTTAGCAGGGCGATTTCAGATGATTTTACTTTTCTAAAACCGAAGTGAGCGTCAGATAAGATAATTTCTTCATAAAAAAAAAATTCTTATCCGGGAGCACATAATCTTTTCAAGTCCTTTCGAGCATACCTGTAAAATTGAAATGGGTCGATAATTCGACACGAAATTTTCATATCCACGTTTTTACACGACAGCCAATTTGCTTTCTTTAATTGCGTGAGGAAATCTTCCTGTCTCAAGCACCAAATTCAAATATGCGTAAGGGCAGGAATAATAAATTCTAAAACGTACTTTACTGGTTTTACTTGTATATTATTTATATATAATGCTCTACTATTTTTATCCACATAAAAGTTCTACAACATTCTCAATTATCCGTAGGCAAAAAAAAGAAAGAGATACTACCGTTTCTCCTACGTTGTGATATGCACTGCATTGTGAGCTTGTGTGGGAAAGATCGCTGAAGTAACGTTGAAGCGCTTGCGCGAAGAATTTTTTTAGTGCAATTCCCCATTTTTGTATTTATTTTGTTTTGTGAACTTACTCGTGTACCACGCTGCTAAGATCTTCTTTGAGATCACAGTATTTATAAATAAATAAATTGTGTGACCGCAGCTGCCAAGGGTGGCGCAGCCCAGTCAGGCACGTTCACTGCCTTTTGTCGCGCCCCCAGTGCATTTCATAAGGAATGTCTTCAATAAATGAATACAGAAATAAATGAATGAACAATGAATACGCTTGGGAGAATTGTACTATCATGTGCAACCAGCTAAATGTTCATTAAAACAATTGGCAAGCTCTTCTCGAGATATCTATTTATTCGCAACGCATAACTTCCCCGGATAGGAACTTTTGCCTCCACGCGCTATAGTTGGTTATTTATAGCCTTGCACGCTGTGTGAAGGTGCTCCTGTGCAATGTCCGAAAACAACACGCGGTTTCCCAATGAGTTTCGATTTAATGATCCCGGACGGCATAACCCCTGTGAACGGTTGCTTCTGTCTACAGCGTTCTCGGCTCCCGTTTTCCAACCTCCACAAATATGTTCTCACACTGCGGCGCATCGGGACTCCGGCAGTAAGCGCTGGTTCCCTGGATTGGCGCCAACGACGCCGTTCGAGGCTCAATGCGAAAGAACGAAAGAAAGAAAGAACGACAAAAAAAATCATTCAGGTATAATGGTGCATTAGGTCCTCGCATGCGTCGTTGAGGAGATCGACCAACGGCGCAATAGCTTTGCTTCACACTGCAGCTCGTTATGTCTTGCAAGAAGTCTGACCCTTCCGGTCGTACAGCTTAATGCAATACCACGTGTGCAGCAGGCTTTCGCCTTGACGCGTCACAGGAGTTCAACATGCTGCCGATTTTTAAGTAGCTCGTAGCAGAGCGTCCAAGTGTTGACGGGCCGATTTCTTGACATACGTCGTATAGCCCGCTTCGTGTAAGCTATATGATGCAGACACAACCACTTCCCGCCCATTCCGAAAGCCGGAAATTTTTTCTATGCATATCAGATTTAGAGCTGAAACGGGAATGGTGGATTTGTCAATAATTCGCAGCAGCAAATGTTCTTTCATTCGAATATAGACGTTCCTGCGCGTGAGCCAATCTTAAGAACACGTCGAGAACTTCTTAGCCGAATTCGAACAGCGTTTCATGAAAGTCGAAATTCACAGACACAAGTATACTACTTTCCACTAAATCGACGGGAGAGGCATTTGCCCTGCAATGAGCATTAAACGGAATGATAATGGTGATCGTCATGGTGATAGCAAAACACACTTGCCTTATGCGAACTATCAGCGCCGAAGCATCTGGATAAGACGGCAACTATCCTGACAAAGCGAGCGTCATCATGTTGCGTCGGTTCACAATTCCCACGTGCGTGATGTCCGCTTTCCGAAGGTCGACTGCCCAAAGAAATTAAATACGTATCAGATGTGTCGAGATCACATATGTTCCCTCGTTCCTCTCAATAAAGCAACAGTACTGACTCTTGATTCGTTTTAACCATCACTTGCAATCGAGGCCACAGAAGAAAAATAAACAAGGTTAAATAATTGTTCCAGAATTATTTACCTTTGTGAGCGCCGTTTGATACGGAGTGTTGGGTAACGCCACCGAAGCTTTTCTATTTAGTCATTCCCGTTGCGCTTGTTTTGGCGCCGTTAGGATTCGTCGCTCGCGCTGGCAAGCCACCCAATCTTGAAGTGCGCCCTAACAAGGTGACGCCATTCTCGCGTCGACGTTCTCCCTACCTTTGTCGGTCGCTAATCCTCCAGCCGCATTCTACGATTCTCTGCAGGCGCCGTGTGGTTACGGCCTCACGCTGCGGCCAGTTCGATCGAGCAGGGGCGTTCCCCTCGACTCTGAGCAAACGTGCGCGATTCAGCGACGGTAAAGTTCGCGCCAGCGGCGCATTTGAAAGGAGGCGCCCCCTGAACACGCACAGCTGCGCTGCGTGTCCCAACCACCACAAAGGCCTTTCTATTCTGCGCCTGCATGCAAAATAGAGGGCGCCCGCGCTACGAATTCTTTCCTTCTTTTTCTCGGGTTACTTCGCGATGTAGTTCCGCCCCGCTTCTGCGAGGCCCAAGGAGAGCAAACTCGCCAACAACGTCGCGTCACGTCACACCGTACACTCGAAGGAGACACGTGGACAAGCGCCACGCTGTGACCGTTACACTGGACACGCGACAGCTCGGAACACAAAGGCGAAGCATGCGTTTTCCCGATATAGTTACGCCGATTCGAACGCTCGATTTAGCCTCCCCGTGTACTGTATAGCGACCGGCGTGCATAGAGGAAGCACCTTGGCGGGGCAACTGGTTGTGCGCCCTCGCAAGCCGCTTTCTTTCTTGCTTTTCATTCATCCGCCCTGTGACACGAAGCTCTCACAGAGTGCGGTGGCACAGCTGCACTTGTTCCGTGCTTTACTTACAATCGCTGAAGGCACGGCAGAGCGAGAGAAAAACGGGCTCAGCCTGGGCTGTCCTGGCCACACGCGTGTGTCATCGCACCAACGCAAGGATTACGACGGAACTCACGAGGACTGTAGCGCAACGTAGCGCAACACTGTGTTCTTACAGTCAAGTTTGTTTAGCACGATGCAAATCCAACTGGCCCAATCTTTCACCTGACTAGTTTACCACGTTTAGTGGTGATTCAGAGCATTGCGTTGTCTCGGCTACATGCGACATACTCCAATATCATATTTCATATTTTTCACCCTGCACGGTCACAGGCGCCATTTTTACACGCTTATCGCGCGCCGATGAAAAGGATGGCCAATGAAATGCGATCCGACCATTGACACGTGGTGCTCGGCTCAGGTACCGATAGTGCTTTTGAGTGGATGAATCGATTTTATGAGTGTCCCCTTTGAAAGGGTTTTGTGGGTGGTGCCACCCGGAGTTTCAAAAGAACGCTCCGCATTCGCTCGGTTGGCCATGAGCGGCGCTGGTTAACACTCCCAGGGCCAATTGAGTACACATACGCTAATACCACGAAAGTGAGCGGGAGGGTGGCCGCCACGGTGGTATGTATCGCACGCATAATGCGCCCCCCCCCCCCACACCTGCGGAAACTCATAATTTCTGTCACCACAACTTCCCTCCCCCTTACTATTTCTACGTTTCAAACAAACGTAACAATTAATCTGCCCTGTGCTTTATCTCGCTTCATTGTATGTTTTATTCGTAAGGTGATGATGGTGTAGCAGCAGGCGTGGTTAGCCTGACATGTTTAGCCGGCAATTGTTCCGTCTGAGCACCTCACGCATTTTTAGCAAGGGCGTGTCACCAGACATTCCCAACTCCGTGTCCCGAAGAAAGACAGGCAACAGTCTTAGAACTCTCTTCCCGACTACTGCGGGCCCTTCTGGAAACACTACATCTTCCTATAGCTCGCGTGTGTACGATGTTCCTTTTGCAGAGAGTGAAACGACGCCTTCATTTCCAAGTCAAACTGCGTGCATAACCAGGCAAAGTGTTCCACGTGGGGCATCACCGATCTCACAGCACAAAGTAGAAAGCTGGAAAGCGTATCGCCCAGTCCTGTACAACCAGGCCTGGATGTACGCGGAGTTGGTTCTAATGCGACACAGTAGGGCAGCGCCTTCGTGAGTAAGTGTTGTGGAGCGCCCGCAAAATGAATGCAGGTAGCGTGTGGTTTTCTCCAAATTTTCCGGGCTCCCAATTTTGGGGCACGTGATAGCTTTTCGCGCACAAGAGCGTCAATTTTCTCATTGCCTTCAATCCCAACACGTGACGCGATCCCCTGAAATTTCGCTTTGAATCCTCAGCTCCTAGGGTCTTTAAGGAGCGCCAGGGTTTACCAGTAAGCCTCTCGAGGCAGCTTTGCATGGTTTTCATTAACAAAATATTGAGCTCCTAGAATCCCCTTCTCGCTCTTGTAATGTGTGCTAGGCATACAATTTCATACCAAGAAAACTAGAAGCTATGCCGCTCATGTCCACGCTTTATACAGTGCAGTGTTTCAACCATAAAGGGAATTGTGGGTACAGTGCAGTGATTTGCCTTAACTTTGTCCTCCTTGCTTTAGACAGTGTTCTCATTTCTAATTTGACAACTGTCATCGCGAATTTCCCGTGCCACAATGTTTAGCCTACTTTAGCATCTTAATGTTGCCATCCTAATTGGCTCGAAACATCTCAAATAACCGGAGCTGTTTCAGCTGGGCAACATAGTAATTCGTTATGAGTGTTACTGTTACAATATATTACCGCTATATCGGCACGCATATGCTCAAAAGTGTCGAGACTTCCTTATTCAATGATAATTGCGTTCTAGAGAGAATTAGTTGTGAGCGTAACACAGTCTATCACTCAAGAGAAACGTTGTTTGACTAGCATCATAAAACAGCGTAATCACGAGGGAAAATGAAATAATCAGCCGCGTTCGAGGCCAATTCGTAGGAAAAAAATCCATGTTTATCTATCGTTCCCAAGATAGTTGAACGGACGCATCACCCCCTTTTACTCCAGTAATTTTAGTATGAAACCCAACGGTGCTGACACAAAGTAGTACACAAATCCCCGATCCTCTTCATTGTCCCGTGTCCTTTATTTATTTATTTATTTATTTCCTTGCGCCACATACTATAGTATCCACCATTAGCAGTACCTTATCGGAATGCTTCAGCGATCCAAAGAAGCCACGGAGGACCTGAACAGTAATACCGGCTCAGCACCAGTTGTTGGGTTGTTTCCTACATCCACTAGGCTGCAGCACAACATGGACGAAAAACAATAACTACAAACGCCACAGTCACGGTGGTGACCGCTAATGGCGTATATCTTGATTTAAGCTCTATTTTTAAAAAAAGGTGCTGGTGCTTAAAGAGGGAGCCGACTACGTATCTTCGCCGACATAGTTGTGCTAGAAACGATCGTAATAAAAGCAACGATTAGAGAAAACAAATACAGTGACACTTACTAAGGGTTACGTGAAAAATAAATGTACCTAGGAGTTCACACAATGTAATCGTTGTTCGACGGGTGCGAATGTCTTTCGAGTGCCACATTTGTGTTAAGTAGTATTGGTGTTTTTTTCTTAACTATATAAAGGGTCCCCTTACAATGTCTACACTATGGGACCTTTTCCTGTACTAAATATCAATATTTTTGTATCTGCACTAAGTATTCAATAAACTACAACTTCAAACTTCTAAGCTCAACACACTCGATCGCTAACACGGACGCAAGAGGCACGGAAACGAGAATACACGGGGAAAACACGTGAACAAGTCTAATGTACGAGCGCAGAAGAACAAGAAGGGCACGAACGACAAGAATAATGAGAAAGCTATATCACAATCAGATTTAGTAACATGTTCGAGCGCCCATTCCTGCGTTGAGCGTCGGCGTCTTCGGCGCATTCGAGCGAACGAGCACGGCGAAGGATGAAAGACTGAACGCGGAGCACAGCGGGGGATGAAAGCAAGCTACAGCGAAGAAAGAGCGAGGAGGAAAGCGGAGGACGAGGGTATGGAGAAAGCGTGAGAAGCGTAGTGCCGCGCAAGACGGGCTCTGCAGCGACGACCCCTACGAGATGGCGCCAGAGTAGCGCACGTGCCGTTCGTCTGTTCACCGATGACGCCATCGATAAGGCATTGCGTCCACCGATACCACATATGGAAACAGAGCGCATGATCGGAGGTCTGTTGCGGCGGCGGCACCGAATCGCGCCTACGCGCCACTCGCGCGCTGATTCTCGCGATCTTCCTGTCAAATTATTAGCCTCAATCTATCGCGAAATCATAACGCGTACAGAGCTGCGCTGAAATTTCGCATTAGGGAATATCGTAATCGATGGTAAATTTTTTTATATTACTGGCTCCTCGAGATGAGCTATTGCGCATACGAAAATGTGTTACAATTCTGATGACCATGAACGCAAGGCAATTCTTAATGATAGTGGCCTCCTACCCAAAGCTTCTGATATTGCTTTAAAAAATCCCTTACGGTATCATTTTTTTCCCCAATGTAAAAGATGTCCTAACTGTGTATCAGTCTCTTAAGTCAGTCTTAACTTATACACAACAATGAACTGTGTCAACACAAAATCTGGTTTTAATCACTATAGTGCATCGCGTGCATGGGCCTCTTATACAACTTGAGTTGTAACCTGGCGAATATCATAACGGCAAAATTTCCCAGTGATTCTCAGGTAAGTACGAAATTACAGGTAACGTCACTGCTGACGACATGGCGCGCGCGGCTCAACAAGATGTCGCCGCTACACCAAGCTGCAAGTGACGCAGGTTGTTTTTTTTTCTTTGTTTTAAAGAATATATGCGGCCGTGGTGTGTCCATTGTGAGCTCCAGCTCAAAGTATCCGGCAATAACTAGCGCAGACACCCGCGGGCTCACTGACCAGCAACACCACGAGGGCATGGTGACACATGGTGCCAACCACCCTGCGACACTGCCGAGACCCCGGACGAGTAGGCCTCTGGGCTCCGAAAAGAGAACGTCACACCGAAGACATGAAGGCAAGAGAACAATGACTCTGTACAGCTGGATGGGTACGACGATGGCAACGTTGTTGTTGTTCCAGATTTTGGCTCACATCCACACCATGTCTAACGGCAGTGGGTACGTGCCATTAAACAAGGAGTCATCATCAACATATTCACAATCCCCAACTCATGCACTGCGCAAAACAGGCAACGGATGGATGGATGAATGCTATGAACGTCCCCTTTGAAACGTGGAGGTTGGTTGCACCACCAAGCTCCTGTTATTAGTTTGCCTAATGTCCTACCTGTCTTGCGAAAAAAAAAAGAATTTCCAGCATAAAACTTTCTAAACCACTATGAGGAACCTTGTTTTTGCACGCGTCCGCTGTTCGTGGTCTCCCTAGTTTTCTGCCAACAAAATTCCAATCGCCTCTTACTAATCTCTACTGCGGACATGTTTACTTTCCCCTTCTGTTGCTGAACCCAAGGGCTTGAAGGAGGCCACAGGAGCCGACAGCTAGGCAGACACCTTCACATTCTAATAAAACATGTTCCTGTTCCTTCGTGAAATGGCGGAACCCACTCTGGGGGATCGGCCATGAATCGGGCAGTGTAAAAACTCCTCTTTTTTTTTTAGGAAAATAAGTGAAATGAGTTTTTTGCAAATGTGAATTAAACATGTTCAATCGTTTCCTTAGCTTTACCGCAGCATGCGCATGCTTAATCTTCTTTGTTTTATCTCGCTTTTGAGTACGCGTTCTAAGGCATACCGATCTCGCTTCGAAAACCAAGGAACTTACCTTTAGGTTATCATAAATTGTTTCTTTCCTGATTTCGTCTTTTTTCCTCTTAGGTATATATAGTCACTCATAGGTGGTTTCTTTTTCATCGCCGCCGCCCATGAGCTTGTCTCCGCCTCTCTTGACTTTGCGTTTGACGTTCCTTTGTTGCCGACTTACTTACTATACCAGTCGCATACTTGCTGGTAAGCGTCTTAGCTTTTTCCTGGAATGTGAGTCAATGTTTTAATGCGTAAGCATTTCTTGGCGGGCCCCCCAGCCCTGTCCCGCCGAAAGTGTAATGCATTGTATCGGGACAAAAATGCGTAATTTCGTAAGACATTTTATCGTTATCATAATGTAAATCTGGATGATTGGTACACTCTAAAAACTAGGAAGGGTATCGCAGGAGTGAAGCGGCCTGTTCACTCTTCAAAGCGTCGTTTTACTCTCACAAAATGTCGAGGAGAGTGAAATGCATTGTTCACTCTGTCACCAAGGAGAGAGTGAAATGTGCTTTTCACTCTCCCCTTCAGAGAGAGAGAGTAGAACTACTCTTGCGGCAATAGAGAACAAAACGTAGCGTAATCTTCTGCTTCAACTGTATAGGTGGCTGGCCCCGAACATGGCAATGTATCATTCATGCACGCTGAGCAAAGAACACATCGTTTTGCTTCTAAGATGATGATGCTGTGTGGTGTTTTGTGGCGCAAGGGCCAGGTGGGGCCAAAGAGCGCCATGACAAGTGGTAATGTTAACGATGTATTATGGAAGATGTGACTTGGCCGTAAAGCGGCCTAAAAATAGTCGCTGTAAAGTGCGTAAAATCTACGTGCTATAAAATTATGGCGATGACTAATGACGAATACTATGAACATTAAGATCCATCGTAAAGGAATGATGCATTGTTTCAAATATGCGAGATGTTAAATTGCTTACAGCACTACTGCCTCGCCAGAGCCCTTGAACCACAAGGGCCTAGAGGCATGTGCTATTCAAAATAATTATCGCAGCGGCATCCTCTGAAGAGAGGAAGCGCTACGAACGTGTGGGGCTAATAACATGCAACACAACATCTTTCAAAAAACCTAGGACGGCGTTGATGTCAAAGAGTGGTTCTGGGCCAAGTAACATAACAGGATGAAGGGGGATGTGGTGCCCGTATGCTAAGAGAAAATGTTTTTTTTTTCTTTCGGATTCGGCTTCCCGACACTCCAGTAGGACGTGGAGGACGGTCAGCCTCTCCCCGCATCTACCACAGGTTGGAGGCTCGTTTCCCGTGTGTAAGAAGTTATGTGTGCCAAAAGTGTGTCCTATTCTTAGACGGCAGAATAGGACATCTGTCCGGCGGGATTTTGTTACAGGAGGCCAGAAACCTAATTGTGGCTTTATTACATGCAGTTGCTTCTAAGAGAACAGACCGCCGCAGTTCAAAGGAACGCGTAGCGAGCGCTCTACTTTTTCACTCGGATTTGCTCCACCGCGCGCGCGCGCTCAAGATCGCGGAACAACACAGCGCCGGAGAAAGGTGATCCCTACAGCGAGCTGCACCGCCGCCGCGAAGGCCAGCCAAAGGAGATCGTATGTCAGCCATCTCGCGTCGCTACGAAAACACGACAGTCGTTCGTCATGCCTTGGATATAACAGCAAATCCTCCACGGTAAGTGAATTCTAACTTAGGTGCACATTCTACGTATATGTCATGCTATCGCCAGGAAGTCGTCGCTGCGCTTAGCCGACGCGATTGACAAAGGACTAGGCATACGCGCTGTGTCTCTCCATGTCAATCGAAAAAGCCAGTCGTCGCGATAACTGCATGTGATTTTATCACGTTGCCGTTGTCCGTAAGAGTTTTAAAGATCGCAAACGCTGCCAGAACTATGGTATGTTCAATAAGACGCCAGGCGAGAGGACGCTTAAAATGGTTCGTTCACCAGCCCGCGATTCCGAGCCTATGCGGAGCGTGATTAGCGTGCGTTTTGTTTGTTTGAATTTATTCAGTTTAGCAGTCTACTGTGTACGGAACGCTGTTGAACTAAGGAATCACATAACAGAAGGCGTCATTTTGCTGGCAGCATGCTTTTTTTATAAATAAACCGCGCGCTTGACGGTGTCTCGCGCAGGGGGAAACTGCGACCACTGAAGTTACGTGCAGCACCAGTGCTAGTTAGAAACTTTGCCGCAGGCATTCAGCTGCATGCTGCAAGAGGTCAGTTGGGCGCGTTATCTTGAACTTACTGAAAACGCATGAGGAATCCATGTTTTATGCTGCAAAAAGTATGAACCCCATATAAGCGATCTTGCGCGCGGCAGCTACAAGCGACGCGATGGAGATGGCTGTCGCGTTCGCTCGTCGCCTACAAGTCGTACTCCGTGCGAGCGACGATATTGAGCGACGCCTCCCCGGTGTTGCCGGCATGAGGGCTGCAATCACGCGTGACGCGTGCTTTAGTAATTTACGTTGATGTATTTTACTAAAAAAGTAGCATAAAATATTTCCGGAGGTCTTGCCGTAGGTTCTTATCCTTGCACGTATAAAAATTGAATCATTTGCTCGTTCCGCGCTACAATCGGTAGTATTTGAGCGATGTATGTAGTACATCTAGTTCCGGCTTCGTGCTATTGGCTAGTCGCTCATAGCACTTTCGGGCAACGAGCGATGATTTCTAGATTTCCAGAACCAAGCCATCTGTTCAAGCGACGGCCCGTTTTGTCGCGCATCGCCGTCGCGCACTAAATCGCTCTCACAGTGTTTATCCCTAAGACTGAACTGTTTTTGCTCATGTATTAAAATGGTGTGGTTATAGGTAGGTCTGGTTTTGTCTCCTGTTGCGGTTTTCGTGCATGGTGCGAAACTGAAAGGATGCTTACGTCTACGAACTCGGTGAATTGTCGAGCAGCTAGTTATGCATGGGCATCGAATATAACGGCTGCTGTGTGGAATTACAATTGCAAGGGCGCTTTGCATACGCTTATTGTTTTGGACATGCCTGTGCATTTGCTAATATGAGTTGGCGTGTCAGAGTTATGTCATATGAATAGCTAAATCAGCCTTCCTTTGGGGGTTACAAGCGTAATGTGTGCATTTTGCTATTGCATGGCAGATCAAAATGTGTTTATCGCTTTAATATTTTTAGTAGAGAAATAAAATATGAAAATAAAATGTTGCTTTAATTCCGTGTAACCAGTCTGTCGTACACAGAACAATAGGTTGGTGTAATAAACCAATAACTGCGGTTTAACTGCAACTTTTACATGCCTTCAAGAATCTAAAATGCTAGATTTCAAACTGCAGCAGTAGTCGGGTCTGTCAAAAATGAACTCCATTGTGCACCTCATACATGAAAATAAGTTCATGCTTTTTAGTAAGCTTAGATGCAGGCCGCAGTGAACTTTCTTGTTAGTATTGAAATGTGGGTAAGCTTGCCATAACAAGCCTCGTTGCCCTTTTTTATAGGAACATCCATATATCCATTGAACTGAAGGACAATATTTTCATCCCTACTGAGCATCATGTTTGCAGCTATAATCCTCAAATTATGGCTTCAGCAGTGGCACAACCAGGGATGGTGCGGGGGGCACACTGGGCACGTGCTTAGGATGTGTCACAAATGGTGTTTGCGATACACCAGGCTCATGGCAGACCTATGATGTCTGAAAATGACCAATATTCTATTCATTAGCAGGAGTATTTTAACATTCGTGCCGAACGAGGATGAACTGTCCGTTATTTCTTTTTTGTGTAAATCTAAAATTGAAGTTAATTTAGCAGTTGACTGTTGCAGTCATTTGGATGTTTTGCATGCATTTCACTAAGAAGACTAAGAGCTAAGACTTTCTTTTATTGCCATGGCCTTGACTGTCTTGATGTTGTTTTGCACCATGCCCTTGTGTTGACTTTTGCATATGATATTTTTCAGGCACCCGCTTTATATAACTCAAGAAGGCAGCTGCAAGGACACGAGGATGTGAAAGAGCCAGTGGAGCGTAGTGCAGAGGAGCCAATGCCAAAAAATCAAAATACATTGCCATGCAATTTGGACAAGAAAACTAGTATGTGGGTATATTGGGTGTACCATTTGACCAAATGTAACCAAAATCAAGATACAGTATGTTACACCAAGATGAAAATTCTCACGTGCTCCAGGCAGTCATCTTAACATGGTATACTTATGCAATGTCTCCGATTGGAAAGTCAAATCAAGTATGTTCTCTGGAGACAAACACATAGCAGCAAGTGTCATTGAAAAGTTAGAAATGTGTTTTAAAAAAGCTGATTAGTTCTGAGAAGTGACTGCTTTTTGTCTTGCCTCTCAACAGATACATCCATGTGATAAAAAAATAGTGGTACAATGAAATTGCGTATTTGCTTAGTGACATGATACATACTTGCAATGAGCACGGTGCCTGTGTTTACTATAAAGAGCAACAGCCCATGCTTGGTTAGGTTAGGCCCACTACAACATGCAGGCATGGGTGATTGGCGCTTTTTTTTATTTCTGTGTCGTAAGGTTTATTGACGTGCGTATAAGTGCAATGGCACGCAGTATGGCTAGTACAAAAAGGGGGGGGGGGGGAGGCAGATATATGTAGCTCACTGTACACGACACAGGGCAAAGGAAATCCGTTTTCAGCAACCATGTTAAATGCTATGTACGTAAATTTTACAACGCTACTCATTCGAAGTGCATACTGAAGAAAAGTTTTCCAGGGTACATAATTTAGTGCGTAATTTACACTAATTTTGCTCTAACCACTAGACATAATAATTTGAATATACTGCACGGAAAAACCTAGAGTGAATTAAATTGTGCGTCAGCTTCGTGTGTATAGATATAGTCTTTCCTATGCATTAGGTTTTTCACGTAATGCATTACCAGTTGACAGCCTATCTTACGTGTACTCTGTTTACATTACAGTTGTTTATTAGTTTACTCATTTGTTTTGCAACTTATGAAATGCCGGTGTATATATATTTTCAACATTTGACATAACCCTGTATGTTTTGTAGGGACAACCCAGGACGTGCATTTCTCAGCACCCAGTCAACTGCCAGAAGTGACTCGAACACAGGCCACCAGTAAGTGGACATCAGTTGGAATTTCACATTATGCAGTTGGCTGCTGCCTTGTACTGAGGCTTTTTTTTAATCAGATGGTGGTGTCGTTCTAATGTACATTTTGACCACAAAGGTGCGATCATGTCTCACAGAGGCATATATGGTTGCTATTCTCTGCGAGGGACGTGTTCTCGTGTTCGTGAAGCAGTTGTGTTTGGCAGTATTGTCGCCCAATGAGTCAGATATAAACACTGTAACTCGCCACTGCTGGGAAGTAGTTGCGAGAAACACAATATATTATGACGCTGTAAAGTTATTTCATTAATTCGAAGGAAAATTTTGCAGCAGGAAAAAAAGGTTGCTCTTCCAGGTAAACATGTCTTTTTCTCACAAGTTATCTAACCAAACCGTGAATGCGTGAAATTCATGACTTATGAATAGATTTTATTTCATCCTTTAGTAATGCTTCCAAAAGAGACTAGAAATAGCATGTGACTACCTCTCCAATCAGCAGATCATACACTTACAGTCATAAGTGGTAGTTCCATGCAGTCTCGCACTCTATATAACCTTTCCTTTCAGCAGCATTGTAACTGGCGGCTGCGTTTTCAGAAGGAGGAGTGCACTTGGCACTGTATATGTATGTGTGAATTCGGTTTTCTTTGTATGTGTCGGCTGACACAAACAGTGCAAAAATCAGTTGTACCATGAGGCTGATGACGCCTTCTGCTGCTAGAAATGCGGCACTTCATAATTTATAGTACTGCATGACATTTAAATCAAAGCTAGCACATAAGATGATCAAGAAAACTAACCGCTGTTATAACTGTTTTCCTCAAAGAAAGCTTGTCCTTTATGGACTGTGTTAATCTGAGCTCTCCACCGATGTTTCAGTAGTATCATCCCTTAGTGAGAGAGATTGGGGGCAATTAATCGTGTTAGTCTTTAAGTGGTGTCCTAATTATGTGTATTTGTTCCAACAAAGTTGTCTAGATTACTTTATTGTGTAGTGTAAAGCTTATGAAACCATCAGCAACTAGTGAGTTGCTAACATGCATGTGCATTTGTCACTATACAGGTGGCACTCGGCTGTACCACTGCAGTGCTGCGGAAATTGCCAGCACCAGCGGCTTTGCAACAGCTGTTTCACAGCATGTCGGTATGTGCTAATCTATAGTTTTGTTGGGATGAGTTAGTATTATAGACCACTGCTACTCTGTATTGTGACAGATCCATATGATAAGTGATGTAATGGGCACAGCGAAAACATGTGAATGTTTTACTATGCTACATAAAAAGGCTCTCCTTTTCGTCACTGGAGCAGGGGAGAAGAGCATGCAGGCACTCCTGAATGTACATATATTTCAAAACATGAGAGAGACATATATATATATATATATATATATATATATATATATATATATATATATATATATATATATATATATATATATATATATATACACACATACAATTAAACTAAAATCAGGGACATTCTATCTTTCATTTCGAATTGACTTGTACAGCGCAAAAATACAACACAGACCACAGAGAAGCCCGCATGTTAACAGGTATGATACACACAATAATTCAACAGGTTTGATACTTCAGGTGTGCTATTTTATGCAAGGGGGAAGGGAAAGGGGATAAAACCAGAAAAAAGAGTGGAGTGGAAAATAAAGGAATCCTGCCAAAAAGCATGAGAAACATTGTGCAGCCAGGATTGCCAGCAGGACATCTAAAAAGCACTGATAACATTACATACAGGGCAACCTTACATATTGTTTGTTTCAATAAACTCAGATCACATGCAGCCATTACTGCAATCAAGTTGTTTCATTATGTTATGAGGGAATGATGCGGGCCCAAAAAACTGTTTAGAGCTGAAGGTTTATGTTCCATGCTTGCCTCATTACCTGCTTTTTATCATATTATCAGCTGCTTATGTTAGGGACAAAAAGTAAGAGTACGAGCTTTTTCATAATTCGCCATTCCACACAGCATGTCTTTGTGACTATATGTACATGCAGATGATCCATAGATGAAAAATATTCAGTACAGTAGAATCTCATTACAAGATACACTTGGTTGTAAGAGACATCTGAAAAAGGTTTGGTTGGTTTGCCACATTAACAACACTGTACACAAGAGTCACCTTTGTTACTAACGACTTTTTAAGTATTCACTACTTCGAAGGGACACAATCCAGACACATTCACTTCATGCACCTTGTGTGCTCCGAAGGGCGTAAAGATCACGCAATCCTCACACAGGTCAAGTGTGCATGTCTCTTTAGCATGAACTAGAAAAGGAGGGAAACGAGGACAGTGCAGGGCAGAAAGTGTCGACAGTTGAAGCTGACGAGCGTCTAAGAGCACCTCAAAGGCACTGCGAGCAACAAGGCTTGCAAAGTGAAGTGTTTAACTTCCAGAAGTTAGGGAGGAAGCTAACACAATCTACAGTCACTAAAAAGCTGTGAATGTCTTCTTTAAAGGGCCCCTAAACCACCGAGGTTGAAATTCAGTTGCGGTGTTGCAGTTGTACATGTTAAGGCAACGAACACGTAGCCACGAGAATTTTTCAAAACGGTGCAGTAATAGTGGAGCTACGTGTTTGATTATCGAAAAGTAGTCCCCGCTCATTTTACTCTTTCATCTGGTACACGCCATCTGGACAGTATCGTCTTTTCCTCGCCTAGTACACCTCCAAATGTTACGGGACAGGCCATCACCAACGAGCTCTGTTGCTGCCGCGCAGGCCCGTCATCCTGCGAGGGGTGGCGCTAATGACCTTGCCAATACAATGGAACTGTATGGTGACTCTAGTTGAAGAGCCTCATAGGGAGACCCTTCCGTTGGCATTTCTGTTCTTTGCCCCCATTGGCTGCCCACAATGGCATCGCGAGCAACGCGACGAGGAAGGAGTGTGTATTTGCTTGCAGGCCTCGCCGGCAGTCGTACACTTTCGTTCGACCAATCGACAGCACTGGAAACTGGTGACATCATCAGAGACAGCCTGATGATGTCAGGACAAACTGGGGGGTGCAGGATAGGTCCAGACAGGCGCATGGGGTCGTTTTCGTCATATTGTGGTGCTCCCACAGTGCTACGCACTGTGGCGTTTGGCGTCGTCAATTGTGACGCCATTGTGATTTTGATGCGCATGTTTACTTGAAATGTTCAAAAAATGTCAAGTGGTTTAGGGGCCCTTCAAGCCACCCTGAGCAATTATTCCTTCAGATATATCTAAACATACTTTAGTGATGATGCATAATAAGCTGATCTAGTCTGGCTCCTCAGTGTTTTAAAATTTTTGGTTTCGAGAGACATGTTTCCCGTGCCTCTTGAGTATCTCTTCTAATGAGGCTTAACTGTAATGTACGCACACAATTGTGTAACTCCTCCTGCAAGTATTATTCCTTAAGCCTGGTCTCTGATGTGCAAAGCTTGTGGTTAAGTTTTGATGTCCGTACTTCTTAGAGCTATGTTTATTAATTCAGGCTGTTCTTATTGGTTCTTCGATGCAGGAGACAATGCCTACGAAATTATTGGCCCTGATGACGAGAGCTCTCAAGGGGCAAACGACATCTCTGTTGCAGAAGTGAGCCTGATACCACCTGAAGTTACCATGACAGGTGGCACGGCAGCAATAGATACAGAGACGGCCATGTCTACTGCAGCTGCAACAGTGTACGAGGCAAGCAGCAGTGTGTCAGCATCAGCAGCAGTGTCAGAAGGAACCGCACCAGGCCTGGTAGAGCAACATGTGTGCTATCACTGTGACTTTTTTTGTAGTGCATTTGCTCAACATACAAAAGCTTTTCACCATGACTGAGCCAGTGTTCTTGTGCAGCAAGTGCGAGACTAAGTTAGGTGTTATAACACAGTACAAGCATCACTTTAAAATATGCAAACATATTACAGTTGTTGCCTCCCCAGCCAGCCCACTTAGCGACAACAACGTGGAACACATGGTGGGACACACCTCTTCCCCATCAGAAGATAGTAGAGACTGTCAGTGTTGTTGCTAGATTAACTGGTCTTTGTAGGCAACTAGAAGGACAACACAGGTGTCATAAGATTGTTGTTTATGTTGTTGTTGAAGAGGTAAAAAAGAAGTTTGATGCAGCTGAAGTGCCAACTGATATTGAGCAAATCAAAAACAACCACCTGAGAAAGCAACACTATCGAAATTTGGGTATCTATGTGCCGCCAACTCTGGTAAAGATGGCATGGGACAGAAGTGTGATGAAAATCACACAGACACTGCTGTTCCATCACTGGTCACAGTGAGCACTGACTTGTAGGGCAAGAGAGTCAACTGAAACGAACATTATGGCATAGTGTCATGCTCCCATGTGACCACTTTCCATGTTATTTTGCATGATACAGCTCAACCTCCAGAAACGAGACTGCAACTTGTCTGTAAAAAGCTTTCACAAAAAATTATTCACAACACTATTAACACAGCAGTATTTTCTTTTTTTGTGGGTTCGAGGTTCCCGGGTGTCCATTAATGCAAAAATTGCGGAAAAAAAGAACATCTGTCGTACTTACACCTTTTTAACAAGTACGAGGGCGACAGAACTTTTCTAGTCGTGCATCTTCATCATACTATCAAGTTTTTAAATGCCTTATAATTATTATTACCAGTTATATCTGAGTGCATTGTATGCATTTAGCAGGTGTAAAATCAGGTCAGTTGGATCAGATGCCTTATCTCCAAGAGAGCCCTATATTCAAGAAATTTGAATTAAAATAGGTACGTTACAGATGCAGTCTTTCAGCACTTTATTGCGTGTGGTTGAAGCATTGCTCAATGCTTTTGTGGATGGCAGTTTCAACCGGCACAGCACTTGCGCTTTGGTCACGTGTCTTCAAAGCGGTGTTTACCATTTGTGTTGATCTGTTTGTGTATTCATAGAGCAAGTTTTTAATTTATTTTTTCCGCATTCTTGTGCTTGCACTAAGCTTGTATAAGGCAGTTACAAAATGGGCGTCACTATAACGAACTGTTCTGTTGAGCTTACACTTGCAAATAATAGTGTTCAGATGGCCGCACTTCCATGTAGGTGCACCGATAGCTTTGGGTATGTTCTCATGTTTGTATAAATCTTATATAAGCTAGTTACAAATTGTATGTCACTAAGCATTGTGATAATCTTTAAAGAACTGCTTGGTTGGTTGTACACTTGTGAATTAGTATTGAGGCGGTGGTATTTCCATGTAGGTGCACTGCTATCTTTCTGTGTGCTCACTTGTTTGTATTAAGCATACAAGGGAGTTACAGCATGTACGTCACTAAGCGCTGTGATATTTTTAAAGAACTGCTTTGTTGGTTTTACACCTGTGAGTAATAGTACTCGGGTGGCACTAGTCGTGTGTAGGTACACAGGGACCATTTGTATACATTATGCTCATGTAAAGCAGTTACAAAATGTATTTCACTAATCACCGTGATATTTTTTGAAGAATTGCTGTGATGGTTTTACACATGTGAATAATAGTGGTCAGGACACAGTACTCGTGATGTATAGTTGAATTTATACAGTGCCAAGACATGGGCTGTATACGTACCAAAAGAAATGTATGTCATTATATTGTTGTGTTTATTACTGTTTGGATTTTATTAAACTCTAATAACATTTTTTCTTGTATCTATTGAGGTATGGCAATTTGTCATGCAACCAAACTGAGGACCTGAACTTGTGTATACAAATAAACAGCTAATTTAAGAGTATACTGCTCATATTCCGCGAAACCAGTTTAACAAATCTTGTACTACAATGCTGGAAAAATGACAGAACTGACAGGGATGTACAGAAAGAGTTCTGCACTGGCTGAAGGACTGCCCCACACTGGAGTTGGTAATGTTGCGTTTATTGGAGTAGAACAGTAAGTGCACTTCTATTAAAAATGTGACAGTCAATGCAGAAACATAAGGCAGACGAGCAGATGTGGCACATTTTTTTCAGGGCCCTCCATGCCTACTACTGCATTTCTAGTCTTCCTGTGCTCTTCGTATAAGCCCCTGTTCAGCCAAGGTTTTTACTCCATGACAGTTGTTCTACTGGGTTCGTAGCAATATTGAAGAAAAAAATGCAATGGTTTTCAAGAACTTTCGAGGCCCCGACACAGTAACTTCAAGGACCTCGTGCGATTTGTTTTGTAGTTTGGACAGGCAATAACTTGTTCAACAACATCGTTAACTTTAATGCAAACAAAAGAAAACAAAACAAATCGCATTTCACTGATTTCAAACATTTGAACGACTGCTAATTTGCCTTTCACCGCCAATCACTAAACGCACACAAGGAAGCATTTCAAGAAAGCGCTCTAAAGTTTTTCTGCAATAGCACAATTAACTACTTGGACCTGCAACATTTGCAGTTTTTGAATACTGTCTGGTTTGACAGTGTATGTGATGTCATCTGTTGCCTCAGCTTTTCACCACCAAATAAGCAAGTCATTTGTAATTTCCTTTTATTGTGTCTGTAGCTCTCGATTTACTCATCACGGCTTTTCTTTGAATGCCTCAACTGTTGAGCTTCCTGCTTCTGCTCCTCCAAGTACATTTGTCGCCGGTTCCGTGTGCCTAAAACTGGTATCTGCAGCTCCTTTGTAATTTCAACTTTAAGGATGTCGCTTTCCTTCTATTACCTCCACAGACAATTCTCTGTGACATGCGAAGAGTGTCACAGAAGGGAAAAAGAAACGCTTGGCAATGTCTGCTAAGTCTAGCCAAGTGTACAAATTTAAGGACTTTCCAGTACTTCTAAAAATTCCAGGGTTTTCAATGCCTTCAAAATGGCATTTTAGAAATAAAGGGTTTTCAAGGATCGCTACAAACCCTGGATTCTAGCACCTAAATAATTTTACAAGCTTATTTTGGCATGGAGTTTGGAAATTCATGCTTTTTAGCTAACGCTGCACTATCTCTATACATGGAAGGCACGAGAGCGCATCATATTGGAGTAAAGAAAAATACTGAAAGCTTTTAATACCACTCTTTTTCTATGGAGCTTCGTATTGCCTAGTTAAGTTTACGAATGTGCCTGGTTTTGGTGGGCGTTTCTTCGACATTTTCTGTGAGAAGTAGATGACTAACCCCCATATTCAGAAATGCATCTTAATACAAAGCTCATGCTTGACTTTATATAAACGACGCCTGGTGCGAACGTCCCCAGAGGCTCACTGCCTTTCTTTTGGTGCGTTCACGGCTTGCGTCATTTAGATCAAGTCAAGCATGGGCTTCAAGTTATGATGCATTTCTGAATATGAGGGTAAGCGTGCGCAATTCCGGGCAACGCATTGTGCCATTGACACCGAGAGGAAACTGGGAAAACAAAGTTAACGCCCTATGCTCCTAAACTTTTGCCTACCTGTGGTGTGCGTGTATCATGCAAGAAGGAACAGCGCAAACACCAGGACGAAAAAAAGCATCAACCACACCAGTGCTTCGTGGTGTGGTCCATGTTTTTGCGTCGTCCTTGCGTTGCGCTGTTTCTTCTAAAATGCTCAACCAACTAGCCGACAAGTCCATCCTGTGCATATATATTGAACACACGTATGAATGTAGATGGTCTTCGAAGCTTTTAGAACGAGCACTGCCACAGGATACGAGCAGTGCACGCGTAACAAGTGGACACATTAGTCATTTAAACATGCGTGCCAATGCATGTGACGCGGCTGTCGGCATAAGCAGTCTCCAAATGCTGGAATGCATGCTCTTCAAAACGCTAACGATCCGCTGCTAATGCAGGACAACAGCTCACAGCGGACTGAACCGAACTCTAAACTAATGCACTTGAAAAGAACGCCTACACGGCAGCGTGAGGCACGTCGAAATGCCTGGTACTGGCGTCGCAGTTAACCACATACAAATGAAGCTGGCGGAAAAAATAAACAGAAATGCTCACCAGTATACGCGCGACTTAAATTCACATACGTGGATGGTTGGCACGATACTTTGTATCTGCGCATTTTCGGAGAACATATAATGCATGGACTGGAAAAGCACTCGATCATGAGCTGAACGGCACATTTGTTATTTTCCTGGGGTGACGACAAGCCATGAATAGTTCTCACGTCATCGTCTACGTTGTATTCCTTCGTTAGTCGTAGCAAGGAACGGAAATGATGCAAACGCAAACGTATTTCAGTACACAACAGCACAGCACACTGCAGAGAAACTCCACCCACCGCAGCAGATTCCTCAAATACATTTGTTATATATATAACCTCTAAAACAACACGACTGCGCGTGGTGGCGTTGTGGTGTAATGGTTAGGTTGTGTGCTTTGAATTGTGTAGATGCGAGTGTACGCGGGTTCGAATCCACGTGATGTATCCAGCAATGTGGTTTTCTATAACTATGTGAATCCCTCGAGTATTGTGTTCTAATAAGATTATGTGTCTCCTGATTGTGAAATGTGCGAAGATAATTGCGGATTAAATGGTAATTCGCTTTTTTTTTCTCCGCAGTGGCGTTCGGGACGCATACGCATAGGCCGATTCCGAGCAGTCACGCCTCATGGTAGGCAGCAAATAGCCAGGAAAAAATGACGTTAAAATCCTGCATAACATTGCTCACGCCTATTCTGAAGGTCGCTTGGAATTGGGCCACTGAGTCTGAGGAGCCGCCTAGGGAACGGTGTATCAGCGACCCTAATTTGATCTGATTTCCTGCCTGCATGCGTGGCCAGGACTTCGCTAAGAGGGTATTGGGAAGAGTACTAGCACTCTTTTTGGGGGAGTAGAAGTACTCGGTCTGGTGGAGTGCCATTACCCCTACGGTGAGAGTATTACCACTCTGCGGAAGAGTACTAGCACTCCCTGTGGGAAGAGTATTATCACTCTGCAGAAGAGTAGTAGCAATCCCTTGCGGTGGAGTAACAAAACTCTGTCAACAGGAGTTGACCTACTCTCTCTCAAAGAGGGTCGATCTACTCTCGAAAAGAGAGTGAAATATGGGACAAGCCGCTACTCCCTCAAAGGGAGTGCCCGGCACTCCCTTAGTTTTTAGAGTGTAGCTTTTAAGCGATAAGGAACAATTTAAAGCAAAAAATAAAAATAAAAAGAGAATACCCATAGAGATGCAGAGGGCTCCTTAAAAGATTCTCCAGGAAGCTTCTAGTAGGCGTGGGCCAATTGAAATTTGGAGATGGACTAACTTGAAATTTGTGGGTGGGCCAAATTGGCGTCTCTGGAAATGCTCTTCGATTCGTCCATGCATTTCTCAGTGACCGATGTGTCCAAGTTAAGCTCGGAAGTGTAATGAGTGACAAACGACGAATTTCCCTCGGCGTCCCACAAGGAAGTGTCCTGTCTCCCTTGCTTTTTAACGTTGCCATGGCCAGCCTCCCAGATGCCCTGAAAGTAGGTCGGACGGCAGTTAAAATGTCCATCTACGCAGATGACATCTGCATTTGGATCTCGGGGTACCAACACAAACGTTTGGCCCGGATAGCCCAGGCCGCAATCTCCACTATCGATCGCCACTTATCGACGCTTGGCCTGTCTTTATCAGCAGAAAAATCTGCCTTCATGCTTTTCCCGGGAGTGAGACGCAAGTCAACACGTCTGACGCTGAATATCAGAGGGCATACAATTCTTCGTGCAACTCATGTTCGATTCCTGGGCGTTACCATCGACAACAAGGTACTTTGGTGTGGTGCGGTCGAAAGTGTTGTGGCTGCATCAGTGCAAAGAATCAATGCACTTCGTCGATTGGCAGGTGTACTTTGGGGAAACAATCCTATATCCATGCTTAAACTGAACGCTGCACTGATAACAAGCCGCATTCTCTATCAGCTCCCTCTGATATCACCGTCATCGAGTCAATTCGAGCGCTTGGAGGCAGTGCAGAGAAAGGGACTTCGCTTGGCGATGGGAGTTCAAACGGCGGCTTCAAACAAGAAAGTCACTAATGAGGCAGAGTCTCTCCCACTCCGCCTCTTGGCATCTCAGGCCTTGCTGACGCAGCTATTACGGCTGGGCGAGTCACGTGCAGGCACGGCGCTTCTCCGGCGGCTAAGAGCAAGAACTCGCTCATATTTTCATGCGGCGCTGAACACCTTCCGATTTTTAGGATTGGAATGGCCTAAACAACGCCGCCTTGACCCGCCGTGGTCTTTTCCGGACGTTACCTGCAGCCTTAATGTACCCCACCTACGACGAAACGCACCATTTCAACTGCCGAAGCTAAGTTTCATGTGCTGAACCACTTGAGCACTGTGTTTCAAAGCCACCTACAAGTATACTCAGATGGTTCGGTGTGCGCACAAACAGATAGCTGTGCAGCGGCATTCTGCATACCATCCCTTGATGTGTCATGGTCTGGCCGACTGGATCGCGTAGTTTCCTCTACAACAGTAAAAAGCGCCGCCATCACTGCGGCTTTGCGGAAACTACGGGCCTTTTCTGCACGTGATGTCGTGGTGCTGACGGATTCCAAGTCAGCATTACAGAGATTACATCGGGGCCTACCTCTAGAGAAATTTACAAGGCAGTCTCTGGCACTGATTGACGACCCAACGAGCAAAGGATTTAGCATAAGGTTTCAGTGGATTCCATCACACGTAGGAATTGATGGAAAGGAGGAAGCTGACGCCCTTGCACGCCTAGCGCTGACAGGTGTCCCAAAAGTGAAAGCTCCAAAACCTTTTCAAAACTCTAAGGGTGCAATCCGCCTTCACTTTAGAGAGATGCACAAGAATTCACACGAACCCTGTGTGACTCATGGATTTACACGCGAACAAGCGACGCTTTTATACCGCATCAGGACCGACTCCGCGTACACCCCAGCTTGGTTATTCAAGACTGGGCTTCGCGCTTCCCCACTCTGTGCTTTCTGTGGTGACATTGGCGACATCGAACATTTCATTTGGCTATGCCCCCAGTTTGACACAGAAAGAAAAGCGATGGTCGACAAGCTACAAAAAAGCGGTCTCACGCACAGGACCTTTGAGGACGTTGTTTTCCCCGGAGGGCCCGCGGCATTCAGGAAGAGAGCGCAACGACTGCTGATAGCCTTCCTGCAAGACACGGGGCTCATCGCCAGCTGGTGACACACCCCTGATCTCAACTCGACGGAGGATCAGGCGGAACAATTGCCGGCTATGTATGCCAGGCTAACCCCGCCTGCTTCAACATCACCACCACCACCACCACCACCACCACCACCACCACCACCACCACCTTGAAATGTGGGGTGGACCCACTTGAAATCTGGGGGATGGCCAGCTTAAATTTTAGGGGTGCATCAAATTGAAATTTGGGGGTGGGACAACTCAAATATTGGGGTGAGTCAATTTGAATTTTGCACGTGAGCCAACTTAAATTTAGAAGTGGGTCAACTTGAAGTTTTTTCTTTTTAGGGGGGGGGGGGCGTTGTGGCCCAACTGAAATTTGGGGTTGGGCCTACTTAAATTTCAGGGTAGGCCTATTTGAAATTTGGGTTGCCACAACCGAAATGTAATGCTGGGCCAACTTGAAATTTGGGGTGGACCTATCTAGATTTAGGGATGGGCCAACTCGACATTTGGATGTGGACCAACTAGAGATTTTGGGGTAGCCCAAAGTCAAACTGAACGCTGCTGAGCATCCTTCGAGTTATGCACACCTCGCGGGCTAGCGAGCGCGTTGAGACGCTTGACGCGTTTTCATTTGGGCTTACCGAGGCGCAATCAGGCTTTGGCTTGACCCCCAGATGAGATTTTCGACGATTGCCGACATTGCTCGCCGCTATCGTTGCGATTGAGCCGGCATTATTTTTCACGGTCACTACTACGTGACAGTATTTTGAACACAAATTTTTTCAGTGATACTTTGGACGCCTAATTCTTACATAGTTGGCTGTGCAATGAGCTACCAAAAAAATGAAATGGTACGACAGTTTTTGATATGATATGGCATTGTCGTGCAAGTGTTTGCAATGCGAGCTTGCAGACAGACGACGCGCGAGCGATGATGTCGATATTTTATGCACTATTGTTACTTCAAAAATAAGAACAAACCGTTGCGGCAGGCGTATATTCATTAGCCAAACGTGTTTTTTATATCTAAAAGCGCACACAGAACATTAACTTATTGTTTCAAGCTTAGTCTACAGCAGGCTGTTTTAGGCCGGACTTTGACGGATCAAGACAAAATAGTCCAGCAACAGTGCGCCGCAGCCGAGGAGTGAGCTTCGGCGCGCGTCAGAGCTTCTGTCCTGTGGTTGCGTGCCCTTTTCCTCCTACCGACGCGAAGCGAAGCGTTCGCTTGTCGGCGCGCGCAGAAGCTTTCCGACGCGTGCCAGTGGTTGGGGCATAAGGCGAAAGCCTTAAGTGGCTCGTTGCAATGGCTCATGCCCTAGAAAAGCGGCGTCTAATCCAGTGAAGCAAAAAATATCATCACCTAGAATGGCTCAGACCCCCGTAAGTAAGCAAAGATGCAATGGCTGAATATGAATTAAGAAAGAAAGAAAGAAAGAAAGAAAGAAAGAAAGAAAGAAAGAAAGAAAGAAAGAAAGAAAGAAAGACGGATAGAAAGAGACAACGAAAGAAATAACGAAAGAACCTTTAGGTAGTGCATTAGGTGCTCGCATATGACGTTGAGGAGATCGACGTATACAGTGCCATACGTTTAGTTCACACTGCGTTTCATTAAGTCTCGCAAGAAGACTGACCCCTCCGATCGGATAGCTTAATTCATTACCACGTGGGCAGCATGCTTTCGGATTAACGTGTTACATGAGTGTAACATGCTGCCGAACTTTTTTCTGTGCCCACTGCCTGCAGTACGGCTTCCACTTTCTGAATGTCACCTATCCACTGGCCCACATATAAACCTTCACGCTCATGCAAATGGTGAAACTGCTTGTGTAACTCTTTTGTATGTTTTCTTCTTTTAAAATGAGAATATAGATGATTATTCATCAAAACTTTTGCAGGTTTGCAGGTTAGCAGTTTGAAGGTTTTGCACTACGTGCAATTCCTGCAAGTGTGCTTTTCCACACACATTCTTCGACGCAACCAAGATGGCGGGCCTCGGACTAAAATCGTAATTAAAGTCTCTGCATGCGATTCATTGATACCAAATATTCCTGGCACCGTCCATTCCTCGCACCGCCCAATGCAATGGCTCTGCAACGTGCGTCTCTGCTTTCATAGCGCTACTAAGAGGAACGCAGCCATCTTGGTAACAGAATGTTAGCTCTGTGAGAAATTCTGCTTACGGACACTTGCATATTGTATTTCATCCTGTAGTTGACTGAACCAACATTTCTTCTTTTTTTTAAGCGTGTGGAGTTGGTGGTACGTTATTTTCATACCCATTACATCACGCATACGTCTTGTGCTCTCAAAGTGTGTTATGTGGGTTCTGTTTATTCCTATTTGTACCGTACTCGGCTCAGTAAATACCCGGACGTAAGTCAGCACTTGTGTGAGTGCTTCCCCAAGTTTATTCACAATGAAAATATTACAGCGCAGAAAAATAAAGACAAGCACGTTAGGACACGTTATATCCGTTACTCTGCAGTACTCACGTACGGGGCAGAAACCTGGAGGCTTACGAAAAGGGTTCTACTTAAATCGAGAACGACGCAACTAGCTATGGAAAGAAGAATTATAGGTATAACGTTAAGGGATAAGAAAAAAGCAGATTGGGTGAGGGAACAAACGCGAGTTAATGACATCTTAGTTGAAATCAAGAAAAATAAATGGGCATGGGCAGGACATGTAATGAGGAGCGAACATAACCAATGGTCATTAAGGGTTTCGAACTGGATTCCAAGGGAAGGGAAGCGTAGCAGGGGACGGCAGAAAGTTAGGTGGGCCGATGAGATTAAGAAGTTTGCATGGACAACATGGCCACAATTAGTACATGACCGGGGTAGCTGGAGAGATATGGGAGAGGCCTTTGCCCTGCAGTGGGCGTAACCAGGCTGCTGATGATGATATCCGGCAACGACAGGGAGCGAGGAAATAGCCCAACTGTACGATCCTGGCACAAGGCACCAATGTGCATATCCACATGCCGCGGGCATGCACACCACACCTCCGGGAGCCCTGCCCAGATAGTCTGGCCTTCGCAGTGACCGGCACGCTGACTTGGCCGAGTGAAATCCAAGTGCCATGACTGTCATTACCAAGCCTTGCTGGACTTACTGCACGATGCGGGGTTGCGTTGATATTTCACAATGTTTACAGCGAAGCAGTCAAGGGGGGTTCCGCAGTCGTCGTTCTCTTGCGGCGGTGCACTCGGCGTCAAGGAGCAGCAAGCAACGCAACCTGCGTCGAAACCCCGAATTTACGACGTAATTATCAGTGATTACAAAATGAAGATTACATCGCACCCACCTCACCCGAATATTTTTGGTGCTGTCTATTCTGGCCAGTAATCCGTAATTTTCGTTCCTAACGTCGCGCTTTACCGGAACCACGTTGCGGCCCACCAAGACGTGCGGTGGCGACAGCTGACAGCGTAGTTCGGCAACGCACCCTCGGTGGGAACCCCCGAAGCGGCCGTGTGCGCGACCAGGGCGTCGGCGATGAATAGTCATTAAGAACCGAAAGGAAATAGAACCCTAGTACTTACACCTCGTACAAAGCTGTGAGCACCCCCTCGTGTTCAGCTGTGTTGTCTTTGCTTTATCCGTGTCTCTGATTGGCGTACAACTGCGAAAGTTTCTTCTTAATGCTTAAGCATTAGGAGTATCAAAGAGGAAGAAAGTGTATATGTGGGACGCTGGTCACGTGGTGGAAGTAAAGACGGGATGGGCGAGCTTAAAAGAGTATGTATGTATGTATGTATGTATGTATGTATGTATGTATGTATGTATGTATGTATGTATGTATGTATGTATGTATGTATGTATGTATGTATGTATGTATGTATGTATGTATGTATGTATGTATGTATGTATGTATGTATGTATGTATGTATGTATGTATAGTGCAACTGACGGTAGTCTGCTCCGAATCACCGTCAGTTGCATTTCGCTCCTCTAAGAGGCAGCACGTGCGCCGAGTGAGCTCCTGAACAACACTTTGCAATGCGTTGAACGCAGTTTAAAGCACATATCCGGGACCTCAAAGAAATGCGAGGTAATGCTCACGCATTTCTCTCGCATTTACCACTAAATTGCCACTGATTTTTTTTATTATGGCTCAAGGAGGTCTTTCTCGAAATATTGAAAAAAAAAAAGATACCTCAGCAGCAAAGAGCCTAACAAGGAAGAAGAGAACGAAACTAATATTACTGATGTTCTGAAAACTTTATATGAAATTCTTTTCCCTTTCGTGCTTCATCAGCAATACGAGCAACCAAGCATCATGAAGTGCACTCCGTTACTTCGTCGTCATACTCTGTTAAGAAGTGTTCCGATGGAGAGCAGAACAATATCGTTAATATTTTCGACATTTTACTAACCGCTGATGAATGCAGTGTTCTGCGTCGTGGTCTCAATTCTTGTTCAGCTACAGGCACACAAAGTGAATTTCAACTGCTGCAAGATTTAGATAATTTCGCCCGTAATCTACGCTTACGCGAATACTTCAATGACCGGTCAATTCAAGCTATCCGAAAAACGCGTTACCTTCTGGCAAGTACTCGGTCCCTCCTTCACAACGCGGTAGAAGCTTGGAGATGTATATCAAAGCAGTGCAGCGAGACCTTCTGCAATTGTATCGAAAACAAGCACCCTTCCGCCGTAATTTGTCCGCCAGCGAAATGAAAGCACTAGATACCCTGTCCTCTCGCAGCGACATCGTCATTAAGCCTGCTGACAAAAGTGGTGCCGTTGTCATAATGAACATAATGATACCGCAGAGGCCCACAAACAAACAGCAGACGCGACGTTTTATAAACGCCTTGATCATGACCCCACTGAACAATACAAATCTCTGGTCAAAAGCAGGGTGCATGATCTCGTCAAAAATACAAATGTGCGTGCCAATGCAATTCATTCTCTCATTCCACTAAGTCCTGTTGCCGGTAGCTTTTACCTTTTACCTAAAATACATAAGATAACCAACCTTGGTCGTCCCATCATTTCCGGTATAGGTACAGTCACAGAAAATCTGTCCAGCTACGTAGCTTCCTTCACTAGTAATATCCCAGCTACATTTCCGTCTTACGTAAGAGATACTACCAACTTTCTGTCAGATATAATCGATCTTAATATTCCTCAAGGCTCTCTTTTGGTTACACTCGATGTAACATCCTTATATACCAACATTCCGCATGCAGATGGGATCAGGGCAGTTGTCAATTCCTACGAAGCAGCATTACCCAAGAAACTAATCGATAGCAACACATTGGCCACTTTGCTGGCACTTATTTTAGAACTAAACAACTTCAAATCTCAAGGTCAACACTATGTCAAAGTTAGTGAAACGTCAATAGTACGCGGATGGGTGAGCTGTAAAATAAATTTTTGCGAACATGAGCGCTAAAACCTTTGAAATGCAAGCGTTACATTGACGATGTTTTTATGATTTGGTCGCATGGTCAACAGCAGGTACTTTCCTTCATTTCTGATTTTAACAATGCCCATCCATCCATATCATTTTCTCACACGTATTCTGCATCTACTATTAACTTCCTTGACGTCAGCGTTTCAGTGCTAAATGATAAACTATGTACTGTCCTATCCAAAAAGCCAACATACCGATATCAATATTTAAACTTCGATAGTAACCACGTTAAACATTGCAAGACTAGCATTCCTTATAGTCAGGCCTTACGTTTCAAAAAATATAGTCAAACAAAATTAGCCACCACAACTAATCGAGGACACAATAAAACGCGCTGACATGCATGACCACAGGTCGCTTCTGTCCACTGCGAAGAAACCGACTCACTCACCCCAGACGAAATCTTGTCCTAACCCATTCTGCGTCAGTCCCGCTTGTTTCAGATGTACTGCAGAAGCACCAAAATATCCTAATGCAAAGTGAATGCCTCAAAGACATCTTCGCTGAACCGCCTAAAGTAGTACACCGTAGAGCACGAAATATTCAAGATATATACTACCATCATCATCTAAGAATGACAGCCCGGACGCCATCGGAAGCCATCCTTGCCAAAAACCGCGATGGAAAGTATGCCCATACATGTATACATCGCAGCAGGTCACTAGTACGGCTTCAAACTTTCATTTAAAAATCAAAGGCCATTTCCACTGCGACACTAAAAACGTAATATATATGCTGGAATGTACACTTTGCGAGAAACAGTACCACGGACAAACAGAAGGGCATTTTAGATTGCGCTTTAACAACCACAAATCACACACTAATACGCTGCCCAACCTGGCAATCTCAAAACGCGCACCGCTAGAAAAATGATAAACTAATGGAAATGAAAGTGAATGAAATTTAGTTTATCATTTCGTTATTTCATTAATTAAGCACAAATAATTTCCGCCATGTTGTTCTTGGTGTCAGTGTTCGTTGGCTTATGCTATGACTATATATCATCATCATCAGCTTGGTTACGCCCACTGCAAGGCAAAGGCCTCTCCCATACTTCTCCAACTACCCCGGTATATATATATATATATATATATATATATATATATATATATATATATATATATATATATATATATATATATATATATATATATATATATATATATATATATATATATAACACTTCCATTTGCATTCGTAAGTTGTCGATTACACAGAAACACACACACACGCACTTCGAAGGCCATCGTAAGTAAAATAAAGACCGCCAAAGTGGGCTTTTCCCCACATAGCCGCTTACTGCGGCAAAGCCAGCTCATGTGATCGTTCGCAGCCTTACGTACACTCGCACTCACAGAACACTTTTCACGGGTGGGACTGCCAAAAGTCATGTTGGAGCACTTTTTGGAGCTAATAAAATTGCATTTTGGAGCACTTTGGAGAAGACAAAAGTGCATTTTGGAGCAGCTTGGTGTACACTAAATTTCGTTTTCAAGCAGTTTGGAGCTGGCGAACATAAATTTTGGTGGAATATGAAATGTGGCAGCGCACTTCGAGAGCACGACCAAAGAGAATAAACCAACACGAGCGTTATACTGCAACTGCCTTAAGCAACGTCTTAAGCTCAACTTTGGGGCAGATTGCTGTGATATTGAAACCATCTAATGCACGCGAATTTTGGTAATAATGTCCGCAGATATTTAATTAGTGATAGCAATCACGAAAAGGTGCATTCTGCAATAGAAGTCCGAAATTTAGAAAAGTAGCCCGATACATTTTTTATAAATAATTATTTAATGTCTCGACAGTGCGGGTGAAGTGCACGGAAATGCGCTTCACCAAAAGAGCGTACGAAGACGCCAGAGTTATGAACTGACGTGGTTCATTATTGCGACAGCAATTATATATGGACAATGTAGGCGCACATATGCCGACGTCGCCGTGCTGTCCCGCATAAGTCCAATGTCGCCGCGTGCCGCATGCTGCATGTGCGAGTGAAAGCGTGCGAGGGTCGGCGGCTTAATCTCGCGCGCGCAAGGGAGGGAAGCGGGGAGAAAGCGCGCCGTCTTCAGTCGCGCGCAACACACAAGGGAATGGGGGGGCTCGGCTGCTGCGTGTGGCGCGGTCTCGAAAGCTCTGGGGACAGTGCGCCTAGTGCTGGCGGCTTCGTGTGCGGCGCCTTCGCCGCTTAGCTCGCGTTGAAGCGAAAGGCAGCACGAAGGCGAATTCGTCCGCTGCTGCTGCGGCGCTTCCTCGCTCCAGCATTTCGACGGCGAGTGCGCGTGGTGATCGAGTGTGACGTATTCACGTTTGCTTGTAACAGCAAGCTTGTTAATTTAGTTATCTAGTAGTAAGCGCCTTTCGCGCGAATCTATGGCTTCTTTTGACAGCCATTTTTGCATAACACATCACGGCGATTCCAAAGCACCTAATGCTTAACTTTCTGGTATAACGCAAAAATAGTCCAATCTGTCCTTATTCGAAATCTGTCATTAGCCCTACTTGATAGGTCAGAATGGCTCAGGCCTCGCACACATGGGCACAAAGACAGATTGGAATTATCTGCGATGTTATACCGGCCTAGGTGACAGAGACGCCCGCCCCCTAAACCCGATGCCGCGCACGCCTCCCTAAATCTACTTCGTTCGCGGCGCCCTCAGTCTACTTTTTCCCTTGCTTTGCGCCTCAGCTAGGGAGCACCGCGGCTTGCCTGCTCAGCCGTATTCTAGTGTACTCCGAACCCTGCCGGCCCGACCCTGGTCGTTCAAGAGAGCAGCGACGACAGCCGGTCACTTGCCGGAAGCGTCGAAAAGTCGGGTGTTATAAGCGCGACAATTGCGAGAAACTGCAGTGCGCCGCCGCACGGTGTGCTCAATGTGAACGACTGCGCCCTTTTTCGGAGAACGAATCCGCTCGCCGTTCGCAGCCGAAGCACGGCCTGCAGAAGCCGTTCCGGCGCAGCGTGGCGCAATTCCGGTCAATTTTCTGCGTTTGGCGCAGGAGTCCCAACCCGGAGACGCGCGTCGACATTGACGCACGACTCGCCGCTCGAGGCACTTTGCGTGCATTCGCGGGCTTTTCATTCACGCTCGGAAAAACACTTTTACCTAGCACATGTTGGGCAACAGAAAGCTGTATCGAGTTTTTCATGTTGCATTTTCTCATCGAGACTTTTCAACTGATTGTACTATTCGATAAGTTCATTATTTATTCATCAATTAAGACTAACTATCTAATTAGGCGGATTGAAAAAAAAAACAATCTGAGTATCTCCAAGCAATGGGGAACAATATTACCTTGGTCCTGTCCAGCTACGTGGCATTCGAATATTTTTAAACTGTGTCTAAAGTTAACTGCGGCACCCTGCATACAACACGAAGAAACTATTCACAGGACTGAACGAACATACTAACATACTTGTTTGGTGCACTGAGGGCTAAGTGTTTCGTCTGACCAAACGTACATTCATTCACTAAATGCTGTTGAAATATGTACCTGTCCCTGCATCCGACAAATACTACACTATTCGCTTTATGCATATCACATTCCAGAAGCTTCTATCGCTGTAAAATGCACAGTATCCTTGTAAAGCAAGTATTGGAAGAATACGTCCTGTTAAGTTTAATCAGCGAAAGACTTGTTTCGCTAACGGTTCAATTAATCCCAAAAACGGTATGAGCTGCAGGAATAGACGCGTAGCTAAATCTTAAGAGAAAGATAGGCAGCTCCTATATAAATACAAGGAAACGATGAAATCTTGCTCGGTATTCAGCGCAGGAATTTAACAAAAGTACTTCTATTTAAACGAAGAAGCTTTAATAATACCGACCTCTTGGGATACTTCTTTTTATTTCAGCTATCGATTACGTTTACACAAACTGGAAAGAAATATTTTCAACGAAGCATCTCGTTTGCAACTGAGCAACTCAGCAATAAGAAACGATACTACAATTCCGTAAACCGCATCGACTGGGACGCCTGTCACGGACAAAAGCAGTGAATTGTGTGTACCTACCTCAATTATACCACTAATTTTAAAACAGAGCTATTGGAAAACTCACGTAAACGATAAAACAAATTCACGCAAGCTGCAAAGTTATATATTAGTCCAACTTAAAAGACTTAAGGCGTAAAGTTTACGAGATTACGTTATATGTTTTTTGCAGCAGCATTGCAGTTGGGAACATTCAAGTTCGTTTTTTTCTTCGAAACCTGTCAATGTACCGAAACATTTGCGAAAACATGCACTTATGGCCGCAACCGAAAATTCTACTTGCCTTAGTCGATAGAATTCAGCTTTACACTTTTAAGAGTGCAATGAATTCCATTCACGCTAGCGAACCCGACGAGCGTGGTAGCCAGTCGCAACGTACCGCCGTTGTAGCCGCGGGGCGGCCCAGTTCCAGCGGAGTCGCCCGCTGGCCGTGCGGACAGCCGCGACGACCGCGTTGTTCGCGCGGACCGACGCTCGCGCAGCAGCTTCCGAAGCGATGGCTTCCGCGCGCGAGCGACGGGCGTCCGGGCTCCGCGATGTCTGCGACGTCAAGCGACGAGGCGGCGATCTCGCCCTGCTTGCGAGTCGCGGCTTCTTTTCTTTTTTTTCCCCGACCGGACGCCAACTACGCCGCGAGATCCTGCTTGTCGCCGTAATAGTCCCCGAGGAAAGCGGAACTATGCTCGCGCCGGCCGTCGTCGGTGCAGCGAGCGCAGTCTCGGAACACGACGGAACCTGCGGTGGGGGGTGCACGCTGCAACGGCCTCGCATGCGCGTGATAACGTCGGCCCCTTCCACGAGGGGGGCCCGACCGGCAACACGGCTGAGAAGCGCGGCAGCCGTTTGTGCGCTAAAACCAGTGGTCTTCCACCCCTCCCGCCTCTACACCCCCAAACATTACGTTCGACCTTCCAACGAGCTTTCGCCAGCCTGCGTGACGCAGCTATGCCTGGTCTCGGAAGAGGAATAAACGCTGGCTCCCGATAGTCTTCGTCATCAATTATTTTCCCGGTGAAGTTGGCTAAGTCTTCCAGAGCTCTGCAAATTATCAGGCAGCGATCCATCTCTTTCCGGGAGGCGGGAGGGGTGCAAGTATCTTGTTTGCGCGTTTTTCTTTTCATGTGTCACGCGGCTGTGCATTCCCAGCAATTGTGTACGTTATCGGGGTATGCTCCACGTATCGGATCATTTGGACAGATATTGTAGTTCATAGAAATAATGCTCGCAGTTTTCTGTGAAAGGTAAGTACAATAATGCACCTCGTCGCCAGCTGGGAATATATCGACATCGGTGCTTATCCGCATACACTGGCACAGGCACAGCGGTTTACGATTACCTGCACGCTCTTATGTTTGCTATTTTTGAAAATCTTATTTCTGCATTCCCATATCAGAGCGTCGACCAACTCACTTTATTCTATAAAACCGTCACCTTTTTTTTAGGGGTGTGTGAATACTGACTTTAATAAGCAAATCCAATACTATGATCGAATAGCATTAAACCTATAGATCTAACCAGGCCGACACGACCCGATAATTATTTCGTTAAATCTAGAGCTTCTTAGTACCAACATTCACCCTCTGCAAAACACACACCGCCACTCTGGATCACATCGTCTGAGGACGCAGCGGCTACCCTCCTCCACCAGACCTCCTATAGGACAGTCACCGTCGAGTGAAGCCCGGTGCAGAACCCCGGCGACGTCCAGCCTGGACGCCCAGCTCCGGGCCATCAAACGCTCTGAAGAGGTGGCGACCAGGCGCGACCTGACAGTCATCTCCTCGTGGGAAACCAGTGGTTTTCCGAAATGAAGTTCTTTACTACTACTACATCGGAAACACTTAGAATGCTCATGCGAATCAATGTACATTCACTCGAGAGCTAAGGAAGGCGTAATATATGCGCACTCATTGCAGACAGCAAGCCCGTTATGCGCGTATAGTGTTATTTCATGGGAGAGCCTAATTTTAGTAAGACGTCAATGGCGCCCGTCACCTGAACGAAACACAGCATATCTATATTTTCCAGATATTACACATATTGTTCCAAACCTTCGGTAGATCTGGCGAGACGTTCACTTCGATTCATCAAAGTTTTCAGCGCATTCTGATCTACGAATTTACGTTGGGGAATCGAAATTACTTCGTTCAATCGAAAATTCCCTTCAACTGAGTTTTATTAAATCGAGCTTCTACTGGAGTTTCAAAAAGAGTTTGCATACCTTTCAATTAGTGAAGTTGTTTGTAGTGGACTGTTAAACAAAATCACCTGATAACCCGGATTTTTTTTCTCCGTCAGTGCAAACAAACGCCAAGGTATACATGCAGCGACATGGCTGCATTGCCTTTTTTAGGGTCTGCAGAAACATAGGTTAATGTGTCAGTTTCAAATTCACCAGCACGCGAGTTTGCTGCTATCGTTCCCTCAAAGTTACTGGAGAGAACAATAGCAGCAATGTTCAACTGTAAATATTCGACTGCTGTGGTTGTCAGCGTCAATCAAAACAAGGCGGAATTTCACAGGAAGATGGATTAACCCCCGCGCCGATTCATTCTTTTTATTGACGTGTATATTGCTCTTTGGTTGCTCTCTTGCTATGCTTTAATAAATTACTATCATAAAAAGGTTAACCTTTTACTCATTTTTATTTTTTTGCCTTCACTCATTCAGTGTCTCGTGAGTGTCTTTTCTTTGTCTTATCTCTCAGTGGTATAGGTACGTGCTTGCTCTTTGCCTTCAGTTTCCACATATACTCTTAACACGTGGTTTTGGCACGTAAAACCCTATAATCTATACTCTTAACCTCATACTGATTGTGCCAGAACTCAGTCTCTTCGAGCCAACTCCTTTCTTCCGCAATGGTAAGATAAGCATTTGTATTTACACGAGGAAAATGTGCTCCGCGTGTAATTATCACCGATTTGTCCCAGCACTCGAGCAACCGAGTGCCAGTGTTGTTTGGTTCGCCGTCTGGCTTGTCAATATTGCAAGGTTCTACACAGTGCCACACCACAGCAGGCTCACGATTTGTTCAGTCACTAACGCGTCGCAGATCGTGCACAAGGTCCCCTACGCACGAGGTTTCACATTTAATTACGCAGGGCCAATGACTACGGTCCGTATCGAAGAATGTCGCACTCTCTGTTTGCCAGTGCGCAATGTGGACCACGGACGTCAGCACGCTTGAAATTGGATTGTTCAACTTACGTATACTCTATATATCGCAATATTCGCTGAACATCCGAAACGTATCGTGAGAATCTGAAGACAGCCATTCGTTACGAAGACCGAAAAAAACATTGCTAATTTAAGACAGAGGACGATATACGTTGGAGCACACAGACATAGCGCAGGAGTCTTATATGTGCTCTTTCGCGTATCGTTACGTCTTTCTGCGCTTCAAAAGTTAAATGGGGTTTTATGGGCCAAAACCGCGGTGTGATTATGAGACGGGCCGTAGCGGGGGGTCTCCGGATTAATTTTGACCACGTGGGGTTCACTAACGTGCAGCTAAATCTATGTGCACCACCAGTTTTTTCTCTTGCACCCCCACCGCCTTTATGCACCGTTCTTTTTTGCAGATAGCCGCAATGGCCGCTATCTGGCCTATCCCGCATGGCATCCAAAGTAGCCTTGAGAGCTTCCTGCACAGATGGTAGATGTGGCCTTTACGCGACAATATTTACGTCGTATCCGACGCGCAGGTTCACCAGATTGTGATGCGTGTGATGTCCCTGAGACAGTGGGGCGGACATTTGTCGTCTGTCACGAATATGACTGAACGGTAAGCACTAGCCTATTCGTCGGCACCATTTAATAACAGGCCGTTGGGCGAAAAGCGTGATAACGGCGGCCCACGGCCGGACAGAATGCCAACGAAGCGAGCCATTGACACGCTCTTAGACCTTTTGTTACCACAGGCCTAGATTCAAGACTTGACGTCTTGAACGATTCAAGATTAACGTCTTAACGATTCAAGACGTACACTCGCACCATGCTACACGTACCTTCGTAATCCCTCCTCACACTCCCCTCCTCTTTCCCTGCTCTGCCCTCTCAGCAGAGTAGCCCCATGGCTTGTTGATATTACCTCAGTTGATATCACCGTTTCCTCAAATTCTCCGCTAGCTCAGCCGTCGTTTGCAGCCGCAAAGACGTTGCCAGCCCGAGGCGGCCAATACATTGAGCTGCAACCAACGTACCACTACTGGTATGGTATTTAACAGAGGTGTCCTTATTAAAAAAGGGGAAAAAAGTCAGACGTCAAAGCGAGGATAAATTTAACGTACTGGCGTTGAACGTTCGCAAACTGCGCTGTCAGAGACGCGCTGTGGTGCTCTGATTTATTTCGACCACGTGAGCCTAAATCTAAGCGCACGATCGTTTTTTTTCTCTTTGTTTTTACTCCACTCCCATCGAAATGCGGCCAAGAGTCGAACGCGCGACCTCGTGCTCAGAGTACACCCTCTGAGCCAGCGTTTTCGGCTGCGCTGTGCCACGGAGGCGGCGTGCACCGACGCGCAGTGATCCGGAGAGTTTCGGCTCCGCAGACGCTCTCCTCATCACTCGGCCAAATTCGAACGCTCGCCGCAGCTGCCGTCAACGCCACTTCTGCTCAGCTTTGCGGCCCCGAAAACCGGAGCTTTTGCTTCCACTTCGAAACCGGCCCACGTATTTTTTTAACGAACACAGTGCGACTGCAACACCAATGTAGCGTTATCGGGCACTTCCCAGGAAGATGTTCGACATTGCGGATTGAATGAGCAAAAAGTGTCTAGCGAAGAATCGAATGCAACATCGTTATTCATTTCCGACTGATTGCGACCTCAACACGTACGTAAAAAAGGAAGAAGCTGCCAAGAATTGTGGGGGTGTGCAGGTAACAGTTTTAGCCACAGAATCGAATACGAATCTAATGGTGCCCGCAGTGAATATAATCGCTTATGAACCAAATAGTACCAGAAGCAAATCGAATCTAATATCTAATGCTTTTCAAATAGTTTGCGAATAATGTACAGCCTTCAGTTGCATTATCATCAAACAATTTTCGCATCCTGGTATTCACAACTTTAGAAAGTACAGTGTGCATTACAAAGCCCGCTTTACACACAACGGGAGCATGTGGTCGCCGTGAAGGCTGACTCGTGTGCGCATTCTTTTTGTTTATTCTGGGGCTTCTCTCCGCGCTTGTGGATTTGTTGCCTTGCAATGATGTGCCATTGGGTCGCACCCAAGTAGCTTTCCGAGAACGCCTGCAAAGCCTGCCTTGGGAAGGCCGGACGCAGTGCGGCCAAAGGCAGCGGTTTTTCTTTACGATCAATCAAAGGAACTTCTCCACGAGAAATGCGGGGGTGACGGGAAAAAAGCCGCCAAGTGCAGCTTGACAAGGCTCCGGCCCGCTACGAAGTCCAGCAGCAAGTGAGCCACGGTGTATACACTTATAAAATATGTATTGGAAGCAACTAAACATATTTATTGAAAAAAAAGATGCACTTTGACAAAAGATAGACAAATAAGAGCAGAATGGGTTTTAATTTGTAATACAACGTGGGTATATCTGAAAGAAGGGATCAAAACAAATTATAAAAACAAAAACAATGATATAATAAATAAATGAAAAACAAGAGAAAAAAACCTCTCGCAATATGTGAGGTCGAAGAATCAGTGTTGCATGGGACATGTGAAATTTAAGAGCAGAAAGACGCAACGAAAACGGTTTGTCATTTGCTCTCGCCTGTAAAATTAAAACAACCTCAGAATTCCGAAAGAATAAAGATCAAGAAAAAACCAAGAAGACGCAAAAGGAGGAACACTTGTGACGCACAGTAAGAAGTTAGCCCCACCAAAACTAAAAACAGCGTTCGAGAAAGAACAGGAGTAAGACAGTCGTTGACAAATACATGCGCCACAAATACAGCTGACAGCGTTCTGCGAATGCTGCAACAAATAATACGCAGTGTCGCTGAGACTATGTGCACGCAGCAGCCGGCTTGATGGGTATGCGAACTAATTCGTATATCTTGACCTGACAAGAACAAATAAAACGTGCGCGTGGATGCAATCTCGGGAAGTATGCCATGTTTGGCATATTTGTTTCAGAGCGCAGCTAGTTGGAACGCAAGCGAACGATTACCGCAATTTGTGTGGCATATCGCTGGAGCGGAGGATCCGGAATTCTTGTGTCGTGTATAGATATAGTGTCGCTTTGCCAAACGAAAGGAAACGATGAAGTCAATGTTATTGGTTTTAATGGCGAAACGGTAAGTACAGGAAAGACGGAATGCGCAGGTAAATTCCACTTTTAGTATCTTAAACGCGTCAAACTAAGGAGATGTACGAGTAGCACACGAAACGCTAACAATCGCACGAATTGCGCGCTTTTGATGCACTTACCGAGGTTCGTAACGTTATCTAATGATGCATAGCCCCACATAAGGTGGCAATTATTTAGTGTTTGGGTCGTGGGCTCGAGCGGCGTCCGCCGGCCGGTCACCGAGCCCGGACACGCGGCCGCGGAGCTCGGGGGCAAGGCCGTGCGCGGCTGAGCGGGCAGTGTGGTCCGAGACTCGAGGAGACGACGGGCCGATCTCGTCAAGTGGCCAATCGCAGCGACCGAGGCCTTTCTTTGCTCAGCCGCATGCTCGTTTAACGTGAACTCGACGACGAACTATACAACACCGAGAAAGAACAAGAAAAAAAAACTTACTGGGGAGCATTAGAACAGCTCAGCAAATTGTCCGCATTCTCGAGGCTCTTCGGAGCATTCGTGGTTATGCATTGCCACGCAGTGTACGTAAGGGCAATCTTGTGGGCCGATTAACATCTGCACGTATACATCTTAAAATTTATTGTGCGCAAACAAACAGGGGCGAAGAATAGAAGAAACACAAGGACGAGCGCTTTCTAACAACTGGTTTTATTTTTGAAGAACCACCTGCTTAAATACCCACAGATCTGCGCAATCTAGTCAAGAGAGCACGCCTATAGCGCATATAATACACACGGATCTGCGCGATCAAGTCAAGAGAGCACGTCTATAGTACATATAACAATTGTGATGAAAAACAAAGACGTGGACCAAAGCCACCCGGTCAACATAAAAACAGCAAGGTGCATGAAACAACCACTTACGATAAAATGCGTTAAAGATGTGATGATAGAAGTGAATTTTGATAGAAGTGAAGTGATCTAGTCAACAGGCGTGCTCTGTTGACTAGATCACGCAGATCTGTGGGTATTTAAGCAGGTGGTTCTTCAAAAATAAAACCAGTTGTTAGAAAGCGCTCGTTCTTGTGTTTCTTCTATTCTTCATCTCTGTTTGTTTGCGCACAATAAGTTTTAAGATGAATCTGTTCCAACTAGGCCGACTCGCAGTCTTGCAGGTATACCTTTGCCACCAAACCAGAAATGCGCGCACCGTCCTCATCAATGGCAGAGCTACAGAGAACACCCTTTCCTGTAGTTCAAATGGCCGCGGCTGCCATTATAGTATTGTATGTTGCAATCAAACGTATTCAGATTTAATCTAATGGGAAGACACAGGTGCTGCGTCTATAAATAGTACCGAACAATAGCCACTGCGGAATGCCGTGTATAAAAAAAATTTTATTGCGAGTGATTGCGTTTAGCCAGAAAGATCTGCCTGTCCCAGCGACGCAGCGCGCTTTTGGATCCACTGTGGATTAGTCAAACGTTAAGGAATTTTTGCTTCACTTTAATTTCTGATCGTGAACAAATTATTTCGTTTGAGGACCAAATCGAATAGAACAGTGTTTCAATCGTTCTTGGAAAGTTCGGGATATTCGCACAAGCCTGAAAATTGCTATTTTTTGCGTGTTACACAATCGCGCAACATATATATTATGGTATACGGGTGTGCGAACATCCGAAAGTTCGAAAAAGGATCGAATATTCCCTTCTATTCGATTCGCATTCCATTCTAGAATTCGCTACCCGAACATGCCGAATATTCGTTCCCTTCGAATACCTAGTAGATAAAAGCACTTACTGGAGCCTCGAGAGAGGCACAACGATCGATGCGAGGACTGCTCCAAATAAGTGTGCTGCAGGATAACCACGGTGGTCGCGCAGAGGTACGAGTTGCTGAGTGGGGAAGATGACTTCTGCTCAGCCATTTCCAGTCATTCAACAAGAATGGCACGCTTTTAGGCTGCCTGTATACGAGTTTGCTCATGATGTTTTGCTTCAAAGGGCAGAATTTAACTGTCGCTCAGGCAGACATTCATTTCTGCGCATAAAATATACGTGGCTATGCATTTGTGGTGGAGATGGGGTCGTAATAAATGCCCATCATTTCTAAGGAAGAAATCGGAGAGGTTCGATGTTTCGGCTGGTTCGTTTGGCATTTCATGTGCGATATTGGTTGCTCGTTTTTACCGGGTATTCGATTAGACTATTTCGCTATTCTAACACCTCTAATTATGTAACGAACTGGAGAAGTACTTGCCGATACTTGGCAAAAGGAGACAGCAGGTCATTTAAATATACAAATGTACATCGTCACGTTGTAGTGACGCTGAAGAAAACAGTCGCAAAACTGCGAATGGCGGAACCAGCGTTTTATTAGGCGAACTTGTGCCCTAAAAAAAAAACAGGCGACAATTCAAGAACGGCCACAGCGGCGAATACAGTCGGCGATCGTCGAACATCTGATCTGCGGGTCAAGGCTGTTCAACACTAATTGAAACCAGGAACATGAAAGCCTCCATACGCAGTGCGCTTAAAATTATCCCCCTTTCCACGGAATTTCAAGTTCGTATCTCGTGCAGCTGTTTACGGAGACGGGTAAACATTTCAAATAACGGCAGTATGACACCCTGAAACGCTTGGATGAGTAACTTTTTCACAAATCCTGCAGTGAACCTACACATGATAAACATTCATTGCTCGTCACTCAGAGCACGCGTCCTATACTTCAACGAAATACAGACGCCGTGCATCGCATAGTTTAATCAGGAAACGGTAGAAAGACTCGTATAAAGCAAAATAATTTGAGTGAAAGCGAGTACCCGGTAGTCATTTTCAAAGCACATAAGTAACCGGCACAGTTCAAACTGTCGGCACGCATCACCCAAAAAGTGGACGCCATTTCCTCGAGATCTGAAATCGCTGATGTTAATGCCACGGAACACGTGCTAGCGTAACTCTCACGTAGAAACTGCCTAAAAATGAAATTGACAGACAACGTCAGAACTGTTGATAGAAAAAAAATTGTTGTAATGATAATAAAATGGCTCTGTACATCGAGAAGATTGTTTTCCCCCAACATACGTAGGATACATTGTGATTATACAATGAAAATCGGCAGCCAGACCTGTAATGTATTATAGATAGTATTCGTTTTTTTTATAGGGTGATAAGAGATTAATGCTGCAACACTATGCCGACTATCTCAGGACAGGTACTCAATAGTTCCGGTATTTGACAATCCAAAAACTTTCGTGCCATAAAACCCGCAATCATCATGCGCGGCTAATTATACTACTTTATCCGGAGCTCTCAACTCGCGCGGAGGTTAAATGTTAACCGGCTCATATTGTGTTTTCAAACATGATTAGGCGGTCCCGAGAAGCTGGGCGTGACGCAAACAGCGCAAACCGAAATTCGCTAAGGCGGGAACTGCCCAGCGCCAGCATCCTCGGCAGTGCGGGCACGCAAGACAGTCCTCGCTGCCCAAACAGGGGGGGATACGTTTTCGAGAAAAGCATCACTTATATACGCGCTGTTAGGAATGGCCGTACGGGGTGGCAACGTGCCAGCTTTCAGCCCGCTGCACGTGTTCCAATCCCACCAGACGGGGCGCACTTCGGAGAACTGCGGATGACCGGCAGCCACGTGGCGCGCGATCAGCTCAGGAATGTGGTACTCGGCCGCGCCACCCGGGACAAAGCAGAGTTCTACGAAGCCCTCTGACGTCGGCTCCGGCCCTTTTCACCTGTGTGTGCGTGCGGCACTGAAACCTGTGCAACCCGTGTTTGTGCGCCCTCCTCCAAAAGGGCGGGTCATCTACGGTGACGTCGAACGGTGACGTCGAACGATGACTGGACGAACGTTTCCGTCCACTGGGAATCAAGGAGGGACAAGTGCTTATAAGCAGCGTTTGCCGGCTGCTAGAGTGCTCGTTGTCGGGAGCTGAGTGCTCGTTGTCATGCTCGAGATGTACTAGTGAGCTGTGTGCTCGTGAGCTGTTTGCTTACGAGCACACAGACCGACGCCGGAATTGTACGGCAGACATATGTTATCCTTGCCTTGAGCTAATATGACGTCCGTCTCGATCATGTAAGCACGATCTCTCACATAACCCAAAAGAAAGAAATCGAGTGGAGAGAGGTCAGGTGACCTCGCCGGCCAATTTACAGGCCCGTGCATTCCAATCTGTAGCGCATGAAAAGTCGCATCCAGCCAGTTGCGTGCTCGGCTGCTGCTGTGTGCTGGTGCTCCATCTTGCTGATGCTAAAGAAGTGGAAGACGTGACATCGGGACATCGCTGACAAATTCATCCCCCACTCCTTCAAGGATTTCGTCTACGTAACGCTGTCCAGTCAATGTGTGATCGAAGAAGATGGGACTGGTCATCACCGGCGTGCTACTGGTACCGATTGCGCTTTACCCATGGAGTGTGCATTGCAGTCACTCCAATAGTGTGCATTATGCAAATTTACCTGGGCGTATCTGTGAAAATTGGCTTCATCTGTGCAAATGATGTGGCTCAAAAGTCTGGTGACTCATCGGCTATTGTGATGACCCAATTCGAGAAATCCAGATGATTCTACACGCCCCTATCTTCAAAGTATTGGTGCTGGTTAAGGTGGTACGGGTGAAAAGCCGTCGCTTAGAATCCTCCAGACTGATGATTTGGGAATTGGTATATCTGGGCGGCCATGTCCCGCACGCTAGCATGAGGGTTTGACGCCGTGAATGCTAAAACATCCGTGCGTAGTCTAGGACTCAAAGATGGAGTCCTACGCCGCTGTTTCTTGAGGCTGCCGGTTTGTCTCAGCTTTTCATCCTTTCTGGTGATAGTCGACGCGTTTTGGTCTACCGCCACACTTCCACGACTGATATATATTTGCGGCCTTGTTGTCATTTGCAGCTCCCTAGCAAAGGATCATTTTTTACCGTCGGCTCATTAGAGAAAGACATGGCGGCTGGGACGAAACGAAACGCACCTTTAAACATTAGCACTGACGTTGTTAATTCGCTTTTGTGGGGATAGGCTTTGTTGCAAAAAAAAAGAAACAAAGCATTCGTGCACTTTATCTACGCTAAGACAACAGCTATCACAGCTTGTTTCCAACTAACATTAAACGCGACGTGTTACTTCGGCCGTGGCGAGGCAGATAAGGAACTAGCTCGATCACGATGTTTTTCGTTCTTTCCTTTATTTCGTTCTGGTTAACTCAGAATGAGCCTGTTCGAGGACGCAGCTTTATGATGGCGGTGCGAGCGCAGTCGCGTGGTATTCTCCATATTTCGCGGGGTTAAAGGGACACTAAAGGTTAATATTAAGTCAACGTGGACTGTTGAAATGCCATCCCAGAAACCTCGAAACACTTCTTTCGTGCTAAGAGACTTACTACTACGACGGCAACTCTATGTCATGGCTGTACATATTCGCACATTTGTAGCTTTTCCTTCGTGAAAACCAAATGCCGCGCTCACCACGCCGTCTGCGACCTGCAGTTGTTCTTGCGCTTCGGAGAATGCCGGCAAGACCGACAGAACAGCGCTACGGGAAAGCATTGCTTTGAAAGGCACTCCACACGACTTCGGTAAGTCGGCGTTGGACTCGTAATCCTCTGGATTAAAGTGCAGCGCGCACACTATGCGATTTTTCGGCTCTTTGCCAACGCGCTGTCGTAGAGCTACGGCACTTAACCACTTCGAACGGAGAGATTCACTAGTCGGCACACAGTGATAAGTAATCTTGGATTCGCCGCTGCAACTGCCCTTGGCCAACTTCCGCGGGCCGTTCGCGCATCCCACGACATCACATGGACGTGGCATTCTCGCTTTCTTCTTCCAAATGCAAGTTTCGCGAGCCAGCAGAACCAGCGCAGCACGACGTGATAACCAAACAACTGAAACTCCAAAGCGCGCGGGGCGCAGAGTCGAGCGAAAACGAAACCTTTCGATCCACCCATACTTGTGAAGGTAACGTCAAAATGCTATTTTTTCTTACAATCGAACAGAAGTAGACAAGTAGCATTTTCTTCCGTCTTATAACCTAATGAAATGATCTTTTTGATACCAGTAGTTGAGTACTAGTGACATAGATTATGATGAAGAGTGCCTTCGTCATCGGGCTAGTACCGAAATGTCGCTGGGAGGTCTCAAATCGTGCCATGCATTTACCTGCTCGGCCTCCTCCTAAGAGGAAACATTAGGTCGGATGCTCCTATCTAAATACATGTAGGAGAATTCGTTTTTCTGAGGAACCACTTCACCAAATTTGATGAGATCTGTTGCATTTAAAAGAAAAACGTAAATTCTAGTGATTGCTTGCTTCGAATTTTCGATTTAGGTCGTCAATATTTTATTGAAATGTGGCAAAAATCTAAAATTTTCTGAAGACAGAACAATGAAGTTTGCAACTCTGTAAATCAGCAATGAAAATTGATATCACGATTGTGTGAATTGCACATAATAGTACATCTGCAGCGGACAAAATTGATGTTACACATGGGTCTCAAAAAATTAAGTGTTATGGAAATACGGCTTTTGCAGAACCCTTGTACATAACATAACCAATTCACATAAGATACAAATAGACATATCGAACTTATCCGCTTTTAATGGTGTAATGGATGCCGTTTACAGAACCATTATATCTGTTTTTGATGAAGAGCTATTAATTTGTAAACTTCGTGCTTCTACTTTTTTCGGAGTTTCGGATTTTTCAAAATACTTTAAACAAAGTTCGGGCCCTAAATCAATATTCCGCTTCCAACAGACACTAAAATTTAACTTACTCTCTCAAATGGAACAAATTTGATTAAAAGCGATTCAGGAGTTATCTCAGAAAAGCGTTTCTGCGTTTTACATGTATCTGAATAGGCCGCGTCGGAGTTGGGCCCGAGCTAAAGCTTCCTCTTAAACAATTTGTCTAGGGATCAAATACATGAATAATAACTGCATGCCATTGCCAAAGACACTCCAAACGAATTTTTGAAAGCTACGCACTGTCAGTACAAGTAAAATATGTATTTTTACATAAGATATTATACTCGTATGTGCCAAAAACTGTGCCCAACATAACTGATGTCAATGCTTCCATGTTCTTGTCTATTTAGTAAGTAAAGAAAATATCACACGAACTTTAGAACTACATCAGTTCTAAATCAGCAAAGCAGTTCATGCCGCTGATGTGAAAAATGTAAAGGCCATCACATGAACAAGTTAAGGACAAATATGTTAGTGAAACATTGTCATTCAAGATACTTGTTTACATTCTTGTACATATGCAACGGCCAGTGAAAAATTGGAAACTTATCAAGGTTAAGCCCAGTGGATGCGAAGCATCCACTGGGCTTAACCTTAGCGTATCCTTAGCGTTTGGAGGCATCTTGACCGCATACACGCCCGGCGCAAAGACGCTGGCGCGGTTGCGGGCACAGAGACTGACGCAACGGCGGGCGCGCGCCGCTTCATCCCTGGCGTGACGTCACATATCACGTGATGCAGCGATGGTGGCGCCGCCGCCACGTCGCGCGCGACTGCGCGATATGAGGCCCCATCTGCAGCCGGTGTGACGTCATCACGTGACGTCACATCATGTGATCTCACTTCAGGGTCAATGGTGGCCACCGCCGGGAGGCGACCGACGGCGCGATATGAGGCCCCATCTGCAGCCGGTGTGACGTCATCACGCGACGTCATGTCACGTGACCTACTTGAAGGTCACTTGAAGGTCAATGGTGGCCACCGCCGGGAGGCGACCGACGGCGCGATATGAGGCCCCATCTGCAGCCTGTGTGACGTCATCACGTGACGTCATGTCACGTGACCCCACTTCAGGGTCAACGGTGGCCACCGCCGGGCGTCGCGCGAAGGCCCGAAACCTACGTTAATATGCTTCGCATAAAATCTCAATGACGCTGCCATTTGTTCCAATGTATTACGCAGGAGCAGCTGTCTGTATCGTGAGTAATTGCACCGAAATTATAGTCGCAACAGAGAGCCCGTATAAAAAGCAGGAGTTCTGCAGAATATACGAGGGCGAGTCAAATGAAAGTGAGCCAGTGCGAATATATGACAAACGGGGTACTTTATTTGAACATAGCCTCCATGAGCATTTAGACATTTGTCCCATTGACTAACGAGTCGCGAAATTCCCGTCTCATAAAGCTACTTGGGTGGTTGTTTCAAAACGTCTGCAACTGACTTTCACGTCATCGTCCGAGACGAATCTGGTTCCCTTGAGCTGTTTTTTCGGTTGCCCCAAAATGTGAAAGTCGCAAGGCGAAAGGTCTGAGCTTTATGGCGGATGTTGCAGCGTTTCCCGCTTGAACTTTGCCAGTTTTGTATTAACCACATCAGCGATGTGGGGACAGGTGCTGTCGTGGAAAAATATGACCCTATTCGTCAATTTTTCACGTAGTTTATTCTTGATTGCGACACGCAGCCGATCCGGCGTTTCACAATATCGGAAATAATTATAGTCTCTCATAATTTAGCAAATTCTATCAGTAATGGCCCCTGATGATCGAAAAATAAAAGTCAACAACATCTTTCCGGTGAAAATGACGGCCTTTGCTTTCTTTGGGGGTGGTGAATACGAATGTTTGCATTGTAAGCTTTGCCGTCGTGTTTCATGCTCGTAGTAGTGGCACCTTGGCTTGTCCCCGGTCACAGTTGCAGACAAGAAATCGTCACCCTTATTGTGATACCGGATCAGATGAGTAAAGGCAGCGCCGAACTTCTCCTTATTCTGTCGGTGGTTCAAAATCTTGGGCATCGATTGCGTACACAAGAGCCGATAACCGAGATGTCCATGAATTATGGCGTGAACGGCGACGGTGAACCGAACCGTGACTGATGTTTACACGCTCGGCCAGTTCATCGATGCTTATCCTCTGTTCTTGTGTTATCAGCTCATCAACCTTTGCAATTTTGTTACGGGTGATCGCACGATGGCTTTGGTTCGGTCTGGGATCGTCTTTGAAACTTTCACGTCCTTCTTTGAACCGTTTGTTCTAACGCTTCACAGTGACGAATGAAATGCAATGTTCAATGTACACGGCAGCCATACGGCGACTAATTTCTTTTTGTGAAACACCTTCAGCTGTCAAAAACCTCACGGCACCATGCTGCTCAACTTCTGGAGCGCCCATTATGTCACGCAACCATGTTCAACCCAGTGCATGAGCGCAATAAAGAACATTTATCCTCACACCTGCGTGTCACTTTTGTAAATGAGAGATGCCTGTGTGCTACGCGCAGGCCTTGCAGATAATGAACAGTACCATAATTGCGCAGGGTGGGTAGGCTCTCTTTCATTTGACTCGCCCTTGTACATTAGAAATGGGAAGATACAATGGAATATACAAATGCGGAGATACAGCTTGATAAAGGGCAAAAAAGTTTACTGGAAACAAAGTTCACTGCACGTATGCACAAGACCTCGCAACAAGTTATCTAAACATACGTATGAGTCCCCAATATATCTGCATATCTAAGAAAAAGTCACGGTAATATAATGGGTCAAACAAGGCAAATAAACATGTTGCGCAATCACAGATTCACAGAATCCTAGATCTCTCCCCCATTCCGTCCACTCCCCCCCCCTCCCGGTGTATCGCGCGCGACGGAAAGCGCCGCGCTTGCTCCTCACTTTTCTCCCTTGCGCACACAAGACTGAGTCACCATCGACGGCTCGCCCATTCGCTCCCCCCCCCCACGCTTTCACTCGCACATACAGCATGCGGCGCGCGGTCACGATGTTATCGCCCTTGGACTTTATGCGGAACATGAGGGCGACGGCAGGAATGCGCCTAGAGTGTCCATACAGTTGCTATCGCAATAATATAATAAGAGTATCCGGCAACTGAAGCGCCTCATGGCCCATTACTTTCGGCAAAAGAAGCAACAAAATAAACTTTCACCATGCGACAATTCGCTGCGGCGCAATGTCTTTTTTTTTTCCTTTTCTGGGGCGGGGGCACCGTAATGAAAAAAAAAGCGCAAAGGAAAGTATGTTGGTCACAATTGAATGCCTACTTTGGGCAACTGATGTGGCTATTAAAGGAATATCGAAGAAAACACGAGACGCTTGGTCCACCAAGAATCATGCGCATACTGCTCCGTATCCTACACCGGCGAGACAAGACTTTCCGGAGAGGTTGCGCTCAAGCGAACGCGGTGCAATCCATCGAGTCCCCACAGTGATGGCGGCGAGCGACCATGGTTTCTTTTTCTCGTCTGCTAGCCAGAAGGCGTCCAAAGCTCTGCCACGCGAAAATTCACTCGGCCAGAGAAAACCACACGCGCACCGAAGTACGCCGCGCGGTCCCATAAGCCCCCCCCCCCCCCCCCTCTTGGCTACGCCCCTGTTATCAGCAGCAGGGTTTCCGGAGTCAGTGCAGGTTTCGGTCGTAGAGGGGCTGCTAAAAACATATGCGGATCAGACAGCACAACTCGGGACGAGGCAGATCAACGGACGGAACGAAGAAGTGAAGTAGTGGTGGTGCCCTATCTGCATAGTCCTAAGAAAATGGCTAGCCGGGTGGAGACACAAAAGTGGTGTTTTCAGCGCCCGAAAAAAACTTGCGAAATATGTCGGTTAACAGACCCGCACCGTAAGCCACCTGTCGGATGCTCTACGAGTCATCGTAAAGCACCAGTGAGTCGCGTAGTTAATGAGCTTCCTCTGTCCTGTGGGGGAAATCCACCGGACAGACGGGGAGGTGTTTTAATGACCGGTTACGAGAACATAGTATAAACGTGAGAAACAAGCGATACGGTCATCTGTCAACTCACTATCAGGGATGCGGCTGTGCGCCGGTGTACGGGTCCTGCCGTGTTCTTGCGAAGTACATACGTAAAGATGTGCGAGAGATTACCGCGGCTCGGGCCAACTGCCGGAATAGTGATACGTGTGTTAGCGCCCCTTCGGTCGACTTGTTACGGCTTTTTTGGATGCCTAAAATTTTGGATGATGTGGCGCCACTGTGCAAGGGGGGTTAAATAGGTGGGTGTTTCCTGACAATAAAGTTGTTGAAGTTAGCGCAATGTGGTGTCGTCTCCCTTCTGTCCTTGTTCGCTGGTGCTAAATATGCTTTCAATGAAGTTTACAGGTCTTTCTTTTTTTTTCAGGGTAAAAAAAAAGCCCGCAATGCAATTAGAAGAGGTGAACATACAGTAACATATTCATTCTCTAGGCATAGGCTATTCACATGTTTAGAAATAGCTGTTAATTGCCTACCTCCTTCTTTTTCAAAAATATAATAGAATTTGTGCTGTGTGTATATTTAACTCTATTGCGCATGTGCATACTGTTTACAGTGGAAATTTAAAACAATGTTGAAGTGAGAAAATATGGACGAGGCAGCCGCCGCTGGTGCTTCTAATGTGCTTGTCCTCCTATTGTCAGGATTTTCAGAAATAAAGCGAAAGCATGAATTCAATAACGTCCACGTCCGCGCCAACAATGATGCAGTAAGCTATTAGCCAAAATAAAATTTGAAGTGAATAGATCGAGGCGAGTAAAAAGAAACTTCAAATGATGCGAGTGACAAAACTCCGGTATTCACACTTTGAGGGGGGTGGGGGGTTTTTCGCCCTCCCGGACAACTCCGCAGGGGTGGTGGGGAGGGGCGGAAGGGCCCGTTCATAGTCGGCGCCTACGAACGCAGTCACAGAGAGCGCTGCTCATGGCGGGCATGCGTGTCCGTCTTCTGGGCAGTCCTCTCCTTCTTCCGAGGTCACCATCAGCCTATGTCCATGCACTGCCGGGCGGAGGCCTCTCCCAGCGCTCTCCAATTATATATATATATATCTATAGCCGTGTCTCAATTGCGCTAGCTGATTCCAACTTGCGCCTGCGAATTTAATAATTTCATCGCCCCGGCGAATTTTCTGCCGTCGTCGACTGCGCTTCCCTTCCCCTTAGCACCCATTCTGTATCTCTGATGGTCCACCGGTTATCTGATCTACGCATTACATGGCCTGCCCAACTACCGTTTTTTTTTCTCCTTTTTTTTAATCTCACTAGAAAATCCTCTACCCCATTTGCTCTTTGATCCACACCGCTCTTTTCGTGTCTCTTAACTTTAGGTCTGACATTTTTCGTTCCATCGCTCTTTGCGCAGTCCTTAACTTGTCCCCGAGCTTCTTTGTGAACCTCCAAGTTTCTGCCCAATATGTTGGCACCGGTAGAATGCACTGATTGTACACCTTTCTTTTCGATGACAGTGGTAAGTTTCCAGTCAGGATCTGACAATGTGTGACATCTGCACTCCAATCCGTTTTTATTCTGCAAATTTCCTCCTCATGATCAGGGTCCCCTGCGAGTAAATGACCTAAATAAACGTACTGCATATATATATATATATATATATATATATATATATATATATATGAGCATTACCTTTTTTCTGCATATTAATTGCCCTGCTCTCGACAGTTTCTGGGTTAAGTCTCAAATCATCTGTTGCAATTCACACTTTGGTAAACAGGACAATGCCAGCTGCTAACCGAATGTTGTTGAGATATTCGACGTTGATCCTCACTCCTAAGCCTTCCCACTTAGCTTGAATACTTCTAAGCACGCATTGAATAGCATTGGAATAGTATTGTTCTGAGATAGTGTGACTCAATAATTTGAGGAGCAAATTTATAGCGGCGTCTTCAGTTCCTATTTCCATCGTGTTTACGTTGCCTCTGGTTACAGCTAGGCGCGTATATGAATGCTGGCCTCGACACAACACTCAGTCGACGGCATCAGTTATCCGCGTTTTCGGAGTTCCACAGCTGAAATGCTGCCAACAGAGAATGGCAGCCTACAGTTTGTGCATGTCGTGCCGTGTAGCCCAACGTACAGCGCTCGATCGGGTTCCCCGTGTGGGTTCCCACCGTTCAGGCGGCCGCCGCCTCATACCAGTCGGCATGTGGAGTCAGCATTCCAGTAAGCCAGACACGGATTAGGGTTCGTGTACGACACTCAATTAGCAACAATGCATTTCTCACTTGTAACGGTGCAAGCAGCCGTTGCTGTGCTAGCGGAGTGTTGCTATTCTATACCGCTTGTCGTAATTGCGTGTCAACTACACCACATATTGCCGAGTATACAACGATATTGGACCTCCTCGACGTCGTTGTGCACTACTAATTAACTCTCAGTGTTGGATGCGATGCTTCTCAACTAGCGCATATTATGTGACGGGCGACACACCACGTGTTTCGCGTGAGTGATGTACCCTGCCTGTATATTAAGGCGGAGCGGTTAGTAGGTCTTTCTGTCAAATGTCGACTCTGGCTACATGTACGTTTAATTTCAATGTACTGTCCGTTTCTTCGTGCCACTGTCAAACTCGAACTTCCGTAGATCAGGGCCGGCCGCACTTTTTTGTAACCCGTTGAAGCAAACACGTACGATGTGTCACATTTTCTCCGCGCTTGCCGGCTTCAATGCCTTCCTGAGCGCTGTGCAGAGCGTCTTCGGAGAGTGAAAACTGCTTAAAACTGAACAGACGAAAGACAACAAAATACGCGGCCAATCTGGGAACATCCGCCAACGTGTGTGGCTTTGATCGGCATGTAGCTCGACGCTAAGGTGCAACACGGGAGCGCGGGGCGACTTTGACGATGATGTCAGCGCGGTGGTACGCACGAACTTGAGCGAAACAAGTGATCATACCAGGACTTTTCGATACGAGCGCGGCTATACGATCCGTCTAAACGCGCACGTCAAGGCACGTTCTTAATTGGCTAGCGATTCGACGCTTCACTGGTTGCGAACAGTGGGCTGTCTCGTTCGACGGGGTCCAGCGCATCCGCGGCATGTATGAGGCAGCGCTTACTGGAGATTTCGAACCCTGCCCCAGGGCGAGCGGCGGGTTTCACAGCACAGCACTGCAGCTCCCGACGCCTCCGCCGGCCCGCGAGGAACAGCTGCGCGCATCTCGGGCATCATTTGATAGCGCTCGCTCCGTGCCCACAGCATCGAGAAACGCACGACGCCCCACGCATTGTGGAAACGGCCGAGGGCGTCGACGGACGGAATGGCTGCGGGAGCTTACCCGAACTTCCAGGGCGCTGATCGGAGACTCCGCTAGAAAACTGCGGACGGCGGCCAAAGCTGCCGCATCGGTGTATCACTCCGTGGAACAACTGCCTTCAGTCGTAGCCGGCACTCCGCTAACCGGGATCGCGGCGTGTTCGTCGAAACCAACCAGATGCACACCCACATTTCATGTCCGGCACTTAGAACGGCAGGTATAAACGGAACGTTTGCCACACGCGATAGACAGCGACGTTCGCTACACAGCGCTTTCTTTTGGGACGGTAGACGACGCCGACAGATCGAAGTCCCAGTGCCAGCGGCGCGCGCGCGCAGCCTCACGCAAGCGGCGCAACCGCTGCGTTCGCGAACGGAGCCGTAGTCGACGACTGCCTGCGAGGCCCGTCCTGCCACCTAGTACCCAAAACAACGACTACAAAGGGCGAAAAACACTCAACCACTCAACATTTGGATGGCTCATTTTAAATACGTTGAGCCATAAGTAAACTGTCAAGCGCTGTAGTTTTATATTTTATTTTAATAATGCTTTAAACAAAAAGTTTTGTACAATAATTATTTTAAGCCCGCTTCATAGGCAGGCTGTAAAAAAGGGTAACCTAATCTTCACTCGCTCTGGCAACGCTGGCTGCGCTTTTTCCTCATGGCTTCTGCGGTGTGTGTGGTGCGTGCGTAGTATGCGGATGATGATCAGCAGCAGCCTTGTGTCGGAAGCCGGCGTGGTGTGTACGTGATTATTACGTTACTAATGCGGTGATCAGGGTGCCTTGGCTTCGCCGTGGTAGTTCTTTACGTGGTTGTGCTGAAGTTGGCGTCGTCCGAGCTCTTCGTATTCGCCTGCGGCGTCATCAAGGCCTTAGGTGAGCACACTGACCTCGCCACTGCGCTCTGACCGGGACCTGCGGACAAGTCGCTCGGCCGTTCGGCAGTAAAGGGAAGGTGAAAGTGCACTCCTTCGAGGTCGTCCCTTACGTGCTCGACTTGCGCGATCGGTGTGAAAAAACCTCACTCCGACGCTTGACCAGAGCATAAAACTAAAGCCGAGCGTGTTAGCGCTTATGCAACATACCTTTCCTGGGATATTGATCTCTGATGCGACTACTTATGCCAAGCTTGATGTGGAATTTCTAGACACGAAGTGGTTGAAATCTCGGAATTTATAGTAAGCTATCCGCGGAAAAAGTTCTGCACGTAGTGAACGCGTCTAGAGTAAATACGGTAGTAAAATTATCTTTGCACCAAATTGGAAGGCAACTTGCTGAATCATGCACTCTGACCTCAGCTGACTTCAACAAAACAGCTGATTTTCAGCGCACTAGCGAATCTAGTGCGCTTGACAGATGGCCGTCGGAATAGTGGCGTTTGTTATGGTTATCAACCCAAGTGCGAAGTGCTGTACTTCCCATGACCCATTTCACTCATATCATCTGTTGATATGATATATCGATAAAAGTTGGCGATATATACGTCCAAAAACTACAATCACGGGCCATTTTATCATTTTCAGGGCACAGAACATAGATTTAAAGAGACGGGAAAAAAACTACCAGTAGCTCGTGTAGGCATTAGTTGGTTGGTGGTTTTGGTTGGTGCTATTGTATGCTCTTTCCGCCTCTTACATTGTTACCTACGTTGTTGGCTATTCATTTAAGCGCCACTCGAACATTCTGGTTCATATAAAATAACAGCATCGGTGTCCAACCTGTGTTGCCTGTTGGATGTCACCATAATCGCATCCAATACCTCGTGAGCAGTTCCTCACTTATAATAGCGAGCCTCATGTGGGCATTGAACAGCCGTTCAGATGTGAGATGTAATGAGCAGCAGTTTGTCACGATATATGCAGGCGAAGAAGTGAAACAACGCCAGAGACCGCATGGGGCAGGTGTAGTTTCGTGCTACATGTTTCACTGCATTACATTCATCACAATGTACACCATGAACGCCAGCCAATTTGCGCAGTTGTAGGCTTTGCTTCAGCAGTTTTACCATCTGGAAATAAGCTGACATCAAGGGTTTGACGAAATCTCGTCTGACCAAGAAATAATGGCATAACAGGAAGAAAAACATAACACCGACCAAAATGGGGTTGTCTAAAAATACTTAAACGTTATGGCTTCCACATGAAAGCCTTGTTCGCTGGCTCAGTTAACAAGGCCTGCCTGTGTGGAAGCCGAAACGTTTAAGAATTTTTAGACAACCCCATTTTCGTCGGCATTCTGTTTTTCTTCCTAATATTGAAATAAGCTTCATGCACACCTTTAAGTGTATAGTTTACTCGAGTGGTGCTGCCTGACTGCATTTAAAATGCAGTTTTTTTAATCGTCTTTTGGTGGTCTGTGCCACTCCACCATTAGACCAACGTAGACAACCACTTTGAACTAAATTGGGATCTGCCTGATGTTTTCGCTTCTATTACTTCCTGACAAGACTGTAACTTTCGTTTCAGGGCATTCTACTGCTGCAAGCTGAAACCCACAAGGTCTGTGACACAAGGTGGATCATCATGAAGGTAGTTGCGTACCTCCTGGTGCTTGGACTGCTAGCGGGGGCAACTGCAGCTCGTGTTGCTGAGGAGGACAACGAGTTTGCCGAGTTTGAGGAGTTCGATGACGAAGAGGCACCGCCTGCATCTCAGCGACCCGATGCACCTCCACCAGCGGCTGCAGACGATGAGGAAGAAGCTCGAGTTGAGGTATTCGCATCTGCACAAGTACTAGTTGCTCTGGCCATAAAGCCAGTGCATTAAAATTTGTCAAGTGAGGTCTCAAATTCAGCTCAGGGGCTGTAGTATATTATAAAAGACCAAACTTCAAGAAATTGGGCAAGAAGCAGATGTTGGTGACCGTGCTTTCAGTGTGAAATGAGGACTCTTTATTGCTTCAAGAGGCACTTAAGATTAACGGAGAAAAGCAGTAGCATGTAAGAGGCAGTGATGGCTTGTGTTCATGCTTCTCCCTCTCACGATGCATGAGAGTGTGATAGTATGCACACTTTGTGGGGACTGCAAGGCCTGGGGTCATTGAATTCGTGGGCTCTTGCTGTTTGCATTTGGCCATTTCTGTTTGCATTTGGCTATTTGGCCCGCTTTTCAGCTCTCACATTGGACTCCCATGTGTTAGGCACAATGGGGATGCTTCGAAGAAGACTGATAATTTTAACGGCGTTTTTGGTTTGTGAAAATAAGATATGCTGCAACAGAGGCCGTGAGATGTCTACGTTGCATTGCTTACTCATCTATTTGTGTGACTGCTGGAGAGAAGGATGCTCAGGAAAACTACAGCTTTAAATATCTCCCTGGAAAACAAGAAAAAACTTTGCTTAGCTTAAACTTTACCTTCAGCTGCTGTATGTCTAGATGTGTGCAGCAGCTTTTTTATCAAGAACAAAACATTGTCTAGAACATCCAAGTAAAACCTGAAGAATCAATTGAGCTCTTTGTTGCACTTTCATAGAATTTCAGGCCACTATTCTGTGACCCTATAATATTATAGGGATAAATAAGATAAAAATTTTTGACACTTGTAATTTCAGCAAGACATTATTTGTAATTTCACCGCATATTTTGAGGCTTTCAAAATTGTAGCCTGGTAAGGCTGGCGTTGCTGAGCGGCATTATTATGGGGCAACTTCAAACTGGGTGATCTCGTACAGGTGCCATTTGTTGCAGAGAAGTCTGTAGAAGTGATAGTTGCATTATATCGAGTTTGTTTCAACTGAAACTTTTTTAATGGTGTCTAATCTCATGCCCACAAGGCTTTGTTGATGACTTAGTTTGGCTGAAGTTTTTAAATGAAGTTTAACGTCTTCAGTTAGGAGTTCTTAGTTCGGCTAGTTCACGCACGCCAATTTGTACTAGGAGAGCGCAGAATTTTTTTTGAACAACTGCACAGGGATCACAGTTAGAGGCTGACTGTCAGCAAGTGTTTGCGGCGTCAAAATTAATGGCTGCTGAATGTTGTTTAGTTCGATATCATTAATTTGACATAAGGCTGCAGGGGACACAATGACTAGTTTGCAACATTGCCAACAAGAACATTGCCAGCAGATTACAAGAAAATTGTCACGTTGTAGTCACTGAACAACACAGTAGCAAAAACTGCATATTGTGAAATTACCTTATGTTGGGCGAACTTGGGCCCAGAAATACAGGCTACCAATGGCAGCGTGCACAGTTGGTGATCTGCGAGTCAATCATGTCGGTTTTTACATGACTCGTCAAAGGTTCCAGCATAATTTCTGGTGCCCGCATGCATTTCAGAAAGCACTACTCAATTTGGATTGCACGTACACTGGTTTGGTGACAGTTGATAGAACTGTCGATAACATTCGAGAAACTTCGGTACATGCAAGTATGGCCTGTGCTGAGTGATTATGGTTAACATTTGTTAGCCAGTGAAAAGCTCTCACTGGAGCAAGATGAACAAGTACACGTGTCAATATGAAGAAGAAAGTTGGTGCAGAAAAAAACACGCAGCCATTGAAAGCAGCTAAGGGGTGACACAAAGCAAGTAATCACATTTCCAGCTGAAGAACATGCTTTCTTTAAGGTTTGGCAGTTTCAGGTTGGTTGACTATCCAAGAATATGCACGAAAATATTTATCCACATTTAGTGCATTAGAAAAGCTTAAACCAGTGTTCTTGTATTTTTTCACATGTCGGTGACGCTTTCCAGATGAGATTGTTACCCACGGCCGGCATTTTCAGATGCAAGAATAGACCTAACATGGCGTGGCTGCCATCTGCAGAAAGATTGCTTTCCGTTCTTTATTACGTGCCGTCTGTTCCAAGAAAATGTTGCCCACTGCAATCGTGAGGAGAGCGAGCTCGATTTCACGCAGTGAGCGCTTGCGCACAGGCTTGCTGGCGTTCCCTGCTATGCAGCCATAGAGGGCAAGGAGGAATGTCGTACCGATGCTCACACTGATAACCATCATGCAAAATAGGCAACGAAAGCAGCAACTCTCTTTTTTATGGCTCCGTCCCAAGGCGCTAACGAGGCTCAAGGGCCCTTAAGCTCAAACGTGGCTAGGGAGACCCGGAAGCTCGGTGCTGTTGCCACAGAATAGAAAATAATTGAGGAAGAAGACCCTTACGTATGGCTCCAGTGGTACTTTAGGGACCACAATAAAATGGCACATTTCTAAACATTTGAAGCCATTTTTCTAAGTTTACGTTTGATTTCACAGAAATTTGCATGATCAAAAACTATCATTTTTGTAATGGACAAAGCAGGCTTATCTGAAGGACATCTTCTGGGGTGAAATTTTGTGCAGAAGGCTACTGTGAACTCAAATTTTTATTTTTTATTTCTTTTAATCGTAAAATAAAAATTTTGAACACAAGGGGAAAGTGAAATCCTAGTGGGGCCAATTGTGTTAATTTTTAAATGAAGAACTACTAAAATAGAAAAAAGAATGCTAAAACTTGCTGCCATTTTAGAATGATAGTGTCTGTGATTACCGGTAATTGCATGAAAATTTCACTTAAAAATTTGAAGAATAATTAGTCATAAAAAAAATTGCTCTACAATAGTAAAATTTGGCACCCGGAATCATATTATTGCGCTAAGCATCCCCTGTAATTTTCATTACCATTCACTCTATTGTTTAAAAGTTCACTACACGGGTAGCATCCCCCTTAGCCTCCTCTCATTGAGTGGTAAAGTTGGAAGCAAATATGCTAGAAAAATGCCCAATGTAGAATAATTATGAATACGAAGGTTTGTAAGGATTGCTTCCTTTTTGTGCAGCTCTCTAAACAGTAGTTTCAGGGACAAAAGAGAGTGAATAGAAGTTGGTGTAGCTACCATTTGAGACTCCTTCCTTGCGCTGGTAATTGCTGTGATGTGCAATGGCAGCAGAATGAGGGAGTCAGTGAGAACAAATGTTAGAGTTTATTAAATACGCTGACAAGTGACGACAGATTGAATCACACTTAATTTTTCTGAAACTTCATTGGAGGAATAACTTGAGAAGTCAAATTGGTTGTAGAATGATTATGGATGGCTTCATTGCTAGAAGTGAATGAATGTTAAGGTGTTAAAAAGATTATGCATGTTCGGGTTTTGGTCAATGTGAACGTTGGTGTGGCACTGTTTGTTGTGTACTCAATGTGCGTCTTCCGTGTGGCTGCAGGAAGAAGAGGAGTTTGACCACTTCCAGGATGAGGAGGAATTTGAGGGCCTCGACCAGGAGCGCCAGCCCAGCCGGCCGCAGGGCGACAAGCCACACTTGACCATTGCCAAGGTCTATACTCGCCATAACCTTTCAGTTCTCAATACTTTGTTGCTCATAGACCTTTGCTTACGCGTGACCGAATTACACAAACATGCCATATTACACCTGCTATAATGGTAAACTATGAAAAGTTTAAGTACACTAAAGTGCCTTTGCAACTAAATGCTTGGAACTTCCAAAATCCCTTTGTCGTGCGCGTCACTTCGTTTCAAAGATTGCGCACTGTGCTGCTCACAATAGAGCAAGCTAATCACATTCAGCAAATAAAAATCTTGACATGAATTCAACAGATATTTATTGAAATAACTTAAAGATGTGCCAACCTCATTACTACAGAGAGAAGGGTACTCCTGGCGGGCGCCTACTGAAGTGTACACAATTTTGTGGACTCTCGATTCGATCAGTGCAACATTGCCTGCTGCCCCTGCAGAATTGGGTAGTGTGCTTGCGCCTGGTGTTCACAGAGTTTGCCAGTGTTGATTTCCATGGCTATTTCTTACACCTTGCTGTACTTAACTACAGTGAAACCTCTTTAAACCATAGTAGGATGGAGCACAGAAAAAGTACATACTAAATGGTAGTACTGCTTAACCGAAATAGCATGAGATTGCCCACTTACCTGTCAAAATTGTAACTGAGAGAGAGTGCAACGAAAGGGCAAAACGCGTGCAGTATTCATTCATTTCGCGCAACAAAAGTCTGTTATTTTCGTCTGATGCCGCGGCAGCCTAGCAGTGACAACAGCGACCTCAAACTTCTTTAAGCTCAGAGTCAGCTTTTCCGCCAGCCCCTTTTTCTCAGTAAACACCCGTATGAGGCTGATGTAACATGCAGCTTTTGCCACTGTCGGGCCTGACTCCTCATTACTGTCGTTAGGCGACACTTGGGCAATAACAGAGGCAATGATGGCGCAAAGTTGAACCTTGTAGCTGACACCTTTTCGCAGTCCCAGCAGCACTGCCAAGCACCTTCTCCTTCACATCCCAAATTCCACACACCGTAGTCAACAGTAGATCCCTCTCACGTGGCAATGCCGACTTAGTGCCACGTTTGATAGCACGAACAATGTCTTTACATGATCTTATACAGTCGAACCTCGATATATCGAACAGCGCGGTGATCGCAAAATAGTTCGATATAGCCAGAATTCGATATATAAAATCACGTAGAAAACGCGTCAAAAACTAGCGCAAATCAATCAATGAACCAATCGTGGCGCAATAGATACTCTCATGAAGCTTCAAACAAAGTATTTATTAAGTTCGCTGAAAGTACTGAAGCAGCGTAGCCTGCTTCATATTGGCAACCGCGTGCTTGACCACGGCGTCCTCAACATAGTCCAAACGGTCCACAAGAGACAGTCCAGTGCCTTCTATTGCGCAGCAGTAGCGGCGTACAACGGCCAAAGCAGCTACAGCCTCAGTTGCAGTCGGGAGCGGGGCAACATCAGCGCTTGCTGGATCAGCCTCGGCAGCGTCTTCGTTTGGCCGCTCAGCAGTCACTTCTGCCGCGATCTCATTTGTCAACTCCGCCACTGTTCCGGTGCTGTCGTCGCCGCCAACGAAGTCCGCAATGCACATGATGTGTGGCTCAGCACCGACAAAGCGCTCCAACTGGCTCCACGGCCTCCTCGATCATGCGCGCACGGCGGGGGCAAGTCTCGCCGTGTGTGCGTGATCGAGGCGGCTTGCCCCGCCGTACGCGCATAGGTGCGCGCGTGATCGAGGCGGCCGTGCTGGCTCCAAGCCGCCGCGTGTGTACGCCGCTACGTTCAAATGGCACCCTCGGCGCAACTGATGTGAGCAGCTGTCGTACGCAGCAGTCTGGAACGCCGATCGCGCCGCCGCTATCTTCGAGAGTGTTGCGGGAAAGCTCGCCTCCTGTCAACAGAGCGCACTTGGTCTGGGGCGGCGGAGTTCGATATAACCATTTTACATCCGGCCCCGTTCGAAATAAAGAATTAAAAATGCATGCGATTTTCCATGTGATATAGAAATTGTTCGATATACGCAATAATTCGATATATCCGTGTTCGATATATCGAGGTTTGACTGTAGAATTTTTCACAGGACTGGTGCTCGACTGTGTGGTCCTATCAAACCGATGCCATAGTTGCACGCTTGGCCCCAAAGAAGAGGATGAAGGCTATGATGATCGGAAAAGATCACACGTCTGCCAAAAAAACACAGATGTGAACTCTGGCAGAGTGTAGGTTGAAGCACCATTGACTGTCAGGAACACCATTCAGGAGGTCCCTTAGCAAACATGGTTTGCGATGTACAAATATTGTTTGGGATGGTCACAGTAGAGCCTTTGTAGCACTCTGTCAGGACAAGACTTATGGATTTGTTCCATTTACAAAGGAGGACTGCATTAATCATGTCAAGAAAAGGATGGGGACGGCTCTGTGTTCTGATCACAAAAGGCAAAAAAAGGCAACCTCTTGAAGGGAAAGGTGGCCTCACTCAAGATTTAATAAATAAACTGACAAATTACTATTGCACGGCTCTGCTTGACAACGACAATGTTCAAGACATGGAAAAGGCCGTGATGGCAACATATTATCATATAACATCTACCTATGAAGACCCCCATCATGGCCTTTGCCCGCAGGGGCCCCAAAGTTGGTGCCAACGTCAGACTGCAGAAGCAGAGAAGAAGCCTCCACCTCCTCTCAAGTACCGGCGTGGAAAGCATGTTGCCGATGCATTGCTGCCCGTGTACCAACGCCTTTTTGACATGCAGCTCCTCAGCCATTGCCTAGGGAAAAAAACCCAAAACGCTGCCGAAAGCCTTCATTCGGTCATATGGTCGCTGCTGCCAAAAGATAAAAAGGCATCATTGGTTGCGACAGAGACAGCTGTCCATGAGGCAGTCTGCAAATACAATGCTGGGGCCTGCCGTGCGTATGCTGAGCATTGTGCAACACTTGGACTGCAACCGGGACAACATGCTCTTCGCAGAGCAACGGAAAAGGATGTCTTGTGGAAAAAAAAAAGTCAAGCAAGGCACATCAAACCAAAGGCAAGGCACTCGAGAATCTACGCACTGAAAAAGACACAGAAGACTACAACCCCGGTGTCTTTTGATAATGTAATATCTAAGGTACAATTTCGAAAGCCTTTTTCTCAAAATGACTTGCTTCCTGCTTTGCTTGTACCACTGATTTCTTCGTGACCACTAGGTCTATTTCAGTTCTGTTTTTTTCCCTGTATTCCTGGATGTACTGTCCAGGGCATGACACTCTTGCTTTTGCAGTTTGACTTTACTACAATTAACGATTCGGCTACTTGCTCACAGCCTAAACACCTGTGGTACAGTCACCTCTTAAAAAATGAGAACTAAAAACATTTTCATTGCAAATAAGTAAATCTAAGAATGTCACGACCTCAACGATTCATCTTAGAATGCACAGTGCTTTGCACAAGTGTTATATCATATTTTTTAAGTGATTGAGGCTTGGAACAAGGCCAGAAGGAGAAAGATACTATACATAGAAAAGTTCTAAAGATATCTTTAAAAAAATTAAATTATGGGGTTTTATGTGCCAAAACCACTTTCTGATTATGAGGCACGCCGTAGTGGAGGACTCCGGAAATTTCGACCACCTGGGGTTCTTTAACGTGCACCTAAATCTAAGTACACAGGTGTTTTCGCATTTCGCCCTCATCGAAATGCGGCCGCCGTGTAAAGATATCTCTATGAAATTTATACAGTAGTATCACAGAAATGTTGCTCATAAGTCTGCCAATTTTCATAAGAATCCACGAAGAAATAAAGTTGTTATCGAATGCCACATCCCCCTTAAGAGTGGCGAAGTATTGCAGAGATAACAATTACAACGGACAGGGAATGGGAACTTACCTACGCATGTGACGACCAGCGAAGCAGCTCAAAAAACAGAAAAAGGGAGACGTACTACATAGCGTTTTTTTTTTGTGTGTGTATGTGTGTGTGTGTACTCTTCCCTTATTTACGTGATTGAATACACAACAATGTTGACGTGAAACAGCAAAATAACATCTGAAATATAACTGCTGGAGTTCGATGTCTCAGCCTGCCGTGGTGAGCTCTGTTCACAGGGTGCGTTTGCATCACAATTTGCACTAGTTTTCTACTTTGCATATTACCTAATGCCATTAATGTGGTCTGCCTCGTACAAGTGGCGACCACTCTCAAAAGCATACACACGAAAATACGTTTTCTACTACGTCAGGCCTTAACTCTTCCCGTATTGCACCCATTGGACGTCGTTAACCCGCTAATGATGGTTTGAAACGCCAGTTTCGAGACCTTCCGTGCTGCCCACGGACACACTGTGCTATCGGACATGAAGGAGAACTGTATTTTTCTTGCTAAGCAGTTTGCTTTTCCACCCCAGGCGATGATTTTTGGATGCACTTCTAAGTTTTTGCGATCGCCAAAGTAGAAACCAAAAATGGCCGCCCGCTATCAATAGTTTGATACACTGCTTTCAAGACCTCCCATGCTGCTCAAGGACACTCTGCATCATAGGATATGAAGCAGGAGAACTATATTCTTGTTTTCTAAGCAGTTCATTTTTTCACAGCCAGGTAGTAATTTTTGAATGCACTCCGAAATTTCACGATCATGAAAGTAGAAGGCAGAATGTCCACCTCCGGGAATGGGGTGTACGCTTCAAAAGATAGCAGATCTTGCAATTCCGCTGCGTCTGTGGCTTATCTTATTGATGGATTGAGCAACAGTGAGTCAGAGGATGCTGCCTTTTTGTCAGACTTTGACTCTGAGAGCGACGACGACTCAAGCCAGCTCGGAACATTGGTGGCCATAGCCCGGCACACCAAATTGTAGGGCTCGCACTTAAATTTTTGTAGTGCAATAGCTGTTGAAGGAAAAATTTAGATTTTGGGGGGGACAGTGCCTATTAGACGGAGATGCATTTTGTATATCTCATAATTTTTTTTTAATATTATTTTAGTAGATACAACCTTGTATTTACAAACTTTGTTCAGTTTTATCTCACAGCCTTGATACTGGCAATTTATATCTTTTTGATGACATACATCTCGTTAAAACTTTTATGTCTGAAAAGTGCATTCATTCTGCTTTTTGTTTATGTGTTACATGAAATATTGAATACAGTAGTTCCTTCAGAAAAAGAAATCTGGTGTAACCTACAAGAAACACTTATTGTCCCCATGGTAGAGAAAGAGTTAAAAGCCGTAGTGCAAAATCACTGGAAGTGCCGTGAGTGCCTTCTTGCCGTTGTTTGCTTCCCATGCCAGTGCTCTGACTTGTGCCATTCGCGGCGCTGCTCACCACCACGTAGCTGGCGCCATACAACAGCCGCCCGGTGCCTATACTGCCAAGCAGGCACATATAGGTAGATAGCTCGAGCTCATGTCAGACTGGTTTCTTTGAAACCATCACAACAAATGCCAGTCGCCTTGCAGCAACTCTAAGTTGCTGGTTATGTCAGCATTGCTCTCAACCTTGGTGTCATGCCAGCATAATGAAGGCATGCATCTTGAACTTGGACCGTGATGAATAACAATGAATGACTGAAGTATCTCAGCACGACCCATTCTCGACGAACTCTCGACTGCTGTGCAGGTACCACTGCACTTGCGGAGCAACTGGGAGAGCTTCTACCTGGAGCTGCTGATGCTGGCCGGCCTGGCTGTTTACTTTGGCAACTTCGTGGCTGGCCGCAACAAGAACCACCGGCTAGCTATGGCCTGGTTCCAAAGCCACCGGCAGCTGCTGCTCGACAACTTTGCCCTCGTTGGTTAGTTTGAACGAACAAATGTGAAATTGAGAACATGTACAATCGACAGTTTTGGTTTCCCCAAACAAGTCGCATTGCCACTGGCACAGCTCATGGCCAATTTGTTTACAGTTGTTGACTGATTTTCTGGACCTTTTGAATTATTTGAACATCCCCATAACACTGCCAACTTTGCTTTTGAACCAATGTATAGAAGTGACTGAAGTTGCGAATACTGTATGGTGTCTCGCTCAATTTAGTATTTGAAGATGATTCATGTGCACAATTTCTGGAAAAAAGGGAAACTGTGTGGAAAGTTGGCACCATTCAGCAAAGTTCCTAGATTACCGTATTTACTCAAATATAACCTGCACTTTTTTTCCGATAAAACGGGTCTAAAAATTTCGTGCGTCTTAGAATCGAGTACAATACTAAATCTGCATTACCCTATCGCAATCAGCATTTCAAATTGGCCACCTGGTACGGCCTTTGAGCCTAGCAGCCGTAGCTTGCTCCATGCGCCTGTAGTACGTGTGCATAGGTTAGTCCACCATCCGTCTTCCTGTTTTCTGCGTTTGCTCCATCAGCACGGAAGTACTGACTGCGAAGACATGCCGTGTTCATCATGATGCCGCAATTAAGAGGAAAGTGGTCACGTGTGCGGAGATGGATGCAAATTGGGCCGCATCACGAAGCACTCGGAGATCCCGAAACTTTCTTGCGAGGCTCGCACAAACAGGAGAGGCGTTCTACTCCAGCGACTTCTGTTTACTGCCCTATCTTGAAAGCGATCCGCAATGGGGACAGAGCCTATGCATTTAGGTGCACCAAGCTATGTGCTCGTCGCTTCGTTCGCGTTGACGCGAGAGGCCGCACAAAGTTCAATTTGCTCGCTCCTACAACCGCACTTCCTCGCTCCAGCGTTTTGATAAAGAGTTTCCACGACCATAGAGTGAGACGTGTTCATGTTTCCTTGTGTGTGTGGGACACCATGCTTGTTAATTTAGTTCTTAAGTGAATGTTTAAAAGTTTATACGGTTGATAAAGCGATTATCCTTAATATTCGTATAGCTGTCTACTGATTTACTGTGGCAATAAATGCTTCGCCTTTCGGGTGAAACTGCGACTCTTTTTTATCGCAACTTTAGTGCATTGGGAGCATCTCTTGTTTATCCAAATGAAAGTTTTATTTCTGTGGGAAAGAATGAGGTGCGCAGTACAGTAAAGGACTTTTCCCTTTTTAGGTCACGGCAAACGGATGTGCGTTACAATCGACGGTACGTTAGAATCGAGTAAATGCTGTAGCTTAGTTTTCATTGTCCCTTGCAATCTCATTGCATTCGGTTTTGAGAAACCCACAGCCGCTGCGAATAGATTTGTGTGGACTCACACCAAACCTGAAAGGAACACTAAGGAAAATATAAGGGAGGTAAGGGGTTTTTAAACCTAAAGTGTTTTAATATTTAAGTTAGGGTGATGAAAACTACAGGGACTATGTATGTTCATGTGCTCATATCACTTGTGAACTCAGTTTTTATATGCACCATGCCATTAATTTTTAAATTAATTATTCAGGAAAACGTCATTTGATCATAATTTTTATAAACTGGCTACACAGATCCTGCTGAATTAAATGTCATTGGATTCTACAGATGTCAAAGTACAACAAGAGTAATTTTATGGTTTATCTTTCCTAGAATAAAAGTTATAATGCTTAAAAGTGCTCATTTGTATGACTGAGAAGAAATACTTCTTTTATTTCACCCTTTCCAAAAAATTAGAACTTCCCTAAGTAGCATTTGATGCCCTTTTGCACTCACTAAACATTCAGCTTTTCAGCAAAACAAAATTGATAAAAATTTAGTGGACCAAAACTGAGAAAAGCTTGTCAAAAGATTGTACAGTTATGAAAGAATAAAACTGAGAAAATAGCTAAACGCAAAACTGTTTGGGTTACAGTCCCGGTGTGCCATCGCGAGCGTCCGCATTTTGCACTTACTCCCGGAAGTTTACGATAAGCTGCAGATCTTATCTTCAGTCTGTTCCCGCCGTTGCGCACGATCGGTGCTTGTCAAGAATGTTGTATCGGTCCTTGTGCCACATTGCCAATCGACGATGTTGTTAGAGGTGGCCGCTGAAACAGCTGCAGAAATCGTCGTTTCGACCAAGGAATTGCGATCCGCGACCACGCCGTCCTGCGTTGGGATCACTTGTGATGAACCCGACCCAAGATCTCACTTCCTGCTGCTTTTTTGCGCTTTTCCCCGAATTAATGTGCGCTGCGGAACTTTCGATGTGGCTTCACCACAATCAAAGTTTCGAAACGGCGCCAAGAGTTCAGGCCTAATTCGCTCTCAGCAGCAGTGGTGCACTTCGTCTAGCTAGCTTGGCACCTTGCCAATATGCCGCCACAGTGTGCAGTCTTTGTTAAGGACGTTCGAAAACGGCTTGTTCAGTTTTTGCCGAACTTGCACACAGTTGCGATCTTCCGAGCGTAATCCGACAGGAAAGGCTGTCTCGAACAACGAACGAGATGGTGACGTCGACTCGCCGTTCAGCGTGAATAGCAGCCGATGCGGCAGGCTCTGTGAATCGGAAGGCATAATTCATTCACGTGTGCTCGCTCCGCGAATAGGCTCACGTGACGGGACCATTTTTTGGTGCTGAATTACAAGGTGAATTTTGAGTGGATAGAAACTAGCACGGCTGGATATTGAAGAGAAAAAAACACAGCTCATTTGAATGACACCAAAATTGGCTGCAGTATCAAACGTAGAGCAGCAGCGGTGCGATGCTGAGAAAAGCCCGTTTTTCGCGCTTCCGTCAATGAAAATTCAGCTTTCTGATGTGATATAATGTGCTGCTACAGCTAAAATACCAATATAGGATGCATGAAAATTAGAGAGGTTATGCATCAGCAGCAGCAGAACCCAAAAATAAAAGTTTCATGAACTTGATTTTCTTTCGCGATTTTCGGTCTCAAAGACCAGCTTCCCCCCTTAGGTTGAGTTGATTCAATACTTTATTTGTCTAGGAGTTTATCGTCTTTTTCAGGGTGCCAATATATGACTTTGTTGTGTGGATAACTGCCACCGAACGTGCAGCTGCCCCTCGCCAAAACCGAGGCCGTGATGTAATCATGTCACCACCTCTGCCGCTATCTGCTAATCAGCCACGCCTTTGTCAGCTCGCGGCGGCGGCGTTCTTCGCACCGCCTGCCTCTTGCCTCAGCTCCGTATCCCGGCTAGTGGGTGGCGCAAGCCACCCAGGTGGCCTGGTGTCGCTCCCGTGTCACACGAGAAAAATACCATACTCTTCGGCAGGCGGTGCCACTCTGATTTTCCATCTGCGTCATTTTCTCATTACAGAAGCTTTGCTCTCGCTGCAAGTGACGAATTCGTTATTACAGAAGCTTAAAGGGACCCGGAACCTACTTTTTGATCGAAGTGGAGATATGCATTTCAAGTTAATATAGTTCATTTCAGAAATACACTGCCACATAAAGTATGTCAAGGCATTGGAGTTACTGGCAATCAAACACGCCCTTCACAGTGCTTCTGCTCCTTCTTCGATGCCTTGCGCTGCAAAGGCTAAGGCGGGGCAGGGCATGCCCACAACGGTCCGCCTGCTGAATGTCACCATGGCAGGCAGTTAAAATGAGATTTTGGATGTTAACGTAAAAGCCGCTACTTCTGAATTTGGCACTTATGACGCACCAAACATAAGCCAAAAGCGGCTGTCTTCAGCAAGCGGCAGTGCGCTTAACCAGTGGACTCGTTGCGGCAGCTGCGGTATCTATGCTACGTAGCAGACCGCAGTTGCTTGCAACTTTACGGCGCATGCCCAGCGTTTCCTTTTTGCACGACAGGACTTTAGTGTGTGCTCGCCCTCATGCGCTCCAGTCTGACCGTGCTACTTGGTGCTGACTGGCTTTGTCCTCCAGCGGTTTGACCGATTGATAGTAGCCACATCCAACTTGTGCATTGTGAAGCGATATCAGAATCTGCCAAGACATCTAACCAGGAGTGGCCAGAAGTCAGTGCACGTGTGGTCTGACCTTAAAGGGCCCCTGAAACGGTTTGGACAAATTTTGTAGACGCGTAGGGTACAGCTTAAGTAGAACATTCGCACCACAATTTAAGTGAAGCGTTACGTATTAACTCTTTCCTTACCGCAGAAAACGGCCGTTTTTGCTATGTGTCTACATATTATTTTTTTTTCTTGGGAAAATTTTGCTGTACAATGGATTGTTATATATGAAAATGTAGCTGATTGTTTTGCCTTTTTAATGTAATAACACACAAAGTAATCACTGCGACATTTTTTTATATTTTATCTCTGAAAGTTGAAGAAAAGTAGGGAAAACATACATGCGAAGACACAAAATTGACACTACACTTCCCCACACATAGAAGAAAAAAAAACTGGGATATACAAATGATTGTCCGTGAACTCAAGTACACTTGCTGAAAATCTGAGCACTCTAGGTAAAAAATTATATTTTCTAGCGACCTTTGAACTCAGCGCCCATGACGCATGTGCCAATCGGCGAAACAGTTGCGCGTAGTCGTAAAACAAAGGTGCGCTTCACAGGTGCTGCAAAAAACATTTGTCTTCACTTCTTTCTTGGTTTTCTCATAGCACTGCTTACAGTTCCTCCTATTGTCAACTTTCTCAGGCTTGTGGCGAACCCAGTCGGGTGGCAGATAAGAGATGCTGGCCGGTTGATCATCATCAAGATTCAAAATTTGCTTGATGAGCATCTCTCGGAATGAAAGTTGGTCAAATCGGGCACTCAGACGTAGCTCAGCAATATCGGTGTGCCCTTTCCTAAGCTCTTGAAATAGGATAAAACTATTTACACAAGCAATATCTATGCAGTGGAAAAAGAGTGTTTTCCACCAGCGCACACATTTACGAAGCACGTTGTACGTTCCAATAATCTGGTCAGACTTGTCAACGCCCAGCATACCTGCATTGTACTCATGTACCAACAAGGGCTTTCTTATGGTCCTCTCGCTCCACTTGTTGCCCACTTTTGTACGTCTCTTTGCAGGCACATGTTCATTGGCTGTATGGATGGTGCTCATAAGACTTACAGCCTTACTGTCCTTCCACTGAAGAAACAAGACATTTCCATCCCTCATCCAACGAATGTCTCCACGTTCAGCTTTCTTTTCCCATTTTGGATCTTTCAGATCGCCAGGGAAGCCTCGACGATCTTTTCTCGTTGTTCCACATGCCAGCGTTTTGCACTGAAGAAGGTGTTCGAAAAGGTGCTTCGAAGTATAAAAATTGTCCATGTAAATTTTGTATCCCTGTCCTAAATATTTATCACAAAGCTTACCCACTACATCAAAAGCCAATCCATGTGGTCCCGGTGTCTCCCGCTTGCCCGTGTACACGAAGAACTGTAAGGTGTATCCAGTTTCTGATTCAGCTAAAACCCACAATTTATAGCCCCACTTCGTCACCTTGTCCCGAATATATTGCCTGATTCCCGAGCGTGCTTTGGATTTCACCATCCTTTCATCGACTGAAATGGCTTCCCGTGGCTGAAAAAATCGTGCCGACGCCTCGTTGATCTCTCGAAGAAGTGGGAGTACCTTCCGCAGTTTGCCAGCTGAAGCAGCACTGTCATCCTCAGGGTCCGAGACATGCAAAAAAGCAAACAGGGAGAAGAAACGCTTCCTGCTCATGATCTTCCCTGGAAGTAGACCGCCGTAGAGTGTTCCAGTGTTCCAATACAAGTGGAGTCTAGGAAGTTGCACGATGCCCATGTAAATCAATAGCGCAATGAAGCGCAACATCTCAGGGGGCGTGACCTCTAGCCAGGAGCCATCTGGCTGAGCATAGCTTGGTTTCTCAAAAATTTTCATCCAAGCGTACTTGTTCGTGTGTGCACAGAAAGCGGAAATCATGTCAGCCGTAAAAAACATCATAAACATGTCCAGTGCACCATGAAACCTCCGCGTCTCACTCCGGCGCGTCAGGTCCAGGTGTACGCCAGGTGCGCGATTCGGTGAAAACCTGACTCGGCACGGCGTGTTCGGCAAAATATCGCCTCCGTATGTAGTTGACACCCTAAAAGAAAAACGTAAACAGGTGTCGTCATTTACAAAGCACGCGCATCGTATAACAACAACACTGACATCCGAAACTATGCTTACCTTGCAAGCCTAGTTGAAGGTCCCGGCTGCGTAGACGAATCATCACTGTCGGAGTCGAAATCCGATGATGCAATGTCCTCTACGGACTCCTCACTACTACTCATATCGATAATATGAGCATCAGAAGCAGCGGAATCACTTTGTGAAGACTTCTTTTTCAGCGGCGCGCGACGCGTTTTCGGCGGCATGTTGCGAGAACTCCGCGCTACCTTCTCCGCTGCTTTTTTTTTTCTCGCGGGAGCCTTCGCGCTAAAACGCAAAAAAACACAAAGAAAGTGCGCAGTAGTTCTTCTCTTACTTGCCAGATGGCGCCACATGTCCGTAGGCGCGGAGTTTTATTTTTGGCGGGGCATTCAAAACCATCGATCCGTAGAGATCGATGCTCTATGGCGCGGTAAGGAAAGAGTTAATGGAGCTACAAGCGATTAGAAGTTACCCTCCTCCCTAGCCATGCTCTTCCTCCTCAACTCGTTCGCCGAGCGAGCGGGGCTAAGCTCCGCCTTCACTGGTTCAGCATCACGATGCGACTTCACATCGTCCACTTCCGGTTGTTTTGGAGCCCGCCCCCACCCGCGCGAGACCTCTTCGCTAGCCGCTTAGCCGTCGACCCCAAGCAAGAGCTATCGAAGCAGCGTGCGTTGTGAGCATTCTGTCGTAGCGCCAAACGTGTTTTGTATTCCGGTAACCACAGGCAAGCTGGCCATTTCGGCAAATGACTGGAGGCATAAACTCAAGCTGATGAAGGAACTTTAGCGTAGACGTACGTGAGCGGCCTGATCGGTCTGCACGGTCCATACACTTGTTGGCGCAGGCCAAACAAAGCGTTAATATTGCTCTAACCAAGTGTAAAACATTTTAAACATTTATAAAAACAACGTGTTGATGATTACACTCCTGCGAAAAAATACACACCAGCAGCAAATAAGAACACATTTCTTTGCTGCTACTGTGTATGGTTGAGCTTTGTGCCACCAGGTGGCTGCACCATGCAGACCATTCACATTTGCCCTTCTGCTCATCTCATTGCTCATCCCGTTACGGCACAGTTAAGCGGCCAGACTCTGTCCCCTTGCGCTTGCGTTTGCCCTAATACCGGACTCGCAAAACGCTATTGCATTAATAATCTTCCGGTGTAAAGTGACGGCCACAAACGCGCAAATCCTGGCGCCGATCGGATAGCTGCAGTCCGATGCGCAGCAGCCAGTTCTCTCGTACGCTGCCTTGCAGAGGATCACGATGTCGCAGCTTGACAAATTGCCAGTCGCTACGTTTGCAGTGCACAAGGCAACAAAGTCTAATCATAGTGCTCGCGAAAAGACTGAGACCGACTCTGACCGCGGAGCTCTCGTCAAAATGGAGTACGTTGTAACACGAGCAGACGACACTTGCTGTGTGCCGGAAGTGCTTAAGTGTACTGAAAAATTATTCTTGTGCATTCTCTTTATGTTACTTTCTTCTCATAAAAACAAATTAACTAACATTCCAACTATTACGAAGATCATTTGTTTACCATAAAGTTGGAAAAATTATCGATCACGCGCCCTTGTCAGCCAATCAGATAGCTCGCCCCACTGACGTCATATAGGTTATTTCGGTCATATGGGTAGGGGCGGCTTAAAATTCCGGCGAGCAGTGTGCTGCGATCGGCAGCGATGTGGATTTTTAAAACCTTATAATAAATTACATGCTTTACGTGGGGCACTTAGATGTGTCAATTAATGATCAGAAGGACTTACTCTAACGACTCAGTACGTTTGTAGAAAATCGTCAAAAGCGTTTCAGGGTCCCTTTAAGTTTCACGTGGTTTGAGGCTAGTTGAGTGTTCAAAACTAGTTGAAATTAGCTAGACCCGACGGCTATGACGCTGATAAGCAGGGCGGCCACAAGGTCATTTCCCACGCGGGCGGCCACGCCTGAGCATGAGCAAGTGAAAGTCAGCATCTTCTGATAGTATGTAATCATTATCGAAATTCGAAAGCAGATTTTTGTTTACCCCTTTTACCCCTGTTTATTAATGAACTGATTCAATAAATAAGCACAGTAACAGCATGAAGAACCGCTCTGAGCCAAACACCCTTCTTAATTGACATCAGCTATTGACCAATAGCAGCCGCGTATGGGAATCTGCTGTGTTATGAAATATTTCGTCCAGAACAGATTGAGGAGCACGCTTCTGTTGAAAAGAGAGCGTTTCAGAGGAAGGGGACTTCGCACTGCGCTTATGAGCTTCACACGCTGCACACAACTGCAAAGCTTGGCTGAGATGTTCACAGCAGCGCATGCTATCCGCGGAGTATGTTTTTTCACCAAGCCCGAGGGGTGGTGCAGGCAGGACCCTTTTAAGTCTTTCAGTGTAGCTCGACTCAATATTTTCCTTTAATGTCCCTTTAACTTTGGCCACGGGTAACCCAGCAAATCAGCAAAGATTAGGCGTGAGAGCCTAGGCAGTGTGGCTATGACACAGATTCCCTGCTGGCCAGCATGGTGGCCAGTAGCAAGCAGTCGTGAGAACTTTACAGCTTATTAAGTTGCTCAACGAAGATGAGGTCTGAGAACAGGCACATGGGCTATACTGAGAGCCACAGAAGTCATGTTCGGGTTCGTAGGCACCCAACCAACAAATACAGTGAGTGTGCCTACCGAGTTTGTACTGACAGTGGCAGAATGCTTCCATGGCCTCAACACAAAATTTTAAGCACTCTGAACTGCAACACTGCACATGAGTCTAAACTAATTTTATGTACTGCTGCTACTGTACGAAATGCTGAACAACTTGCATTTTTGCGTGAAATTACTGAACACTTTAAATGGAAACTGCTCCCCTATAGTTTGGTTTCCTTTTCTTGAAGTAAAGGATCCTTTAGTCTTTAGATTTGTTAACTTCTTTCTGTTGTGTAAATTTTTTGTGCAATTTCCACAACTATACGAACTATTTGCTTTGAAATTTTCAGACATTTGCAGTTCACTTTGAATTCTCTTCAAGCCACTAAAGTGGTATTTGCACGAGTCTAAAAATTACCGCAACAGGTGTTCACATTCAAGCGCAACAAACGCATGGCACAAGGCAGGGACAAGGGACTCTTCTTTCACTGTTTGCTCGGAGCCTCATCCTTTATAATCTGTCTCGCGCCGTTGTGTTGCCACCTGTCACTGTTTTCCATTGCGGGCAGTGACCATGTTGCCCAGCATACGTAGTAGTTATTGCCAAGCTGCCACTTTCCCAGATGTTGGTCGCAGATTATGGTGCAACCTTTGGTTGCGTCAACTTTCTCTCTCGGTGCATGTCACCACCACTCATAGAGTTGCGTGCACGAGCAGAGTGGCAGCACTGCACAGCGAAAATCGTCCACCCTCTAGCAACACCAGTGATGAGACATGATCAGACAGTGTTTGGAGACATGCTACCAGCTCAATGGGCCACTGGCTCCGGTGTATTTCATAGCAGCTGGTTATTTTTCTCCTTGCTCGCGTGTTGCTGCCCTCGCTGCTTCCTTTCACAACTGTTGTGCAAGCACAGTAAGCGTGCACGCTGTGCGCAGGGGATGATGGGCGCAAGGAGCTGGCCCCAGACGAAGCTGAGGCGGGCGGCCTCGTCAAGGACTCTGAGAGTGTCTACACCCTCTGGTGCAGCGGCCGGCTCTGTGTCGAGGGGATGCTGGTGGAGCTGCGTCTGCTCAAGCGGCAAGACCTGCTCAGTTTGATCGCGCAGATGGTGCGACCATCAGCTGACCAACTGGTGAGTCCAGGTGTGGCGACACACTCTGCACCTTCGACCTTTTCCACTAACTTGGAACATTGATGACAGATGGCAGGGTGTAACGGAAATGCTTTACCTCGTTATGCCTTTTGTTTGGGTTGCACTTACTGTAGTAAGTACTGAGTACCAGGTAGCATGTACCAACAGACTGTTGCATTTGACAAGGTTTCCCACAGAGATGTGAAAACAGCTGAATCTTGCTGCAACGAAACTGGCAGGACTCAAGGAAGACATTTGTTGCACTGACAACCTTGTGTCATCAAATCAGTCAGAAAACAACAGCAAATCAGAACTAGTGTTGCGTGAAGACTGCAGTCAACCCTAGGAACAGGCTGGCTTTAGTGACGTATAAGGAGTTCCAGCTAGTACAGACGTGAGCACAAGTAAAAGGAATGGACAGGACAACGCTGTCCCCCAATGCTGTCCAGGATGGCACTGACAACCCCCTTATATGTTCACCATGCACCAACTGGCCCTGCAAACCACACTACTAAAGAGGCTGGCTTTAGAAGATATTCTCAATAATAGATCGCATCCATGCCATCAATCAGCCATGAAATGCAACCAATGTATAGTCTATAGAGTCAAACCTCGATATATCGAACACAGATATATCGAATTATTGCGTATATCGAACATTTTCTATATCACTTGGAATATTGTGTACATTTAAAATTTTTTGATTTTGAAAGAGGTTGGATGTAAAATGGATATATAGAACTCCGCCACGCCAGATCACGTGCGCTTTGTTGACAGGCGATTAGCTTTCCCACAACAACCTTGAAGATAGCGGTGGCGCCATGGACGTTCCCGACTGCTGTGCACTATAGCTGCACACATTGATCACGCTGAGGACGCCATTTGAACGCAGCTGCGTATGCATGGGGCGGCTTGGCTAGTTCAACAATGTCAATGACACATTGCATTTGTCGCACTGACTCCTTCTCGGTGCCGCGCTCTGCGCCTGCCGCGCCTCGCGAGACTGGCGGTTTGCATCCAGAGACATGCGACAGCACGTGCTCACTGGGCACACTCATAGACGCCTTAGCAGACGCCACTTAATACTTTCTTATTGACAGTGTTTCAAAATGCTTCAATTGACAGACATGGAGATTGCAGCAGAAGTAGCGGCCAAACAAAGATGCTGCCAAGGTTGATCCAGCAAGCGCTGATGTTGCCCCGCTCCCGACTTCAACTGAGGCTGTAGCTGCTTTGACCCTTCTATGCTGCTACTGTGGCTACGTCTGTTAACTCTACCACTGTTTCGGTGCTGTCGTCACTGCCAACGAAGTCCTCAATGCACATGCTGTGTGGCTCAGCACCGACAAAGCGCTCCAACTGGCTCCACTCGGCGGGGCTTGCCCCCGCCGGGCGCCCGTGACCGAGGCGGCCGTGCAGGCTCCAAGCCGCCGCGTGCGTACGCCGCTACGTTCAAATGGCACCCTCGGCGCAATCGATGTGGGCAGCTGTCGTACGCAGCAGTCCGGAACGCCCATCGCGCCGCCGCTATCTTCGAGAGTGTTGCGGGAAAGCTCGCCTCCTGTCAACAGAGCGCACTTGGTCTGGGGCGGCGGAGTTCGATATATCCATTTTACATCCGGCCCCGTTCGAAATAAAAAGTTAAAAATGCATGCGATTTTCCACGTGATATAGAAAGTGTTCGATATACGCAATAATTCAATACAATATTGTATTGTATTCGATTCGATACAATAATTCGATACAGTCAAACCTCGATATATCGAGGTTTGACTGTATACAAATTCTGGCTATATCGAACTATTTTACGATCACTGCACTGTTCGATATACCAGGGTTTGACTGTATATGGCTTTCATATACAGTCGAGCTCGCATACAATAACGAACAAAACCCGCACGACCGTCAAATTATATGTACTTTCATTCAATGGCACAACATCCCACATACAATGAATGCCTTTGATCCCAGCTGATTGGTTACAGCGAACGGATGGCGTAAACTCAGTGCAACAAGGCATGTCGAGATAATGATGGCCTCTGACACCTTTGTGAGTTGCAGACTGTTTGCCTGAGCCTCCTCGCAGGCGAACTACACGTTTCGTGCCCCTCTCATCGTGAGCTTACCCTCGGCCTGCCGACGCACACTGCCCACGAGTGTTGGTGTGTGGCTTCCCAGATTACCCATCCTCGCAACTCCATTCTGCTGCCTCTCCTCACTCGTTCTCGCAACTACCTTGTTTTCGCCTACCATTTTCGCCATAGCAGGCACACTACGGTGGCGGCCGCCTGCTTGAAGTCCAGAAGTTTAGTTTTCTGGCCATTCCCGGGCCTCTCCACACTAATCTCCACGTTTCTTTGCTTGATTGTTGCATGTGCACGTCTGCTATGTCAATTGCGGTGCTTCGTTCTCCATGTCAGTGTGTGTGTGGTGCAAGTGCTTTGACCTAGTCATGTCCAAGTTGTATTTAGCAAGGTGGATGGGAAGTCTGCCGTGCCTGCGACAGCCACGATATGAAAAGCGCTGGACATAGCAATGAGGTGAGCAGTTTTGACGGAACTGTCTCAAGGTGCTAAAATCTGCAAGTTCGTGGAGAAGTAGGTGTTGAAATCAACCATCTCAACGATTCTAAAGGACAAAGAAAAGATTGCCAGCTCTGACACCAACTTGATGGACAGAAAGTGTCTGCAGAAGGCCACTTATACAAATGTAGAGAATGTGCTGCTCAAGTGGTTTGCTGATGCACGAGCTCGCAACATTCTGATAAGCCTTGACAAAGTGGATGCTGGCAAAGGCAAGAACTTTGCATTCCTACTTGATTTTCCCGACTTTTGCCCATGCAATGGCTTGCTACATTGGTTCAGAGTGTGGCATGGGATTGTTTTTAAATCGATTGTCAGCAAGGTTGATTCAGCAAGTTACCAAGACGTTGCCTGTTGGCTTGTGACAAACCGAGCCATTACTGCAAGCTGTGCTGAGCAGGACATGTATAACGCAGACAAAACTGCATTATTTTATCAGAAGCTGCCGGACAAAACGCACGTCGTGAAAGGCAACTCATGCACTGGTGGCAAACACAGTAAAGTGCGCATTAGAGCACTTCTGTGCACTTACATGGATGGCAGGGACCAGCGCATACTCTTTGTAAACAGAAAATTTTAAAAAGCTGCATTGCCTTTGGGGCTGTGCCCGTGCGCTTGCTGCCAAGGCATGGATGCCAAGGCACAATGCCAAGGCATGGATGACCCACAATTTATTCGCAGAGTGGCTAGGTGAGCATGACCGCGACATGCAGAGGCAAGGCAGGCACATGCTGCTTGTACTCGACAACTACTCAGTGCACCGACTGCAAGCTTCTCTGATGGCAGTGACTCTACATTTCTTGCTGCACAATACCACTACGAAAGTGCAGCCACTTTATTTAGGCATGTTACGTACAAGCACTGCATTGTGGAGCGTTTGCTCATCGTTTCTGGCAGCCTGGCCACCACCTTGCCACTTCAAGTTTTACTGTATTCAGCCTTTGAGATGGTGCAAACAGTATTCAGCCTTTAAGATGCGGAAGCAGTTCTGCAAGTCAACTCCGCCCAGGCAACCTGGGCGTACAGCCAAGGTTGTCGAGCCTGATGCTCCAAAGAGAATCAGTCAGCCAGCGATTTGGGGCAGTGCGTCGTCATCTCCGACACAGGGTGCCATGACGTGGGATAATTTTATTTATTCTGATGAAGACGCTGACGTTGCGGAACCATGCATGGATGAGGGCATCATTTGCAAAGTGCAGCCTGAGAGCGACACGGAAGAATCTGATGACAATGAAACCTTTGAACCACCACCCACCTGTAGCAATGGGCTACATAGACAGCCTCTGGCAACTTGCCCATGCCAAGCACCTCGGTGAAGAGCACACTTCTGCTTTAAATAAGCTGGAGACAGCCCTCATCGGATCTGCACTGTGGAAGCAGACAAGCATTACAAACTTTTTTGCAAAGAAATAAATTTTGTATTTGGACTAGCAACTCTTTCTTTTTTAGCTTTAGTCCTCTTACTACGAATTTCGGGATATATAATGAATGGACACCATGTGACGTTCAGGTTCGTTATAAGTGGGCTCGAATAAAAAATAATTTTATTCAGCAGAGTATCAGCAGACATGGAAGCATTGCGCAGTCAAGGATTACAGGAAGCATACATAAATGCCTTAGAGAAGATTTACTAAGATTGCTCAGCTACCTTAAATGGCCTCTCACCAGGCCCCTTAGCAAATTTTGGTTATACACTGGAAGTTGTTTCGTGCCCTCTAAGGAGTGTTCAGCCACAAGAATTTTTTTCAAATTGGTTCATTACTAGCCGAGATAGAAATGTTTCAGTGCCGCGAACCCATGATTTCAAGAGGTGAGCTCCACTGCCAAGAGATACACTCTCTCCACTTGCCCCGTCTAGCCTCCGTAAGCGAAATTCCTTCCCTGCGTTCTCCCGTACCGGATCTCGAGGATTGGGTGACACATACATCACGGCCCCACCTTCATTTTTTTACTTCACTTTTGTGCTGTGCATCGCACTTCCGCTGACGGTGTTGCACAAGAGGGAAACTAAAGAGGAAAAACAAAATCAGGAAAGAAACCATTTATGATAACTCAAATGGAAGCTCACTACTTTTCGAAGCGAAATCAGCATGCCTTAGAACATGCACTTATAAAGCGGAAGAAGGAAGAAGAAGCATGTGCTTGCTGTTGTAAAGCTAGGGAAACGATAGAGCATGTTGTATTAGAATGTGAAGATATCTGCCCAGTGGTCGATTTAGGCATCACTGGCCTCCTTGAAGCCATTGGGTTCAGCGAGAGCAAGGGGAAAGTAAACATGTCCGTAATAGAGATTAGTAAAACGCGATTAGAAGATTGGTGGAAGAAAAGTAGGGAAACAACAAACAGCAGAGGCATGCAAAAACAAAGTTCACAATAGGGGTTCAGAAACTTTGGTTGTGGGAATTCCTCAGGGGTTTTTTTCCTTTCCTTTCTTTCTTTTTTTAACATGGGTAGAAAATAACAAGAGCTTGGTGGCACAGCCCAGTGCCCCCTTCCAAAAGGGACGCTCATAGCATCCATACATCCATTGGACGTAAGCTGTTGTGTTTGTCTCGTTTTGCGCAGCGCACAATTGTGCATGTTGTGCACGAGAACACCTGACTAGCGGAATAAGTCAGTGCTACACCAACACTGAGACAGACACAAGCGGATCACAGAGCATAATTACATGCTGGAACTGGTAGACCATGGCCTAGTTTCAGTATCAGCGCGCGCAACTGCACGACGTGGGAACAAGAAGACAAAATGGAATACACACAAACATTCGGTTTGTGTGTTTTATTGTTTCTATAAACCTTAATTCATCTATCGATGCAATACATTACACAAATAACAGATGTTGCCTTGAATAATTCTCGAAGTCACAAGTCACTCAGAGCGACATCACAGCAAAGACACATGTACATAGGCACACTCGCATGTATATGTCATCCCACGGGCTTGGAGTGCGGCGAGGAAAAGGGCAAACAGTGTTCAGTTTGAAATTGCAGCTCTTTCCGCTGCGCGTAGCGATGTAATACTTAGTAGACACAACTGTTAGCGCGCATTGTATGCACGACACTTGTCAGGTCAAAATGGCCAGAGCTGGTGAGGAGCCCTTTAATGCTAACAGGGGTGTGCAAATAGTGATTTTTGAGACTGAATTGAATAAGGAGCAATTATTGCCGTAAGCAAATGGAATATTGAATCGTTTTTAAATAATGAACAGCCATAATCACAATTAACGTAAAACAATGTTCACATCCTAGTACAGTTAAACCTTGATATAACGAACTTCAATACTACGAAAGTGTCGATATAATAAAATATTTATCTTTCCATAATGTCTTGTCCATATAACACCATGTATTTAGAACCTCAATATAACGAAATTTTACTGCCGCCGCAAGAAATGCTGAGTCAATAAATGGAAACTTCAGCAGATGCAGATGGCCAAATGATTGAATTTCATGCGGCTGCTTCCAAACGCACCTCTCAAATCGCACACTGTGCATGAGAGTGAGCGTCAAAATTGAGCCGCAACATGTTTCGCGTAAAGTTCAAGTGTGATAAGACCTGCCGTGGTTGCTCAGTGGCTGTGGTGTTAGGCTGCTGAGCACGAGGTTGTGGCATCGAATCCCGGCCGCGGCGGCCACATTTCAATGGGGGCGAAATGCGAAAACACCCATGTACTTAGATTTAGGTGCACGCTAAAGAACCCCAGGTGGTCAAAATTTCCGGAGTCCTCCACTTCGGCGTGCCTCATAATCAGAAAGTGGTTTTGGCACGTAAAACCCCACAATTTAATTTTTTAATTCAAGTGTGATAAGTTCTTATCGCACCCTATGCACTGTGTGCTTAAGGTGCAAGTGAAAGTGTGCGAGGGTGACAAAAAATATGGTGGCTTTATGAGTGCTGCCTTCCCACATGAGCAAAGGGAAATAAGGGGAGGGAAGCAAGCTCATGTGCGCAAGGAGAAGGCAGAGGGCGGGGGGGAGGGGGGTAAGCTGGCATGTGTCTCAACCGTGGCTCCGCATGGCTGTAAGCGTGGCAGAGCACATACGCAGCCACCACACACCCTGCTTTAGAGGTAATCTGCCACGTGTCCAAAGAGTGGCATGCCAAGATGGTGTGGCACCATGTAAGCTGTCTTACTGCGCATTTAGTATTGGAGGTTGCCTAATATCAAGTTTCAGTGCCCCATTGTAGCGAGAGGCAGACAAAGCGTTCGCTGCTGGTGCTTTTCCTGATAGCGTTGTCCCAGTACGGGCAGTGCTGTGAGTCACTGGGGTGGAGTGCACGCGAAAGCCTGACTGGCTTCGCTTAATTTGTACCACCGATGAGAAGATATCGTCAACATACGTGGCATCACTGTATCATTAGTTGCCAACTCCCAAATTTATCAATATGAATTGTTTTCTCATTTAAACTTGCTCTTTTCGATTGCCCAATAATTCAGAAAATCTGGTGGCTCCTTTCCATGTAACAAAAATCAATCAGTGGCTGTACTTCGAATTTCAATACAACAAAATTTCAATATAACGAAGCAAATTGCAGATTTTACCCACTTCATTTTATTGAGGTTTAACTGTATTCATAAAGTTAGAAAGTTTATGTCATCACACGGTGCATTATAAAGTTTTGTTTATTAAAAGCACAAATGGAGCATTAGCAGCAAACATGGCACTCTTTGAATACATGGCACTCTTCAGAGAGCACAAATGATCACTGTACAGCCCGTAAAATATGGCTGCCACTATGCGAGCTCATGTTTTATGTATATACTATGCCTGCTGGGGTGTAAATATTTCATACATTTGGTCGAATTTACCTATACAGATATTCACCTTTACAGATAGTGGCTGTTCAATTCTAAGACCGAATTGAATTGAATTGATATTTGATTGATACCATATCCCGCCTTGAAACATGACTGAAGATGACAATTAAGAGTGTAGAAAAAGAAAAAAAGGGGGGGATGTTGAGGGGACTGTTTGTTATTTTGGTACCTCGAGATGAAAGCTATGTGATTTCTTTGGCATCATTGATGAGTCAGAGTAATATTGTTTGGAAACCCCAAGAAGAAATAGGTCTCCGTGTTGTGGTCGTGGTTGCGCCATCTTGGTGCGACTAGAGTAGCAGGCCGACATGCAAGCTCAGCTGTGTGCATGGTGCTGTGCAGGTGATCCGGGTGACAATGAGTCCTCTGTCCATGGATGGCTTCGTCATGTGCTTGGCCACAAAGAAGACAGCTGCCCGACTGCACAAAACCATGGCCGACCTGGTACGGGTGACCTTTCTCCTCTCTCCTGACTGTGATACACAAGCATAGACCGGAACAATTATCCAACAATTACCATATTTATTCGAATATAGGTAGACCTCTTTTTTTTTTTTTCGGAAATGTTACCCATAATTCGCCATCGACCTGTATTCGTGACCAAGGGATCTTGACCTATATTCGGGATCAAAGCTAGCAAAAGTACTGAGCTAATGGAGTTCTAATGTGGAACAGAGCCGCCGCCGGGGCTGCGAGGGCCAAGGCCGCAAACCAAAATGCCCTGCCATGCTTGTCGATACCATACGTCGAAGCCACAGTCGCACACATCACAAATCACCTTATTTACTCTATTCCAATGTACACCGATTGTAAGGCGAACCCGTGCAGTACAGTACTAACTAAATTAACAAGCACGGTGTCACATGTGCACAAGCAAACATGAGCACATCTCACTCGATCACCGTGGAAGCTCGCTGTCAAAATGCTGGAGTGAGGAAGTGTGGCAACAGCTGCCTCTCGCTTGAACGCGAACTATAAGCGGTGACAACAGAGCGCGCGGCAAACTCTGTCCCCATTGCAGGTCGCTCTCAAGATAGGGCTGAGGCAATCGTATCGTCGAAGTGGATTGTTGCAAATACGTCCTGCTTTGGTCCAATGTGTTGCTTTGCTGGCAAAAGCCATCTCCTGTTTGTGCCAGTCCGGCACACGAGTTTCAGGTACTCCAAATGTCCATGATACAGCCCGACTTCCGTCCGTCTCCGCACACATGATCACTTTCCTTTTAAATGCGGCATCATGATGAACTTGGCACTTCATGCTGACAAGGCAAATGCAGAAAACAGGAAGACGGACGGTGGACTAATGCCTAAGCACACTTACTGCAGCACATGGGGGAAGCTACGGCAGCTAGGCTCTAAGCACGTACGAGGCACCCATCTTTAAATGCCGATGGCGATATGGTAACGCAATGTCAAGTCGGAACCTGGCGGCATAACAACTTTGTCAAGCAACCATGTGGCACATCATGTGATGGCAGGAATGTACGCAGAGGCAGGCCCTGCAAAATAGCATGCTTTACCTAGTTCGTTTTGTTTGCTTTATGCAATGCACGTGATTTACCATCAGAGGTGTGAATTCTGTTTTAATTTTATTCTGCACAATGCACGCAGCACGGATTTTTTATTCTACGCAACGTAGAATAAAACCCACGTGCTGCGTGCATTCTGGTACGTCCTGTTGTGAATGCTCACGTCGCTTTCTGTGGCACTGATTGGCTTCACCGCTCCGATAGCCAATCAATCACGAGATCACGAAAATTGAAGCTTGCCCAGTGGCCGGGCAAGCTGCCAGCACCCCCTCAGAAAATGTGGTTTAGCCTGGCTGCACCTGACACGATGCTACGGTGCAACCACGCCACATGTGGGCACCCCCTACAAAGAACTATGCTGGTCTGCCCCGCAACACTCGATTGTGAAGGTTTGCTAACTGATAACTGATAACATGGCATGGGAACATTGTAGTAAGCAGTTTAGTATATTAACATTAACATGTAGTAAATTTAACATTCCGGTAGAGACTTGTGTAAGGGCCACACCCGTGTGAAGGCTGCAGCCCCGACTTGGCAGCCCAAGATTTGGAGTAAACCGTTCCAGCGGAGAAGCAAACGCATTCACTGCGCCTATGCCACACAGTGCGGTACCCCAATTTTCGCAAGCTGTGTGCTTCCGCGTGCCGCTACTAGACGGCCACCTAGTACGGCCATTTAGTATGTAGAGCTATCTAGCAGCAGCCCTTGCAGGGGACTGAACTGTAAGGTGGGGTCCCGTGTAAAGGCTACACCTTATCACGGTTGTGAAAAAAAGTGCAGCTCGTACATGAGTCCTTACGGTATACAAAAGTTGCCGGTGCATTGGCTTCTCATTGTCATATCTGTTATAGTGTTAAAACTGGGATCATTATAAGTGGGTTTGACTGTATAATTGTATGGTGCCACCACAGTGGTTGGTGTGCTTTGATTAACATTTTGACCAGGATGGCAGTTTGGATGAGTTGGTTAGTCATGTTGGAATGCTTTTTTTTTTTTTCATCAACAAACACGGACACAAGAAAAAGAAGCAGGGCACATGAAACACTTACCGTGTCCGGCCTCTGTTGCTTGTGTCTTTGTTAGCACTAAAACGCATTTGAACATGGACCCTTTTCTCAAACATCTGTAAGTGCACAACGTTTCTAATGTGGAGCACCACCTCTTTGCAGAGTACTTACTGCCCCGAGAAGAAACGCCCCGACAAGTATGGCCTACCAGCAAACTTCACCGTCCTCTCGGAGATGGGCGAGGTGGCAAACGCCATGGTGGACCAAAAGGTACAGCCAGTGCATCTGCAGACATCACTGCCTATGGCTGAACGGCAACAAAATTCCAACTTAGAGGCCATAAAACTGGTCTCTGTCCCAGTTCTGTACATTGAGCACAAATTGAAGTGCAGGCTGGAAAACTCAAACCACAACACCATTCACACGTAATTACGAGGGAATGCGATGGGCAATTGTTGCTTGGTGGCAGCATTGTATATTCTAGAATCTACATCCTGTGGTCTGAAATAATCACTGTTACAAACCCAAACAAACATGAAAATGCAACGATGCCCTCTAAACACCTTGCAGTCGACTGTTGGTAATCCAACCTCAATTAATTAGACTTTTCATTTAATTCTAATGCAATATAAGGTCCAGTCGAGAACCCACACAACGCTATGAAAAGCAAACTCGTTTAGTTCGAGCATGAAAGCATGTTGCTCCGGTCAGGTCAACCCCTGCCAGCATCTCCTCATGCATGCAGTAGCTAATAAGGCTTGAGAAACGAGAACTTCAGCGGACGGCGCTACTGCTTCCCTAGCTGGGAAGCTGTTTTACTTTGCTTTTCATTTCAGTTCACAGCTTGGGCAGTGTTAGAACATGCTGGCACCCGTTGCCACACGGTGGCTAAGTTGTGCCTCAAAAGCGCAAGAGCATCTCAGACTTCCTTAAACAATACAAAATAAAGTAAAACCTCGTTCATATGTCTTCGAAAAAAAATGCGAGAAAAAACGTACTAACCGGGAAAACGTACGATCCAAAGTGCCCTATTTACTTTATTGTAATGTGACCACGATTGTAACGCTATGGTCTACTTTCCAGTCAAACGAAATAAAACAAATGAAAGCATGAATGTAACGCGAGATAAAAGGAAGAAGAAATGATGCCTTTATTCAAGAAATCACGATTAAGAGACAAGTTCTCTTGGGCGATCTCTTTCAGGGATAGTTTCATTATTGCGAAATTTCGCATGACTCGTCTCCAAAACCTTCTCCGACAAGTGTTTTGGCGCTGTGCCGAGCTCACTACCAATGCCAAGCGTGCTGTCAGCCGTACACTTCTAGGGGATCGGTGCCCAGACTAGCCAAGCCTCACAAAAGCGATACTATCTCCGAAAGCAATCGCCCGAGAATCACATCATCTTTCACCTTGTTTGAGATTATGTACTTCTTAAGAGGCTGCAAAACTGTTTGGGGCACTACCAGGCCAATATAAGGCCCACAGAGCCCTTCCGGTTGGCCTCAGATTTAAGAGGGCCTTCTGTTGGTCTTGCCATCCACGAATTGTTGAATTGTTAACGTCGAGCCGGCGAGTCATGGCGGAGTTTCCCACCCTCTCGACTGTCAAAATTGCTCATCTCTCGAAGCAGACGTCATACCGAATGTGCTATGTTGCCATAACGTCACGAATGAACGGAGTCGAAGCGTGAAAGGCCACAGGCTGCTGCAGCACTGTAACCGTAATGCCAGTCACAAGCACATCGAAAATGGTGTTGGTTCCAACAAAAACCAAGTTTTTACTTTTACGTTTTTAGCGCACGAAAAGGGACGAGAGACGGAAGTACAACATGGACACAGCGCTTCTGTCTCTCGTCCCTTTTCGTGCGCTAAAAACGTAAAAGTTATAAAACGCCAACATGCACAAACTTACGCTCTTCCAAGTTTTGACTTCGATCGACTTGTTTACAGATTGGATCGGGACGTACAGGTTGCCATCATAACATTAAAAACTGCGAGATCTAGGATATTTCCTTTAAAATAGTCAATTCTGCCGTTATTGGAATGTAACGCAAGGGTCGAGGTCAAGAAACAAAAGTCATGAAAAAAAACTCTCGTTACAATCAAGTAAATACGGTAACTAAAAAAATTTGACAGGCTCGTCTATTGCTGACATCCACATAATGCAAAACATCGCATGGATCGTTGCGGCGCGAGATGCCGACGCACGTTCAGCTGGTGGTGTTCTGGCGGCCTGGGACGCGTTTTGTTGTTTTCCTATTGCGTAGTGTTTTAAGACGGTGACAGGAAACCGAAGCGAAATTGAGCTGAAATTCATCACCGAATGCTGTCAAAGCGAAACGTGATGCCCACATTGCGCCGCACGGCAGCCAGTAACGGCGTCATGTTTAGATTATTGCCTACTAAACACGTGCAGTACACTACCAATGGTACTACGTACCACACTCTGTAAAACAGATAAATGAAGATGCCTATCACAATAGGTTTGGCAGCGATAGCTGCGAACGCAGCGTGCGGCAGCCCGGGCAGACATTTGCTGGTACCAGAATAAGAAACTGTGCGTGCCATCATTTTCACGTGAGATGGGTGGCTATACACCGTTTTTAATCACATGCGCCTCATGCCTTTTCTTGTTTACATGGGATCTAGTGGCTGGAAAACATATACGATCGCAGTCTGCAACGGGGAACGGCGCCGTGTTTCAGTTATTGCCTATTAAAAGCATGCACTACACTTCTGACGGGACCACGTGCTGTGAAACAGATAGGCGAAGATGCTTATCGTAATAGGATTGGCAGTGATAGCTGTGAATGCCGCATGCGACAACCCCGGAGAAGATTCGCTGATACCGAAGTGAGAAATTGAGTACGTGCCAGTGTTTCCGTGTGAGACGGGCTGGCAAGTATTACTGTGAACCTACCACGGCAGGCAGCTATATACTGTTCTTGATTGCACGCACCTTACACATTTTCTTGTTTACATGGGATCTAGCGGCTGGAAAACCTATTATACAATCGCAGTTTTGTGACTTACTAAATGTTGGTGCCAAAAAATCATGTTTTCCGGGAATGTATGAACCGGTAAAAATTAAGCGTAACTTGATTGGGTCACTTTCTGTGTTCTCGATTGCGAACGTTGGCACCTGTAAAATGTACTTATCAAGAACGTATCAACGAGGTTTTACTGCATATGAATCCATTCATTTTGCCGTCATTTGTTAATTCAACCTTTCAGGTAATTCAACCAGATCTTCCAGTCCTGCAAGGGTCAAATTAACGTTAGTCGACTGTATACTATTGGCTATTTCTTAGTTCCACCCTGACAGGAGCATGAAATATTGTTTTTTAGACAAATCGAAGTAGGAAAGCTGGCAAGCAAATGGCTAAAATTTCCCTCAAGGGATGCCGTGGCGAAGCAGCAGTGTTGCACAAGTACAGCTGGCGATTGCGATGGCGACCTTGATGATGTCAGAATCGGCTGACAGCGGCGATACTTCGTCAAGGCACCAGAAAACATCACGGCCACTCGGGATAACAACAACAGACAGTAGAGTTGCAGCAAAGGATCTCGCAGCTGGAGAAATCATGGCTGCGATTGTGTCCACTGCTTCCAGTACTACCAGTATATGTAGTGGAACGGACCGTGCAAGGATAGTTTTGGACTGCGGCCGACCAGGATACAGCCGAGCGGCGTGCACATCAAGAAGCAGTGGAACTTTCCTCGGTCTGGGCGATGGATCGTGAAATGAATTTTCTCGCAAGCGAGCACAGCACCAAAAGTGCATTGACCATGGCAATATACCACTGTCGACCTCGATGTGGTGAACAATTTGCTGCACAAAGTTTCTTCTTGCAAAATGTGTCGTGGAGAGTTGACAATCGAACGCGACACACGAGAGTACGGTGTTGCCATAAAACTAAAAGTTCAGTGCACCAACTGCGGAGCAGATGGCTTGAAGTGGAGCTCGCAACGAGTTAGTGGTGGTAGTAATAACTGCAACCAGTTCAAAATCAACATTTGCATAGCACGTGCTATGCGAAGCACAGGAAGGGGGTGGACAGCGCTGAATGATATTTTTGCCGTTATTGGTGTTTCGCACCAAGGCCTTCGTACTTAAACCAATCAACAGTATTTGAAAACGAAGCTGAAGCCAGCAGCAACAAGAGCGTGCGCTGGACGTGTGACTAATGTGCAGCAATAATAAAGAGTCTCTACAAAGACCTCACATTCGCTGTCTCTTTGCTGGAAGCTGGCACACAAGGGGACATATGCTTCCTGCATAGGAGTGGTCACTATGATAGAGGTTTTTTCAGGGTATCTACTCTACTATAGAGTGCTTTCAAATTTTTGTCTTAGCTGCAAATGTGCCCCAAAACCTGACAGCCAAGAATGTGTTGAGTGGAAGTCCAAGCGTTCATGCCAGAACAACACCTCGTGCAAGGCTGGCCAGATGGAAGTAGAGGCGGCAATGATTTTACTTCAACGCTCCCTTTCGCTTCATGGCCTCAGGTATATGACCATGCTTTGCGATTGTGACAGCCATGGTACAGTGCTGTCAACAGAGCCAAAGTGTACTGCTTTGTAAATGTTGAAAAGGTGGACTATGCAAACCATGTTCAGAAACGCATGGGAACTGCACTGCGGAACCTTGTGCAGAAGCATAAAGGGGAGAGCGGAGAGTACATCAGTGGTAAAGGCTGCCTGACTGGCGACCTTGTTGCAAAGTTGACAAACTACTACGGTTGAGCTCTCAAATCCCATTCTGGAAATGTGGATGCAATGCACACGGCTGTGTGGGCTACATGTTATCATGCAGCTTCCACTGACGATTAATTGAGCCACACCCTTTGTCCCCGTGGCCCCGATTCATGGTGCAAGCATAATGCAGCCATGGCAAGGAATGAGCCCACCCCAAAAGGCAAATACAACTTCCCAGAGGCTGTCAGGAATGCACTTCGTCCTGTTTATGAGCGTTTGCCCGATACAAAACTCCTGCTGAGAGCAAAGACACAGAATGCCAATGAGGCATTGCATTCGTTCATCTGGAGCCTGGCACAAAAGGACAAGAATGTGTCATTGTTTGCTGGTGAGGCTTCTGTGGCAGAGGCTGTTATGCACTTGAACCTCGGAAACCATGAGTCTAGTTCACTTATACTGCGAGAACTGCAACTAGAGCAAACATGCAAAGGTAGCCAGATTGCAGCCGAGAAAGACAGTCGCCATGCAGTTGGCTCAGACAGAAAGTGCGCATTTTCGGCTGCATTCCAGGCAGCCTCGGAGAAGAAGCACAAACAAAAGCTTGCTTCTGATTGCACTCCGGAGTATTTCTGAGCAGTTGTAATTAATGATGCTGTGGCTTTCAAGCATAAAATGTATATTTACGCAGTCTTCTTGTTTTTTTCTTGCGTTTTTCTTAAAGATTTTGGCATGGTTTTACTTTTAGGATCAACATTGTGTTACTAATACTCATTCTACTCTCTTGATTTTTTTTCTTGATTTTTTGCTTGATTGCTAGAGAACTAGAGTGGGCAAGAAAACTATGATATAGTGCTTTAGGACACTGCAACATTTTGAAATCTTGTAGAAATCTCCAGCAAAAATTTAGTTTCGAGAGTGCGACTTAGGAACTTTGTAACTTTGGCAAAAATATAGATACACATTAAATTGCATACTTGCACTCTTTGAACATTTAGGAACATACTTGTTTAATGTTTGAGCTCTCTTGATGCATTACTTCTTATGTAAGTCACCTCCCAAATTTATAAAACAAGAATAGTTGTAACATTTTTTCGAATTAATATAGAGAAAAGATAATCGTATATTTGTAATCAGTACACAAAGTTGAATATTCCCTCAAACATTCATGTGTCTAGAGTCAATAATAAAAATTTTTCCCTTGGGCCCCGTGTCCCTCCTTAAAAAGCACTTCAGAAAATGTCCTCTTGATAGCATGCCAATTTTTATTTAGATGGAAGCTACCTTTTCTGCACTTCATCGCACAGGAACACCTTCAGTGGCATGTCTAGCTTATACTGCCCGTAAGGTATAAAACTAATGTATCTGTAGGCTTTTTCAATACTTGTAATTATGCTAACCTGAATATGCTTAATTTCGTATGGAATATTATGCTATAGAACTATACAGAAGTGTTGCCATTATATCATTGTTGCAGTGTAACTACAGTATTTACACGCATAATGATCGCACCCCTGAATTTTGTCGTCAAAATTAAATTTTTTTATTTCCCGTGTAATGATCGCACCCCAAACTTGCCACAGCAATATGTCATTTGCCAAGTCTAGGTAATAATGATCGCGCTTACCATCCGTCGAATGCTACGCGATCGACTCTTCAAGACAAACCAGGCTGTCTGCACGCACCAAACACCCTTAAGCAGATGCCCCATTTCATTCCTTTCATCACTTTCTGCACTTCCATGACAAAAAGAGAGCTACAACCAAACTTGCCTTTATTATGTGTAGGCTTTATAATGGTTGTGGTCAACAACAACAAAAAGGCGCCTTTCGATTCATCTCGTCTGCACTGGTGGGCATGCAACAAATCGCAAGCGGCAACAATAGTAGCCACGTTTACACTGATACGTTAGAAGTGTACCCTATTCATATGCCGACGCTTGTAACACAGCTAAGATATTCGCCCACCCTTAGTGGAAACAGGCCGAATTAGGATAGTAGTGAAGACAAATGCCGCAGTTTCCGCAGCATGCCCGCCATGTGTTTCTATGTCACTGGCAGCTAAGCGGGCCCATCTGTTTCTGTCCCCTCAAAGTGGACATGGCTACGTTATTGCCACAAGCTTGTCGATATTAACGATATTATTCATTACTGATACGGAAGAAACTGTTTCAATGGACATAATGTACTCATGAGAAGAAAAAAATCGCATTCGGCGTGTTCGGCTTGCTCCGCCGGCCGCCATTTTTGTTTTGGTGTCCCGCACTACATACAGTGGCAGCCGCCTATTGGTTGACCTGTTGTCATCTCGTAGCAAACGCGGAATGAAAAAAAAAATGTTTTTTTTTTCGCAGGAAATTTAACTCGCGTAATAATCGCACCCCTGAATTTCCGTCAATTTTTTTGACAAAAAAGTGTGATCATTATGCGAGTAAATACAGTAGCTTGCGGATTCATGTTAGAAGATTGCACTTGCCATCGAAACGTTACAGCATGCTTGAATCTTTACATAGGAGTAACTTTTGCAACTTCAGGCTGTGTTAAGCACAGTTAAACCTCAATATAACAAATATAACGAAATTATTTCTTATATATTATAGTGGGGGAAGGCAATAGGGGGGCAGGTGGGCGCATGTCTTCTTTTCTAGTGATGCCACGGTCTCTGATCGCCGAAGCGGAGCAGCGTCTCGTTCCGTATAAAGTACAAATGCGATAAGATCTTATTGTGCCACACGCACTGTGTGCTTTAGGTGCAAGTGAAAGCGTGCTGGGTAGAGTTTAAGAAGGATGCTGGCTTGATGAGCGCCGTCCTCCTGCAAGGGGAAAGAAAAGAGGAAGGGAAGCAAGCTCACGGCAATGCGCTGGTTAGGCCTCGTTGGCAGGGGCGTCTGGTGGCATGCCATCATAGGAAGCTCGTTCTTGATATGTTCGTACCCGTAGACAATAACGTAGCAATTGGGCATGTGATCAAGCACATGCACTGAACTAAAAGCAGCATGTTTGGTTTCTCGGGCAATCAGCTGCGGCAACTACTGCGATCGCCTACCAAGTTTGTATTCATGCATACTGGTAGGAAAGGCAGAAGCTCACGTTGACATAAAGCCCAAAAGCTCTGAAGTGAATTTGCAAAACACCTTATAGTGACAGCAGTCGAGGTCACACGCCCAATATCTGCACTTGACGATGATGCGCATCGTGGCAAGCACACACAAACTGACAATGTGACAAAGAGGGACAATGTGCACACGTACAGTGCAAATGCTTCTCTGTTGCCTAGGCAACCCCCATGTGCCTGCGTCTTGTTGCTGGCACCTTTTATTATTTTTGGGGTTTCTTTGTTCACTCTGCATCTACTCCTCCTCCTCTGAATAGCCCACGTTGAAAGCACATTCACTACTGCATTCTTTTGCAGAGATTTTCTCTTGGAAGCCACATTACAACCGGTATTTCGTCTCGCACAGCTTAACTATAGGTGGTATCTGTATGCAGTAAAACCCACTTATACCAATACAGTGAAACCTCATTAGACCGTAGTTGTCCGGTACTCGGAAATAGTACGTACTAAACAGTAGTACGGCTTAACCGAAATAACATGATATCACCCACTTACCTGTCAAAACCGGAACTTGGAGAGAGTGCTATGGAAGGGGAAAGAAACATGAAGTTATTGTTCACTTCGCGCGACTGAAGTGTTATTTTTGTTTTATGCCGCGGTGGCCTAGCAGCAATGACAGCAGCCTCAAACTTACTGAAGCTGCAAGCCAGCTTTTCAGCCAGCCCCCTCTTCTCAGAAAACACTCACATGACAGATTCCTTGTAGGCATTGCATGTTCTTCATGCACGAGGGTGGTAGCGCTGCAGAAGTCGCGGGGCACCTTTTTCATTGCTGGGCGCTGTTCTCGTCACGGGGATTGCATTCATGAGGCTGACATAATGCGCATCTTCTGCCACTGTCGAACCTGAATAGCCCGTGCTGTCGCTTTCCGTGTCCTCATCACTGTCGCTAGTCGACACTTCGACAATAACAGAGGCAACAATGGCTTAAAGTCGAACCACGTAGCCGACATCTCATTGCGGTTGCAGCAGCGTTGCCGAGCAACTTCTTCGCATTCCAAATGCTGCACACCGTAGTCAACAGTAGATCCTTGTCGCGTGCCAGCGCCGACTTCTTTGTGTCTCATTCAATAGCATGAACGATGTGTAATCTTTCTTCTATGCTTAGCACCCGGCGTCTTCTTTTGTGAGCTTCGGCATGAGGTGAGTCCTTCTTTGCACAATGCCACAACACTCTCTGGCACAGTGCTGAAATGATGTTGACATTAATGTCGCTTCACGCCCGAACGCACAGGGCGCTTGGAGGACGTTGTTCTGATCTCTGAGGCTTCTTGTTCTGCTGGGCCGCCCAATGTGGGTGACACACCCGCCATGTTTGCACAATAAAAAGTGGAAACATTATGTGTTAACCGATTCGCACACAATAAGCTGGTACAGTTTATGCAGATACAAAACACATTATGTTAAATGGCCGCTGAGTCGGGAATTAGACTTTACTATTTTTAAAACGAAACTACTGTTTAAGTAAGTATGGTTTAACGACGTTTTATTGCATTTAAGTGCCACTAAAATGCCGTTGTTTTAGCCGATAATTGTTAGAACGCGGGGCTGCATGAAAAAAAGAATCTAAATGAGGGATGGCATAGCTGTTCCAAAAAAGCTATAATGACAGGGTGGCCAGTTCCCCTCCCCACCACCTTCCAGAAGCAATCCAGAAGAAACATTGGGGCGAGATCGCTACTGGCATCTCGCCACATTCCATATTTACTCTATTGTAACACGCCCTCGATTGTAATGCGCACCCGTGTTTCGGGACCAAAAAAAAAGGAAAGTGCTTTACATTACCGCACACCTCACTCTTTCGTACAGAACAAGTTTATCTCATTTGGAAAACAGATTTACTCCCTTACTCCCAATGCACTAAAGTTGCGATAAATAAAAGAAGTTGCAGTTTTGGCCGAAAGGCGAAGCATCGGTTGCGATAGCAAATTAGTAAACAGCTTTACGAAGTAAGGATAGTAGCTTTGTCGGCCGTATACACTTGTAAACATTCACGTAATAACTAAATTAACAAGCATGATGTCGTGCGTATGTAAACAAACATGAACACGTCTCACATAATAATCACAGAAACTCGCAATCAAAATGCTGGCATGAGGAAGTACAGTAGCAGGAGCGATCGTATTGAACTTTGTGCGGCCTCTCGCTTCAATGCAAACTAAGCGACGAGAACACAGCACGGTGCATCTAGAAACGAAGGCTCTGTCCCCCTTGTGCATCGCTTTCAAGATAGGGCCGTAAGCAGCAGTCCCTAGAGTAGAACGCCTCTCCTGTTTGTGCGAGTCCCGCATGCAAGTTTTGGGAACTCCGGATGCCCATGATGCGGCCCGATTTCCGTCTGTCTCTGCAGACATGATCACTTTCCTTTTAATTTCAATGTCACAATGAACTCAGTGTGTCTTCATAGTTGGCACTTCCATGCTGACAGAGCAAACGCAGAAAGTGGACAGTGGACTAACCTAAGCACACATACTACAGCTACAGCAGCTAAGCTCGAAGCGCATACGAGGCAGCCATATTAAAATGCTGATGGAGATATGATAATGCAGATTTAGGTTTGTACTCAATTCTTACACGCATGCAATTTTTTTACTCGTTTTATCTGGAAAATAGTGGCTGGCGTTCAACGTGGCTTGAACCTAGTTATATGAGCTAAAGCTCTGCTAAGCATGGTTAGACACGGTTCTTCTGTGCTTCTTCCCGGTGAGGGTGCTCAGACTTGGCCTGGCATCTGCGGCAAAGAGCTGACGCGTTCACACCTGTGCGTGCTTCATCCATGTCGAGACAGAGCGACCAAGTGCCGCCAAAGTGGCTGTCTTAAACCCTCGCCTAGTTACGTGGTACACAATGGCGAGGCTCAAGCAAGCGCAGCAGCAATGCCTCTCCACAGCGAATCACGTGACTTGACGTCACACCACATGCGCACGCCGGCGGCTGAATGTCAAACACATACTGTCCTTAGGACTTGTACCTTGAGGTGTGGAGCTTTTGCTCTAAAAAGTCCACATTAGGTTCGTGTAAATGCAGTCGAGTCTCGTTAATTCGAACATGCTTGATTCTAACTTTCGGTTTATTCGAACTGATGCTGTGGTCCTGTCAAAGTTATGTGTATTCCAATGAGTGAAAACGCCCGGTTACTCGGACGCGCAAGCATTCGTGACGGTTAATTCGAACATACGGCGCTCCAACAGTGCTCTCAGCAGCACACCTCATCACGTGGCAACACCTCCGACTAGCATTCTTCTTACCCCGCTATAGAGAAAAAGCTTAGGAGAGACCCCTCAACGCACGCGCAAAGAAAAAAAGAACTGGCAGAAATTTGTGCATGGCATGGGCAGGCACGCATCACTGATTACTTCTGTTGATGACGGGTGACCTGTACAGTCAACGACCAATTTTCCAGACCTCCAATATGACCTCCAATAATTCGGACACCTTCGTGGCACTGCCATGTACCCAATAGAGTGAATGTATAAGAATGTCTGAAATTTCTGACCCAAAAAACCTTCGTCATCCGATTTTCCAGACTTTTTGCCATGACCGCGAGTCTTAAACGGAATTATTCAAAGCCACCACCACTTCCATTTTGATTATGTCGCCGCCTCGAGCCTCCCCTCTTGCACGCAGATCCGCTGGCAGCTGTAGCCACACTGTAGCAACGTTAGGCCTAGTTACTTCGACATTCTGCCAAGCTTCTTACTGTTCAGTGCCGTGTGTTTATTGAAACAATTCACCACTTTTAGCAATGGTGCCGACTCCGCCTTTCTAATCTTTGCCAATGGCTTCGGTGTGCGGAAGGCATGGCACATTGCATGATGCAAGTTCCCGAAAGTTAGTGTTATGCGGTGAAGCATACTAAAAGTTAGAAGGGGCAGTTGTCACGGAAATGGTATGTTTCTTTTAATTATACATGCGTGCACCCGCCGTCTCCTCTCACAGTTCAAGCACCGATATGCCTAATAAGTGTACTGGCAGGCCTTTAGAGCTATTTCAGATGTGCCTGTGGTGATTTGAGCTCTTGGGGGCAGTAAAAGGCATGCCTTCATTTTTTCTGACTGCCTTATTTTTCAGACATTTTCGCAGCCCCTAGGGAGTCCGAAAAATTGGACAATGACTGTAATTTGTAAATACGTGTGAATAAAACTTCTAGAACTTCCCACTCATCTGTTAGCCCAGTGCTCAGGCGCCACTGCACGTAAGTCCTCCTTTCAATTAACTTCCTTTAATTCGAACTTTTTTTAATTCAGACAAATTTTCAGGCCCCTCCTGGTTTGAATTATCAAGATTTGACTGTACTTCTCACTGGCTTGCACGAGGAAATCCCATGTCTGTCAGCTTTGCTTGCTTTACACAAAATTTGCCGACATCCTTCTCCAAGGCATCCAGGGGCTCTATGTAGTGCAGCGGAAGGTCCCTCGCGAAAATGAAGCCCCGGGGGACTTAATCATTCACAGGGCCTCCTACAAGGACAACGTTGAGACAGCCTGCCCTACCGCGTCCTCATCGTTGTCGCTATCCGATGTAAGCACGTTCACGACGATCGTCTCATTGGTTAGAAGCACTTTGTTTCTAAATGTATAGAAATGCGCCGTCTTTTCACCGGCAACGTCATGCATTGCCAATGATCAGCGGGCAGATAAGCCATCGTCTGTTTCGGCGGCCAGTCAAACGAGGCTGAGCAACTACATGGCCAGGAATGATTTCAGCACAACCAACAAAGACGAGCGTGAGCATCATCACGAGCGGTTTTTATCCGCTGGAAGAACTGTGCAGCAAGAGGGGCCAGCGAGCAATCTGAGAGCAGCGGCAGCGCTGTCAGAGGAGCTGGCGCTTATCCAATCGTGTTTTCGGAGGGTGGCAGGGTGTAAAGCTATGAGCATAGCCCATTCGTATTTGGAGGGGTGGAAGGGCAATGGAGAGAGATGCGTAAGGCTGGCGATGCGGAGAAGGCTGGAAAACAGCGTGTGGCTGCTTGTAGCAGCTCAAATTTTTATTCTTTTTTTAAATAATTTCACATTCCATTACCTTTTGGCATGGACACCCAGTAGCCAGACTTGATCGTTATGACAGATAATGCTGTGGGTTGTTTCACCATAGAAAACATACAAAATGAGCAGGAGCATTGTTTTAACTGATATATTGTTAAAACTGGTATCGTTATAAGTACGTTCGACTGCACATGGAGTTTTATGGTAGTATAAATAGGAGTCAGAAAAAGCTGCATTATAGTGTGTTCTGTGCTATGTATTAGCAGCAATATTGTGAATGGTCTAAGCTGTATTTTAACTTCTGGTAAGTTTAATGTGGCGAATGTAAACATGTTACTCGTCTTCCATAGCAGGAAACAATACATTTTCTCTGGTTCTCAATTGCGGTAATGTTGTTTGAAGCATGTGTAGCTTTTTTTTTTTTTTTGTTCTCTATTAGAAAATTTCAAGCATCGTAACTTTCACCTCATATTCTTCGGTGTCTCTTCAGTAGCATGATTAGTGTACTACTTCTGGTTGCTGACCATGTGTTTGATCGTCGTCGTGTGCAGGTGCTGTCGGTGATCAAACGCTATGAGGAGTGCATCGACTACATCCACATGTCAGACCAATACTCGGGTCCCCGGCTGCAGGAGTGAGTGCGAGTCCATGCTGGACAAATACTGAGCTTGCGTTGCTATTCTTTGCAAGGTCCCAAGCTATAGCTCTCTCCATTGCTTGATGCAAAGAGGTGCTGCTCTTGTAATACAGTAGAGCCTGGTAGAGTTCCTGGTAGAGTGTTCCTGTTTATTACCATTTCTTCAGCTACCACTCTGAAGCACTGATCCCATTTACAGCGGTGCAACAACTGCGCCAACTGTGTCATTTTGATACAGTTATGTTTTCTGCGCCTAGCTTCACCAAAAGCCTGAAGTTTGTTGAAGTTGCACCATGCTGTGGGGGGCCATAATGCCTTAACTAGCCACAAACATTCCCAGTCCCGCAGCCGGTAGTACAAGCCGATGTCTTCATTTTATCTTTTGTGACAAGCGACAACCACTGTCAAATTTGTAGCATGAACGAGAGCCGCGGTATGATGCAAGGTAAACTCTGAGCCCTCATCTGGCCACCACTGCACTGGCTGCACTGCATGCGAGACGGCTCCACCAAATCGCGCACCTCGTCGCGAAATAGTGACATATCTTCTTCTTTGCGCATTTATACAATGAGAAATACAGTGGAATCTCGGTAAACGGGAATCACTTAGACAGAACTGCCGCTTAGACGGAACACAATCCTCATGGTTGATTGGTTTTGTATTCATGCAATGCTCTCTGAAGTATATCTCAGTAAATGGAACTCCTGATGAACGGAACCAATTTCCCTGGCCCCTTGAGGGTCCCTCTAAAGAGTGCACTGTAAAGCATTGTCAAAACAGTGCATTTTGCAATCGTCGGCGGTTGTTTTTGAGTGTTGTAAAGAACGGCGGGTTGCACAACAAGACTGCCACCTTGCCACCTGAATACGACAAGGGGTGCAAGACGCGCACCTCCACCTCTCCGTGCTGCAGCTGCGAGGCGTTCAAAGAAGCGACCTTTGCGCTGGAACCCGCCGCCTTCCTCCAGCCCCTTTGACATGGTGACGGGACGAATTCGGTGTGTGGACAATGATTCCAGAGTTCCTCAACGCGGGGCTGATTTGACACGCCTGGAGAAGCTACCGCGGGAAGACTTATTTTTGTGCTTCTCAAGGTTTGGAGTGGCTCGGAACAATGAGCGACGCGCGATCGACAACGTCGATTTTCCGGAACGGCACCACCTTCAACACCGTCGCTTGGGCTTCGGAATGTGTGTGCCTTTGTGTCTGTAAACTGGTCTTCAGAGCAGCTGCGAGTTGGTGATGTGTAAACGAACAGCCGCCGCGTCGTGGACGGGCGGATCGAGTGTATAAAAACTGTGGTTGTGCGATTGTTGGACACACTTCTCTTGAGCAGTCATGTTAGACTGAGTTAATTTTCTGTAAATAAACCCCTTTTTCCTCGTTCTCGATGAGAAGCAGTTCTTCACTTCATCAAGGATCTCAGCGTAAATAAGTTGGACGACGGCATGGGCCAGCTACCTTTGAATTCATGCCGTACTCCAATCTTGGCAAAGGACCACGGACGAAGGGATTGAGCCCCCAATCCTGACAACTGGCTGACAGCGGTGAGATGGACTTTGCGACATGGTGCTGTATCTGTGGTGAGTGCTTGGTTTTTGCTTTGACTCTCTAGGCTTCATTTTGTGGTTGTTCTGTTTAGAACAGTAGGGAAGCTAGATTGTTGTGTGTTAGCTAGGTTGTGTTTTCCTAGCTAGATTTAGAGAGCAGAATCAAGGCAGTAAAGCAGCAGTCATGGAGTTAAGGACATTGCTGAGAGACGAGTTGTTGATTGTTGGTGAGGAACTGGGCCTAAATGTACGCAAGGAAATGCTCAAATCGGAATTATTGGAGCTAATTTCCAATCAGGCCAGTGAGCAAGATATTGAAATGGGATTGGAACTTCTCAAAAAGAGAGAGAAACGGGAAAAAGAAAGAGAAGAACGGGACAGAGAAAAACGAGAGAGAGAGGAACGGGATAGAGAGAGAGAGGAACGCGATAAAGATCGCGAGATAACAAAAATGCAACTTGAACTTGAAAACAGACGTTTGGAGTTGTCTCAAGGAAGTGAAGGAGCTCTGGGTCGATCAAGTGAGGCAGAATCGTACCGCATGGACAGGCTATTAAAGCCATATGAGGTCGGGACCGACATAGGCTTGTTCCTAAGCAATTTTGAAAGGACTTGCGAAAAGATGAACTTCGGTCCGAGTACATGGCCACAGCGGTTGCTGTCTATGTTGCCGTGTGAGGCGGCGGAAGTAATCGCCAGATTGAGTGTGCAGGATGCATATGATTATGCGAAAGTTAAGGCTAGTCTCCTGAAGAAATACCGCCTTTCAGCCGAAGCTTTTCGGCAAAGGTTTAGGAGCACAGGCAAGAAAGATAGCGAGGGCTATCCGGAGTTTGCATATAGCTTAAAGGCCAACCTAGTCGAGTGGCTTAAAAGCGCGGAAGCGTACGACAGCAGAGACATGATCATTGAATGCATGTGTCTAGAGCAGTTTTACAAAACCATTCCCCAAGCTGTGAAACTGTGGGTGCAAGATAGAGGTAATGTAAACACTGTGGAAAGGGCGGCTGAATTAGCCGAAGAGTACGCAACCCGTAGAAAGTTGAACGCCGAGGAGGGAAACTGGGACGGTCGAAATGGACCGCGGAAACCATTTCCGTTCAAAAAGGGTGCGCAAACTAGACGATCGAAGCCTGTAGACATGGCGGAAAAGCCCGCAGAAAAGAGCGAGGAGAAACTTAACGGAGAAACCGCACAAGAACAGAAAAGAAAGTTCGGATCTTTTAGACCAATTCGCTGTTACAAATGCCACAAGCTGGGACATATAGCTGTAAACTGCGAGAAGTCTAGCGTAGTTTTTTCCTACGTGGAGGAAAAGGATGAGAATATGGAACTTTTAAGTCCATATCTCCACGACCTGCAAGTTAATGGAAAACCATGCCGAGTGCTAAGAGACAGTGCCGCCACGCTGGACATTGTCCATCCGTCCTACGTGATGGTAGATGACTTCACCGGAGAAGTAGCATGGATAAAACAGGTTGTAGAAGAACACAGCGTGTGTCTGCCCATGGCCAAAGTCAAAATCAGTGGACCATTCGGGGAGCTAGAGACTGAGGCTGCAGTTTCCAAATTTTTGTCACTGCAGTATCCCTACATCTTTTCGAATCGTTCGAATCAGTTACTGCGTGACAGAGGGCTCAAACTGGGAGAGGGCATAGTACAGGCATTGACCCGAGGCCAAGCTCGTAAGATCGCGGCGCTTTCGGCTGAAAATGCTCAAGCTCCTCCAGCTGAAGCAGAAAAGGGGATAGCTTCAATACCCGAATCCGAGCTAGGCCCGAGGGACAAAAGAACAGTTGAGGAGAGCCTGCCAGTTGACCAGCTCAATGAGAGCGTAGCACTAGAGTGTCAGAGTTCTAGCCTGCAGGAAGAGCATGCAGACGCGCTCCCAAGCGAGACAGGGTCGTTGTTATCACCGGCCTCAAAGAACTTTGATCAACTCTTACGCGTGGATAGAGAGTCACTGGCAGCTGAGCAAAAGAATGATGAGAGCTTAGCTAAATTACGTGACACAGCTAAAGAAGGCATTGCTAGGCGCAACGTAACGATACATGAGAGAGGAGGATTGTTGTATCGGCATTACAGGGATCGAAAGGGTAAGATTTTAGATCAGTTAGTCATACCTACGAAGTATAGGGAGGACCTTTTGAGTCTTTGTCATGGAAATGGGTGGTCCGGCCACCTAGGCATAAACAAATCAAAGGAAAGATTGCTTATGGAATACTACTGGCCTGGCTGTTTCAAAGATGTAGAAAACTTTGTAAGATCATGCGACGCCTGCCAGCGTTCTGGTAAACCAGGAGAGACTTGGAAAGCTCCACTGAAGGTAGTGCCCTTAATAACAGAGCCTTTCAGACGGCTTGTAATAGACACGGTAGGGCCTCTTCCAAAAACAAAATCAGGCTACAGGTACTTGTTTACCATGCTGTGTCCGGCTACCAAGTTTCCAGAAGCAATCCCTTTGAAAGAGCTCAGCTCCACTGAAGTAGTAGACGCGCTTTTGACAGTGTTTGCACGAGTTGGGTTTCCAGCCGAAATTCAGGCAGATCAAGGGTCAGTATTCACGAGCGCACTGACTTCCACATTCTTGCAAAAGTGCGGGGTAAAGTTAATACACAGTTCTGTCTATCACCCTCAGTCAAACAGTGTAGAGAGGTGGCATTCGGTGCTTAAGCGAGTTTTGCGTGCGCTCTGTTACGAGCACAAGGAGGACTGGGAGAACTGTCTGCCGGCAACTTTGTTTGCTTTGCGAACGGTTCCACATGAAGCGACAGGGTTCTCACCAGCAGAACTAGTGTATGGGAGGACACTCCGTTCTCCACTGAGAATGTTAAAAGAGATGTGGGAGGAAAGAGGGGAGAGTCCAACCGTGGTTGAATACGTGCTAAATTTACTGGAACGGCTAAGCGCAACCCGAGAACTAGTCGGAAAGAACATGGCAATAGCTCAAAAGAACGCCAAAGTCTATTACGACAAGAATGCGAGGCTTCGTACGTTTGAAGCCGGATTAACGATGAAAGCGGAAAAGTGTAGGTTTGGTTGTTCGCAGGTTACTTATCTGAGCCATGTTGTCGGTCAGGACATGAGACGGCCGGCTGAGCTGAAAATAGCTACGATTGGAGATTTTTCTCAGCCGCGCACGAAAACGGACGTTCGTTCATTTTTGGGACTTGTGGGGTACTATCAACGGTACATTCCGAATTACTCGCAATTGGCAAGTCCATTAACAGACGCCCTCCGAAAGGGAGCACCGAGTAACGTACACTGGGATAAGGACAAAGAGAACGCTTTCCAAAGTTTGAAGACGCTATTGGTTTCTCGCCCTGTGCTTCGCGCGCCAGACTACACAAAGGAATTCATAGTTCAATGCGACGCAAGCGACAGAGGTATGGGCGTGGTACTTAGTCAAGTCGGCGACGATAACGAGGAGCATCCTATCCTCTACGCCAGCCGTAAACTAAATGTAAGAGAGGAAGCCTACAGCGCTTCAGAGAAGGAATGCGCTTGTTTGGTTTGGGCCGCCCAGAAGTTGTCGTGTTATTTGTACGGAGCGAAGTTCATCTTCGAGACCGACCACTGTCCTCTGACGTGGCTCAATCAAATGTCACACAAAAACGGCCGCTTGCTCCGATGGAGCCTCACTCTCCAAGAGTACAACTTCTCCGTTAGATATAAGAAGGGAAAGTTGCATAGCAATGCGGATGGTTTGAGCAGGCTAATTTGAATTCTGCGTTTGGGGGTCCCGCCTAAATTTTAGGGTTACTAGTGTTAATTTTATTAAGCGAAGAAGATCCCCTCTCGTTTAGCAGGATTCCCTCCATGATTGCTGAATTTGTCAGCAGGAATTTGCTTCAGAAATTGGCATAGTGAAATGCAGCATTTTTTTTGTTTCTGCACTTATGTTGTTGTTGTTTTTTTTGAAGCCTAGCGAGTCTAAAGTGAGAGCCAATGCACGTCATCTCGGCGCAGAGCCGTGTTGTGGGGTTCATTTTGCAGTTGCCTGTCCTTGTTGGATGTTTTGGGGCGGTGACATCAATGCACAGGTGGTCGCTGCGAGCCAAGACATCAATCCCCCCCTGACCAGCAGCCATTCTCTTCCTGCCTAGCGGTTGTCAGCGCTAGACAGTCGAGACTTTTGGGGCCATGGAGGCGCTGTAAAGAACGGCGGGTTGCACAACAAGACTGCCACCTTGCCACCTGAATACGACAAGGGGTGCAAGACGCGCACCTCCACCTCTCCGTGCTGCAGCTGCGAGGCGTTCAAAGAAGCGACCTTTGCGCTGGAACCCGCCGCCTTCCTCCAGCCCCTTCGACATGGTGACGGGACGAATTCGGTGTGTGGACAATGATTCCAGAGTTCCTCAACGCGGGGCTGATTTGACACGCCTGGAGAAGCTACCGCGGGAAGACTTATTTTTGTGCTTCTCAAGGTTTGGAGTGGCTCGGAACAATGAGCGACGCGCGATCGACAACGTCGATTTTCCGGAACGGCACCACCTTCAACACCGTCGCTTGGGCTTCGGAATGTGTGTGCCTTTGTGTCTGTAAACTGGTCTTCAGAGCAGCTGCGAGTTGGTGATGTGTAAACGAACAGCCGCCGCGTCGTGGACGGGCGGATCGAGTGTATAAAAACTGTGGTTGTGCGATTGTTGGACACACTTCTCTTGAGCAGTCATGTTAGGCTGAGTTAATTTTCTGTAAATAAACCCCTTTTTCCTCGTTCTCGATGAGAAGCAGTTCTTCACTTCATCAAGGATCTCAGCGTAAATAAGTTGGACGACGGCATGGGCCAGCTACCTTTGAATTCATGCCGTACTCCAATCTTGGCAAAGGACCACGGACGAAGGGATTGAGCCCCCAATCCTGACAGTGTGGTATGCTACGGCTACGGCTTCGCTTCGCCTGCGTGGTCGACACGAAAACTCTCTGCCTATGGGACGTTGCATGGCCTGCCATTGTGGGAAGTTTGTCACTAGTGTATTCGTTCCTTAAAAAGCATTTTTGCAAATTCTGCAAGCAACTGGAAATAGTTGCGTGCAGTGCACTGCCACATGCACGCATCGCCACAGCAAAGTACCTTGTATTTACATGAGCTGTACAAAATTTGTACCAAAAGTTGTCTGTTGTAACCAATAGTCTGTTATAGCCAGGTCTCTTGAAAGTGGATCTGGTTGAAAATAATAATTTGGGCAGACCAAACGAAGTGAAAGCAATAGTCTGTTAAATGTGAAAGTGTGTTGGATGTAGATCCATTGTAATGGGCGTGGACTTATCCCCTCGTTTCTAAGCTCATAAAACGGCTTCTGTCTCTGCCCACGGGAACGCTGACCTAGAACAGGCTTCAGTGAAAATGTGCACTTTCTGGATAAACGTAACTCACTGAGCATTGCTAGCATTAATGGAATGAGCCATGTTAAGTCTCGTTCCGTGCTATGATTGTGATGTAACTAAGATGTCTCTCAGTTTTGACCTTTTTAGGGAATGTGAAGCACTCTCGTGAAAAGTATGCACAGAGGATCAGTTATGAAGAAATCACAAGCAAGTGGAGGGGCCAATGAAAGAGCCTGCCTCAGAGCAGTTTACTCTTGAAGCAGAAAAGAGACCTTTAGGGGGTCAAGTGGCAGCCTGCAATGCATTCATGGTGTTTCTAGTGCTGAGGAAATTATCAACTCAGGTTTGAAGCAAAAAGACATGAACAAGGTAAAATGTGGCCATGTGCACTTATCGAAAGGAAATGCAAGCCTTGAGCAGACACTTTAAAAACTTCGGGAACTCGAAAAGAAAATGTCAATAAAGGTGAAGCCATTGATGTCATGTCAAATAAGTCTGCCCTAGTCATGTATAAGCTGTTAGTTGGCTTATAGACGATGAGCAAAACAAGAACAAAGTGAAAGCAGGAGCGCACGTTTTGACAAGTGGACTTGTCTTCTTCAGTGTGTCTTCTTCAGTGTCTTCTGTCGCCTTGAAGAAGACATGTGTCACCTTCTTCTATTGCTAGTCCTTTTTTTTTTTGCTTGGTTTTATACAAATTTTAAGCATTGTATCTACGTGCTTTTCAAGTTGCTAAGAATTCACCACATCTGGTGGGTTTCCACAGAATTCATTGGTCACTTTTGCAGGACCTTGTCCACTGAAGCTAAAGCATGATTGCACAGAAGTTTAATGGTTTGTAGCTCTGTCACATTTCCGGGGTTATTACTAAATAGTTCACGCTTTTCTGTTTCCTGTTGAATAAAGTAAGCTTTGTTTTCTGTTAAACTGCTCCAAATTTGGAATTTGATGCTCCAAAATTTAGTTTATTTTTTATGCGAAGCATATTACGAGGGCTCAACCCAGCTCCTCAGGCGCGGCGGTGTCGCCTTGAAACCACGTGACACCGTGACGTCACGACAGAGGAGAAGTGGCTTTGGCTCAACTCTTGCAAGATGGGCTGGGTGGGAATCGAACCAGGGTCTCCGGAGTGTGAGACGGAGATGCTACCACTGAGCCACCAGTACGATGCTTCAAAGCAATACAAAAGCGCCTCTAGTGAATGCGGTGTTGCCTTAAAAACGAGCTGTTTCTAAGGCTCAGGCGTGCGTCACTTGCTCAGCCGCACATTTCGTTGCCGCGCCGAACGCTGCGTTGCTTGACGCTCACCGCGTCCAATGCGGGGCGTCCAAGGCTAAGCAGAGTAACGCATGAGTTGTTTCTTCGTCTAGCCGAACCAAATATAGCCAAGCAACAGCAGTTCACCAAGCTAAACAGTGGTTCAACAACTAAAATAAAGGCTAGTATGCTTCGCATCCTGGGCTTAACCTTACCTAAGCCACAGCCATTTTTTTCCTTGTAACCGGCTCCGAATTTGGATTTTCCTGCTTGAAAAATTGCTTCAAATCCTATTTCAGCTGTTGCATCCCTGCATGTAGTTTCCCTAGGGTCATGCACACAGTAGTTTCTGTTAATTTGGTCCTGACCAAAGGTCCTGACCAAAAGCCCTGGCTGGCACTAATGCATTTCTATGAGCCAAAACATTTCTAATTTCGTTCCTGAAATTGGCTTTCGCTAGATGATTCAACCTTGGCTGGTCATCACACATGTGGCCCAGCACCAATGGTGACCACAGTGATGATTGCAATGGCAGAGGCATTGGACAAACAGCAGTTTTGGACTGGACAAAAACTGCTGTTTTCGGCCTGCTTTAGGAACATATTCAAGCAATTACCGTAGCTCACTCGTAATGTCTGATTACCATATTTACCCAATTCTAATGCACATCTTTTTCTTCCGTTTCTGTTTTTTCAACAAAATTGGTCTGAAAATTGCCTACACGGTCACAGTCGAATACAAAACCAAGACCGCCTTCTCAGCTTTTGCATGCTTTTCTGCATAGCACCAATATATTGCAGCGAAGTGGGTGTGTGTTTGATTTTGGGGGCATGTTAGACTCTGGAAGATACTTCCAAATGAATCACCCGTGTATTTTGTCACTTTTTATGCATCTTGTTTAATTTGACCTGCCAGATAGTTATATCAATTTCATTGATCTGATCAGGATTGAATTAATGAAACTCAACTTTCTTTGTGGTTGTTGCGTCAAGAAAGTGCAACGACGCATTACCAACGTGGCATTGCCCATTGGTGGTGCCTGCGTTGACCACTGCATGTCGCCTCTGGAAATAATGACTTTGCAGAACCTGCCATGCAACACAGAAGGATCACCATCTCTGTGTTCCAATAGTCACTTTTCATATTTGTAAAGCTAGTGTTCTTGTAAGGCAATTTGCCCAACTAATGATGGCATGTACAAGTACAGTTTGCTTTATAATTATGACATGGAGAATTGACACGTAACTCTCATAATGAAACCATGAGCAAGAGACAAGCCTCAACTTGTGCAGCTAGTACATTGTTTTCATTATTTGAGCAAGTGTGCTGTGCAGAGAAGTTTTCTTGCAAATGATAAAAGAGGTCTATTGTTTGCGGCCGCTAGTCTCAATATGGTTGACAAAGTCGAAAGCGAATTGGAGTCGCACAAAGCCACAAAAGGTTGCCGCACACCGGTGCTGCCAACTCTTGGGAAACTTCTCTAGATCTAGAGATCTTACATTTTGTTTAGAGAAATTGTAAAATATGTCTAAATGTGGCAAAAATTTTCATGTGTATTCGAAAACTTACACGGAACTGCCCATAGGCAGTGCAATCTTGGACAGAGACCCTCTGGACATGTGTTTGGCTGATTTTTCTTTGGAGGAAAGATAAAGATTAGCCACGTATCTTTGTACTTTGCGTATCTTCGTACTTCAAAACATAAGTGCAGGAGTACTATGTTTGTACACAGCATTAAAGAAAATATACAACATAGACCGTTTATGGTGTAAGTTGCCGAAGTCGTGATATCCGCACTGTAAGCCGTATCGCACTATAACCAAAACAACAGTGTTCAAAGGCTGCACATGAGCAAAACATGTAGACCAAGCAGTAGCACGTATCTGAGAATCGAAGCATGTGACCGGGAATTTCGCATCAGTTTAAATTTACGAACGTCGAAAGTTTAATGTCCAAACACCCGTGGTCTTCGCATGTAGCAAATAAGGTAATAATAACTTAAAAAACTATGGTGACTGAAATTTCAGGCGCAGCACAGTGTGTCGTCTACTGATTGTCATGTGGGCGGTGGCATTACCAAACATGACAGCCACGGACCAAGTTGGCTTACAGCCACTGCAACGCATTTAGTTGACTCAGCACCAGGCAACAATTTTGGTTGTCTGGTGCCAACCCATTGGTTAGGCCTAGCCGAAGGGGGTGACGGGTGGCACCTGTTGTAGGAAGCTTGCCCTTGATATGTTCATACATTTAGACGAATACAAAGAAATGACACACACAATCATGTGCACTATCTAAACTGACAGCAGCATGTGTAAAGCGGAGTTTGGTTTCTCGGGCGGTCAGCTGCACCAACTTCTGCGAATGCCTATCAAGTCTGTATGTGTGCACATTGGTAAGAATGGTGGAATCTCACAAGCTCACATAAAGCCTAATAGTTCCAAAGTAAATGTGCGGTATGCTGCTTAAACTGACAGCAGCCAAGGTCGCACGCTTGATATCTACACATCATATCTGCACATGGTGCAGATATGGTGCATATCTGGTGCATATATGGTGCATTATGAATGCGACTTCATAACTGAAGTCGCGTTCAGTGCAGAGTGCACTGCTGGTAAGCAGCCGAGCAAAAGGCTTTATCGTCGCCTAGGCAACTACCGTACGTCCACATCGCACTGCCGCAATGTTTTCTTGTTGTTGTTTTTCTGTTCATTCGTTCGCTCGCTCCTTGTCGCATGCACCTCCTCCTCCGCATCGCCCTCACTGCTTCCCCCTCCCATCGGCCGGTGCACCTCTTTTTTTTTTTTTTTGCAAAATGAGCTGTAAATGTAAAAATATTGCATCAATTTCTTTTGTTTTAGTTTGCTGCACACATCTTTATGTGAGGAGTGAGTGTGCAAAATTTCATATCAAAATGTTCATTTAAAAAAATGTATCATGGTTTGTGCAACATGAGGTGGAGCAAAATCCTGTTTTGAGAAAAAGATAAACAGGGCCGCTATCTTGTACTCGTTTGAAAAGCCGACGCTTGATTTCGCCTCGTGCGGTTGTCCAGATCACGCCGATATACCGGCCTAGGCCAATCTAGTCCAATCGCATGAGGTGAAATCGAACATCAGCTTTTCGAAGGTGTACAGGATAGCAGCCCTGATCTTCAAACCATGTGAAAGATGTCAAAAACTACACAGAGACCTAAAATGCACCAGCCCCCGTGAGATGCACCAGAGTCTCCTTGTTCCTGTGGCTGCTCGGTGACAACATAAAATGAAAAAAAAAAAGTATTTTGAATAATATTGATATAAAAAAATAGTGCTGATTTCTTGTGTCGCAGTACGAGGTTATGGGTTGGAAAACTTACTGTAACTCCCAAACCAACAATGATTTTTTTGCAACATATTGCTGAATGTTTGGGCATGCATAAAATGTAAAAAACAAAAAATCAATTTAAAGAAAATTGACTTTTGAATGTGGCCTACCACCATGAAGATACCGGCCACCATTGTGCAACAGATATAGACCCTTGCCCATTTTTCTTGCTAGAAAATCGGGTGAGCATTAGATTTCTACTTCTTTAGCAGCCGTAATTTCATTTCTTGTTGTCATTTCTTGTTGTTCGCTTTCTACTACAAGAACATAAAAAGCGGGCGCACGTTAGAGTCAGGCGAGTACTGGCAAACTGATCAGCGGTGTGTTTTGCCGTCTTTTTCTGCATCTTGTTTCATTCGACCCGCCAGATAATTCGATCAGTTTCGTCAGTCCCATCAGGGTTGAAGCAACGGAAGTGGACTGTGTCAAAATGTCAATTAACAAGGGTTTACTGTACTTTCTAACAATCATTGGCAGCCTCACCAAAATAAATTGACTTTATGTGTATATGAATATCAAATTTTTCTCATGGAATCAAGCCCAGCTTCAGATATCATGTGGTTACATTCATTTATTTAATGCAGCTTATTTAATTTCCCACCACATTTGAAACCACAATTATTTTACAAGAACAAGAATTGCTTTGTAAACAATTACATAAGAGCTCAATATTATTATCCTTATTAAATCGAAATATGCAATCCAATGCACAGCTTGTGCATACTCACTTGCATGTTCTTTTACTGAGTAAGGATAAAATTAGGTTGAACAGGATGCGGCACAGTGAATGTTGCCACCAACAGCCTGCTGCTCTTTGCTTTTCTGCAGTAGGCTGTTGAAAATCAGATGCATTAAAACTTAACTTCTGCTTGAAGACTGTCTTTGAATGGAATGCTTTTCCGGCACCTGAAGTAGCAGTCGGCAATAATTCCTTTGTGTTATTTATCATCGGTATTGGGCCGACTTGTCTTCCCCTCCAGAGCTCACTGCTCAGTTTCTGTGGAAGTGCTCCTGCTGTAGGCTGTTTTCTGCATTTGTATTTGCAGTGTTATCAGTGTGCCTGCTACAAAATGCTTTTTAAGAAGTAAGTAAACAATAAGTGTGATGCACTCGCTTCGAGATGAACCTGGAGGCATTTTAGTAATTCTTCTCCCCTGCCGTAGTGGCTGTGGTATTCTGTTAAGAAAAAGGCCATGGTTTTATTCTTGTCCACAACAGCCACATTACAACCGAGGGAGAAAGCAAAAAAGCTCATGCATTGCACTTTGAGCACACCTTGAAGAACCTCAGGCAACGAGATTAGGCTGTCGGCACAGTTGGTTCGTTATCACAAACTTGCAGTTTGCAAAATCTTGTCCTTGCATGTTGCAAGTTTGTAACTCCAGACGGTAAAAAACAATCCAGATCACTCAACTATAGTGTCTTTCAGTGCTTGTGTTGCTTTTAGTCAATGAAGATCTTATCAAAGTTTGTCTGAACAGAGCAGGCTGCATTGCTGTGAGACTGACCAGAGGCTGCCGAACTATTTTGCTTATGAAGGAGTTTAGCCCAACTAAGTTGTAATGTAGCCCCAAACTTCATACTGCTGAATTGCATTTAGAGCAATGAACCTTATCACACTTTAGTTTTTGTTTCTTGCTCTATTTACTTGTCTCAGGTGTAAACAAGCAATTAAAAATAATGATGAGCCCTCTGTAACTCTGCAGTCACTGCACTTAGTGCAAGTCCAGCCAAATGAGCGCTGACTCATATTCTCGTCCTCTGCAGGGACACCCAGCCAACCAAGCTGCCGGAGGTCAAGAAAGTGCTCCTATTTGGTTTCAATGGTCAGTGACATCCTTCAGAGGCTTTTCCTGTTCAGCTTGAACAATCAGCATATGATGATCTTGCTTGTAGTGTGTACTTCCTAGTGCGAATACATAATAGCAAATTTGAAATCAAATTAAGCAAAAAAAGTCAAATATCGAATGTTAGAAAATTTAACGCAAAGTTCAATGCCTGCAAATTTTGTGCAAAAGAATGCGATGCATCATATGCTTAGTACTTTACTAGCACTGCATAGCAAGAATGTTGCATGCTTCAGTAACTGAGGCACCTAGGAATCCTGAAGTAAGTAATGTCTACTCTTAATAAAGGGCTCACATCAGCACTGATTAGTTTATCAGTAGGCCAAGCCTGATTGCATCTCACTTCATATACGAGGGTCGGGAAACTATTTCTTTAGCAACGAGGTGATAGCAGCACTGGCCTTGATGAAAAGGCAGTGGTGATCGCTAGGTCCGCGAGTGGTAGCCACGTACCAAACAGGGCGATGAACTGCAGAAGGAGCAGAGATCGATTCATGAGCGACTGCATAGCTGCCGCTCTCCCGTGCCCACTCTAGGCACCATCACATTGCTCATAGACGCTGACACATTCGGTACTGAGTTATCCAAAATCTCGCGAAAGTGATCGACCAAGAATGCGACTCCACTGGGCAAAGCTTTGTACGGAACATTGTTGCTTGTAGATGCCGACGCATCCCCTGCTGAGTTACAGGAAATCTCGCAAAAATGATCATATCCCCGAAAGTTACTGGCGACGCGTGGGGTCACTTTGTGATGTCGCCAATATGGTTCTATACCTCTAGTGAAGCTCACTAAAGTAAGCTAGTGGACAGTATAGTCTTGTTTTGCAACACATTGCAGTGCAGAGTTCAACTGTATTATTAGAATAGAAATTTATTTCGAGTATGAGTGGCTCAGTGAAAATGAGCAATGTCATATCATCATCAAATGTAACGATGAATGCAGAGCAGGAAGTGTCTGTGTTCCTGGCTGACCCAGTGTTCTGGTATAGTTGCCATGGTGACTTATCGGTTATGGCGTTGCGCTGCTACGAGATCACGGGATCAAATGCTGGCTGCAGCAACTGCATTTCGGCCAGTGCGAAATGCAAAAACACATGAGTACTGTGCATTGGGTGCACAATAAAGATCCCCAGATGGTCAAAATTTTCTGAGTCCCCAACCGCGACGGGCCTCGTCGTGGTCTAGTAAAACCTCAGAAAAGTGTTCTGGCATGGGAACATTGGACTTTTCTCACATTTAGAGAAAAGTTTGTTCAGGAATTTGTTTGCTCACAAAAGTATATGCTGTACCAGCCGTCTCTCTCTCTTTTCTTTTGCACTTTTTCCAGATCACCTGCACAATTCCTAGTGGCTCTTAACACCCTTGAATATCAAAACGTCTTTTTCAGAGCCTTGAAAACGCTAAAATCTGATGTGGGGCTTAAAAGTACTTGAATTTTATTTTCTGCTAAGCTTAAAGGATATTCTTCAACGTCTGGCCACAGAGTAGGTGCAGTCCTGCCAGCAGGGGTACTATGCTGGGCATTGGCTGTGTTCCAATACTCGCCATAGACGGGTAAGTAGACGGCTAAGCCGACTGTGGCCATCTTAACTCTCATTCCAATTCAAATGAAGACGTCAAAGTAGACAGCTTCGCGAAGACAGCATCGAAGTCAAAAATGATGCAGGCTACTTTCCTGTCCACACAAGATGGCGGCTGAGCAGGACGCTTGGAAAGCCGACAGGAAGGTTGTCTGCGCAAAAGAAAATGTAGACGTGCTATCCTATGCTCTTAGTGTAAGCTACATCGTGTTTTTCATAGGTTTGCAGGCACAAAGACTTAAAATATAGAAATAATGTGTGCTTTTCTCAACTTGTTCTTATGGCCGAGAGGGGGCGTCACATCATAGAAGCGCCTTCCATATGTCTTCCAGACGGCTAGAAATGCATTAATTACGTGGCATCGAAGCTGTCTCGGCTGTCTCCTTAGTTGTCTGCGTAGACTCTCTGATGCTGGCCAGAATTGGAACACACCCATTGTACCATCTTGTTAATGTACCATCTTGTTAACTCGGATTGGCCCAGAGGGCTGCCACAGCCTCCCTGTCTGGCTCAAGGTGCCAGGCACAGCCAAATCTGACTATGGGAGGAATTCTATACAGCCCGGCTCTGTGGTGCTTAGCGATTGTTGCACTGCCGACTGCAAATCGGCGGCACGGTGAGCAGTGTTCACCCAGTCTGGCTTGTATGGAGCGTGGGATGACAAATACGCAGTGGCACATCGTGCAGGATTTTCTACCATGTAAAATTTGTCGCGAAAGTTCGCTCCATGTAGGTTAACCTTAACTCGTTCAAAATTTTTTCTGTGGAGCTAGTGGTAATTTCTCACGGATGCTTTAATAGTCAAGCATGTCAATTTTCTATGTCTGAAAAATCAATTGGCAACTGTATGTGTTGCTCGTATTGTGATGTCTCTTGATGGATGGTGGTTATCTCGACGGTACAGGTGGCATTCTTGTTTTTGTGTGGGTCATCACGAATGTGGACCAAATGACTGGACTTCGTACTTACTATATTTGGCTCCATGCAGTACCTGGTATGGGTCGAGTGTCAGCTGAAACCATGGAGGAAATGAAGCCACTCCTGCAGCTAGTCTTCTACTGCATCGACAAAGTGCGCCGCTTCAAGCTCAGCAAAGAGGTCAGTCATTGCTCCTTGAATCCTCGTTATGTAGTAGGTCTTAACATGCCACACTACTTTTGAGGTAGTATTGCATAAAAATTCATGGTGGGTGGAGTACAAATCTGCCTACCTCTTCTTTGATTTGCTAGCATTCAAAAACTGGGGGAATTTAGCACTTTAGAGCAGTTCCATCTTGTTGTGATGTTATGAGGAATGTAGCACTGCTCCTAAGGTTTTGTTTTGTCGCAACACTACCAACATCTAATGCACTCATGTCGCCCAAACTATGATGCAGAAACTGTGAGTTTAGATTCCCTGTAGCAGTGTTTTGCAGTATATTCACCACGTAGCATACGTTTCTTTAAAATTTTAAGCAGCAGGCAACGTGAGGCTGATACTAAAGCTTTAGCTTGGAGCCAAATCCGATGCTGCTTATTCAACGACCGATTTTTCGGACCCTCTAGGGAATGTAAAAATGTCTGAAAATTCAGGCAGTCCGAAAAAAGGAATGCATGCAAAAAAATTAACCTTTTTTTCTCAGATCTAGAGGTAAAGGGCCAAGTACCAGGCTTCTGAAACCCTGCCAAAGCATCAGTGAAGGGGCTATAAAAAGAGGCGTTCAAAAACTCTGTATGCAGCTGACTGCCGGTTTATTGTGTATATGTGCATCGTCAGGCAGCCGGTGTTATTGCTGCGGTTATTGCTGCTTAGAAATGCCGAACTCTTTGCTCACCTCAGCCTGCGATCGGCCGCTCACGACTTGCTTAATAACGGCGGCTTTCTTCTCCATCGTTAACTGACGGTACTGCTTTCTGCGCTTCGATACCATCGGCGATTATGACGAAGACGGAGTGGGGGCCATCGAAAGCAAGTGAAATCCTCAAGTTGCGAACAGTGAAGTTCGCTGCAGAGTGTCAAAGCACCTAGGCCTAGCGTCGCAGAGCACACTTGACACAGCAGCGCAACCACACACCACGCTAGCCAAAACGTGGCCTGCGCAAACAAATGAAATGGCGCCGCTCTGGAAACTCCACCAGAGGTGGAAGTGCGGCGATGAACATAGCCAGCGTGGCCAGACAAAATCAGTGTGTAACGGCTAGATTCGGCTAGTTGTGGTTCAAAGCGGTGATATGCTTCGGCTGCAAGTCGATTTTCTTCACAAGGGTGCTACGTGAGGAGCCAAAGGACCTTCAGTCGCGTCAAAAAGTCCGGAAAATTGGACGGCGGAAGGTTCGAGCGTCCGAAACTTCAGATGTCCTTATACATTGATTCTATGGGGCTCGTGGCGGTGCTGCGAAGACGTCCGAAATATCAGGCATGTCCGAAAATTCAGTCGTTGACTGTAGATGTAAAATGCAGAAATGGCTTTATGAGACAGCCTCTGGACCGATTTGAATGAAACTTGTTGCATTTTATAGAGAATATTAAGTTCTAGTGGCAGCTGGAAATGGAACATTGATTTAGGGCCTCTATCTTTTTTTTTTAATTGCTGAAAATCAGTAACTTCAAAAAACAAATAGAAGCACGAAGTTCACAATTTTGCAACTGTGGACCAAAAGCAGATATGGCTGTTGTGTAAGTTTCATCCGTTAAAGCACCTAAAGCACACAAATTTGATAGGTCAATTTATATTTTAATTGTATTATGGGGTTTTACGTGCTAAAACCACTTTCTGATTATGAGGCACGCCGTAATGGAGGACTCCGGAAATTTCGACCACCTGGGGTTCTTTAACGTGCACCTAAATCTAAGCACACGGGTGTTTTCGCATTTCGCCCCCCGTTGAAATGCAGCCGCCGTGGCCGGGATTTGATCTCGCGACCTCGTGCTCAGCAGCCCAACACCATAGCCACTGAGCAACCATGGCAGGTAATTTATATTTTACATGAATTCGTTATAAGGTTTACGAGGGTTTTGCAAAAGTCCTATTAACAGTTTAGTGACCTATTCAAGAGTCACTTATACACAGTACATGAATTTTGTAGGCTTTAGGTGTATTATTATATGCAGTTTACAGAATTGTGATGTCGTTTTTCATTGCTGAGTTACAGAGTTGTAGACATGATAGTTTAATTTTTGGAATGTTTAATGTTTGTAACTTTTTGTAATTAATATTTTTAAAAAATATTGCCACATGAAATAAAATATCCGCCTCTAACAGTCACTAGATTTTACCTTTTTCATTTATATGCAAAAAACCTAATCGAATATGGAGCACTCGTTGCTGAAAAAAAAAAAAAAAGATTTCTTTGTTCCCATTTACTTCGGTAGGAGCCCCCGAGCTAAAGCTTCCTCCTGAGCCATTCTCCCTGTTCAAATGATTCCTTGCGTAGTGTTCGAAACGAAGCCTTTCATGGCTCTTCCACCCATTTTGCATGGGCCGCTTTCTGGCCAAGCAAAATGGGCCGATCGCAAATAGTCCAATCAAAGATAGAGACTTGGAGGCCACTCTTCTTGCCAATGTACGATGTCTGTGCTCGCAAGTATTTTAATGTGGTTTGTGAGGTGGGTTCTAAGCTAGGCTAGTCAATGTACATTCGTTATGGCAAAACAGCGCAGACCACATAGCTTGTGAAACAGACAACACAGCTCATTGTGTTGTCTGTTTCACCCCTGCCATCATCTGCACTGTTTTGCCTGACGATTGTAATGTGGGCCAATCCTGGTGGCAGTGCAACCACATAGCATCCGCACGCCTCATAGCATTCGCCAATAGGGCTAACCATTAACCTCCTGTAACAGGATAACAGGTTTGACCAGTGCACACCGTATACAAGACAATGTAGACACAAGACAAGCTTTCTTCCTTTGTCCCATCTTAGGTGTGTATGTACATGTTAAACCTACAAGTATAAACCAACTAGCTAAACAGCACATTATAATAAACAGCATCTCTCAGCAGATCTGCCAGAAAGCCATCACTTCAAGTGACAGTCATCCTTTGATGGGTTCTTCCCGATTTCCTGTTTTCGCGTGATGGTCGAGTGATTCGTCGGGACGTTCACCAAGCGGCTGTGTTGCGTCTGTGCAGGCCAAGCAGAAGAGTGACCGCAACCGTCTCAAGGTGGAGGAGGAGTTCCTGAAAACGACGCACGCCCAGCGGCAGGAGGCAGCCCAGCTCAAGCGCGAGGAGCGTCGCCGGGTTGAGAAGGAGCGCATCATGAATGAGGAGGACCCAGACAAGCAGCGCAAGTGGGAGGCAAGTCTGCAAATACGTTTTGCTACAGTTTATGAGGAAACGGAATATAACAAAATAATGGATATAATGAAGGAAGTGAGGTTCCCTTTGAAATCCTCATAGAGATTCATAGTGCGCTACATGCAATAATTGATATGCTGTGAAGTCTCATTAATTTGATGCTCATTAATTTGACCCTCAGTAATTCAGCAGATCGGATAATTATGTGCAATAATAGGGAGGTGTTTTTCCTGCTATTGGCCAATTCAGCTGCCCATGGCCTCCAAAATCAGGCAGTGTGGGCCACAATATTTTAGAAGTCGTAACTGGTGAGTTCGGTATCGCTACAGGGCATCGTGCATCAACGCATTTTATCTTCCGTATAGTTCTGTATACAAACACTGTCTAACTGGTCACAGACGCATATGCTGTAGCTTAAAAGAGGCATCGTATAAGCGCTTTGCAAGTGTAGAGCAAGGGCGCTTCCAAGGCCGCCTATTTTACACGCGGTTCAGAACCATATTGTTCTGGCGGCCTGTCTCGCCACTCTGAGGATTTGCCCTTTGAGCGAAAGTCTGCCAATACACCCTTCTCACATCCTATGCCTCAGCCTTGGGCAGCGCTTCAGTGTCAGTTCCGTCTCGTTTGGAAAGACTTCTCCAATGCCTGAGGCAGGCAGACGAGACTGTGAGCTGTTTGGTTTACCACCGTCCATACGCAACTAGTGAATTCCCGGTAAACGCTGAAAGTTTTTTTCTTTTTCTCATTTTCTTTTTCGCACTACTTTTAAGTGCTGTTCAAGTTCGCCGAAAATATATTCTGCATCTAGCCGCGTTTATGGCTCCATAAGTACAGGAGAGTCCAAAACCACGATGTTGGAACCATTTTTATTTATTTAGTTCCTCAGTGGTCTCTTGCTTAGACATTACATGAGGAAGTGGGGGGTTAATGGCAAACAAAGATACTACAAGTTACAATGGGATATTTTCGATGAGCCGCTTGAATGCAAGTGGGTCAATGATAGTGGCAACTTTGGTGGGCAGGCCATTCCAGTCTCGTGTTGTGTGCAGAAAAAATGATTGCTGAAAAGTCACTGTATGGGCTTGTGGGGGATACACTGTGTTAGAGTGACTGGTGCAATCAATGTGATGTGCTCTTTTAATGTACGGGTTGTCAAAAGGCAAAGAATGGAAAAATTTATGAGAAATGTTAAGATGAGCTATTCTACGGCGTGTGAGGCTAGAGAGGGTAAGTTTATTTGGACTTTTAGTGCTGAGTTGCTTGAATTGTACGAATAAGTTGACAGGATAAATTGTGTAGTGCGGTTCTGAACCAACTCGAGGGTGTTAATAAGGTTATTGTGGTGGGGGTTAAAAATAACATCATCATACTCAAGCTTGGGCCGCACAAAAGTTAGAAAAGCAAGTTGTTTAATGGCAGGAGGAGCGAGGAATAGGTTACAGCATTGATAACCTAGAGTACGATTAGCATAATTTATCTTGTGGTTAACATGACAGGTCCAAGTTAAGTCACGCGAGATATACACACCAAGATATTTGAATGAATCAGTTGTGGCAGTCTGCATGTTACTGATGCTATAATTAAGGATATCATAATTACAGCGATGATGAATAGACATTAACACGGTTTTAGCTACATTTAATGACATGAGCCAAGTGTTACAGCAGTTTTATATGCGCGACAGGTCATTTTGTAATTCGAAATGATCGGTGGGGTTAGTAACTGCTAGGTAAACCACACAATCATCTGCGAAGAGTTGGATATGAGAAGAAATATTACAAGGCAGGTCACTGATGTACATTAAGAAATTGAAGGGACCAAGTATAGTACCTTGAGGTACACCTGAAAGCACGGTTGTTAAGGTTGAAGAGTGTGAGTTAGCGTATACGTGCTGCTGATGGTTAGTTAAAAACCATCAAATCCAGCTTAGAACACAAGGATGAATGTTAAGACGGGATAACTTCATTAAGAGACGACCATGAGGGACCTTATCGATCGCTTTTTCGAAATCTAAAGATATTGCGTCAGTCGGGATGTTACGATCTAGGCTTACCATTGAGAAATACTATGTCATGCCACCTGCCGTGGTCAGCAAAACTCATGTATCGTGGATAACTCAAGCATGTTTTCAGGCCTGTAGGATGGTCTGGGTTGGGATTGTCCGATATAAGGTGGCCTGATAGCCCGCAGGGTTATCTGACTGAGCTAGCTTGGATGCTAGGTTGCCACAGTCAGAAGTGCGAAACCTTGAGTTTTTTTGTTGTTCTTTTTCCCAAAAGTGGGAAACTTGAACTTACCTCCCCCAGTACACTACACCTCCAGGCTTGGAGTTGCACCTTACACCGGCAAAAACGTTGAGAGCAAGTGGGGCTGTAGTAATCCAGGTACAACCAAATTAGGAAGATTCACAAAGCTTCAACAAGACACTCCCTCACCAGAGCAGGAATTGGCCTCCCTGGTACAATATTTGGCCACTCCCTTCCAAATGACTCATTCAATTACCTAATGGCCCTCAGTCCCCAGCAGCTGCAGAGCACCTGATCAAGGTGGCGGTCAGACCTGTAACACAGCTAAGGGTGCTAAGAATCTCTGAACCCGGACAGGCCACCAGTGGAAACTTACCCTTGCAACGTTTAACACCTGAACCCTCTCGAGTCAAGCTAGTCTAGCAGGGCTCTTTGAGGATCTATCAGGCATTGTTTCGGATATCATTGGCCTTAGTGGGGTTAGAACTGGTGAGGCTTATACAGTGCTGACAAATGGCCACGTCCTCTGCTATAAACGACTACCAGATAAGAAGCAGTTCAGAGTAGGAATCCTAATCCATAAGGACATAGCGGGCCACATTGACAAATTCTACAGCTATAATGAGAGGGAAGCAGTAGTTGTAATGAAGTTGAATAGGAGGAATGAAATAAAGGTAATACAAACCTACGCTCCAACCTCCAGTCACGATGATGAAGAAATAGAACAGGTTTATGAAGATGTTGAATTAGCGATACGAAAAGTGCAAACTCAGTATAGTATCTTTACAAGCCAACTTATCAGCTTCCGAAGATAACCCCACGAATGCACGGACAATAAGAGGCCTTGTGATGCGCCAATGAATGCCGGTTGTGGTCCAAAGACCAAGTCAAAGCCCAGAGTTGCCGAAACTCAACAAAATATATTCTTCAAATAAGATAGTTACATAAACACATGCACACTTTGGCTGGGCATATCATATTGCAGTTCAGATGAGTATTAACAAAACTCTGGAAAATAATTAACGACAAGCACTAAGAGTTCAACACGTTCAGTACAGAATGAACAGGAACATAAGTGTCCATTCGTATTCCCCCATGCTGGTCTTGAGCCAGACGTCCTTGACGTGTCTTGAGGAAAATCTCGATGAAAGGACTTCTTGCAGAACTGCATACACCTGCGGAACTTGTCGGCTAGCTTGTTGGGGAATCCCCTTCTTCTGCAGACAGTCGGTCTACGTGTCACATCTCTTCACTGGCGCGGTCTGATCTCCAGATTCCAGCACGGCGCTTATATCGCCACTGCCAGTGTTTCTCTAACTTTCTGATGGAGTCGTGCTCCCATCTAATAATAAATATCAATAATGATATTATAATGATATAATAATGATACAAATATCAATAATGATATATTTAAATGGATTGAAGCATATTTAACAGGTTGGAGGCAAGTTGTATGCATCAGTGGTTGTGTGTTAGATTCTTTGGAGGTATTTTGTAGGGTACCAGAGGGTTTGGTGCTGGGCCCATAATTGCTTTAGCTTTATATTAATGATGTGGTTACAGTTGTGCAGCTGCCAGTGATGTTGAAGCTTTTTGCTGATGACTGCTTACTTTATGCCCCAGTTACCTGTGAAAATGATCAGGTAAAAATTAACCAGTGTCTCGAAAGTCTTCATACTTGTTGTCAAGAATGGGACATGGAAATTAATTATGCTAAAACCACCTTTGCACACTTTACCCGAAAGAAAAAGGTTTTCTTCCAGTATCATATTGGAAATGTAATTTTGACAAATGTCTAGTTTCGGATATCTTGGTGTATTGATTGCTGATGACCTGAACAGGCGCAGCCAGATTTAAAATTTGTGCTCTGCATCGTACAAAAAATCTGTGCTTTCTTTGAGTAAAGCTACAAAATGCAACCGAAGACATCAAGCTAATGGTGTACAGAAGTTTTATTCGGCCAGTTCTAGAATACTCTGCCGTAGTTTGGAGTCCCCATCAAAAAGGTCTAAGGGCTAAACTAGAGAGAATTCAGACTCTGAGTCTGATTTCTATGTTCTAAGTACAAAAATAAAACCGACTCAGTTACCAAAATGCTAAGTTCGTGTAATTTGTAATTATTAGAAATTAGACATAGGAGCAGAATAAAATTATATTTCAGGTTCTCCAGGGTCATGTGAAGATTGATAAAAGCAGATACATATGAGCATCTGGTAGACTTAGCAAGAGAATAAATCACTGTGCAACTATTCGACGTTATGCCGCCTGCACAAACGTCTTTCGTTATTTGTTTCTTCCTGTCATCGAGAAATGGAATAGGCTACCTGCACATATTGCTGAATGCACTGATGTAAAAGCATTTGAAACTTTTCTTGATAGTTTGTTCCTTGAGATTCATTCAATGTTCTCTTGATGTTCTGCATTCCTTGTCAATCATTCCATGCCACTTGTTGTTCGATGATTTTGATATTTTTGGGTGATGTTTCATAGATATTTGTTACTTGGAAGTTCCTTCCATATCAGTTTAGTATTTGTGATCTATTTCCTCCCTGTAACGACACTCAAATGAGGGTTAACAGTATGTTTAAATAAATAAACAAATAAATAGCATGAACAAAGCCTGGGAATCTTCTAGACATTTCTCATATTTCTGTCTGTGACCACAGAAACATCTTCGAGGAGAGTGGTGACTCATCTGTCAGCACACGCTTGGGTTGCCCTTGTCTTTCTCGCTCCACTCGCTGGGTGTCGAGGTCTGGGAGGTTTTCCGGTGCACACTCTCTCTCTCTCTCTCTCTCTCTCTCCTTTGTGTACCTTGTAGACGTGTCAAGTCTCTGTTGATGGCGTCGGTTGTCTGTGGCTTATACGCACTCTCCCTCTGTCAAAGCTGTTGCGGGTCCGTTGCTGGCTTGGGTGATTCGCAGCATGCGCTTTGATTATGCATACTTTTGTGACAGTATGCAAATTGCAATACAGTTGAACCTTGTTATAACAAAATCAAATCCGACACGAAAATGCGTTGTTATATCTGATATTTGTTATAAGCACAAATCTCTGACTTGACTTCGTTATATCCAATTATTTGTTACATCATGTTCGTTATACGGAAGTTCGACTCTAGTTATCTCATAAAAAGCGTCGCAAATCAAGAACTGCTCTGCAAAATGCACAGAGTGTGACTTCCATCGCCACACTACTTGCACAGCGTTGCCTGCCATGCATGAAAGAAAGTAGAAAGCAAACCAGTAACACGGCCAGGAATTTCTTTAGAGGTGTTGGCACGAACTTGACGGGGAGGTGGTGATGGGGGACAGGTGGGTGGTTGTCGCATTTTGTTCGATGCCAGGTATGCTGGTGCACAGAAATTTCAGAGTAGACACGTGCCTGTAGCCCCCTGGCTACGCCCCCTACAGTGAATGTACTGCACCATTGCATTCCGTCAGCCTTTCAGACAGCTATTCTACTACAGTAAAACCTTGTTATAACAAAGTTGAAGGGGAAGCCAAGATTTCTTCAATATCTCAATTATTGCATCTATTGCAATATGAATCCTTGTTGGGATTTCAGTGGGAGCTTCGCTTACTTTGTTATATCGGAATGTGCACATTGTTTATCATTTGTTTATCCTTTTTCAAGGGACCACTTTCCATCTGCTAACAACTGTTAAATTTGTGACACGGTGCAAGATGCACCTGCATGCATCCGAACATTATTGAAAGTCGTCACTGATTTTCTCTGTTGCCTATGTTGTTGCCAAACTTTGTGTAATCAGATTGCGTGCATGACACTAATAGTTTTTGTACATTCTAGAACGCTTGCAAGCACCAGAAGTTACGCTAGAATCTTCGTCAAGACATGCATAAACAGCCTAAGCACTTGACCCACAGATAAGATTTCAACGATCGATGCATATGCTCTTTGCCCGAGTGTAACTTGTTCTTGTGGGCACCGGTTCGTCCAGTAAAGCATTTTGTTACTTGCCATTGTGCCACAGTCTAATTCTTCACTGTCATGACAACTTGACAATATCCATTATACCTATATATCCTGTTTCATTATAATAAGGTCTGACTACGGTTGTTCCATATTCAACTGGTCACACGCAGAGAATTGCGCAAATGAGTTTGGCTGTGGCTGCAGTTTCACCAGTACTCATAGCAGCAACTCTTTTTTCAGGAGCGGGAGCACCGACGAGAGCTCAAGCGTCGTACACCCAAGATGAAACAGCTCAAGGTGAAGACGCTCTGAACTGCTGTGTGTGCCTGTGTTGGTTGTGTGTTTGTGTGTGCTTCCAAAGGCTGCTGCATCAGGCCAAGGAATGCCTGAGGCAGCGAAGCATCTCTTGCCACTGTTGTTGTGAACAGGCTGGCATGATCCTTCAAGTGGTCAAACAGAAGAGTGGACAACACACGGGATGGTGCAGTGCAAGGAAGGCTGTGTTCTGGCAAATTAATATATGCGAACACGTGCGGCGAGCGGCGCTTTGAAAGAACCTCAAAGCAGCAATGTACATGAAATACTTATGGCAATCATGCCAGCCTTAAAGATGCCAAAACGACATGACCCCCTCCCTTCCCCAACACTGGCACAAAAAGCCTTGGCACAAATCATAGCAGTGAATGCACGGACATTACAGGCATGCTCCTTTCAGTTGGTTTTGCTGTACAATTTTTGCTGTCGTTCTAATGTTTCTTCAAGTAGCACAACAATGTGATTCAATGAACATACAACACAATTGTAGCACAGTTTATGTTGATCTCACTTTGTCACACTGATACAGCACAGGTGTTGATATTGTATTGATAATTGCTAGAGATGTGATGTAGTCATTGAACGGACTGCAGTGTACCCATGCAACTGGCATAGACATGCACTTACCATTGTTTGGCCAACCTTAGCCACTTGTTTTCTTTTTTCATACCTGCTCCATGTCACCATAAGTGTCTGTATCCTTTCTGCAGTGAGTGACACAGAGATTTGCTGTAGCATCTGTGAAAAGCAGATGTTTAGCTCCTGTGACATGGTCACCTGGTAAAGGTTTTACCTGTGCCTGTCTCTTTGATCATAGTGTATTACAAGCAGTTGACAAAACTAGAACTTCCGAATGTCTACAGGGATGGACGCAACACACCATGTGTTGTGTTGATGTGCGATGCCTTGCTTCTTAGTGTTCCGTAGATAGGTATGTCTTCCAGATACCATTGTCAAATCACTAATGGGGTAAATAAATTGCCTGGTCTTCACTCTTGCTTCACGTGTCATGCTTGTCAGGTTGGACTCTGAAAGGGACTGTACTTGGTGGAGAATCACACTTTCTCTCTTTCGTTGTGAAATTTCATAAAGTGGGCACACACACAGATGGAATAAAACCAGTTAATGGGATCATGCTTCACTTTTCTGTGTGTGTGCTCTTCTTTCCTTTTCACAAGTGTGAAATTTCACAATTGCTCTTGTATGCCTGTGACACGCTTTGGCCAGTAGCAGTTATGCAAACAGGTATGCCCTCTCAGTGGCTGCTCAAACTGCAGACTAAATATACGGTGCAGCACGATGCAAGATTGTTGACATTTGCTTACAGATCAAGAGAACAGGACTTCTTGTCTGACCAGACCCACGCTTTTTAAGAGTCATAATGGGAACAGTGCGAACAAGGTGACGACGGAGTGAAAGGACACAGGATGTCACTCCGTCGTCGTCTTGTTCGCACTGTTCTCATTATGAATATATATACCAACTCGCGCAACTTCCCACTTTAAGAGTGCTGCTTCTTGGGCAAGTTAGAATTGCATACTGTGGCAGCGTGCACTGTTAAGGTGCTTATTTACTCTGTCCCAGTCTTAAATGTGCACCCTGCCACAGCATATTCTTTAGATAGCACCATGAAATACAAAACAATGCGTGCACATAGACTTTAAATAACGCAGGTTTAAAATTTACACTTTGCTAGTCCCTTTATTGAAATTCTTCATTTTCATGATGCTCACAATATTGTCTCATCAGCTACAGTATTGCTTGCTGCGACGTCTGAAATACATGTGAAATACGTCTTGTGCTCAAAACCATATGCAAATTGCCAAGTTAATGTATTTTGTACAGGCTTTCTGCAGGGGCCATGAATGCAATCCCCAGCAGTGATGGTGTTGTACCATGTTTTCTTAATCTTTGCATGTGGTGGGAGTGAAACTAAGGGTCAGGAGTGGTTTGATGACCAGCAGCACAATAATAACCATACATGGAATGAGAGGGTGGATGGACACAGCAAACCAAGTTTCAAGCATTTAACTGCTGTCACACTAGAAGTTCAAGTCTATCTGGTTGAACCACTAGAAATCCTTCTTATGGTTTGCATGCAAGTCTCAGCAATTTTCCACTGCAGTTTTAGGACTGAATTTTTCAGCATCTGTTTCTTGTAGGGATATGCAAATATTCGAACTTTGAATATTTTTCAAATAGAGCTTGCGATTCAATTCGTACCAGACATTTACTATTCAATGTATTCAAAGTTCCATAAAGTAAATATAATGGTTTCATTCACTGAATATCAAATCGCAGCACTCTTACATGACACGCCCAAACCCAATTCTCCACGCGAACTTCGACCTATCGGAAAAGTTAATGGCCGCCACTGCACACTGACACTACTTCAGACAAGGTAGCTCGTTCAGTGCAGACAGACTAGAAAGAGTGCAGTGTAAAAGTACGAAGTTCAACATCTGCTTATACAGTGTCCAATCGAATGTAACATGCACCCAACTTTTGAGAGTTTAAAATAAAAATGCACATGAGCATAATGTTACAAGATTTTTTAATCTATGGCATGTCCCTATGTTGACGATAAGAAAAAAAAAAGGACAAGCACAATATGCTCAGATAGAATGTGAAATTTATTCTGCTGACAGTTCCTTTCCTTGAGGGATAGTTTTGCTGGCTTTAAGGTCACTTCTCGATACGCTCCGATCACATGCCGAATCAAGGGCGTTACTTGACAAGCTCAGTCTACATGGAGCTGCTTCAGCATGTCTGCAAGCTTGTCATTGAGGTCCGGATATTTGACAGTTATCGACCCTTAGAAGCTTCTCCTAGTTGATGTGTAGCTGAATATCTCCTTCCTTTGTTCGCTCCACTCACGGGCACAGGTTTTGGGCACGCAAAAAAGACATGATGTAGCTATCTTCAGCATGTGAAATAACTTTCCTTTGCTATGAGCTTTCATCTCTCGAAAAACAGCAAAATATAAAGTTACCCAGTCTCGCGCCGATGCCGTACGTTGCACCACCCACGTCTCTGCGCGGCACAGTTTCGTTTTCATGTGGCGGACAGTGCGCTGCCACCAGGTCTGCTGGGTACTGCGCAAAAGGATTTGTTCTGTCCTGTGACGTACATACTTTTCGTCAAGTCAGCTGTAGGTGCTCTGTGCTTTCATCTTCATCCCTTTGGTCGTACGCACAATTTCTGCGGAGTCCCATATGTATGAAGCTATCTGTGTTGTGCCAGCGTACTTCATTTTCATGCCATTGTTACGTTTCGCCTACGACGCGCGGATGCAACGGATGCCGGCGCTTCGTTCAAAGCGGCGGACATTTTAGCCCGTTCGGAGCGGCCGCGACGCATCCCCGCCGAGCGCGTCCCGGCATGTTCAGTGCCACGTGTCTTTGTGTGTGTGTGTGTGTGTGTGTGTGTGTGTGTGTGTGTGTGTGTGTGTGTGTGTGTGTGTGTGTGTGTGTGTGTGTGTGTGTGTGTGTGTGTGTGTGTGTGTGTGTGTGTGTGTGTGTGTGTGTGTGTGTGTGTGTGTGTGTGTGTGTGTGTGTGTGTGTGTGTGTGTGTGTGTGTGTGTGTGTGTGTGTGTGTGTGTGTGTGTGTGTGTGTGTGTGTGTGTGTGTGTGTGTGTGTGTGTGTGTGTGTGTGTGTGTGTGTGTGTGTGTGTGTGTGTGTGTGTGTGTGTGTGTGTGTGTGTGTGTGTGTGTGTGTGTGTGTGTGTGTGTGTGTGTGTGTGTGTGTGTGTGTGTGTGTGTGTGTGCCCACGCTTGTCAAAGCGCGGCAGCCGGGGAGAGGAGCTCCCCAAGTGTGAAGCGAGGAGGTCTGACCGGCGCCGGCCCGGCTGATGCGTCACTACACTCGTCTCTACATGTATCTCAGTCTGTCCGTGCCTCGCTGTCACGTGACCTCGTCTCATGACGTTCCCTCTTGCCCTCAACTCCGAGAGTATAAGAGCAGCTGCCCCCGGACGCCAGGAGAAAGGCTCCGAATTCTTCTGTTGAGCAACGTGCTCTCCCGTCTCTCCACTTCGGTCGACCTGACCGGCCGCTCTTTTGCGATGCTAGAATAAACAAGTTGTTCTGTTAGCAGTCGACTCATGCTTTGCCGGGACCTTCGGATGCTTCCAGTGTGCCCCAGGCCGCCAGGCCAACGCTACCCTTGGGGCTTGCGACCCATTTGCAACAACGGGCGCAGCGGTCCGATTGCAATAACGGGTGTCAGCACTGAGGTTCCAACAGCTGGTGGCAGCGCTGAGATTCGAACAGCCGGTGCCATCGGTGGGATTCCAATAGCTGGTTGCCAGCGGTGAGATCGCGACAACGGAGGCCAGCAGCGAAGATATGCGGTTGACTATGCTGAGCAGCACAACGACCATCCGGGAGCAGTGCAACGAGCCCTGTGTGATGACTGGTTGCCTGCAGCGGAACGACTGCGCTGAATTCTTGGCTGCGAGGTTTGGTGAGTGCGGGACTTTCTTCTTCTGAGTTTTGCCAGGCTTTTGTTAGTGTCAGAAACAGAGCTGGTAATTGTGGTTGTCGTTGCTGCCGGGTTAGTTTGCGGCAAGACAATAGTAGGCAGTAGAGAAAGCAGCATTCAGAGCAGCCATGGATTTGAAGTCGTTGCGCAAACCGAAATTGTTGGAGCTTGCAAGAGAGTTGGGTCTGGATGTCTCAGACAAACTCAGAAAACCAGAACTGCTAAGGGCTATTCTTGAGTTAGGAGCTGAGGATGACGAGCTGTCGGAATGCCTTGAGACCATTGAGGAGAGGGAGACGGCAAAAAGACAGGAGCGCGAACTTAGAGAGCAACAAGAAAAAGATGAGCGCGAACGAAAAGAGCAGAAAGAAAAAGAACAGCGCGACCACGCTTTGGAAATGAAGCGTCTCGAGGTAGAGATGGAACGCGCTCGTAATGGAAATCAGGCACACGGTGCAGGAGAACGAGTATTGTTCAAAATGACTGACCTGATGCGGCCGTTTAAGCTTGGAGAGGACATTGGTTTGTTCCTGGTTAACTTTGAGCGAACGTGCGAGAAGCAGGGGTTCTCTCGGGAAACGTGGCCACAGCGCTTGCTCACTTTGTTACCCGGCGAGGCGGCCGACGTAGTCGCTCGCTTAGAGAGAGAGGAGGCAGAGGATTTCGACAAAGTGAAATCGAGTCTGCTAAAAAAGTACAGGCTGTCCGCGGAGGCGTTCCGTCGGAAGTTTCGAGAAAATGAGAAAGGCAAAAGTGAGTCATATACAGAGTTTGCCTACAGGCTAATGTCAAACATGCAGGAGTGGCTCAAAGAAGAGAAAGCGTTTGGTGACCACGAGAAAGTTCTGCAGTGTTTCGGGCTAGAACAGTTTTATAGTCGGTTACCTGAGAACGTGCGGTACTGGGTCTTGGATAGGCCAGACGTTAGTACGGTGGCTAGAGCCGCTGAGCTAGCCGAAGAGTTTGTGACGCGTCGGGCTCGCGGAGCTAAGGACGGTCAAAAGGGCGAATTTGGCTCCAAGTTTGAGAGGCCGAAGTTCACGCCCATGAGAGCAAAGGGGGACACACGTAGTGCGGACGCGAGTGAAAGCAGTCCGACCGAACGTAAGGAGACGGCGGCAGCCGAAGCCGAACGCAGAAAGCGGTTCGAGGCGAGGCAAGCGCGCGTGTGTTATACGTGCCAGAAGCCGGGTCACTTTTCGGCGCAGTGTCCGGAAACAAAAACAAAAGTCGTGTTTTTGTCATTATGCAGCACTGACGAGAACATGAAGCTTCTCGAGCCTTACATGCGAGACCTCCTCGTGAACGGGAAAGAGTGCCGAGTGCTTTGCGATTCCGCAGCTACGATGGATGTAGTTCACCCCTCTTACGTAGAACCCGATATGTTCACGGGCGAGTGCGCATGGATCAAACAAGCCGTGGAAGCTCATAGCGTGTGTCTGCCCGTAGCAAAAGTGCTTATTGAAGGTCCTTTCGGAGCACTTGAGACGGAGGCGGCAGTGTCATCTATGCTGCCCCCCCAGTACCCGTACCTATTTTCGAACAGGTCCGATCACCTCCTGCGCGAGAAGGGGCTTTTGTTTGGTGAGGCTAGCGTTCAGGCCTTAACCAGATCGAAGGTTCGGGAGCTCGCTGCAAAGGCGGTAGTTGCGGGGCCGACGTTGTCGAACGATGAGAAAGGGTCAGAGGCGCAGCAAGCTGATATTCAGAGCTCGCCCGATCTGAATAAAATTGAGCCTGTAGCGTTAAAGGCACCAGATACTGGAGAGGAAATTCCCGATGCGGGAAAGTTAGAAGAGCTATCTGCAGATTTGCTCATCGCGCCTACGTCAGACGGACTTAATAGGTTGCTAAAAGTCAGCCGGTCGGCTTTGATAGCCGAGCAAAAGAAGGATGGCAGCCTAGCAAACATACGCTGCATTGTCAAGGAAGGTATCGCCAAGAAAAATGCTCGCTTTGTGGAAAGAGGTGGGGTCCTGTACCGGAAGTATCTAGACCGCAGCGGAGTGGAGTTCGATCGTGCCTCAGTGCTACCGTCAGGATCTGTTGCGCTTGTCGCATGGGGGTTCGTGGTCCGGACACCTAGGAGTTAAGAAAACTAAGGACCGTCTCTTGCAAGAGTACTATTGGCCAGGGTGTTTTCGGGACGCAGACCACTTTGTGAAGACATGCGACACCTGTCAGCGGGTGGGCAAACCAGGGGACAAATCGAGGGCGCCGTTGAAGTTGGTACCTATCATTACGGAGCCTTTTAGACGGCTCGTTATTGATACAGCGGGACCTCTACCGGTAACAGCCACGGGGTACAGACACATTTTGACTGTTATGCGCCCAGCGACAAAGTTCCCTGAAGCAGTGCCGCTTAAAGAACTCAGCTCAGTTGAGATAGTCAATGCACTACTGTCCATATTTGCGCGAGTTGGTTTTCCCGCGGAAATCCAATCAGATCAGGGCACAGTGTTTACTAGCGCTTTGACGACGGCCTTTCTCGAAAGGTGCGGGGTAAAGCTGTTACACAGCTCAGTGTACCACCCACAGTCGAATTCCGTTGAGAAGCTCCACTCCGTCATGAAGCGCGTGTTGAGAGCATTGTGTTTTGAACATCAAACTGACTGGGAGCTGTGTCTGCCTGGGGCGATGTTTGCATTACGGACCGCGCCGCATGCGGCTACGGGGTTTTCGCCAGCTGAGCTAGTGTACGGTCGCTCGCTTCGGTCTCCGCTTCGCATGCTTCGAGAATCGTGGGAAGGTAGGGGCGACGACCCAGTCGTGGTGGAGTACGTGCTTAAGCTCCTCGAACGCTTAAGAAGGGCACAGGAGTTGTCAGGTGAAGCAATGGCAAAGGCCCAGCAGAAGGCCAAAGTTTATTATGATCGGACAGCCAGGACCCGTCGTTTTGAGGTGGGCGATGAGGTCATGATATTGCGCACATCGCTAAAAAACAAACTCGACGTGCAGTGGGAGGGCCCAGCACGGATTGTTCAAAAACTGTCGTACGTCAACTACGTGGTCAGTCTGCCAGGAAAACGGAAAGCACAGCAAGTTTACCACTGTAATCTGCTCAAACCCTATAAGCAACGGGAAGCAGTAGTGTGTATGATGGTAAACGCTCCCGAAGAACTTCCGGTCGAGCTTCCGGGACTAGGCTCAGTGACGAACAGGGAAGACACCGATCAAGTCATTAGGGACTTAATCAGTAAAGCGCCGCTGTCGCCTGAGCAGAAAACCGAACTACACCAGCTCTTACAAGAGTTTCAAGGTCAGTTCTCTGAGAGGCCTGGTAGGACTTCTGTCCTTACTCATGATATAGAACTTGCCTCCCCAGAGCCAGTACGATCCAAGGCGTACCGGGTGTCACCCCGCCAGCACGATATTATGGAGGCTGAGGTAAAGAAAATGCCACAGCTCGGTGTTATTGAGGGGGGGTGAGAGTGATTATACCTCCCCTTTGATTTTAGTTGAGGTACCGGGCAAGGAACCTCGTCCTTGTGTCGACTACCGCAGGCTAAATTCCATAACTAAGGATCAAATTTATCCGATCCCTAACATCGAGGAGCGCCTTGAGAAAGTTAGTAGCGCTCAGTTTATTTCCACCCTAGATCTTGTCAGGGGTTATTGGCAGGTTCCACTTACAGAAGAGGCTAGTAGGTATGCCGCGTTCATTTCACCAATGGGAACATTCCGTCCTAAAGTGTTGAGTTTTGGTTTGAAGAACGCGCCATACTGTTTTTCAAGCCTCATGGATAAAGTGTTGCGGGGACCGCAAGAATTCGCTTTACCGTACTTAGACGACGTAGCGATATTCTCTGCATCCTGGTCTGAGCATATGGCACACTTGCGGGCAGTGCTAACCCGCCTGCGCGAAGCGGACTTGACAGTCAAGGCTCCCAACTGCCAGTTAGCACAGGCCGAGGTTGTCAACCTCGGTCACGTGATTGGACGAGGTCGTCGCCGCCCCTCTGAAATAAAGGTGGCCGCTGTGCGAGACTTTCCGCAACCGCGCACGAAGACCGATATTCGGTCGTTCTTAGGTGTCGCCGGCTACTATCAGAGGTACATCCCTAGGTACTCTGATATCGCGGCTCCCCTGACGGATGCTCTAAGAAAGACAGAGCCCCAAACAGTCGTCTGGGACGAGACAAAGGAAAGAGCTTTTACCGCCCTAAAGAGCGCCCTAACAAGCCAGCCTGTGCTACGATCGCCAGACTACACAAAGGGGTTCGTTGTTCAGTGCGATGCTAGTGAGCGAGGCATGGGCGTTGTACTGTGCCAACGGGAAAATGGAGAAGTGGAACACCCCGTCCTGTATGCTAGTCGTAAGCTGACCAGTCGTGAGCAGGCGTACAGCGCCACCGAGAAAGAGTGTGCGTGTCTCGTGTGGGCCGTTCAGAAATTGTCATGCTACCTGGCCGGCTCGAGGTTTATCATTGAGACGGATCACTGCCCTCTCCAATGGCTGCAGACCATCTCTCCCAAAAATGGCCGCCTCCTGCGCTGGAGCCTCGCTTTGCAACAATATTCCTTTGAGGTGCGTTACAAAAAGGGGAGTCTCAACGGTAACGCCGATGGCTTAAGTCGAAGCCCCTAACGTGGGAATCAGCCTCAAAATTGTTTGTTATTGATGTTTTTCTTCCTGAGGCAGGATTTTAACATATTGCTTTTGTGTAGTGTTTCATGTGATGATGTGCTTTCTAGTGCAATTTTCCGATTTGTGGACGCGTTCTGAGTGCTGCTAGACTACTGTAAGGAACTACGCAGTAGTATAAAAGGGGAAAGAGCCTGGCAGGGCTTAGTGAGCGTTGTGCCGTGCTTGCTGACTGAGCGGCTGAGTTTCGGCGTAGTTCTAACGCTTGCTGGGAACGAGAGAAAAATGGCAACTCTCCCGAAGTCACTTTGCAGTGTCCTGTGTGAACCTGAACGTGAGAACGAGGCCTTCTCGGTGCGCTGCGCTCAAGAAACGCCGAGGGACGACCGACTTCGGTTGTGAGCATCATCGAGCGACATCCCTCTGGACAGCGGATGCAGTCCCCTGACCATCGGGATCTCCTTCCCCCGGCGGGGCGGTCTGTTACGTTTCGCCTACGACGCGCGGATGCAACGGACGCCGGCGCTTCGTCAAAGCGGCGGACATTTTAGCCCGTTCGGAGCGGCCGCGACGCATCCCCGCCGAGCGCGTCCCGGCATGTTCAGTGCCACGTGTCTTTGTGTGTGTGTGTGTGTGTGTGTGTGTGTGTGTGTGTGTGTGTGTGTGTGTGTGTGTGTGTGTGTGTGTGTGTGTGTGTGTGTGTGTGTGTGTGTGTGTGTGTGTGTGTGTGTGTGTGTGTGTGTGTGTGTGTGTGTGTGTGTGTGTGTGTGTGTGTGTGTGTGTGTGTGTGTGTGTGTGTGTGTGTGTGTGTGTGTGTGTGTGTGTGTGTGTGTGTGTGTGTGTGTGTGTGTGTGTGTGTGTGTGTGTGTGTGTGTGTGTGTGTGTGTGTGTGTGTGTGTGTGTGTGTGTGTGTGTGTGTGTGTGTGTGTGTGTGTGTGTGTGTGTGTGTGTGTGTGTGTGTGTGTGTGTGTGTGTGTGTGTGTGTGTGTGTGTGTGTGTGTGTGTGTGTGTGTGTGTGTGTGTGTGTGTGTGTGTGTGTGTGTGTGTGTGTGTGTGTGTGTGTGTGTGTGTGTGTGTGTGTGTGTGTGTGTGTGTGTGTGTGTGTGTGTGTGTGTGTGTGTGTGTGTGTGTGTGTGTGCCCACGCTTGTCAAAGCGCGGCAGCCGGGGAGAGGAGCTCCCCAAGTGTGAAGCGAGGAGGTCTGACCGGCGCCGGCCCGGCTGATGCGTCACTACACTCGTCTCTACATGTATCTCAGTCTGTCCGTGCCTCGCTGTCACGTGACCTCGTCTCATGACGTTCCCTCTTGCCCTCAACTCCGAGAGTATAAGAGCAGCTGCCCCCGGACGCCAGGAGAAAGGCTCCGAATTCTTCTGTTGAGCAACGTGCTCTCCCGTCTCTCCACTTCGGTCGACCTGACCGGCCGCTCTTTTGCGATGCTAGAATAAACAAGTTGTTCTGTTAGCAGTCGACTCATGCTTTGCCGGGACCTTCGGATGCTTCCAGTGTGCCCCAGGCCGCCAGGCCAACGCTACCCTTGGGGCTTGCGACCCATTTGCAACAACGGGCGCCAGCGGTCCGATTGCAATAACGGGTGTCAGCACTGAGGTTCCAACAGCTGGTGGCAGCGCTGAGATTCGAACAGCCGGTGCCATCGGTGGGATTCCAATACCATTAATGGTGTGCGCCAGCTTTACGAGCACACCCATGCACGCCAACATGCGACATAGTTGTTTTCATGTCATTGGCTGTGCGCTTTATCTCCACAGAGTTGCAGGCACCTTTGCACACTTCGTGTCACCTGCCATTATTTTCTCATATGTGGGTGCTATCTATGCGGTGTCCTGTGCGAGCGTGCGACTTGCATATACTTTCGTTATCGCACCTTCGGTTGCTCACACTAGCTGCAATGTCGCGACTGAACAGCCCCAACAGAGTTTGTGGCTGACCACAAGAAGTGCGATTTGGAACTCTTTTGAAAAAGTTTCCCAATCTAAAGCACTCTGCTGCTCTTGTGGAGACATGCTGAAGACATCGATGGCAACGACCAACTCTCTCATGAACCATTTGAAGCGCCACAAAACTTTGTACTGTGCTGAAATTCCAGCTTCAAAGGTGGATGCCAGTCAACCAAGCGTTGCCAATGTGTTGAAAAGAAAAGCGGTGTTGCTTGATTTGAAACAGAAGGCTTTGGACCTGAAGGTTTCTAGATTGATAGCACTAGGCTTGCAGCCGTCCTTCATCATCGAAGATCATGGTTTTACGGGCCTTTTTTGAACGAGGCAATCCCCGATTATTGGCCATTATCGAGAATGTTGTCTCATGCGCTGGTGCCAAAATTGTACGATGACAACAGAGAGAGAGTGGGTTTGTCTGGTGCTACATAAAGCCTTAAGTTATGGCATGGCATTAGTTGCATTCACCTCTCACATTTAGTCATCATGACCTAATGAAAGTTACATCAGCCCGACATGCCACTTCCTGGACACTCAGTTCAAGCTGACCTAGTATAACTCGAGGACCAGACACTTTCCAGGAAAGCACACAGCTAGTAGAATCACTTCGGTCCTTGAAGAGCCTGTTACTGAATAGGAAATCTGAAAGAATGTATTTCATATTTATGTCATGGTGGATAATGCACGCAACATCAAGGCAGCCACTAATGCTCTTCCTTGGTTTGAAAGAGCTTGTTATGTACACACCTTGCAGCTGGCTATCAATGGCACCGAGGAAGTGACTCCAGGCATTTCTGCACTTTTTAAAAAGCAAGAAGCATTGTTGGACATTACAGACAAAGCCTTCAGGCTGTGCTTGTAATATATTAACGCGACAGTGTTAAGGAGCTTGTGTCGCAGAAAAGCCGGTGTCGTCGGCGTCGGGTGTCTGCGTCCGCGGCGTTGACCGTGAGCGATAAATCACGGCAGGCACTTCATAAATAAAAAGCAACTTCCAAGATGGGCTGGGTGGGAATCGAACCAGGGTCTCCGGAGTGGGAGACGGAGACGCTACCACTCAGCCACGAGTTTGATGCTTCCAAGCGGTACAAACGCGCCTCTAGTGAATGCGGTGTTGCCTTCGAAACGAGCCGTGGAAAGTTATACTGCAGTGTATATCGGTAATTATGAACACGTAACTTACAGAAGTCGCAATTACACGAGTAGCGAAGTGCGTTTCCGCTGCATTTCACGAGTAGCGAAGTGCGTTTCCGCTGCATTTCTTCTGCGCTTTCCGCACACGCAGAGCCATCTTGCGGCAAACACAGAAGACCCCCTCCTCTCCATGTAGGGCGCTGCCTCGACAGATGGCGCGCCACGCGCGCATTGGATAAAGCCCCTTGATAATTTGAAAGTAGCGTCATTCTGTGAACTTTGCCGCCGCGCCGCCAACCCTCGCACATCCTCCTCGCCCGCCTCTCCACTCAGCGCTTTTCTGACCGATGATTGGCCGCTGCGGCCTGCCCCAGCCGTCGCCTTGGAAACGCGCGCGAAAGCGTCGCTTTGCTTGTGTTGTTGTTTTTCTTCAGCGCCATGGGCAGGCCGTGTTCCTCTGTCGCGGGTCGAGCTTTATTCATCTAATTCGAACTCTGCATTTCGTGAGCGCCGGACGCTGGCGCAAAAATAAAAGTTTTATCTCTCTCTCTGCATTTCGCACCGTGTTATGCCGGGCTGCTGCGCATTTCAGTGCACAAGCCGGCGTGAAAATGGCTTCATGCTTTTCACGATTCCTCGAGGGAAGAACGACATCAGTCGCAGAAAAAAGTGGATTCACAACATCGGACGTAAGGAGTTCACTCCGACGAATCACACCGTCCTCTGCGAGGTACTGTGCATTGATTGGTACATAAACTAGTCTGTATACTTGAAACTTCTTGCGAGCTCGTCAAGAGGCTGACAATCTTGCTTAATTCGCTCGTCATTGTGTGTCGTTTCGAATGTTATCATTTCCACTTGATAGCATTGCTGTGTGTTGCGCCTTAATTTCCGAGTCTCGGTGTGGGTTTCCAGCTAAAATGTTTCCATGGCGTACGTATTTTTTTTTCCAGTATATACACGTGCTTCTAACGGTGGCGCAGAATAGGAAGCATGTCGATTTTCGTAGCGTGTAAGGCAGACTATCTCCCGTGTGCCCAAGAGCTTTGGTGGGGTCGAAAAAAACAATGCCGTTGGGCACTATATACGGCAGCGTTAGAAGTTTCTTAGCGCGCGTACACATGACCTCAAATATTAATTTAGGCTTATCAGTTTGGTTTATTTGATCGCTAAAAACCCTGAAACCCTTCTTTATCACGCGTCTGTTAGAGTGGGCCTTAATAAATTACGCAGCCGAGTATTAGCTACGCTTTAAAAATTGATTCAAGCGAAAGTCTCCCTGAGGTGCATTGGAATTAACTTTATAGCGTTTTGTGAATTTTTCTGTGCGAGTATATTTTGCTAGCACGGGTTTTCTTAACAATATTGCATAACATTGCAGCTACATTTCGATACTGAGTGTGTGCTATCCTGGATGTTTTGCGCGTTTTCCGTGTAACGTTTCAAGAGTCACCTGCAATAAAAATTGCGTCTGACCAGATATGTGCTGGTGTGTCACAGCGGCTGTGTATTCTATGCTCCAGACCTGTACTCTGCGTCTGAAATTTGTGTTGGGGTGGCGCGATGTTTTCAGTAAGTAGCTGAAAAAACTGGCAAAACCCTGCCCCCCTCTCAGATCTATGGCAATGGCTGCGGCTGGCAGCTTTTCCAGCTCTTACGAAACAGCTTTATTGGCAAATTGCAAAAGCAATGACATCTGGGAGAGTCATTAATGCCACAGATTGGAAGAATAATGTGCAAAGGAGGACCAAAACTTCGCGTAAATAAGCTTTGAGCATCTTCTTGCCTGCTATGGATCTTTAGAGCGTTGAAGGCCTTCGTCTGACCGCCGCGACTGTGAAAGTCTACGGCGATACCGAGGTCTAGCGGCACGGGAGGAGCGAGTCAGCAGATATGCCTTTTAAGGCTGACTTTCATTCGCCATAGGTGCAATCTTTACAATTTATATTTAGTTATGCTATCAAAATAACGTCAGATTCTTAAGCTCTGTTTCTAAAATAGTACGAATTGTTTCCTTGAAACCGACCCAGCCACAGAATGGCTAAATCCTTTCTTATCGTCCTTTACAGCGCTGAATATTGCATCACCACGGGCGTCTGAGGCACTAATTGAATGCATTCGATGGGCTACACTGAATAAGTCACAAAGACAGCACCACATTCCCATCTCTTAATCTAGTCGTCCGTTGCCGTCAGCAATCATTCATAAATTTCAAGCCAACCCTTGGCTACGCTCACTTCTACAGTAGTCAATAAAAATATATCTCTCTTGAGAGCACGAAAAACAAGAAAAAAAATTGTTCTCTTTCAGGCAGGAATGAAATTTCTATAGCCCAGGTATTAAATGCGCGGCATATGCATTACACCGAGGCCCCAAGCCTTTTAGGACTGAACCCCTCCCCCCATGCCCCCCCCTAAAAAATCCATAATCACGTTAAAGCAAATTTCGCATCATTTTTGCGGCCACTGCCCTGCTTCTGAAGCTTCACGCACGCAATGACGTCCAACTAAATTACCGCAATCTCTGCCTGGCTCGACTGCAAAAAGATAGTGTCATAAAAAGTACTTCCGCGAAAATGCAGTGCTAGTTGAAATTGGATTTAACGGAGCGCAACTGCGTCGAAAAATATTAAAGAATGTACAAATTTAAATTAAATACTGTGCTAATTAAAGCTCTGCCCTGTTGAAGTGACCAGTATAAAGATATCAAAGCCAATGTGGGCTATATACAGTACGCTGCGATTGTTAATTCATGCCGCAAATGCGCACGTTTAGCGCTCTCATTGTTCAAACGAGAAGGTGATAAATGTGGGTCATGGTAGAGTCAAGCACACTGCATCCCTTTCTAGTGCTTTCGTTTAATAATAGAGCGAGAAAAAAATCCCGAAGTTAGGTGCGATCACGGGTGCCAGCTAATGCATCGGGCTGGCGAGCGCGCGATGGCCTGCGAAGCGTGCCGTGCGCAGCGCGCACAGCCGGCGGGCGAGGAGAATCGAGGAGGAAAGCGCGGGAGTGGAGGAGAGTGTCGCTACTTTCAAATTATCAAGGGGCTTTAGCATTGGAGCTGTGGAAGGACCGGTGCGAGGGGGGTCTTTGCCCGGACTCTCTCTCCCCTGACAACGCTTCGCCTTGCTCCCTCCGCAGAATCAAGCGTCCTTCCTTTCTTTAGATCACTATCTGTCTATCTCTCTGCCCGTGCCGATCACGACGTTTGGCTGGCGTGCATCATTTCCCCTTCCGAGATTCCGAGTTCTTTGGTTCGTTCCGCTTGCTCAGGCGCACGTTTCGTTGCTGCGCCGAACGCCGCGTTGCTCGACCACATGGCTCGACGCTCACCGCGTCCGATGCGGGGCGCCTCGTAAGTGATGGCTGCCCTGTACCCCTTTGTCTTACACCCCTTGGCGGGTCGACGGGAACGCTGTCGCGTTCCACTCTTGAAGGCGAAGCTTAAGCGTCCACCAATTTTTTTGAGACACACGAAAGGCTGAACTGTTGCCGAAAAAGAAAAAAACTAAACAAGCCGTCTCTTCAAGTTGTGCGAGATGTGTTAACGACAAAATTGCAATGTTTTCCAGGCTTGTAGAGCCGAGAGAGGCGATAACCACCGACCTTGCTTCTGAAGATCGATACATTGAAAGCTTTTCAGTGATAGAATGGAGGCAAGTTAATGAGCATGTTGCTGCTTTGAAACCATTTGAAGAAGTGATAACTACATTTATAGCTGATAGCTGCATTTGTAGCTGCCCAACACTTTCAGCGGTCGTGCCGATCCTTTACTGCTTGCTCGCACACCTGAGCACTGCCATGACTCAACAGTTTGCAACATCTGTATTTTCTGCTAATCTGACGAAATGCCTGAAAATTCGATTTTCTGACTATAGACTTGATCAAACAGCAAGCTTTCCAATGTTCTTTGACCCTCATTTCAAGCCTATGGTATACCAAGATGATACAACAATGGGCAGCTGGCTGTGGAACTTATTAGTTGAAGGTGTGCAAAAGAATTCTAGTACTCAAAAGAGCACACAGGCGTTCCATGTGTTTACAGCCCAGGAATATGCCGAATCCACCTCAACATTGTGGAAGAATCTTGCACCCTTCTAAGCCAGCGACAGCATTCACAGCCACAAGCAGAAGTGGAAAAGCACTTGCGTGATGCAGCTTTGCACCGAAAGGAACACCCGTGTTCCTGGTGGCAGGTACAAGGTACTAGAGCTTACACTTTGCTGGCTCATCTTGCAAGGCAATACCTGTCTATACCAGCCACAAGTGTGTCTAGCGAGTGCCTGTTCTCAGTGTAAGGAGCAATTGTTACTAGCAGGAGAGCATTATTTCTGGCGCATATTGAGCAGCTCGCTTTCCTCCATGACAACATTCGGTTATTCAACTTGTAGTCATCCATTCTTTTGAACAGCTGTATTGGACTGTTCATTTTTCTGGGAACAACTATGTGGCAGTACACTAGTTGTGCAAGAAGTTGACTTTTTGGCCATGTCTTACAGCGCCTTTTTTCGGTAATTTAACATGGAAGTATTCGAAAAATATTCGATTCGATTCGCACTCAAACTTTTATATTCAAATTCATTGCCCAAGCAGGCTCTTCGCAAGCTGTAGACAAAACCAGCCGGAAAATGCTCCAGTGAGTGAGGCACGCTTTCCCGAGAAGCCACCTCAGTCGCCTGCGTTGGGTGAAGTGTACTCGCAGCAGGGCTGGAGCGGCGCGCTCCAGCGCTGTAGCAGACGACGCGAAGCGCCTCCCGGAGGATCCTGTGCGCCTGCGCTGCCTGCGCCGCTCCGATGCGCGGCCGCGCCGGACGCACTTGCGCTCCGCAGAGGGATGCCACGCTGAGCCGTGTTCGACGTCCCTGTACGTCGACGTCGAGCGCAAAACGTGGGACGCCGTCCAGCCGTACGTAACCTTCGCGTATAACACGGCAGTGCAAGAAACAACGCGAATCACGCCGTTCAAGCTTGTTTACGGAAGGAACGCGACCACAACTCTCGACATCGCCGCCTATCCAGCGCGCCAAAGAAGCCCGACAGCTAGCCCGCCTGCGCGTTCTTGATGCTTGCGCATCAAGAACCAGCAAAGCACCGTCATGGACACGGGGGCACCGGGGGCATGGACACGTACGTGCGCTTGTTTATCTTTCTGCGGTGACCGCTGTCCACTGGCTAACAAATGTTAAACGTTATCACTGAGCGCAAGACGCGCCTGCATGTTTTGTAACTTACGCGAATGTTATCGTTCATTCTATCTGTTGTGTACGTATGACCTCGCCGAACCTTGCATTATCAGATTACATGCGCTACACGAATCGTACATAGTAGTTTCTGGAAACCAGGCGCGCACCAGCGATTACACTAGAACCTCTTACGAGTGCTGTATAAAAGCCCACACGCTTTACTTTTAGACTCGCTGATCAGGCTTCGACGATCGCCGACTGTGTTCGCCGCTATCGTTCGATCTGCTTTGAGTGTAACTTGCTTTTTGTGGGCACAGGCTCGCCCAATGAAAAGTTAGTCAAGCTTTGACAGTTTTGCTGCTGTGTTTGTTATGACTGTCACTACTACGTGACAATATTGCTAATGTCGCAGCACTACTTCCGTAGTATCTGCCCTGCAAGTTTCCAAACGACTATCGATGCTGGCATAACTGCCTAATAAGGCGAAAGCTTCTTTGCCTCTTCTGGTCACTTTCGGCGGCTGGTTCCTGTCTTGCACGATGTAGTTAGTGCAAACAGAGGTGGCACGGCGTGGCAGCTGTGCACGTAAGCGTGGACGTGAGCTCTACCACCAATGCGCCGCCGTCTTCATTGCATGGCCTTCATTCCGTTGTGGTCATTTCTACGACGTAATGACATTTTCGCTCTGTCGTGTTCAGTCGTCGACACTGCGTTGTCATTTCTTAATCGGCACGCCGCTAAGGTCACGACGTCATCAAAATTGCATCTTGTCATTCCTTAGCCCCCCAAGATTCTGGGGTTATAAGTGCCAAAACCACAATATGATTACGAGGCTGTTCATTGCACCGTTCTTACAAACCAAAGGCAGTGGATCTTTAATAAGCAATAGCACGTCGTGTAATCACACAATTTCTTAGTAACCCTTCCCCCCCCCCCCAAAAAAAAAACTTAGCATTCTGCAAGTTCGACTGAAGTACATATTTAAATATATATTCAAATGTTGGCAGCTTGGTCAGCGTAGAGCATGAACAACCACTGAAGGAGAAAAAGAAACACAGCAACTCGCGAATGTTTTGCGATTCCCTTCGCAGGATCTCAAAATATTCATGGTTTCTGAAGAACCAGCAGACAGCGGTGTCGACAGTCTGCACACGTCAAGATCAACTACATGCACTCTCAAAACTGCCCGTACTGTATCTGCTGTAAACTCTTCTAGCGGCGTTGATTAAAAGAGGCCTTCTAGATTTACGAGGAGCTCCATGCAAGGCTGCTCGAAACGCTGTCTTGTGTGACCTGGGCGGCAGTGGTGAAATAATCTTTTCGCATATCAAATGCAACTGGCTTTAGTGGCCTGCCGGTTGCCTCGTAGCCAACGTTTTTTAGACGTTGCTCGTAGCTTACAGCCAAAGCTCTTTCAGGCCTAGTCTAGGCTCTAACTGAAAGAGCTCGAGATCATGCCTAGGCTATGAACGTTATCACTGAGCGCAAGACGCGCCTGCATGATTTGCAAGCTATGCAACCAGGCTCTTTCAGGCCCAGTTAGTGGCAGTTGTGCTCGTGTGCTCCTACAGCTCGTCATACGCAGCCTTTGAGTGCAGGGACGTCCAAACAATTTAAAGTGAAAGCTTTCGTTAGATTGTGCAACACACTTGAGATTTAAAACAGCGGAAACGACACGAGACCAAACTAAGCAAGACACACTGCAGCGCTGTGTCTTTCTTCGCCTGTTCTCCCCTCATTTGTGCTGGTTCCAAATCCCAAATTTCAGTGGCGTAGTCATCCAGGGAAAACACGGGGAAAGCGGGAGATGGAAATTCAAGACGGGGGAAGGCGGGAGGTGGAAATTCAAGACGATGTGCAAAACGAGAGCAAGGTGAAAGCACGAGCCAACGTTTCGACGAGTGGACCTGTTTCTTCAAGGCGACATATGCTTTCCTCGCCACAGTATATATATAGGTGGGGGTCTTCTAATGCGGAGAGGGTGTAAGGCGGGTGGGTGCGGCAACGAGCGAAGGTGTGTTAGCGTGTCGAACTGAGAATAAAGGAATGCAATGCACAAGGCCGGGAACTCGGCCGCCTCTCAATCACGTGTTAACGCCCGCGTGGGCGTGTCAACGGCGTCTGACACGCCGGCTGGGGAAAGAAAAGACGAAAAAAAAACGCTAAGAACCCAAACTAAGTGTTGTTGCCTACAGCTTGAAATTTAGCACAGCGAATTCTAAAGCTCCCTTTGAAACGTTTATGCCTATTGGCTGCAATGTCTTGAACTTATGCATAAGGTATGATTCGCTGTATTTTCTTTCTCGTTCAGAACGAAACTTTGACTGTAAGACGTAGAGTTTAAGCTTAAGTAGACATATCCAGAGTTTAAGCCCCGAGGAAGTTGATCTCCTGAAACGTGGCCTAACGCTCTGTCCGACGAATAACGCAGTAAACGAATACGAACTGTCATTCACTTCCGCATACTGCGTTCTACCGGACAGATATGCGTGGATCGATTTTACCAAATTGCAAATAATTCCTATATGTTCCAATTTACAGATTAATAAATAGTCAACGACTCCGTCAAAGGCTTTAGAGAAGTCGAAACAAATCGCGTCAAGTTGGTTTTTGTTATTCAAAGCGCTAGAAAAGTCGTTGATTGTTTCCATTAGCTGCGTGGTGGTAGAAAGGCGTTGCCTGAACCTGTGTTGATTTGGAAACAAAGGTTTTGTAATGTTCTAAATCAGTGTATACGGATTTCGAGATAATATGTTTGAGTAGCTTGCAGCAAACACGGGTCAAACATATGAGACGATAATTCTCAATTTGCAGCTTGTCACCGGTTTTGTGTATTAAGATTACTTTTGCCACCAGCCAATCGTCCGGAAGTTGCTTTTGAGTGATTGATGCAGTAAATATTATTTCCAAGTAGCGCGCTGCTCATTGCGCATATCTTCGTAAAAATGCGCTCGGTATCTTATGCGCGCCAACATATATTTTTTCATCCATGTCTAAAATAGGAGACAGAATTTCTTCGTACGCTACTGCTGTTATGTCAGACATTAGTGCGCGATGGTACTGATATCGAGGAAGGGGCAATGAACCAACTTGATCTGAAGCAGCAAACACTGACTGAAAATACGAATTACCCAGAGCATGACAATATTACCGCGGGGTCAGTCACAAGCGCATTGTTTACGACTACACTGTAAGATTTACTATCACTTCCCGATAAGTAGCGTCAAAGACGTTGCGCAGATGATTTCATAACGTTTGTTAGGGTTTCTACGTGATATTTATATTTGGCTTCTGTTGCCATGTTTCGAAGTATCGCTGACATGCTTGATATTTTGTGACGTCTTCGTTTCATTTTCTGTCTTTCCCCACTGATAATTCGCTTAAAGTGGATGATCTCGCAAGTAAGTCATAGGTTCCGTTTGTTTGTCTTTTCTTTGCAACTGGTATGAAACTGTCAATGCAATGGAAGATAATAGCATTAAATTTAGCCCACATTACCCTGACGTCGGACTAAGTGCTGAAATGATCTAAGGCGCACGAGAGATAATCAATTATACCAGTGTCATCGGCTTTCGAGAAATTAGGCACATATACGGCTTGTTCTTCCAGCTCATTACGCACGGTACTGTGCCTTATTTGAACTAATACTAATTTGTGATCCCATATTCTCTTGCCAACTGTTATTTTGTAATTATCGAAGCACCCGTCAAGAAATACTAAGTCATATCCGCTGCGCCTGCCGTGTGTGTACTTTCCTGAACTATTGTGTCATATCAATGAGTGACTCACACTCTGAGCGCTCTTGTGAACCTATAATGAGGGACCCCCAGTCGATATTTGGCAAACTAAAGTCCCCTGAAAGAATGATACGATCATTTCGCGGTTTTTGTTCTTCTTAGTAGCTCTTGATATCCTGTAGGTACGAAGCCGACTTATTTGGCGCTCTGTAAATTGCCCCGAGAAGGACTAAGGCATTGTCAATCTTAACGTTGCACCACACACTCTCGTGGTTTTGGATACCTTGCAAACGTATGCATTCAGCATCTTCTTTAACAACTATAGCTACACCACCTCCTCTGGATTCCCAGTCATTCCGCATTATCTTATCGGGCGCTAGTAACTCATTGTCTCGTATGTCAGGATGCAGCCACGTCTCAGTAACTGTGACAATGTGTGGGTCATAGCTGGCTAGAATGTATTCCATCGCTCGGTCTTCTTGGCGATTGTAGCACCCTTGGCGACGGCCAGATGTCACGCCAAAATCCTTCAGGGAATTAACCAGTTGTTATTCTGCAGTATATTCAACTGGGACATGGCGTATCTTGCCAACATTTTTAATATAAGATGCCGGAATAAATGGGTTCTCCCAAATGAGCCACTTCACTCATCGACAGTACATATCTTGCAGATGAGACTGAAGTAACGTCGACAGAGAAACTGCCATCTCAACGTACGCGGAACGAGCGTACCTTTTCCTTTGCCGCGGAAACAATTTCTGACGCAGCGCGGTTTGGATTCACTTGCCAGAAATTGCGGCCTTCATGTGAAGGTCGAAAAACAACTGGAATTTCCTCAGGTCATCTTTTTTTTACAGGCTACCAAAGATAACGGCGTATCGTCACATTCTATGTCTTCATCTTCGCTTAGCTCATAGGTAGATGTCCTGTCGTCGTCAAACCGTGGTTTCTTGGCTTCACTTTCGCATGTCTCAGCCATATTCGCCGAAGGTGCACTGGAACGTAGTGCAGCGTTGAAAACTAGCGTCGCCGGGCTCGACGCCATTAGGCGCGGGTTGTGGCACTTCCGAATGCGGCGCCGATTCTGCGGCACTCGTGCGCCTAGGGACGCGCTGTCGAACATAATGTCTCGTGCCGGTCCATCGTGCCGGTTTGCAGCTCATCTACGCCTATGCAGGCGTATATGCGCTGCAGAGAGCAGAAAGAACACGCGAAGCTGAGCGTGATCTTCTGCACATAGGTATTCCACGGGATGTCTGATCTCTCTGGTCAACAGCATAAAATCTCAAAACAGTACTGGTTCTTCGAAGAAAACAGAAAATAATATCTCACCGAAGAAGCAGCGGCCGCTCAGTGGCACTTCTTCACCTTTGGTTGGCATACATTATCATATGCATTTTGATAATTTTTGTGTCCATCCTAGGTCTGCTGGGCCTTCGTATCTGTCTGTTGCCCTGTATTACCACTTAGAGCCATGCGCTCTTGCTACAACAATAATGGAATATCAGCTAGTCCAATCTGCCTCCCTTTGTTGAAGGCAACGTATAACTGAATAACGTCCCTCAGCGCCTCAGCTACCGTTCACAACGCAGAGCAACGTTAGCGCTGAGTTCGGTCTCTGGTGCATTGCCGTCGTTGACATGTGTGCGACGTGTGGAAAATGCGGTGCAGTGTGCCACTGCCATATTTATGTAACCGCGGCTACTCGAATAGCAACTAGCTTTTCTTCATTTAAAGCTCGCAGGCGCTGAATGTGTCATATGGGGTGTTGTATTTTAGCTGCATCAATTTTTTTAATTGCATGTGGCACACAGCACACTTCTAATCCCCCTTGAGCTAAATTACTAGATGAGGTGACCACTAGTTATACGAAATATCAATGTTTTTAATTGAGTAATGAACATATTTACATTAATTAACGAATTTATTTATTGCTTTCCGGCACAAATTTCAGTCTACAAATTGATGCTACTGAGTATGCAAGGCATATCGAATTAGAACTAATTATAAGGATGGCACTGGTCTCGAGTATCCGCCGTCAAACTTGCTAATAAAATACGCTGTTGTTCTACTTTTCAAATAAAACATTGTTTTATGCAGTGTAGCACAAAAATAATCGGAATGCCGATGTATTTTGTTGGGAACTTCGAAAATTATCTTGAAACTGGTGTAGTCCCTGGAATTCGTTCGAAGTGAATACGTCTTGCGAACTCGCCGGGTACAAACCGTAAATTGACATATGTGCCGTGAAGTAATTAATTAAAAAAGGTTTATTGTTGTCATGTTATTCAATTAGGTGTTTTGATTTCTCGTAGATGCAATGCGCCGCCTCCCAGAGTAATTTATCTCAAGGCTCAATTGTGCTATTGCCACAGGCAATTTGAAAAAATTTGGTTCAGTTAAAAAACACTTCGTATATACTGGGTTTTGCTTGAGTCTTTAGCCGGAAATGAAAGCACGCATCATATGCTTATAATAATATTACTAGTATATGCTATATCTCGATCGTTGCTCTCGCAAGGAGGGTAGTGTTCATTGCTTTTGCAACACTTGCGTTTATTAGTCTTTATGAAAAGGAAAACCCCGGGTGGCATTGGGTTTAGCCCGATCGAAAACCAGGAATTATCGGCTTTTACTCGAAAACAAAGAACCTTACATAAATTTGCGATGAGCCTTCGATACATACCCCTGTGTTTTTGTACACGTCAAAGTAAAAGTATTTTTAAAAATGTCTGTTGTTAGTCTATGCTAATAGCTGTTAAGAACGGCCCGATGACGTGCAAGTTTTGCCTGCCAGTTGCGACAGAAGCGGCAACCTTGTATCGGAACGCCACCGTTACGCTCTAGCCTCGTCGCCATTGTGACTAAACGGGCTCGGCGGACGAACTATTGTTACTGAGCCCGCGGGAATGTCTACTGAGACCCCTTCCCACGCGCCGACCAAGACGCAAGACAATGGGCAGCCGGCGGGCGCGCTGCGGGGGTCAGCTCGGGGAATAAAAGGCCCCTACGGTGCCTGGACAGCCGTTTCCGTCACCTGGGTATCGGGGGAGGACAGAGTGTTTAAAACCCGCTGTTGTGCGGCTGCTCAGGACACTCTCTCTCAAGCAGTCATGTTAGACAGATGTACTCTCTCAAGCAGTCATGTTAGACTGATGCACTTTCTCGAGCAATCATGTTAGACTGATGTACTTTCTCGAGCAGTTATGCTAGACTGATGTAGATACTGTAAATAAACCCATATTCCTCGTTCTCGTTGAGAAGCAGTCCTTCCCTTCATCAACGTCCTCAGCGTGGATAAGTTGGACGACGGCACCTTCTAATTCATGCCGGATTCCGATCTTGACAACGGGTTACGAGTGATGGGATTGAGCCCCCAATCCTGACAACTGGCTAACAGCGGTGAGATGGACTTTGCGACGTGGTGCTGTGTCTGCGATGAGTGCTTGGTTCTTGCTTTGACTCTCTAGGCTTCATTTTGTGGTTGTTCTGTTTCGAACAGTAAGGAAGCTAGATTGTTGACTGTTAGTTAGGTTGTGTTTTCCTAGCTAGGTTTAGCGAGCAGGACCAAGGCAGTAAAGCAGCAATCATGGAGCTAAGGACACTGCTGTAAGACGAATTGTTGATTGTGGGTGAGGAACTGGGCCTAGATGTACGCAAGGAAATGCTAAAATCGGAATTATTGGAGCTAATTTCCGATCAGGCCAGTGAGGAAGAAATTGAAATGGGATTGGAACTTATAAAAAAGCGAGAAACGGGAAAGAGAAGAACGGGACAGAGAAAAACGAGAGAGAGGAACACGATAAAGATAGCGAGTTAAGAAAAATGCAACTTGAACTTGAAAGCAAACGTTTGGAGTTGTCTCAAGGAAGTGAAGGGGCTCTGGGACGATCAAGTGAGGCAGAATCGTACCGCATTGACAGACTATTAAAGCCATTTGAGGTCGGGACCTACATAGGCTTGTTCCTAAGCAATTTTGAAAGGACTTGCGAGAAGATGAACTACGGCCCGAGTACATGGCCATAGAGAAGAGGAAGAGGAAGACGACGCTGTTCGCTCTGTTGTCACCTCAGCTCTGTAATTTTTGCATAGGTTTTGCTATTCATTAAGTGAGTTATTTATATCCTTGGAAGACGGCCGCATCTTTAAGGAGGTACTGTCCCTATGGGAAGGGTACGGCTGCTCCGGCGCCGGCATCTTTAAAGGGACAGCGCCATCCGAAGGAAGCCAGCGTGGCGGAGGCGGCCATGGTCTCGCAAGGTGTGGAGCTGCCAGACATCAGGGACGATAAGCAGTCCAGTGCGTCATCATCGGTCACTGGGGACGACACAACTATCGTCGACCCTGACGAGCAAGTGGCTGATATGGCGGAAGTGGACAGCGACGGCTTCAAGGTGGTGAGTCATCGGAAGCAAAGAACGGTCGGAATCCCAGTGGTAGTTTTGCCAACAGAGAAAGGTGTTGATTTGAGAGAGCGGAACCCTATCAGGCTCTTTGAAGCCATTAAGGTACTGCTGGGATCTGCCCCGATTCGCAGCCGCTTCACATCGCAAGGCGCGCTTTATTTAGATATCGCAACGGAAGAGCAAGTTGACATTCTGCTCCGGTGCTCTCAGATTGGGGACATAAAAGTTAATGCCCGGCTGCCCCACTCCTACATGACTAACACATGTGTTATTAGGGGAGTACCAGTGTGGTATTCGGAAAGCGACCTTCTTGACTACTTGAAACCGCAAGGGGTTCTGCACGTGAAACGTCTCATGCGCCGGGTGAAGACTCAAGAAAAAGAATGGGCAGCGAAACCTACTAACTCTGTTGTGATAACGTTTGCTCCTAACACCGAGCGCCCCGAAAAAATTGACCTCGGTTTTACCAAGCATGCAGTCAAAGAATTCGTTGAACCTCCTCCCCGATGCTTTAGGTGCCAACGCTTTGGGCATGTAGCTAAAGTTTGCATCAAAGATCAACGTTGCTAACGATGCGGTGGCGCCCACGATTACAAAGCCTGCAAGGCAGATTTTGCTTGCGCTAATTGTGGTGGTGACCATCCAGCGAGTTTTGGTGGCTGCCCCTTCCGTGTGAGCGCCTTACACCGCCGAGTGTCCTTCATTAGTGGTCCCAAACCACAACCTACTGAGAAGCGGATACCTGGAAGTGACGAGTTCCCGGCGTTAGATTCGGAAGTTGAGTTCCCTGCGTTAGAGTTGGACGTTCGTAGCGTGGTAACCAGCAACGTCAGAGAGCGACCTGAGCCTAGCAAGACGGCAAAGTCCTCTGTGGGTGAGTCGGTTGTTCGATCTGCTGCAGCAAAAAGTGTTCAAGCTTCTCAGCGACCAGACTTGACAGCCAGACAGCCGGACAAGTTTCACAGCCAGACTCGGCAACATGGAGGACATTCCCTCGCCTCAAAAGAGATGAAGACACCAGCTGAAGTGGCCAAGAGTGGGTCCAAGTCCGCAACCTTTGTTGAAGTTGTGAGGAAGTGCGTACAGCAAAATAAGGAGCTCAAAAATCAGGAACTGTCCGACCTTCTGCGAGTTTTGTTTGAAGTCCTGCGTTCATATGTTCAAGTGATGCAGACTGGCACCCTGAAGAACTTTCTAGAGCTCGTTCTTTCCTTTGAGCCCATGATTACCACCTTCGCAGCGACCTTCACCTTATAATATGGCTAGTCTTCTTCAACCTCGTGCAACAAAAAATCACCGAAAAGTGCCATTTATTATGCAATGGAACTGCGCTGGGATTATAAGTCGATTAGCAGAACTTAAATTATTTCTGAAAGATACGTGCATTCCAGTTTTAGCCCTCTCGGAGGCTGGCCTACCAAGCGGGAGATCTTTAACTGGATATGTCGCCCATAAGAATTGCAGCATAAAGTCATTTCCCGCGGGAAGCGCTGCCCTTTACATACGAAGAGAGATTCCTCATGTGGCTTTGAACGTCACCGATCTTTGCACCGATAGTATTGAGGTAGCGGCTGTGAGGATACGTCTTGGCTTCCGAACTCTTTCTATTGCATCCGTATACGCGTCTCCGCGGAAGAAGGTAGCAATGGACTTGTTTCTGCAGCAGCTTTGTGACCGTTGCCCGGCGCCCCGAATTATCTGCGGGGACTTCAACGCCCATCACTCTCTCTGGGGTGACAGGAACACAGATTCCCGCGGACGCAAACTTGTAGAAGTTATCGATAGTTTGGACTTGTGCGTGGCCAATGACGGAAGTCCCACTTTCTTCCGGCCTCCAGCCTCAGCCACATCAATAGACCTAACCTTGCATTCATCTGACGTCCGCGTGAAGTGGTCAACTGCACCTGACCGCATGGGAAGTGATCACTATCCAATTTTTGTGTTTACTGCCGACTTCCATTTGCGCGACTCTAAAATTAGCCATGTTGTTAATTGGGACAAGTACAGGGAGCAACTTGCATGTGTTTCTGGTGATGTGATTGACAAAATGATTTCTGGTAAGATGGCTGCTACCACAGCGGTCAAGTTGCCTACTCATTTTCCGACTCCGGATTTAAAACTCAGGAACCTTTGCGCAGCGCGCAGAAGGGCGGAGCGACAACTGATGCGGAAGAAGGACGACAGATCCTTGAAGACGACCTTCAATAGACTTAACTCTGCCATTCGACGCCATACGAACAAGCTCTGTAGGTCGCAGTGGGCGTCCTTCTGCGCTAGCTTGACGGTTTTCTCACCGATGACGAGGATTTGGCGAGTCATTGGCAGTCTTGCTGGTGATTCTCGTCCTAGTAAACCTTTTGAAGCGCTTGCACTGCGCAAGCAGAAACCTCTCATGTGCTTGGCAGAGGAATTTGCAGATGCATTTGTAAGTGCAAGTTCAGGAATTCCTCCCTGCACTCCACCTGCAACATCTACGTCTGTGATGGACGCCCCGTTTACACTTCGAGAGCTACAGACAGCACTCAGTGGCCTGCGGCGTCGATGTGCACCAGGTCCTGACGGCATCACCAACCAGATGATGCAGAACCTACCTCTGGAACACCGAAAGATGCTTCTAAGCTATCTCAATCGAGTGTGGGAGACTGGCGACGTTCCTCCTTCATGGAAAGTGGCTCGCGTTGTCCCAGTGCTGAAGCCCGGCAAAGAAATGACAGACTTGGCCTCGTATCGTCCTGTATCACTGACGTCGTGCGTGGCTAAGCTTATGGAGAAGCTGGCAAGTAAGCGTTTATCTTGGTGGCTCGAAGATAGAAGGGCTCTGCCAACATGCATGACTGGATTCCGAACAGGTTTAAGCGCGCAAGACAGCGTCTTGGACTTGATAAGCCATATTGAACATCATAGAGCTTTCGGCCTTTCAACGCTAGTTATTTTCCTAGACGTATCAAAGGCTTATGATACCATCCTTCAGAGCTCAATACTAAATAGTTTGCAGGCCATGGGCGTACAGGGTTATCTTCTGCGCTTCATTCACTCATTTATCAGTGATCGGAAAATTCAAGTGCGGTTAGGAAGTACCACAAGCACCGAAAGGGTGGTATCGCTAGGTGTACCTCAAGGAAGTGTTCTTTCCCCAACGCTCTTTAACGTTGCAATGGCTGGTCTTCCCGCTGAAGTGCAAAAACATTGCAGGCATGTCCATATGTCGATATACGCGGACGACATCTGTCTTTGGTTAACCGGATATCAACACAAGCGTTTAGCTCTGATAGCTCGACAGGCATTACTTTCAGTTCAAAATTACCTTCAAGGTGTGGGGTTGACTCTCTCGGTGGAAAAATCTGGTTTCATAATGTGTCCAGGTAGAGGAAGAAGGTATGCGCGGCTGAAGATAGACCTTAATCAATCTTGTCTTCGACAATTTAAACACAAGCGCTTTTTGGGCGTCATTATCGACTACCGCCTACAGTGGCGACGAGCTGTGGACTCGGTTGTGACATCGATATCTTCGCGTCTCAATGTAATCCGTAGAGTTGCAAGTGAGCAATGGGGAAATCACCCTTCTGCAATGATCAGGTTGCACGATGCACTAGTGACGAGTCGAATAATGTATCAGCTCCCTTTAATTTCCCCATCGATATCACAGCTGGAACGACTTGAGGTTCTGCACAGAAAGGGCCTAAGAAGGGCTCTTGGCGTTCCGCAGACTGCTCCTAACAATGCAGTACTTTATGAATCTCTATCGAGACCTCTTAGCTTAGTCGCTTCACAAAGGTTATTGATGCAAATTGGCCGCCTCAAACAGACGGCAGCTGGCCGAGCCCTTCTACAGCGCCTTCGAAAGAGATCCGAGTCCCGAGCGTACTTGGCCCTTAATACTCTTGGTTACCTGGGTCTTGACGCTAGAGGTCGAATTAAGAGGTCGAAACCACCTTGGTCTTTCGCGAGCCTCGATAGTTCGTTGGCAGTTCCTCACGTTCGTGCTAAGCGGAGTTCTCCTTTGGCAGCAACGCGTTCGCTCGTAGTGGAACATCTTGAAACGGAATATGCACGTCACCTTCAAATTTTTACTGATGGCTCTGTGGACAAGGTCAGAGGATCTAGTGCAGCTGCTTTTCACATTCCCTCTTTGAACTTTGATTGGTCCGTTCGCTTCACTGCAGTCGTGTCCTCCACAACGGCCGAAAGCGTTGCCATTGAGGCAGCTCTCAAAAAGCCACGGTTTTGTACGCCTCAACCTGTGGTCATTCTTACAGATTCGAAATCCGCCCTTCAAAGGTTAGAGCACGGATTCCCTACTGATGCCTTATCTCTAAGCTCCCTACGTTCGGTGCAAAATCTCAGTGTCAAAGGCTTCTCCATACGATTCCAATGGGTGCCATCACACATAGGTATCATAGGCAACGAGATGGCGGACAGCCTCGCCCATAGAGCGCTGTCTGGGAATCCTTCGAGAAAAGTGACTCAAGAAGACGGGAGACTCTTCAGAGAAGCGGTGTCGTGCCACTTCAGTTCTTTGTGGAGCTCACCTCACAAGCCATGTGTGATCAAGGGTCCCCAAAGAAACCAAGCAACCTTACTGCTACGCATTCGCACGGGCTCTGCTCGTACCCCTGCGTGGATGTTTAAGACTGGCCTGGCGTTATCACCATTATGTTCAACGTGTGGTGTGTGTGGTGACATAGAACATTACCTAATGTGCTGTACTGTGTATAACGCGGAAAGGAGGGTGTTATTCGGGTCTCTCAAGAACACAGGACTTCCTCACAGTTCGCTTCAGGACATAGTTTTCCCGCGCGGGAACCGGTTGTGTAGGAAGGAGGTCTCTCGCCTTCTGTTAAATTACCTACAGGACACGGATTTGGCTTCAACATGGTGAACTGAGGAGTGAACATTTGTAATTGGGAGGTCTGTGTCGGATTACGTGATTTAATTATTTTAAGTGTCGCTACGGTGGAGCAATTGCCGGCAGCAACTGCAAGGCTAATCCCACCAGTAGCCTACAACAACTCAACTCAACTCAACTCATGGCCATAGCGGTTGCTGTCTATGTTGCCGTGTGAGGCGGCGGAAGTAATCGCCAGACTGAGTGCACAGGATTCATATGATTATGCAAAAGTTTAGGCTAGTCTCCTGAAGAAATACCGCCTTTCAGCCGAAGCTTTTCGGCAAAGGTTTAGGAGCACAGGCAAGAAAGATAGCGAGGGCTATCCGGAGTTTGCATATAGCTTAAAGGCCAACCTAGTCGAGTGGCTTAAAAGCGCGGAAGCGTACGACAGCAGAGACATGATCATTGAATGCATGTGTATAGAGCAGTTTTACAAAAGCATCCCCCAGGCTGTGAAAATGTGGGTGCAAGACAGAGGGAATGTAAACACTGTGAAACGGGCGGCTGAATTAGCCGAAGAGTACGCAACGCGTAGAACGTTGAACGCCGAGGACGCAAATTGGAATGGTCGAAATGGACCGCGGAAACCATTTCCGTTCAAAAATGGTTCGCAGACTAGACGATCGGAGCCTGTAGACGTAGAGGAAAAGCCCGCAGAAAAGGGCGAGGAGAAAACTAACGGGGAAACCGTACAAAAAGAGCAGCAAAGAAAATTTGAATATTTTAGACCAATCCGCTCTTATAAATGCCACAAACTGGGACATATAGCTGTAAACTGCGGGCAGCCGAGTGCAGTTTTTTCCTACGTAGAGGAAAAAGACGAGAATATGGAACTTTTAAGCCCATATCTTCACGACCTGCAAGTTAATGGCAAACCATGCCGAGTGCTAAGAGACATTGCCACCACGATGTACAGTGTCCATCCGTCTTACGTGACGGTAGATGACTTCACCGGAGAAGTAGCATATGGATTAAACAGGTTGTAGGAGAACACAGCGTGTGTCTGCCCATGGCCAAAGTCAAAATCAGGGGACCGTTCGGGGAGCTAGAGACTGAGGCTGCAGTTTCCAAATTTTTGTCACTGCAGTACCCTTACATTTTTTCGAATCGTTCGAATCAGTTATTGCGTGAAAAAGGGCTTAAATTGGGAGAGGGCGTAGTACAGGCATTGACCCGAGGCCAAGCTCGTAAAATCGCGTCGCTTTCGGCTGAAAATGCACAAGCTGCTCCAGCGGAAGCAGAAAAAGGGATAACTTCCATACGCGAATCCGAGCTAGGCCCGAGGGACAAAAAAACAGTTGAGGAGTGCCTGCCAGCTGACCAGCTCAATGAGCGCGTAGCACTAGAGTGTCAAAGTTCAAACCTGCAGGAAGAGCAAGCTGACGCAATCGCAAGCGAGACAGGGTCGTTATTATCACCGGCCTCAAAGAACTTTGATCAGCTCTTACGTGTGGATAGAGTCATTGGCAGCCGAGCAAAAGAAGGATGACAGCTTAGCTAAATTACATCACACAGCCAAAGAAGGCATTGCTAGGCGCAACGTGACGATACATGAGAGAGGAGGATTGTTGTATCGGCACTACAGAGATCGAAAGGGTAGGATTTTAGATCAGTTAGTCGTACCTACTAAGTATAGGGAGGACCTTTTGAGTCTCTGTCATGGAAATGGGTGGTCCGGCCACCTAGGCATAAACAAATCAAAGGAAAGATTGCTTATGGAATACTACTGGCCTGGCTGTTTCAAAGACGTAGAAAACTTTGTAAGATCATGCGACGCCTGCCAGCGCTCTGGTAAACCAGGAGAGACATGGAAGAGAGAGAGAGAGAGGGAGAAAGCAAGGACAGGAAAGGTAGGGAGGTCAACCAGAAGAGTATCCGGTTTGCTACCCAACACTGGGGGTGGGGGAAAAGGGAATAGAAAGAAGAAGAAAGGGAGAGAGTAAGCACAAAGTACGTGTGGGAGGGACACTATGCACAGGGACACTATAAACGGTCTCTTAAACCGGTGTTCCTCAAGTATTGCAGTAATGCACGATTCGCTTTTCGTGCCAGTGACGGGTGTGGCCACGGTCCGAGTATCTTTGACTCGGTGAAAGGTCGTAAGTCTAGTCGGTGTAAAGTTTCCTTCAGAGAGAGGCGTAGTACATCGTAGTGGGGGCAAGTACACAATAGGTGCTCGATGGTCTCCTCGCACCCACAGTAATCGCACATCGGGCTCTCGGCCATTCCCAAACGAAAGGAATATGAGTTTGTGAATGCTACTCCAAGCCACAAGCGGTACAGCAAGGTTGCTTCACCGCGGGAAAGGCTAGATGGCACTTGTAGCCGTAGCATGGGGTCCAGTTTATATAATCGGCAGTTGAAGGCACCTGAACTCCAGAGATCTTGCGACTTTTTGCGTGCATGTAGGCGAAGTTCCCTGGCAGCGTCAGACATCGCCAAAGGTATGGAACGCGTCTGGGTATCTTCGTGGGCAGACCGGGCAGCCTTGTCTGCTAGGTTGTTGCCGACAATGCCACAGTGAGCAGGAATCCATTGAAATGTAATTGTGTGCCCTCTTTCCAGAGCATGGTGGTGTACTTCCCTGATGTCAGATATCATCTGCTCGTATACTCTGTGACGTAATGCAGACTTGATGCTGTGAAGGGCTGCCTTAGAGTCACAAAATACGACCCATTTCTCTGTAGGCTCTTTGGTGACGTACATCATAGCGGCATGGAGAGCTGCAAGTTCTGCTGATGTCGATGTAGTCGTGTGCGACAATTTGAATTTAACTGTAACCTTCTTGGCTGGAACGACGAATGCGGCAGTTGAGCTGGCACGTGAGGTCGAACCATCAATATATATATATGTATGCGGTCATGATACGTCTGGTGTAGTAATAGGAGCGTAAGTTGCTTCAGAGCCGGCGATGGATGATTGTACTTTTTTGTAATTCCAGGAATATCAAAATTCACTTGAGGCTGTCGTAGGCACCACAGGGGAGATGAAGGCTTTGTCGCCAGTGTAAAAGATGACGATATGCACTCTTGATGAGCACTAATCACTCGTGAAAAGGTCGCTTGAGGTCTTTCGGCTGGTAGGGAGGTCAAATGATGGTCGGGTATCCTTGACAGATGGCGAATGTGCGCTCTGAGAGAGTCGACAACTACGTGTGTCTGGATCATATGGTCCCCAGCGATGGCAATTGTTGCTGCTGTTGACGTGCACCGAGGCAGCCCTAAACACGTGCGTAGGGCTTGACCTTGTATGCTCTCCAAGGCGCGAAAGTTCGTCTTGCATGCATTTGACAACACTGGTAGACTGTAACGTAGGAGTCCGAGAAACAGTACCCTGTAGAGCTGCATGATAGAACGGACTGGTGTACCCCAGTTTTTGCCGCAGAGAAACTTAAAGACCTGAGCAATGGCAACCAATTTCTTCTTTAGATAGACGCAGTGAGGGCTCCACGAGAGGTTGCAGTCAATGATTACACCCAGAAAGCGATGTGTCTTAGAATAGGATACCGCTTGACCATTAATTGAAACAGGATACGATGACATTTGTTTGCGCGTAAAGCCAACCAATGCGCACTTTTCAGTAGACAGGCTGAGGTCTTGTTCTCGTAGATAAGATGCATGGAAAGCGCCACTAAAGGTAGCGCCCTTAATAACAGAGCCTTTCAGACGACTTGTAATAGACACGGTAGGGCCTCTACCAAAAACCAAATCGGGTTACCGGTACTTGTTTACCATGCTGAATCCAGCTACAATGTTTCCAGAAGCAGTCCCTCTGAAAGAGCTTTGCTCCACCGAAGTAGTAGACGCGCTTTTGACAGTGTTTGCACGAGTTGGGTTTCCAGCCGAAATTCGGGCGGATCAAGGGTCAGTATTCACCAGCGCACTGACTTACTTGCACATTCTTGCAAAAGTGCGGGGTAAAGTTAATGCACAGTTCCGTCTATCACCCTCAGTCAAACAGTGTAGAGGTAAAGGGAAAATCAGATATCCACCCGTTCGTAGCAATTGCTACTAAGGAAACCCATACGGGTTCCTCGAAAGAAAAGCCTCATAGTTGAAGAAAAATTCGTCCTGGTCCGGGACTCGAACCCGGGACCACCGCCTTTCCGGGGCAGCCGCTCTACCATCTGAGCTAACCAGGCGGCTAGCAGATGGCAGGGCGAAGTCAAATTTGTCGACAACACATGAAGCAAAGGTAAGTGTTTGACGAAGTAGTTCTGCGGAAACCCGCAAGGTGGAGAGAAGTATATAAAGGGAAAATCAGGACTTCTCTCCACCTTGCGGGTGGGTTTCCGCAGAACTACTTCGTCAAACAGTGTAGAGAGGTGGCATTCAGTGCTTAAGCGAGTTTTGCGTGCGCTCTGTTACGAGCACAAGGAGGACTCGGAGAACTGTCTGCCGGCAACTTTGCTTTGCGAACGGTTCCACATGAAGCGACAGAGTTCTCGCCAGCAGAACTAGTGTATGGGAGGACACTCCGTTCTCCACTAAGAATGTTAAGAGGGATGTGGGAGGAAAGAGGAGAGTCCTACAGTGGTTGAATACGTGCTAAATCTGCCGAACGGCTAAGCGCAACCCAATAACTAGTCGAAAAGAACATGGGAGTAGCTCAAAAGAACGCCAAATTCCATTACGACAAGAATGCGAGGCTTCGTACGTTTAACACCGGAGACCAGGTAATGATCATCAAACCTAGGTTTCAAGAAAGAACAAGCTTGAAGTTCACTGGGACGGGCCCGTTAAAGTGTTGCACAAACTTTCAGATACTAGCTATGCTCTGAAAATGTCCGGTCGCAGGAAGGAGGTGAGGATATATCACTGCAATTTGATGAAGCCGTATGTAGAGCGGAGCGGAGTCGTTAACTATACCATCAAAGAGCAGGATGGCAATAGTACCAAGTTTAAGGAGTATAGGGCGACCTCCAACTCTCAAATCGGCCTAGAAGAAGTAGTAAAACATTGCACGCTCTTAGACCCGAGCAGCTAGATGAGTTAAAAGGGATGTCAGGGGAATATCTCGACAGATTCAGCGATCGGCCAGGTAGAACGGAATTAATAACGCAGGAAATAGAGCTGACATCAACCGAACCCGTAAGATCAAAGCCTTACAGGGTGTCTCCAAGACAGAGAGAAATTAGGGAGGCAGAGATACAGCGCATGGTAGAGTTGGGAGTTATTGAGCCCGCTGAGAGTGACTACACGTCACAGCTAATACTGGTAGAAACCCCTAACAAGGACCCTCGTCCGTGTGTTGACTACAGGAAGTTAAATGCCATCACTAGGGATCAGCTGTACACGATAACCAACATTGAGGAACGAATTGAAAGAGTTAGCGCTGCTAAATACATATCAATTATATATATAGATATCGTGCGGGGATACTGTCAAGTTCCCCTTTCAGAAAGTGCCAGCCGCTATGCCGCATTCATCTCGCCTGTAGGCACTTTTCGCCCACTCGTACTCAGCTTCGGGCTGAAGAACGAGCCGTTTAGCTTCTCTAAGTTAATGGATATTGTCCTAAAAGACTTGCAGGAGTTCGCCTTGCCCTATCTTGATGATGTAGCAATTTTTTCGGACAGCATGGGAACAACACGTATCGCACCTCAAACAGGTGTTCTCATCGTTGAGGGAAGCCGGCTTAACGATGAAAACGGAAAAGTGTAGGTTTCGTTCTTCACAAGTGACTTATCTGGGCCATGTTGTCGGCCAGGGCACGAGACGGCCGGCCGAGCTGAAAATAGCTACGATTGGACAATTTTCTCAGCCGCGCACGAAAACAGACCTTCGTTCATTCTTGCAACTTGTGGGGTACTATCAACAGTACATTCCGAACTACTCGCAAATGGCAAGTCCATTAACAGATGCCCTCCGAAAGGGAGCACCGAGTAGCGTACACTGGGATAAAGACAAAGAGAACGCTTTCCAAAGTTTGAAAACGCTATTGGTTTCTCGTCCTGTGCTTCGCGCGCCAGACTACACAAAGGAATTCATAGTTCAATGCGACGCATGCGACAGAGGTATGGGCGTGGTACTTAGTCAGGTCGGCGACGATAAAGAGGAGCATCCTATCCTCTATGCCAGCCGTAAGCTAAATGTAAGAGAGGAAGCCTACAGCGCTTCTGAGAAGGAATGCACTTGTTTAGTTTGGGCCGCCCAGAAGTTGTCGTTGTACTTGTACGGAACGAAGTTATATTCATCCTCGAGACCGACCACTGTCCTCTGACGTGGCTGAATCAAGTGTCACAAAAATGACCCCTTGCTCCGATGGAGTCTAGCTCACTCTCCAAGAGTACAACTTCGCCGTTAGATATAAGAAGGGAAAGTTGCATAGCCATGCAGATGGTTTGAGCAGGCTAATTTGAATTCTGCGTTTGAGGGTCCCGCCTAAATTGTAGGGTTACTATTGTTAATTTTGTTAAGCCAAGAAGATCCCCTCTCATTTAGCAGGATTCCCTCCATGATTGCTGAATTTGTCAGCATGAAATTGCTTCAAAAATTGGCATAGCGAAATGGAGCATATTTTGTTTCTGCACTTATGTTTTCTTTGAAGCCTAGCAGGTATAAAGTGAGAGCCAAGGTAGGTCATCTCTGCGCAGAGCCATGTTGTGGGGTTCGTTTTGCAGTTGCCTGTCCTTGTTAGATGTTTTGGGGCGGTGACATCATTACACAAGTGGTCGCTGCGAGCCAAGGCATCACCCCCTGGCCACCAGCCGTTCTCATCCTGCCCAGCGGTTGACAGCGCTGGACAATAAAGATTTTCCGGACCATGGAGGCGCTGTTAAGAACGGCCCGATGACGTGCAAGTTTTGCCTGCCAGTTGCGACAGCAGCGGCAACCTTGTATCGGAACGCCACCGTTACGCTCTAGCCTCGTCGCCATTGTGACTAAACGGGCTCGGCGGACGAACTATTGTTACTGAGCCCGCGGGAACGTCTACTGAGACCCCTTCCCACGCGCCGACCAAGACGCAAGACAATGGGCAGCCAGCGGGCGCGCTGCGGGGGCCAGCTCGGGGAATAAAAGGCCCCTACGGTGCCTCGTCAACTCGCCTACGGTGCCTCGTCGACTCGCCTACGGTGCCTGGACGGCCGTTTCCGTCACCTGGGTATCGGGGGAGGACAGAGTGTTTAAAAACCGCTGTTGTGCGGCTGCTCAGGACTCTCAAGCAGTCATGTTAGACTGATGTACGCTCTCAAGCAGTCATGTTAGACTGATGTACTTTCTCAAGCAATCATGTTAGACTGAAGTACTTTCTCTCGCAGTTATGCTAGACTGATGTAGATACTGTAAATAAACCCATATTCCTCGTTCTCGTTGAGAAGCAGTCCTTCCCTTCATCAACGTCCTCAGCGTTTATAAGTTGGACGACGGCATGGGCCAGCTACCTTCTATTTCATGCCGGATTCCGATCTTGACAACGGGTTACGAGCGATGGGATTGAGCCCCCAATCCTGACATAGCTAATCCCGTCTTGGGGACGCCATGACCTATTTTCGCACCACATATAAATGCTCAAAGTTACACAGCGCACTATTACAAGGATGCAGCGACTGGCTTGTGAAAAATGTCTGTCCATATTGTTTCATACACACGCTTCCTAGAAAACAACGTGACTCACAAATACAGCCCTCGGCCTTCACGCTGCCGGTGTAACAATCTGCCCAGAGTAATTGAATAGTCTGGCATTACAGAATCAGCCACGAGATGTTTGAGTGTCGCCCTCTCGCGTGTGTGGAGGGTAAACGTAGAAATGTGCAATAATATGTTCTCAGGCGTTCCTTCGTTTTCCTTTTTTATAACATTTTTTTTAATTTCTGCGCTGATAAAATAATGTTTGCCGTCTGGTCTCCGTTAGTCTGAAAGTGCGTTCAACACAAATAGTCCTATGCTAATATAAGCAAAATTTTTGTATCAGAAAATGATAAGGAGATTTACCTGCAAGGATAAAGCATGCTTGATGATTGCGAAACATGATAGAGGGTGGTGCAACGAGATGAACCACTTGTCACTGAAAAAATTAGGTTCTTGTGGCCAGAAAAAACATACATGTATGGAACACCAAGTGACGAGAATGGTTAGCGAAATTTAAAATTTGTATTCATCTACGATGCCCCTTAGCCGGCGCAAAATTTTGTAAATGAGTCCTGCGATCGTGCTCCATTTGAAAAGCTGCTTAGGCTCTCATTTACTTATGTTACTTATGCGATGTTTTATGAGTGAGTCACGAGTTCTTGCTCTGCCCGAAAGGGCAGCGGTTATATCAAAATGTTTTATTGAAGAAAGGAAATTCTGGGACCTTGCGTGCCGTAACCATCAGATGATTTTGAGGCATGCCGTAATGGAGAACTCCGGATTGATTAGGCGACCTGCGGTTGTTTAACGTGCACATAAATTTACCTGTACTTGAGCGTTTTTGCAGTTCGGCACCATCGAAATGCGGCGGTCAGCGTCGAACCAGCGACCTCAAGCTTAGCAGCGTGATGCCATGCTACATCGGGTGGTGATACATTAAATATAGAACGTCTGTTGTCTTCCTAATGCTGTCATTTAAGGAATTAAAACTAGGAAAATGCAGGCAGCAATTGGAGAGCGCCGTGCTACACGAGACGCGGTCAGACAGCGAGAAAATGCGACGTATTGAAGCTATTCTATAGCCGGCGCCTAGTAAACGACAAAGGCCGGTCTCTCGAGTGACGTCACCGGAGCGCCATTCGCAGCGCCGCAATCTGTCGCGCACGAGGCGAATCGCGACAGCATACCTCCTCCCCATATAGACCAGAACACGCTAGTCTCGCACCCAGTCTAACCGAACGCATACTCTCGCACCCGGGTTGCCCGGTCGACCGGCGCTATTTTGTACTGGGCTGCCAAAGTGTGTTCGCCGGCGACCAGTAGACATGGCAAGCGCCAGCTCTAGGGCTCCAAAGTGCGGAAATGTGCCCGTTCACACGTATCCAAAGTAGAAGAAGTCATCTGGGCATCATTGCGTCGTGTTTGGATGCCAAAACAACCAGCGGAAAAGGAGCAGGTTGCTTAGCGCTGTTTGCGAAGAGCACAACACAGGTAGGAATCGTGCCGGTGCGGTGTTTTCAGCCTGCGCCGATTTCCATCCGCAACGAAGAATGCCAACCTGCGCCACCGGTGGATAGCTGCAGTGAATAGGAAGAACTACCAACCCAGTGAAAATGCACGAGTGAGTATTCGATCTGTGTATATTTTGGTGCCACGTTCAACTTTGCGCCCTACGAACGTAATACGCAGGTTTGCTCCGAGCACTTTCTGGGCAACAAGCCTACAGAGCATAATCCCGCGCCGGTGCTTCGCCTTGGCTATAACAAACAGGCAAGCCTTTTCGTGTTTTCATTCAGGCAGAGCTCCCGACGGTTAAGCGGAACAGTTGAGTTTGCGGTTAGCGATACTTGCAGCTGGTGCACGGAATGACCATTAAGCGTGAACGACAAGTTGTAGGCCTTGCTGGTGAGCGTTATTGCTAATGAAAGTAAACCGAAGTCTGCTCGTCACGTAGCATGCGTCCACAAAAACGTAAACGACGACTACTCGTCGCCGAAGGTGTTCTTGCAGCGCACCTACCTTTACGAGCTGGTGTTGCAGGTGTCATTCGTAACGAATTCATTTGAGCCTCCTGAGCTCTAAACTGCGTGCGGGCTGTTATGCGGGGCAAAGCGCAAAATATTTCCGTTCATATGGCGAGGAAAATAAGGTGCTTAATTATTCTTGTATTTTGTAACAAAATTTTGATCGTTCTCACTAGTTTTTTTTTTACTGTGTTCTTTTCTAAGGGAGCGCCAACAATCCGATGGCCTCGCACAAGCGAAACAGGTCTGGTACCAGGTAGCTGCAGTTGGTGGGGCTAATTTCTTGGAATGCAGGTGCGGTTGTTGTCTTGTACCAAAGGGGTCCTGATGATGCAGCTTTAAGAAGGGATGGTAATTTTACGTGCCCTGTCATGGTTTGTGCAACTGTACAACACCTGCATCTGTCATGCTCGCACTGTTATACGGGCTTTGACTGCACATGTAGTTGAACATTATAACTACTGTAGTACCTCATTTTCCAATGAGTGCAGGTTTAGCATCATATGCTGCTTGTTCGAGTGCTGTAGGCTTTTGTTCTGAATGTTGTACTCTTAAGTGGTTGCACGATACAATTGGCCTGGTGTATTTTCTATTTCATTTTGAGAGGACTTTATATCTTCGCAAAAGTGATGGCATGGGAAAGAACTACAGCCCTTCTTACTATAACATCTATTTTGTTTTCAGTGTGCAGGTGGTGAAGGGCAGGCGTCTGCTAACCAGGCAGTCAAACGACCTCGCCAGTTGGTTGCCAAGCGAGGCCAACCCAGTAGAGACCATTACAAACAAGACCAAACTGAAAGTGCAGATGACAGTGTTCTGCGTGCTTTAATAATATATGGCACCAACACAGTGCTGTAAATTCCTTCACAGGTTACGTGCCAAAAAGCTCACAGGTGTTCTAGCATATAGCGCGCGGTTTGTACAAACGTAATAGCGTACCTACCCGATGTATTCGCTTCTGCAGTCTGCACAGCACTCAGTGTGTCCATTGTGGACTTGCACGAGGTCTTGAAGTTTGATTGAATCCAGACAGCGAAAATGACAGGTTAGAAAAAACGTGAAACACGCCTTCCGCCCAGCTAAAAAGCCCAAGTTTCGCTTTCGCGCCGGGTCGCATCTCCCGGCGTGGCAGCCCAGGCCTGCTACTTCGCGGCGCTTGGGATAGATGGGGCGACCGGCGCTCATCAATATGGCGGCGCCCTTTGAATTCACGGTGTTCTGGTGTATATATAGAAACGGATTTCTAAGCATTTAGGAGAGACATCGAGGACTGTACTAAAGGCGCGCAGTTTATGTTGAAACAGGAATAACTCCCTTATTTTCTAGCTCGCGTGACACTTTTCTAGTCCTTCGAGAGTTGTCCCTAAACGAGATCGCATGAAAGATCACGTGCGTCAAAGACTGTGGACTTCGCCGATGAAGAGGATGCGGTTGGTGTTCTTGTCCCTGATGTAGTACAAGAAAGGGCGATCAACAGTGAACAAAACGGGTGGTGGTGGGGCATTGAGAGCCGAGATCGGCATGAAGGACAGTCCTGTAACGGCGGCGGCGACAGTTCCCTCCTCGTTAACCTTGACGGCCGCTTTATGCACGGCATCCGATATGTAGACGGGTATACCCTCGGTGATTCCGCTGAAGTCAGCCGAGCTTCCGAACACGGAGTTCAGTCCGAGTGCCTTCATTGCGCTCACCAAGTTGTAACTCAGGGTCATCTCAAACTTGGGCAGCCGGAGTATGACGTCTTTTGTGTGCAGCTTGCTGCCGAGATCTTCGAGAGAGGCGACCGACAGGCCCTCCCTCAGCGTCTGAAGACCTGTGAGACTGTCCGGGAGCACGACCACCATGCTGAACTTGCCGCCCTCGTACGGGATCTCCACAGCGGACGCGTGCAGGGCATCGATTCGGGTGTGAGGAAGGCGAATCCTGAGGTGCATCGCCGGCTTGCTCACCTCGGTGGTGCCAAGGTTGAAGAAGGGCTTGTTCACGGTGTCGGCGACGTCGAACTTCCTCGCCCAGGTGCCCTTGAAGTAGACGGCGTTCAGGATGAAGAGGACGATGTCCAGCGGTTGACTTTCAGGCAAGATGCCAGAAATCTTGCCCCTGGTCTTTTCACGCACCCAGGCGTTGACTTCGGCCGCCACCCTGGGACCTTCGTTGGCGAAGTCGGCCGACCGGAGCTCCGCGTCGAAGACTTCGCGCAGCTGCTGCTTGTAGTTATCGGTTACAGGTAAGCCGTTCTGCGCGAGGACCATGTTGGCCACATGCAGTGTCACATTAGAGGATACGGAGAGTTCGAGCAGGTTCTTGTAGGCCGCGAGCACTGTTGCTCGGTCTGTGAGGCCAACGGCAGTATGACCGAGCACGGACCCGAGCTCGGCCTCTGAGCTTCCCCGGGCACCGGCGTAGGCCATGCCGAATGCAGCGGCAATGCTAGTCGGAGAGAAGAAGACGTTGGACGAGGTATCCTGCGTCGCAAGGTGCTTCAGCAGGTTCACGGCGAACTGGTTGTGAGCTTTGGCGAGTAGCGTGTCGTCGTCATGTTCGCAGGCGACTACGACGAGCGTCGCCGCGAGAAAGGCAAACTTGGTGAGCATCGTGCGTGTTCTTCAAAAGTCTCTATGCGTCTAGCCTCTGGCCGCGATGACGGTTCTTTATGAGCGACTCGTGGCGACCTCTTAATTTTCCGAGCGGATTTGTTATTCTGCCGTGTCGTGGCCTCCGACGGACATCTCCGGTTGCACTGTTCACCCGACCGAACAGAGCTGTGCGCCTTCGCTTCATGTGCGCGTGTCAGCACTTCGCTTTTATCGGCGTTAGCGTCAGATGGCATTTCATTACGTCGCCCTAAAAATAGAGCTTGGCTAGACGCTTTTATCTCTATCACGGCGAGCGTAGTGCAGAGAACATGGCCTTGAGAGGAAGTTGTTGACGTCTGTAGCAGTTTTTTCTATCTCAACTTACCGCATACAGACAAGATATAACTGGAGTGTGTTTATTTCAGCATGGAGCCCCCAGTGAAATATCCAGTAGAGCTCAAGGTTAGCTCTATTGCTAACCCTTGTAGCTGTATTGACGTACTTCTATTGCTACTTACATACAGGGTGTTTCAGCTGACTTTAGCCACTTTAAAAATATGCCGATGCACACTAAGACGACGCGACCATACGCATATTGCTCACTTTTGTATGTAGTGTGTCACGCTATATTTTGTATTTTGCTTAATCAGATAATTCTTCGAGATTAATACTTCTACTTCTGAAGCAACAAAGTTAGGCATAAAAGTCCGATTATAAAGTTGTAGAGCGCTTTGCTAATCGTACGATTAGATAGTTTCTAACTTTCTGTCTAATAAGTATTAGAGTTTTTCAGGCTACCGCGGATGCCCGTGAACCACAAAAAAAAAAAGGAACACGTGACATACCCGCTTGCGCGCCGTGATTGCAGCGCTCCCAAACTGTCCGCTTACATACATATATGCATGCAAAAGGGAGCAACGTGCATTTGTTCGCGTCGTTTTAGACTGCATTGGCATATTGTTAAACTCTGGTTAAAGTTAGCTGAAACACCTTGTAAAGTAAGTTATATAGTAGCTATGCTGCTACTTATAGCCTATAAGGCTGTAAGTAGCAACATAGCCTAATACTTTCTGACATGGAGAACCATTAATCTAGTTTCGCGTTGTCAACCAATAGCCCAGTCCAATAGAACATGTATGACACTAAATTTATCAAGCTTATACGGATATGACCAAACACACAATGTCAATTTAGTTTATTGGCTTACCCATCACTTCGCTATGTACAATCATTCACATGCTATTTATTTGTAAAGAAAACTTGGATAACCATGTGTACAGTGCTAGTGGTTCAAGAAAAATAGCGATGTTCTAGGGCAGATTTTCACCTGGTTGAAAAATGTAAATCCTGCTCATCACTGATCAAATTAACCTACAAAGATATCCTATTAGATGACCTAAATCATAAATAGTCTATTCGCATTATTATGGACTATTTTGTTGTTTCACCGGCTTACTCAAGCGGTGACTTCGAATCTGAACCTATTTAGGATCAACTGCAGCAAAATTCTGAACCGCGTAAAAAGCCCCGTTTAAGATAATTTAGACATGCCTATGTGGAAAATTTTACGCTTCAAGTGCGAGTGAGCGCTTCGCGAAACGCTGGAAAAAATTTTTTTCAGATCGAAACTGCGAAAAAACGTCGCCATTACAACTCGCCGGAAGTGACGCGTCTGCGATCAGTCAGACGTGGTTTGTGCACTTCGCGTGGGAAGCAAATGACGCCCCTGTTACCGCCGCACTCGCAATACAGCATTTGCGAATACACACTCGGGATCTACGGCGACACGACAGGAAACACGTGAAAACAAATATAAGTGCAAATTCATGAGAAAGAAATACGGGCAGAATAGGACGTTTTTGTAGGGATGAAAATCATTATGTGAACTTTACTACTGCTGTGGCTACGTTATTTTTCCTTATTCTTTGCGTGAATACTGCAGAGCCTTCTTATCTCTTTTCTATCTTTCTTTTGAGCGAAAATTTTGCATCGTCTAAGCAAGAACGTTTCGCCAGCGCGATTCGGAAGTTGTTGCGTATAAATTCATGTGCTTTTATTATACCACGAAGTGGCAAATTACAAACATGCCAAAACGGCAGAGTATCCGATAAGAAAACGTCTGGTGGCTGCCAGCTGCGTTTTCCAACAGTCGTGTTCAGACTTCACCCGGCATGTGTTTACTCAAGACTCCAAGCGCAGGAGTGCTACGTCACTCCTCGCCTGTGACTTCTCTCCCGTGGAGCCGTGCTCCAATCACTGTAGCCTGTGCAAGCTCGTCATTGAGGGCGCTGTGGGCGTTACTCTCTGTAAGAGCCGTTTTGTTCTCCGCACCCCTGGTTTCATCGTTCGTCTCATCATGGATTAAACTACTTAAGTTAGCCTGTCGCTCCTAGGTGTTCATCAGAGGCAAGAATCTTTGAGAGCAGCTACGCTACAACTACCAACTAGGTTACCCGGACGTAACGCACCCCCCCCCCCCTCCCGCACCACAACCGCCTCTCGTAACACCGGCCAACCGCCTGAGTCCATCATCTGCCGGATAGCTCTACAACTCCTCTCAAGACCGGTGAATGAGCTGACCACATTGAAACAAGTAAGTGTTCTGTCATGTACAAAATATTCAGAGTTCCGGTTATGACAATTGCACTAGAGAGGCGTTTTGCTCCCGACGTTGTTCACAATATGTATGCTCTGCGGCACCGACTGCTGGCCCGGAAGCGTTCGGTTCACGTGTCAACAGCCACTCTTTAGACTCACACAGCCAGATCGCCGGGTGAGTGTCGTAGCTTTTTCGCAACGTACGCCACTTCATGGATTCCACTGTGGTGTGAAGTTTGTAAACAGGGATAAGGTGCCTCAGAAAGGCTGGCCGACGTTTCGATAGAAGGACCTGTCTTCGTCAAAGGCGGCCTCGTCATCCTCGGCATGCTAGTTTTAAAGAGTTAGTGCAGTGGCGTCACGTGCAGATGTTGTCGGTGGCGGAAGGGAGAGACTTCAGAGGTAATTAGCGCTGCCGCCTGACGTCTGTGAGCGTCGTTCCCAAGACGAGGGGACAAGAACGGGAGTGTAATAAGGCGGGGAGAAAAGAAAAGAAAGAAAAGGAGGGGAAAAACCGGGAAGACACCAAGAGAAAAAAAAGGAGAAAGAACTAGAAAAAGAAAGAAAGAGGGCATGGGGGGGGGGGTCGTTGGGGAAGCGAGAGGTTAGGGAGCATTCAAGGGTGTCGTTGGCGGCATGTTGTTGTGGCATTAGAAGAGCCGGTCAGGCGGTCAGTGCGCGAGTAACACAAAAGACCAAAAAAAAAAGAACATGAGTTGAAAGAGTGACTTGAGAAGAATAGCATCAATGCGTCGAGTAATTTTGAAGTAGTTAAGATGTCGACAAGGAATCTGCAGTGCGGTGGAAGACAGCGGCATGGTCTTTCAAGGGACCTTAACCCCAATCGCTCAACGTAGGTGTCGTTACGGCGGTATACAGAAATGGCGATACCCTGTGTGGCGGAGGCGCCAAAAAAGGCATACTGACGTCTGGGACTTCGGAATGTGTTGACAGTGCGAGACAGCAACAGCACCAATGTAAACGTCGAAGGAAGAAGCAAAGAAAGCTTCACTTTAAAAAAGTTGTCTTTATTTGTTGGCGTACAGTGGCGTGTCGTCGTGGCGTCAACGGGTCCTTTTCGGTATTTCTAAGTGACGACAGCCAAATGGCCGACTTGCCCGCTACCCTTCAGGAGCAACCTTATCCTTTTGCCAAGGCGCGAATGATCTATCCATTTTACTGCAGACTTACAAGGCTGTTTTTTTTTTCAGCCAGTTCATTATTTGCACCCTCCACAGCTATACTGTAGGCGTACTTCCTTTTTACTACACTGCTTTAATAGGTGAATTTGTTTTCGAATTATATTCTGTAATATTGTATTCTTGTTATCATTGTCGTACTAACCTACACAGAGTACTCAAGTACCCTCTAACGGAGTGTTTCAATTTTGGCCTGATTACGGCCACCATTGTGATGCAAATAAATGTAACTTGAACTCGTTTTCTAAGAAATAAATGCGGAATGAAACGCTGACGTCATCCTGAACAAGATCAACAAGCGCCGTAGTACTCGATTTTCTGATGCCCCTATTTGCAAGCTTTCTTTTTCGGGGGGGGGGGGGGTGATGTTATCTTGTAACGTAGAAACGTCCCTCGGACATTTCTGATGTTCTCGTTCTTATTCTCCAGCACCAAATGCAAACTGTCATGACTGCAACTCCACGATGTCCTGGTGGCAGGTCACCATAGCGTGTCGCGAAAGTATCACTACGGTGATTCATTTAGGTTGGCATATATACTATTTTGTGCGTCAGACTTCGCCACAGTCATTTTTCAAACTATGCCAGAGCTCGAAAAGGACGTCCAACTCACTAGGCCCCAAGCTTTCCCCTGTTTATTGCCGCAAAGTGTGTGCATATCGCTGTGGTTACCAACAGGGGCGTAGCCAACGGGGCCATGACAGCACGAAATTTTTCGTGCTGTCCTGCACCGCCGACCACAACAGCCTGCGGCACCGGAAATCATTCTGGATTTTGTCTAGAATTAATTTTTGACGCTCCAAAAGACATTTCGGTGCGAAGCTTGTGAACTCGGGCTGGATTGCGTGGCAATGCTCATGCACCTGAAGTCACACAACGCAAAGAGCCCCATCCGAGCCCAAAGTTTCAAGGGCGTTTTGATAGCGAGCGGGCTCGTCGCAGCATCTCGCGGAGGCTGCGGGATCTACGGAGGGCATGAATTGCCATTCTGAAACTTGGTGTTCATAAAGATCACATAAACTTTTGATGCGAAAAGTGCATTGACATTTCCAAAGTCGTGCTGTAGATTTTCAATTCCGGATCTTTGTGGGTTTAATGTTCTCATAAACATTTGACGCCACAGGTGCATTGACATTTCTGAAGTCGTACATCAGACCATACAAGAGACAAGTCAAATCAACACACTATCAGACAAGTTGACAAAAGTCGCAGCGAAGTCCAATGAGATGAAGCGTTGTGATGGTTAATTTGTGCCGTCATCCAACAGAAAATAATATCAACATATTTTTCACCTTCGCCTATAGCATCCATGTCACGACACTAAAGCCAGCAAAAGTAACGACGTTCTTATTTATTTTTCTACTGTGACTTTTAGTCGCGAAGACACATTGAGCCTCTTCAGTTTTCTTGTTCTTGTTACCCGCGGGCTGCCTGCAGCCAGAGCGCATGCGTTTTTCACGTGTTTCGCTGACAACCGCGTGGCGCACTGCGGTGCGCGTTCGTTTCTTTTTTTTTTTTCTGGCCGAGTGGATTTTCTTTCCACAGAGTTTTGGATACTTTCGGGCTAGCAGACGACAAAAAGAAGCAATGGTCGCTCGCCTTCACCACTATGGGGACTCGACGGATTGCAACGGGTTCGCTTGAGGGCCCCACCTTCATTTAGATGTTATCGCAACCTCTCCGGAAAGTCTTTTGCCTCGCCAGTGTAGGATAAAGAGCACCATGCATGTGGTTCTCTGTGGACCAAGCGTCTCGCGTCTTCTTTGATATGAGTAGTCATTCGATTGAGGCCAACATGCTTTCCTTTGCGTTCTTTCATTTGCGTGCCCCCGCCCCACAAAAGAAAAAAAAATGCATTGTTGCGGCGCAGCGAATCGTCGCATGGTGAAAGTTCGATTTTGGTACTTCTCTTGCGGAAAGTAATGGGCCACAGAACTCTTCAGTTGCCGGATACATTATTGCGATAGCGAATATACGGGCATTCAAGGCGCATTCCTGTTGTCACCGTCATGTTCCGTATGAAGTCCAAGGGCGATAACATCGCCAACGCTCGCTGCATGCTGTATGTGCGAGTGAAAGCGTATGGGGTGGGAGATGGGTTCAGCCGATGATGGTGGGTCAATCTTGTGCGCGCAATGGAGAAAAGTGGGGAGGAAGCGCGCCGCCTTCCGTCGCCCGCGATGCATCGCGGGGAGTAGAGGGTGGGCTTTGGGATTATCTGTCAATCTGTGATTGCGCAACATGTTTATTTGCTTTGTTTGACGAATTATACAGGGTGTTTCAGCTAACTTTAGCCGGAGTTTAAAGATATGCCGATGCACTCGAAGACGACGCGACCAAATGCATGTTACTCACTTTTGCACGCAGTGTACCACGGCATTTCTCGTATGTTGTTTAATTAGATAATTAGTCAATATTAATTGACCAACTTCTGAAGCAACGAAGCTGGGAAAAAATCCAATTAGAAAGTTGCAGTGCGGTTTGCAAAACGCCCGAATAACCAGTTTCTGTCTTTCCATCTTCAAGTATGATTGTTTTCCAGCTTACTGCGGATACCCGCGATATACAAAAAAAAAAGAACCATTGTGACATGACCGCTCGCTCGTCGTGATTGCAGTGCTCCCAAGCATTCCCCTCACAAGCAGCCATAGGTGCGCTGCCACTTCAAAAGCGACAGGGCAGTGAGGCTAGCGTTGGCTGTTCTATTTAAGCTATAGCAATCGTTATCGCTTGCGCTGCGTAAAACGACTTACGCACGTGGTAGTGGTAATCCCAGACAGCGATAAACAGGCTATCGTGCATCGACTGTTAAAACGCGAGAAAATTCGTGATACCTTTTTCCAACGAGGAAAAAGCAGACATGATCCTTGCCCTAGGAGCTGCAGGAAGACAGAAACGGCAGGCAGCAAGAATGTTTCGAAGCTGGCAGCTAGGTACGCGACCGAGACCGATTTCAATATTCAACACCTACGAGTCGCTGAAGCGAAACGGCAGCTTCTTAAGAAAGAACCAGACAGCTTCAGTGGCAAATAATGAGGTTAGCTTCAACGTTTTGTCTTTCATCGCGGCTAATCCACACCCTAGCACGTGCAGCGTGAGCGCACAGGTCGGTGTGTCCAACTCAAATGCCTGGAAGATTTTGAAAACAGCTAGACTGCACGCCTATCATCTGCAGTTGCATCAACGCCTGGAGTCAAGGGATCTCCAAGAGTAACTCGACATTGCGAACTGGATTTTGATTCAGGAGGAGCAGGATTCTGACTTATTCAACAAGGTATACTCTGGACTGACGAGGCAAACTTTTCGTGAAATTGCCAAGTAAATAGCCACAACGCACACTATTGGAGTGATAAAAATCCCCACTGGCTAGCAAGATCCCGCCGCCAATATCAGTGGTCTTTTAACGTTTGGTGCAGAATATATGACAGCACAGTCATTGTCCCAATGTTTTTTAACAGCACTGTGACCGGCAAGAGGTATGTGAGTTCCTCAGAGGGCTGGTTGAAGGCTTCTGCTGCAACAGGGCACAAGCCCGACTTGGCGCAATGTGGTATCAGCACGACGTGGCCCCGGCCCACAGCTGCAGTCAAGCACGAGCATAGCTTGATGATAACTTCCCAAGGCAATGGATAGGAAGAAACGGGCCTGTCCTGTGGCCGGCAAGGTCACCCGACCTCAACCCTCTTTACTTTTTCTTGTGGGGCTATATTAAGGATCACGTATACCTTACGGAAACGTCTACTCCAGAAGCCTTACATGAGAAGATAACTTTGGTCTGCCACAGCATTTCACCGACGGTGCTCAAGGCAGCGACAGGGAGCGCAGCGGCAGCGCAAGCGCAGGGAGCGCCGCGCTAAAGAAGACGTAGTAGTTCTGTTTGACGTAGTAGTTCTGCGGAAACCCGCAAGGTACTACGTCAAACACTTGCCTTGCGGGTTTCCGCAGAACCTGGTTAGCTCAGATGGTAGAGCGGCTGCCCCGGAAAGGCGGTGGTCCCGGGTTCGAGTCCCGGACCAGGACGAATTTTTCTTCAACTTGAGGCTTTTCTTTCGAGGAACCCGTATGGGTTTCATTTGTAGCAATTGCTACGAACGGGTGGATGTCTGATTTTCCCTTTATTCATTACAACTACTGCTACCCTCTCATTAATGTAGAATTCATCAATGTTGCCCGCTATGTCCTTATGGATTAGGAATCCTACCACGTATTGCTTCTTATCTTTGAGACTTCTATAGCAGAGGTCATGGCCGTTAGTCAGCACTGTATAAGTCTCACCAGTTCTTCTAATCTCGCTAAGGCCAATGACATCCCAAACAATGTCTGATACTTCCTGTAAGAGTCCTGCTAAGCTAGCCTCACCCGACAGAGTTCGGGCGTTAAAGGTTGACAGGGTCAGTTTCTATCGGCAGCCTGTCCGGACCCAGAGATTCTTGGCAGCCTCTGCTGCGTTACAGGTCTGACCGCCGCCTTGGCCAGCTGTTCCACAGCTGCTGGGGACTGAGGGCCATGGTTTAGTTGGAGCCATTTGGGAGGGGGTGGCCGTATACTGCACCAGGGAGGCCAAATCCTGTTCTTGTGAGGGAGTGTCTTTGTTGAAGCTTAGTGGGCCTTCCTAAATTCGTTGTACCTGAATTAGTATAGCCCCACTCGCTCTCGGCAACTTTTGCCGGTGTCAGGCGTCACTCCAAGCCTGCAGATGTAGTGCACTGGAGGAGGTGAAATTCACGCTCACCGCCGTCAGATAAAAAAAAGAGAGAGAGAGAGAGGATTCAAACTTTCGACTAAGGCAACCGAGCATTCCATATTGCTCAGTCAGATAATCCCGTAGGTGGCGAGGCTATCTTCTCATCCACAGGTACAGGCATGTAGGCATGTTTGTTGTAGGTACAGGCATGTTTTAGGAATGTAGGGCCCAGAGGGCTCTACATGCCTAAAAACTTGCTTGCTTTATCCACTGTAGATGTGCTTTGGTGATCGCGGTGGGTAACTTGATATGGAACGATTTCTAAACGGTTCTAGCCTCGTAGTGCCGCAATCATACATGCGCAGATGACCGTGAATTCGGCTAGGCAAAAACTATACAGTCGACTCCAACTCGCGTTAAAAATAATGATATCGTACACGATGCGCTCGCTTCGAGCCCCTATAAGTCAATTTCGTATATCCCTAATGCTTGAAAACATGCTTGAATTATCCGCGCAATAGGGGCTTTGCGGATCGCAGCAGGTGACATGAGATAGTTTTCGTCAATGGTTTTAACATCGTGGTTTCGGAGTCACCCGTACGCATGCGGCCACGAACGCGGCTAGATATACGATACATGTTCGGCGAACTGTAGCAAATGTAGTGTGGAAAAAAAAGAAAATGAGAAAAACAAGAACTTTCAGTGCTTAATGGGAATTTACCAGTCCCGTATTGGCGGGGGTACACCAAACAGCTCATGGTCTCGGCTGCCTGTCTCACGCACCAGAGACGTCATTCCTAACGAAATGGAACTGATACTGAATCGCCGCACAAGACTAAGGCACCAAGTGAGAGAAGGATGCCTTGGCAGAGACCTTCGCTCAAAGGGCAATTTCTCGGAGGGGGGAGACGGGCCGCTAACAATGGTGCTGAGCCGCGCGTAAGAAAGACGTCCTTGGAAGGCGGCCTTGCCCTATGGTTGGAAATCACCTATACGTCGCCTCCTTTAAGCTACAGCGCCTGCGTCTGCGATCAGTTCGCTATTGTTTGTACACTTCGCGCGGGAAATCTATTGAAGTCCATTTTACCACTGCACTTGCAATACCTGTAATCTAGCAGAGGCGAATACGCGCTCGTGATCTACAGGAGTACAAACAAAAACCCGCGAAAAATGATATAAGTGCAAATGTAGAGGAAATAGATGGGTGCAAACTAAGGCCATTTTTTACTCGATGAAAATCTGCATTGTGAATTTTGCTACGGTTGTCGCTACATTATTTCTTTTCCTTTTGATGTGCGTGATACTGTAAACTTCCTCATCGTTCCAATTGCTGGTATTTATCAAACCACCATTTCGTGGTTCAGTGTAGTCCAGGGACAAATTCCACCGCGGTTTCTGTGTCGGAGCTGATATTTCGCGTGATTGCACGTATGTAAGCATTATTTGTCACAAAATCACAGTATTTTTTCTTTATATCTTAACATTAGTCAGCCAAATACGTGCACCAAAACCCTCATCTTAATATTTCAGTACTTATCGTTCTAACGTACATGTCCGCGCTGATCCATATGTTACAAAGTACTGAAAATGTCTCCAATGCTTTCCCCCAGGCGGCTATTTTTATTCCCGACGATGCCAGGAAACCGAGGCTGATGCCACCAACGCTCAAAAATCTAATGAGGAACGCGCACAATGTTCTCGCACACATTGTGTGATGTACCATAGTGCTGAGTTGCTTCTTGTATAATGTTATAATGTAGAACAGTCCATTGTAAAGGCAGAAGTTCACGGTTGGGCACATGCACTTTTTTTTTTAATGCGAGTGTAAATGCCTCAGGGCATACAGGGGTATGGGGTGGCGGTGAATAAGGATGATTAAATGAATGAAAAATTGCTGATCTAATGTAGTCCAAGGGGGATCGATAATGTGGTCCCTGCGTCCAAGCAGTGTAATCGCTTAGATTATGCGGCGAGAGTCCCGCTGCTGCGAGGTGCCGGAGCCTCGTCGGTTTCAGTGCAGGGCAAACCCACAGCAGGTGGTGGATGTCGGCTTCAGCATTTCGCGACTTGCAGAGTGGACACTCAGGACGAGGATATAACCGGCGAAAGTGCGGCCACTTCCTAGTCACGGCAGGAGTGAGGGCAACTCCAACCCAGATCCTCCGAAGCGCAACCTCCTCTGCACGGGTAAGACCGCGGGGAAGGTTTACCGCACACGGAGGTATGAGAGCATGTGTGCGGCGCCGGAGGTGCACCTTTCTTGATAAAAGGACGGTGGCATCGTCTAGGTGAAAGAGTTCAGGCAGTGACGATGGAGAGGTCGCTAGACGGGTCGCAGAATCCGCACGGCTTTGGAAGCTTAGAAGGTCGCGTGGGATCCACTCGACATATACTGGCTGCGGGATGCGTGCCGCCAGAAGATGGATCTGTTGGCATATGTCAGAACTGCGACTGACGCGTCGAAGAAGCTGCGTCGCCTGGAGGGCATCAGTGCGGATGACGATGCGGGCCGTGGGGACCATAGGAAAGGCGTTCACAGAGCACAACGCTTCTCGGACAGCTTGGAGCTCAGCACAAAAGGAGGAAGGAGGTTCTTGGATTTGAAACTGGGTCGTCTTATTAAGGGTAGGTGCGCATGGGCAATAAATTGCAGTGGTTGTTTCACAGTCCTGAATGCTTGCATCAACGTAAAGGACGATGGAGCCAAGCAGCAGGTGGGCATCTTGAGCTATAATTCGGTCTCGAAGCGACGCCGCCGCGTGAGTTGATGTCGGGCGACGTATATCAGTTGGCTTATCACTCAGCTGTACAAAACTCCAGGGAGGAAGAACTGGCGATGGTGGTGGTAGAAGCGAGTTCGAGAAAGCGTAAGCCCTGAGAGCACTCGTTGCGTGTGAAAGGCTGGCCTTAAGCGTGCGAGCATCACGTCGCTGCTGCACCAGCTCATCTAGTGTGTTGAGCTGGGCATTTTTTTGGAGAGCCACGATCGGGGTGATGCGGGGAAGGCAAGTGATGACCCTCATTGCCTCGCGATTAACAGCCTCAAGGCGATCCCATTGTGCCCTCGTCAAATGTTGGAATTGGGCTTGATACACAAGGCGTGGTTGCACTACCGCTTTCACCAATTGTCGCGTGACATATGAGCTGGCGCCGCCCGTTTTAGGAGCAATGCGCCTAATCAGACCCAACGTCTGAATTGCCTGCTTTTTAGCGCTGGAGAGCCAAGCAGTTCCGGTTCCCGACTCGTGTACCATCAGACCCAGAATTTTTATAGTTGAACATTGTTGAAGAGGGGTTCCGGATAGATGAAGACGAATGGGTGTTGCAGATAGTTTACGCCGGCCCCAGCGATTGACGACTGTCATGTAAGCAGATTTGCTGACGGAAAGCCTAAGGCCGACCGAAGAAGCGTAAGTTGCCGTGATATCTAAAGCTGATTGAAGGGCAGCCGCTTGGGTCTGCAGGTCGTGATGAGTGCTCCATACCGTGATGTCATCAGCGTACAACAAGAACATTATGTCGGGTACATCGTGTAAGCGCCATGCAAGCGGGATGAAAGCAATATTGAATAATGTGGGTGACAATACCGATCCCTGGGGTACGCCACGAAGAGGGACAAATGATCCGACGGCGTCACCACTGAGGCGAATTGTAAAATGTCGGTCTTCAAGGAAAGATTTGACAAAATTCCGTACTCTAGGCGGAAAATGCAGCATGTCAATTGAAGCCAAGATGGCAGCATGACTGATGTTATCATACGCCTTTTCGACGTCCATAGCGAGGACAGTACGGACACTGTGGCTTCGAGTTGATGATAAAACCGAGGATGCCAAAACAGCCAGCCCATCTTCAGTACCTATGGATGGACGAAAACCAATTTGAGCAGGGTGGTAGAAACCATGGTGCTCTAGCCACCACGACAGTCGTGTGGCTAGCATTTTCTCAGCAAGCTTGCACAACGTTGACGTTAGAGAAATGGGTCGGAAGTTGCCAAGGTCAGTCGGAGGCTTGCTTGGTTTCGGAATCGGGATCACAATAGCTGATTTCCAGCCTGGAGGGACAACGCCATCTATCCATACCTTGTTAATGGTGTCGAGGAGTTGAGGCAGCACAGCGGTACTCAGGTTCTTGTAGACCTCATAAGTAATAGAGTCTGGACCGGGTGCTGTTTTGCGACTGGTACCATCTATCGCTGCAAGCAACTCAGTCATGGTGAAAGAGCTTGCAATCCCCTCAGAGTCTGCTGTAGATGGTAACCTGTCGATATGTGTCGGAATGCCTGCCAAGGAAGCACCATTGGCTGTTTGAGGCAACACGTCGTACTGCGGGAAAAACTTCCGGGCTGCTTCTCTGGCGAAATCATCCGGCGACAAGCCAGCAGCGAAGCAGGCTGTGGCTGCCGCGTCTGGACGGCGGCAACCATGTTCCATGGCACGGAACGTTCGCCAGAGAGAATAATTCGATGTCTTGGATGAAAACCGCTCACACCACGTATGCCAGTGCCTCCGCGAGAGGTCGCGTTCATATCTGCGGGCCTTAGCAGTAAGCAAATTCAGTCTTGTACGCGCTTGTGCAGAAGTGGGGTCTCGGGATGCTGCCAGCTCAGCTTGTCTGCGAGCAGCCCACAAGTTGAGCAGGCCGATATCCGGTGCGGGTCGATCGACTTCTACCCAGCTGATGGTTGTAGCTTCATTGAGCGCGCTTTTTATACGGTCAACAAGTAGGGGTGACGAGTCCACAGAGGTATCTTGGAGAACGGAGCGAAAGGTGTCCCAGTTGACCACAGAACACTTGCGGCGCAATCGGCGGGCCTTCGACGGATGAAGGCTGATGAGGATAGGGTGGTGGTCACTACCCCAGCAGTCGGGCTCCAGGTGCCAAGTGGGAGTGCCGGGACCCGACCACCACGTAAGATCCGGTGCGTATGTTGTACGTCGAGCCTGAGGCACAGCCCGCGTTGCTGAATTGGGATGGTTCAGTAGTACAAACAACGCGTCCGCGAAGGCGTCCCGCGCACGCCTGCCTCGAGGGCTAGAAGTAGGGTACCCCCAACCTGGGTGAGGGGCGTTGAAATCACCACCAACTAAAATAGGACACGCTGGGTATTGGCGACGGACATTCACTAACCAGCCCAGATTAATTCTTGAAGAAGAGCCACCGGCTGGTCTTATTTAGTATGACACTACCACAACAGTTGCCTTGGGTAACTTCACAGCTACTGCCACTACCTCCTGATATGAATTACACCAGTTTTCAAGAGAAAGGCAGACCTGAGGATAGCGCGTATCAACATACACTGCCGCCTTTCCTGGAGGGGCAGCTGTGTGCAAGCGACGGTCACTCATCGAAGGAGACACGTATCCACTGAAGCCCGGAATGGCAGGCAAGGCATTGGTCTCCTGTAGTAACAGGGCCCACACCTGCAGCTTGTTCATACGTAGACGGGATTTAAGCTCCCCCACTTTCGTGGAGAGCCCTCTACAGTTCCACTGAAGGACGCCACAAACACCTGTGCCCGCCATTTTGATTACGAGTCCAGCCGTTCCAAAATCACAGATGTCAGGTTGGATAACTGGCTGACCATGAACCGCACAAGGGATATTGTAGAGTTATCCGGCAACGGAGCTGAAGACCTGGTAGACTCTGCGACCGATACAGCAGGGCGTGACAGAGATGATGATGCAGCGGAATCGATAGTTGTAGTGGTGTGAGATTTGACTGCACGTCGCCGACGCGCAAGTAGTTCACGGTGCTGTCGGAGCTTGGATACCTCCGCTAAAAGTCGGGCAATTTGATTGTCAACTGCTGTCATATCATCACGCGGATGTTCCGGCCCGCTCTGCTTCTCTGTAACCAGCGGGCGATGGCGGTCTTTGCGAACTTTGTCACTGTAAGTCTGTTGGGAATGGGGTGCAGGCGGGTCGGGCTCGGAAAGCTCTGGCCAGTCGTCGTCATCCCACTGGAGCGCCGCAAACCTGTTAGATGTCGGCACTGGTTGTATTGCAGCATGCTGAGGCCATTGCTTATGAATCCCGCGACGAACCTTCTGAGTGGCCTTTTGCTTTGTGGGACAAGTTGGAGAAGTGATCTCGTGGTGGTCGGTTTTGCAGAGTCCACATCGGTAGGACACTGCGCCAGCTAGTACAGCTTCATCTGGCGCTGTAAATGGACAGGATCGGCGCATGTGGCCCGGTCGGAAACAGTTGCAGCGATAGACGACACTGGGTTTATATGGCCGAGGTCGTAGAATGCAGCCATAGTAGTACAGGCGGGCTGGGGGAGTTGGTGGGCCCTGCAAGGTGACGATGCAAGAGCGCCCCTTTCCCATGTAACGCGCTTGAATGACACGGTGAGTAGGACAGTAGAGCTCACGCTGGAGAGCAGTCTGGTCCTCGCCAGGGTCAACGTTGTAAACGACACAGCGCTGTAAATCCGAGCCCTCTACCAGGTACACCTGGACCGGCACGGTGACTTCGCTTGTTATCGAGCTACGTTGAAGCGTTTGCAAACGCTCGACAGCAGCCAATGTCGGCAGCCACACAGCGATGGTATTTGACTTCTTCCTGGCCGTGAAGCCGCGGAAGCCGGTGGTGCCAAGACAAGCGTCTAGATTCGCCTGAATAATCCTGTTCGGAATCTCCGTGAGGCTTGTGGGGGCCAGAGCTTTAATGGTTGCTTTATAGCAAACCGAGCCCGGTGTCGACACAACTGGGTGGTCAGTCGTTAGACAGGAACGCTTGCCTTGGGAGCCGCTGTTGGCTGAACTCGAATCTGGCGCAGATTGTTCCGAAGGACGCTTCTGAGAACCACGGGAGGCCGATGGCACAGATGGTAGCGCAGAAGACAAGTCCATAGGGGTACTCGTTTCGTCACGCACAACTGGAGCCCCATTCCCGATTGGTGTCTCGGAAGCCATCGCCGGGCTCCGCCCTGAGGGCAGATCGCTCACGGTCTGATGTGCATTTTGGGAAGGCGATGGGTGGGCTGTAGCCGAAGGACTTGGAGCAGGAACCAAGTTCTGCGATCCAGGCTCAGGTGTCAATTGCGCGGCCGGAAATGCCGTCGTGACGAGCGGCGCCGGCGAATCTACCGCCGCCAGCGCGTCACCGGAGGCACTAGGCCTAGTCCCGGTGGACAATTCAGCTGCAGGGCCGATGGAGTGACATTCGCTGAATGTCAAAAAACCAGACTGCGCACGAGCGTCCGCAGCGTCCTCAGATGTCTTGGGATCCAATCTCTCGATGTATGGAACGTATTTACGCGGAAGGCGAGATTTTTCACAGGAGCGGTGAGCAGCCACCTTAGCAGGGAAACTTCGTCGTCGTCGTCTCTCCACATGCACTTAAGCTCATGAACTTGATTTGCGCCAAGAAAACCTGTACAACCTTTCACACTTGCTTTATAAGAAGCCTACAGCCCCATCGATATGTCGGCTGCTTTTAACTGTACCAATTAAACTATTCAACTAATACAGATATTGGTGACATAATTTTATCATTCGAGTGTTCAGATTGGTAACCTGTGGATGTGGAGTAAGTTGACAAGTTGTGGGCATAATTAACGGAGCTGTGTTAATTAAACTTACTGTAATTGATATTAGGTGACTAAAGAAAATGAGCAGGTTGGAGCCTGTCCTCGAGATTATCTAGCCAAGCCAAGAAATTTTGATTAAACATGCTTCTGTAAGAGCTGTGCGAACAAACATTTTCCATTTAAGCGCTCTTGGAAAGCGTGCCTGACGCAGAAAAAGTACATATGTAAAGTCACATAAAGAACAGCGCTTCAAGACTGGGCACAAAAAAGAACCACACACACACTGCGCTAATAACTTGAAGCGCTGTTCTTTCTGTGATAATGAACCAACTAGCCCGTCAGTCAATCCTTGCAAACCTGTAAAGTCAACCTGACCGCACCTAGCCTTTTGTGATGCCCAGTGAGCATGTTCCTTGTGGCCAGTCCACTTTCGGTTTGTATTCACGCTGTTTTTTTCGAAGGCAAGCAGCTTAAAGTTTTAGTGTCAATGTAACAGTGAACGTGTGCCGCCGAAAGCTTGCTTGGTCGCAGAAGCGATGCATGACGCAATGATGGCGCAGATTTAGCGCGTCACTCTCATCAACACAATGCGCTGGCCCTGAAGGAAGGAAGATAACGAAATTGAACAGCTTGGTAGCTGCTCACGGAGCCGTGCCGATGTTGACGGTGCCATCGAGACGAAATCTGGGGCGGCGATATTAACTTCTCAGGCGGTTCTTTTTTATTTTATTTTACAGCGAAGCCGTTAAGGCTACTTTCCCCCAACTGTGTCCGTGTGTAGAACAAAATCAGGAAGGCAGTGCATTGCCAAGCCGACCCGCGGCGGAGGTGCAGTTCGCCATTAAGGGGCCCACATACCCAGCTTCGCTAATCATACTTCTTCACAGAGTGCAAGGGGACTGGGTTTTCTTTTTTTTTTGCATTGATTTCACTTTTAGAAAGAGAATGCTATAAACGTATTGTCATTCGCATAGAGTTTCTCACTACATTACCTAGAGGGAAATCTGGCGCTGCTGCGCTGTGGTATGCATGGGAATGCCGGTATATTGTGGATTCGGATTGGCATCGTTCTCGTAGAGACAGGGCGCCTTGGAGACGCGCTTGGCAAGTACCGTTCCGTCTGTCACAATGATTAATTTCCACTAGAACAGCACGTGAAAGCTGTTTCAGCTTTATTATTACGCGAAAACATGTTTTGTTTAACTATGAGAACTTGTTATTGTGTGTACGACTACATGTTACGTAAAAAGTATCAGGGGGCCGCTAAAGTTGGAGGACAGACGACAAGGTTCGCGCTCGCTTTGAAACAGTTGGTCGTCTGTTCTTGCTTTTCTTCGCTTGGTCATGCATCGTGGGTGAGTAAAGCTGTAATATGCGTGAATGGAAACATTTTATGAAGATTTTACTTTGAGAACACGTTATTTGCGTAGCCATATCCACGTTTTAGACGAAGCCTCTTACAACACCAGCCAACACGAGCCTCGCAGACAGATATACCGTCATTCCCATGACGGCACGGTGCCCCCTTAAGAAACTCCCATAGACGGTGGCGCCAGATTACCCTATATGTGTTATAGTGAGAAGCTCTATGGTCATTCGTTCTTGTCTCGTAGATTTATATACAGGTTTAAATAAACTCTATATCCCATTCATCCCCAACAGTATGTGTAAGCGGCGAAAAGCTCGCTAGCTCGCTCGCTTACACACACACACACACAGACGCACAGACGCGCGCGCATGCACGTTCGCGCACACTCACACAAACGCACACACACATAGATATGACACATGCTCGCCCGCATTCGCATCTACCCGCGCCCACGCATGCACACAAGCACAAAATTGTACGCATGCATGCAGACGGAACTGCACGCGCACACAAACATGCGTATGCTCGCACACGCATACACGCATTTGTGCGCATGCATATTAAAATACTGAGACACAAACACGCGCGCACACGCAAATATAAGTACACACGCACGCACGCTCAAGGTGTGCCCACCCATATACTCTCCCTCTCCTTCCCTGCTGCCTCAAATAGGGTATACACGGACGCCGCGGTGTATCCTCGAGAACGACGGGAAACACAACAAAGAGTGGTCGCGGCAGTAATAGACTCGGACTATAGGGAAATCGCTTGCGCGTCGGCACGGGATTGTACGGTAACCGAGGGAGAGGAAATGGCTGTTGCTCTAGCAGCTGTGGAGGGCTACCGCACAAATAGATCCCTTATAATTCTAACCGACTCCAAGGAAGCATGCCGAAACTACATTAATGGCAGAATCGGTCAAAAAGCACTCCAAATCTTCCTCCGCGCTGGCCAACAGAATAAACGCATCATACACACCATCTTTTGGGTACCTGGGCACACTGAGATTGAGGGCAACCAAAGGGTCGATAGAATCGCTCGCGAGCATGCAAACCGAGCGGAACTAAATAGAGATCCTGAGGATTTCATGACAGTGATCCCAACGTACTCTGACATACTAAATTACCATAGAGGGACGAGAATCAGATATCCCCCGCCCCACAATACACTCACTCAACAACAGGCAGTTTACTGGCGAAAGCTGCAGACAGGAACTTTCCCAAATTTACATATACTTTGCAAAATGTTCCCAAGTCAATACAGGGACACATGCCCGTGGTGTGGTGCAATACCCACACTTTATCACATCACATGGGAGTGCAATACAAATAAGGAATTCCACAAAATAGAAAATCCGAGTGCGGAGCAGTGGGAGAGCGTGCTCTCCAGCGGCGACCCTAGCCTCCAACGGAAGCTGGTGGATCATGCCCGACGAGCAGCCACGCTCAGTGGTGCCGTGGAATAGGGGCGCCAACCATGCAGGCCGGAGATCTTCATCAACCAATAGAAGATCAAGACATCCGGCACGACCGCTGAATTACTCTTTCTAGAGTAATAAAGTTTACTTCCTCCTCCTCCTCACAAAAAAATGCACGTGCAAACAGACTGAATCACACTCGCTCTGCAATTACCGTTCAAAACTACAGCTGTAATAAATCGCTTTAGGGTTTAAATTTCGCGCTTCTTCAAGTCAATGTGCCCTCTGCTGAGAGGGTGCAAGACCCATAGAAACTTTATGGCAAGACCATTTGCTCCTGTCGTGTGACATAACCGCCAATTCCCAACCAATACACTGCTTCATCGCACTTGCACCACCAATGCTCCGACTAAGTGCTATAAATACATATAGTTACCGATGATCGATGTTTATTTACAGATGAAGACCGGGATGGATGAGAGGTCACCACGATGTCGCCACCGAAATGTTGCCTTGTCTGCTACTGAGCTCGTCGTTCTCTTCTTGTTCTATCCACTCCTCTTCGCCTCGTTGCAATCCTCCTTTCGCAGACGAAGCCCACTGGGAGAGTCGCTGTTCTGTGGCGGGGTAGTAGCGCTTAAGGCATGCAACATGAACAAGCTGGGTGTTCTTGGATCGCCTATCTGTAGACAAAACCCGCGCAACCACGTAAGTTAGGTCGCTTAGGCGATCTAAAACAACGAACAGGCTCACAATGTGAGAAGAGCTTGCTGCACAAGCCACGCTTGCGTTGTGGGGTCCATAGTAGCATTTTCAAAATAAAGGGCTTGATGGGAGCTATCGTACCGATCCTTCGAGCGGTATTGTGGTGTCAATGTGCGGGCGCATGCTATTCGGTGGGCTTCCTCAGCGAGGCAAAGTGTCTTGGCGATGGAATCCTCAGCGTCCAGAGAAAACGGCATAATCGTGTCGAGGAAGCTCCGCGGCTATCGAGCAAAAAGCAGGTAGAAAGGGCTGTAATTCTTTGTCTCATGCTTCGCAGAGTTGTAGGCGTATGTTATGAATGGCAACACATCATCCCAGTTCTAGTGGTTAGAGGACACATACATGGATAGTATGTTCGTCAAAGTTCGTTTCGTGCGTTCAACAAGACCGTTGGTTTGCGGACGGTGCGGTGCTGAGTGACGAAATTGTGTTCCATATAGCCGAAGCAGCTCTTCAACAGCGTCGGCCACGAATTGACGACCACGATCACTCATGACCACGCGAGGTGGGCCATGGCGTAGGACGACATAACGCAACAAGAAAGCCGCGACGCAAACAGCGGTAGATGACGTACAGCTGTGGTCTCTGTGTAGCGTGTAAGGTGGTCTACACAAACGATGATCCATCGATTGCTATTCGATGACCCTGGGAATGGGCCCAGGAGGTCTACGCCAACTTGTTCAAAAGGTGCGTGAGGAGGAATCAACGGCCGCAGAAGACCTGGTTGGTGGTTGAAGGTCGTTTCCGCCGTTAGCATATATGTCACAGCTAGCCAGATATTGCTTTGTTGTTTGACGCATGAGAAGCCGGTAAAAGCGCAACTGCATATGCTGTAGCGTAGGGGCGAATTCAAGATGACCTGATGTTGGATCATCTTGCGTGGCATGCAGCACAGCCCTACGGAAACTATCCGGGACGACAAGAAGAAAACGGGTGCCACTGGCAGAGTGGTTGGTTTTGTACAAGTTGTCACGTATAGAAAAACTACCACTGGCTTTCGGATTCAGGGCCATGACGAAAAGAGGTTGCAGACTGACGTCTTTGCGTTGATCCTCCTGGAAGACAGTCGCGTCCGGAAATTCAGGTGCAATAGCGGCCAGACAGTCATCGAAAGTGTCTTTTTCAGAATTTGCCTTTAGCACTGGCAAGCGGGAAAGACACTTGGTGTCAGCATGACGGCGGCTGCTTCTGCATTTCACTACAAAATCACACACTCGCAGTCGTAAGGCCCACCGCGCTAGACGACCAGACGGATCCCGAAGGTGGACCAGCCAGCATAATGAATGGTGATCAGTGACTGTGCTGAATGGGCGACCATAGATGTAACAGGGAAATTTCTGAACAGCAAAAGCAGCTGCAAGGCATTCCTGCTCAGTAACTGTGTAGTTTCGCTCATCATTGCTTAAGCAACGACTGGCGTAGGCAACTACGTCTTCGGCGTCGTTTCGCCGTTGAACAAGCACTGCTCCAATGCCTACTTCGCTGGCGTCAGTATGAATTTCAGTAGGGCCACACGGATCAATATGACGCAGGTTGAGTCTGACGTAAGTAAGAACTGAAGTTGACGGAACGACGACTCACATTCTTGTGTCCAGTCGAACGATACATCCTTTTGCAACAGACGTGTCAACTGGTGCACAACGTAAGTGAATTTCGGGACAAAACGACGGAAATAAGAACTGAGTCCCAGGAAACTGCGCAGTTCCCGCGCTGACTATGGAGGCTTGAAGACTGACCGCTTCAGTCTTGCAGTATCACTCCATCATAGTCGATTAGATGACCGTGGACCAATGTCTGTCGCTCCCCAAACCTAGACTTTCCAGAGTTGAGAATCAAATCTGCTTTCTCCATGCATTTCAGAACCAGGCTAAGGCGCTCGTTATGCTCTTCAAAAGTGCGGCCGAAAATAACATCATCATCCAGGTAGCAAAGACGTATTTCCCACTTTAGTCAGCGGAGAATTTTGTCCATGAATCTCTCGAACGTCGCGGGCACATTACGGAGCCCGAACGGCATAGCGTTAAATTCGAATAAACCGTCCGGTGCAACAAAGGCGGTCTTCTCTTTATCGACTTGATCCACAGGTATCTGCCAACAGCCTGAACGTAGACCGAGGGGCGAAAAGTAGGCGGCAGAATGGCAGTCTATTACGTCATCAATTCGCGGGAGTGGGTATACATCCTTCTTGGTAATCGCATTTAGTCGCCTACAATCAACACAAAATCTCCACGAGCCAAAATTGTTACGGATGATCGATGCTTATTTACAGATGAAGACCAGGAAGGATGAGAGGTGGCCACGATCTCGCCACGAAAATGTTGCCTTGTGTGCTACTGACCTCGTCGTTCTCTTTTCCTATGCACTCCTCTTCGCCACATTACAATATGTTGTTACGAAAGACGACCCTCTTGGCGCACACAGTTGAAGCTGGTCGATACTTGGCTATTATATAGAAATGAAATTGCTTAAATGTTTGCCCATTCAGTTACGCAAATACATTGCCCTGAAGTTCCACAGAGAGAGAGAGAGAATAAACTTTATTCAAAAACCCTGGTCCGGGTTCGCCCGTTTTGTTCTAGTTGTCTGCCAAGCCGAGCGTCGTGATGAGCTCGATCATGGCACGTACGTAGTCGGAGGAGGAGTCCGCCAGCCACTCCTCAAGTGTCGTAGGTCTACGGGTGGGTGAGAGTTTGGCAAGGCTAGCCTGAATAGCGAGACGGCTCCCCGGACAATCCCACAGAATGTGAGCATTATCCGGGAAGCCGCCACATGCCATGCAAGCAGGTTTACCAGGCAAACCTTCAGAAGGGCAGCGGATTGGGCGAGTTGGTGTTGCATGGTAACTATAAATCAGTTGTAAATCAGTTGAAATCAGTTGTAAGTTCAGCGCAGTGTTTGTCTCCTCCTCATTCTGGTCCCGTCGTTTATGCGCTGTTTGAATTTTTATAGGCAAACCTTGTATGTAGTGTTGGAAGTGTGGGGACAAGAGAGAGTGCGTCTGTGCACGCCTACATAGTACCGCCTCTCTTCGATTCATGTGTGTATCCGCTTGTGGATACTTCATGGATTTGTTTAGTAAATCGTCAACTTTTTCGCGCCTTTCCGCCCGCGTGAAGGCATATTGCTCATTCAAACTCAATGGGTCCGCCACCACAGAGGAGGGCCCGGGAGATTTGCGCGGGATGTGGCATGTGCCACTTCGTTCCCTCTGATCCCTGTGTGACTCGGAATCCACTGAATCCGCACTCTAACGTTGGGGTGTGCGTTGAGGTGCGTTGTTAATGCTGAGTGTAGTGCCGCGGAAATGTTTCTGGCTGCGAGTGCCCTGCATGCAGCCTGGCTATCTGTTCGAATGAGCAGATTTCGTTCGTGTGGATTTGGCATGGTCGCGGCTTCCACGACAGCTGTAAGTTCCGCTTGATGTTGTGACGTAACATTGCAGTGTAGGCCCCATGGTAAAGGTGTAGAGTCGGTTGCCACCCCTGTGCAGAAGCCTCGATTATTTGGAGAGGCGTCCGTGTATAGGATCCAGTCTTCGGTGTCGTCCTTGAGGTGTAGTGCTAGACTTTTTCGTCTTTCTGGTTGTGTGTCTGACCCCATATTTCGAGGTATTGGGTCGACGGTAATATGGTCTAGCGTGTCCCACGGGAGATATTGTTGTTCCCTGTCTGGGCATTGTGGGACATCGTAGCCTAAATCACGCATAAATGCCCGTCCCTGTCTAGATAGCTTCAGGCGACTAAATTGTGCCTCTTGGTGGAGTTATTTCAGCTCATCCAGTTTAGGCAGCACTGCCGTCTCATCAACTCGGTTGGATCGCGAATATGCAGGGGTGCCTAGAATAAGTCTCGTTATCTGCCGGAGCATGTTTCAAGTTTGCCTTTTTGTGTTTTGGTGACTTGTAAGTATGGATATTGGTACATTATTCCAGGTATAGCCAGGGCCATGGTGAGTCTTCTGAGTTGGTGCTCTTTGATACCTCTCACCCTTTGTGTTGTTCTTGTAAGTAGCCTCTTGACTTCATGGAGCTGTTGAATCGTTTGCCGCACCCAAGCGTCCGCCTTACCATTGTCCTGCAGCAAGAAGCCCAGGACCTTGATATGCGTTTTTCTCGGGACAATACCTTGGTTCACTTGTAGTGTTATTAGTTTTCGTTCCTCTTCTGCCTGCGGTTCTCTTTGGTTGGTTACCACTATGTGCTCGCACTTGGCACTGGAAAGGGCGAGGCCCCTTTCTTGAAGGTGTAGCGCCGTGACATTAATACCTGTTTGCAGTTTCTCTTGAATTTCAGCTGCAGATCCTCTGCTGGCCCAGAACGTAATGTCGTCCGCATAAATTGTAAAGTGAAGGTCTTCTACATGCTGAAGTTCCACAGCATGGTGAAGGTGTAATCTCCAGAATTCCTGAGTATGTCCATGCTACAAGGCGCGATAGTGCTTTTATGCGAAGCATATTACGAGGGCTCAACCCAGCTCCTCAGGCGCGGCGGTGTCGCCATGAAACCACGTGACACCGTGACGTCACGACAGAGGAGAAGTGGCTTTGGCTCAACTCTTGCAAGACGGGCTGGGTGGGAATCGAACCAGGGTCTCCGGAGTGTGGGACGGAGACGCTACCACTGAGCCACGAGTACGATGCTTCAAAGCGGTACAAAAGCGCCTCTAGTGAATGCGGTGTTGCCTTAGAAACGAGCTGTTTCTAAGGCTCAGGCGTGCGACGCTTGCTCAGGCGCACATTTCGTTGCCGCGCCGAACGCTGCGTTGCTCGACGCTCACCGCGTCCAATGCGGGGCGCGTAGTCGCTGGCGGGTCGACGGGAACGCTGTCGCGTTCCACTCTTGAAGGCGAAGCAGGGTAACGCATGAGTTGTTTCTTCGTCTAGCCGAACCAAATATAGCCAAGGAACAGCAGTTCACCAGGCTAAACAGTGGTTCAACAACTAAAATAAAGGCTAGTATGCTTCGCATCCTGGGCTTAACCTTAGCTAAGCCACAGCCATTTTTTTTAACGTAACACAGAAATGCGCATGCTTGTTGTTATGTTGTCTAAGGAATGCAATTTGATAATAAAAGTGATGACTTAACAAATAAGCAACCCATTCCTACGCTTTAGGAAGTAAAAATAGAAAATAGAATATTTGAAGAGCCCCCCTAGAAAAAACTGAAACCAAATCTTGAGTATTGTGTTTCGGCCATCTGGTGGGAGGCTGTAGAACTCGGTCCTACGTGGCGTTAAAAAAAGAAGTATCACGCAGCACGTCATCGAACCGCTGCGAGCATGACGCGGAACGATAGGTGCGAGCGAATAAACGACTCGGTGCCGGCTTCCAAGGTTTCCCTAAGAGATACGCTCGGGTTTTTATAGATACCACGTGACCTTGCACGACTGTGTTTCAAAAATTGCTTTTGGGAACAGTGTTACGCCATGTGTAGAGAGTAGAAATAGGCATCAATCGAAAGCTGTCTCCAAACCACATACTCTGCAGCGGCTGCTACGATAGACGCCGTACTTTTATCACAGCGTTCTTGTCTCGAAAATTGAGTACAAATTTTCGTTGTTTCTCTAGGCTTCCATTGCTGAATCTTTAACCGCTCTAGGAACACAATTCTTGAATGCCACAGCGTGATCATTGCATTTGGTTCGTATGGATTGTCTTCCGGAACATATCTGCCAGCTGCCTCTTTCAATAATCGACCCGGAGCTTTTGTTATTCGCGAAAAACCCGCTCCTTCTATTGAAAACGCTCTAGCTTCGTGCCGGGACCGCTTGGGGCGCTAATTGATACGTGTCCAGAAAAGCTGGTTATGCACCTTTCATAAGTTGGATTTGGTGCTTAGAAAGTTAAGAAGACGCTGTCCTATGACTGCCGATTTTATCAGCAATCGTATGCTGACAAATCTGCAATAGGAGCAAGGACTACTGGACATGTGTAATCACGTCTAGAGGACCGGAGAGATCTCAGAAGCCTGGGAGACAGCATGGGTGGTGCCATTAATAAGTACAATGATCCCCGACACTATGCAATGACTTAGCGAACTTACCTCACATGCTCTGGCGATGCCCCGCGTTACGCGGCGATGAAAGTAACACTTCTTCACGCTGGGATGCTGTCCTGCACAGCCCCAACCTCGAAGAACAGTTATGGGCTGTCCAACGGGCCCGCGACGCAGCGGAGAGGCTCGGCCTCTCTGTCCCGACGTGCGAGCGGCCCGCTGCGCGCTAGGGCGCGCCCTAAAGGACCCTAATAAAGTTTTAACGCGATAGCGTTAAGGAGCTCGTGTCGCAGAAAAGCCGGTGTCGTCGGCGTCGGGTGTCGGCGTCGGCGGCGTTGACCGTGAGCGATAAATCACGGCAGGCGCTTCATAAATAAAAAGCAACTTCCAAGATTGGCCCGGTGGGAATCGAACCCGGGTCTCCGGAGTGTGAGACAGAGACGCTACCACTCAGCCACGAGTTCGATGCTTCCAAGCGGTGCAAACGCGCCTCTAGTGAATGCGGTGTTGCCTTCGAAACCAGCCGTGGAAAGTTATACTGCGGTGTATATCGGTAATTATGAACATGTAACGTACAGAAGTCACAATTACACGAGTTGCGAAGTGCGTTTCCGCCGCATTTCTTTTGCGCTTTCCGCACACGCAGAGCCATCTTGCGGCAAACACAGAAGACCCCCTCCTCTCAATGTACGGCGCTGCCCCGACAGGAGGCGCGCCGCGCGCGCATTGGGACCGCTGCCAGGCGCGTCGCGGGACTCCCTCTCCCCTGACGACGCTTCGCCGTGCTTCCGGTTTAGATTACTATCTATCTCTCTGCCCGTGCCGATCACGACGTTTGGCTGGCGTAGATCGTTTCCCCTCCGAGACACCGAGTTCTTTGGTTCGTTTCGTTCGCTCAGGCGCACGTTTCGTTGTCGCGCCGAACGCTGCGTTGCTCGACGTTCACCGCGTGATAGGTGGGCGCTAAGTCCGATGCGGGGCGCATCGTAAGTGATTGCTGTGCCGTAGCGCATTGTCTTATACCCCTTGGCGGGTCGACGGGAACGCTGTCGCGTCCCACTCTTGAAGGCGAAGCTTAAGCGTCCTCCAATTTTTTCATCCATCCATCCGACCCAAGTCTCATACTGGCCAGTACCGCTAACATCATGCGTATCAAAGTTGATATAAAGACTAATTTGTACGTGGTTAAATCGGTATCTTGAGCAAGGAAGTAGACTGCCATTTTAAATGACCGGATTTCATCCACGGTTGAGTGCTTTGGACAGTGATCGAGCACCATCGTGTCGATGGCCTTTTGACACTTGCCATCTTTATGAACGTTACCAAGCATGCAACTGCGTACTTCATACAGGCCTCATCAACGGACTCCAAGCCATAGCCACCTCGGGAATTGCTCTTCGATTCGTATATGAATTTCTCATGGATCGATGTGTCCAGGTTAATCTCGAAAATATAATGAGCGAAAAGTGACACATTTCCCTAGGCGCCCCACAAGGAAGTGTACAATCTCCCTTGATCTTTAACGTTGCCATGTCCAGTAATCCAGACGCACTGAAAGTAGGTTGGATGGCTTTAAAAATATCCATCTATGCAGATGATATCTGCATTGGATCTCAGGGTACCTACACAAACGTTTGGCCCCGATAGCCCTGGGCGTTATCTACATCATCGAATGGCACCTATTGATGCTTGGCCTATATTTATCAGCGGAAAAATCTGCCTTCCTGATTTTCCCGTGAATGAAGCGGTAGTCAACACGCCTGGGGCTAATATCAGGGGTCAGTCTACTTAGGGGTGACTTGTGTCCGTTTCCAGGGCGTCACCATCGACAGCAAACACTCTGGCGACGCGCGGTTGAAAGTGTTGTGGCTGCATCAGTGCAAAGAGTCAACGCACTCTGTCGCTTGGCAGGCGGACGTTGGGGAAACAATCCTATGTCCATGTCCATGATTAAACTGAACGATGCACTGATAACAAGCCGCATTCTCTATTAGCTGCCGCCGATATCACCATCACCGACTCAATTCGAGCGCATTAAGGCAGTACAATAGAAAAGGACTTCGCTTGGCAACGACTGTTCGTCGGGCATCTTCTAACAAGAAGATTACCAATGAAGCAGAGTCTCTTCCACTCCACATTTTGTCATCGCGGGCCTTGTCGGCGCAGCTACTAAGGCTGAGCGATTCCCTCGCAGGCCCGGCGCTCCTCTGGCGGCTAAGAGCAAGAACTCGCTTCCATTTCCATGTGGCGCTGAACACCTTCCGATGTTTAGGATTGGAATGACCTAAACGGATTCATCTCGACGCGCCATGGTCTTTTTCGGACGTGACCTGTAGCCTCAGCATACCGGAGCTACCGGGCAAAAGCATCGTTCCAACTGCCGAAGCAAAATTTCTTGTACTGGACTCCAGGAGCACAGCGTATCAAAGCCACCTACAAGTACACACAGACTGGTCGGCGTGTGCACAAACAGATAGCTGCGCAGTGGCATTGGGCATACCCTCCACGTGACACGGCCTGACTGCCCGGATCGCGTAGTTTCGTCTACTGCAGTAGAAAGCGTAGCAACTACAGCGGATTTGCTAAAACTACGGGCCTACTTGCCCGATATGTCGTGGTGTTGACGGACTCAAAGTCAGCGTTACAACGATTACGTTATGGCCTACCTCGAGAAAAGTTTACAGTGCAATCTGGGGCACTGAATAAAGATCTAAAGAGCAAGGGATTTAACGAGAAGTTTCAATGGATCCCATTCCACGTAGGAATTCAAGGAAACGAAAGGGTGACGCTCTCGCACGCCTATATCCTTATGTTCCAAAAGCGAGAGCACCAGACATTATCCAAAACTCTAAGGATACAATTCGTAGTAACTTTAGGGCGGTTCGCAGGACTCCACCCCAAGCCTGTGTGACCCCTGGACTTACTCGCGAGGAAGCGACACTGTTGTACCGCATCAGAACCAACTCCACGTAGACCCCGGCTTGGTGTCAAGACTGGATGTTGCGCTTCCCCTCTTTGTGACTTCTGTGGGGATGTCGACGACATTGTACATTTCATTTGGCTATGTCCGCAATTTGATACAGAAAGAAAAGTGATGGTCGACAGCGTGCAATATAGTGGTCTTACGCGCAGTAACTTTGAAGATTTAGTTTTCCCCGGAGAGTCAGTGCCAATCGGAAAGAGTGTTCAAAGACTGCTGATTGCCTTCCTGCGAGGCACGCGGCTCACAGACACCTGGTGACACACTACGATCTCAACTCATAGGAGGCTCAGGCGGAGCAATAGCCGGCTATGTATGCCAGGCTGACCCCGCCTGCTGCCACATCATCACCACCACCTCCACCACCTGGTGGGTCCTCACTTGTGGTTCTCCCAATTTTTAATGGTGATCTGTGCGTGAGAACACACAAACCGGGGCAGTAAACAGGGTACGTTTTAAACTGTTGTTTAAACTGTCGCTTCACATGCTGGGCTGAAGCAATGCCACTCTCTCACATTACTGCGGAGTCCGTAGCTCAGGCCTTCTTAAATACCTGGATTTTTCGTTACGGCGTACCACACACCATAACGACCGAAACAGGAAGATAATTTAACTGGTCCCTCTTTCAAGATCTCTCCCGTCTTCAGGGTGTAACGCACATACGAACGACAGCTTATCACCCAAGTTCTAATGGCTTGGTAGAACGCTTCCATCGTCAAATAAAAGCAGCACTTCGTGCCCATGACTCCATGAATCCATGGACAGAACGCCTGCCTTTGTTTCTACTAGGTCTTCGCACAGCTCTGAAAGCAGGTGCACAGTGTTCCTCAGCAGAACTCCTTTCCGGCACGCAGTGGCGTAGCTAAATTATCTGGCACCCGGGGCCCATAGGTCTTCTGTCACCTCCCTCCCCCCCCCCGTGTGTAGTCGAACAATTTCCGGGTGTGTTCGGACGTATATGACACCCCCCACCCCCCCCCCCCACCCTGGCCCCTTGCACCTGGAGCCCCCCCCTTTGTTACGCAACTGCCGGCATGACGCTTCGCATACCCGGCGAGTTCTTCGCCTCGGAACCGTCATCTGCTGACCTACTATGCTACGCCGACCGCCTTCGTATTACAATGGTCACCGTTACATGTACACCACCGCCGCTCCATAACGGCTGCGGGAATGTTTACATGAGCCCATCTTTACTTCATAGCAGTCATGTATTTATCCGTCACGACGCTATTCGCACTCCTTTACAAGCTTCTTACGACGGTCCCTTTAAAGTCCTCAAGCGTAACGCCATGCTTTTCACACTTGTCAACGGACACAAAGAGACAATTTCCATCGACCGCTTGAAGCCAGCTTATCCAGACTATGGCAGTGCCATCTATACAACTTAAACCGCTCAACGGCAGTGCCTTCATCGCTAGAGGGAGCCATGTAGTGGACAGTACTCATAGAGCCCCGCGGTAGAAGAAAAGACTGGACTAGCGCCATCAGGCATATAAGCTCGACTATGGCATAGCCGCAGCACCAACGCAGTCATCTGTTTAATAAATGACTATTCTTTTGTGGGCCTTTTGTTTCTACAATATTACAGGTGCACAAGCGGGCGGTGAGGTGTCTACTGGAAAGATATGGAAGGCTTAGTGTCTTTTTCATCAGGCAAACTCTGGCTAGGCGGGAGTAGTTAAAAAGCTGGGAGCGCGTGGAGCAGTTCTGAACTGATCCGCCTGCTAATCGACTCGTTGTTAGTGTACTAAACGAAAGAGGCATACTCGAGTTTTGGGCGATGAATTGTTCTGTATGGCAGTACTTTTAACAGCATGGGTGCAAGAGAAAAATTGCGACGAAGAAAACTAAGCGTGTAGTTGGCAGTGTTAGTAACAAATGGTACCTGTGCATTCTTGGATAGATCACTTGATATATGAACACAGATATGCTTAGCTATGTTAACATGTGCTAATCGGAAGCCATTAAGCAGATAATTGTATATTGTTACGGGGTAGAAAATACATGTATTTACAATATATACTGCTATGAGGTTGTAGCTCAGTAGTCAGGGTAACACCATCTACCGATCGACGAGACCCTTCAACCTCCTTTTTATCTCACAACGTCCTTTTGTCCACTGCGGCACAAACTCGTACGTGACAATATATTAGGGCGATTGGTCTTTTCGTGTTCTCATGGCTTTACATTTATTAACAATAAGATTCATGTGCCGCGCTCTACACTATTTACCGATGTTATTGATATCAAATTTAAGATCACGATAGTCGTAATGGTTAACCTTTTCTCTCTATACTTCACTTTATTACCTTAAAGGCCCCCAGCATTGGGGGTATTACATAAGGGGTGGGTAGCTAATAAAAGAAATTAAATACACAAGAAAAAGATGTTTAGGTACAAGTTTGCTCGCTGGTAAATAGGTTAATTATACAGTTCAAATACGTGGATGGGCAGGTGATTGCGCCGATGTGTGGAAGGCCGTTCCAGTCTGAGGCTGAACGTGGGAAGAATGATGAGGCAAAAGTGGCAGTGTGCGCTCGTGGACGGGCGACTTGAAAGGGATGACCAATGCGGAGTGAAATGCGTGCAGGAGGACTGATGTATATAGGGTGGATGATGAAGTGAGCTGTTCACGATGCAATCGAGAACGAAACGCTTCGGTTGAGACATTCCGTTACGAATATTAAGAACATATAAAAAAGGAGAGGTCACCGCACGTATCCTCACGGCACACCAGATGTATCAGTACCGCGTCACGAGTCGTGCGCGAGAAGCTGTTGCTCAGGAAAAACTATATAATTTAATACACTTATCGGTGTTAAGAAACGTTTCAAAAAAATTGCGTGTAAAGCAGTGCCAAAAGCTTTAGCAAAAACGATGAAAATGCTGTCAACAATTGAAGCATGGTGCAGCATGTAGAAAACGAGATTAGCAATTTTTATTAATTACGTTTCACGCAAACATTTTTTATGCCAACCATTTTGGCACTCTAAAGAAGTCATATTAACCAGTTGGAGTCGAAGACTCGAACTGGTTAATGAGTCTGGTATGCAATATGTGAGCGGGGTAATGAAATGGGGAGGTAATTGAAAGAATTGAGAACATCACCGAAGTTATGCTCTGGAACCACCTTGCCAACCTTCCAGTCAATTTCTTTATTCAACATGAAGGCATCCGAAACACCACTCATTTTTACAGAATAAGAAATAGAACGCACGCTGAAAAAGGTTCTGCACTTGCAGACGCCCTTTGTCTACTGGAAGACACGTCTGCGTTCTATTGACGCAGTGCTGTCGTAAAACATAAGTATATACCCGTGTAGTCGTTTATTTTCGTCAACGAAAAACAAAAGAAAAGAAATAAAGACGGAGCTAGTGGGTAGCCTATGACTAGATAATCGAATGTTGTTGAAGACCGCACGGAATATTGAAATGCGCCAAGTACAGCAGATGGTGCGAATATGCTGCGACTGATATAACAAAACTTTTTTCCCGTCCTACACCAACGCCAATTCGCAGCTAACCAAAAGGAAAACACAGCCTTGACCCCTTTATGGTCTGTGCAACGTAATTGTTTAGCAACACTATTTGGGGCAGCACATAGGCGTTCAAAAAAAAATGAAGCAGGAATTTGACTGTGGGATTCCGGATACGAACAGGCGCTTTTCAGTCCTTTAAAACTCTTCCTTAACCAAGCAACGCAAAAGAAAAAAAATTGCCCTCTTCAAAGGATGTGGACTTCGCCGATGAAGAGGATGCGGTTGGTGTTCTGGTCCCTGATGTAGTACAGGAAAGGGCGATCAACGGTGAACAAAACGGGTGGTGGTGGGGCATTGAGAGACGAGGCAGCCACAATGTGCAGTCCTGTAACGGCGGCCGCGACGGTTCCTTCCTCGTTAACCTCGACAGCTGCTTTGTGCACGGCGTCGGATATGTGGACGGGCGTACCCTCGGTGATTCCGCTGAAGTCAGCCGAGCTTCCGAACACGGCGTTCAGCCCGAGCGCCTGCATCGCGGGCACCAAGTTGTAGGTGAGACTCATCTCGAACTTGGGCAGCCGGAGTACGACGTCTTTCCTGTGCAGATTTCTGCCGAGTTCTTCGAGAATCGCGACCGACAGGCCCTCCCTGAGTGCCCGAAGACCAGTGGGGGTGTCCGGGAGCACGACCACCATGCTGAACTTACCACCCTGGTACGGGATTTCCACAGCAGATGCGTGTAAGGCGTCGATACGGGTGTGCGACAAACGTGTGCTGAGGTGCATCGCCGGTTTGCTCACCTCAGTAGTTCCGAGGTTGAAGAAGGGCTTGTTCACGGTGTCGGCGACGTCGAACTTGGTAACCCAGGTACCCTTGAAAAAGACGGCGTTCAGGATGAACAGGATGATGTTCAGCGGCTGACCTTCAGGCAAGATGCCGGAAATCTTTCCCCTGGTTTTGTCGCGCACCCAGGCGTTGACTTCGGCCGCCACACTGGGGCCTTCGTTGGCGAAGTCGGCCAACCGGAGCTCCGCGTCGAAGACATCGCGCAGCTGCTGCTTGTAGTTGTCGGTTACAGGTAAGCCGTTCTGCGCGAGGACCATGTTGGCCACGTCCAGCGTCACATTCGGCGAGGCCGCGAGCTGCAGCAGGTTCTTGTAGGCAGAGAGCACTCTTGCTCGGTCTGTGAGGCCAACCGCAGTGTGACCGAGCACCGACCCCAGCTCGTTCTCCGAGCTTCCCCGGGCACCGGCGTAGGCCATGCCAAAGGCTGCGGCGATGCTAGTCGGCGAGAAGAAAACATTGGCTGAAGGATCCCGAATCGCAAGCTGCTTCAGCAGATTCACGGCGAGCTGGTTGTGAGCTTTGGCGAGTAGCGCGTCGTCGTCATGTTCGCAGGCGACTACGACGAGCGTCGCCGCGAGAAAGGCAAACTTCGCGAGCATTGTGCGTATTCTTAGAACGTCAGGCTGCGTGTGACTTTTGGCCTCGGTTACAGTTCTTTATAAAGCGCTCGTGGTGACCTCTATTTTCCCGGAGAGATTAGTTATTTTGCCGTATTGCTGGCACTGTTGTGTCGGGTGAGCTGTACAGCCTCCCTGATTTTTAATAATATAGCGCGAGCGTCGACTGAACTGCTTATAACAGCTTATAACGGCGATAAGCGTGCAACAAGGCGAGAGTTCGCGCACGAGCCTTGTTGCCTTGTTGCACTCGCCTTGTTGCACGCTCTTGTTGCACGCTTATCGCCGTTATAAAGCGCTCACCAGCAGTTCAGTCGACGCTCGCGCTATATTATTAAAAATCAGGGAGGCTGTACAATCTGCGATTGCACAGCTCACCCGACACACTTTGTACGCTTTCGCTTCACGCAGACGTGTCAGCAATCCGCTTTTATCTGCGCTAGTGCCAGACCGCATTCGTTTGCTTGCCCTGTGAAATACAGGTTGGCAAGACGTTGGTTTCTGACAGCAAGAGAAGTACGGAAATCACTGCCTTGAGACGAAGTTGTCGACTTTGGTTACAGTTTTTATCACCACTTACCAGAGGGTAGATAAATATAGCCGGAGTGTTTTTATTACACTTGGATGCTTTCCAGCAACGGGAAACTATCACCAGCACGCCTCCCTCGTTTGTCTAGCAAGGACCTAGCCGCTAATCTACTAGTTCTTTTGGAGCATGATAGGCGATGTTTCTTCCATGGGATCAGTCGTTGCTTTGGTTGAAAAATGTGCGCGTCCCCTGTGGCCTCCATGTTTCTAGGGATTCTGTAGGGGCATGTAAGGCGCGGTGTATTAAAACGCTGTGATGAGCAAAACGGGGCATTTAAGAGGAGTTTACCAGCCGTTAAGGAGAGTGTTTCAGACGATTTCGTATGGGGAAACCTGGCGCGCAGTAGCGTGCTCGGTTTTCATCAACAACGTGACCTTAACGAAGTCCCAGATTTTTGTTTTGAAATGTAACTAATAATGACTGTAAAATAACTTTTACCTTATGTCCACCTCACACAAATATGTAACACCTCTCTTCACGTTTTCTTTTCAACCAGTAATCAGTAATTTTTTTTTATCACGTCGCTTTTTACAGACTCCACATTGTAGGTGAGCAACACACGTTGGAGTGAGCGTATATAGCTGCGCTGATGAAGAATATAGAGGAGCGCAGTCCGTGCAGGATCCCTGGAGCAGCCGTATGATCAGGGCGTCGGTGCATGATGGATGATCACTAAAAACAGCCAAGGAATATAGCCCTGTAATGACGAAGAGAGCCTAAGCGTCGCTGCTGCCGCTTGGCTCCTAAAGTGAGGAAGACAAAGGCCCAAGTGTCAGTGTTGCTGTCTTCCTCGCGGTGGTGCTTGGCCGAACTGCTGGGTCGCACTCTGCTCTGGACATGGCTTGACTGGGCCTCCCGGTAACCGTCAATTAATACCGTAGCACGCCTAGTACTTCCAAAGGAAGCGAGAACTCCCTTCCGTACTTCCTTCCGAAAATCACTTAGGCAACTTTGGTGCCCATGATTTATCGATTTCTCAGATTCTCATGCTCTGCGAAATATTTTTAAAGCGAAATTTTCTTAGCATCACTACCGCCAATTTGGTGTCTGTTTCTTCCAACCTATATCAACTGCACAGGTGCACACGTTTGTGGTTTTGTAGGTCATGTGGTTTTGTATCGGCTTCTATATAGTCCCCAATTCGGACGACACATCCTACACCCAGCTGTTACAGCGCAAAACGTAGGAGTGACACGACACGAGAAGACGACACCACAAGCGCTGACTTTCAAGAACGTTTATTTGAACAAAAAAAAAAAAAACCACGGCTTCTTATACCTTTGCCCACACGCGTCAGAGACACGTCATTGCACATCATGTGAAACACGCACTTTTTCGCACTGAAGATAATGATTGCACGTGCAAAAGCTAATGTTTTTATTGTGTTAGCAACAAGGACGGTGTGCTAACACGTGGTCACGAAGTCTGGCAATCTCGGCTGCCTCAATGATCTCCAGAACCAGCTGGTCATTGTGTTTTTCCAACACTTCATGGCGTCTGAATTCCGCGGCACAAGTTTTGGAGGGGCAATCCCTGACTTGGATACCTAGATGCCTGTTCGCCTGCTCGGCGTTAGGTCATGTTCTTTCAGTCTTTCGTTTGTGCAGCTTCCAGTTTGCCCTGTATACTTTTCCCAAATGTGAAAGGCATAGAATACACCACGGCTTCTGCGCAATCCACAAAGCGGCCCTGGTGATTTATCGTGCACCCTTGCTGTTTTATCGGCTCTTCTGCAGTGCAACGTCAACAGAGGCTTTTCAGTTTTTCCGGGACGTTTTTCGCTGTTAGCACCAGGATGGAAAACCAACAAGCCCAAGCTGCTATTCTAGCGAAAGATCCCCGAATCTGTATGTATACTTTCCTCATACCTTAATATCATGAATATCTAATCAGCCCCGACCGACTTTGACGCTTGGTTAAAGGTTGTGCGCTACAGGTATTCGTAGTTCGCTCACGTGACCTATAACGCATGCTTATAGTAGCAAGCGTTCTTGACTCGCGCAAATCGTCAACTTTTAAAGCGAGCAGTGTGTGCACCACGCACAACGGGCAGCCACAAGCTCACCGCCATTGAACGCCTTCTGAATCGAGAGCAAGCCTGCATCAGCCGTCGCCCACCGCTCAGCAACGTTCCCCTAAGATGCGGGGAATCGCTTAGTACCTTTTATTTAGAATGTGGAAGAGCAAAAGCAAGACGTGCTCTGTCGTGAAGTACAAGAGCTGCACCAAAGACTTGAATGTGTGTGATGAGACTGCGCCAGCTTCATTCGCCTCATCGCCTTTACAATGGATGCACGTGTTTACGATAGTTCGTTATGCAGACCTTTCCGCAAGGCGAGCATAAGCAACTCGACCCCCAGCGCTGGATAGCTGATTTCCGGCAGTGACAAAATCAGGCTGTCACCACGTGCAGCGGCAACATACAGTTACTGGTGAAAAATATCAAAACATAATGCCCTGGCTCATCATGAAAGCGTAACTGTCTTACTCCAGCAACTTCCCAAAGCAGCGAAATTAAACCTGCACTAACAGGCAGTCCACAAAGAATTTTATTTCTGCGCCGGAAATGAAACAGCAGTGAACGAGCGATCGGCCGCCTATTTGCAATATTTTTGTCCGCACATACGGGAATATATATATTCATATACGCTGTAAGTAATCAGAAATCCATTCGGGAGTTATCTAATCAGCACTGGCGTCACCACGCGGTCGGAATTAACAACCGTGTTTAAAGCAGTCTGCAAACGGGCATATTCTGGCGCGCAGACACGCCTGTTCCCGACCATAGTTGCTGCACATACAGCTAACGACGTCAACAGGTGCACGGCCCTAACAGACTTACTAGTCTGCCACTGTAACGGCTCGAATAAAAAGACTAAAATGCTAAAGCAAAGCTCAAGCTGCTGCATTCGTTGCCTTCAGCCGGTAAGCCGGTAGAGCAGACACAATGCATAAATGAAAAATATACCTTCACTGCATCGGCAGCATTAGCCAAAGTCTTTTCTCATCTACTCCCTCACGGCTCACAGTGGTGACCAAAATAGCTGCAGTCAGAGCCGTGATTGCGGCGGCCGTGGTCACTGAACACCAGCGAGCGAATGCAGATCAGAAGGTGTTCAAGCGTGCGCTGTCACGTGAGCAAAAATGGCGGTGGCCTTGAGTATATGGCACTGTAAAAGGTCTATGATAGAGCTGGTGCGTTTCGCAAATCTCTGGAGAAAGGTACTCTGAACTACTAACCAATCAGACAGAAGCAACTAACGTCATCAGACGTATATTAAGAATAGTGCAGAAGACCCTTTCTATCAGTTGTTAATTGTGCCACCAAGGTCGAACTACAACGGTCACGAAAGTTGGAGCGAAAAGCGTGCCAAGTCCTATTACCAGAGACATCACGCAGCGTAGCACGATTGAAGCACGACTAGGTCCAGTGCGGAAAAACACTGAAACAAAACGAACAAAGTGATAAGAATGTTCCGAAATGTTTAATCAGAATATTTTCCAAATTAGGCAACAATTGACTTTGAGGTAAGTTTGGCGTACAAGAAAGGAAATGCACGCGTTAATGTTATTTCACAGCCCATTTGGTTAGGTTCTGGGTGACCCCTAGAGACCAGCGCTTCTGGCTCAAGAAACCATGGAGTTTCATGCAATTATTGGAGAGTACTGCGGCGCTAGTGTATACGGGACCTGCATGCAGGGCAATTTATCCAGCATGGCAACGATGGGTAGTACATGGATTTACCTAAACTTCGTCCTTCTGGCTTGAACGACTTCGTACGTTAGCAAGGTGATCGTGTTTAAGGTAGTACTGTTAGACATGATTACACGAACGTTATTAAAAGTGTCCGACGGCAGGATTCGAACACAGGACCTTTAGCACAGTAGCAAGATATTGAAACCATTACACCGCGGACGCATGGACAAGCAGAACCACTGTAAATAGCTTAGGCTATGCGTGCTTCCAGTCTTATTACCTTCTGCAATAAATGCAGCTTAGATTGCTTTGAAATTTAGACCAACTTAGGACAAGATAAAGCGTAATAAACGAAGCCACAAGAACGTCTGAAGCACCAAATACGAAGGCCAGACAAATCCATGTGGCTGAACGATTGCAGCGCCTGAGTTCCCTTTAGTAATTGTAGGACACTCCGTGCAAGAGCAGCCGTCCTGTGCAAGCTGCGTACAATTTTTATGTCGTGCAGAAAGGCATTGCTCATTTGAGCGTGACAGCTTAGTCCGAGTTCTATTTATATCTGTGTTCTAGTTCAAGATGTCGCGTCCCCTTTATTCAAGCATCGCCTTCACTAACGCATGGCATTTATTGGCAAAGTTTGTAGACCTACAGTCAGCGTCTTTTCCACCCATGGCCGTGGGCGGCCTAAATAACAAACACAACAAAAGTGGAGGTGACGTCACGCTCTTTTTTTTCTTTTCTGCTCTCCGCCCTCCTCTCTATACCGGCTCTCCATCTCTTCGCCTTATCTTCGCTTCGCCTGGCCGACTTGCGTCCCTTATGGGCGACAGGAATGTGTGCCCCGATCGTGGAGATAGTGAAATACCGGGCATGCGTTCCTAGCGGAGCAACCCTGGCCGGCTTACGTCCGTATCACGGCGCGTGGACACGAATGCGTTGGCCGATCCCGGAGATGGTGCAATACCGGGCCAACCCACTGCCCAACTCCGACAACAAGATTTGTGCGGGATGTGGAACACCAAACCCAGATAAAGACCATTGGTCCCAACCTAAATGTCAGTTATGCGGCGAAGACCATCCGACCGCAGACAAGACGTGCAAAGCCAAATTCAAGGAGCCCTTCATCGTTAAACAGAGACAATGGCACAGACTGCAACGAGAACGACAAGGAGAACAGGAAGACGCTGCCTCAGGAGAAGACGGGGCAGAGTCTCATGGAACGCCTGGCCTCCGAAACGCCAGGGAACGGCGCTCCAGATCGAGAACAAGGTTTCCATCCACAACCAGATCCTTATCCCGGTCCGGCTCCAGGGCACCGGGGGCACGACCCGGATCCAGATCCAGGTCAGAACTAGGCCATCCTCTTCAGCAAACCACACAACCACGGTGAGCTGGGCAGACGTGGTCGATGGCGTGCGCCAGGGGACTGGCGGGGAGGCTGCCAATAATAACGAGATCAAGCAACTAAATCACGAGAACGCACAGTTGAGGATTTTGCTAGCACGTATAGGCGATGAAATAAAAATTCTCAAGGAAGGAAAAACCAAATAAATCAGGTAATTCCCGCTCCAACGCGAGCATGAAGGAGCCATGTTAAATCCCGGACAATAACATGGACGAAGAGGCTGACCCTCCTCCACTCAAACGCAAGGCCTAAGCCAGAATTGATAAACAAGATAACGCACTGGTAGATAAAGCATTGGCCGATATTCAAAAGACCCTAGTAGAGATACAAAAGTCAACTGAAAAATGGGAAAAAATGATGAACCAAATAGCTAAGACAACAGCAGCAATTATGAGTAGATTACACATCCTAGAGGCAAACCAGTCACCAGGTAATGGGCTCCCCTCCGTTGCATCAGAAGCACCACAATCCTTACCCACTTCACAACCACATAATTACATAACATCAGCTTCTCTCCAACCTCCCGTCTCCTTCTCATGGTCGCACCCAAAATGAGGCGCGCTAAAGAAGGGTTCAGGATATGGCAATGGAATTGTAGAAGTTGCGAAAACAAAGTCGGCGCTGTCATATCCCCGATGCTGTTTATTCTCGTCTTGATGGGACTCCCCGAAAAATTAAATCACATAGAGTCCCTGAATCACACAATCTACATGGATGATATTACTATCTGGGCCTGTGATGGTAGCAATGGATCGATAGAACGACTCCAGAGTGCAATTGACACAGTAGAGGAACGCCTCATGGGAACAGGCCTCACATGCTCCGCAGAGAAATCTGAACTTCTCTTGTGCCGCCCCACACTCAGGGGCAGGCCTCCCAAAGGATACGACAGAAACGAGGCTCATGAGGAAATCAAGCTACACACCAAGAACGGGTGGAATATCTCAATAGTCAACCAGATCAAGGTGCTGGGTCTAGTAATCGAGAGCAAAGGCACAAATGGGGCAACCATAAATAAGTTATACAAAAAAGTAATAAACACCATGAGAATAATCAAACGCATTACTAACTAGCACCTGGGTATGAAGGAAGAATGTATCATACGGCTGATACAATCATTCGTAATCAGTCAGATCACATACATAGCAGCCTTCCACAATAAGTTCGCAGCTGAAAAGAATAAAATTAACAACCTGATAAAAAAGGCATACAAACTAGCACTAGGGATTCCCATCAGTACAAGCACGGATCCCTTGCTAAAGTTAGGACTCAACACACTGGACGAGCTCATAGAAGCACAACAAACATCTCAGGCAGAACAATTAACCAAAACCAAAACGGGACGGCACATACTAAGCAAGCTAGGAATGAATTACCACAATATATATATGGGGAAAAGAGGGCGATAACGAGAGATATTCGTGACAAACTCCTAGTACCAAATATACCCAAGAACATGCATCCAGGTTACAACGACGGCAGACGCAAAAGTACACCAGAGAAAATGAACCGAAACTTTGGTTCAGATGACAGAGCAAACTTCGTAGACGCGGCTGAATACCCATACAGAAATAGCTACGTAGCAGTAATCGTAGATCACACCCAAAAATCGCTTACAAGCGTATCAATTAATACCAAACATTCCGAGACGGTAAAGGAGGTAGTCATTGCACTAGCATTGGTCTCCACGAATGCTCAATTAATACATCATTAGCGATTCTCAAGCGGCCATTAGAAATTATGCAAAAGGTAGGATCTCTCCTGGAGCCTGGCACTTCATCAGAGTCAATGAAGCAAAATTATCCAATGTAGAGAAGAACGGCAGGCAATTGCTCTGGTTCCCAGCGCATGCGACTCCAGGCATTCCCGCAGTCAACCTCAACGAGGTAGCACACCGCGAAGCTCGAGGTCTTACTCGCCGAGCTGAGCAAAGAGTGACTTCCATCGGTCAGGAGAACGCGGAGCAGGACATCTGGAGAGAAAAAGATATATTAACAAGATTTAGTGATATTACCCAATTCTATCAAAATTGGAGGCGACTATCACCACGGGAGTATTACCACCGCCTCACACTAAACTGAACAGAGTTGAGTCCGTTACTTGGTGGCGATTACAAACAGAAACTTATACGAGTCCCGTGCAGCTAAAGACTTTCTACCCCGATATATATGAGAGCGATATGTGCAAGGTATGCAAGTCAGTTAGAGCCACCCTTCAACACATGTTGTGGGGATGTGAAATATACAAAGACAAAATGGCAGTTCTCCCCGGAAAATCTACGGGCGCGGTGGTCGGCCGCGCTGCTCAGCTCAGAACTCCAAGACCAATTTTGGGCCGTCCAGCGAGCCATGGAGGCCGCACGGGAGCAGCAGCTCCCAGTGGCCATCTAGGCGGCCCCAGGCCCGGCCTCCCAATCGCCGGATTCCAAATAAAGTTACCTTGCTCACTCGAAACCATGGACACGTCGAAATCTGTAAATAAAGAACACTGCACATGCTATGCGGTACGTTTCAATGCACTGTTCTATAAAACTAATAAAGCTTCGTCATCACGGACGGTCATCAGTGATTTCTTCTCCCTATTATTGCGTTAGCATCCTTTGCCTACTTCAGGCACTTTGAGCCTGCCTGCCTGCCTGTCTAGCCATCCATCCATCCATCCATCCATCCATCCATCCATCCATCCATCCATCCATCCATCCATCCATCCATCCATCCATCCATCCATCCATCCATCCATCCATCCATCCATCCATCCATCCATCCATCCATCCATCCATCCATCCATCCTCTTCCGCTGACCCAGTGACCCAGATTCCTTACTATAGGTTGCGCCACTAGGTATGCTCTCTGCGTGGTCGTCATTCTAGCTACATCGTTCGACTCGTCATGCCGTCGTCGTCACGCCATCGTGTCTTACGCCGACCCAGTGGCGCAGTTTGTCTACCAACTTTGACCACTAGCTACATCCTAGTGGTCATGACGCTGTCGCGGTTTTTGCGTCGTCATGATTCCAGCTCCGTTATCTGCCGCTTGTCATGCTGTCGTCGTCACACCTATTACAGCCTATTACAGCGACCGAGTGATCCAAGCTGTCTATCTTGGACCACTACGCATGGCCTCGTGGTCGTGATTCCTTCATGGTCTACGCATTGTCGTCATCTCAGCTCCGTCATCAGACTCTCGCCATGCTGTCGTCGTGATACATTCATCATCATCTCATTAATGTCACGGCGTCATCGCCATCTTTTACCAAATGTCATACCCATTGTCTTCGTGCCTAGTCGCCATAGTGACTGTGTCGTTCTGTCGTAATCATGTTGTTCTCATTCAAACCTTTATTGTGTCTCTGTTATGCCATCGTCGTCATTGCGCCGTCGTCATACAGTCTTCGCCATGCGTTCGTTGTCATTACATTGTCGTCATTAATAGCTTCATAACTCGGTATCATTCCGTCATTATACTGCCTTCACGCAATCGTCTGCACGCACTTGTCGTCATGCCATTACCCTTATTCCGTAGTCATGCCATCGTCCTCATGCATTCGTTCTCATGCAGCTGTCGTGATCCCGTCGTAGTCATTCTATCGTCATTGCAGATTTTGTCATCCATTTCTCCACATGCTGTCGTCGTCACGCTATCGTCTTCATGCACTCGTGGTCTGATACTGTGTGCATGCCATTATCACTATTGGCGGCGAGGAGTTACGGAGTCGCCCTCTATCGGAAGCGCCTCACTGGCGTAGTATGAGGGATCACGTGGCGCGCTCCTCATAGGTTTTGCTGTCAGCGCTCACTGAAGACACCACGCGCGAGCTCTCCCGGACATTTCTGAAAGTACTTTCTAAACGAGAGAAGTTTCTTACTGTCTAAATAATAATCTTGGGCAAACTGAAAGCACACAATCGTTTACAGCCGCTATCTCTTTACCGAATACGCACAGTGAACGCCACTGCGCGCGGTCGCCGCAATGGAGTCTCCCGAACCGGCTTCTTGCGTGAAAGGTAGGTAAACGCTGAGAGCAAACTATGTGAAATATGTTCTTATAGTGTTTGTATAACTAAATGGAGCCTAATAGAATGAAGCCTCAATGCAGCGATCGCGCAGATTCGCAGCGACCGACTGCGCGTCTGCATGCTTGTCCGCGCACTGTTTGGCTTTCTGCGCGCGCGTTTTCGCACCGTGCCGTGAGCTTAAGGCCGCAGAATATGAGCATTTGACAGTATACAAGCAACCATTGTTGCGTGGGCGCTATCAGAGCTGTTCAAAAATAATTTCATTGTAGAGACTTCGACGCCTACGGGACTGTGATGTGCCGTCGCGACGATTCAATCTTTTTTTCTTCTAAATTCTTTAACCTTTCAATACTATTTCTCGAGTTGCGTCGCACTGTATGTTTATCGGCGTTCTCAGCGTGCAATTTCCCGCTGCTCCTTTTTTGTAATCCAGTGCATTAATTCACAACACAAACATGACCATATGCCATGCTTTCTTTAAATGTGCTTCTTACCGCTGCCTTTCCACTCCACTAAACTTGCCAGTACCTATAGTATCGACAAGTTCATAGACTAAACCGTCATGACATTAGTCGGGCAGCGGACTCGGGGCGAGCGTCTCAGTGCGCGTTTCCAGAACATCGCAGACCGGGCGCCGTAGCAGAAATCTTCCTTGCGTCTGTGCTTGCTGCATTACCCGAGTTGTAGCCGATGACTGTTTGCCGGTTTTATGTTTCGCGAGCCAAGCTTCACACAGCTTCTTGTCCTGCGGCTACGTGCGAATAAGGCTGACACCGGCCTCCGTTACGTGCGTCCGGCCCTGCGGCACCGAGCAGTAGCCTACCATGTCACGCGCCTTCAAAGGCAGCCACTACCTATTGTAGTGCTTTCAAGCGTTGTAAAGGAGACACTCGAAGCGTGAAAATTTCGCCACTAAATGAAAACCGCAGCGTACGAGGGAATTTAAGCTCGTTTTCAGCTCGCTTCGGCGCGCCCGAAGCAGCCGACGCGGCCGCTATGTCCACGTGATCCCTCCTAGCACGTCACGCCGACGGTGGCGCCAGCTTTTCCAGTGGTGGAGCTCGAGGCCAATACACTCGTCATGCACATTCATTGCAATTCCGCCGACGCGGTCGTCCCATCGTCGTCATTCCAGCTTCGCCCCACGATGCTTCTCATACTATCGTCATCACGCTATCAGCCAGTCGCCTACATTCTATACGCCATGCCATCGTCCTTACACTACCGCCATCTCGTTGTTGCTGTGCCAGTCATACCACCTTCGTTGTTCCATAGACGTCATTTCTTCTTCATTCGCTCGTTGTTACCTGCCCGCCATCATCATGGTCATGGTCAGCCTTGGCTTGCAAGTCTTACAAAAAGTGTATACAGATGTCGGAGAAAGTATCCCCAAGCAATGAAAATCTCAAAATGACCACTACATATTCTAAACAAGCATGTCTTCTGCAATACGCTGTGCCGCTGCAGTGCTTGAATGCTAATCCCATTAACGTCGACAGTCATCATGAGATAGGTGCTCGCGGAAGTGTTTTTCCCGCTCTCAAGAAACATGGTGACAATAAGTTCCATTTCTATGTCACCGAATTCGTATAAACTGTATTTCGCCCGGCTCAAGGTTTAGGGAAGCTATTTGTCCGTAATGTTTATTAAAACGGGTGCGTCTTTTTCTTGGGCTGGTGGTTGCTTTCACCAATTACTGATATTTTCATGTTGTCGCTTTAAAGCAAGGAATGCCGGTTGTACCGACACCGTCCTGTACCGATAGCGTTCTCAATGTCGTGACGTCGACATTGAAGTCAAAATGATGTCCAATAAATTAAATTGAAAGCTAAGAAAAATTGCGTGCTATATAGCACGCAATTTAGCACGCAATAAAAGCCTGTCATATGAGAGGCTTTTATTGGACATTGTATAGAAGAATTCGGATGTTGCCTAATAAGTTATAAATAAGGCACTATGGGTGGTGGGTAAACACGATATGTCTCCCAATGAAGTAATATGTAATTATTGGCAGATATGAGGGACGTTCCGAAAGTAAATTTCGTCACCACTTTCACTCGGAAACTTTATTGCCAATAAGAAATACACCATGACATGAGGGACTATATGCCTTGCGCTATGTTTTCACATAGTCACGACAATAAGACATTTGTCGTAGCGTGCAATCAGTTCGAAGAAACCGTTCCGGTAAAACTCGGTGCCTTGCGGTGCAAAGCCCAAGACATGACCTCCTCACCATACACGATCTGTAGGCGCTCATGGATGACGGACACACTAGTTTTACGAGCCAATTCATACCGGATAACGGCACGCACTTCCATTGGCGACCACGTTGTCAGCACACGTCTGTCTGCCATTATAATTCGTACTATAATAACCTCGGGCACGCCTGTATGCTGCTACTCTCTCTTCTTTGGCGCTCTGCGCATGATTAATCTACCTCTTCCATTTTCCTGTGCTGCCCTCTGCCGCACACCGCTGAAAACGTTTTGGAAGGGTCCCGGAGCTTTCGCCGGTGGATTTGTGTACCGGCGCCCACGCTGAGTGCGCGTCGGTTGTGCGTTTCGTGGATCGCGAATCATTATTAATGGAATTCTTCGGGACAGCATGTCGTTCCTGGAGCCATGTAGCACTCAATAACTACTGGGTGAGCAGGCCTGACTGCGCTGTTCGGCAAACAGTGCGGCCGATAAAGGCACGCCGAGTTCCGTTTGGCGGCACGGCTGCCTTGGAATTCGTCACTGATTTCTGCACTTGGACATCACTTTTTGTATTCTTTTTACGCATTATTCAGACGTTTCGCATATTGAAAAAGTCTTCGAGCGTTGCCTTCTGCGCCGGATTTATTAAAGCGGTGCACTTGTTTACATCGACATCTACAGCCGCAGGTCGTTGTTATCGTCAAATACTGTGGAAAAGGTCCATCGCTGATATGAAATAGTGTCAAAATGTAGCAAAACATGCATATCTGCGCATATGTGCCATGCTGTTACACCCTGAGACGAGTCAATATGAGCGGCCGATCCACTTAAACAACGGCAACTGTGATCCAGAAACATATATTACGGGCTGTTAACTCATTCTCGCTTTTCTTTAACTCAATCATACTTACAGTTTTAGCGTGCCATAGATCATTATTAGAGTAATTTGTGCTCGCATAAGTGCTCATTTGTAGGCCATGTTGTTCTCTCACGAAAACGCGCGGATGCCATCGCTCACACGGCGTTCGTATAAATAGCCGTGGCGGTTGTTTATGCTGCTGTATACCGAATACACCGTCTTTTGTTTGTCGCTTGGCGCAGAGGCAAACAGTGCATCTCTGAAATTAAGAAATGTGTCTGCAAAGCAGCACTTACAGGCCCACCCATACACCTGCGAATGCGGGCAACAGCCTACAGGTACGGTGACGTACAGATGTTGGCACAGCGCTGTGTCACCGCTTAGCGCTTATTGTGTACGCGCCGTGCGAAGTGAAGTGTAGCTGATTTCAAATCGCTAAGACCAGAATTGAACTATAAAAGCAGTTTAGTTCGACCTAACTGCTTACATTTCAGTTCAGGTCCGCCTGTAGCGAGTGCACGAACTCGACGGCGCCAGGTTAACCTTCGCTGAACAGGATGGACATTGGCTCAAACTTAGTAGGCACGGCTTGAGAGGGTCAAAGCTTGTGCATTTCAACTTGGTAGGCTTGCTTGACTCATTTTGAGCATGACTAATTATACATACAAGCGAAGACGCTGTCGTTATTGTGTTGTCGGTTCGACGGCCGATCGCGCGTGGTTCGGTTGAAGGATGGTCGGCACGCTGATTTTGCCGGTGCCTTCGACGAGAAAGCCTGTCGCAGTACAACTCGCGCTCGTCGGTTGCGTCGTGGTCGACCTGGTATGATAGAAAGGTTTCAGTGACGCACAATAGTCGGTCAATCATTGGAGTGAGCGTCTTGTCGGTCTCGTATCGACCCAGTGTTGCCGGGCCTTACGAATACGTGCAGTCAGGAACGCGCTGCCACCACCGGCAAGTGAGGACCGGCGCTGCAAAAAGACTGTCAGCAACGTGATGTACTTAGGTGTCGCCCAGGTGTAACGCACGGGTTTTTCGTTAAATTAGCGAGCCATTCATGAAATGCGGCAACTACCTGGCTCACGGTGCAGTCCGCACAACTCGGACGATGCCCTGGCTGCTTTCTCTTTTAAAATGGAGTTGCGGTCTACGCTACGCACGTTTACGGCACCGCATTGACGTCGACCTACCAGTAGCGTTTCAACGCCATACACGGCACAAGTGTTTGCAGCAGCGCGCGTCCGAGCGCTTATTTTTTTATTATTTTTTCGGGGGGGGGGGATTTTCCGGCACGCGGCCACGCGCGCGACCCTCTCAAAACGTTTCGCGACTAATCCGCTAGGGCAGGGCGCATGCGCCGTCGCGCCATGAAAGAGGCGGATTCCTTCTCCGCTGACGCTCCTTCCGTCGCTGAACCAGCAACGGGCGCAGATTCTTGTGGCGATTGTTTGTTTCACCTGCTGCAGCATTCTCTCTTAAAAAAAAAAGGACAAAAATTGTTCCTATTCCCAAATCTGGAAAACCCCAAGATAATATCGCTCATATGCGCCCAATAGCACTAACCTCAACGTTAGGCAAGCTGATGGAGCGTATGCTCGCGACACGTATTACATGGTGGCTCGAGCGGTACTCATGGTATCATCCTGGCCAAATCGGGTTCCGTGCACATCTAGGCGCAGAGGATGGCCTTGCGTACCTGTGTTCTATGGTTCTCATCGGAGGCCACTCCCGAAGAATTCACACGATTCTGGCAATGGATATTCGTAAAGCATACGACCATGTGAGTCACGAAGCAATTGTCGGAATTCTTCATTGGCTTCAGTTCCCTATAGCCGTGTCTGCAGATTCGTCGAAGCCTTCCTGTGCGCTCGCACCTTCTCCATTCGCCTGGCTGGGCAAGCAGCAGGTCAGTTCGTCGCACATCGGGGTGGCCGCGTTGCTACCTACTGTTCAAGATGCTCGATACTCTCTTCATTCGCGCAGACTCGACTCAAGCCATGCACGACATACGTAGGGTATCTCGGTCCATTCTATTCTCAGATAGCATTCACCGTCTTGCTGCCACTACGAATATCCTCATACGCGTCCAGTGGGTGCCTTGAGCAGCCCTGCCGGGTCTCCTTGAAGCAGTTATGGCAACCAACCCACAGATTACAACATACCCACTTCCACATTTTCCTGAAGACGCCTGTGGACGGCTGATCCGGGGAAAAGGAAAACCTTCGACGTACCACACAAGCTCTCATACCTCCGTGTGGGTCAGACCTCCCTGGTGGGTTAACCCGCCGAGAGGAGGTTACGTTAAGGAGGCTACGTGTCGGGGTCGCGCTCACCCCGTCTGTGACCGCTCTCTGGCCACAACAATACCATGGTCCTTACGGCTCATCGTGCCTATTTTACAACACAGAAATCCAAAATGTGATAGTGACACACCTATTATGGACGTGTCCAGGACTTCATCTAAGCCGTCTCCGCCACCTCCAGGCAACAGGCCTTCGGCCTGGCCGCCCACCCGACCTTGAACGTTGGGTTAATGGACTACATCATCGTTCACTTCTTGATTTTTTGCACGAGTCGAATCTGTTCGTGTATTTTTAACATCTTTTGTATTATGCCTAAGGGCATGCTTTCGAACTAGAAAAAAAAAAGACAAAATTAACTTTGAGAACGTCCCTCGTAGTTTAGTAGGTGTCTTTCTTGTTGACTACTAATTTGCGGGTACTCCGTTAATGTCGCTACATTAATAAGCGCAGCTTTCTAAAACTGGAAAGCTTTGTGAATGTAACAATACCTCAGTAACTATTTTTCATGAGCTTTGCGGGCTGAGAGTATTTCCGCTTCGGGTTTTCTTCATTTAGTAAACATTCAGCAAGAGGAAATAGGCTAGAGAGAGTTTATTGCCGCGAAAAGATATAAAGGTCGGCTGCATATGCGAAACTGCTTTGTAAGTGTAATGGACCCGCCACGGTGGCTTAGCGGCTAAGTTGTTGCGCTGCTAAGCACGAGGTTGCGGGATCGAATCCCAGCCGCGGCGGCCACATGTCGACGGGGGCGAAATGCAATAACACCTGTGTTTTGTTTATTGGGGGCTCGTTTGAGATCCCCTGGTAGTCAAAATTAATTCGGAGTCCCCCACTAAGGCCCTCATAAGCAAATTGTGGTTTTACCACTTAAAAATCTTGAATTCAATTCTGTAATTGTATTGGCGTTGTTAATTGGAATTTTATTCCTACATTAGTGATCCGTTTTTGTACCTAAATAAATGAGACTGTGGCATGGCCAAAAATTTAAAGCTACGAAGTTCGCCGTCAACAATGTAAGAAGGGTCGATATTGCCATTTCATCTAGTTCCTTTCTCTGGCCGTAACAGAAGCCCGGTCTCGGTGGATCTCGTGGATTATCTGTCCAACTTGTCTGGTGAGGACGTTATCGGGGAATACTATATAACGAACCAGCAAACCTTTCCTTCTTCAGCTAATCCTTCACGTTCAGTAGCCCATGTCTTAAATTACGACAACGAGCTCGAGAAACGTGAACGTCGCAGCTGCAAAATAAACGTGCCAAACTTTCAAGCCAGGCACGTACACGTACTTGATAGTGATGGCCGCACAGCAAGGTATTAAGTTATTGCACGGGACGCGACAGACGTTCTTTCACTTACAGGGACCGAGAACCGATTTTCAAGCATTCTCCTTTTCTTGCAGCGATTGAACGCCTACTATAATCATCAGCAGCAGCCTGGTTGCGCCCACTGCAGGGCAAAGGCCTCTCCCATACTTCTCCAACTACGCCAGTCATGTACTAATTGTGGCCATGTTGTCCCTGCAAACTTCATCTCATCCACCCACCTAACTTTCTACCACCCCCTGTATACGCTTCGCTTCCCTTGCAATCCAGTTCGTAACCTTTAATGACCATCGCTTATCTTCCCTCCTGATTACATGTCCTGCCCATGCCCATTTCTTTTTCTTGATTTCAAATAAGATGTCGCTAAATCGCGTTTGTTCCCTCACCCAATCTGCTCTTTTCTTATCCCTTGACGTTACACCTATCATTCTTCTTTCCATAGCTCGTTGCGTCGTCCTCAGTTTAAGTAGAACCCTTTTCGTAAGCCTCCAGGTTTCTGCCCCGTACGTGAGTACTGGAAAGACACAGCTGTTATGCACTCTTCTCTTGAGGCATAATGGCAACCTGCTGATCATGATCTGAGAATGCCTACAAAACGCACCCCAGCCCATTCTTATTCTTCTGATATTTCCACAGCAGTTATTTAGGGAAACGTCTGGAAATTTTTGAAACATAATTATGTTTAAAAAATTTCCAGACAGATCGAGAAGTTAACTTTTCGATTTGTAAAATATTTTTCCTGCGGTGCACCGACGCTGGCAACAATGATAACTGATACTGATGGCGAGGTCGTGCGACAGAAACTGAGTAAATCGAAGTACGTGCATGTTAAGCAACAGAATGGCCTTTTTTTATCAAATAGAGCGATGACGGTCTTGGAAAAAGTCGCAACAAACTTTTATTAGTGTAGTTGTGTAACGACTGTTTGGTAAAATAAAAAAAAATGAAGTTTTTTTTTCCAAAGCCCAAATATGATATGGCGCATGCCATATTGAGGGTCTCCTGATTAAATCTGACCACCTCGCGTCCTTTTTCGTACCCCCAACGTGTGGAACACGGGCGTTTTTGCATTTCGCCCCCATCGAAATGCGGCCGCCGCGATTTTGTCCCGCGACCTCGTACTTAACAGAGAGAGAGAGAGAGATTTTATTCTTACGCCAGCGTCCAGCGCTGCTTAGCAGAGCAACGGCAAAGCCGATGCACCACCAGGGCTGGTTCGGCTGTTTGTATCAGTCAAATTGCCACAACGCGATCCTCGCAGTTATGTTTGGCGGAGTTGGGTGGGCGTACCATTGTGCACGTGCGTGCCCTCCCTGAATTCCGCCACTTTGTTCACTGGACAAGGCTTCTACGTTGCAGTAGAAACATTTTCTGCATCATTTAACCATGCCCTATTGGGCGGCGTTGAGAGTTATTCTCCCTTAATTTTAACGCGATAGCGTTAAGGAGCTCGTGTCGCAGAAAAGCCGGTGTCGTCGGCGTCGGTGTCGGCGTCCGCGGCGTTGACCGTGAGCGATAAATCACGACAGGCACTTCATAAATAAAAAGCAACTTCCAAGATGTGCTGGGTGGGAATCGAACCAGGGTCTCCGGAGTGTGAGACGGAGACGCTACCACTCAGCCACGAGTTCGATGCTTCCAAGCGGTACAAACGCACCTCTAGTGAATGCGGTGTTGCCTTCAAAACTAGCCGTGGAAAGTTATACTGCGGTGTATATCGGTAATTAGGAACATGTAACTTACAGAAGTCGCAATTACACGAGTAGCGAAGTGCGTTTCCGCTGCATTTCTTCTGCGCTTTCCGCACACGCAGAGGCATCTTGCGGCAAACACAGAAGACTCCCTCCTCTCCATGTACGGCGCTGCCCGGACAGATGGCGCGCCACGCGCGCATTGGAGCTGCGAGGACCGGTGCGAGGGGGTTCGCGGCCCGGACTCTCTCTCCCCTGACAACGCTTCGCCTTGCTCCCTCTGGAGAATCAAGCGTCCTTCCTTTCTTTAGATCGCTATCTGTCTATCTCTCTGACCGTGCCGATCACGACGTTTGGCTGGCGTGCATCATTTCCTCCTCCGAGATACCGAGTTCTTCGGTTCGTTCCGCTTGCTCAGGCGCACGTTTCGTTGCTGCGCCCAACGCCGCGTTGCTCGACCATATGGCTCGGCGCTCACCGCGTCCAATGCGGGGCGCCTCGTAAGTGATGGCTGCCCTGTAGCCCACTGTCTTACACCCCTTGGCGGGTGGACGGGAACGCTGTCGCGTTCCACTCTTGAAGGCGAAGCTTAAGCGTCCTCCAATTTTTTTTGAGAACATTGGATAATTCATTAGCATGTATATTATCACCTCTGGTAAGTGTTACTTCCCAAATACTGGGATACTCAGAACCCTTATAGCATATTCATGAAATATTTAGCAGTGCAAATCTCAAAGAGAGTGTCAGCTGTTAAACGCACATCCATTCAACTCACTGCAGTCCTTCACTCGTGTTACTACGTGAAGCACGGTGAGCCTGGTCTGCAGACGCCTTTTTGACGCACCGCTTTTTTTTTTTTATTGCGATGAAGGCTTGCCCTTAAGGCATAATTGTTGGAGCGTATATGTGTATTATATGTGTGCTGTGAGGCCTGTGTTGTGTATGAATTGAAGCAGTGTTTTGTGAAATCTGTTATCATGTATCCAGTGGTCATAGCTGGTTGTCACACTGTAGCGGAGGCCGGCTTGCAGTAGGAGACGCGAGCGTTCCGATTGTAAACCCGTACATGTCCATATTAGGTGGTATGCATCTGATTCCACCACAGGAACGGAGCAGTATGGACACGTAGCACCCAGCGGTAAATGCGACCAGTTCCACCTTGAGACAACAGCCGGTGTAAGGGCCACCCCGGCCCGAAGCCTCCTAAGCACAACTTCCTCCGCCCTAGTAAGGTGAAGGGGGAGGGAGCAGACACACGGTGGGATAAGAGCGCGTGTGTCCTGCCGGAGAACATTTTTACGGGCTCGCAGCGAGTTACGGGGTTGGGGTGGGAGGGGAATAGGTGGAGGATCAGGATTAGGAGGGCAGTGTGCTTGCTGGTCAGCAGCAATGTTGTTGGGCGTGTCTTTCTTAATGCCCCAACCACTGGCACGCGCCGTTGGCTTGTTGCGTGCGTCTGTCCCCTAGTTCGCTCCGCCGCTGCAGCTGCCCGCGCGGTGAGGCAGCGGGCACGGATTTGGGGATCGCTGTGTCTTAAGGGGCACGTTTATGACCGGTGTTATAGGAGTCACGGGTCGCTTTTTTCGTCGCGACGATAGATTCGATTTTTTTGCAAGCACTGAACGAGGAGGGCACATGTAACCGGCAGTGGCGTAGCCAGAAATATCGTTCGTGGGGGGGGGCTCATCATGCAGCTTGGCCTCCTCCTTAAGAGGAAGCGTTATCTCGGATGCTCTTATGTAAAGACATGTAGAAGGAGAATTAGTTTTTCTCGGCAACCACTGCACACATTCATGAGTTTTGTTGCATTTCAAAGAAAAACCTAAATTCTACGGTCTTCTGGTTTCAAATTTTTCATTTAGGATGTCAATTTGTTATAAAAAATTCGCACAAATCTCAGATATTCAGAAAAGATCACTTTTAAAACTGTCTAACTCAACAATGAAAAATAATATCACAATGCTGTGAATCGCATATAATAGTACATCTAGAGCGGACAAAATTGATATGTTACAAATGAATCTGAAACAATTCAGCATTATTAAAATACGGCTTTTACAGAACCCTTGTGCACCACGTAACTAGTTCACGTAAGATACAAATGGACATACCGAATTTGTCTGCTTTGACTCTTATAATAGATGCCGTTTGAAGAACCGCGATATCTGTTTCTGATGAAAACAGTTATCTTTTAGTTTGTAAACGTCGTGCTTCTATTTTTTTTTCGCACTTTAAGATTTTTCAAAATATTTTAAACAATATTCAGGCCCTAAATCGAACTTCCGCTTCCAACAGATACTAGAAGTAAACTTTCTGAAATTCAACAAATTCCATTAAACGTGATCCAGGAGTTATCTCAGAAAAGCGTTTCTGCGTTTTACATTTATTTCAATAGGCCGCGTCGGAGTTGGGCCCGAGCTAAAGCTTCCTCTTAAACAGTTTGGCGAGAGATCAAATAAATGAATAATAACTGCATTGCCATTGCCAAAGATGCTGCAAACGAATTCTTGAACGCTACGCACTAACCAAACAAGTATTATATGTATTTTTTAATAAAAAGATATACTCGTATGTGCCAGAAATTGTGCTCAAAATAACTGATATCAATGCTTCCACGTTTTTGTCTATTTAATAAGTAAAGAAAATATCACACGATCCTTATAACTATATCAGTTCGAAACCAGCAAAGTAGTGCATGCCACTGATATGAAAAATGCAAAGGCCATGAAATGAAGAAGTTGAAGACAAATATGTTAATTAAACTTTGTCATTCAACAACCTTGTTTACATTTTTGTACATATGCAACGGCCAGTGAAAAATCTCAATGACGCTGTCATTTATTCCAATGTGTTACGCAGGAGCAGCAGTCACCGGTCGTGTATCGCGAGTAATTGCACCAATATTATTGTCCCAACAGAGAGCACCTATATAAAGCCGTTCTGCGAAATATACGAGGGCGAGTCAAATGAAAGTGAGCCAATGCAAATATATGACAAACGGGGTACTTAATTTAAAAGTAGTCGGCATGATCATTTAGACATTTATCCCATTGACTAATTAGTCGGGTGATTCCCGTCTCATAAAACTCCTTAGGTTGCTGCTTCAACAAATCTGCAGCTGACTCTTTCACGTCATTGTCCAGTACGAATCTGTTTCCCTTGAGCTGTTTTTTCGGTCAGGCTCGTAGTAGTGGCACCATGGTTCGTCCCCGATCACAATCGCAGACAAGAAGTCGTCACCCTCATTGTGATACCGGAACGGATGACAGCGCAAAACCTTCTTCTGGCGGTGGTTCAAAATCTTGGGCATCCATTGCGCACACAAGAGCCGATGACCGAGATGTTCATGAATTATGGTGTGAACCGAACCGCGACTGATGTTCACACGCTCAGCCAGTTCATTGATGCTTATCCTCCGTTCTTGTCTTATCAGTTCATCAACCTTTGCAATCTTGTTGGGGGTGGTTGTACGATGGCTTTGGCCCAGTCTTGAATCGTCTTTGCAACTTTCGCGTACTTCTTTCAACCGTTTGCTCCAATGCTTCACAGTGGCCAATGAAATGCAATGTTCAACGTGCACGGCAGCCATACAGCGAATAATTTCCTTTTGGGAAACACCTTCAGCTGTCAAAACATTCACGGCACCCCGCTGCTCAACTTCTGAAGTGTCCTATACGTCACGCAACCATGTTCAATCCTGTGTATGAGAGCATTAAAGAACATTTACCCTCACATCTGTGTGTCACTTTTGTAAATTAAAGATGCCTGTGTGCTACGCGCACGCCCCGCAGATAATGAACCGAACCATTATTGCGCGGGGTGGGTAGGCTCACTTCATTTAACTCGCCCTCGTTCATTAGAAATGCGAAGATACCATGGAATATACAAATGCTTGATAAAAGGCAAGAAAGCGTCGCTGGAAAGAAGGTTCACTGCACGTATACACAAAACCTCGCAACAAGGTATTTAAATATACGTATAAATCTCCAATAAATCTGCGTATATAAAAAAGTCACTGCATATAATGCGTCAAACAAGGAAAATAAACATGTAGCGCAATCCTAGGGGATTCCCACCCCATTTCATCCACTCCATCCGATGTATCGCGTGCGACGGAAGGCGGCACGCTTTCTCCCTGCTTTTCTCCTTTGCGCACGAAGACTGAGCCACCATCGTCGGCTCACCAATTCTACGCCCCACCCCTACTCTTTCACTCGCACATACAGCATGCGGCGCGCGGTCACGACGTTATTGCAATGAGACTTCATACGAAACATGAGGGCGACGGCGGCAGCAGAAATGCGCCTGGAGTTTTCATATAATTGCTATCACAATAATATAATAATAGTATCCGCCAACCGAGGCGTGCCATGGCCAATTACTTTCCGCAAAAGAAGTAACAAACTGTCACCATGCGACAATTCGCTGTGCCGCAACAATGTATCATTTTTTTTTTCCTTTTGTGGGGCGGGGATATCGAAATGAAAAAAAAAACGCAAAGGAGAGTGTGTTGGCGACAATCCAATGCCTACTTTGGGCACCTAATGTGGCTACCGAACGAATATCGAAGAAAACGTGAGACGCGTGGTCCACTGAGAACCGTACGCATAGTGCTCGATATTTTACACCGGCGAGACAAGACTTTCCGGAGAAGTTGTGCTCAAGCGAACGCGGTGTAATCCGTCAAGTTTTCACAGTGATGGCGGTGAGCGACCATTGTTTCTTTTTCTCGTCTGCCAGCCAGAAGGCGCCCAAAGCTCTGCCACGCGAAAATTCACTCTGCCAGAGAAAACCACACGCGCACCGAAGTACGCCGCGCGGTGGTTTCGGGGCAACACAAGAAAAACGCATGCGCTCTGGCTGACTCTGCCAGCCCGCGGGTAGGGTAGCGAGAATAAAAATAAATATTTAAGAGGCTCAGTGTTCCCTAACGAATAAAAGTCAAAGTAGAAAAAATAAATAAGCACGTACTTACCCTGGCTGGCTTTAGTGTCCTGACCTGGATGCTTTGGCGTAGGTAAAACAAATGTTGATATTTTTTATGCGACATGACGGCACAAATGAACCACCACAACGCTTCGTCTCATCGTATCTCGCTGCGTGTTTTGTCAACTAGTCTGAAAGTGTGTTGATTTGGCTTGTCTCGTTGTATGTTCCGATCTAAGACTTTGTGCACCTTTGGCGTCAAATTTTGATAACAACATTAGGCTCACAAAGTTCCGGAATTGAAAATCTAAAGCACGACTTTGGAAATATCAATGCACCTTTCGCATTGTCAGTATTGGGGGCTCAATCCCATCGCTCGAGATCCGTTGCCAAGATTGGAGTCCGGCATGAATTCGAAGGTAGCTGGCCCATGCCGTCGTCCAACTTATTTACGCTGAGGACGTTGATGAAGTGAAGAACTGCTTCTCATAAAGAACGAGGAATATGGGTTTATTTACAGTATTTAAATCAGTCTAACATGACTGCTTGAGAAAAAGAGTGTCAGTCCAACATGACTGCACGAGAGAAGTGTATCAGTCTAACATGACTGCTCAAGAGAAGTGTGTCGAGCATCCGCACAACAGCAGTTTTTATACACGCGGTCCGCCGGCGATACAAGGCGGCGAATGTTCGTTTACTCATCGTCAACTTGCCGCCGCCCCGCAGAACAGCTTACGTACACATAGGCACACACATTCTGATGCCCGGCGCCGGCGTCGGAGGGGTGCCGTTCCGGGAAGCATCGGAGCCAATGGTGGGAAGCTCGTTGTCTTGCGTCCCGATCTGGGCATGGGAAGCAACAAAAAACGGCTTTCCCGCGGCAGCTTACTCATGCGTAGCAGATCAGGTCCGCGCTGGAGAGCTCCGGCACCATTCGCAACTTTCACGTACGGTGGCGCCGTCGTGCGGCGGCGGCCGAAAACAAGCGAAAGATTATACTCGCCGCTGGCTGCCGCCCGTTCGCGTAGCGTATTGGTATTGTCTACGCTTTTCCTTCACTTTTGGTTGATGTTTTAACGCGTTCATAGTTCCCGTGGGATCCTGAAGGACACTTAACATACTCAGAATGAGCAAACATAGAAGTAACTGTATTTGCTGCGTGCCGCAATGGGTGCCGAGCGGTAGTTATGCAGTAGGTGATGTGAGCCTTCACTCATTGCCACCGGCAGCGTCCATGAAGAAGAAATTGATTATTAAGCTCCGGGTCGGCAAAGCCGTCATAGAAGCGATGAAGGTTTGCAGTGCGTATTTCATGCCGGACAACTTTTTTTTTGCGGGGGGGGGGGGAGCACGACAGATGAGTGACGATTCCGAGCACTTGAAATCGCGAATAGACGCACCTCCATAAAGACGCAGCATAGCACTATATTACGTGCAGGGAAAGAAATAATGCGCAATCTTAACTGAAGTGTTTTGTAGGATGATTGATGTTTGCGTTCTTGGCACTAATGCCTTTGCGGCTACGTTGGAGCGCCGACATTCTCCGTGAAGCCTTGTACCTGCTTCAAAATTTCTTGCTCTCGTTCATGCATTCGTGCTCTGCAACGCCCGCTTGACATTCCATCATTTTTGAACAGAGAGATGAGTTTCTCATTTGTGCATCGAAGCAAAGTGACGCAGGCGTAGAGGGACCTGGAATTCATACCTCGTCTGCCACTTCGATGCGCGGCTGCAATGTGTGCACAGGCGCACATGACTGCACTCGTAAGGTAACAAATCCTAGTCCAACAAATGTTAAACTACTGTGCAGTGTTCGCGTAGCGAACCCTCAGCTGATTTGCATGTATATTATTTTATAAAGATAACTGGAAGAATGAAGCGAGCGTTGCTGCGGACCGGTACATATCGGCTATGCAAGACGCGGCAGGACAGACGCAGGCTGTAAAACTATAGGAAGACTGTAGCTAGCACAGCACGTATAAAGCCCAATAACTAAATTACAAGGGTGAACGGTTATCGTATTAGCTCGCAAAAGCGGTCAGGTATGGTTTTTTGTTTACTTCTCATATTCAACATCCAGCTTTGCGAACACAGGCAGGGATAACTAGACAAGAAATTTTCGCACACAAAACACTGCTTTAGGGCTGCTTTTCACGCCGTCAATATAAAGGACTTCGGTTGCACAACACCAGGAAGGTTTTTTTTCCCTCGATACGAGGGCTTATTCAAGCGGTCTAAGTAACAACTTGCAGAGAGCACCACACCGTGTAATAGCTCATGGTACCCGTTCAAAGCGGTCGAATTAGTAGAATAGCAAAGAGAAAGCATGGTCACTTCTCTTTATAACACCGTCGCGGTAAAACTGAAACCACGGCTCGTGTGGTTTGCTTCGAAGCCACGAATTTGCATACAAAGGCCTTCGACAGTCACGGACGTCGACGTGCGCGCTTTTATGCCGCAGCACACAAGATGACCAACTTTAGGACTTCCTTGACTTCAAGCAGGCTTCAAGTCCTGCGTTCTGCTTGCCCAATGTGAGCCATTAAGCAGGCTAACGACAGCGGGCGTGTAAATTGAAGAGACATTGGAACATGACGACACGAAACATGTCACTGAGCAAGACGACCGCAGCACTGTACCGACTGCTCTAGTTCTTAATCTCTCGGACAGCCATGTTGGATTTAAGGTGGCGCCCCCTACAAGCCGTCAAAGTTGCGAATAGTTCGCCCACCGAACTCCTTTCGTCACAACGGGGATGGGGCTGGTGGATGGAGGCGGTTTTCAGCACAAAGCCCGCTTCTTCGAACGCCTCCTAGCTGCAGCGACGGAGAGTGGGGGATGCGCGTCTTGTCCCCCAGTCGTAATTGGGTGGCAATTTTGCCTTGCAGCTCGCCATTCTTAACAGCATCAAAAGTTTATTAGAACTTTATACCCATAAAGTGTCAGAATTGAAATCCAAGCGCTCCCGATTCCGCGGCCTCAGCGATATGCCGCTACGAGCCCGGCCGCAAGTTTGTGCTCGGATGGAGCTCGTTGCGTTACGATATTTGACTAAAAGACATGTTTTTTTGCCGCAATTGAACACTCACAAAACGAAGACACATAAAGACAACACGGGCGGCATTTGACTCCCGGTGCATGGGCGTTGCCGCGAAATCCAGCCCGATTTCGCAGTGTTCGCGCTAAAATGTGTTTTCGAGCATGAAAAGGACATTCTAGACAAAATCGAGCATGATTTGTGGCGCCGGGGTTGTTTTGGCCGGCGGCGCATGGACAGCACGAAAAAATTTCGGGTGGGGGCTGAAGCCCCATAAGCCCCCCCCCCCTGCCTCCCCCCTGGCTACGCCCCTGGTAACCGGCAAACGGAGTCCTCAGGAAAGCACCCGATGTTATAGTAAAGCAGGCGGCGCAGGATCTCCGAGGCACCCAAGGGCTAGCGGGGGGATCAAAGCTGGAAGCAGGGCGGCACGTGGGTTGGGGCCGCGGAGGCCGAAGCGTGCCAGGGGGTGTTCGCATAAAAAAATTTGCTGTCCGCAAGACCGGACAGCCGATCTTATACCCGCCTGGTACGCGCAGGCCTCGGTGAGCCCCAACCCATGGACCCTTGTGGACCCATGGACCCTATGGACCTGTGGACCCATGGACCCTATTTTGTGAACTGCGAGTGTCACTAACATGAAAGCTCTACTTCACCTCCCGCTGTTATCAACCCGTAGAAAACTATCTCGCATATGTCTTTTCCATAAAATCTACTACCATAACACATATTTACGTTCTATCTTTGTCCAACCCCCACCATACATGTCATCTCGCATAGACCATCGCCAAAAGGTAAACATTCCGCACTGCAACACCGTCGGCTTTTCGTATTCATTTCTTCCCCAAACGAGCAAAGATTGGAATAACTTACCCGCTTTACTTACAAGCATTATTGACATTATGGCAAAGAAGTCCGACACGGCTGTGGACGACACGAAGGACGTGGACAAGAAGACGCAACAGCGTAGGCTTAGCCGGTACAAAACCAGGAACAGCGTCTAGCCCAAGCCCCACTTCAGAGGCATTGGCGATCCGGCTGCGGAGTTCTGCACGACGCACTTCTTCTTCCTTACAACTTCCCCCCTCGCTGAAGACGGAGCCGCACAGGAGGCCTAAGGTGTGGTGAGGACGAAGGGCTCGTGATACGGCTTGAGCCGATCTACGTGCACAATTTCGCGGCCTCGGCGTCGCAGGTCCGTAGGGGGCGTCAGAGGTTCGATAGCGTAGTTCACAGGAGAGGTTTGGCGTAGAACCCGGTAAGGTCCATGGTATCGGGATACGAACTTGGAGGAGACACCTTGTGTCGAAGTAGGAGGCACCCACAACCAAACAAGAGCGTCAGGCGAAAACTGGTGGTGGGGGCGCCCGTCGTCATGACGAAATTTCTGTAGCGCTTGTTCTTGCGTTGTAAGGGAGCGAGCTAGTTGCCGACATTCTTCTGCATACCGTGCGGCTTCGGAAGCCGGTGTGCCCTCTGATAAGTCGGGACGGTAAGGGAGAATAGTATCGATGGGAAAGGATGGTTCCCGGCCATATAGAAGAAAGAAGGGAGAAAAGCCCGTCGTTGACTGGGGTGCCGTGTTGTAGGCGTACGTGACATAGGGAAGGATGAGGTCCCAGTTGGTGTGGTTGGAGGCGACATACATTGAAAGCATGTCGCCAAGAGTTCGGTTAAAGCGCTCTGTCAATCCGTTTGTTTGCGGGTGATATGCACTGGTACAGCGATGAATGATGCGGCATTCAGCGAGAAGTTCTTGAATGACGTCGGCGAGAAAGACGCGACCTCGGTCACTCAGGAGTTCGCGGGGAGCGCCGTGACGTAGAACGAAGCGGTGAAGCAGGAAGGAAGCAACGTCACGAGCCGTCGCGGCTGGTAGAGCGGCCGTTTCTGCATACCTCGTGAGGTGGTCTACAGCTACAATGACCCAGCGATTGCCAGCAGCTGTGTATGGCAGAGGCCCGTAGAGGTCTATCCCGACCCGGTCAAAGGGCCGCGAAGGGCATGGCAAAGGTTGCATTGGTCCAGAAGGGCGGCAAGGATCAGGCTTGCGGCGTTGACATTCTGTGCAAGAGCGAATGTGGTCATGATGGCAGGGAGAGTCCGGCTGCGCAATTCCAGGATTGCAGGAGACCCAGCAAGCCTCCACCAATTATGGCAAAAAAGTCCGACACGGCTGTGGACGACACGAAGGACGTGGACAAGAAGACGCAACAGCGTAGGCTTAGCCGGTACAAAACCAGGAACAGCGTCTAGCCCAAGCCCCACTTCAGAGGTATTGGCGATCCGGCTGCGGAGCTCTGCACGGCGCACTTCTTCTTCCTTACAACACCAATAACTTTAAAAGCACACTTCAAAGCTTCATGTTATAAATTATTGTTGCGTTTGCTTGTTCTGTATAATAACTGCTTTTATGTCATTGTTTTACATTTTGGCTTGTATTTTTATATCGTATGTTCTTTCCTTTCTTTATTTTGTTACACCATGTATTTTTGCCACGCTCACAAGTTTCTATTTACCATTATTATTTTGTATACGATGTTTTTTGCCATGTTGTTTGCCTTCCTTCCTTATTTTGTGATTTGCATCTGTATTTACTTACTTTGCCCCTCCCCTCTGCAATGTACAACCGTACCTTGAGGGTATGATAAATAAATAAATAAATAAATAAATAAATAAATAAATAAATAAATAAACCATGGTCCTAAAACGGTTTGCACCTTTCGGGGTGTATATTTGTCCCACAACAATAATCGTCATCTGCCTTGCTTGCGTTTCCTTTCTTGAAAACTCGGCGCTCGCTACTTTCCTGTCGAGAATGCTGCGTCGCACTGATAACGCGCATGCCGTTCGTGACTGGGAAGTACCGGGCTCGCAGCGTTAAAGAAAGGAAACGCGGTCAAGACACATGACAATTATCGTTGTGGGGCAAAAAAAACACCCCAAAGGGTGCAACTGTTTTTAGAGTGTACACTCTAAGAACAGTTTACACCCTTTGGCTTGCCCCTTCTGCCACACAAAAATAATCGTCATCTGCCTTGATGCGTTTCCTTTCTTTATCGCTGCAAGCCCGGAACTTTCCAGTGACGAACGGCACGCGCGTTATCAGAAGAGGCACTCCAAAGGGTGTAAACTGTTCTATGCTGATAACGCGCGTGCCGTTCGTCACTGGAAAGTTCCGGGCTCGCAGCGATATAGAAAGGAAACGCATCAAGGCAGATGACGATTATTTTTGTGTGGCAGAAGGGGCAAGCCAAAGGGTGTAAACTGTTCTTAGAGTGTAGCTTTGGTGTCCCCGTTGCCGCTTTGGTTTCCTGGAGGTGCCGCCAATAATGCGAAAAAATGACGCGTTGTTGCAATTAGTGAAAAACACGATTGAATAAATATAATTACATCCAGCCACTAAATTTGACGCCAAAGGTGCACTGACTTTTCTAAAGTCTTAGATCGGAACATACAACGAGACAAGCCAAATCAACACACTTTCAGACTAGTTGACAAAACACGCAGCGAGATACGATGAGACGAAGCGTTGTGGTGGTTCAGTTGTGCCGTCATGTCGCACAAAAAATATCAACATTTTTTTTTTTACCTACGCCAAAGCATCCATGTCAGGACGCTAAAGCCAGCCAGGGTAAGTACGTGCTTATTTATTTTTTCTACTTTGACTTTTATTCGTTAGGACGCACTGAGCCTCTTAAATATTTATTTTTATTCTCGCTACCCTACCCGCGGGCTGGCAGAGTCAGCCAGAGCGCATGCGTTTTTCTTGTGTTGCCCCGAAACCACCGCGCGGCGTACTTCGGTGCGCGTGTGGTTTTCTCTGGCAGAGTGAATTTTCGCGTGGCAGAGCTTTGGGCGCCTTCTGGCTAGCAGACGAGAAAAAGAAACAATGGTCGCTCACCGCCATCACTGTGAAAACTTGACGGATTACACCGCGTTCGCTTGAGCACAACTTCTCCGGAAAGCCTTGTCTCGCCGGTGTAAAATATCGAGCACTATGCGTACGGTTCTCAGTGGACCACGCGTCTCACGTTTTCCTCGATATTCGTTCGGTAGCCACATTAGGTGCCCAAAGTAGGCATTGGATTGTAGAGATACTTTCGTTTGCGTTTTTGCATTTCGGTACCCCCGCCCCACAAAAGGAAAAAAAAAAGACATTGTTGTGGCACAGCGAATTGTCGCATGGTGAAAGTTCGATTTTGTTGCTTCTTCTTTTGCGGAAAGTAATGGGCCATGGGATGCTTCAGCTGCCGGATACTCTTATTATATTATTGCGATAGCAATTGCATGAACACTCTAGGCACATTCCTGCCGTTGCCATCGCCCTCATGTTCCGCATAAAGTCCAAGGGCGATAACATCATGACGGCGCGCCGCATGCTGTATGTGCGAGTGAAAGCGTAGTGAGGGGGATGGGGGGCTGGAATGGGTGGGACGACGGTGGTGGCTCAGTCTAGTGTGCGCGAGTGAGAAAAAATGGCTGTGGCTTAGCTAAAAGATTAAGCCCAGGATGCGAAGCATACTAGCCTTTATTTTAGTTGTTGAACCACTGTTTAGCTTGGGGAACTGCTGTTGCTTGGCTATATTTGGTTCGGCTAGACGAAGAAACAACTCATGCAGGCGAGCGCACGAGCTGAGACCCGGCTATGTAGCTACGCGGCCACAAGCGAGCGCACGAGTTGAGCCTCCGCTTTTGCAGCTGTTATGACGTCATATGGTAGCTACGCGGCCGCGCGCGGCGCAGCAAGGAAGAGCGTGGTTGTGCGGCTAGTATGCTTCGCATAACAGGAGCAAGCGCTCCGCTTTCCGTCGCGCGCGATACATTGGAGGAGGTGGATGGAATGGGGGAGGGATCTAGGATTCTGTGAATCTGTGATTGCGCAACATGTTTATTTGCCTTGTTTGACCCATTTTATACCCTGACTTTTTCTTAGATACGTATATTTATTTGAGACTTATACGTACGTTTAGATATCTTGTTGCGAGGTTTTGTGCATACGTGCAGTGAACTTTGTTTCGAGTGGCACTTTTTTGCCCTTTATCATGCTGTATCTTGGCATTTGTATATTCCATTGTATCTTCGCGTTTCTAATGTACGAAGGCGAGTGAAATGAAAGTGAGCTCACCCATCTTGCGCAATTATGGTTCTGTTCATTATATGCAAGGCATGCGCTTAGCACACAGATATCTCTCATTTACAAAAGTGACACGCAGGTGTGAGGATAAATGTTCCTTAATGTGCTCATACACTGGGTTAAACATGGTTGCGTGACGTAATGGACACTCCAGAAGTTCAGCAGCGTGGTGCCATGAGGTTTTTGACAGCTGAAGGTGTTTCCCAAAAAGAAATTAGTGACCGTATGGCTGCCGTGTACATTGCAAGCAAGCAAGTAAAGTAAATAAAGTAAGTAAGTAAGAGAGAGAGAAAGAAGTTTAATGACACGAAACGCCGAGAGGTCGGCCTGAGGTATATTCCTCTAGCCAGCTACTCGGCATTGGGGGAAGGGGAAGAGGGAAAGAAAGAGGGAAGAAAGAGGTGCATGATGGGTGACGATGACGATAGAAGGAAGATGTAGAACATATGGCGAGCAATTTGGCATGCTCAAAGTCTGCAATCCAGGCCCGTAATTTTTAAAAAGTTCAGTAATGCCTTGATGGCCTTGAAACTCGACTGAGCGTCTAGCCAAGGGCCTAAAATAACGTCCTCCGACAACGGTGCGCTGTCGAGACGCGTAAGGTCCTTGACCAACCTATCACGCTCTTCCACAAACTTAGCGCAGTCACAAAGCACATGACCTATAGTCTCAGTAAGTAAAATAAGTAAGTAAGTAAGTAAGTAAGTAAAGTAAGTAAGTGAGTGCTTTATTTCCCATATACAACATACATTTGAATATGGACAGGTCTTAAGGAAAAAAGCTGCGTGAGCAGCTTGACTAAGTCCTATTGAACATTGAAGAATGCATTGCATTGGCAACTGTCAAGCGTTAGAACAAACGGTTCAAAGAAGAACGTGAAAGTTGAAAAGACGATCCCAGACCGAACCAAAGCCATCGTGCTATCACCCCTAACAAAATTGCAAAGGTTGATGAGCTGATGAGACAAGAACGGAGGATAGGCATCGATGAACTGGCAGAGCGTGTGAGCATCAGTCACGGTTCGGTTCACCGTCACCATTCACGCCATAATTCATGAACATCTCGGTTATCGGCTCTTGTGTGCTCAATGGATGCCCAAGATTTTGAACCACCGCCAGAGTACGGAGAAGTTCGGCGCTGCCTTTACTCATCTGATCCGGTATTACAATAAGGGTGACAATTTCATCTCTGCAGTTGTGATCGGAGACGAACCATCATGCCACTACTACGAGCTTGAAACAAGACGGCAAAGCTTACAATGGAAACATTCGAATTCACCACCCCCAAAGAAAGCAAAGGCCGTCATTTCCGCCGGAAAGGTGATGTTGACTTTTATTTTTCGATCGTCAGGGGCCATTACTGATATAATTTGCTAAATCTTGAGAGGCTATCAATTGTTCCCGATATTGTGAAACGTCGGATCGGCTGCATGTTGCAATCAAGAACAAACTACGTGAAAAATTGACGAATGGGGTCATCTTGTTCCACGACAATGCCCGTGCACACGTCGCTAATGTGGTTAATACAAAATTGGCGAAGTTCAAGCGGGAAACGCTGCAACATCCGCCATACAGCTCAGACCTGTCGCCTTGCGACTTCCACATTTTGGGGCAACTAAAGAAACAGCGCAAGGGAACCAGATTCGTCTCGGACGATGACGTGAAAGTCAATTGCAGACGTTTTGGAGCAACAATTGACCCAAGGAGCTTTATGAGACGGGAATTACGCGACTCGTTAGTCAATGGGACAAATGTCTAAATGCTCATGGAGGCTACCTTTAAATAAAGTAACCCATTTGTCATATATTCGCATTGGCTCACTTTCATTTGACTGGCCCTCGTAAATTCTGCAGAACTTCTTTTTATACGTGCTTTCTGTTGCGACTATAATTTCGGTGCAATTACTCACGACACACGACCGGTGACAGCTGCTCCTGCGTAATACATTGGAATAAATGACAGCGTCATTGAGATTTTTCACTGACTGTTGCATATGTAGAAAAATGTAAACAAGGTTGTTGAATGACAAAGTTTAATTAACATAACTGTCTTCAACTTCTTCATTTCACGGCCTTTGCATTTTTCATATCAGTGGCATGCACTGCTTTGCTGGTTTCGAACTGATGTAGTTCTAAAGCTCGTGCGATATTTTCTTTACATAGTAAATAGACAAAAACATGGTAGCATTGACATCAGTTATGTTGGGCACAATTTTTGGCACATACGGATATAACATTCTATGAAAAAAATACTTACTTTGCTTGTACTGACAGTGCATAGCGTTCAAGAATTCGTTTGCAGCATCTTTGGCAATGAAACCACAGTTATTATTCATGTATTTGATCCCTAGGCAAATTGTTTAAGAGGAAGCTTTAGCTCGGGCCCAACTCCGACGCGGCCTATTCAGATACATGTAAAACGCAGAAACACTTTTCTGAGAGAACTCTCGAATCGTTTTAATGAAATTTGTTGCATTTGAGGGAGTAAGTTATATTCTAGTGTCTGATGGAAGCGGAATTTGGATTTAGGGCCAGAACTTTGTTTAGAATATTTTGAAAAATTCGAAACTCCGAAAAAAATAGAAGCACGAAGTTTACAAATTAATAGCTCTTCATCAAGAACAGATATGGTTCTGTAAACGGCATCCATTACACCATTCAAAGCGGACAAACTCGATATGTCTATTTGAATTGGTTATGTTATGTAAAAGGGTTCCGCAAAAGCCGTATTTCCATAATACTTAATCTTTTGAGACTCATGTGTAACATCAATATTGTCCGCTGTAGATGTACTATTATATGCAATTTACAGAATTGTGATATCGATTTTCATTGCTGATTTGCTGACTTGTAAACTTCATTGTTTCGTTTTCTGAAAATTTTCGACGTTTGGCACTTTAATAAAATGTTGACGACCTAAATCGAAAATTCGAAACAATCACTAGAGTTTAAGTTTTGCTTTTAAATGCAACAAACCTCACCAAATTTGGTGAAGTGGTTGCCGAGAAAAAAATTTTCCTTCTACATGTATTTAGATAGGAGCATCCGACCTACGGCTTTTGCTCGGCCACCTCTTAGGAGGTGGCCGAGCTGCATTGTGAGCCCACCCCGAACGAAATTTCTGGCTACGCCACTGCCAGCCACCTACTTGTGACGCTAGGTTCAGCACTACCGCGCCCCGCGATTACTGCAACACGTCAGAACTTTGCCTCTGAAGGTACTTCGGACAGACTTTCTCGTGCCTGCGGCGCTGGTACTGGGTCAGTCGTGTCAGGATTGGGGGCTCAATCCCATCGCTCGTGGTCCTTTGCCAAGATTGGAGTACGGCATGAATTCGAAGGTAGCTGGCCCATGCCGTCGTCCAACTTATTTACGCTGAGATCGTTGATGAAGTGAAGAACTGTTTCTCATCGAGAACGAGGAAAAAGGGTTTATTTACAGAAATTAAATCAGTCTAACATGACTGCTTGAGAAAAAGAGTATCAGTCCAACATGACTGCATGAGAGAAGTGACTCAGTCTAACATGACTGCTCAAGAGAAGTGTCCCCAGCATTCGCACAACAGTTTTTATACACTCGGTCCGCCGGCCATACGAGGCGGCGACTGTTCGTTTACTTATCACCAATTCGCCGCTGCTCCACAGATCAGTTTACGTACACAAAGGCAACCGCGTTCTGATGCCCGACGCCGACGTTGGAGGGGTGCCGTTCCGGGAAGTATCGGCGCCCATCGAGGGTAGCTCTTTGTCTTGCGTCTGGACGAGCATGAGAAGCACCAAAATACGGCTTCCCCACGGCAGCTTGTCCATGCGTGTCATATCAGATCCACGTTGGGGAACTCCGAAACCATTGTTCACACACCGAACTCGTCCCGTCACAATGTCGATGGGGCTGGTGGAAGGCGGTGGTTTTCAGCACAAAGGCCGCTTCTTCGAACGCCTTCTAGCTGCAGTGACGGAGAGGGCGCGGAATGCGCGTCTTGCCCCCTTGTCGTAATTGGGTGGCAATTTTGCCGTGCAGCTCACCATTCTTAACAGTCGTTGTCACCGGCGGCCTTTCGGCCACTTGCGTTCACCCGTGGTTGCTAAGGCGCTCTGCCTTCTATATTTTCAATATATGCGGCCTGGGCTCCACCATGGTCGTTACTGCTCCCACAGAAACATCTGTGCTGTTATTTCCAAGGTACACCACCGTAACGCGCGAGAGAGCTACGATCCGTCCCGACTTAGCCCGCTGCTTCACCTACTTTACCGCGCCGGCAGCCAGCGTCTGAGGGTAAACAAACTCGACTCCACTCCTCAATGTCAGTACTCCATCCAAGGCGCCACCGCTGTTCGGCGGAAACGTGTATGAAAGGGCTTTAGGGTGGCTTTAGGTATGCCCAGTATGCCTAGGGACACACGCCTACAACTTCCTTCGCAGTACCTAGGCAGCGAAAGCCCCAGATTTTCTCTCTCGTGCCCTCTCGTACTCGCGCCTGCGCACAAACGACTGGCGATCCTTCAAATGACCGTCTCGTCTAGGGAGACGGGAGGACACACGGCAAGTAGGCTCTTCACACAGCGCAGCAGCGCCAGATTTTCCTCTAGATAATATAATAAGAAACTCTATGATGGAAACTGGTGCGACTGGTATTATCAGTTAGTGCGTTATGATAATAATAGAGTATTTTTTATTACTTTACTTTTGCAGTATAAGAAAAATATTTGTTATGTGACATGCTTTGCTTTGCCCTGGACTCGCCAGGTGGTGAAGTAGCGCTAAACTTGATTGTCGAGCGCGCGTATGGTTGCGTAACTAGTGGCAGCGCGTTTTCAAATATCGAAGTTTTTCTGGCGCATTCTGATGCCGTGACAACCAGTGTGTGGTGACTCGAAGCACAGCGCGGGCACTCCGGTAGCGTTCTATGGTAAGCAGAGCCTAATTTACGCTCGTCTAGATAGCGGGAAATTATATGGGTCAACAACATTTATCTTTCTTTAACCGCCCTTACGTGAAGTCTGAAACTGCAGTTTGACCACTTTGTCCTGTACTTGCGCTGGCGAAGAGCGACATTCTGTGCACTCGTACTTTCCCTCCTTTGACTATGACACACTGCAGCACCACTCGCGAATCGTGACAGAGCGTTAGTACGTGATGCTGTTCGGAACTTTTGCACCTTTAACAACGGGTTGGGACATATGGTGACAAAGTTGTGACTGGTGTTGCAGAAGTCGTGGGACCCGGTAGTGCTGAAGTTTGCGTCACAAGTTGGTGGCTGGACGTAGTTATACTATACTTTAAGTCCGTTTTTACTTGCGATAATCATATTGTTCCTCCTTTTCCAAACATTCATCCGACTTGCCCCATTAATGATGTCTTAGTTAGCGCAGAAGGTGTCTTAAACCTCATACTAAATCTTGATACAAAGAAAAGTGAAGGGCCTGATGGAATCCCGAATTTGTTTCTCGTTCGGTATGCCTTATGGACTTCACGATACCTTACTCTTATCTTCAATAAATCACTAACTTCCGGCATAGTACCTTCATCATGGAACATGGCTAAGGTGCTTCCGTTACATAAGTCAGGTAGTAAGCAGCATCTTTCTAACTACCGGCCAATATCTTTAACACCATATTAATGCAAAATACTAGAGCATATAA